>NC_133510.1:82720833-83966666 GCF_049354715.1 Callithrix jacchus
AAGTGTGGCAGGAGGAAGCCCAATCCAGGCAGCATTCTGGAGAAAGTGATCTCATCTTACTGTACATAAGATGAAATTAGAAAGTAGGGTATGCTTGGAGCAGGCTAGGGGGATTAGGATGGCCTTGTAAAGGCTGTCAGGGGAAGACTGGATTATAAAAAGCCAGAAAATTACCTGTAGTTGGAATTACATTCAAGCACACACACCAAATTCATCTTCCTAATCCACACATCAGAAATCTAGAAGTCAGTGGGGTAGTCCTTTAATAAAACAAGACGACTCATCAGCCAAGCAGTGAAATCCAGGAGTTAAGTGGAAGGAACAATCTCCCAAAGTAATCACAGTTCACAAAGGCAGGAATTGAAGAGCTAAGTTATAGCAGAATCAGTTCACAAACATGTACATGTAAGAAACATAAACTTGTATAACACATTTCTATGATTGAAATTCATATCCATTTTGAGCACCTATTACACTGAGTGACTGAAATGTGCTCTTAGTTGATTCAGGATTTCACCATCCATTTTCCAAGCTTATGGCCAATATCAAGCACCTTTCACATACTATCAAGTGTGTGGTATGAAGGAGATCTGAGGTTTTTACATCTGGCCTCGGTTGTTTTGACCAGTTCATCCAGTAATGTACTGAGATGGACATTATCTATCTGGTTCTTGTTTATCAATCCCTGGAGGTTGCTGCTGAACTGTCTCTTGGTCTTTGGAGAAGGAGAAATGTTTTGTTGCTAGTCTTCGCCATTAGGGGCTATAGGATCTCTATGAGCTGTCTTACCTTCTCCATGCATATATGTACCCTGTAGCCAATAGGACTACACAGATCCTGCACTTCACTGAACCCCAGAAGCTTAGACCCTATTTTCATTATTATTATCTGAGAAAGTGAACTCCACTACCCTCATTCTCTGTTTCTCTCACTGTCCTTCCATTTCTCCTTCATTGTGGGTAATGTCAGGGCATTGGACTCCTCTAGGGGCCCAGAGTCCAAGTCCTTTTCTTGCATTTTCTGAGTCTCTTTCCCCCAGCCATTGCTATTCTCAGATATGATTTTCAGTGAGAGCCATAAACACTGCCCAGCTAATAATATGAGCTCATAAAGATATTGTTAGTAGCATTTATTAAAACCTTGTTATTTTCCTCTGCCCCAGCTTTAATAAGGTATGATTGCCAGATAAAAATTGTATTATATAATGTTATAAAAAACTACCACAATCAAATTAACTAATATCTGTATTACCTTACATAGTTACCATATTCCCCCTGTGGAGGACCCTTAATATCTATATACTCTTAGCAAATTTCAGGTATATAATACATTATTGTTAACTATAGCCACTACACTGTATATTAGGTCTCCAGAACCTATTTGTTTTATGACTGCTTTGTCTAGTCTCTGATTCTGTGAGTTCAACTTTTTTTAAGATTCCATGTATAAATGAAATCATGCTGTATTTGTTGGTCTGTGTCTGGCTTACTTTACTTAGCAAAATGTCGATAATTTTGTCCAGGTTCACTCATGTTTTTGTAAATGACAGAATTTTCTTCTTTTTAAAATCTGAAAAATAGTCCATATATTATATGCGTGTATATAATACATATGATGCAACATTTTCTTTGTTCCTGTTCATTCATTGATAGACACTTAGGTTGTTTCCATATCTTGGCTATTGTGAATAGTACTGCAATGAACAAACACAAAAGTGCAGATACCTCTTTGAGATGGGATTTTACTTCCTTTGAATACATACCCAGAAGTGGGATGGCTGGATCATATGGTAGTTCTATTTTTAATTTTTTGAGGACCTCTCTGTTTTTCCACAATGACTGTAACAATTTATATTCTTACCAATAGTGCACATTTTCTTCTTTGTCCACATTGCACCTACCACTTACCTTTTGTTTTTATGATAACCATCAGGGTATGAGGTGATGTCTCATTGTAGTTTTGATTTGCATTTCCCTGATGATTGGTGATGCCGAGTACTGTTTTTGTGACGGTATCGTACTGTCATAATTATTTTAACTTTAAAAAATAATTTGAAATTAGAAATATGGTGCCTCCAGCTGTGTTTTCTTGCTTGAATTTTTTTTTTAGCTAGTCAGAATCTTTTGTAGTTTTATACAAATTGTAGGATTATATTTTCAATTTCTTTGAAAAACACTTGTTATTTTTATAGGAATTATAGTGAATCTGTAGATGGCTTTGGGTTGTATGGATATTTTGATGTCAATTCTTCCAATTCAAGAACATGGGATATCTTTCCATTTATTTGTGTCTTTTCACATTTCTTTTATGTTTTATAGTTGTGGATGTACAGATTTTTTATATCCTTGGTTAATTTATCCTAAGCATTTTATTATTTTTGATGTTATTGTGAATGAGATTGTTTTCTTAATTTCTTTTTTGGATAGTTTGTTGTTAGTGTATAGAAATGCTACTAATTTTTGTATGTTGATTTTGTATCTTGCAACTTTGCTGAATTTATTAGTTCTAACAGTTTTCTGATGGAGTCTTTAGGTTTTTCTGTTAGAGCTATTAAGGAATTTCAGTAAAGTTGCAGGATGTCACCTGTAAACAGAGACCATTTTACTTCTTCCTTTCTCATTTGGATGGCTTTCATTTCTTTTTCTTGCCCAATTGCTCTGGTTAGGACTTGCAGTACTATGTAGTGGAAGTGGTGAGAGTGAGTATTCTGGTCTTGTTCCTAACATTAAAGGGCAGCATTTAGTTTTTCACTGTTGAGCATTTTGTGAACTGTGAACTTTCATATATGGCCTTTGTTATCTTGTGATACATTCCTCTTATCTTAGTCCTTTTGATTTTTATCTTCGTCTTTTTGAGCTGCTATCACAGCTCACAACTGCTATCACAAAATATCACAAACTGGGTAACTTATCAACAATGAACATTTACTTTTGACAGAAATGGAGGTTGGAAAGTTTAAGATAAAGGCACTGGCAGATTTTGCATATGGTGAAGATTTGCTTTCTGGTTCATAGATGGCACCTTCTTACTATATCTTCACATAGTGGAAAAGGTGAGTATCTCTCTGGGCTTTTACAAGGGCACTAATTCCATTCATGAAGTCTCTGTCCTAGTGATTTAACTACCTCCCAAAGTCCCCTCCTCCAATACCATCACCTTGAGGGTAAGGATTTCAATGAATAAATTTGGGGGAAACATAATTATTCACACCATAGTATACACTTAATTTATTGAGGGATTTTATCATGAAAGAATTTTGTCAAATGCTTTTTATGCATCTACTGAGATGGTCATATGATTTTTATCCTTTGTTTCATTAAGGCAAGTCTATTGATTTGTGTGTGTTGGATCATTCTTGCATCCCAGGGATAAATTTAACTTGGTCATGGTATATTGTCATTTCACTGCACTGTTGAATTTGCTTTGGTAATATTTTGTCGAGGATTTTTGCATCTTTGGTCATCAGGGATATTGGTCTGTAATTTCCTTTTCCTGTAGTGACCTGATCTCTTTAGTATCCAGGTAATGCTGGCCTTATAAAATGAGTTTGAAAGAATGCCCTTTTCTTTGATTTTTTTGAAGAGTTTGAAAAGGGTCATTACTAGTTCTTTAAATATTTGATAGAATTAAACTATGAAGCCAGCTTTTCTTTGATGGGAGACTTTTTATTGGTAATTCAATTTTTCTTATGAATTATTTTTCTGTTCAGATTTTCTATTTCCTCATAATTCAGTCTTGGTCAGTTGTATGTGTCTAGAAATGTATTCATTTCTTCTAGGTTATCCAGTTTTTTGGCATTTTTGTTCATAGTGTTTTCTTGTGATCCTTTGTATTCCTGTGTTACTATGGTATCAATTGTAATGTCTCCTCCTTTACTTCCGATTTTATGTATTTGAGTCTCTGACCTTTTTTTATCATAGCCAGTCTAGAAAATTTTGATTTTGTTTATCTTTAAAAAAAAACTTACTTTTATTGACCTTTTCTATTTTTTTGTTTCTATTTCATTTATTTATGTTCTGAACTTTGTTATTCACTTCCTTTTGCTAACTTAGTACTTCTTTTTTTAGTATATTGTGATGTTATTTATTTGAGATCTTTCTTTTTTCTTAATGTTGGACATTATTACCATAAAAGTCCCTATTAGAACTGCTTTTACTGCCTTCCATATATTTTGATATTTTGTGTTTCCATTTTCATTTGTATAAAAGTATTTTTATTTACCTTTTAATTTCTTCTTTGACCCATTGGTTGTTCAAGAGCACATTGTTTAACTTCCACATAAAGGCAGAGTATTCCTAATTCAAAAACTCAAAATATGAAGTGCCCCAAAATCACGGATGAGATCAAAGGAAATACTCATTGGTTCCTTTTGTGTTCAGTTTTCAGATTAGGGATGTTGAGTTGGTAAGTATAATGCAAAAATCCCCAAATCTGAAAAAAACCTGAAATCTGAAATACTTTTAGTCCCAAGCATTTTTGGATAAAGGTTTCTCAACCTCTATTTGTGGACTTTCTAACTTTCTTTCTGTTAGTGAATTATAGTTTCATACTGTAGTGTTCAGAAAAGATACTTGATATGACTTCAGTCTTTTTAAGTGTGTTAAAACTTGTTTTATGACCTAATATAGAATTTGTCCTAAAGAATATTTGGTTTGTACTTGAGAAGAATGTGTATTATGGTGTTGTTAGGTAGAATATTGTGTGTATGTCTCTTAGGTCCATTTGGTGTCAAGTGTAGTTTAAGTCTAATGTTTCCTTATTAGTTTTCTCTCTGCATAATCTGTTCATGGTTGAAAGTTGGATATTGAAGTCCCTTATTACTGCTGTATTGCTGTCTATTTCTCTCTTCAGATCTGTTAATATTTGCTTTATATGTAGAGGCTTTGTAGTCAGGTGCTTATATACTTACAATTGTTATATCCTTTGATGAATTGATCTTTTTATTGTTATATAATGACTTTCTTTTTCTCTTTTTACAATTTTGATTTTCTCTGATATAAGAATAGCTACCCCTGTACTTTTGTGCTTGCCATTTGCATGAAGTATCTTCTTTTATTCCTTCCTTTTCAACCTGTGTTTATTCTTAAAGATAAAGTGAGTTTCTTGTAGGCAGCATATAATTAATTAGATTTTTTTTTTCCAATCCACCGAATCACTTCATTTTTTGTTTGGAGAATTTGATCAATTTATATTTAAAGTAATTATTGATACATAAACTCTTATTTTTTAAACATTTTTATAACTATTTTCTGGCTGTTTTGGAGTTTCTTTGTTTCTTTCTTCCTTTCTTGCTGTCTTCCTTTGTGATTTTTTTATTTTGTAGTGGCATGTTTTGATTCCCTTCTTTTTATCTTTTGTGTATTTACTATAGGTTTATGCTTTGTGGTTACCACAAGGCTTATGTAAACATGTTATAAAAGTTTATTTTAAGCTAACAATTTAACTTTGACTGCATAACATAAACTCTACACTGTAGCTCTCTCCCCTCATTTTATGTTTTTGATGTCACAATTTATATATTTTAAATGTTTTCTATTAATTAACAAAATATTATAGCTACATTTTTAATACTTTTGTCTTTTAAGCATTATATTAGAGTTACAAGTCATTTACATATCACCATTACAGTATAAAAGGGTATTCTGAATTTAACTATACATTTACCTTTACCAGTGAGTTTTGTGCTTTCATAAATTTTCATGTTACTAATTAGTATCATTTCATTTCAGCTTGAGGAACTTCCATTAGCATTTTTTTGTAATGCAAATCTAATGATGATAAACTCCCTCAGCTTTTACCTTCCTTGAAAAGTCTTTAACTTTCCCTTATTTCTGAAGGACAGGTAAAGTAATTTTGGCTGGCATTTATTTTTATTTTCAGCAATTTGAATACATTGTTCAAATTTCTTCTGGCCTTCAAAATTTTAGCTGAGAAATCTACTGACAGTCTTGTGGATATTCTCTTGAATATTGATGATTCAGTTTTGTTTTGTTTTGTTTCTGGCTTCCATAGTTCTCTATTTGTCTGATTTTTAACAGTTTGATTATAATGCGTTTTGGTGAAGTCCTCTTGTGGTTGAACCGATTTGGGAACTTTTCAGCTTTGTGTACCTGCATGTCCACTTCTCTCCTTTTCTCTCTCTCTTCTCTGCCTTATACTCCTATAATGAGCATAATAGTTCTCTCAATTATGTCCCACAAAATCCCATAGGTTTTTGTCATTTCTTTTCATATTTTTTCCTTTTATCTACTTTGACTTTATAATTTCAACTGACCTGAGTTTATAGATTCTTTCTTCTGCTTAATAATACCCATTATTGATGCATTCTATTGCATTTTTCATTCAATCATTGTGTAATTCAGCTTCACATTTCTATTGCTTCTTTTTGTATGCATGTTTTATGTCTTTGTTGAACTTACTGTTTTGTTCAGGTATTATTTTTCTGATATTGTTTAGTTGCCTACCTGTGTTCTTGAGGAACTCACTGAGCTTCCTTAAGACAATTATTTTGAGTTTTTTTCAAGGTAATTTGTAGATTTCCATTTCCTCAGTGTCAATTGCTAAAGTTTTATCAGTGTCATTTGGTGGTGGTGTACTCTCCTGATTCTTATTGATTCATGTAGTCTTGCATTAATCTTTATGCATTTGAAGGAACCAGTACCCCTTCCTGTTTTTATAGATTGGTTTCAGTGATTAAAGACTTTCTCCTCCTTGGTCCTCAGACTGATGGTATCGCCTCTACGTTTTTTGTTGATTGTGGCTGGACCCAAGTAATATGGCTGTAGCTGGGTCTACAGTTGGGTCTATTGTTGGTAGGCTTGTTACCAGATGTGTGAGCAGGGCGGTTTTTGCCAAATATCCAAGGGATAGAACTATCTCAGATACCATCATTGAGCTGGGCTGGAGTCACATGGGTTATGAGGCTACTTTGGGTCTTCAGTTCAGTCTGTAGGCAATGAGTCAGTTACCAGGGATGTAGATGTATGTGACTTTCCCTAGGTCCTTGTGCAGATGTTTTGATGGGCAGGACTGCTTGTGTGACTGTAGTAAAGTGGGACTGGAGCCAGATTACAGAGCTACTACAAGGTCTGCAGTCAAGACTGAGGTCACTGGGACTGCCACTGGGGGGTCAGATGGGCATGTCTACTGCCAGTTCTCTGGTTGGGCAGAACTGCCCCAGGACCATAGCAGAGTGGGGCTGCAACTGAGTATCAGGACTATTTCAGGGTTCACAGCTGGTACTGAGGTAATTGTACCTCCTACCAGGGCATGGATGAGCATTGCTGGGATCCTGGATGGGCAGAACTGAGAGAAAGGCTGGAGCCAGGTCACAGAACTGCTTCAGGATTTACAGTCAGGTCCATGGCTCATGGGATCTTCATGTGGCTCCTTCTTGGGCTCTATGTGAGCAGGAATAATTCTGGAGTGGTGGTAGGTCATGGCTGGATAAGGGCCACAGGGCCATTTTGGGATATGCAGTTGAGTACACAGTTGATGGGCCTATTACTGAGGATATGGAGAGACATGGCTTTTCCTCTTTCCCTTGGCAGATGGTGCCAGTTGCAGGAGTATGTCCAAGTAGGGCTAGGGCTGAGGCCACAGGGGCATAGGGCTATTTCTGGGTTTGTCGTTAGGACCATGGTCAGTGAGCCTAACTGGCATGAGTCTGCATTCTCAAAATAGCCCTCCTTGGTCTTTAGCTATACCAGGACCCTGCAGTATCCTACTTGGGTTCCACAGCTCCCACAGAGGCACTTTTGAACATGAATGGCTGTCTAATTATTGCTACTGTGGGGGGATATCAGTGGGGACCTCTTATTCTGCCATCTTGCTGACATTACTTCCTGAGCTCCTTTTTAAAGTTTGCTTTTGAAGTTCTAGATCTCAGGTCTTAGAAACTCAAAAGTCAAAATTATTTACATTTTTGTTCTTTGTCTTAAATTGCCTAAACTGTTGCCTAAATGGGAGAATGGGTCATACGTGAACAGGAAGTATGGCAAAATAAAATTAAGCCAAACAACCACCTCCTCCCTCCAAAAATTCAAGCTCTCTAAAACACATAAAGTTCATGTTTATAACAAAACTAGACAAATGAATAGAATTGGAACTTAACTACTAACTCAAGTCCATGAGCCAAAAGTCTGGTTGCCAAAGCACAGAAAATGATCCAAAACTTAGACAGGTTGTTACATATCTATGTATCTATTTTTTAAAAACATCATGAGCTTAGAAAGGTTTAAAGAGGCATGAATTGAAAATGAAGTATAGTCATCATTGACAGTAGAGATCAGAAGCAGTTCTAGAATAATTTTAAAGGCACATTAAAGGTAATAACTTGAAATGTAATAAATTCTTGCCTCTGGTTTATATTCAGGTGCTGCAGTCATATATGAAAGACAAGTTTTTAGTAGTTAAAGGTAAGGAATGGACAGAAGTTCTGGCTACTAACATGACATACAGCTGTAAAGTGGGACCTACTGGATCCAGATTGGATACATAGCAACACCTGAAAGAGATTCATTATTTTAAACTCAGATCTTTATAATAATATTATAATGGATTAAAAGCAGACAAAATCACACTGAAGAACAGATTATATACAGTTTATATAGACTAAGACTGATAGAGTACAGTGATTGTGAACATGGACCCTGAAGTCCTGTAGCTCAAACTAGAAACTTGGTTTTATCACTTACTAATCTTTTCACCTTAAGAAAATTGCTTTGCCTCTTTGAATATCTGTTTCTTTATCTGTAGTAGCCACCCAATAGGGTTATTGTCAGGATTCAAAGTTTGAATGAGTGAATTTACTTTAAATATTTTAGTAAATCCTCAATAAAATTTACTTACAGTAATATTATTATATCATTATCATCATTCTTATGTGATATTCTATGTATTCACAGGATTAATTTCCAACCCTTTCTACTAGAATATTGGCAAAATCTGTATAGAGATGTCATTAAGTGAAATGTATTGATTCTTGCCTCTTTTCTGGCTGGAACCATGGAGAGTGTTAAAGAGAAAAAGAAGGTTCCTACTGTGCCAGAAATCTTTAAGAAATAGCAAAGGAATTTTATAGAGCTGAAGATCAAGCACCTGAGAAAGAAGTTTGCCCAAAAGATGCTTTGAAAGTCAAGGAGGAAGCTTATCTATGAAAAAGGAATATAGGCAGATGTACAGAACTTAAATTCAAATGGCTTGGATGACAAGAAAAGCTGATGATTTCTATGTACTTGCAGAATCCAACTTGGCATTTGTCATCAGGATCAGAGGTATCAATAGTGTGAGCCCAAAGGTCCAAAAGGTGTTGCAGCTTCTTCGCCTTCGTCAAATCTTCAATGGAACCTTTGTGAACCTCTAAAGGCTTCAGTTAACATGTTGAGGATTGTAGATTCATATATTGCCTGGGAGTACCCAGACCTGAAATTAGTAAGTTAACTACTCTACCAATGTGGTTATGGCAAAATCAATAAGGAACAAATTGCTTTGACAGATAACACTTTGATTGCTGGATCTCTTGAAAAATATGGAATCATTTGCATGGACGATCTGATTCATGGGATCTATACTGTTGGAAAATGCTTCAAAGAAGCAAATACCTTCCTGTGTCCCTTCAAATTATCCTCTCCACAAGGTGAAATGAAGAAAAAGACCACCCATTTTGTAAAAGGTGAAGATGCTGGCAACAGGGAGGACCAGATTAACAGGCATGTTTAGAATGAACTAAGGTGTTTTCCGTAATTATTTTTCAAATCTGGTCAGTTAATAAACAGTACATGCTCTCAGATTTTAAAAAATATTGATTTTTCTTTTCTTTTTAAATGTATTCCCCTAATTCTTTGTCATTCACTGACTCTCCTCTATGTTCTGTGCTAATCACCTTCCATTACTGTTTGTGTCTGAGTGGTTACTTTGCATTGTCAGGAATATCTCCACCTCCTTTCCACCCACAGAGGATTATCAGTATTTCCATTAGAACTTACTTTCAATTGTAATCAGCATCAATTGTATTTTTGCATCTCTCTTCCCATTTAGGATTGTCAGAGTTTGTGCAGTTGCTGAAACTTAGAGAGTTGGAATTTATTCACTCACCAATATTTATTGAGCTCCTCATATGTGCCAGGTGCTACAGTACAGAGTTCCTGCTCTTATGGAGCTTTCAGACTCTGTAAAATGCCTGTTACTGTTGTTCCTTCCTCTAGGGATACCTGAGGTGCATTTCTCCTTGCCCAGCCTCATTGTTCTGCAAGTTCTCTGACATGTTAATGAGGCGGGAGAAAGTTTCATACTCTGTTTTGGCATAGAGGTGAGAGCAAAGAGATGCCCATTGTCTCCTTCACTGCACAGAACTAATTCATTCCATAATTCTTGTTGCTGTGTTGCCATATTGCCTCTTTGGCTCCAGAGGCACGTGTAAAGGATGAATTCTTCTTATTTTTGTCATTTCTTGCACATTTTGTATGTGTGTGCGTGAGTGAGATGCACTAGGAGACTGGACTTCTCTAAGAGTGTTTATATTGTATTATAAAATGAATGATATTGAAATATATGGACTTGATATTGAACTATATGGACTTTGAATACTAGAGAATTTATTTGTGAACCAGATAAACTGGGGTTATAACCCTGACTCTTCTGCTTGTTAGCTATGTGTCTTTAGGCAGTATTATTCTACATAGTTCTCAGACTATTTTCTCCTCTATAAAACAGACCAAAAATAGCTCTCACTTTGGATGATTGCTATAAGAAAAGAGACAATAACTGTAAAGTCCCTGGGTAGTGCCTCAAATTTAGCACTGAAAAAATGAAAGCTTGTATATTACATTATGCAATTGAACCTATTATTTGTGTTCTGATGCTATAAAATTTATCAATATTTATTGATTATATGCCATACAATTTCTGGGCATGATTCAGAGATTAAGAGAAAATATCCAGATGGGATTATCTTTTGGGGCAGGGAAATCCAGGGAGGAAAAGGAAAAAAAAACAGGAAGAAGATAAGGGAGTAAGAAAGATGTTAGTTAGGGATTTTTTTTTGGTTGTAAGATGTTAAAGTCCAATCAAGATAGCTTAAACCAAGGTGAGTTTATTAAAAAAACTCTCAACTATTAAAAAGGATTTAGGGTCAGAAAATGTGAATGTACTTCATGGAAAAATGGAAAGTTGTTAGTAATTACTAAGCATTTGTTCTCTTTTATGTTCTTGTTCTGTTTTTTGCTTTTTCTTTTCACATGGTCTCATGTTTCTAATTGCTTTTGAATGTCTGTTAATTTGCTTTCTTCCATCTGAAGTCTGGTTCTTTCTGCTTCTTCATCAGCATGATTACACCCAAATTGCCACCCTAGTTCCTAACATGTCAGTATCTTTTTAGGTTTTGCTGACTTCCAGTTCTGGGATTCTTAGTTCAAGTTCTCAAGTGAGTGGATCTGATGGGATCAGCAAAAGAAGTAGATGTCCACCTGTGATCCAGTCAGCTCATAGCCAAGGAGGAAGGAGGTCATGTGATACAAACAGCTGGGACTGTAGTGTGAAGATACAGCTCTCAGAGAGGAGGGCATGAGCTGGGTAGGCACCCTAAAATTATTGATGACAAGCAATAAGCCAAATACCTAGGACAGCTTTAATTCAGAGTGTGGCTGCTAAGGAACAGTTCGGAAAAAATCCTTATTGCAAAGATTGCGTGTGTGTGTGTGTGTGTGTGTGTGTGTGCATGTGTGCACGGGTAATGGGGGTGGAGAATCTGGCAAGAGAGAACAGAATGCGTGTTATAGAAACCAGGCCTAAACAGGAAGGAAACTAATCTTCCAGATACCAAAAATGGATGCGAACAGTAGCTTCTCCTAGGGCTGTAGGATGGAAATTGTTTGGACTATCCAGAAAACTGTATCCTGGAGAAGGACAGGATCTAGCAGAAAAGCCTTCTGATTTAAGGGGTGTGTGTGTGTGTGTGTGTGTGTGTGTGTGCACGTGCGCGTACGTGCATGTGCACATGCGTGTGTGTGTGTGTGTGTGTGTGTGTGAGAGAGAGAGAGAGACAGGGCTCTTAGTGACAATTTTTTGGTGCAGCTTTAGCTTGTACATGTACCTAGAGTGGGCTTCCTATACCTCCAAGAGGCCCAGATCATTCTAGCCCTTCAAACTTTTATGTAAAGTAAACAATAAAATGAGAGTAAACAATAAAAAAAAGAAAGTTAATAGAAATAAATGACAGATAAAAGAGAGATAGTAACTGTTTGGTACATTAAACTTAGACTAAACTAAGAACTGGGAAATTGCTTCAGATACATTAACCTTTTAAAAACTTCCATCCAGAAATTCCTGTCCAATATGGTCAGTTAGCTGTGTCATTGGATTGTGCATTTGTGTTGGCCAGAAATGGACAGGGGAGAAAGAGTTACTACTACCAGAAAAGAGTTGGAAGGGAAATGTTTGGGTCCAGGGATTCCTTTTTTTTTCCTGAAAAAAAATTGTTTTTTCTGTTTTACTCTTGGTTGGGTGGTGACAAAGAATGCACTTGAGCTCTAACAATAAATGAGTTGTGTCAAAGTCTAGTACATGTTTCCAAGCAGAATTTAAAAATATGTAGAGTCGTAAGAAAGTGTTAGTGACGATTATTTCTGGAGCATACGATTGAAGTAACTTGAAGAAGGAGTAGGAAGAGGGATGTTACTTTTTATTTTATACTGCTTTGTAGTACCTGACTTAAAAAAATTAAAAAGTATATGTTAACTTTATAAGAAAACAAAAATATTGTCTATGTTAAAAATTCACAGAAATGCATAAATACTAATAATACTTAATCTTTCTGGCTTGATTGGGGAGTTAGCCTTTGTGTAAATTTTTAAAAAATATCTGAAGCTTACCACTTTCAATAGCAATATTGTGACTATTTGAAGTGAAAATCTCTCCCAGGTACATACTACTCCCTTGCCTTCTTAAAAAGAAAATATGTTGATGATTCAGGAATATGATGATCAAACTGTGGAGAAACTCAGAAAAAAGGCTCCAAAATTCAGTATCTTGAATTTTCTGTAAATATCTAATCTAAAATAGTAAAACAGTATAATGCACAATTAAGACATAAATTATTCTTTTAAGAGTACAGTGCATGGTTCCAGGATTCTGGAATAAGGATATGGAAACAATGAAAAAATAAAAGTTAAGTAATAATGACCCCATCAAAGCCAACTGTTCTTAGGTATTTTAATATTGAATTGAGAAAAGGATAATACTGTTTTATTGCTATGATAATCATGGCACTATTTTTTGAAATGACTGGAAACCAAATCAAATCCAATATGTTGCCTAGCAACTATGAGACACAAATACTTTACTTTGTTTCTTAAGCTAACTGACATTAAAACACTACCAAAGATTCCTAAAAATACCTGCCTTAGAG
This sequence comes from Callithrix jacchus, assembly GCF_049354715.1. Classification (NCBI taxonomy): domain Eukaryota; kingdom Metazoa; phylum Chordata; class Mammalia; order Primates; family Cebidae; genus Callithrix; species Callithrix jacchus. The sequence continues at coordinate 82,734,239 of NC_133510.1, forward strand.
TTCAGTTCTCAGCTAATCTCTTTAGTTCTCAAACATGTTTTTCTCTTTAGAACATCTGACATTAAAATTCCTAATATTCACTTGAGTAAGTATATCAGCAATTCATCAACTTTTTCTTCCTTATAAATCTTTAGACTGTGCCTGCTATTTAAGTTACTTGTAATGTTTGTACTTTAAAATGAGAAATCAAATGGCTCTAAACATAAATAACTTAGCAAGACTTTTCTCTTGGTTTAGAACATAATTTTAAGAGAGATGGCGTATAGCTGAAAAGTTTTGGTGCTCAGCTGTGTGCTAAAGAAAGTTTTCCAAGTCTTTTACAAGTGAATTCCCACTGACTGGGCCCTCATCCTACAGAAACATGGTTTGTGGGGGAGGTGGAGGGAGTCTGTTTATAGCTCCATCACTCATGCTGTTTCATCAGAGCTGGATTATAAAAAGTTATGTCTTCTAGATCAGAGCCTTGCCTAAATAGGAAGTCTAGAAATCACCTAAACAAAGAGATGGCTATGTCACTCCCTCAAGGGGAGTTAGTTTATACTCTTGCTATGAGAAATATCACCCAGTCACTGTTTTTTGGAAATACATTTTGAAAAACATTCAGTATTTTAACAATAATGAATTATGTTTAATCTCATTTACATAGAGAAGAATCAAGCCAAATCAGGTGGAGAAGATAACTTGAATAGATATATAAGTACTACTTGTTTAAATTCAGAGAAATAATTATGATGCTTGCAAGTAGCAAGTATTTACTGGGCATTTATTATGGGCTAAACACTAGGTAACTGCCGTTAATCCTCATAACACGATGTCAACTGGTAGCTAGTGCTGCTTATTTTACATATGAAGAATTAATGGAGACAAAGTTTAGGTATCTTGCTCAAGGTACACAATGAAAATGGCAGAGCTAGTTTCAAACCTGAGCCTATCCTGGTTCCAAAGTTCAAAGTTCTAATAGATCACTTTGGAGAGTACAAGGCAATGTCAACTGGATGGAACTCCAGGAAAACAAGCATAAACCCAGACTGCCCTGGAGACTGGGATTTAGGATCACTATGTATATGCTTTGGATTTGTTTTGTCCTTTTCTTTAGTGTTTGGAGTTGTATGGAGTAAGCACATTGAAATGAATGTACCAAATTTGATTTTATCAACTCCTATGCAAGGATATTAAGCTGTGTCCAATATTTACAATTTAATAAAGCTGTAATGTATAACCTTGTGCTTTCATATTTCACACATACGCTGGGTAAATCTGTAGGATAACCTTTGCTAGGTAGAAAGTATGCATATTTATAGTTTTGGTATACATTGCTAAATCACACTCCAAGAGCGTTTTACCAATACCTATTCCTGTCAGCATGAGTGAGAGTGCCCATTCCCAATAGACTTGCCAACAGAGTATGCAATAAAAGTTTTAGATCTTTATCTTGCTGATAGTTGAAAAATGATATTTTAATGTGAAATTTCTTTGCATTTCTCATTTTAATTTCATTTTCTATAAACTATCTATTTGTACTCTTTGCTGCTTTTTTTTTTTTTTTTCTATTTGGTGGATGGCTTTACTATTTATTTATTTGAGTCCTTAATATATCCCTTTTGTGATACCTCAAACTCTCGGGCTGAGGTGATCCTCCTACCCCAGCTTCTGGGTAGTCGGCACTACAGGCATGTGCCACCACATCCAGGTAATTTTTTGTATTTTTTTGTAGAGACAGGGCTTCCCTATGTTGCCCAGGATGGTCTTGAACTCCTGGGCTCAAGCAATCTGCCTGCCTTAGCTTCCCAAAGTGCCAGGATTACAGGTGTGAGCCACTGCTCCTGCCATTTTTAGTTTCTTATGGTTGTGTTTACCTGTTCTATTATGCTTTCATATTTTGAATCATATGTACAAAGTATCTTACACTGTCAGATTACATTTTTAAGAAACCCATAATGGTTTCTTCTGTAACTTTTTAATTTTATTTCTCACATTTTTATAATTAATCCATCAAAATTCATTAAGTGCAGAGGTGCTACATATAGAATAAACTTGTTCTTTAGATGACTGCCCAGTTTCCCAACATCATTTATAAATCCATTTTCTCCTCACAATTTCCAATGCAATTTTATTATATACTAAATACTGTTAGGTATTTACATCTAATTCTCAGCTACCATAGTGTTCCATTGATTTCTCTGTTTAGTCAAGTGTAGGTACAGATTGTTTTAATTATTATAGCTTTATTATATATTTTAAATACCTAGTAAGTCTAGTTCCTCCACTTTATACCTCTTTTCCAGAATTCTCCTGTTTTGTATGTTCAATTTATATAAAAACTTTGAACACTTGCTCAGTTGAAAAAAATCCTATAGTTATTTTAATAATATGTTAATTGTATAAATTATGGTAGAGAAAATTGGCATTTTTATTATACTGTGCCTTCTTATCCAAGAACATGGTATACCTTTCCACTTGTCTAAGTCTTCTTTGGTTCCCTTTCTCTGTGTTTTAAAAAATGTCTTCAACAGAAAGATAAATACTACATGTTCTCACTTATAAGTGGGAGCTAAATAATGTCTACACATGCAAGTAGAGTGTGGAATGTTAGATGTTGGGCTCTCTTGGGTGGGGTGAGAGTGGAGTGGATGATCAGAAATGGGTAAAATGTATGTTACTCCACTGATGGATATGCTAAAAGCCCTGACTTCACCACTGTACAGTATATCAATGTAACAAAATTACATGTTCACCCCATACATTTATACAAATAAAAATAAATCTTTAAAAAAATCTTCATATACATTTTGCAAATTCTGTTACATTTATTACTTGGAATTTTTGTCAGATTTTTTTCATTATATTTCCTAATGTGTGGATACATGAAAATGTTTTTTTAAAAAATGGCTTACAAGTACACACACACATATACCCAAACCCCAAAACACATATAAAATAAATAAATTCTCTCCCTCCAAAAAACCTAAAATTCTTAAGGTTTTATGTCTAATCTGTCATCTGTCTCTCTATCTATCTATCTATCTATCTATCTATCTATCTATCTATCTATCTATGTTTTTACATAGCATGCAGACCGCCTGTTATTCTTCGGAGTTGAATATTCAGATAAATGAAAATATATAAGAAGCAAAAATATGAAAATCATTATGTATATATTAATTTTTGTACATCTTGTTAAGCTATCCCAGGGCCTTCCTTCCATTTACAGATAGGCTGTGAATTGTTTCCAATTCATTAGGAAAAATGCTCTTTCAGCCAGCTGGGAAAGTGAACAGCATGCCAATTTAAATTTATTTTCTTCACTTTTGTTTCTATCTCCTCTTCCTCAGGAGTATCAAGGTATGTTAGTGACGTTACCTGATACATGCTAACTTCTTTCAGAAAAGAAACAAACAAAAACTGAAAAATGTACTGTTCACATTCCTTTGGCTCCTTGGTCCCAGAAGAAAATCTGGGAAGGAAGAATCATTTCTCTCCGTGATATGATCTTGAATGCAGACCATGTTTACTCAACTTAAGAAAGGGAACACATCTTCCCTTTTTAACAAATGTGTTTTATCTCACAGGATTCCATAGTCATTATAATGGAATAGAAACAGAACCTTGTGTTTAGACCACACTACTCCCTTCTTACCCACAGTTATTCTGCTTACTGACACTGTTTTGCCATTCTCTTTGGTTGTATCTTCTGGGCTCATGCTGCTGAGTGAAGATTTTTTCATTCTCTTTGGTTGTCTCTTCTGGGCTCATGCTGCTGAGTGAAGATTTTTTTCTTTTGCCTTTCTTGGTGATGGTACTGACATCGCTACCAGAGGAGAGATGTTGACACATAGCTGACATCCCCAAGGCCCAGCTTGCAGGAGACTGTGACTCTCACATCTATCTATTTTTTTTTCTGGCTGAGTCTGGTTCTGTTTGATTTCTATCCCAAATGAGATTTTTAGAACATTTGAGGAAAATCTTTTCAGAAAGTGAAACAAAAAATAGTTTCTCCCCTCACCATTTAAACTCTTCGTTATGATTTTGTTCCTGAAGATAATTTTAGAAAATCATTTCTATATCATGGGAACACACACTTGCCCCTGGTTCTTGACAGCTCGAAGTGTTCAGGATGCGGACTTCTCTAAACAAGTGGCTTAATGTGAAGATGATTTTGAATGTTTGGAAATTCCATGCTGGATGTGTGGAGGAGAAAGTGTCACTATGATAGGAGGTGAGTATTTCTGCTTGGACTGAATGTGCACCAATGTCTTGCAAAGGAAATATTAACTAAACAATAGTTAGAAATGCAATTAGGATGTGATTTTTCTAGCCAAATAGTGCCATAAGACAGCTTTGGAAGTCAGACAGACCTGGTCAGAAACTCTGGCTTCACAACATAGAAGGATCATGAGTTTAGGTATAACCCTTAGTCTCTCTAGACCTCATCTTCTTTAATCATTAATGGGGTGTGTGTGTGTGTGTGTGTGTGTGTGTGTGTGTGTGTGTGTAAATGCTAACTTTAATTTTGTTGAATTAGCTAAGACATATAGAAACACCTAACCAAGTAGTTAAAAAATAGTAGACATTATTTTAAGTATAAAATATGGCCATGGTAAGAATATAACATAAATACTAAAAAATCTGAAGGCTGTGTGCGGTGGTGCATGCCTGTAATCCCAGCACTTTGGGAGGCTGGGTCAGGCAGATCACGAGGTCAAGAGATTGAAACCATCCTGGCCAACATGGTTAAACCCCATCTCTACTAAAAAACCAAAAATTAGCTGGGCATGGTGACCGTCACCTATAGTCCCAGTTACTTGGGAGGCTGAGGCAGAATTGCTTGAACCCCTTCACAGAGGTTGAAGTGAGTTGAGATCGTACCACTGCACTCCAGCCTGGCGACAGAGCGAGAAAAAAAATCTGGAATGTATTAAGTACCATTACAAAGTCAGAACTCAATGGACATTTAATTCAGCTCAATGCAGAAAATCATTTCTATATCATGGGAACACACATTTGCCCGTGATTCTTGACAGCTCAGTGTAGCTGAATTAAATGTCCACCATTAGTATAATACATCCCCAAGACTCAGGCTCAGCTTGTAGGAGACTATTGCTCTCACATCTATCTTTTTTTTTTTTTCTGGCTGACGCTGGCCCTGTTTGATTCAACAGTGAGCTGTTAGTATTATGAAGACAAAACGGTATGGGGACCATCTCCTTGGGAGCAACTGTGAGCCACAGGGGAAGAATTCCAAACAATGGTAGGCTCCCTAGAAGTACTGCTGCCATAAACCAAACATTTTTATGTTTATAGCATAGCTAGGAAAGTTGGCTGGACTTTTTTCAATGGGAATTTACTAAGTGTACAAAAATACCTAGAAAATGTATGAATTCAGTCCTCATCCCCAAGGAAATTATTGTCTGATTGAGTTACTCAGTGAGGGAACTCAAGATATCAGCAAGTAAAGCAAAGAAACCCAGCCTTGTACTGAACTGAATTATGTGCTCAATTCCAAAATGCGCTTCCAATGTAAAGGATGCCAAAGCCAAATAGAAAGAGTCTCTGTTCAGATATCATGAAGCTCTGTTCCTTCTGTTTGCCTGAGATCACTGTCCCCCTTCTCTGTCTGCTTGTTTTGGGGGCAGGGGGAGCAGCTTTTCTCCAATTACAAATACTATCAATCATTGTTTCCTGAATTGTTCTTTATACACTCCTCAGGCTTGTCCCCATCCAGGGGTAGAGAAGATACCTGACTTATACTAGTGGATTACCTTACTGCGCACAGGGATTGGTCATAAAATGAGGGAATGACTCAAGTCAAGCCAAACAGCATCCTTTCCTGGGTATTGTGGAGCTGGAATCAGGGAAAGATTTTTTTTTCCTCCTGTTGGTAGTGAAGCTAATAAGATGTGAGTCTAGGATAATGATAGACATAGTTTCAGCTTTATGAACAAATCTGTAAGAAGGATATCAATGCAGAGATGGCAGGGGAGGGGCTGGGGAGAGAGAGAGAGAGAAAGTGAGGCCATGGTTCCAGCTGTTGCTGACGTTGAGTTTTGAGTTGGGTTCCTGTCGTTCTCAGTCACAGTTTGAAGTTAAGTGGTTCCATCCTATAAGGCATTGCTTACCTCATTTTCCTATTTCGGTCATCAGGATTATGACCGCAAGTCCCATGGAGTCTGAGTCACACTGCTCATGTAACAATCTCCAAAGGAATCCCTTTACCTCAGACCACGAAAGGAATAGTTGAAAAGAATGAAAATAAGCATACTAATTGAATTTATATAATTGCCTATATAATCTTCTCCTTTTTTATATTTAGCAGTATAGTCCTAGTTTTAACACTTACTGGATTTATGACTTAGGGTAAATGACCTAATTTTTCTATACTTCTTTGCATAGGTATAAAATGGGTATAATGAATACATATGCCTTACCTAAGAGTAATGCATTATAGGATAATGGTTGAGAACATAGTCTTTGGGAGAAAGACTTCCTAGAGTCAAGTCCTATTTCTTCCATTTACTTGTTTTTAGTTTGTTGTGAACTTGAACAAGAGACTTATCTTTAGATTCCTTGGTTCTCTTATTTGTAAAATGATGATATTGTGGACTACATGTATATGTTTTACCAAATTTCATATTTTAAAATCCTAACCCCCAGTGGGATGGTATTAGAGGTGGGGCCTTTGGGAGTTAATTAGGTTTAGATGAGGTCATGAGAGTGGTGCCCCAATAATAGGATTAGTATCCTTATAAGAGAAAGAGACTAAAGCTCACTCTTTAGGCCACATGAGGATACAAGGAGAACATGACTGTCTGCAAACCAAGAAGGGTGTCCTCATTAGACATTGAGTTGGCTGATGCCTTCACCTTGGACTTCTCAGTCTCCAGAACTGTCAGCAATGAATGTTTGATGTTAAAGCCAGCCAGACTGTGGCACTCTGTTATAGCTACTGGAACTAAAATAGGCAATAATAGTATTTACCTTATAAAATTGTATACTTGTTTAGTGAGTTAATGTATTTAAAGCTGTTCACATAACAAGTACTATATATAAATGTTAATAATTATTGTAATTATATTATTCAATTGTAACAGAGATTAAATAGAAGCCTTATCACAATGCCTTCTTCACTGTAAATGCTCTGTCTAGCTCTGCATTGGCAGTTAGCATATCACTCTCATTAATTTTATTAAGTTAACACTTTTGCTATGGTGTACTAAAACACCTTCGGTAGCTGCCTATCACCTGTAGATAATAGTACTTCTTATGTCATCTCTATCCTAAACATTCTAGTCTATTTCCCAGGATTGCCTCAAACGGCCACTTCATTTAGTTAAACAATTTCTTATCATTAATTATCTGTCAAGAACTGTGTACAGTCTGAGATTTTTACCTCATTTATAAGCTAAGAAATTAGCCTTCTACAGTTTTATGTTGCTGGCATTAGACACAGAATTCCTGAGTCATTACTTATGGTGCGGCAATCAGTATGAGCTTCATGTTTGCACTGGTTACCTTTGTTCTCCTTGTCCCATTGAGGGGGACACTAAGGGGCCCAGGTGGTTGCATGCAGTGGGTTTGTGTGATAGCTGAGGAACTCCAAGGTTAGAGTATCTGATATTCTTTGCTAATAAATCAAAATACAGTAGTGGCAGTTTCATAATGCTTAGTTGCAATGTAGAATCTGAAAACATATTTGTTATTATAATGCATTAAAATCCATTGGTCTATATTTAGTTTTGAATGAAGCATTTACCCAAGTATGATTTTGTAACAAAATGCACTGGTCATTTGGAAAATACTGGTTCCCACAGTTATGTAGAAGGGCAAGGCAGCTCTCTGGGGTCTCTTCTATAAGGGCACAATTCCCATTAATAAGGACTCACTCTCATGACTTAGTCACCTTCTGGAAGGTCTCACTTTTTTTTGATTAATTAATCAGTATTAGCTAACAAAAGATTAATGACATCCCCTTTCTCATCCCTGTGAATCAAGGCAAGAAGGGCCATTTGCCAGCACCAACAGTAGGAGCTGGAAATCTGCAGCAGTTTTGAGCAGAAGGCCTCTCTTTCGAATACCATTACCTTGAGGTAAGGATTTCAACACAAGAATTTTGGGAAGACATGACCATTCAGATTAGAAAGCACATTGTTTCTAAGTTATGTGTAGAAAGTTCAGTTATTGATGTCTAGCAGCTATTAGAAAATATGAGACTGAATATAGAAAATTACAATTTAATGATCTGCATTGGGGAGGCATCCACACATAGGTGATAGGTTGAAGATACAGGAGTATGCATAGCATACTAGTCTATGTAATGGTCTGTCTTGGTTTAAACTCTAGTTCTGCCACTTTATTAACTAATTTGTGACTCAGTGCTCTCATCTGAAAACAGCTAAAATAGGAATATCCATCTCAAATGACTGTTACAAGGATTAAATGAGTTCATATTTGTAATGTGGTTATAACAGATCTTGACACATAGTAATATATATATATCTATCTAGATCTAAATGTAATTTTACTATATAAATGAAATTTTAAAATGGGAGTAAATGGAGAACTTCTCTGGGAGAATACTGAGAGAGAAGAGAAGAGTGCTGAGAATTGGGGCAACCAATGTTTAAAAAAAAAGCAAAAGGAAAGGAGCCACTGAAGGAGACAGAGTGATGAGGGAGGCAGGGGAGAAACTCCAGAGTGGTGTCCTGGAAGCCTAGGAGAAGTTTGCCATATTGCAGACTTCAGGCAGGAATGTAAACCTCGAGATGGCGGGTGCTGCATTTACTCTGTTCTCTGCTGAATCCTCTGGACTTAGCACAGTGCCTGATATATAGCAGGTGCCCAGTAAATATTTGGCAAATGAAAATGCCAAAGAGAAGTTGGAGAGATAAGGGCCTGAATATGTTTATTTATGTTTAACAAAAATAGGTCAGTTGGGGACTTAGACTTCCCTATATAGTGCCATACTAACGTCAGAACTTGATGTTAAAATATTCTTAATTTATGATTTAACCCTTACAGCTATTGCTTGTTATGACCATGGTTTCATTATAATTTTGTGTAACTGGCCCCAAAGTCTCTTTTTTTAAAATAACTGCATTCTGCCTATGATCACAGGCATATTTTTAGCCTTTTTCTAAATGCCAAAATTAGCCATTAGATAGAAGAACCGGTCATCAACCAGGCCAGTGGATGACTCAAGATTCTGTCATTTGACCTCATATTGAAAATATGAAGGACAAACAGAGTCTGACAAGCAGCACTACTTTCTGCTTTTCATTATTACTGTACAGAAAAACAATCATCTAAAATATTGATTTTTCTTTTATTTGAGTATGTGGCAGGCAGTACATTGCCCTTTACTACAAATGGACTGGTTGTAAAAACCTCCACACGAGGAGGTAGTTACGACTGAATCCTACCACTGTGTTTCTGAACTCCTTAGACTAATGGATTCCATTGAACTGGTCTCAGATTAAATTTCTCTAACTATTAATTTTTCTACTTCCTTGCTCAAAATCCCTCTATAGAATACATATTAAGCCTCTTTAATCTAGTCAGACTCCTTTTTTTTCTGAATCCCCCCATGTAAACTCTATGCTACGGTCACACTAGTCTACTTTCTTTTCTCAAATATTTGGTTCTCCACTTGTGTATCTTTTGTTAGATATACTCCTAGATATCATATAGTATTGAAATATTTTCTCTGTTGTATTATCCAGTGGATTGTGACTGGTGCTTAGGAAGTTGCCCCAAAATTTTGTATGCAGCTCTTTTACCCGTGAATCTGTAGATTCTTTTCAAATTCTAATGGCTGAATATAGAAGCTATTGAATTTTCTGTGTGGACAGATCATATGTTTCACAAATAATGATAGTTAGGTCTCTGTTTTTCCAATTACTATACCAAAAAATTTCATTGGCTTGCATTTACTAGAACTTACAATAAAATGTTCAATAGAAGTAGCAGTAGTTGGCAACCTTGTCTTTTTCCCGACATGTAAAGGAATGCTTTTCAAATATCATCATTAAGCTACTTGGTTAATAATGACATATATGTGAGTCAGCATGTTGAATGGTTAAGAGCTACAATTCTGGACCAATCTGGCTGGGTTTAAATTCTAGCTCTGCCACTTAGCTGCAGTGTCACATTGGATAAATTAACTCTGGCTTGGTTTTCTCATGTGTAATACGGGGAATGATAGCATCTAAATCATAGAGTTATTGTAAAGATTCAATGAGATAATACTTACAAAGTGCTTAAAACTATCTGGCACATACCAGCATGGTATAAGTGTTTCTTATAAAAATATATTGAGGTAATCATTTGAAATTTCCCATTTAATATACTACTTTAATTGACATTATTATATTGAATAGCTTTTAAATTGTTGGAGTCAGCCATATAAAATTATGAATTTAAAAAATAGATAGTTCATTTCTAGTCAATATTGTACTGGAGGTTCTAGTCAGTACAATTAAGCAAGAAAAAGTAATAAAAGGTATACAGATCAGAAAAAAAGAGGTAAAACTATATGCACAGATGGCATCATATTGTACACAGAAATCATAAAAAATCCACAAAGCTATCAGAGCTAATAAGCACAGTCAGCAAAGTTGCAGAGTACAAGATTAATATGCAAAAATGAGTTGTATTTCTATACACTAGCAATAAACATTCAGAAAGGAAGTTAGCAAAACAATTCCACTGATAGTAACATCAAGAATAATAATATGGAGGCTGGGCATGGTGGCTCACACCTATAATCCAAGCACTTTGGAGGCCAAGGTGGGTGGATCACCTGAGGTTGGGAGTTCAAGTTCAAGAATAATATGTTTAAGAATAAAGGGAACAAAAATGTATGAGACTTATAAACCTAAAATGATACAGCATTTTTAAAGAAATTAAGAAATAGCTAAATAAATGGAAAGATAGCTCTTACTTGTGGATCAGAGAATCTTAAGGTAGACATACTCCCCAAACTGATCTATAGCAACACAATCACTATCAAAATTTTATCTGCTTTTTTTAAAGAAATAAACTGATTCTAAAATTTCTGATTTCAAAAATTACTAGAAAGCTACAGTAATCAAGACGTTGTGGCACTGGCATAAGGGTAGAGATATGATCAAGGGAATAGAATATAGAGTCCAGAAACAAACCCTTACATTTAAGGTCAATTTATTTTTGACAAAAGTGCCAAGATAACTTGATTAAGAATAGTCTTTTCAATAAATGCTGATGTGACAACTGGATACCCATGTGTAAAAGAATGACATTGGATTTGAGTTACAATATACATAAATATTAACTCAAAAATGGGTCAACAACCTAAATACAAGAGCAAAAACCTTCAAACTCTATGAAAAAAATTATAAAAGTAAATCTTTGTGAACTTGGATGAGGCAATGTTTTCTTGGATATGACGCCAAAAGCACTTAAGCACCAGAAGAAAAATAATTGGACTGCATTAAATTAAAAACTTTTGAGCTTCAAAGGACATTATCAAGAAACTGATAAGACAAACCACAGAGTGGATGAAAATATTTGCAAATTATATACTTGATAAGATACCAGTATCCAGAATACATGACGGACCCTTGTAAATCAACAATAAAAAGAAATAATTCAATTTAAAAACCCTGGGCAAGGGATTTGAATAGACATTTCTCTGAAGAAGATATACTAAGGGCCAATAAGCACATGGAAAGATGCTCAAAATCATTCCCTAAAGAGGGAAATGCAAATCAAAACCACATGAGATATCACTTCACATTCATTAGGATTGCTCTAGTAAAAAAGACAGGCAATAACAAATGTTGATGAGAATGTAGAGAAATTTGAACTCTCATTCACTTCTAGTAGGAACATAAAATGGTGTAGCCTCCTTGTAAATGAGTTTGGCAGTTCTTCAAAATATTTCACATAGGGTTTTTATATGATCCAACAATGTTACCCCTAGATGTCTATCCAAGGAAATTAAAATTATTTCCTACACAAAAACTTGTATATTAATGTTCTTAGCAGCTTTATTCATAGTAGCCCCAAAGTGAAAACAACCCAAATGTTCATTGATTGATAAATGACTAAACAAAATGTAGTGCATCCTTGCAATGGTATATTATCCAGCAACAAAAAGAAGGACCGATGCTTGCTACAGTGGGGATGAACCTTGTAAATGTTATTCTAAATGAAAGAAGCCAGTCACAAAAGGTCACATATGATTTCACTTATATTAAATTTCCAGAATAGGAAAATCCATGAAGACAGAAAATAGATCAGTGGTTTCTAGGGGCTGGGAGTAGGAACTGGGAGTGATGGCTAATGGATATGGGATTTCCTATTGGGGTGACAAAAATGTTCTGGAAGTTGTAATGGTTGTTGCTATACTAAATTTTGTTACTATACTAAAACCCATTGAATACTATAATTCAGGGTGAATTTTATGATGTGTGAATTACATCTCCCCTAAAATGTTAAAAAAAATTGGTGAATTTAGCTTTCTACTATATCCTATTTAAGATATTTATATATATATATGTTTATAAATGAGATTGTTCTTTACTTTTCTATTCTTACACTATTTTTATTTCATTTTGGGATCTGGACCCAAGGAATCTGACTTCTTTATGACTGTTATTTCTCAACCGTCCAGGTCTAATTCCACCTTTGCACTAATTCCTATATGCCCTCTTGCCTCTGCAAGTACATAACTTCAACAAATTCTGCCTCTTTTTCCTATGTCATTTTTTTCTCCTCTCTATTTGGTAATCGCAATGAGCTTTCAAAACAGTACAATATCTCTTATTGTGAAGGAACCCTCCCTTGACTCCACATTCTCCTCCAGCTATTGCTACATTTCTCCATAATAGCAAAACTTGTTGAAAAATTTATAGTCAGCAGCTCTTTCCTCTCCATTCTCACTTGGATCCACTTTAATCAGGCTTTTTTCCTCATCTACCTGTTAAAGCTGCCAGTTAATTCCATACAATTAAGTTCTAATGATCAATTCTCTGTTATCATCTGACTTGAACTCTCAGAAGCATTTGCCACAACTGTAACTCTCTTCTTGAAATACTTTCTTCAATTTAACTTCTGGGATGACACTTTCTTGGTTCTCCTGTTCCCTGGTTGTTCTTCTCAGTCTTTTTTGTTGGTTTCTTCTTATATTAGTTTTCTCTTGTTGTGTAAGGAATTACTACAAATTTGGTGGCGTTAAACAGATGCAATAGCTAACAGTTTCTGTGAGTCAGGAGTCAGGGCATAGTCTAACTGGGCCTTTCGATTAAGGTCGTACAAGACTGTAATCAAGGGGATGGCTGGATTGCATTTTTACCTGGAGGCTCAACTGGAGGGAATTCTGGTTTTGAATTCACCCAGGTCATTGGCAAAATCATTTTCTTGTGGATGAATGACTGAGGGCCTGGCTCTTTGGAGGCTGTTGGCTAAAGACCACTCTTGGTCCTAGAGATCACACGTAATTCCTTGCTACATTGACTTTTCCAGCATGGCTGCATACTTCAAGACCACAAAGAGAGTCTCTTACCTCAAGGGCAGCCTAGTCCCCTCCTCATCCCCCTTTTAAGACCTTTTGCCTTGATTAAGTAAAACCCACCAGGAAAATCCCCCTTTTCATTAACTCAAAACAATTGAATTGGATCTTAATTACATCTGGAAATCCCTTCAACATTGCCATGCCCTGTTGTTTAGAAGCAAGTCACAAGTCCTACTGCACTCAAGGAGGAGGATCATACAAGGCATCAACAACAAAGGGTAGAAATCCTAGGGGCCATCTTACACTTCTTCCTACCACACTCCTCATCTGTTTGATCTTTAAAACTGGCATTCTCTAGGGCTCAGTTCTTGAGTCTCTTCTCTTTATGTGTTGTGCTGGATCTCTTCCATTTGCCTCCCTGCATTTGCTTTCTCCCCTCCTCTTCTTTGATTTGTGTTCTAAGAGGTGATTTGAGCACACAATATCAACAGCTTTTTTGCCCTTGACTTTCTGTTGGAGGTTGGGAGATGAGTGGCGTAGAGTGTCACTCCCTCTAGCCTCCTTATTGCTGGGTTGCCTCCCTTGACTAAAAGTTACAGCTCTTGTCAAGGGGAGCATCTCTATCCAGCCACCTCTTCGGTTTCCAGTAATTCCTCCTTCCTGTGGACACATTAGGATTCCTACTATTGGAATAATACATCATCCTTTATTCATTCTTTTTTTGAGTTGGAATTTCGCTCTTGTTGCCCAGGATGGAGTGCAATGGTGCGATCTCGGCCCACCACAAGCTCCACCTCCAGGGTTCAAGTGATTCTCCTGCCTCAGCCTCCTCAGTAGCTGGAATTACATGTGCCACCACAACCGGCTTTGTATTTTTAGTAGAGATGGGGTTTCTCCGTGTTGGTCAGGCTGGTCTTGAACTCTCAACCTCAGGTGATCTGCCCACCTTGGCCTCCCAAAGTGCTGGGGTTACAGGTGTGAGCCATTATGCCTGGTAACATCATTCTTTATTCTTTATCTGAAATTCTGCCACACTGTTTAAATAGATCCTTTGTTAAAGTCTTCTCAAATCGCATGATTAGCGTGTGCTACTTGGACTTACTCATAAATATACATGCTCTCCCTTTCTGATCTCATTTAGCCTCATAGATTTAAATTCAATTATTCCACTGATGACTCCTACATTTTATCCCATAGCCTGGATCTCTCCCTTGAGATTCCTTTTGGAATTTTCACTTGGATATATTCTATATACCACAAACTTTGCAAGTCCACACCTTCAACTCTGATTCTTATCCAACTTCCAACCTCAAACCTGTACTTCTTCATATTTTCCAGTCTCAGAAAATGGCAATATCAGTCTTACAGCTACACAGGCCAAAGAGTCTGGAGTTGTAGCCAAGCGTGGTAGCACTTGCCTGTAGTCCCAGCTACTTGGGAAGCTGAGGTGGAGAATTGGTAGAGCCTAGGAGTTTGAAGCTGTAGTGTGCTATGACTGGGCTTGAATATTTTCAGCATGGGCAACCTATTAAGACTCCATTTTTCTTTTTTAGTGATTATTGATAGGCTGATTTTTAATTGATAAACAACATTTGTACATATTTTTAGGGTACTTGTAATATTTTGTTACATACATAGGATGTGTAATGATGAAGTCAAAGCACTTAGGATCTCCATTACCTCATGTGTTAATCATTTCTATGTGTTAGGAACATTTTAAGTCCTCTCTTGATGTTATATTGAAATTTATATACTACATTGCTTATAACTATAACTACCCTACTCTACCATAGAACATTAGATTTTATTGATTCTATCTAATTGTATGTTTATGCCCATTAATCAGCCTCTTATCCTCCCCAGCACTTACAAACCCTTCCCTACCTCTGGTAACTATCACTGTATTCTCTTTCTCCGTAAGATCAATCATTTTAGCTCCCACAAATGAGTGAGGGGATGCAATAGTTGTCTTTCTGTTCTTGGCTTATTTCACTCAATATAATGATCTCCAGTTTCAACTATGTTGTGAAGCAAATGGCAGGATTTCATTTTTGTTAATGGTTGACTAGTATTTCATTGTGTATGTGTATGTGTGTTTATCACAATTTCTGCATCCATTCTGTTTCTGGACACTTAGGTTGATTATATATTTTGCTATTGTGAATAGTGCTACAATAAACATGAAGGTAGAGGTATTCCTTTGAGATATTTATTTCTTTTCCTTTGCACAAATACTCAGTAGAGGGGATTGCTGGATCATATCATGGTCCTCTTTTTAGTTTAGTGGTTTTTTTTTGTTTGTTTTTTAGAAATTTCAATGTTGTTTTCTAGAGAGGCTGTACTACTTTACATTCCCACTGAGTGTATAAGAGCTCCCTTTTCTCTGCATCTTCATCAGCATTGTCATATATTGTCTTTCTAGTAAACAGCCAATCTAACTGGGGTAAGATAATATCTCACTGTGACTTTGATTTGCATTTCCCTGATGAATGGTGCTATTGAGCATTTTTTCATGTATGTGTTGGCCATTTGTATGTTTTTTGAGAAATGTCTATTCATGTTCTTTGCTCATTTTTCAAAAGGATTATTTGTTTTTGTTTCTATTTTTTTGCTTTGAGTTGAGTTCCTTGTTTACTTTAGATACTAGTATATTGTGAGATGAGTAGTTTGGGAATATTTTCTGCCATTCAACAGGCTGCATCTTTACTCTGTTAATTGTTCATTTTCACTGCACAGGAGCTTTTTAGTTTAATACAGTCCCATTTGCCTGTTCTTGGTTTTGTTGTCTGTGCTTTTGAGGTTATTAGCCATAAAATCTTTGCCTAGGTCAAAGTCCTGGAATGTTCACCCCATGTTTTCTTCTAGTAGTTTTATAGTTTTTATAGTTCTCTTAAAAAAATCTGGGATCCTTTCTGACCTCCATTTTTCTTTTGCACTATCTATCTGATCCAACGACAATCATCTTGTCTCCATCTTCAACATATCTTCAGACCATAACAGCATCTCCCCAATCCACTGCTTCCCTCCTGGTCCAAGCCCTCCTCATCTCTGGTCTGGATTGCTTAAATAGGCTTTTAATTTGTCTCCTTGCCTCTTACTCCTTACCATACTCCTTACCCTTCATTCCAGCCCTTTCTCACAAGGCTATCCTAGTGGTCTCTTTAATTCATAAGTTACATTATGTTTCTCTTTGCCTCCAACCCCCACAGTGGCCTCTTATCTCACTGGGAATAAAAAGTCACAAACATGGAAATGGCTTTCAAGGTCATGTGATCTGGCCTTCTGCTCCAATTCTAACTTTTGCTCCTGCCACTCTTCTTGCTCACTCCTTTCTTATCACACTAATCTCCTTGTTATTCCTTGAGCCTACCCTGCATGTCTCTGCCTTAAAGCCTGAGACACTTGTCCCCCATGTCATTCATTATAACTGGCTCCCTTAAATATCACATTCTCACTAGGTCTGCTCTAGCTCTCTTCATAAAATAGCATCCTTTCTTCCCTCTTTGCTGCTTTTCTTCTGCCTTTACCTTAGTTTATTTTCTTTTCCTAGCAGTTCTACCCTTGGACATATTATATATTCACTTGTTTACTTGTGATCTGTTTCCCACACTGACCCCTTTCCCTCAACTAGAGTGTGAACTCAATAGGATAAGGACTTTGTTTTGTTCACTCATTTTTCTTCAACACCTAGAACACTGCCCGCGTTTAGTAGCTGCTCAAGAAATAGTTGTTGGAATACCTGATTGAGTAGATGAATGAAAAGTTATGGTTAAGGTATTATCCTACAAATTTGGTAAGCAATATCTACAAAATCTAGTTGTTCTGGGTTCCTGATCTATATTTGGGAATTATGGTTCCTGGTTTCAAAACAGTGTCTTTTTTCTCCCACTTTCTCAGCTCCAATGAGTCCCAGTAAGCCACAGTTCCTAACAGCAAGTGAATTGTTTTTTAAACTGCCTACGTGTTATTGGAAGTCCCAACCCAGCTGCAGCTTCAGGCAGAGTGCCCAGTTCTGGCCAGTCATCTCTCTGAGCCTTGCTCACTGCGTTGGCTTTCTGTTCTGTTTCTGGTCCATGGAGATGTTTATCTTGATTTTGTACCCAGCTAATGTCATAACGCTTTTATCTTTTTATATATTTCCAATCATGGTTGAATGTTTAGAGCTGAGAGGGTGTGGTAATTTATGAACTCACTAAACCATCTTGATTAGAAGTCCCAACACATTTCCAAACAATGTCTGAAATGTTGCCAAATTTAAAATCCAGGAGACAGTACATAAAAATTCAGATTTATGGTTTATCTTAAAAATTTGTATATCTGACAAGAGTAAGCCTGCATTTCTATATGTGACAACTGACCAGAGGTGAGTACAGGCTAAGACCCTTCACTGGGTCATGTGCTCTACAAGCTGCCAAGTCCTCCCCACAGCACATTTTGTTAAACTTAGGCAGAAATGACTTCACTCTTTTGCTTTATCTGCCTAATTCTTGTAGGTATTTTAATTTGTGATCCCTATTTTGAGAACCATCTGAGCTAAAGCATGAGGTAATTTATTAAAAGGTTAGAAAATAAAAACACCAAAACCAAAACAGAGTCCTTACTTTATATAGTATATGACGGGTAGGAGAGAGAGAGAGAGAGAGAGAGAGAGAGAGAGAGAGAGAGAGAGAGAGAGCAAGAAAGAGAAAGAAAGAAAGAAAGAAAGAAAGAAAGAAAGAAAGAAAGAAAGAAAGAAAGAAAGAAAGAAAGAGCATATTTTATAGTCTTTCTCTCCTTAGTGCAAGTTTTTAATTCTAGCTCCATGGTCACTAAGCTTCCAAACCTACCAAACTGCAACTTTTCCCTTTTAGGTGAGACAAGCCCTTAAGGATTTTTTCCCATGTGAAAATAGTGAAATAAAAAATATAAAATAAAAAAATATATAAAACTTTCTATCAGGGAATGCCCTGGAATCCAGTGATACCATTACACAATGAGTAATACATAACTGGGAATATAATGTGTCTACTCTTCTCTCAAGGTAAGATCGCTCTAATTTATCAAGAAAGAACTTGATACCGACAAGCTTTTCTTCTGAAACTGAACTGAGTAGTTAAGAGAATCAGATTTTTTTATGCATGCAAGAATCTGGGTAATCATCTCCTTTTGCCCGCCTACCACAGATACTCTTCCCAGAATAACCTGTGGTCAGTTTGAGGAATTCCTACACTTCTTGAAGTCTAAATGTTCGATTTATATTGAATAGTGACTTCCATCCAAAAATGTACAGGCTTTGCAAGACCATGCAAGGAATGGAGATTTGCATAGTTTGTGTGACTTGTGGAGCATTGGGAAAACCTATTGCTCTCTATGTTTGCCTTGCTAGTGGGTCATGGTGCCAGAAGCAACTATATTTCTTATTTATTCAGATTAATGCACTGAAACTATTATTGATTAGCAAGTAAATCCTCCTATATTTGTACCATTTGTCACTTCATTATAGATTTTAGGATTGAAAGGTCCATTTATACAATGCTGCTTCCTGAACACTTTGCCAGAAAACTTACTACACTATGACTTACTACTTATGTATACTTACTGTGCCTAGGTAAGGGGCCTTATTGGTGGTCCAGAAAGTTTCCTTTTTCAAGGTGTGGTTATAGCGTGTTTTTCTATTCAATTGTTATTTCCTTCTCATAAAAGTTAGGACTCTTTCTTCAAAACAAATATCTACTATTATTTAGTTACTACATTTCCAAGAAAAAGTCATTATATTGGACAAGATTGAAAGAGTATCCAACATCAGGCACAATTAAAGTTTAACAGTAAAATTAGATGTTGTTATCTTGGTTTAATATTACCTTATTTTTTCTTCTAAGTTTGAGTTGAATCAAATCACCTTGAGTTGCAAATATTGTTTTCATTTGTTATTTTGTTGTTGCTTAAATATTAAGACCAATTTTTCTTTCACTCAGCATTTGATCTCTTTCAAAAGAAAAAAATCTTTAGCTGCTTACCTAGGAATTACAAGCCAAGTTACAATTTCTTGAGAAGATTTGGTTTATAGTAAGTGACATAAAAATGAATTTTTGTGGGCCCATCTGTATCATCTTACTCAGAGATGAGATAATTCCTTCTGAGCCATCTAGACTTGAGTTTTTGTTAAGTCAGAGCAGGGTCTTTCTTTCTAGAGGTTCCAACATTTATACTTCTCCTCCTTACTCTTCACCTATACCTAACACTCAAAATGCTCATTTTTTAAACACTAATGCTCATTTTTTAAACACTATCTTGCAGATTGGCCTACCCTGCCTGTTGGGGCTCCTAAGATGTGTTGGAAGTTTATCTTGAAATTCTAATTTCAATTGAGTTATTCTTAAAAACGAGTCTAGCCTTTTCTGAGTCCCTAGTAATAGGGTAAATTATTGCTATCACTATTACTGAACCACAATCCAGCTGACCAGGACCAGCAAGGCCTTACCTTTATTTAGATTTGTTTAGGGAAGCAAGACAGTGAGTCACTCAGGTAACTTTGTATATGGATATATTTTGCAAAGAAATGAGGAGAGGAGCAGCATCAGAGGGAGGCTTGTTAGTAACTATGGAGTGTCCTTCATGGAATCTCATTCATCATTGCTCTGAGTTCAGTTGCTACCACTCTAGTGAGGTAATAGCAGCGTTGGTTCTCTCTCTCTCTCTCAAATTCAAAACTACTTTTGATCATATTGAAGTTCTAATGCTGATTAGGATTACCTTGGAAATTGTTAA
The DNA here is from genome assembly GCF_049354715.1 of Callithrix jacchus. Classification (NCBI taxonomy): domain Eukaryota; kingdom Metazoa; phylum Chordata; class Mammalia; order Primates; family Cebidae; genus Callithrix; species Callithrix jacchus. The sequence goes on from NC_133510.1 coordinate 82,754,475, forward strand.
AAATGTAGAATCTCAGCTCCCACCTCCAGACCTGAATCATATTCTGCATATTGACATGATCCCCAAATCTTGAAAAGTATTGTTCTTGTATGCTGGCCTCTTTATTTTCCCCAAGTCCATCAGTTCTCATCTTTTCATCCCTGTTGGTCTTTTCATTATTGTTATTTGTTTAGATCCCACAGTCCATTATTTGCATAACACTCTCACCAATATTCTCAACTCTCTAGTTCTGTTGCCTTAAATTTTTTTTAACTTTATCTGACAAATGTCCAAACCTGGATGAATGCCTCTATATGCCTTCTCTATGCCTACACTTGAATAGCCTGGCACTGCCGCAGAAAATCTCCCTACGGTGGTGCAGATACAGGCAGATTGGCGCCAATTCGTGGGGCCTATTCAGCCTGCCAGTTCTTCCATGTGTCCCTGGTAAATTCTCTTCTTCTGTCTATAAGAATTGTTTTAAACATTCTACATTCTATTCAAACCTCCAATATTCTTAACTTCTCCTCATTTTCAGCAGATGACTTCACCTCCTACTTCCCGAAAAAAATAGAAGGCATCAGATGGGAACTCCATCAGCTTCCTGTTAGCAAATCCATACCGTTCCATCTGGACTCATGTTATTCTCTTTTCCTTCTATTTTAGTCTAGGGAGTATCCTTCTCATTTAGGCCCACTCCCTTCACCTGTATTTTAGAAACTGTCTGCTCATGCCTTCTCACTACATTATCAACCTTACACTGTCAATTTCTTCTCCCACCCTGCCTCCATTCTATTTATTCAACATACCCTTCTCAACTGGATTATTTCCAATTGCATTGAAACCTTCTCATGCCTCTTCCATCTTAAAAACAACCTTCCTTGTTTTCCAACTTCTTTCTATGTATCTATCTTTCAACTCCTATCTTTCCCATTTCTTTCAATATAAATTTTCTAAAGAGGTCTCATTATTTGGTGAGTCTGTTTTCTCACCTCAAACTCCCTCCTCAATCCTCTTTAATTTGGCAGTTGTTTCTGGCACTGCACCAAAACAACTTTTGCTAAGGTCACCAATGACCTCCATGATTTAAGTCCAATGGACATTTTCCAGTATTTTTCTTCTAATCTCCCAGCACTCTTTGTTTTGTTGAGATGTGTTTATTTTGGCTTTAATACACCATGCTATCCAGGTTTTCCTTCTTACTTTCTAGCATTATATTCTCTTTTATTTTGCAGATGGCTGTAAGCTGCTGCTTCTTTCCATTTTATGCTCTGTTATAGGTTAACTTCTCTAGTAAAATATTGTTAGGATAGAATTTAGAGTGCAAGATAGTTGTTATGAATCAATACCTACGGAAGGAAGACATAGAGATGAGAAAGGAGTTGCAATTTGATGCAGGCCTAGCAAAATTTTGGCCATTAGTGGGACATTCTGGTTCATGAGTTCATCTCACATTTGAGTGAAGTGGCCAGCCCTTCATATTCCTGCCATGCTCATTCATTAGATATGGTTGTCCCCAGAAAAGAAATGAGGTCCTGTGTGGAGCTTTTTCCAGCTAAGGTATATCCTGTAAGAGCTAAGAAATGGAGGATGTCTGCTGATTTCATTCTCTGTGAATCTGGGCATCAAATCCTTTGTTGGAGGGAGATATGAGTGGTGTATTTCTGTATTTATTATATATTCTGTCTTCTAGATAGTGTTTTTGATATCCATGCCTTAATTTTCATCAATTGGCTAATGATTCCCAAATTTATACCTTCAGACCTCTGAGTTCCTGACACTAATACTCAACTGCCTATTGAATATTTTTACTTAGGTGTCTCAAAAAGATCTCAAATTTAACTTGCCTTAACCCCATCCATCAATAAATCTTGTCAGATTTACATCCTAAATATCTGTGAATCCATTCACTTCTCTCCTACTCTGCTGTTACTCTTCTATCCTATACTAGGCTCCTGCAGTCATTCTATTTGATTTTCCTATATCCACTCCTCCTCTCATCCATTTATTATATTGAAGCCAGCAATATTTTCAAATACACGTTTGAGTGTATTAATTCCTCCCTATGCCCTACTCCCATCACTTCAGGGACTTCCCATTGCTGTTTTAGATAGAAGCCAAAATTATGAAAATAGCCTTCAGGGTTTGGCTTCTACCTATGTCTCCCCCTACCTTTATTCTACTCTACTCTACTCTACTTTTTTCCTCAATTCCTACATCCAGTGACATTGATTTTCTTTTTTCTCCGCTTTCCTAATGGACTCACAGAGTTTCACAGCACTGTTTTCTCTGCTAGAAATATTCTTTCATTCTTCAGCTTGTTAGCTATTACTTCTCCTCCAGCTCTCAGTTCAAGCCTCATTTTTTTCAGATAAGCTTTCCTAAGTCTCTCATATTGGGCGAGGCTCTTATAGCATTCTGTTTTATTTCTTCATAGCACATAGGTTAGAATGTAAATGTATTCTCATTTATATGATTATTTGACAATTTTTGACTTCCCAACTTGTAATCTCTAAGAGTACAGGACACCACTGTCACTTTACAATTTTTCCAGAACTTGGCACATTGCTTTACTGAGAGTAGGCCCTTAATACAGTACATGTTTGTTGAATGAATGAAAATCTCCTAACCAGATAACTGATAACATTGTTAGCCACCAGCCAATATGCAGTTCTTGGTGCTGAACTTTTTTTCTAGGCTACTTAAAAGGCTCTGGGGAAGAGATTGGTTGAAGTCTGGGTAGTCTGATTCTATGCACTAACCTCAGTCCATCTTGTTCTAGTTGCTTTCTCAGAAGGTGCCTATTGGCATAACAGACCTTGGAGAACAAGAGGCTCTTCACCACTTCAGCCCTCTCATTTATTTACGTTAGAGATGAAATAACATTCAGTTTGAATCTTTGATACATCCAAGAGAAATAAAACCTACTCACACTGTGCTTCTCTGATTATTATGTGTAATGCTGTTATAAGCAAAAATCCTTAGTAAGCAAGCCCTATCAAATATGCTGTTAACTCTAACTGAGTAGAGTTGTAGGAAAGTTACCTTAGGAATGTTCACTACAGCTAACTGATGTTGCACAAAATCTAAACACTTTGTTCATATAAGCTCATGAATACTAATCACTTTGCTTTGATTGGAAAATTCTCAGTGATTTGCCAACACACAGGAAGTTCACCAATACCAGCCAGGTCTGAGGCCGCAGCTGGGGGCAGCTGTTTAATGCAGCACAATTAAGCCTTTCAACATGCAAATGCAAAGGAACACCTTATTCAACTGGAGCTTCAGGGGAAATTTAGAAAGACATATGCAATTATGCAAATTGGACAGCTGCCAAAGAAAGAGTTGGCCAACATCTTTAATTTTGCAAAAAGGGTCATTATCAATTTTTATATATAAATCTCCATCTGTCCTTGGAGAGATAATGAGTCCTGGGATACAAAGTAAAAAGATGATTTTTATGGAGAATCAGTAATACATAAACAATAATATTGATGCCAAGATACTTACAGCATCTGCTATCACTGCTTAGCACTGCATACGATTAAGCAGTGCTAAGAAGTGGCCAAGGTCTAGAACTTTCATTATGCATGACTTTTTTATTTTTGTGTTGTGAATAGCTCCCTAGTATAAGTAGATAGAAGATAAACATCACTTAGCATGTTGTCTCCCAAAAAAAATGGTTTGGAAAAAAATCTAGTCAAACATGTAAGTACAAACAACGAATGTTTAGAAAATAAATGTTAATAAGTATATAGTTAGAAATTTTCTTATTCTCAAAGTGAAATCCTGAATCCAGCTTTCACTAAAAATATTCTTGTAGTTTCTCTTATATTTTTGTTTCTTGGGAAGCTAAGGGAGCAACCAAAAATAGTTTCTTTTTTATGTCAAGAATAAATCGATTTGTTCAATATAACAATCTTTTTATTGGGCACCCACAATGTGTAAGGCAATGTGCTGGGTATTAGAGCTACAACAGTGAGCAAAACTTAGACACAGTCCTTGCCTTGGCATTTATAATGCAGTGAGTATGACAGGCTATAATCAAGTAATCACACAAACAACTGTAAAGCCACAGCAGTGGCAAGACATATCAAGGGGAATTACTTAGTACAGTGATTTGAAGATAAAAAGATCAATCTAATGGGTAGGTTGATGTGATCAAACAGGTGAGGGAGGGCTTCTCTTAAAGTGGGAATTTTGAGCAGGATAGGGGAAAAAAATTTGCCTGGCAAAGATGAGAGCCTATGTGCTATCTCTGTGAAGAGAGGTTGTCTGGCATGTAGGGAGAATTGAAGGAAGGTCAGCAAGGCTGCAGTGGAGAGGGCTCATGGGAGGGTATGACAAGAAAGGGGGTATCAGGGACTGGACCAGGCTGGGCTCTGTGTGTCATGTTAAGGTGTTTGGTCTATTCCTTCATAACAACAGAAAACATTAAAGAGTTCTAAGCAGACGGTACCAAGGTCCAATGTGTATTAACCCCTAAGATCAATGTCAGTTCCATTTAGATTGCCAATATATATTTGCTAAAACATGTATGGAATAATAAACTGAATTCAGGATACCTGCATATTTTACTTTATGTTATATCTTACATTTGAGATATTTTTGAAAATGAAGTTAGATGCCCTCTTCACCACCATTTTGAGAATGATTAATACATTAATACAATTGAATTTATTGAAATCTTAAAACAGCTCTGCTTTTTAAGTATTGAAACAATCTTGATCACTAAATTATTTGAGAAAGATGAGGACTAATAATGATATCAGTTTAAATGAACAGAGGATGTGAAACCAGAAATAAAATGATGGGAATATGTAGATAAGAATGTGAAAAGTATAAGATTAAGTTTGGGTTTTAAAAAATATAAAAAGTATAAGGTCAGGTCTGAGGATTAAATGAGAATGTTTAATCTGAATGAATGCAAAGGAGCTATTGGAAACTAAAATGAATGAGGACAAATGAATATGCTTTTGGGCTTTTCTTTTTTATCCGTTTTACCAGCTCCGCATCTCTTCCGTTTGGACAGAACCCCTTCTACACTGTTAGTCCTTCCCTGTGGTTTGAGTGAGACTGACCCCACCTACTAGCCCAGGAGTGGCCAATCAGAATTCTCTATTTTCTGGGCCCAATGATTGACTTAGCGAAGAGTCTGTGATCTGAGAAGGCATCATCGGAGTCATTCTTGTACTGAAAATAGTGAGAAAGATGTGTTCTGCTTCTTGAGGGTGGAGGGGTGGCACGAGAAATAGCTATTGTAACAATGGATTAAGATTCGAGTGTACTCCTTTGCCACAGATAAGGAAGGACTTGCCTGAAAAAGAGGCCAATAGAGAAGAAAGCCGAGTCAAGTAATGAAGACAGATTGCCAATGACAAAAGTTAACTTTTTGGAATCAGCTATCCTGATTCCAAATGTCCTATCATGTAGCCCAATCAATTTTCTTGTGTGTTTAAGCTGGATTGAGTTGGGTTTCTATCATATGAAATTATAAATCCTTTCTTTGCACGAAAGGTGCATATCCCAGATCAGTCTAACCGTCTGTCTGATCTCGACACCTGAAATCTTGAAAATACTTATAAAAAGTGTTATAAGAATAGCTCAGGCCTGGCATGGTGGCTCAGCCCAAATTACAAAGTGCTGTAATCCCAGCACTTTGGGAGGCCTAGGTGGGTAGATCACAATGTCAGGAGTTCAACACCAGCTTGGCTAATATGGTGAACCCTGCCTCTACTAAAAATACAAAAATTAGCCAGGTATGGTAGCTGACACCTGTAGTCCCAGCTACTCTGGAGGCTGAGGCAGAGAATTGCTTGATCTCGGGAGGTGGATGTTGCAGTCGGTTGAGATCGCACCACTGTACTCCAGCCTGGGCGACAGAGTGAGACTCTGTCCCCCACTCCCCACAAAAAAGAATAGCTCAGAGATGCAAAGTTCTGCTGGAGATCGCATAAGCTTGTAGGTTGGTGCTATGACACAGTCACAGTTCACAGCACAGTTGGGACCTCAAAAATGCTTGACAATATTTATTTATTTACATACTATTTTTAATTGACAGAGAAAAATTGTGTATATTTATCATGTACAAGATGTTTTAAAATTTGTACACTAAAGCTAATGGTTAATTAAGCTAATTAACATATGCATTCCCTTATTTTTTTTGTAGTGGGAACACTTAAAATCTACTCCCAGCAGTTTTTAAGAATATAATACATTGTTATTAACTATAATCACCATATTGTACAATATATTTCTTGAGTGTATTCCTCCTTTCTGAAGTTTTATTCTTAGACTGGCATTTCCCCAATCACCTGACCTTTCCCAGACACTGGCAACTACCATTCTACTCTCTACTTCTCTACTTCTGTAAGTTCAATTTTCTTAGATTCCACATATAAGGGAGATCATGTGGCATTTGAACCTCTTGTGCCTGGCTTATTTCATTTATCATAATATCCTTCAGGTTCATCCATGCTGTTGAAAATTACAGGATTTCCTTCTTTTTTAAAGCTGAATCTTATTGTTTACACATACCACATTTTCTGTATTCATTCATCCATTGATTGATTTATCCTAGATTGATTCCATATCTTGGCCATTATGAACAATGCTGCAAGGAACATGGAGGGCAGACATTGGCAATATATTTTGTTTTCTGGTTAGGGTCTCTCCCATTCCCTCAGTATTTTTCTATTTTATAAAAATCTCATTAGGCCCTCTATCCTGCCAAGTCTGTTTTCACTCTTAGTAGACGATGCTGCCTTTTTCTTCCCTGAGAAAACTGAAACTGTCTTTTAAGAGTGCCCTGCAACATCCTATCTACCTGCCTACTGATGGCTCAGCAACTGCACTCATCCTCTCTTCTTTTCTTCCAGGCACACAAGAAGACATGTTCTTCTCCCTTCTCAAGACAACTCTATCTGCATTTTGGTTTTCTTTTCCTTTACCTCCTTGTGGACCTTGCTTTGTCAATCTGCTTTTCTTCTGTATTATCAGTCTCTTGAAAAATATCTTGATTTCCTCACTTCTCATTCACACTTTAACTTGCTACAGCTTGACTTCTGCCCCTAACTCAAATTGATCTGCTCAGCAAAGCTCACCAATGGCTTCTACACTGCCAGATCTTTTTTTCTGATCTTCATTGGCACCTCTTCAGCACTCGACATTGTTAATGGCCTTTGCTTTGAAGTGGTCTTCTTCCTTATGTGATTTGCCATGAGCCTTCTCTCTGGTGACCCTTCCACTCTAGCTTTCAGGTTGTTTTATTTTACAGCTCACCAGTGAAACTTATTCTCTCATGACTTGCATTAACTAATAATAATAACTCATATTTATTGTACGCTGATGTTGTGCCATGCTCATTGGCTTATGTAATTGTAATAACTCTTTGAGGTAGGTGCTATAATTATCTTTGTTTACAAATTGGAAAGTTAAGGCTAAGAAAGGTTATTTAATTTACTCAGGGTTTTGTAGCTAGTAAGACATAGAGTCAGGCTGGAATCCAGAGTCTGCTTTATATGACTTTAAGTAGTGAAAATATGATGTACAAAGAGAAAAGTGGACAAATGCTAGATAAAGAACCTGATGAACCTTCACAAAGCAAACACACTTGTATAGCCTGTATGCAGATGGAGGAGCAGAATGTTCTCAGCTCTCCAGAAACCCCCTAATATCATCATGGCACTTCACAAAAGAGCAATCGATATTGGGATCCTAACACTGCAGATTAACTTTGCCTGTTTTCAACTTTATATAAATAGGATCACAGAATCATACAGCATATATGTAAGATTAATTCATTTAGTGGTGAAAAGAAAATTTGTTGTTATTATATTTTAGGACATAATTGTGTAGATACACCACTATTTATCCATACTGTTCTTGAATTTATGTTTGGGTTGTTTCCCGTATTTTTTCTACTGCAAATAGTGCTATGAATATTCTTGTGCACATTTTATGATGGACATTTTATTAGTGGAGTTGCTGGGTCATGAGTCATACCTATATTGGTTTTAGAAAATGCTGCCAAATGATTTTCATAATTGGTTTTGTCCTAAGGATTGAATACTTTAGATATTATATACACAGAATAAACCCATTACTTCCTCAGTAGAATAAAAAGGTTTCTCTTTTTTATTGATTATATCTCCCACCTGTGCTCTTCATCCAAAATTTACTTTTATGTGTATAGAGGATAATTTTATTCATTTCATATTCAACATTTATTATTATATTGATCAAAATCTTTACTCCTTCATTTACTCCTTCATTTACTCCAAAAATAGAATCTTGACTGGAGTAAAATTCTTTTCAAGTGTGCTTTATTCTCTTTTTTCTTTATCCAAATGCCATGGGCATATCTGTTAGAAGTTCTTACATTGTTATGTTGCTCTTTATGTGGCTGCCTTTCATTATATATGCTGAAACATTGTTCATGAACATTGACATGGTAGTCAAAGATGTCATAGTCACATTCTTTCATTAATTTTTTTTTTCCTGGGATGGGAGGGAGACACACGACTTTGCTTCAATATTGCTACAGCAAGCAATTACTGTTGCACAGTGCTCTAATTGTTATTCCTGTTTGGACCAGCTGACTCAAACCCTAGAAAACCATGCATGATAGAATACATACTGCCAACCCAGTGGTTTTCTGTAAAGGAAGCCCATTGTGAGGACTAATTTTCCACTGTACACTTTTGAATAATGTCTCTCTTCATTCTTTGAGAGATTCCTCTATCCCACAGATGTGCATAAGTTAAAGTCTTGCATTACCCAGCTGAAATGTTATGTGAACATATGCAAGCAAAAAGACTCCAAATAATGTCCTCATGTGTTTGGCTGACTTATATTTACTACTTAATTATGTCACTCATATGCTCTAGCTATCTTTTCTACCATCTTATCAACTGGGGATAATACTTACCCTGTCATCCATTCCCACTGTTAATGCTTGTCAATGAAGAGAACGAAATAATCTATATTTTGTTCTTCCATGAAATGCCATTTTCTAAATATATATAATATTAAGCAGTTTATTAGTACATGCTCTTGAAATACACAGATTATGATCTTCAAACCATTAGAAAAAAATCTTTTGTTGAGAATGAATGCTTTAATTTAATATAGAGGCATTGTAGTGTAATGCAGTGGTGGCTGACATTCAGAGTTCCATAAATTATTTTTCTACAGAAGTAATGTGGAAAATATGACTTGAAGTGAAATCACTTTCCACCTTTTAAAACTGAGCATAATTACATTTACTGTGATCCACAAACTGGTAAGAAATAAGAACTCTCATAAATTGATTTTAAATGTGACTGATTAATATTTTAAATGTGAAAATACTTTAAATTTGAAAATACTGGCTCAAGACAGCAAGAACTGGCAAAAAAGCAAGAGTTATGCTTTGATGATGCTTTTTTAGTCTAGTTTGAATTACTTGTGCCTGATGTTCAATCCCAGCAAGTTTTCTCTTTTCCTTTAGCATGTTGTGACAGGTGTCTAATAATACGTATGTTATGAAGGATGATTAAATAGCAAATAAGAGGAATTTCCTGCTACCATATTGTTCATATCTGCTGCAACTCTAAATGCTCTGTCATTTGTCTTCCCTCTTTTTCTTTCAATAAGTATTTGAAAATTTTTAATATTTCTCTTCACGATTATATTCATGCAAACTTGACTGTTTAGAGAGCTTCTTTAGCTTCATTCGGAAAGCAATATTTTTTTCTTTTTATATTTTTATTTTTCTGGAAGGGCAAAATCTGTTGTAAATTGGTAGTTTGGTACAGTTAACACCTCTCTTGGGCATTCATGGAGTGAGACCTGGGTTTAGAGATCCTAGCCCAATGCTCTCGGTTGCTTGGTTACTAAAATGTATCAGTTTTTTAATTGATAAAACAACACCTATAATAATGGCTCACGTTTACCAAGCCAGGAGCTATTCTAAGCACTTTATTTATACAACTAATTTAATATTCACAAGAATCCCTGTGCTAGGTATGATTCTCCCTGATTTACAAACAGAACATAACTTTTATTATTTCAATTTTATGGATAAAGAATGGAGGTCCAGGGAGGTGAGATTACTTGCCCAAGAAACAGAGCTAGTAAATGGCAGATCCAGGAGATGAACTGGAGTGCACTGAACTATCTCTTAACCAGGTTAGCTTGTGAGAATTAAATAGATAATTCTGTTAAGCACACATCACAACAGTGAATTTAACTAATAAGTGTTCAGTAAATGGTGATTATGATCATTTTCATTGAGCCAGCAAGGAAGGAATAAGGCATATAGGTGAGCATAGGAGGTAAGATGTCTATCATATTCATTGCAGATATCCCTCCCATACCTAGAGCAGTACTTTAAATGAATGAATGCTTGCATGCATGAAGAGTTATCTTAAGGCAGCATTAAATTGAACAAAATTGCTAAAACTCTACAAAAGGGTTCAAAGTTCTTTAGAAGTATCATGAATGTCCTGATTCAATTAATGGTCCTTAATGTTTCTAGAGTGACAATAAATTTGAGAAAGAGTTGTAAGATTAGGGGAAATAAAAATAAGCTATGAGAGAAAGACTGTAAAAATGTTATTATAACAATAATTTTGTCAGTTTTATTAATTGTAATTATGTCTACTAAAAAAAGGGATTAAAAAAGAATAAAAAGAAAGGACAGGAAAAGAAACCCACAATAAGGTGTTAAGTAGTTGTAAATTTCTCATAGTCAAAAGAATGAACATTGAATGGATTCCTGGATTTAAAAAATGATGATTATTCTGTCTTCAGAAATTTTGTAAATCTGCAGCTATTTCAAATTAATTTTTTTGAATGAATATCAGAAATAAGGTTAATGTAAAATTTTTGGTCAATTCATCTTTCTACAAGAAGATTCACTCCATTGGAGTGTATATATTCACACAAATACTTCTAAGAACAATTGTGCTTTATTAAATAGTAATTTTAGCTTAATAGCTATTTTGTTTTCCTTGGCTGATAATAATCAAATAACTCATTTAATTAAAGAATGCATTTTATTATTAATAGTTCAGGATAACAAGTCAGCTTTTATAGATATATGTAATTCAGCAGGAAAAAAATATTGAACAATTGAAAAATAGATAATTTGTTTGTGCTTTTCTTAGTTTATGTGTGTTAATTATCTGTAAGTTGTTCATACAGAAGACAAAAAGGTAAGACCTCAGCATTAAAATAAGTATAGTCTTCATATTAAATTTCTGAAGAGACCTTGGGTGGTTAAAACTTTTAATTCTTGAATGTTAGCCTGTATTAAGTTTGGTTAATACTACTTTTTTTTTTTTTTTGCTGAGAAAATTAGCTAATTTCTGTAAAACTATTTTTTGAATTACATTCCAAATTTTATGGGTTTTTTTTTTTTGGTAGGAAGAAAGTTTAATTATAAGCAAAACTAAATAAAGGAAAACATATAACAGTATGGTAATCATCACTTACTTTTAAATAGTGGAAGAGAATGTTATCAAAAATGAAATTTGCTTAAACAATTATAATTGCTATATAGTGATTCTGCTTGACAAATTTCTGCTTTCAGTATGCCTGTAAAGAAAGAGAAAGACAGGCATTTTTACTATGTGCTTTATTTATTAGTTTCAACCTTGGCAAAAAAAATATAAATTTGTATGCACATGCAAAAATGCATAAATCAATTTGGTTTATGTGCTGTGAGTACCTTATATGTGTATTTTATAAAGTTAGATACAACGAAACTATCAGGAAGAAAAAGATTAGAGTTGGTACAACTTAAGTTTTCATTTTCTTTGAGACAAATTAACCACTAGTACTTTATCCTAAAACATAAATAAAGAATTAGAATTCAAGGGTTTTCAGTAAAACAGTTGTTAACATTCATGTGGTTTTGATTTGTCAGGCACTGTTCTAAGCACTTTTCATATTTTAATTCATTTAATCCTCATCACCAACCTATGGGGTAGTTATTCATTATTCCTACTTTTAAGATGAGAAAATTGATGAACAGAGAGGTTAATTAAGTAGTTTTTCCAAGGTCACACAGCTAGTAAGCAATTAATTACTAATTAATTACAATTAATTACTAAAACATTTGGGAAACCTCTTAGTGCCAGGCCTATCCTAAGCACCAGGGATGCAGAAGTAAATAGAATAGAAGGGAATAAAACATACTGAGGGTTTACAATTTTAGGTAGGGTGGCCTAGAAACTTTCACTGGCAGGGTGACTGGGGACATAAGGAATTATTGAAAAAGAAGTTTCTCTGCTATGTGAAATGAAGGAATATTTCTAGGTACAGAGCTTTTTGGGGGGGGGAACTACTTAGTGATAAAGCAGCTTGGGTCGATGATTAAATGTAAAATATGAACAGCCACCACAGTGCTGATCCTAGATATTTTCTGTTTGCCTCTCCAACCCCCCATCTGCTGTTCTTTATGCTCCCCTGTGCCCCAGGAGCTTTGGAAGTATGTGCTACTTCAGTGAGCCACGTTGGCCTTTGGCTGCTGGTTTGGCTTGCAAGTGTGAGTCCCAGCAAGAGCTGAAGGGAAGGAGGAGAGAGAGGGCAGGTGTGACTTCAGTCAGGTGGCTCCCCCCACAGGACTCTATGCTTTTGTTTCTCATGACTATTCCCTTTCATCCCTTTCAGGCTTAGAATGGTAAAGATACTGTCCTGTTAGTACTAGGGGTGCAATTTCCCTAGACCCCATCCACTCCCTTGGAAGGAATCCCTTGATTAAGAGAAAATGCCTAATTTGGGTGTGATTACCATTTCCTAATGTGATCCTGACTGACACGGTTGCCATATTAGCTACATGCCCCTGTGAGTCTTCACTGTAAAGATTTTGAATTTACTTGTCACCATAAATTTCTCCAAACCAATGAAAATTTATAAAAGTGTGTATTTATTAGGTATCTTTTTCTGGAGGGGCAAAAACTGGAAAGCCTGCTAGACAAATTCTGAAAGAGCTGTAACACATTAGGCATCTAATATACTCAGTGCTTACACTTTCCCTCCGTTCTATCCCACTTTTAATTAAACTGTTAATATGATTGACTCTGAAATCCCCTTAAAATTAACTTTATCTTCAGAGTAGTGTGGGTAACATCCAAGAACGCAATGGGTAGACATTGTTGGAGCAAGGAAGTACTCAAATAAGTGGTCATTACAAAATGAAGCAGTACTTTTACTTCCAGGGAACAATTTTAGAAAATGTTAGGAAGCCAGAGAAAAATCATTCGTGAAAAGTAAGACTAATGGACTTTTTAAAGGAACAATCAAACATTCTTTTACCTTAAAAACCACAAAGGATAAGATTTTGAGAAAGTCATTTTCAGTATTTGAATAACTTCAGGGGAATTATAGATCATAAATGTCATATAAATGATAGGGGCAGTATACTTTAGAGATTAAGCATATGTGCCCTGGAGACAGAATACCTGGATTTGAATGTGTACTCTGCCACTTACTTGTTGGTTGACCTACCTTGGGCAGGCTTATTCTTTTTTGTTGTTGTTACTTATTTTATTTTTATTTATTTAATTAATTTATTATTATTATACTTTAAGTTCTGGAGTACATGTGCAGAACGTGCAGGTTTGTTATATAGGTACAAACGTGCCATGGTGGTTTGCTGCATCCATCACCCCGTTATCTACATTTGGTATTTCACCTAATCCTATCCCTCTCTTATTCCCCCAACCCCTACTATTCCTCTTCTAACCCCCCACCCACTGACAGGCCCTGCCTGGTGTGTGATGTTCCCCGTGCTGTGTCCATGTGTTCTCATTGTTCAACACCCACCTATGAGTAAGAACATGCGGTGTTTACTTTTCTGTTCTTGTGTCAATTTGCTGAGAATACTTATTTTTACAATAGTTCAGATTCTTCATCTACACAATGGTATTAACTTCCCTCCAAGGATGGTATTGTGATAAATAAAAAAATTAATACACGAAAAGCAATTAGAACAGTGCTTGACATATAATAAGCAGTAGAAAAAATAGGTTTAAAAAGATGTTTTAAAATCCAATCCAAATGAAATAATGAAAAAGTATGCAGCTACAGAAATTGGAATGTTTTATAATAGCATTTCAAAAAATGTTCTAAAGACTGCTCAGTTTTGACTGTTTTTATCACAGTATTGTTCAAATATCTATAAATATTAAGTTAGGTTTAAACTTCCAATGCTTATGTTTGCTGTATGACCATAAAATGAACACAAATGTACAAAACTGCAAACCAATAAAATGTAAACTAGGGGCATTTATTTAATGTAATATATATGTGGCTGAAAGGAAATTGTTGCTTGTTATGAATACTATTATAGCATAGACTCCTTTGGGTTTGATGTACCTATAAAATCTTATAATGGCTCAATTTTACCACTTTTTAAAATGTTGGATAATAAGGAAATCTTTGTACAACCTGCCATGATGCCATTTCTGTCTTTACTTGGCCCGGATTCATCATTTCGGTATTCAGTACATTTCTGTTCCTTTCTCATTAGGTAATGACAAAGCAGTACTCCTTGCTGACAGTGTGATCATAAATATATGCACAAACTCAGGCAGAAAATCTGAGTGGTAGTATTCAGTTATAAGATCATTCAAATAAGCCTGAATCTCTTTTTAAATTATATTATTTTACACGAGTAAACATATTACACTAAAAAAGAATCCATAGAGAACTTTCAGATCCCTGAAAAACTTCCAAGGAGCAGTTTGAGAAACAATGATTTAAGTATGGAATTTTTCCCTCAGAGACTGTAGATATTTGTTAAGCTAACAGTAGTAAAATTTTAATGAAAACATATCTGATGGTCATGAAGATATGAGGCAGGTAAAGAATGAATCTTTTAAGAACAAAACGTGTTAAATGGATTTCTGGGAAACAATGCTATGTGGAACATTATTTACACCTTATAAATAATGTAATTTTCTAAATCATACTAATTTTTTAAAAATTTTTATTTATTTTTTATTTTTATAGGGATGGGTTCTCACTAAGTTGGCCAGACTGGTTTCAAATACTTAGCTTCAAGCAATCCTCTTGCCTCAGCCTCCCAAAGAGCTGGGATTACAGGTGAGGGCCACCACACCTGGCCCATAGGAATTACTTTTAAGCAATGATATAATACTGTGATAATTTAAAAATGAGATGAGCCTGGGCACAGTGGTTAACACCTGTAATCCCAGCACTTTGGGAGGCCAAGGTGGACAGATCACTTGACCCCAGGAGTTTGAGACCAGCCTGGGAAACATGGTGAAACCTTGTCTCTACAAAAAATACAAAAATTAGCTCGGTGTGGTTGGCGGCAGTGGTTGGGGGGCATGCCTTAGTCCCAGCTACTGGGAGGCTGAGGCAGGAAGATCACCTGAGCCTGGGGAGTGGAGGTTGCTGTGAGCTGATATCACACCATTGCATTCTAGCCTGGGTGACAGAGGGAGACTGTCTGAAAACAATAAAATAAAATTAAATTAAAACACATACACAAAAAACAAAACCAATACATAACAATTAAAATGAGATGATAGATATATCACAGCAGCACAAACACTGTAATGCTTAAGAATTTGAAAACATATTAAGGTTCTGATTTATCTTGTTCAATTTTGATCTACATTGTTGCATTTCTACAGTAAACCAAGAGTAAACTCAAATTTACTCAGTAAAATGAATTTTTAGCACTATCTTTCAAATACTCAGCAAGATGTTAATGTCTTGATTTTCCATTAAGATCTTTGTAGACATTATTCACCTAAGTGGGAAAACTGGAAAAATGGAAATTCGATCAGAAAATTAGGCTTTTAATTTTTATTTTAAAAAGTTTATTGCTATATAGACATTACCATTAAGAGAAGTATTTCTAATAACATCTAATAAAAAAGTTCCACATACAGGACAGGTGCAGTGACTCATGCCTGTAATCCTAGCACTTTAGGAGGTTGAGGTCAGAGGATCAGTTGAGCCTGGGAGGTCAAGGCTGCAGTAAGCTGTGGTTGCACCACTGCTCTCCAGCCTATGCAATAGAGTGAGAGACCCTGTCTCAAAAAAATTAAGTTCCACATACAACAAAACAAATGAGAAGTAACTTCAATATCAATGATCAATATCACTGTCAATAGTACTATGACAGTAGCTAACATTTATTGAGGTCCTGCCAAATGACACACACCATGTTAGTTGCTCTATCTGGGTTTTTTAATCTAATCCTCACAGTAACTATGTGATTAGGTACTATTACACTCATTTTGCAGTTAAATAAGTAGAGTAGCCCACTTGAAGTTACATGACCAGCGAATGGCGCAGCTGAAATTTGAATCTGGGCAACCTGACTACTGAGCCTGTTTATGTGACTATAGAATGAGAAGTTTCCTAAAATAGTTCACTGATTGGACTACTATGTATAAGTAAAATATTTTTTTCTGTTCCATTAATAACCCCCTTCTCAATATGATCTTCTCATACAGTTACTAGCTTAAACAGTAATGCCTCCACATATTAGTGTTTAGATTGAACTACTGAAAATGTCATTGCTAATAAAGCATGAAAAGTCATTAATATCTCCCAATTATTAAATTTATAGTTATTGAGAATACTAATTTTTATTCATTTATCAACCTTAAATATAGCTTTTATTGGTGTGTATTACATGCTCTTTATCAACTTCAGGAAGTTCCCCCCTATTTCTAGTTTGTACAGAGTTTTCTTTTTGTTCTTACTTTTTTTTTCTTAAATTATACTTTAAGTTACGGGATACATGTGCAGAACATGCAGGTTTGTTACATAGATATACATGTGCTATGGTGGTTGCGCGCTGCATCCATCACCTGGTCATCTACATTAGGTGTTTCTCCTAATGCTATCCCTCCACAAGACACCAGTCCCTGAGAGGACTCAGTGTGTGGTGTTCCCTCCCCATGTCCATGTGTTCTCATTGTTCAACTCCCACTTATGATTGAGACATCCAGTGTTTGGTTTTCTGTTCCTGCATTAGTTTGCTGAGAATGACGGTTTCCAGCTTCATCCATGTCCCTGCAATGGACAGGAACTCATTCTTTTATATGGCTACATAGTATTCCATAGTGCGTATGTGCCACATTTTCTTTATCCAGTCTATCATTGATGAGCATTTGGGTTGGTTCCAAGTCTTTGCTATTGTGGACAGTGCTGCAATAAACATACAGTGCATGTGTCTTTATAGTAGAATGATTTATAATCCTTTGAGTATATATCCAGTAATAGGATTGCTGGGTCAAATGGTATTTCTGGTTCTAGATCCTTGAGGAATCACCACACTGTTGTCCACAATGGTTGAACTAATTTACACTCCCACCAACAGTGTAAAAGCATTCCTATTTCTCCTCATCCTCTCCAGCATCTGTTGTCTCCTGACTTTAATGATCACCATTCTAACTGGCATGAGGTGGTATCTCATTGTGGTTTTGATTTGCATTTCTCTAATGACCAGTGATAAGCTTTTTTTCATATATTTCTTGGCCAGATAAATGTCTTCTTTTGAGAAGTGTCTGTTCATATCCTTTTCCCACTTTTTGATCTTTCTTTTTCTTATAAATTTGTTTAAGTTCCTTGTAGATTCTAGATATTAGCCCTCTGTCAAATGGATAGATTGCAAAAATTTTCTCCCATTCTATAGGTTGCCTGCTCTGATGATAGTTTCTTTTGCTGTGCAGAAGGCTTCTTTAGTTTAATTAGATCCCAAGTGTCAATTTTGGCTTTTGTTGCCATTGCTTTTGGTGTTTAAGTCATGAAGTCTTTGCCTATGCCTATGTCCTGAATGGTATTACCTAGGTTTTCTTCTAGGGTTTTTATGGTTTTAGGTCTTACGTTTAAGCCTTTAACCCATCTTGAGTTAATTTTTGTATAATGTATAATGAAGGGGTCCAGTGTCAGTTTTCTACATATGGCTAACCAGTTTTCCCAGCATCATTTATTAAATAGGGAATCCTTTCTCCATTGATTGTTTTTGTCAGATTTGTCAAATGTCAGTTGGTTGTAGATGTGTGACATTATTTCTGAGGCCTCTGTTCTGTTCCATTTGTCAATATATCTGTTTTGGTACCAGTACCATGCTGTTTTGGTTACTGTAGCCTTGTAGTATAGTTTGAAGTCACATAGCATAATGCCTCCAGCTTCGTTCTTTTTGCTTAGGATTGTCTTGGATATACAGGCTATTTTTTGGTTCCATATGAAATTTAAAGTAGTTTTTCTGATTCTGTGAAGAAAGTCAGTGGCAACTTGATGGGGATAGCACTGAATCTATAAATTACTTTGGGGAGTATGGCCATTTTTATGATATTGATTCTTCTTATCCATGAGCATGGAATGTTTTTCCACTTGTTTGTGTCCTCTCTGATTTCCTTGAGTAGTGGTTTTAGTTCTTCTTGAAGAGGTTCTTCATATCCCTTGTAAGTTGTATTCCTAGGTATTTTATTCCCTTTGTAGCAATTGTGAATGGAAGTTCACTCATGATTTGGTTCTGTATTTGTCTATTATAGGTGTAAATGCTTGTGATTTTTGCACCTTGATTTTGTATCCTGAGACTTTGCTAAAGTTGCTTATCAGCTTAAGGAGATTTTGGTCTGAGATGATAGGGTTTTCTAAATATGCAGTCATGTCATCTGTGAACAGAGACAATTTGACTTCTTCTCTTCCTATTTTAATACGCTTTATTTCTTTCTTTTGCCTGATTGCCCTGACCAGAACTTCTAATACTATGTTAAATCGAAATGGTGAGAAAGGACATTCTTGTCACGTGTTGGTTTTCAAAGTGAATGCTTCCAGTGTTTGCCCATGAGTATGATATTGGCTGTTGGTTTGTCATAAATAGCTCTTATTATTTTGAGATATATTCCATCAATATCTATTTTATTGAGAGTTTTTAGCATGAAGGGGTGTGAATTTAATTGACGGTATTTTCAACATCTATTGAGATAATCAATTTTTTTGTCATTGGTTCTGCTTATGTGATGGATTACATTTGTTGATTTACATATATTGAACCAGCCTTCATCCCAGGGATGAAGCTGACTTGAATGTGGTGGATAAGCTTTTTAATTTGCTGCTAGATTTGGTTTGTCAGGATTTTACTGAGGAGTTTTGCATTGATGTTCATCAGGATATTGGCCTGAAATTTTGTTGTTGTTGTTGTGTCTCTGCCAAATTTTGGTATGAGGATGATGTTGGCCTCATAAAATGAATTAGGGAGGAATACCTTTTATTCTATTGTTTGGAATATTTTCAGAAGGAATGGTACCAGCTCCTTTTTGTACCTCTGGTAGAATTTGGCTGTGAATTCGTCTTGTCCTGGGCTTTTTTTGGGTTGGTAGGCTATTAATTACTCTCTCAATTTCCGAACTTGTTATTAGTCTATTTAGGGATTAGACTTCTTCCTGGTTTCATCTTGAGAGGGTATATGTGTCCAGGAATATATCAATTTCTTCTAGATTTTTTGCATAGAGGTGTTTATAGTATTCTCTGATGGTAGTTTGCATTTCTGTGGGATCAGTGGTGATATTCCCTTTATCATTATTTATTGTGTCTACTTGATTTTTATTTCTTTTCTTTGTTAGTCTGGCTAATGGTCTATCTATTTTGTTAATCTTTTCAAAAAACCAGCTCTGGATTGACTGATTTTTTTGAACATTTCATTTTCATGTCTCTATCTTCTTCAGTTCTGATCTGAACTTAGTTATTTCTTGTGTTCTGCTAACTGTTGAATTTGTTTGCTCTTGCTTCTCTAGTTCTTTTAATTGTGATGTTAGGGTGTTAATATTAGATCTTTCTTGCATTCTCCTGTGGGCATGTAGTACTATAAATTTCCCTCTAATCACTGCTTTAACTGAGTCCCAGAGATTCTGGTACATCGTGTCTTTGTTCTCATTGGTTTCAAAGAACTTATTTATCTGGGTTTTAATTTTGTTATTTACCCAGTAGTCATTCAGGAGCAGGTTATTTAGTTTACATGTAGTTGTGCAGTTTTGAGTGTGTTTGTTAATCCTGAGTTCGAATTTGATTGCACTGTGGTCTAAGTGACTATTTGTTACGATTTTCATTCTTTTGCATTTGCTGAGGAGTGTTTTACTTCCAATTATGTGGTCAGTTTTAGAAGGTATGTTGAGAAGAATGTATATTCTGTTGATTTGGGGTGGAGTGTTCTGTAGATGTCTATTAGGTCCACGTGGTCCAGAGCTGAGTTCAAGTCCTAAACATCCTTGCTAATTTTCTCATCTTTGATCTAAGGTTGACAGTGGGGTGTTAAAGTCTCCCACTATTATTGTGTGGGAGTCTAAGTCTCTTTGTAGGTCTCTAAGAACTTTATGAATCTGGGTGCTCATGTATTGGGTGCATATACATTTAGGATAGTTAGGTCTTCTTGTTGCATTGATCCTTTTATCATTATGTAATGCCCTTCTTTGTCTTTTTTGATCTTTGTTGGTTTAAAGTCTGTTTTATCAGAGACCAGGATTGCAACCCCTGCCTTTTGTTTGCTTCCCATTTGCTTGGTAAATCTTCCTCCATCCCTTTATTTTGAGCCTGTGTGTGTCTTTGTATGTGAGACGGGTCTCCTGAATACAGCACACTGATGGGTCTTGACTCTTTATCCAACTTGCCAGTCTGTGCCTTTTAATTGAATTTTGTGCGGATCTATGTGTTCTCTTCTCTTGGGTATATTCCTAGGAGTAGAATTGCTGAGTCATACAACAACTAAATTTTGAAGAACTACCAAAATGTAGAGTGGCTGCAATTTTTACAGTCCCACCAGCAATACATAGAGGTTTCAATTTCTCTGCATTCTTGTCAACACAAATTATTATTTGTCTTTTGATATTAGCCATCCTAGTGTATATGAAGTGACATTTATCTGTGGTCCATCTACTTCTTAACCTACTTCAATCTGGCTTTCATTCTGCAACTCCACCAAAATCAACAATCATTATAATAATCAATGTGGTACATATCTCTAATCTAAAGGATATATTCAGTTCTTACCTAACTTGACATTTTAGCAACTTTGATACTGTTGATTCTCCTTTCTGGAATATTTTATTTCCATAGTTTCAGAGCCTGAACAAACTCCTGGTTTTCCTCTTTTTTCCTCTGGCTATTTCTGTCTCTTTGCAATTCATTTTGTTCTGTAGGTGAACAAATTGTGGAGTTCCTTAAGACTTGCTCCTAGCTTTCTCCTCTTCTCAATCTATATTTTGTTTTAATGCTCATGTCTTACATGACTATCAGTAAGCAGATGGTGCTCAAATTTTCATTTTCAGCTCAGATCAGTCTTCTGTGCTCTAAATATGTTTATCCAATGGACAATTTGTTATTTCCTAAACACAACTTAAAATTAATCTGTCTAAAAGTAAACACATAACCTCCCTCCTTTCCCACATTGGTATTTTTCTATTGTTTCATACTTGGAGTGACACCCTCCTTCATCAGTTAGGCAAGCCAGAACTCTCGGCATCATTCTTGGCTCACTTCTCTTCCCTTACTTTCTATAACCAGTCCTCATCAAGTCTTGCAAATCTTACCTACTAACTATCTCTTAAAAGTGTTTATTTTTTTCTCTATTTTAATGTCACTACCCTAGCTTAAGGTGGTCTCACCTACATCCTGAATTTATGTTAGGATTTCTTAATTTCTGTGTCTTCAGTTACTCTGGCTCTCTCCAATGTATTACTTATACTGTAGCCCTAGTTAGAAGGATCCGCTCCTACTTCTTGTTTAAAACTATTCAACAGTTTTCAAAAAGAGAAAATTATAGACTAATATCCCTGACAAACATAGATGCAAAAATCCTCAACAAAATACTAGCACAGCAAAAAGATAATACACCATAATCAGGTGAAATTTATCCCAGGGATGTAAGAATGGTTTGATATATGCAAACCAATAAACTTGATATTTTACAAACAGAATTTTAAAAACCATATGATTATATCAATAGATACAAAAAAGCCCTCAAAAAAAATTCAGCATCCCTTCATGATAAAAATTCTCAACAAAGTAGGCATATAAGGAACATACCTCAAAATAATAAAGGCCATATGTGACAAACTCACAGTCAACATCATATTTAATGGGGAAAAGTTGAAAGCATTCCAAGAACTAAAAGAAGACAAGAGTGCTTACACCACTCCTATTCAACACAGTACTAGAAGTCTTAGCCAGAGCAATCAGATGAGAGAAAAAAAAAAGGGATGCAAATTGATAAGAGGATGTCAGATTATCTCTGTTCACTTGATATAATCTTAGATCTAGAAAACCCAAAAGATTCCACCAAAAAACTTAGATATGATAGATGAATTCAGTAAAGTTTTGGAATATAAAATTAACATACAGAAATGAGTAGTGCTTCTATATGTCAATAGCAATCTAGCCAAGGACCAAATCAAGAAGGAAATCCTGTTACAATAGCTACAATAAATAAATAAAAACATGTAGGAAGGTAAAAGATCTCTACAAGGAACCCTGCAAAACACCGATGAGAGAAATAATAGATGACACAAACCAATGGAAAAACATCCCATGCTTATGGATTGGAAGAATCAATATTGAATCAATATTGTTAACATGACCATATTTCCAAAAGAAATCTATAGATTCAATGCAATTTTCATCAAAATACCAATGTAATTTTTTGACAGAATTAGAAAAAACAATTCACTTAGTATAAAAAAAGAGCCTGAATAGCCTAGGCAATCCTAAGCAAAAAGAACAAAACTGGAGGCATCACGTTTCCTGGCTACAAGGCTATAGTAACCAGGAGAGCAGATACTGGTATAAAAATAGAAATACAGATCAGTGGAACAGAATAGAGAACCCAGAAATAAAGGCACATACCTCTAGCCAATTCAACTTTGAAAAGTCAACAAGAATATACACTGCAGAAAGGACCCCCTTTTCAATAAATGGTGCTAGAAAAATTGAATTGCCATATGTAGGAGAATGAAACTGTTCTCACGCATACTTCTTACCATATATAAAGATCAACTCAAAATGGATTAAAGACCTAAGCATAAAAACCTGAAACCATAAAAATCCTAGAGGAAAACCAAGGAAAAATTCTTCTGGACTTTGGCTTAGGCAAAGAATTTACGACTAAGTTCTCAGAAGGAAACATGACAAAAACAAAAATAGACAAATGGGACTTAAACTAAAAAGCATCTGCACAGCAAAAGAAACAATAGAGTAAGCAGACAACCTACAGAATTAGAAAAAATATTTGCAAACTATGTATCTGATAAAGAGCTAATATGCAGAATCTACAAGGATCAATTCAACAAAGAAAAACAAACCCATTAAAAATTGGGCAAATGACATTAACAGTTTTCAGAAGAAATACACACAGCTAACAATCATATGAAAGAATACTCTACATCATTAATCAGAGAAATGGAAATTAAAACCACAATGAGATAATTTTAGTCAGGATTTTAATTTTTTATTATTAAAATATCTAAAACCAGCCAGATGGTGGTGAGGCTGTGGAGAGAGGTAATGCTTATATGCTGTTGGTGGGAATGTAAATTAGTATAATCTTTATGAAAACAGTATGGAGATTTCTCAAAGAACGAAAAATAGAACTATCATTCAATCCAGCAATCCTGCTACTGGTGATATACCAAAAGGGAAAGAAATCATTATATTAAAAAGATATCTGCACTCATAATGCTTATCACAGCACTGTTCACAAAAGCAAAGATATGGAATCAAGTGTCTATTAGTGGATGACTGGATAAAGAAAATGTCATATATATACACAATGGAATACTACTCAGTCATTTAAGAAAAGAACAAAGTCATATCTTTTGCAACCATATAGATGGAACTGGAAGCTGTTATTTTAAGGGAAACAACTCAGAAACAGACAAATACCATATATTCTCATTTATAAGTGGGAGCTAGACAATGGTTACACATGAACATACAGAGTACAGTAACAGACATTAGAAAATACAAAGGGTAGGAGGGTGGGAAAGGGGTGAGGATTGAAGGAGTACTTATTGAGTACAATGTTCACTGTTAGGTGATGGTTATGCTAAATGCCAAGTCTTCATCATGATGCAATGTATGCATGTAAGAAATCTGCACTTGTACTCCCTAAATACATAAAAATTAAATAAAAATAAAAACTCCTTCCTTCCCCAAATAAAATCATTCGACAGTTTCCTATTGCTCTTAGAACTGAGTTAAAATTTTGTACGGTCATCTGCAAGGCCAGTGGTAGTATGGTTACAATCTACATTTCCATAATAAACTTCCTCCAGCAAATCTGTGATGCTAGAGTTAGGGCTCTGGTTGGGAAGGAATGAGGCTCTGAGACAAGCGGAAGCACTTGAAATTCTTTAAAGCCCAGATCATCTTGAACCCTGTGGTCCTGGAGAAGTGACTCATTTTCCTTGTTAGAAGCTATTATCCTTCCCCCTGACTTTTGTCCCCTGCCCAACTAGAAGATGATGCAGAAGTTTCTGCCCGTGTAATATGTTAAGCTCTCCTCCCCTCCCCTGGTCAATCCTCACCTCCCTCCTGAGCTCCAAACTGATAACTAGAATCAACTTAAACCATATTGCAGCTGGGAAAGTACTGGGCCTGCTAAGGGAGGAAAAGAGCTACGTACCAAAAAAGACAAACACTAGTCACATGATCATGAATAGTGCATAAATCTAGAAAGGCTGGGAAAGAACATTTAAGGTTTTATTATATGAGAGTAGCACCCTCCTGTGATACTGGATTTCATGCCTTGGCAAGAACCCAGGAAGATTATGCCAAACACTGTTTTCTTAGAAAAAGCAGTGGTCAACACTAAGTGAAGTAGAAACGTCGGAACTGCCATGGCAGAACACGAAGTAGAGATCAAAAGGCTTAGATAAATAAGCATATTATAGGGAATGATACTAAATAGGGCTGGAAAACACACCAGCTGACATTTTTCTGCAGAAGCATCTTTGTATTTACAAATGGGATGAGAAATGTGCTGGTGAGTGGGGCGCCCACTGAGAAGCTCACTGGTGGTTCTCTTTTTTTTTTTTGAGACGGAGTTTCGCTCTTGTTACCCAGGCTGGAGTGCAATGGCGCGATCTCGGCTCACTGCAACCTCTGCCTCCTGGGTTCAGGCAATTCTCCTGCCTCAGCCTCCTGAGTAGCTGGGACTACAGGCACACGCCACCATGCCAAGCTAATTTTTTGTATTTTTAGTAGAGACGGGTTTCACCATGTTGACCAGGATGGTCTCGAGCTCTTGACCTCGCGATCCACCCGTCATGGCCTCCCAAAGTGGGTTCTCTTCCTTACTCCAGGAGATGCTGACCATAGGAGATGCTGTTCTATCTCACTAATAGCAGTTGGCATAAGAAAACGCCAAACTTATCGAGGCAAGGTGGTATCATTTAACTGCCAGATGCAAGACAGGATTAATTACCATAATGAGCAACAAAATTTTGGAATGGCAACCATGAGATCCAGGCCCATGAAGAATTATGGAGATGACTAATAGGATAGGGCATCCTTAGGGGAAAGACAGGTAGACATCCAACAAGAGTATTTCCCAATATATACAATCGAGGATAAATGGTCTAAAGACAGAGAAAAGCTGCCCCAATAAAAAGTCAATTTCTGAATCTGACCCAATTTGCATATCTGCAACCCCTTGACTGAAGGAGAGTCTGGGTCCTTCACAGGAATGGATTCTATACCCTATAGCAAGTGTATCCAGTAAAGTTTCTTCCAATTTATCCCTGAAAAGACCTAAGACTACGTATTTGGGTAATAACTCTACACTGGTAATAGAAGAATACTCCAAACATTTTGAAGGTTACTGGATTATTAAATATAGATCTGAGTTGACATTGATACTTATGGACCTAAAGAATTATCCTGGGCTCCCTGTTGGAGTGGAGTATATAGGGAGCAGGTAATAAATGCAACTGTCATTCAGATTCAGCTAACAATGAATCCACTATATCCACAAACTCATTTGCTAGTCATTTCCCTGATACTTAAATGTATAACTGGATTGTACATGCTTGAAAATTGGCAGAAGGCACACATTGATCCTTGACGTGAGGAAGGCCACTTGGAAGCCTATGAAATCACCCCTCCACCCTGGCCAAATAGTAAATATAAAATAATATTGTAGAATCAAGGGGAGAGAGGATGGCAGAGATTAAAACCATTCTTAAAGACCTAAAAGATGCAGAGATCTTCATCTCCATCATGTCTTCATTTAAATCATGAGTCTGCGCCCTACTAAAATCAGATGGATTCTGGAAGATGACTCTGAATTCCTGCAAACCCAACTAAGAAGTAGCTCCAATTGCTGCTGCTTTGCCAGATGTGGTATCTCAGTTGGAGTGGATCAACACAAATCCTGGTGCAGAGTATCTAGCCAGTATCAGGACCTGGGAACATGATCTATTAGTCCCATGGGCAAGTCTTATAAACTCTCTACAGTTTGCTCATATGTAAGTTGTGAAGAATAATACCTACTTCAGAGAGTCACTGTGAATACTAAATTAATGCATATAAAGTCCTTACAACAGTGCTGAGCACTGTAGTTAGCACTATAAAAGTATTAGCTGTTATTTTTTGTTGGGGGAAATGGTTACTATTATCTCTATAAAAGTAACTTGTATGTTATCTACCTGTTATGTTATTTATTTTGATAGGGAAGAGGAATGAGGAACAACCAACAGGTAAATAAATGCATTAAATTGTTTTCCTGCTTACTGCCTATTCTTCATGGGGTTGGTGGCTCATGCCTGTAATCCTAACACTTTCGGAGGCCAACACAGGAGGATAGCTTGAGGCCAGGAGATCAAGACAAGTCTGGGTAATATCACCAGAACTTGTCTCTACATTTTTTTTTAATTAACTGGGTGTGATGGAACATGCCATTAGTCCTAGCTACTTGGAAGGCTGAGGCAGGAGAATCACTTGTGCCCAGAAGTTCGAGGCTGCAGTGAGCTATGATTATACAACTGCACTCCAGCCTGAGTGAACAGAGTAATACCTTGTTGCTTTAAAAAAAAAAAAAAAAAGGAAGCAAAAAAGAATATAAGCTCTTTGAGGGTGGGGATTATATTCTGGCATTTAGAATTGCAGCCAGCATATAGCAGGCTCTTATAGAATATATGTGATTGGATATTATCATGCCAGAATCCTATTGACTCCAGTGGAGATGGCACTAGGTTCAACAGACAGAAGAGATCGAGAGCCGGTACACGAGTCATGGGATTTTATTGGAGACTTCCATACAGTGGAGATAGTCCAGTGGTGGTAGCCTTTTCCGAACAACCTTCACCTGGCAACCTTAATTCAACTCAAAACTCTGGCCTTGAATTGCTGGTGTTTCACAGGGTGGGCTGGGGCTCAGATGTTCCTCATAGACAAAGAATGAATCTCTGGGTTGGCTACTCCTGGATTCCTTAGCTTAAAACACATTCAGGTGCATCTGCCATACAAAATATGCTTAAGCATACAAGGTATGCTCCGGATATGCTTAAGTTATTGCTATTAGATGCATTTACCCTACAGCTATATATATATATATGTGGGGGGGAGGCAGGGGTATATCTGTTTGTTTTCTGTTGATTTATCTTTAATCTTTTATTGGTACCCCAGGAATACTCTTAGTCTACAGTGGAAGCCGAAACAAATGCTCAAATCTCTAGGCTAAGTGTGAGACAGAAAGATTTTGCTGCCTCTTTACAAGATCATAATTTCTTGTCCAAACATTAGACTTGAGGCTGGGGGAAGGGAGTGGAGGCATGCAGAAGAAGCTGGAGAGAGGGAGGTGTAAAGGAACTGGAATTATAAAGATAGGAAGGGGAAGAAGGAGTTCTCTCGGTAGGTGAGGACTGGAAACAGATGGGAAAGGGACACATCAAGCATAGATCACCTGTGGACATCCTATTATCCAACAGTTCTGAGAGGATGGGGGATTCAGGTGCATGTGATTGTTGTAGGTGCAAAGGGGGAACCTAGCTCCCTGTTCAAGGTGAAAGTGGACAGAATAGAGACAATGGCAGACATACAGCCCTGCTTACTCAACATGACCACCTACAATGTCCCAGGATTGTAGAAATATTAGCTTGATAATCATGACAGGAACTCTGTTTTACAGACAAAAAAAGAAAACAACACAAGGATTAGATCAATTATGTAATTTACAGAAGGCCATAAAGCAGCTAGAATCATGGCTTAGATGAAAACTCAGCTGTTTCAATTCCAAAATTAGATGGTTAACCACCACAATATGCTACTTCATTGGGTTATTGGTCCTGGTTTTCTGGGTAGTGCTTTCTTTCTCTAGTTGGACAGGAGCTGTTTCTGTGGAAGTATGTCGGCAGCTAGCAGTTCAAATCTCAGGGTTCAAAGGGTGAGCTCCTTTTTGATTTGAGTTAATCTTGATCTCCAAGTGCCATAATCTGGTGGAGGAGGAGTAAATGTTTCTTACTCCTATGTTTATTGTTTGTTTAGTATTAATTGTGCTAGTTCTATACATATATATATAAAATCTTATTTCTCACAACAAGTGTATGAGCTGGATAGTATTACATCATTTTGAAGAGAGGGATGGAAAAATGAGACTTCAGAAGGTGTGCTAGTTGCCTAGCATTTGACAGCTGTAAATGATGGCGTTAAGTACAGTTTGGGCATGTCTAACTTCAGAACTGTGAAAGTAGCAATAATGGTGGCCAGCAGATCTGATGCTGGGAGGTTATGTCCAGTTGGATGCATACCTCTCCCAAAGGTAGAGGGACACAACCATGTTTAATCACAAGTCCACCAATCATAGACTGTAGAATAAACAACTCTCTCGCATTCATTTACTCCTATATTTCAAACATATATGGTTGCTTTTATGGTTAATGAGATGTAAATTTACCTGATATATTTAATAAATTTAAAGCTACTTTTTGTCATTATATGGTAACAGCTTCAGAAAGTATATCCATGGGTTGAAAGCAGTGTTGTGAAAAAGTTAAGGGCCAGATTCTGGAGACAGAATACTTTGTGTTTGAATCCTGGCTTTGCTATTTACTGTCTAGCTGTGTGACCTTGAGCAAACTTCAATTTTTCAGGGTTCAGGGTTTTTACCTTTAAAATAGTAATACTATCAATTTTATAAGCTGTTGTGAAGATTAAATAAATTGATCTATGAAAGTTGCTTAGATAGCACTTGGCCCACAATAAGCACTTTAATTATTATTATAACTGGTCTTTTTACAGGAAATTTGAGAAACCTTTTTATTTTAAGAGGGCCCTTACTTGAAATGAGTAAGGACCTCTGCATTCAATTCCAGTTTTATCACTCAGGAGCTATGACTTTAGAGAGCTACTTAAACTTTCCGTGTATCAGATTTTAATAGTATGGTTTTAATGATTAAAATGAAATTCTGTATACAGAGCACTAAACACTTTAAAAATCATAAGTGGTCAATACGTAATAGGGATGAGAACTGTGATTATCAGTTTAATCATTAACCATGATGGAAAATTTACTTGGATAATGTCACTTTTCAAAAATACTGACCTAATGAAATGTGTGACAAGAATGAAAACAACAAAACCACCTCAATTTTTCAGCAAGTTTTATGGGCCTGCCTCTGTGCTAAACAATATATTATGCATTAAAAAATGATGAGATCCCTGAAGAAAAGGAGATTGCCATTTAATTTGGGAGATGAATCACCCACAAATGACATGTTTATAAAGCTCTCAGTACCCTGACATAGTGGGACCAAGAGCTGGTATTATTATTTTGTTTTGTTTTGTTTTTAAATTTATTTATTTATTTTTATATTGCATTTTAGGTTTTGGGGTACATGTGCAGAACATGCAAGATAGTTGCATAGGTACACACATGGCAGTGTGTTTTGCTGTCTTCCTCCCCTTCACCCACATTTGTCATTTCTCCCCATGCTATCCCTCCCCAGCTGCCCCCCCCCGCTGTCGCTCCCCTATTCCCCCCAATAGACCCCAGTGTGTAGTACTCCCTTCCCTGTGTCCATGTGTTCTCTTTGTTCATCACCTGCCTATGAGTGAGAATATGTGGTATTTCATTTTCTGTTTTTGTGTCAGCTTGCTGAGAATGATGTTCTCCAGATTCATCCATATCCCTACAATGGACATGAACTCATCATTTTTGATTGCTGCATAATATTCCATGGTGTATATGTGCCACATATTCCCAGTTCAGTCTATCATTGATGGGCAGTTGGGTTGGTTCCAGGTCTTTGCTATTGTAAACAGTGCTGCAGTGAACATTCGTGTGCATGTGTCCTTAGAGTAGAACGATTGATAGTCCTTTGGATATATACCCAGTAATGGGATTGCTGGGTCAAATGGAATTTCTATTTCTAAGGCCTTGAGGAATCGCCACACTGTCTTCCACAATGGTTGAACTAATTTACACTCCCACCAGCAGTATAAAAGTGTTCCTATTTCTCCACATCCTCTCCAGCATCTGTCTCCAGATTTTTTAATGATTGCCATTCTTACTGGTGTGAGATGGTATCTCAATGTGGTTTTGATTTGCATTTCTCTAATGACCAGTGATAATGAGCATTTTTTCATGTTTGTTGGCCTCATGTATGTCTTCTTTTGTAAAGTGTCTGTTCATATCCTTTGCCCATTTTTAAATGGGCTTATTTGTTTTTTTCTTGTAAATCTGTTTGAGTTCTTTGTAAATTCTGGATATCAGCCATTGGTCAGATGGGTAAACTGCAAAAATTTTTTCCCATTCTGTTGGTTGCCGATTCACTCTAGTGACTATTTCTTTTGCCGTGCAGAAGCTGTGGAGTTTGATTAGGTCCCATTTGTCTATTTTGGCTTTTGTTGCCAATGCTTTTGGTGTTTTGTTCATGAAGTCCTTGCCTACTCCTATGTCCTGAATGGTTTTGCCTAGATTTCCTTCTAGGGTTTTTATGGTGCCAGGTCTTATGTTTAAGTCTTTAATTCATCTGCAGTTAATTTTAGTGTAAGGTGTCAGGAAGGGGTCCAGTTTCTGCTTTCTGCACATGGCTAGCCAGTTTTCCCAACACCATTTATTAAACAGGGAATCCTTTCCCCATTGCTTGTTTTTGTCAGGTTTATCAATGATTGTATGGTTGTAGATATGTTGTGTTGCCTCTGATGCCTCTGTTCTGTTCCATTGGTCTATATCTCTGTTTTGGTACCAGTACCATGCTGTTTTGATTACTGTAGCCTTGTAGTATAGTTTAAAGTCTGGTAGTGTGACGCCTCCTGCTGTGTTCTTCTTGCTTAGGATTGACTTGGCTATGTGGGCTCTCTTTTGGTTCCATATGAAGTTCAAGATGGTTTTTTTCAGTTCTGTGAAGAAAGTTAATGGTAGCTTGATAGGGATAGCGTTGATTCTGTAAATTACTTTGGGCAGTATGGCCATTTTCACAAAATTGATTCTTCCTAACCATGAACATGGAACGTGTCTCCATCTGTTTGTGTCCTCTCTGATTTTGTTGAGCAGTGGTTTGTAGTTTTCCTTGAAGAGGTCCCTTACATTCCTTGTAATTTGTATTTCTAGTATTTTATTCTCTTTGTAGCAATTATGAATGGCAGTTCATTCTTGATTTGGCTCTCTTTCAGTCTGTTATTGGTGTACAGAAATGCTTGTGGTTTTTGCACATTGATTTTATACCCTGGGACTTTGCTGAACTTGCTTATCAGTTTCAGGAGTTTTGGGGCTGAGACGATGGGGTCTTCTAGATATACTATCATGTCATCTGCAAATAGAGACAATTTGGTTTCCACCTTTCCTATTTGAATACCCTGTATTTCTTTTTCTTGCCTGATTGCTCTGGCTAGAAATTTCAGTACTATATTGAATAGGAGTGGTGAAAGAGGGCATCCTTGTTTAGTGCCAGATTTCAAAGGGAATGCTTCCAGTTTTTGTCCATTCAGTATGATATTGGCTGTTGGTTTGTCATAAATTGCTTTTTATAATTTTGAGATACGTTCCATCAATACCAAGTTTCTTGAGGGTTTTTAGCATAAAGGGCTGTTGAATTTTGTCAAATGCCTTCTCTGCGTCAATTGAGATAATCATGTGGTTTTTGTTTTTGGTTCTGTTTATGTGGTGAATTACGTTTATAGACTTGCGTATGTTGAACCAGCCTTGCATCCCCGGGATGAATCCTACTTGATCATGATGGATAAGATTTTGATGTGCTGTTGCAATCGGCTTGCCAGCATGTTATTGAAGATTTTTGCAACTATGTTCATCATGGATATTGGCCTGAAGTTTTCTTTTCTTGCTGAGTCTCTGCCAGGTTTTGATATGAGGATGATGTTGGTCTCATAAAATGATTTGGGAAGGATTCCCTCTTTTTGGATTATTTGGAATAGTTTCAGAGGGAATGGTTTCAGCTCTTCTTTGTGTGTCTGGTAGAATTTGGCTGTGAACCCATCTGGACCTGGGCTTTTTTTGTGTGGCAGGCTCTTAATTGCTGCCTCAACTTCAGACCTTGTTATTGGTCTATTCATAGTTTCAGCTTCCTCCTGGTTTAGGCTTGGGAGGACACAGGTGTCCAGGAATTTATCCATTTCTTGCAGGTTTACTAGTTTATGTTCATAGAGTTGTTTGTAATATTCTCTGATGATGGTTTGAATTTCTGTGGAATCTGTGGTGATTTCCCCTTTATCATTTTTTATTGCATCTATTTGGTTATTGTCTTTGTCCTTTTTTATCAATCTGATTAGCGGTCTGTCTATTTTGTTGATCATTTAAAAAAACCAGCTCTTGTATTTACTGATTTTTTGAAGGGTTTTTCGTGTTTCTATCTCCTTCAGTTCTGCTCTGATCTTTGTTATTTCTTGTCTTCTGCTAGGTTTTGAGTTTTTTTGACCTTGCTCCTCTAGCTCTTTCAATTTTGATGATAGGGTGTTAATTTTGGATCTCTCCACTCTTCTCATGTGGGCACTTACTGCTATATATTTTCCTCTGGAGACTGCTTTAAATGTGTCCCAGAGATTCTGGTATGTGGTGTCTTCATTCTCGTTGGTTTCAAAGAACTTCTTTATTTCTGCCTTCATTTTATTGTTTATCCAGTCAACATTCAAGAGCCAGTTGTTCAGTTTCCATGAAGCTGTGCGGTTCTGAGTTAGTTTCTGAATTCTGAGTTCTAACTTGATTGCACTATGGTCTGAGAGACTGTTTGTTATGATTTCAGTTGTTTTGCATTTGCTGAGGAGTGCTTGACTTCCAATTATGTGGTCAATTTTAGGGTAGGTGTGATGTGGTGCTGAGAAGAATGTATATTCTGTGGATTTGGGGTGGAGAGTTCTGTAAATGTCTGTTAGGTTTGCTTGTTCCAGGTCTGAGTTCAAGCCCTGGATACCCTTGTTAATTTTCTGTCTGGTTGATCTGTCTAATATTGACAGTGGAATGTTAAAGGCTCCCACTATTATTGTGTGGGAGTCTAAGTCTTTTTCTAAGTCATTAACAACTTGCCTTATATATCTGGGTGCTCCTGTATTGGGTCCATATATATTTAGGATCGTTAGCTCTTCTTGTTGTATTGATCCTTTTACCATTATGTAACGTCCTTCTTTGTCTCTTTTGATCTTTGTTGCTTTAAAGTCTATTTTATCAGAGATGAGAATTGCAACTCCTGCATTTTTTTGCTCTCCGTTTGCTTGGTAAATCTTCCTGCATCCCTTTATTTTGAGCCTTTGTGTATCCTTGCCTGTGAGATGGGTTTCCTGGATACAGCACACCGATGGGTTTTGGCTCTTCAGCCAATTTGCCAGTCTTTGTCTTTTGATTGGCATTTAGCCCATTTACATTTAGGGTTAATATTGTTATGTGTGAATTTGATACTGCCATTTTGATGCTAGCTGGCTGTTTTGCCCATTAGTTGATGCAGATTCTTCATTTTGTTGATGCTCTTTAGCATTTGGTATGTTTTTGGAATGGCTGGTACTGGTTGTTCCTTTCTGTGTGTAGTGCCTCTTTCAGGAGCTCTTGTAAAGCAGACCTGGTGGTGACAAAATCTCTGAGTACTTGCTTGTTCGCAAAGGATTATATTTTTCCTTCACTTCTGAAACTCAGTTTGGCTGGATATGAAATTCTGGGTTGAAAGTTCTTTTCT
This sequence comes from Callithrix jacchus, assembly GCF_049354715.1. Lineage (NCBI taxonomy): Eukaryota > Metazoa > Chordata > Mammalia > Primates > Cebidae > Callithrix > Callithrix jacchus. The sequence continues at coordinate 82,788,599 of NC_133510.1, forward strand.
TTAAGAATGTTGAATATTGGCCCCCACTCTCTTCTGGCTTGTAGTGTTTCTGCTGAGAGATCTCCTGAGTCTGATGGGCTTCCCTTTGTGGGTGACCCGACCTTTCTCTCTATCTGCCCTTAGCATTTTCTCCTTCATTTCAACCCTGGTGAATCTGACAATTATGTGCCTTGGGTTGCTCTTTTTGCGGAATATCTTTGTGGTGTTCTCTGTATTTCCTGGACTTGGATATTGGCCTGCCTTGCGAGGTTGGGGAAATTTTTCTGGATAATATCCTAAAGTGTATTTTCCAGCCTGGATTCATTCTCTTCATCACATTCAGGTACACCTAGGTTAGGTCTCTTCACATAGTCCCACATTTCTTGGAGACTTCGTTCATTCCTTTTTGCGCTTTTGTCTCTAATCTTGGCTTCTCGTTTTATTTCATTGAGTTGATCTTTGACTTCTGATATCCTTTGTTCTGCTTGGTCAATTCGGCGGTTGAAACTTGTCCATGTTTCATGAAGTTCTCATGTTGTGTTTTTCAGCTCCTTCAATTCACTCATATTCCTCTCTAAGGTGTCCGTTCTTGTTATCATTTCCTCAAATCTTTTTTCAAGGTTCTTAGTTTCTTTGCATTGATTTAGAACATGTTCTTTTAGCTCACGGAAGTTTCTCATTACCCACCTTCTGAAGTCTGATTCCATCATTTCATCACACTCATTCTCTGTCCAGCTTTGTTCCCTTGCTGGTGAGGAGTTTTGGTCCTTTGTAGGAGGCGAGGTGTTCTGGTTTCAGGTGTTTTCCTCCTTTTTGCGCTGGTTTCTTCCCATCTTTGTGGATTTATCCACCTGTTGTCTGGGTACTTGCTGACTTTTCCATTGGGTCTCTGAGTTGATGCCCAGATTGTTTATGATGAAGTATTTCTGTTTCTTAGTTTTCCTTCTATCGGTATTATTATTATTTTATTATTTATTTAAAAGCACATAACAGGCTGGGTGTGCAGCTCATGCCTGTAATCCTAGCACTTTGGGAGGGCAAGGTGGGTGGATCACTTGAGGTCAGAAGTTCAATACCAGTCTTGTCAACATGGCAAAATCACGTCTATCCTAAAAATACAAAAATTAGCTGGGCATGGTGGTGGTTGCCTGTAATCCTAGCTACTCATGAGGCTGAGGCAGGAGAATTGCTTGAACTTGGGAGGTGGAGGTTGCAGTGAACCCAGATGTCCCATTGCACTGCAGCCTGGGTAACGGAGCGAGACTCTGTTTTAAAAAAATAAAAATAAAAAGCACATAACATAGAGCTAGGCAGTATAATATCAACAGTTTGAATATAAAGCTAGTAAGGCACTTATTAGGAAGTGGAGGCAAGTTTTAAATGAGAGCAATCTAAGTGTAAGCCACATTTGATTCTTGTTATTCTCACTAGTTCTGTTGTACAAAGTTGATAGGATCAATGAATTAGGGAATACTGAAGCTAATTGTTTTAGCAATTAAGCATTGCTCCTAGGGGAAATACAGGGTTAGCTTTCTGTCATTCTCTAGTCATGACATTTTTGTCAACTGGTCAATTAATAATCTTGTTCTATGTGTGTTTCTGTTTAAAGACACCATATTTAGTATACATTGTAGATTCATTAACCTTGCACTCATAGCCAGCAGCACTGCAACTCATGTCTGGAGTTTATTGAACACATATTTTCCCTGTAAGGCACATCACAGCTTCCTTGTGGTTAGGATCATTAGATAGCACTTCTGTACTACTCCTTGGGTTCCTTTAAACAACAAAATCACCAACAAAAGGACAAGCATGCAAAAAACATACCATTACATAGATCCCAAAAAGGGTACTTGTTCATAATATGTGAGCTAAAACAAGAAGGCAATCCTGCCTTGTTTGACTTCAGCTGGCAATGTGCCAGTGTGCACATTTCTGTGAATAACCTCAGAAGCATAGTGAATACTGATTATGGGGTTACAAATAAATTCTAGCTGCTAGGTGAATTCGCACATACTGAATCTGTAAATCATGAGGATAGACTGTAAAGTGTAAACCTGGAGGGCTTCATAGAAGAGATGGGTTTTGAGTGAGGCCTTGAAGGATGAGTAAAGAAGATGGAAATGATGATGGGTGGGGAGAGATGTCAGCATCTAATGGTTTCTAGTCTCATTACAGTGACATCTTCCTGATTACAGATCTTTTCTTTCTCTAGTATACCATACTGTCTTTGAAGCTGAATTTTTGAGCTTTACAATTTACTGCTTATTAAAGAAGGAGCTTAATAGTCAAACATAGGGAAGCATCTAATTTGCAGAATATCATTAGGCCTCTCTTCATATCTAAGGCAAACTTCTTTTGTCTGTGAATAAAAAAAGTCCGGAAATGTCTTGTTGTAGAGAGAGATCAATTAAAAAGCCAGAGTTTGAGGTGCAACTAAATCTACAAATCAGGACAGAAAATTGATATTATTTTGTTGTCAAACACCTACATTAGGCAGAGTAGAGATAGAAGATTGGGGGTTCAAACAAGGAGAGCCTTTTAACGTTCACTACCTGAAATATTAGCTTATGATGTTTTTGATTATCTTTATTAAGTCAAAAAAATGATTTCCCCTTAATCCATAATTTAAACATTACTTCTCAAAAGTGATAAAAATAGCATGTAGGTATTAGTCAAAGATTTGTTTTTTCAAGATTTGGCTGAAAACCAAACTAAAACTTCCATGTGCTCCAATAAACTCAGTGTTTTTCATAGGTTGCTATTTCTAATCCCTGTTGCCATGGATATGGGCTTTACATCAGCAAAAAGGGGATGAGGTACTGACTGATTTATACCCACTGTTTGATATTTTAAGTGCTTTACCACTGGTCTCTTTTCCTTTTCTGTAGAAAGTATATAAGGATATTTTTCTGGTAGGGCTTTCAGACCTTCAGATAAAGGAGCTCCCGAAATACAACCCATAAAGAATAAAGCCATAGCCACTGATTCCCTGGTAAGATTCGAGGGATGGAAGTGGCAGCAGTCATAAGAAAACAAACCGAAAAGTAATGGCAGTTGGCCGTTCTACTGAAAATGGTTTAATGAAAATGAGAGGTTGACAAGGCATTTACAGTATAACCTGCAATACAAGGTTGGTATAGAAAACATTTAAAAATTATAATTAAAATTAAACGGCTCAAGAATGACCTTTATTTTCTCCCTGTAGCATAATCCTTCCTTTGATAAATCTAAGAACCCCTGCATGTTCACTCATTTGGAAAGATCAATGGTTTAGTTCCAATCACTTTGCAGAGAGGAAATTTAAATGGTTCCTCTCCTTGGCCTATGATCTGTGGCTATTACTATTGTTGCTTCACATTAATGGGAATAATTCATTAATTGAAAATCAGCTCTAAGAGGATCAATTACACACAGGCTCCTGCCCATTTTCTGTTACTCTTGGGCTAAGTTTTCCTGCTTCCCCATGGTCTGGAAGGCAGAAATCCCTTCTACCTGTAATTGGCAGGTTTCATAGGTTGAAACCTATGGTTTCAGACAATGAAAATTTGTTCAAGAACTCAAGACTTTTAGTTGCCCAACTAGTAGTAAGTATTGTTACTTTAAAGTGTAGTTTATTTCAATTCTACTCTTTAGTTATTTAAAAATACACAAGAAATTATTGTTAAATATAGTTGCCCTATTAAGCCTCCAAACAATAGAACTTACTTCTCCTACTCAAAAAAAATGATTAATACTTGAAGTGGTGGATACCCTAATAACTTTGATTTGATCATTATACATATCTTTGTATCTAAATATCATTTGTACCCCATAAATATGTATAACTATTATATATCCATAACAAAAATTAAACATCTTTTAAAAATATAGTTTATTCAAAGCTTATTAATAGTGGAGGCCCAAATAAACCCATATAATTGATTTCAACGTTATAAAACACACTGTTTTTCAAATTGCTACAAAGTATTGCATGAATTCACTCTGTTAACCTGTGTTTAGGTATTATGGGAAACTGTCCACAAGCTCAGTACTTTATAGAAATTAATCTCTTTTCTGTTTCCTTCAAGCTGGTATTGGGGGTGAGAGCCATTATTACAACTCTAGAATGTTTTTGCAAAGGAAGAATGATTCAGACTGGCTGTAGTCATTGTGCTAAGATTTATTTATCTTAATGAATAAATCCTTTCCTACTTTTGTTTTTCCAGTTCCTCTACTTTCCCATTTTTTCCCCATGTGCTTCCCATTTCAAATGGAGAAAATGCTAGTACATTGTAACAAAATTCTTTTCAGTTGTTAAAGCTTAGTATATCAAGGAATTTATTCTATTTTGTAAAAGCCTGTATTCTTATATCATTGGTACTAATCAAGCATTTAAATAAGAACTTGAAAATTTTGTAATTCCAGCATGCTGGTGAATAAACATGCAATGAAAGCTAAAATGAAAAGCCTTACTTTAAAAAAGTGAGCTTCTGTTGCTGTGATTCAAATGTTTGCTTTAAAAGCACTTAAGAAGCTACTGCAGAATATCTTGCTTTTTTTCTTGAACAAATCCTGCTTGCTCTTTCTACATAAAAGGTTGATGTTACCACAAGAGTTCAAATAAAATGCTGTGGTACAAGTTAGTACAGGCCTCGTGGCTCTAAGTTCTTTTTGTGGTGGTAAGTGGGTGGAATATAAATCCAGTTTTTTAACACAAAGAATTTTAAATGCTCTGGATATCTGAGTATAAGATGTAAGGTAGTCACACATACTTCCCCATTCTCCCCAACACCCTCCTTTCTGGCATTAAGGCTCTTGGATAAGTGCCAAAAATGGAAGGCTGAGTGAAGATTGTTTTCTCTCTTCTTTTCACTCTATGTTCTGTTACAACTGCATTATAATTCAATTAATGTAAAATAAGACAATTATATTATAGCCTTTTTATAACATATTCATCATGTAGATGAATAGCATAATAGGGAACAGTTTTTAAATATAGTGCCTAGTCCAGTATCTATGTTATATCATATAATCATCATAATAAGTGTAAAAGCAGTTTTTAAATCCTCATTTAATATACAAAAAACTGAGTTTCACACTGCTAAAGCAACTTTTCCAAGGGCACGGAACTAATTGTAAGAGAAACTTGAGATTGGGATCTGTTTATATGAGCCCACACCATACCTGCAGAGTGGGGAACTGCTGTAGGTGAAATGTTGTAGTATGGATGTCCTCATTGTAATTAAACAGAAAATCCTTTGGGAAGAGCTCCAATATTAATCCGCTCCATTTCACATTTTTTATTCTGGAGAAAGAGTGTTTGGTCTCCAAGGATCAATTGAATCAAGTACTATTCTTAATTCTGAAATGTAACCTTATGTTCTCTTATGCAACAATTTTTCCAATCCAGGCCTCTATTAATTCCAGACCTATGAATCCACTAGTTGATAAATCCACTCAAACTCAATACAAGTGGGACGCTGAATATAGTGGTTGAGGGACTGTGCACTTACTGACTGTGTGACTGAGCAACTTACCTAACTCCCTGGGACTCTGTTTCCTTGTCAGTAAACTGGGGAATGTATAGAATCTATCTCACAGACTTGCTCTGATATATCAATCAGCTTATTTATCTATATTACCTACCATCTATCTATCCATTGCCCCTAGAACAGCTCCAGGAACAGAGCCATTGCTGCATATTATCAGTCAAATGTTCTTATTACTTTTCTCCCAGTGGTAGACCCTTTCATGTGTTTCTTGTCTGAACTGCACCAGCATGCAATTGCTGAGTAGTCCAAGCCAGAGGACTGGGGATCAGCTTTTATTCCTTTTTCTTCTTTACCCCCATGTCCACTGGATCAGCAAGTCTTGTTGACTTTAGCTTTAAATATTTATTTTTTAATATTTTAAATATAAAATTTAATATTTTATATTTTAATATTTTTTAAAAATTGTACTTTAGGTTCTGGAGTACATATGCAGATCATGCAGGATTGTTGCATAGGTACACACATGGGAATGTGGCCTGCTGCCTCCATTCCCCCGTCATCCTGATCTGGCACTTCTCCCCATGTTATCCCTCCTCAACCTCCCTACTCCCTCCCGTCCCTCCCTTGACCCCTTCCAACAGTATGTGATGCTCCACTCCCTGTGTCCATGTGTTCTCATTGTTCAACACCCACCTATGAGTGAGAACATGTGGTGTTTGATTTTCTGTTCTTGTGTCAGTTTGCTGAGAATGATGGTTTCCAGATTCATCCACATCCCTAAAAAGGACACAAACTCATCTTTTTTATGGCTGCATAGTATTCCATGCTGTATATGTGCCACATTTTCCTTGTCCAGTCTATTGTCAATGGGCATTTGGGTTGGTTCCAGGTCTTTGCTATTGTAAACAGTGCCACTATGACCATACATGTGCATGTGTCTTTATAATAGAATGATTTATAATCCATCAGGTATATACCCAGTAATGGGATTGCTGCATCAAATGGAATTTCTATGTCTAGGTCCTTGAGGAATTGCTACATTGTCTTTCACAATGGTTGAACTAGTTTACACTCCAACCAGTAGTGTAAAAGTGTTCCTATTTCTCCATATCTTCTCCAGCATCTGTTGTCTCCAGATTTTTTAATGATTGCCATTCTAACTGGCATGAGGTGGTATCTCAATGTAGTTTTGATTTGCATTTCTCTAATAATCAGTGATAATGAGCATTTATTCATATGTTTGTTGGCCTCATATATGTCTTCTTTTGAAAAGTGTCTGTTCATATCCTTCTCTGAATTTTGGATGGGTTTTTTTTTTTCTTGTAAATCTGTTTTAGTTCTTTGTAGATTCTGGATATTAGTCCTTTGTCAGATGGGTAGATTGCAAACATTTTTTCCCATTCTGTTGGTTGCCAGTTCACTCTAATGATTGTTTCTTTTGCTGTACAGAAGCTCTGGAGTTTAATTAGGTCCAATTTGTCTATTTTGGCTTTTGTTGCCAATGTTTTTGGTGTTTTAGTCATGAAGTCTTTGCCTATGCCTATGTCCTGAATGGTTTTGCCTAGGTTTTCTTCTAGGGTTTTTATGGTGTTAGATATTATGTTTAAGTCTTATGTTTAATCCATCTGCAGTTAATTTTAGTGTACGGTGTCAGGAAGGGGTCCAGTTTCTGCTTTCTGCACACTGGTTGCCAGTTTTCCCAACACCATTTATTAAACAGGGAATCTGTCCCCCATTGCTTGTTTTTGTCAGGTTTGTCAAAGATCAGATGGTGGTAGACATGTGGCATTGCCTCCAAGGCCTCTGTTCTGTTCCATTGATCTATAGCTCTGTTTTGGTACCAGTACCATGCTGTTTTGATTACTGCAGCTTTGTAGTATAGTCTGAAATGAGGTAGCATGATGCCTCCAGCTTTGTTCTTTTTGCTTAGGATTGTCTTAGCTATGCAGGCTCTCTTTTGGTTCCATATGAAGTTTAAGGTGGTTTTTTCCAGTTCCGTGAAGAAGGTCATTTGTAGCTCAATGAGGGTAGCATTGAATCTATAAATTACTTTGGGCAGTATGGCCATTTTCACAATATTGATTCTTCCTAACTATGAGCATGGAATGTTTCTTCATCTGTTTGTGTCCTCTCTTATTTCCTTTAGCAGTGGTTTGTAGTTCTCCTTGAAGAGGTCCTTTACATCCTTTGTTAGCTGTATTCCTAGGTATTTTATTCTCTTTGTAGCAATTGTGAATGGAATTTACTCATGATTTGGCTCTCTGTTAGTCTGTTATTGGTGTATAGAAATGCTTGTGATTTCTGCACATTAATTTTGTATCCTGAGACTTTGCTGAAGTTGCTTATCAGTTTAAGTAGATTTTAGGCTGAGATGATAGGGTCTTCTAAATATACAATCATGTCATCTGCAAATAGAGAAAATTTGACTTCCTCTTTTCCTAATTGAATACCTTTTATATTTTTTTCTTGCTTAATTTCTCTGGCTAGAACCTCCAATACTATATTGAATAGGAGTGGTGAGAGAGGGCATCCTTGTCTAGTGCCAGATTTCAAAGGGAATGCTTCCAGTTTTTGTCCATTCAGTATAATATTAGCTGTAGGTTTGTTGTAAATAGCTTTTATTATTTTGAAATACGTTCCTTCGATACCTAGTTTATTGAGAGTTTTTAGCATAAAGTGCTGTTGAATTTTGTCAAAGGCCTTCTCTACATCTATTGAGATAATCATGTGGTTTTTGTCTTTGGTTCTGTTTATGTGAGCTTTAAATATTTCTTGAACCGGCTACTTCATCTCCACTGTCACCACACTTGTAGATATAATTTTTTTTATCTTGATTACTTAAACAGACTTTTTGATGGTCTCTTCCCTTCAATTTTCCCCCACTCACAACAGCATCCATCCTCCTCACTGTAGTCAGGGTGGTTGAAAAATCTGTCAGACTGTGTTCCTCTTTAGCTTTTAGGATCTTCTGTTGTTTCTTAAGGTAAATTCTAAAACTTTCAGCAGGGTCCTACTGACGGATGGACGAGTTTGCCAGAGTTGTCTCTTACCAACTCTTTACTCTCAGAGCTCTAGTATAAGGATCTTCTTTTGTTTTCTTGCAGGCTTCACATTCCTTCTCACTGTAACATGTTCTCACTTGCTGTTCCCTATGCCAGAATGTTGTTGCTTCTCTTCCCATAGTTAATTCCTATGAATTCTTCAGCACTCAGCTCACATGCTACTTTCTTGACCCCATGGCTGAATCAGATCTATTATACATTCAAATCACTCTACTCTTCTTTCATAGGACTCATTTAAAATGTAATTGAATAATTTATTAGTTGTCTTGTGTGTTAGAATGCCGGTTCCACAAAAGCTGTCCTGTCACTGCTGTATAACGATCACCTAGCAGAGTGCCTTGCACATAGTTGGCATTCAATATTTATTGAATGACTTTCTCTATTTAGGAACATAGTATAGCTGAATAATATGGAAATACTGCTAGTATTATTCTAAAAATGCCTATACCTTTGCAAACATTCACACAACTATTGGAAAAGAAAAAATGGGCCTATAATGATGTAACTTTTTCCAAGATAATATTATATTCTAGGCACTTAATAACTGATAACTTTTGCCTTATTTCTAAAGATTCATCAGTACTATTTAAAATGTGATTGATCTTTTGTGGCCAGGGGTTTTAAAATGTAATTTATTTCATACAGAAAATAACTTGATCCTTTCCATGTTGACTTAATTCAAACACCTATGGAAGTTGGGCTACAAAGATCAGAATTCCCAAAATTCATTTCTGTTTTAATCTGAAGATGATTAACAAAGCATGAAGATGTTAAGCCATGTGCTAAATGCTGTTGTAAGGGACATAGTGATGTATGAGGCAAGGGACCTACTCTGAAAGCAGCTTACAAACTAGTATAGAAGATAGGATAACCATTTGAACATCCAAATCCAAAATGCAGTAGACTTGTGATGAGGCCAAGATCCAGTGAGAAACATCCAATCGCTTATCTCGTCCACATCCAGATTGTTGGGAAGGTGAATGCTTAGAAAAACACTGAACCTCAAGCTTTTCCCCTTCTCAACCCTATTGCTCATTAGAACCACTGGGGGAGCTTTAAAAAATGGTACTTAGGCCCTGCCTCAGACCAATTAACTTTCCAAGAGAGGCATGTTCTTGCCTGTGTATGGTAGCTAGCACTTACCTAACTTGGGGAAGGACCCAATTCACTCAGCTAGCTAGTGTCAAGGATATACTTAATAATTGAGTAGACGCAGTACCCTAGTTCTTCATTGCCTTCCTTATTTTCTCAAGAAGGCATGCCTTGAAGGGTGAGAGCATGTTGGGGGGTGAGAGCACTGTTGTAGGGGTGGGAGAGAGCTGCCTGGTTGGGTACATTTTAAGTGCAAGTCATTATTGTAGGTGTCTATAGGTTGTCATACAAAATATTTAGTAATGATTGTGTATCATCAATCTTTTAAAGGAATCTGGTAAATTTGTAATTTTTATTATGAACCAGAACATACTAGAAAATAAAAACTGAAATTAAGAAAGCATGCTGGGAAAAAAAAGTCATGATTAAATTAGCAATTTCCTATCTCTGGATAAAATTTATTTAAAACTATTCTAAGAACATAAGCAATAGAGGTAAGTATGGGTTTAAAACATATGTGGAGAGAAAGTCACATAAAAATAAATGTAATTTTCACTCAATTATAAAATGCTACAGGTAGAAGAGATCCTATGGTTCATTCTTTATTTTAAAATTAAGGTCCAGAGGAGTTAGATTACTTGCCTGTGGTCACACAGCTAACTATTTTGGGAAAGTTTCTCATATCCTAGCTATATTTCTGAAATAAGTGGAAATAGTGATATCAATTTAGAAGATGTTATTTCGGGATAACCCACAGATTTTTATCTTTGTACCACATATTATTATTGTTCTGGGACAGTATCTAAATTGCTCTAATTAAGACTCTTTTCACCCAAAGAGTAAAAATGACTGATGCTTTTAGCCCAGTCTATATACATGTTTAAATATATATCAAGAATTACAAGTATCATGAACCGTGATGTTAATATAATAACATTTTCCTCCCTACTTCCTACATCTTGTCTTTCCCCATCATAACCCCCTTTACCCACTCAGACTTTATGATTATGGATAAGAAGTGGTAAATTGCTATCCCTGGCATGACTGCATTTAAATAACTATATCTGAAGATTGTTTTATGGAAAAGTTTACAAAGCACTGGAACTCTGCTGTCAATACCGGACAGTGTACCCACTGGAAATCATCAAAGGCTTCACTTCAAAAGATACTGGGAAAAAAACATAAACCATCTGCAGATAAAATCATTTCCATAAAAACATGAGCAAACTATTTTTTGGATCTGTTCAGAATTGATTGTGAGACCAAATATCATATGACATCATTAAAAACAAAAAGGAGGCTGGGCGCGGTGGCTCATGCCTATAATCCCAGCACTTTGGGAGGCTGAGGCAGGTGGATCATGAGGTCAAGAGATCGAGACCATCCTGGCCAACATGGTGAAACCCTGTCTCTACTAAAAAATGAAAAAAATTAGCTGGGCATGGTGGCATGCGTCTGTAGTTCCAGCTACTCGGGAGGCTGAGGCAGGAGAATTGCTTTAACTGGGAGGTGGAGGTTACAGTGAGCCGAGATTGCACCACTGCACTCCAGCCTGGCACTTGGTGACAAATTGAGACTCTGTCTCAAAAAAAAAAAGGAATAGTTCCAAGATCCGCAAGGATGAGTTGACACAAATCATAACTGCTGCAGTATATTGACTAAAACATTTGTTGACTCCAAAGCCATTGTGCCCTATTCGGATATTATACTCAGATGGTACCATTCAGTATTTGTGTGTGGACTATTTATGTATGAAATGATGGAGGAAGATTCTTCAGCTCTCAGTAGCTTAATCATCTCATGAAGTCATTTTTTCCTGCCTTTATTTGGAATAGGGTGGCTTTTACACTACCAGGAACCACCTCATGCTGATGCTGTTGTATTTCAGTCTTCACAGATTATGTCCAGGATCCCAAGTCACTAGACTGGTAATCTGGTTTAGGTTACTTCTTAATGGATTGACAGTTACCTGTGTGTTTGTTTTATCTTTCCAGAGATTGAATATCCACTTTTCTGGTTTCTTGTTCCTCTTCTTTTCTTGATACACTTTTTGGAAATTTCTTTCTTCTCCATATGTTTCCTAAACTGATTCTTAGATTTTCAGGCAACTGGCACATATTATAACAGGAGTTGAAGACTTTTGCAGCTACCTTGTGAAATACACACATGTGTGCATATGCACACAATCCTATATCCCATGCCTTACTAGTACTCATGATTTATGATTCTCTGGATTGCATTATTCCATATTTTATAACTGCTTCAGCTATATTTAATTAATCATACCATACAGAAAGCAATGCAACAGTGGGCATTAAATTCTATTATTTACTATGCCTATCCTACTTAGTTTTATCAATTCAGCAGTAAAATGCATGATCACATTTCTTAGTACTGTTTTTTCTTTTTTAAATTACCACTGTCTTTAAAACTTTTTTTTTTTACTTTGGGTGATTTGCTGAAGATTTTAATAAATTACCAATTTGAAAAATTTACAAAGAATGTATATGTACCAAAAGTGTGTGCCTTCTAACTCTTTATAAATATTTTAGTAATTTATATTGAATAGGATGATTTATCATCTGCCTGATAGTGGCTGGTCTTGCTCAGGTGTCTGGGATCAGCTAGCAGATTAGTTGTAAACTGACTTGTCTAGAATGGCTATATTAGTGTCCTATTTCTGCTGTAGCAAATTATCTCACACTTAATGAAATGTTAGTCAAAGAGTTAAAACAACAAGCTTTTTGGAACTTAAACAAATTTACAAGCAAAAAACAACCCCATAAAAAGGCGGGCAAAACACATAACAGATACTTTTCAAAAGAAGACACACATGTGGGCAACAAAGATATGAAAAAATGCTCAGCATGACTAATCATTATACAAATACAAATCAAAAACACAATAGGATACTATCTCACAGCAGTCAGAATTTTTGGTTATTATTAAAAAGTGAAAAAAAAAACAGATGCTAGTGAGATTGCAGAGAAAAGGAAATACTTATACACTGCTGGTGGGAATATAAATTAGTTCAGCCACTGTAGAAAGCACTGTGGTGATTTCTCAAATAACTTAAAGCAGAATTACCATTTGACCCAGCAAGCCCCTTATTGGTTATAAACCCAAAAGAATACAAATCATTCTGCCATAAAGACTCATACATGCATATGTTCATTGCAGCACTGTTTACAATAGCAAAGACATGGAATCAACCTAAAGGCTCATCAATGGTAGACTGGATAAAGAAAATAGGATACTTATACACCATGGAATACTACATAGACATAAAAAAGCAAGATCATGTCCTTTGTAGCAACATGGACGGAGCTGGAGGCCATTATCCTAAACAATCTAATGCAAGAACAGAAAACCAAGTACCACATATTCTCATTTGGGAGTGAAGTAACAAGACTACATGGGCAAGAAGAGGGAAATAACAGACATTGGGGCCTATTTGAGAGTAGAGGGTAGGAGGAGGGAGAGGATCAAAAAACTATCTATTGGGTACTATGCCTATTACCTGAGTGATAAAATAATCTGTACAGCAAACCCCATGATAATGCAGTTTACCTGTGTAACAAACCTACATGTGTACTTCTTAACCTAAAGTACAAGTTAAAAAAAAAAAAACAACCTCAAGCCCTTTGCAAATTGCTAATATCAGGAAGTTGGCAAATAGATTTTTTTTTAAATTTAGTTATTAATCTAATTGATTTTCAGTGAACTGGCTTTAGAACATTGGATTTTTGTCATATTGACTTGCTTCCCTTTCAAATGGATTATGTCATTTGAATTTTGCAGTAATTCTGATTAATTATTCTGCAATAATTCTGAAAAATTGTTCTTTCTGTAGTGGCAAGTGGGTGGAATACATTTCTAGGTTTTTTTTTTTTTTTTTTTAACACAAACGATGCTGAGCACTGTGAATCATATCAAGAGGCATTTGTTTCAAATTGGTGATGTGAAATTTGATTACTTGGCTAAAGTGACATTTGCTAGATATTTTCATTGTTACTTTTTTTTCTTTGCAATTCATAGCAATCTATGTGGGAGACACTTTGAGAATGTGTCAGTATCCTGTATCTTAGATTTTTACCTAATGGGTTTAGCATTCATTGATGACTTTTGCTTGAATTGATTATTAAATTGTTTTTCTAATTCTAACATTTATTAGCTGACACTTTCCTCCACCTCCTTTCTTTAGTATCACTTTGAACAGGTGGATTCTTTTTTTAAAATATATATACATATATAATTTACTGTTATCATCCTTTGCTCAAATTATTCCAGATTTGACTTTAAGACAGCTCTTTTATCTTTCTGACTCATCTCCACCAGTCTTTAAGCTCTTTTCCCTTTTATGACATACAGAAAAAATATGCTCTGGGCTCATCTTGTGCTCCTTATGCCCCAAATTTAGAATCAATAATTTCTTTAAGAAGACTGAGTGTGGGCCGGGCGCGGTGGCTCAAGCCTGTCATCCCAGCACTTTGGGAGGCCGAGGCGGGTGGATCACGAGGTCAACAGATTGAGACCATCCTGGTCAACATGGTGAAACCCCGTCTCTACTAAAAATTACAAAAAATTAGCTGGGCATGGTAGCACGTGTCTGTAATCCCTGATACTCAGGAGGCTGAGGCAGGAGAATTGCCTGAACCCAGGGGGCAGAGGTTGAGGTGAGCCGAGATCGCGCCATTGCACTCCAGCCTGGGTAACAGGAGTGAAACTCCGTCTCAAAAAAAAAAAAAAAAAAAAAAAAAAGGAAGACTGAGTGTGGAATGGTATTTAGAAACAAAAATCTAAAACTAAATGTTTTCATTGCTACTAAGCTATTGTTACTTCCAGGCCCTTGCAGAGGTCAGAGATGAGTTTGTATTGATGTGAACTCTATTTTAAACGAAACAACACAAATTTTTTCTCTTTGTTATTTGTATCTTGTTTTTCATTCAGTGAGAAAACTGGTTTCCCAAACATTAATATCTTTACTCATTTACTTTATCATGCCATTTGAAACTCATAGTATCTTCTTTTACTTTGTCTCTGAGTTATGCTGTAACCATGGATTGTGCGAAATTTTCTCTGCCATTGTTGTTGATCTATGTGATTTGTTTGAAGGGTATTTATACAGGTTTGGATGAAAGATGTCATTGTTGAGAGGGGACACGGAACACTTTAACACTAGCTTTCAAAGCTTTTAAGCTCAAAGGAACCCATGTCTCTTCAATTTATATTTCCTTATTGGCCAGAGAAACACCTGATTGGCCACATCCAATATCAAATATATCTGTTGGTTGCCGATCCACTCTAGTGACTGTTTCTTTTGCTGTGCAGAAGCTGTGGAGTTTCATTAGGTCCCATTTGTCTATTTTGGCTTTTGTTGCCAATGCTTTTGGTGTTTTGTTCATGAAGTCCTTGCCTACTCCTATGTCCTGGATAGTTTTGCCTAGATTTCCTTCTAGGGTTTTTATGGTGCCAGGTCTTATGTTTAAGTCTTTAATCCATCTGGAGTTAATTTTAGTGTAAGGTGTCAGGAAGGGGTCCAGTTTCTGCTTTCTGCACATGGCTAGCCAGTTTTCCCAACACCATTTGTTAAACAGGTAATCCTTTCCCCCTTGCTTGTTTTTGTCAGGTTTATCAATGATTGTATAGTTGTAGATATGTTGTGTTGCCTCCGGTGCCTCTGTTTTGTGCCATTGGTCTATATCTCTGTTTTGGTACCAGTACCATGCTGTTTTGATTACTGTAGCCTTGTAGTATAGTTTGAAATCCGGTAGTGTGATGCCCCCCACTGTGTTCTTTTTGCTTAGAATTGATTTGGCTATGCGGGCTCTCTTTTGGTTCCATATGAAGTTCATGGTGGTTTTTTCCAGTTCTGTGAAGAAAGTCAATGGTAGCTTGATGGGGATAGCGTTGATTCTGTAAATTACTTTGGGCAGTTATAGCCATTTTCATGATGTTAATTCTTCCTAACCATGAACATGGAATGTTTCTCCATCTGTTTGTGTCCTCTCTGATTTCGTTGAGCAGCGGTTTGTAGTTCTCCTTGAAGAGGTCCCTTACGTTCCTTGTGAGTTGTATTCCAAGGTATTTTATTCTTTTTGTAGCAATTGTGAATGGCAGTTCACTCTTGATTTGGCTTTCTTTAAGTCTGTTATTGGTGTAGACGAATGCTTGTGATTTTTGCACATTGATTTTATTTCCTGAGACTTTGCTGAAGTTGCTTATCAGTTTCAAGAGTTTTTGGGCTGAGGCGATGGGGTCTTCTAGGTATACTATCATGTCGTCTGCAAATAGAGACAATTTGGCTTCCTCCTTTCCTATTTGAATACCCTTTATTTCTTTTTCTTGCCTGATTGCTCTGGCTAGAACTTCCAGAACTATATTGAATAGGAGTGGTGAAAGAGGGCATCCTTGTCTAGTGCCAGATTTCAAAGGGAATGCTTCCAGTTTTTGCCCATTCAGTATGATATTGGCTGTTGGTTTGTCATAAATAGCTTTTATTACTTTGAGATATGTTCCATCGATACCGAGTTTATTGAGGGTTTTTAGCATAAAGGGCTGTTGAATTTTGTCAAATGCCTTCTCTGCGTCAATTGAGATAATCATGTGGTTTTTGTTTTTGGTTCTGTTTATGTGGTGAATTACATTTATAGACTTGCGTATGTTGAACCAGCCTTGCATCCCCGGGATGAATCCTACTTGATCATGGTGAATAAGTTTTTTGATTTGCTGTTGCATTCGGCTTGCCAATATTTTATTGAAGAATTTTGCATCTATGTTCATCATGGATATTGGCCTGAAGTTTTCTTTTCTTGTTGGGTCTCTGCCGGGTTTTGGTATCAGAATGATGTTGGTCTCATAAAATGATTTGGGAAATATTCCCTCTTTTTGGATTGTTTGAAATAGTTTTAGAAGGAATGGTACCAGCTCCACTTTGTGTGTCTGGTAGAATTCGGCTGTGAACCCGTCTGGACCTGGGCTTTTTTTGTGTGGTAGGCTCTTAATTGCTGCCTCGACTTCTGACCTTGTTATTGGTCTACTCATAGTTTCAGCTTCCTCCTGGTTTAGGCTTGGGAGGTTGCAGGAGTCCAGGAATTTATCCATTTCTTCCATGTTTACTAGTTTATGTGCATAGAGTTGTTTGTAATATTCTCTGATGATGGTTTGAATTTCTGTGGAATCTGTGGTGATTTCCCCTTTATCATTTTTTATTGCATCTATTTGGTTGTTCTCTCTTTCCTTTTTAATCAATCTGGCTAGTGGTCTGTCTATTTTGTTGATCTTTTCAAAAAACCAGCTCTTGGATTTATTGATTTTTTGAAGGGTGAAGGGTTTTTTTGTGTCTCAGTCTCCTTCAGTTCAGCTCTGATCTTAGTTATTTCTTGTCTTCTGCTGGGTTTTGAGTTTTTTTGATCTTGCTCCTCTAGCTCTTTCAATTTTGATCTCTCCATTCTCCTCATATGGGCACTTATTGCTATATACTTTCCTCTAGAGACTGCTTTAAATGTGTCCCAGAGGTTCTGGCATGTTGTGTCTTCGTTCTCATTGGTTTCGAAGAACGTCTTTATTTCTGCCTTCATTTCATTGTTTACCCAGTCAACATTCAAGAGCCAGTTGTTCAGTTTCCATGAAGCTGTGCGGTTCTGGGTTGGTTTCTGTATTCTGAGTTCTAACTTGATTGCACTATGGTCTGAGAGGCTGTTTGTTATGATTTCAGTTGTTTTGCATTTGTTGAGCAGTGCTTTACTTCCAATTATGTGGTCAATTTTTGAGTAGGTGTGATGTGGTGCTGAGAAGAATGTATATTCTGTGGATTTGGGGTGGGGAGTTCTGTAAATGTCTATCAGGTTTGCTTGCTCTAGGTCTGAGTTCAAGCCCTGGATATCCTTGTTGATTTTCTGTCTGGTTGATCTGTCTAATATTGACAGTGTAGTGTTAAAGTCTCCCACTATTATTGTGTGGGAGTCTAAGTCTCTTTGTAAGTCATTAAGAACTTGCCTTAGGTATCTGGGTGCTCCTGCATTGGGTCCATATATGTTTAGGATCGTTAGCTCTTCTTGTTTTATCGATCCTTTTACCATTATGTAATGGCCTTCTTTGTCTCTTTTGATCTTTGTTGCTTTAAAGTCTATTTTATCAGAGATGAGAATTGCAACTCCTGCATTTTTTTGCTCTCCATTTGCTTGGTAAATCTTCCTCCATCCCTTTATTTTGAGCCTTTGTGTATCCTTGCATGTGAGATGGGTTTCCTGGATACAGCACACTGATGGGTTTTGGATTTTTATCCAATTTTCCAGTCTGTGTCTTTTGATTGGTGCATTTAGTCCATTCACATTTAGGGTTAATATTGTTATGTGTGAATTTGATACTGCCATTTTGATGCTAAGTGGCTGTTTTGCCTGTTAGTTGTTGTAGATTCTTCATTATGTTGATGCTCTTTAGCATTTAGTATGATTTTGGAATGGCTGGTACTGGTTGTTCCTTTCTATGTGTAGTGCCTCTTTTAGGAGCTCTTGTAAAGCAGGCCTGGTGGTGACAAAATCTCTGAGTACTTGCTTGTTCGCAAAGGATTTTATTTTTCCTTCACTTCTGAAGCTCAGTTTGGCTGGATATGAAATTCTGGGTTGAAAGTTCTTTTCTTTAAGAATGTTGAATATTGGCCCCCACTCTCTTCTGGCTTGTAGTGTTTCTGCCGAGAGATCTGCTGTGAGTCTGATGGGCTTCCCTTTGTGGGTAACTCGACCTTTCTCTCTGGCTGCCCTTAGAATTTTCTCCTTTATTTCAACCTTGTTGAATCTGACGATTATGTGCCTTGGGGTTGCTCTTCTTGCAGACTATCTTTGTGGTGTTCTCTGAATTTCCTGCATTTGAGTGTTGGCCTGTCTTGCTAGGTGGGGGAAGTTTTCCTGGATGATGTCCTGAAGAGTATTTTCCAGCTGGGATTCATTCTCTTCGTCCCCTTCTGGTACACCTATCAAACGTAGGTTAGGTCTTTTCACATAGTCCCACATTTCTTGGAGACTTTGTTCATTCCTTTTTGCGCTTTTTTCTCTGATCTTGGTTTCTCGTTTAATTTCATTGAGTTGGTCTTCGACTTCAGATATTCTTTCTTCTGCTTGGTCAATTCGGCTATTGAAACTTGTGCATGCTTCGCGAAGTTCTCGTATTGTGTTTTTCAGCTCCTTTTATTCATTCATATTCCTCTCTAAGTTATCCATTCTTGTTATCATTTCCTCATATCTTTTGTTAAGTTCCTTAGTTTCTTTGCATTGATTTAATACATGTTCTTTTAGCTCACAAACGTTTCTCATTATCCACCTTTTGAAGTCTAATTCCGTCATTTCGTCACAGTCATTCTCCGTCCAGCTTTGTTCCCTTGCTGGTGAGGAGTTTTGGTCCTTTCTAGGAGGTTAGGTGTTCTGGTTTCGGGTGTTTTCCTCCTTTTTTCGCTGGTTTCTTCCCATCTTTGTGGGTTTATCCGCTTGTCATCTGCGTAGTTGCTGACTTTTCGATTGGGTCTCTGAGTGGACACCCAGATTGTTGATGATGAAGTATTTCTGTTACTTGGTTTTCCTTCTACCAGCCTAGCCCCTTCGCTGTACGACTGCTGAGGTCCACTCCAGGCCCTGCTTGTCTGGGGTGCACCTCTAGCAGCTGTGGCGCAGCGAGGGATGCTACCCGTTTCTTTTTCTGCTATCTTTGTCCCAGGATGATGCCTGCCAAATGTCAGTCTTTTGGATATAGAGGGGTCAGGGAGCTGTTTGAGGAGACTGTCTGTTCTTTTTAGGAGCTCAATTTCTGAGCTGTGAGCTCTGTTGTTCATTCAGGGCTGTTAGGCTGCTATGTTTGATTCTGCTGCAACAGAGCTCATTAAAAAAACCCTTTTTTTCTCAAATGCTCTGTGTTGTGGGGTTCGGGCTTTATTTTTTGATGTCCTTTGAGGTGTCCTGCCCAGCTAGGAGGCAGACTAGCCACTGTTTGCCTGCCGAGTCTCCGCCCTGCTGTTGTGTGATTCGCCCTGTTCCTGCAGGCTCTGCTGTGGTCCCCGCCATGCCCTGCGGCGGAATCTCTTTGTTGTAGCGTGTTGCCTCAGCAATGGCAGGCTGTGTCAGCAGTGGGCGTGTATCTCCGTAGGGACGGGTTGCCTCGGCAATGGCTGGCTGCGTCAGCAGTGGGCGTGTATCTCAGTTGGGGTGGGTTGCCTTGGTAATGGTGGACGCCCCTCCCCCACAGAGCGTCTCGGACCGTCTGCTCGGGATAGTTTGAAATCGCGGTTTTGTTCGTCCCACTGGGTATCCCGAACGCTCTGTCCCTGCAATCCCCTGGGCTGGCCTACTGTCCAAGTCTCGTTCAATCTCAAGTCCAGCCCTCTCAAGTCTCAGGTTGCCGGTTCAACAGGGCACCCGGACAAGCGCGCCCTGTGGGGATTGCTGGGTAGGGCCAGCCGCCGCCGCGCCCTGGCTGCCGGCTTCGCCAGGCAGACTTACTGCCTAGCGTCCCGTGTCTTTTTTATACTTGGGAGTTTCCCCGTTCTGTGGGTAAGAAAGATCAGTCTGGAAATGCAGCTCGGACTCACCTCTTTGCGGATTCAACGAGAGCTCCAATCCTGGGTTGTTCTCACAGCGCCATCTTGAGTCCTCCCTATTCTTTTTTTTTTTTAACATGAAAGTTAATATGTATTTAAAATAAGTAAAGGAATCACAACAAAATGTAAATTTTTTAAAAATGACAATTATCACAAACATCACAAAATCTAAAAGATTGCTTTACACACTCCTATAAAATATTTTTAAATTTTCAAGTTCTGGGATACATGTGCAAAACATGCAGGTTTGTTTTATAGGTATATATGTGCCATGGTAGTTTGCTGCACCCATCAACCCATCATCTACATTAGGTATTTCTCCTAATGCTATCCCTCCCCTTGTTCCTCACCCCCAACAGGCCCCGATGTGTGATGTTCCCCTCCCTGTATCCCATATATTCTCATTGTTCAACTCCCACTTATGGTGAGAACATGCGGTGTTTAGTTTTCTGTTCCTGTATTAGTTTGCTGAGAATGATGGTTTCCAGCTCCATCCATGTTTCTGTAAAAGGCATAAACTCATTCTTTTTTATGGCTACATAGTATTCCCTGTTGTATGTGTGCCACATTTTCTTTTTCTAGTCCATCACTGGGGCATTTGGGTTGGCTCCAGTCTTTCCTAATGTGAATAGTGCTGTGATAAACATACATGTGTATGTGTCTTTATGGTAGAATGATTTATAATCCTTTGGGTATATATCCAGTAATGGGACTGCTGGGTCAAATGGTATTTCTAGTTCTAGATCCTTGAGGAATTGCTATACTGTCTTCCACAATGATTGAACTAATTTACACTCCCACCAACAGTGGAAAAGTGTTCCTATTTCTCCACATTTTCTCCAGCATCTGTGGTTTCCTGACATTTTAATGATCACCATTCTAACTGGCATGAGATGGTATCTCATTGTGGGTTTAATTTGTATTTCTCTAATGACAGTGATAATGAGCTTTTTTCCCCCATATGTTTGTTGGCTGCATAAATGTCTTCTTTGGAAAAATATCTGTTCATATCCTTTGCCCACTTTTTGATGGGGTTGTTTTTTTTTCTTGTAAATTTGTTTACGTTCTTTGTGGATTCTAGATATTATCCCTTTGTCAGATGGATAGATTGCAAAAATTTTCTCCCATTGTTTAGGTTGCCTGTTCACTCTGATGATAGTTTCTTTTGCTGTGCAGAAGTTCTTTAGTTTAACTAGATCCCATTTGTCAGTTTTGGCTTTTGCTGCCATTGCTTTTGGTGTTTTAGTCATGAAGTCTTTGCCCATGGCTATGTCCTGAATAGTACTGACTAGGTTTTTTTCTAGGGTTTTTATGGTTTTAGGTCTTACATTTAAATCTTTAATCATTTTTGTATAAGGTGAAAGGAAGGGGTCCAGCCAGCTTCAGTTTTCTGCATATGGCTAGCCAGTTTTCCCAACACCATTTATTAAATAGAGAATTCTTTCCCCATTGCTCGTTGCTTGTTTTTGTCAGGTTGGTCGAAGATCAGATGGTTGTAGATGTGTGTTGTTATTTCTGAGGCATCTGTTCTGTTCCTTGGTCTATGTATCTGTTTTGGTATCAGCACCATGTTGCTTTGGTTGCTGTAGCCTTGTAGTATAGTTTCAAGTCAGGTAGCATGATGCCTCCAGCTTTGTTCTTTTTGTTTAGCATTGTCTTGGCTATACATGCTCTTTTTTTGATTCCATATGAGATTTAAAGTAGTTTTTTCTAATTCTTTGAAGAAAGTCAGTGGTAGCTTGTTGAGGCTAGCATTGAATCTATAAATTACTTTGGGCAGTATGGCCATTTTCATGATATTGATTCTTCCTATCCATAAGCATGAAATGTTTTTCCATTTGTTTGTATCCTCTCTCATTTCCTTGAGCAGTGGTTTATAGTTCTCCTTGAAGAGGTCCTTCACATCCCTTATAAGTTGTATTCCTAGGTATTTTATTCTCTTTGTAGCAATTGTAAATGGGAGTTCACTCATGATTTGGCTCTCTGACTATTATAGGTGTATAGGAATGCTTGTGATTTTTGCACATTGATTATGTATCCTGAGACTTTGCTGAAGTTGCTTATCAGGTTAAGGAGTTTTTGGGCTGACAGTGGGCTTTTCTAAATATACAATCATGTCATCTGAAACAGAGATAATTTGACTTCCTCTCTTCCTATTTGAATACCTTTATTTCTTTCTCTTGCCTGATTGTCCTGGCCAGAACTTCCAGTACTAAGTTGAACAGGAGTGTTGAGAGAGGGCATCCTTGTCTTGTGCCAGTTTTCAAAGGGAATTCTTCCAGCTTTTGCCCATTCAGTATAATATTGGCTGTGGGTTTGTCATAAATAGCTCTTATTATTTTGAAATATGTTACATCGGTACCTAATTTATTGAGTGTTTTTAGCATGAAGGGATACTGAATTTTATTGAAGGCCTTTTATGCATCTATTGAGATAATCATGTGGTTTTTGTCATTGGATCAGTTTATGTGATGGATTGCATTTATTAATTTGCATACGTTGAGCCAGCCTTGCATCCAGGGATGAGGCTGACTTGACCGTGGTGGATAAGCTTTTTAATATGCTGCTGGATTCAATTTGCCAGTATTTTATTGAAGATTTTTGCATTGATGTTCATCATGGATATTGACCTGAAATTTTTTTTGTGTGTGTGTGTCTCTGGCATGTTTTGATATCAGGATGATTGGAATAATTTCAGAAGGAATGGTACCAGCTCCTTTTTGTACCTGTGGTAGAAATTGGCTGTGAATCTGTCTGGCCCTGGAATTTTTTTGGTTGATAGGCTGTTAATTACTGCCTCAATTTCAGAACTTGTTATTGGTCTATTTAGAGATTTGACTTCTTTCTGGTTTAGTGTTGGGAGAATGTATGTGTCCAGGAATTTATCCATTTCTTCTAGATTTTCAAGTTTGTTTACATAGAGATGTTCATAGTGTTCTCTGATGGTAGTTTATATTTCTGTGGAATCAGTTGTGGTATCCCCTTTATCATTTTTTTAAAAATTGTGTCTACTTTTTCTTCTCTCTTTTATTAGTCTGGCTAGTGGTCTATCTATTTTGCTAATCTTTTCAAAAAACCAGCTCCAGGAATCATTGATTTTAAGAGTTTTTCATGTCTCTATTTCCTTCATTTCTGTTCTGATCTTATTTATTTCTTGCCTTCTGCTAGCTTTTGAATTTGCTCTCACTTCTCTGCTTCTTTTAATTCTGATGTTAGAGTGTTGATTTTCGATCTTTCCAGCTTTCTGATGTGGGCATTTAGTGCTATAAATTTCTCTCTAAACACTACTTTAGTTGTGTCCCAGAGATTCTGGTACATCATGTTTTTGTTCTTATTGGTTTCAAAGAGCTTATTTATTTCTGCCTTAATTTTGTTTTTTACCCAGTAGTCATTCAGGAGCAGGTTGTTCAGTAGTTGTGTGATTTTGAGGGAGTTTCTTAGTCTTGAGTTCTAATTAGGATGCACTGTGGTCTGAGAGACTGTTAGTTATGATTTCCATTCTTTTGCATTTTCTGAGGAGTGTTTTACTTTCAATTATGTGGTTAATTTGAGAATAAGTGGGATATGGTGCTAAGAAGAATGTATATTCTGTTGATTTGGAGTGGAGAGTTCTGTAGATGTCTATTAGGTCTGCTTGGTCCAGAGCTGAGTTTGAGTCCTTAATGTCCTTACTAATTTTCTGCCTTCTTGATCTGTCTAATATTGACAGTGGGGTGTTAAGGTCTCCCACTATTATTGCATGGGAATCTAAGTCTCTTTCTAGGTCTCTAAGAACTTGCTTTATGAATTTGGATGCTCCTGTATTGGGTGCCTATACATTAAGGATAGTTGCATTGATCCCTTTATCATTATGTAATGCCCTTCTTTGTCTTTTTTTATTATAGTTGGTTTAAAGTCTGTTTTATCCAAGATGAGGATTGCAACCCCTGCCTTTTTTTCTCTCATTTACTTGGAAAACCTTCCTTCATCACTTTATTTTGAACCTATGTGTGTCTTTGCAGGTGAGATGGATCTCCTGAATACAGCACACTGATGGGTGTTGACTCTATCCAATTTGCCAGTGTATGCCTTTTAATTGTGGCATTGAGCCTATTTACAGTTAAGGTTAATATTGTTATGTGTGAATTAGTTCCTGTCATTTTGATGCTAGCAGGTTATTTTACCCATTAGTTGATGCAGTTTCTTCATAGGGTCAATGGCCTTTACATTTTGGTTTGTTTTTGTGGTGGCTAGTACCAGTTTTTCCATTCCATATTTAGTGCTTCCTTCAGAATCTCTTATAAGGCAGGCCTATAAGCCCTCAGCATTGGCTTGTCTGTAAAGGATTTTATTTCTCCTTCACTAGTAAAACTTTGTTTGGCTGGATATGAAATTCTGGGTTGAAAATGCTTTTCTTTAAGAATGTTCAATACTGGTCCCCACTCTCTTCTGGCTTGTCAGGGTTTGGCCAAGAGATCCACTGTGAGTTTGATGAGCTTCCCTTTTTGGGTAACCCAACCTTTCTTTCGGGCTGCCCTTAACATTTTGTTCTTCATTTCGGCCTTGGTGAATATGGCAAGTATGTGTCTTGGGATTGCTCTTCTCAAGGAGTATCTTTGTGGTGTTCTCTGTATTTCCTGAATTTCAGTGTTGGCTGGTCTGGCTAGGTTGGGGAAGTTCTCCTGGATAATATCCTGAAGTTTGTTTTCCAACTTGTTTCCAATCTCTCCGTCATTTTCAGGTACACCAATCAAATGTAGATTTGGTCTTTTCACATAGTTTCATATTTCTTGGAGGCTTTGTTCATACCTTTTCATTATTTTTTCTCTAATCTTGTCTTCACTCTTTATTATGTTAAGTTGATTTTCAATCTCTGATTTCTTTCATTTGATTGATTTGGCTATTGATACTTGTGTATGCTTCACAATGTTCTTGTGCTGTGTTTTTCAGCTCCATCAGGTCATTTATGTTCTTCTCTACACTGGTTATTCTAGTTAGCAACTCCTCTAACCTTCTGCCAAGGTTCTTGGCCTTGCATTGGGTTAGAACTTGCTCCTTTAGCTTGGAGGAGTTTGTTATTACTCGCCTTCTGAAGCCTACTTCTGTCAATTTGTCAAACTCATTCTCTGTTCAGTTTTGTTCCTTTGCTGATGAGGGGTTGTAATCCTTTGGAGGAGAAGAGGCATTCTAGTTTTTGGAATTTTCAGCCCTTTTGCGCTGTTTTTTTTTTTTTTTCTTATCTTCATAGATGTATTTACCCTTCATCTTTGCTGTGGGTGACCTTTAGATGGAGGTTTTGCATGGATGTCCTTTTTGTTGATGTTGATGTGATTCCTTTCTGTTTGTTAGTTTTCTTTCTAACAGTCAGGCCCCTCTTCTGCTGGAGTTTTCTGGAGGTCCAGACCCTGTTTGCCTCGGTATCACCAGTGGCGGCTGCAGAATGGCAAAGATTGCTGCCTAGTCCCAGAGGGGCACCCACCAGATTGAAGCTTTGTCCCAGAGGGGTACCCGCCAGATGCCAGCCAGAGCTCTCATGTATGAGGTATCTGTCGATCCCTTCTGGGAGGTGTCTCCCTCTCAGGAGGCACAGGGGCAGGGACCCACTTGAGGAGGCAGTCAGTCTCTTAGCAGAACTCAAGTGCTGTGCGGGGGATTCACTGCTCTCTTCAGAACCAGCAGGCAGGAAGGTTTAAGTCTGCTGAAGCTGCACCCTCAGCTGCCCCTTTTTCCAGGTACTCTGTCCCAGGGAGATGGGAGCCCCTGGCTATCTATAAGCCCCTGACTGGGGCTGCTGCCTTTCTTTCAGAGATGCCCTGCCCAAAGAGGAGGAATCTAGAGAGGCAGTCTGGCTTCAGTGGCTTTGTGGAGGAGGTAGAGTGGGTTCTACCCAGTTTGAACTTCTCAGTGGCTTTGTTTACACTGTGAGGGGAAAATCACCTATTCAATCCTCAGTAATGGTGAATGCCCCTCCCCCCAGAAGGCTCGAGCTTCACAGGTCGACTTCAGACTGCTATGTTGTCAGCAAGAATTTCAGGCCAATGAATCTTAGCTTGCTGGGCTTTGTGGGGGTGGGATTTGCTGAGCAAGACCACTTGGCTCCCTGACTTCAGCCCCCTTTCCAAGGGAGTGAACGGTTCTGACTTGCTGATATCAAGGCGCCACTGGGGTAAGAAGAAAATTTCTGTCACTAGCTCAATGTCTGTCCAAACAGCTGCCCAGTTTTGTGCTTGAAACCCAGCTCCCTGGTGGTATAGGTACTGAGGGAATCTCCTGGTCTGTAGGTTGCTAAGACCATGGGAAAAGCATAGTATCTGGGCTGGAATGCACTGTCCCTCACAGCACAGTCACTCAGGGCTTCCCTTGGCTAGAGGAGGGAGTTCCTTGACCCTTTGCACTTCCTGGGTGAGGTGATGCCCCACTCTATTTCTGCTTGCCCTCTGTGGGCTGCAACCACTGTCTAACCAGTCCCAGTGAGATGAGCTATCTATCTCAGTTGGAAATGCAGAAATCACCTGACTTCTGACTTCTGCATTGGTCTTGTTGGGAGCTGCATACTGGAGCTGTTCCTATTTGGGCCATATTGCCCCAGTCATCCACCACATTAGTCTTTTTTTTTTTTTTGAGACGGCGTTTCGCTCTTGTTACCCAGGCTGGAGTGCAATGGTGCGATCTTGGCTCACTGCAACCTCCGCCTCCTGGGTTCAGACAATTATCCCGCCTTAGCGGGAGTACTCAAATCTCCTGAGTAGCTGGGATTACAGGCACGCGCCACCATGCCCAGCTAATTTTTTGTATTTTTAGTAGAGATGGGGTTTCACCATGTTGACCAGGATGGTCTCGATCTTTTGACCTCATGATCCACCCACCTCGGCCTCCCAAAGTGCTGGGATTACAGGCTTGAGCCACCGTGCCCGGCCACATTAGTCTTAATGACTAATAATAATACTTATAAAATTTATAACCAATCTTTTTTGAGGCTTTAATTACTCTCTTAGTCCAGATCCTCCAGAAAACAAAGAGTGAGGCAAAAGCTTAGGTGAAATTTTTTATTATGGAATACAATCCAAGGAAAGCTTGTGTGAGTAAAAGGAGAATGCGATGAGGAAGAAGGGGTTATATTCTCTATTCCAACTAAGGATATATTCTGAGCAAATCTTGGTACTACCTGGTATCAAATGCAACTGATTACTCACTCTTAAGCGTCTCCTTCCAAGAAAGCATATTGAACTACTACCACATCTCTGGATGGCCCATCTTGGAAAAAGAATTTATCTATGAACCCTTATCTTTCATTGCTCAAAGAATTCCATAAAGTGTGTCAGCTTCCTTGAACTTTGGTTGTGTTTTCCTTGTGCTTGTGTACATTGTGAGCGAGTGAGGTGGGGTTCTATGCCTCAGTGGCAGCAGGAAAGCCATGGGACAGAAGATGCAAGGTGATCCATTGGCATGAAGTCCATGCTGTTGGGAAAGCCTACTGGAGCCTATATGGAGTTGGTCATCAAAGTGAAGGTTCAAGTGGCCCAATTGGACAATGGCTCCAGAGACAAATGGGACCCAGAGTACCTGAGGTGGTATGTAAGAGATATCTGACATAATCACTTTTACCTTTGAATCTTAGTTACTATGTTAACTACCATCCATAAAATAGAGGCAATAAACTATCTCTGGGTGATTTTAAAAAATATATGTATGAAATGGAACTCATCATGTGTTCTTTAAAACAAGATTCTTTTTTATTCTGCTTTTTTCATTAATGGCATTAATATTTTTTGCTAATGGCAGCAATTATTTAATTCATTTAACATAGAGAGCTTGGAGTTAATTTTGACTCCTATTTGTTACTCTGCAATCACAGTCAGAAGCCTAGACATGTAGAACCTAGCTCCACAATGCCCCTTGAACCTTCTGGCTCATTTCTTTCCCATTGTCATCACTTTAACTCAGTACTCTTTGCCTGAAATAGTCACCTGATATTTTCTGTACCTCCTGCCTCTCCCTTCTCTTGCCAGAATAATCTCCCTAAAGTATCTGATCCTATTTTTTCTTCTTCAAAACATCATTTGCTTCCAAGAGTCTACTAAATTAAATCAACCTTCATTATCTAGGACCTAGAAGAATCCTCAAATCAATTAAACCTGCCTTTTCTACCTAGTTCTGTTTTTTTTAGCATCTGTGTACCTAATTGCAGCCAAATTGGATTTCACAGGTTTCCTTGGATACAAACTTTGCTTTCTTAACTTTATTTCTTGTTTATATTTTCCTGCAATCTTAAAATGCCCTTTCTGCTACTGCTTTCTTCTTCTTCAAAAGCACATCTTAAATTGCCCTTCCTGCATATGCTTCTTCATCAGAAGCACACATTCTCCTTTCTTCAAAGCACATCTTTAAAACTATCTCCTTCAGGAAGCCTGGGCCATCCCATCAAGACTTTATCTCATCACTGCCAGTGATGAGTTTCTTGCCTGGGTGTCTTTGCTTCTAATGTAGGCTATTTTTTAACCTTCCCTTAAACAAGTAGGGGATCATGCAGCTTCTCTATTCTCAGAGCTATTGGAGAATACACCAAGTCACTGTCTAGTTTAGGAGCTTGGCCCAATGTAGGGAAGAGATAAGTTTGGCAGCCTTGGATGAGGGAAATTGGAGGAAATTATGCTGCCAAGATGACCGTGCTTTGTACTCCTAGATTGAGCCTTTGATCATACGAATCTATGGAAAGGTTTTGTTTCAGCTGCCATCGGCTGTGAAGGGTGCCTGAGATAGATACTGGCTGATTTTGCAATGATGGGTAAACTACAGTATTTTCTGATTTGAATAAGCTCACAGAGCTAGGAGGGGGATAGAAGGAATGTAATGTGTTTTTCTCTTTCCTGATGGATTAGGAAGGTGAAGTGGACACTGACTCTTAATGTGCCCAAAGTGTTTACTTGTAAATGAGCTCTAAATTCAATACCTTTACAAAATGTAATAAACAACAACTCAAGCAGTGAATCTCTACCACAGTCATTTAATATAATTATCCTCCAGGGTAGTGTGAAATATGGTTTAATTGACACTATTTCAAGCAGCATTTGCTTTATTTGGGCAGAGTTTTTTTTTTTCTACTAATAACAGAATTGGAGAAAAATGACTCTTACTGCATGTAAGCTAACATTTTGTACCAGTGAGAACATATTTTGGTAGGAAAAAGCTAAAAGCTAAAAATAGTATCTTGGAAAAGTCATTTTTATCAAGCATATTCTGACTGAGAGAGGTCTTAAAACTCTTATCTTAAGAAGTATTTAATCTTAGATGTGATTTTTTTTTTTGGTCATTTTAAGAAGGAAAGAATTGCTCTTTGATATTGATATTGGATATTAAACAAGGTTTCTGGTTTCAAAGTAAATAGGATTTTATTTATTGAGAAGAGGCCTGCTCTTAGAGAGGAAGCTGGCTAATTTTGGCCTGTTTCCCTGGGATCATAATTTCCTATCTGATGGGAATTTGAGGAGCGTGATTGTTTATATTCTAGAAAAGACAGTGGGAAGAAGAGAGGAAACAGCATCAAGGGGCTGACCCTTTGATCCAGCTGATAGCCACCAAATCCAAGATTTTAGAATTAGAATTGCAGGGCATTGGGAGTGTATCTTCCTAAGGCGAGTGAAATATGATTCTGAGTTCTATGAAGAATGCAGAACTCTCTCTTGACCATCTCTTGAACCTGCTCTCTATCATTTCTCCCACTTCTTACTCGGTAATCACAGTCAGAAGCAGTCAGTAGTTCACAGTCAGAAGGGTAAATGGCACAGCTTGCTAGCTGGTCTCCTTGCCACTAGATTTAACCTGGGTTCATTTCACTCTGCAGTCTGCTACTTGTGTTATAATGGCAATGGCAGAGATTGTCCATAATAGAGATTGTATATAATATAATTACAATCTCTGCCACTGTGATTACAACAGTAGCAGCAGACCACAGGATGCAATAATGTTACCCCTTTGCTTATAAACCTTTGTTGTCTTGCTGTTGACTATAGAAAAATGTCTAATACCCTTAACTTGACCCTTCATATCAGAGTTAACGGCCCCTTCCCCCATGTACTCTGTTACTATATTGTGCTGATTTGTTGACATGGCATTCTCACACCTACCCAGTGAATTTCATAAAGGCAGAAACTATGTCGTATTTATCTTTGTACTTTCATCCTTTAATATACAGTTTTTTGAACATGGTAGATATTCATTATAATTTTCAATTTTAAAATGCTACTTAGTAAACTAGATTATTTTCACTCTATTCACATGATGTAATTCAATTCAGGGACTGTCTATTGAATGCCTATTATGTTTTGAAAACTTTCTTAGATTCATGATTTTTTTTAGATTTAATAATTTTTTTCATCAGTTGTCTTTAGAGACTGAGGTCAATTTGTGTTTTTTTTTGTTTTCCTTTAAAAATAGTTTGTTTTCTCTTAGAAAGCAATAGTTAATTCTTTTGATCTTGTTAAATGAAGCTCATTAGACGTTTTACCCATTTTTTTTTTTTCTGGAGTAGAAGATTTTGAACATGCTGGTTGTCTTTGAGCTTGTGTCTTTAGCTTGACTATTTTACCACAGCATTTGGCCAGTCATAGAATGGGATAGATGGGGTGATAGATTTCTAATTTTCTTCTTCTTAATGCCTTTTTTCAGGTAATGCAAAAAGATGTGTGCCAAGTTATATCAAAGCAACTGCAAGACTTAGTGATGTAATGACAACATATATCATTTATTTAGTGTTTCTAAATATGACAGGCACTATGCTAAATCCTAGCTGGATTATTTTATTTAATCTTCATCACATTCACTATGTGAATGACAGCATAAAAGATTAAAAAGAAGTTACATACCTGTTGTTATACAATTATCAAGCAGCATCACATGAAAGATTTAAACTCAACTCTCTTTCTGATTCTTGAGCCCAGATTTTGCCACTACTTCCAGTATTTCTTATAGTTAAATAATGTGCAAACTCCTTGAGAAAAAAATATCCTAAGCATTCTCTCTCCTTGGAGGATCTCTTCAAAAATCCCAGTTTGAGAAATACTGATTTAAGAAATTAAAGCTTTATTCTATGGAAATGCCTTTCAATATGAATTATTGCTACAAAAGAGAAGTTTTAGATTTGTAACGGGGTAAGATGACTTGTTAAAATATTTTCTCAACATAAAAACACAAACCATGCAAATCTCACCTCTTCACAAATTTGTCTTCAGACTTAGGTTCCTAGGCAGTGACAGAACCAAGGGACTATCTTTACCCCTGTAGTAGACATTATGGAGCATAGTCCAGATCTTGCCTTCAGAACCAAGACCCTCATTCCCCTGAGGACCAGAAGTGTTGACTGCTGAGAGTTCACAGCTGATTCCTTCCCCAAGAAATTCTTTTGGCTAAGCAAGTTTATATCCCATTCTTGGAGGCAGCATATTTCCTATGACTAGTTGTTTGGGGTGGGAGTGTGAGGGGGGACTAAGGCCCAGCTCCTTGTTTCAATTTAGCTCAGGTCTGACGGGATATTCAAGCTTCAGAGAATCCTGTGAGAAGGGCTGAAGGCCTCTGCTACAACTGCCTTGCAGGTCAACCTCTTTCTCTCCCTGTCCTGCTTTCCTCACTCCCTCACAAGCATTATGGCTGAGAACACTTCACAACTAACCACCTGTATGTGAATATCTGGCTCAGGAACCAGGAGACTTGTGACAATCTCTAAAGCCACCTCAAGGAAACACTTAACATAAATAAAAACAGAATGATATCTTTGTGTATGCAGCTTAACACAAGACTACAGAGCCTACCTCTCAAGCAGACCGTTGCCTCTTCAGCTCCTCCATCAGATATTCTGGAGAAAAAAAAAACACAAGAACTTTTGACTCTAACACACTGCAAGTGTAGATATTAAGTATCTGCAACAACTTCCTCATCTGTAGACACCATTATATAGAAGTCTCTAATCACTCCCTAGAGCAGAGAATCTATATAACACAAACTGGATACATACAGTTTAGACAAAAACCAACCAGCCAATAAAACAAAATAAAAAAACAAACCATAATAGCAGCTTTAATTATTTTGCTTGGTTTTCTAATTGGCCAAGTAAATAGAAAAGTTGATACTAAATCTCTTCGCTTTGTATCATGTAAATTGTCTAAAATTATAATGTAATATTTAGGCTAAGGCAGCTTAACTGACATTATGAGGATGATAGGATCATATAAACCCATAATGGGAGGTTCTCTGTGGGTTTATGAGGCACTAGTGGCCAATCCTTTTATCCTTTAGTAATCTTAAGCAGGAACAATTTTTATTGAGTTCCAGTAATTGGAGGTGTGCCTGAGTTGCTGAGGAGTAAGAATGCAAGAAATACACCAGAGAAATGCACAGGGACATACACTTATAATTATACTTTGTTTTAGAACATGATTTTGTAAACACGAGAAAGAGATGAGTACAAAATCATCATATGGCGGGTATAAATAACTCAAGCCCCAAATCCATCTGACGCTCAAACTGTCTCCTTTGAATAATTTTGAATTGATAAAGAAAAAATATTACAAAAAATGAACAATTGTCAGATCCATCCTTTTCAAAACTTTGAGTTGTTTAAAAAGAAAAAAATGTATTTGAGATCACAGTTAGAATTAATATACATATATACCTCTATCTTCTGAACTTAGCTCTAGGATAAAATTCCAATGTATTAGCAAAAAAGAAATGAATACACTGTCACATCAAGATCCAAATAATTTCAAGTGTCCCTGTGTTTCCATTGTACAACCATCATGACATACTGAAATAATCAATGAAAGGTAAAAATAATTGTTCTTTTTCATTTAACTGTGCTATGGCAAAAAGAAAACGAGACTAGGGGTCAGGGAAGAAGTTAGGAATAAGATGAATAAGATGCAATACAAGATAACTTTGTGTTACAAATTATTAGTATTATTATAGAAATTAAGAGGAAAACTCTCTTAGGTGGTTAAGATGTGGCAGCTAAGAAAAAATCCAGATGTAAATTCAGAAGATAATTTCTTTGTGTAATCTTTGCTAACTATGTTTATAGAAGTAAATGTCAAGGTAAGCTCGGCAAGGAGCAAAAGAAATGAGTCACATTTCTCTAGTGTCATTCCCAAGATGCTATCTTTTACCTTTCTGAGTATGCACAAGTCTGACACTGGGTGTCTGCTTCTTTATGGAAACAGTGTGCAAACACTCAAATAACAGCAGGATAGTCATTTTTCATACATGCTTTGTTTTCATTTCTATGACTTGGAAAGACTAACTTTCCAAATGCAGAAATCTATGCAGTTGATCTGCAAGTTGAGTCCCTGCTTGCACCCTGGATTTTATAAAGCAATTAGTTTTAAATATGGTCTTGGAAGAGAGGGTGTAAGCTTTTAATTAAAAACCCTTTTCTCTGTATCTTGCTTCCATATTGAACAAAACCAAGTTCTTTTAGAAGTAGAAAGGTGTGAATAAGACTTACCAATACCTTGGCCTTTTTGTGTTTTATTATTATTTTTCTATGTTTATGAGACAGCATCTATCTAATCAACTATTATGTCATAACTTGACAAGTCAAGTGGTGTTAGCCAGTCTCTTTTACAATACATTGGCTTTTGATATCAAAAATATCAACTAATACTCCTAGGAAAAGACACCGTTTTACAGTTAACTTGTTGCTTTGTAATGAGGGTGGTATGGTCCTCCTCTTGACACCCTGAATCACTATCTCATTTTTAAAAATTTTACATTTTCTTAACTTCTGAACTTTCTGAAAATACTTTGTTACTTCTATTTCCTCGCTGCCTACTAATTTTTAATTTCCCTATGGTCTGAATTTAGCCCCATCACTTTCCTGAAATTTTCTTCATCGTCACCAGTGACATTTTAGAAAACAAATCTAAAAGCTTTTTAAACTGACTCATTTTTTTGACCTCTTCCTAGCATTTGCTTCATTGACTGCCCTCATTGCTTTGAAACTCTTCTTTGTTACCTTAACTTCCATGACCCGGTATAAAACAAATTCTTGCAACCAGCAGCACATCCTTTCAATTTCTCTATTTTGGTCATGGCTGAAAACCATGAACTTATTTCTGATTTATCTCTATTCCTTTCCTCCCAAGTCTTGTCTATTTTTCCTCTGTAATTTTCTATCTCTTCTTCCCAAATCTCCTATTACCACCCTTGTCCAAGTCTACGTCATACTTGTTCTTCTTAACTGGTTTCTTTGTATTCAGTTTTTTCCTCATTCCAATCATTACAAAACTACTGCCAATTTTTTCCCCAAAACAATTTTTATTGAACAAGTCATTCCATCATGCTCTGTTTGGAAGAGGCTGGATTCAAGCCAGTTGGGAATGCAACTGTTCTGATGATATATTTCCCCTAAATTAGACAAATTGTTCCAGCAAAGATTCAGAGAAAACACATCAGCATTCATCTTGGATATAGATGCTGAGGCCAATTTAATCTGAAATGTTGGTTAGATTGCATGAGCTAAAGGTCAGAACTTTGCTTTCAATGACAACTTGAAGAGTTGGAAGTTGGAATGGAGCCAGTGAAAGAATGTGCCGAAGAATGTAAGAGGCTCTAAACCAGAAAGAGCAGGTCAGTGTGAGAACAGATGAGGGAAGATGTTAAACAAGTTATCAAAGGAAATGGAAGTCAGGGGACTAGGGTGAGCAAATTTTGGTTGATAAATTACTAGAGAGAATGTGGGGATGAGAAGGGAGTGGCGAAGCTGAGTTCTATAGTATATGCTGTTACTTTTGCCTTAGGAATAAAGGTGTGCTGATTGAACTTAGGAAAGTTGGTAAGAGGGAGGCAAAGGACTTTCTAGGCTGATTTTCCAGAGAGTGGTTCTTCCATGAATTCTTTTATATGACCTTGTTGTTTTCCTCACATGAATCTAACAATTTTTCTGTAGCTCATTCCCACATATCTGCCATATTTCCTGTCTATCATGCTGTTATCTTTCTTCTCTGCTTTCATGAACTCTACCTTTATTTTAAAAGCCAGCTTATATTCTATCTGCACCATATAGTTTTTGGTTCAAAGCAATGGAAGCAAACACTGGCTAACTTAATCTGCCCTTACCTATTCATTCCCCTGAGAGGGTTTGGGGAGTCAGCATTTGTGGGAAGGACTCACATAATCCACAGAAGGCTAGAAGATCAGGGTTGAGGTACTTGGTACCAAGGCAGCTCTGGAAGCTTAAGAAGCAGGAGGCACAGCAAGAGTCTCATGGAAAGAAGAGCTTGGTAACGACTTGGTCACTACCATTACCCCTGCCATGACCTTGACCTCCAACTACCCCTGTCCTTGCGTCCTCCTCTAATTCAAAGTCCTACCCATAGAAAATCCAGTTGGCCCAAATTTAGTCACATGTCCATCCCTTGTCTGGTCCAGTTGGTGGAAGAGATCTCTGCTTCCACAGTGCATAGAGAACAATAGCTCCAACCAAGATTAAAGATGCTGGGGCCTTTCCCAAAAGGGAGAATAGAATTTTGTTAGGAAAAGGAGTCTCAGAGGCCCTGAGGGTAGGAACTTTATTTTTGTATTCTAGTACTCAAAAAAGGATTCTGCACACAACCTGTAATAAGTACTTTTTTGAAAGATGATATTGACCTACTGTTTCATTTTTGGTGGATTATGTCCTGTGAAAATGACCTGCATGTTTTATTTAGTTTAAGGTGGGATGAATCAGAGGAGGGCAACTGACATTTATTACATACTTACTTTAGGTACCATACAGACTATTTTCTCTTGTAATAATAATGATAATAATAACTAGCATTTATTTAGCTTATTATTATTAATTTAGCTTATGTATGAAACTCATTGATTTAGATACATTAGCTTATTTAATCCCCATAACAATTATTCAAGATAGGTCTCATTTTTTTTTTGTCAGATATGAATACTATTGGCTAGAGAGTTTAGTAACTTTCCCAAAGTTTCACAGAAGATAATATAGAGAAGCAACTCAAAACTATTTCTGTCTAATTCCAAAGCACTTTTAACATTTTGTACTGCTTAAGTAGCAAGAGTTTGGAAGAACATACAATATCAATAAATGTTTCATGTCCGTCGTCATTAACTACTCCAGTAAGTATCAGCAGGGAACTTATTTGAAATGTACATTTTCTGTCCCCCAAAAGATCTATGAAATCAGAAACTCTGGAGGTTGGGCCCAGAAATCTATCTTTTGGCATGCTCTCCAGGTAAGTCTAATGTACACTATGGCTTTGAGAAGTACTGACCTACACCCCTTCTCACTGTTTGCATCTTTATGTGGTGCCACAGCTATATAAATTGTGCTAAACCTTTATGGTCTGATTATTGTATTCTTTTGTATGCCATCATTTAAACTTTGTTTGTATTTTTTTATTTTCCAATTTCTATTTTGAATTTATCCAGATGTAGTCTTGTAGACTGCTCTTACTGAACTGAAGTCTCACATATATGAGAAAAATGTAAAAACATATGTGCAATGCACATGTAGGCTTCATGTCTATTTGCCTAGTGTACTGAACTATTTTTCTCCTTTCTTTTCTCTGAATGTGTTTTATCTGCTGTGAGGAAAACAGAATGAGAAATGAAAATCCATGCAGCCAAGACTCATCTCTGCTACTTCATACCCTTTCCCAGGTTTTAGACAGTGACTTCACATTGCCTTCTCTTTCATCTCTTGCTGGAATCTCAATAAGGGTGTCAAACTATTAATTATGATGATATATTTTACAGAATTTGCCTTGGATTCATTGAGAATCTGCCAAGATGATCAAGATTTGACCACTTACAAATTAAATATTCATTGTCTATGCTCTAAAATGTAAAGATTGTCTGCTGATCACTGGGCCACAACACTTTTCAAGACCAGATAAGGTATTCCAAATGAATGAAGGTTCCCTGCCCTGTTCCTCTCACCTGCATGTCAAGCAGGTTGAACGTTATGAAAGTGGTTTTGAAGATAATGCTAGAATTTATGAATGTCTTCCTCCTTTTCAACAGGGACATGAGTCGGGAAGGGCAAGATGAATAGTTAGTTATCTTTCCCTTCTTTACACAACTCTCCTGTTATAGTTATTTAAAAAGTGCATTTTACTTAACTCTTTAATTCGATTAATTTATTTTAATTTTTAAGTTTAAAATACAAATGAAGTAAGTAAATTTAATTATTTTTAATTGCCTAGATTAGGTTCTAGTTACTTCTTCTTGTATCTTTAAGGAAAACAATCTGAGTGTTTATCACTAGGATTTTGCTTCTGTATTTAAAATTTCCTTGATAAAAAGAAGCTTATTAACTTATTATTTTGTTACATTAAGTGCCTATGCTAGCATTTATTTAGGCAGTGTTTGTTTAGTCAATGGTTATTGAATATGGGATTGAAAGTGTCTTCTAAATCAATGAACAATTATTATCTCTCTCCTGAACTTTTAAATTTTTTGAGATACATATTAGAGATGCTTGTATATGAAATTTACTTGAAAATTAATGGCACTACCCAGAAACTCTGATTACCTGTACTTGGTCTCTCTATACTCTAGTCATTCAATTAGCTTTTCAACTGTTTTTTTTTTCTTTATTTTTTATTACTAAGGATAAAATGTTTAGTTTTCTGGTGTTTTTTCCTATCCACCAGCCCAAGGAAGATAAGAGAAACACGGAGCGGCCCAGGATCCAACCTACAGCTTCAAGCTAAGCTCATTCAAGCCCAAACTAGGTCAGCTAACCCCTAGACAATGCACAAATGTGTGATCGAGAAATAAAGAGATTTGGTGTGGTGGCTCACTCCTGTAATACCAGCACTCTGGGAGGCAGAGGTGGGTGAATCTCTTGAGCTCAGGAGTTTGAGACCAGGTTAAGCGACATGGCAAATTCCTATCTCTACAAAAGATACAAAAAATTAGCTGGATCTGGTGGTATGTGCCTGTAGTCCAGCTACTTGGGAGGCTAAGATGGGAGGTAAAGGTTGCTGTGAGCTGAGATTGTGCTGTGCCATTGCACTCTGGCCTGGGCAACAGTGAGACTGTCTCAAAAAAACCAAGACAGAAACAAAAAACCCAAACAAACAAAATTAAAAGGTAAAAGAAAAATTGTTTTAGAGCCACTGAATTTCAAGCATTGTTTGTTAAATAGCATTATGCCAGCAATGAATGAATGATACAATCAGGTTTTCATTCATAATTTCCTTTCCATCCTTAATGCTACCATCCTATTATTTAGACTATTGCTAGACTGCTGAGAAGTCTTTCAACCTTTGGATGATTTTCCGCTCACTCTATTTCATGCAACACACCAGCTTATTCTTCCTGTTCTAAAATATTCAATGATTTTGTATTATTTTCCAAATGAAGTCTGGTTAAGCATTCCGTCTCCATTTAGCAAAATTCTATCCATCCTTTGATGTCCATCTTAAATGTCACCTTCTTTAGGAACCTGCTATCATCCTCTCAGCTGATGCGCTTTCCTTTTCCTATGGACTTCTATAACACATATTTCATGAAACTTGTCAGATTCAGCCATGAATTATGGTTTTTAAGTATACTATTCTATTCTAAACTTTGGAATGTGACTACCTCTCAAAAGGAATGATATGTGATTTTGGTTTCCTCTACTCACAACTTTATGTTTTTGCACAAAATATGTCTTCTAATAAATATTGTTTAATTGAATTTGTAGTCCACTACTCATGAAACTCCCATGCCACATAAGACTCGCTTTCCCTGGGTCTTCATATCATCAGCAGCAGCAGCAGTGAAGTAAGGATCTGCATTCTGTTTCTTGAAAACATTCCTCCCCCTTTCCCACCAAAGCTTACATTGTCTTAACTGCTAGATTCCTTAAGATCAAATTATGCTCATTTTGCTCTTTGTCATGTTTTTGGTGTAATCACAAGAAGCCCAGGACCCACAGGCAATTCCTGCTACTGGTTTCCATCCCCTCAGTCTCTGCATATCAGATTTTCCTGCTGCATTCCCAACAGCTTTCCAAATCCTGAAGCCTTATTTCTGTGCCTCTGGTGGTCTTCACCAAAATCTTGTACATCTTCTAATCTCTAAATGTTCAGTTGACCTTTCTCTAGCCAAAACCTGTCTCTCCCATGAAGTCAACACTTCTACATCACCTTCAAGTCTGTTTTATTTTTTCTCTCACATTCCTATTATCACTTGGATCACAGTTGGGGTAGTTATTGCTCATAGTCTTCCTTGCTTCTTTCAATACAGTTTTCTTCCCGTCTGTTCCTGCTTTGATCTCATATCACTAGGTTATACTACTTATTACCCTTACTTGTTGTAGTCCATTATAAATCTCTGGGTCATTTTTTGTTTCTCAAATACTTTTTTCTTTTCTTTTCTGTCTTTCTCTCTCCTTTCCTTTCCCTTCCTCCCCCTCTCCCTCCTGCTTCCCTTCCCCTCCCCTCCCACATCCCCCTTCCCCCTCCTCCCCCTCCCCCTCCCCCTCCCACTCCCCTCTCCCCTTCTCTTCTCTTTGTTTTTCTGAGATGGAGTCTTGCTCTATCACCCAGGCTGGAGTGCAGTGGCATGATCTCAGCTCACTGCAACCTCTGCCTCCCAGGTTCAAGCAATTCTCCTGCCTCAGCCTCCCGAGTAGCTGGGATTACAGGTGCCTGCCACCACACCCAGCATATTTTTGTATTTTTAGTAGAGATGGGGTTTCACCATGTTGGCCAGGCTGGTCTTGAACTCCTGCCTTCAGGTAATGATCTGCCTGCCTCAGCCTCCCAAAGTGCTGGGATTACAGGTGTGAGCCATCATGCCTGGTCTATTGAAGACTCATTTCTGAATGACAGTCATACTCTTTAGCAATAATAAGAAGTCTTGGCGATTTTAATATCTTCTATTTCAATATCTGCAATCGTTAATTTTATTTGTCAACTTGACTGGGTCATGGGATGTCCATATAACTGGTCAAATATTCTCGGTGTTTTTGTGAGGATGTTCTTAGGTGAGATTGATATTTAAACTGGTAGACTTAGGTAAAGCAGATTGCTTTCCTCAAGGAGGGTGGATCTCATCCGATCAGTTGAAGGTCTGAAAGAACAATAAGTTCAACTCTCACCTGAGTGAGAGAGAATTCTCCTGCCTGATGTCCTCTGAACCTGGGACATTGGCTCTTTCTGGTTCTATAACAGACTGCTGGTCTTTGGACTCAAACTGGGACATTGGCTCTGCAGATTTTGGGCTTGCCAACCTTCATAATTATGTGAACCAATTCCTTATAATAAACCTCTTCATGTCTATCTATTAATGTCTATCTTTTTCATATTGGCTTTGTTTCTCTGGAAAACCCTGATGAATACCGTATCCTTCTGATTCTCACAGTTTCTGGACTTGCTTTTTTTGTGGAAATGTCTCTACTCACTATGTTCAATTTCTCTCACTTATTCTCTCTTGGTCCCACTAGAATTGGGCTTTCACTCTTACCATTTCATCAAAACTACTCTTCTCAAGTTCTCTAGTGATCTACCCATAGCTAAATTCAATGCTTCAATTCTCAGTCCTCATTTTACTGATTGAAACTATATTGAGAGTCCAGCCACCTTTGCTACTGCTATTCTGGTCACAGCGGGCATCACCTTTCACGTCAGCTAGTAAAATAGCCTCTTGCCTGGTCTCCCTGCCATCCCTGGGTCCTCATAGAATTTACTCTCCATGTAGTAATATGATACTTTTTGACTTCATGAAGTATACCTCATGATATATTTTCACCTCTTGCACTACTGTTCCTAGTTCTCTCTGTTCTTACCACCCTGGCTTCTTTGCTGGTTTTCAAACCTCCCAGGAATGCCTCAGGCTTTTGGACTCGCTCTTCCTTCTACCTGGAACATAGTTTCTCTAGGTAGCTACAAAGAACAGTATAGATCTTTTTCAAATGTCTCCTACCAGGGAGGGCTTTTCTGACAACCTTGTCTAAAATTGCTATCTTCATCCTATTCCTACCCTTCCAGCTATCTTTTCATTCTCTGTTTTTCTCTGATTTTTTTAAAAAATGGTATTTGTCAGCATCTAATATATTATGTACTTTGTTTGTTTATATTTATTTTTTGGAGTTCAGTCTCCCTTCCCATTCCACTAGAATGTAAACTCCACAGGGACAGAAGTTTTGATCTATTTTGTTTGCTATGGTGCTCCCTGTAACTAGAATATTACTTGCACATGATAGTGTTAAATAAATATTTGTTAGCTGGATTAATGCTGTCAGTCACAGAAAAAAAAGTGCATATTTTCTTGTCAGTTTCAGAAATGAGATTTTACTAATGTAGAAAGAGTATTTTCCTCTCCAACAACAATACAGACTTATTTAAAATATAATCAACAGGAAATACTTAATCTCTCAAATTTTATTCTATTAAGTCAGTTGTAGCTATCCAAAAGCTCTATGTGCTATTTGTACTAAAATGCCAGTCGCTACTGTAACTTCATGTTATATAATAGTATCTAGGTAGCAAAGGGAAAAAAACCCATGTACTGAACTGCTATTTTAGTGAATATTCAGTTATCATCTAGTTGTCTAAACTTCTAGCACAATCCATTGTGAACACTTATTTTCTGTTTACAATAAAAGACATTGGTATGGTGTTTCAAAAGGATCACTTTAACCTGCGTAGACAGTACTTTGGTGAACTTGCTGAGAAATGGAATTGACCAAAACCTCTTGCCAAATTAGATATTTGACCCAAGACAAATCAGGACACTAATTTGGATGTTTTATCATTTTTCTGCTCCGTGCCCAGACCGTAACATGCTTTCAAAACAATAATTAATGCTGACTGAATTCTAAGAATTTATTTTTAATCCTGATTTTACAGATGAAGAAGCAAATGGGAAGAAGTTAAATGACTTATTTAAAGCCCCATCACAAATTAACAGCAAGCTGGAACTCTATGTAAGGCACTCTTGCCTCATGTTTCTAAGTTTATTAGTGTCATGTTCTCATGCCACGGTAATTACTGGAAACCAGTCTTGGGGAACATAACTGATCTTTTAGGGTGCTGCTATGATGACTAGAGACTTCCCCATTAAAATTCACAGCCTCAAATAAGACCTGGTTCACATTGATAAAAATGGAGCTCTAACCTGTGTTTCTGTTCTTCAGGAAGAAGCATCACTTTGGTGGCTCCCAACCTTTTAGATAGAGGAGCTAAAATAATAGACTTAACAGAAAAATTAAGATTTCCATATATTCTGATGTTAGTACAAAGTAGTATTATGGTCTATAAATAAATCTGGGGTTGGAGTTTCCTTCTCAGAGATGATATAATTAAGTTCGATGTCATTTTATTAGGCAGTCACACATGCAATTAATCAGATGCGGAGTAGCTTGTGAATCAGACTGAATGAGTTCCTAACAGGGTATAGCGGATTCTTACTGAATCTTGCCTTAGGGGAAAGGCTCCTTTCTTTCTGTTAGAAAGAAAAGCTTAAAAGTATAATTATATTTGGTAAAAAGTGCCAATTGGTTGATAAGATTATTTTGTTATTCTTTCATATTCTTAGTTTCCTCATCTATAAAACAGTGATCATAATATCTCTAATGAAGCTGTTGTAAGAATTAAATGAAATAATCTAAGCTGATTTTAGTACAGTTCTTGGCACATGGTAAGTGCAACATAATATCAGTATTATCACTCTTCTTCCTCTGTCTTATTATTATCATTAGCAAATGACGATGAGAACATGTGTTCTCCAGATGAATAGGAATGGGAAGAGTGAGGGATATTTTTTATCTCTTGTATTTGAAAGACTGGTTACAGGAGCTTTTATTGCCAGTTGCAAGAT
This sequence comes from Callithrix jacchus, assembly GCF_049354715.1. NCBI lineage: Eukaryota > Metazoa > Chordata > Mammalia > Primates > Cebidae > Callithrix > Callithrix jacchus. The sequence goes on from NC_133510.1 coordinate 82,831,585, forward strand.
GAGAACATCAATTACTTTAGTAGTCAAATGATTCCAACACTGAAAACCAATAGCTACATTAGCATTTTGAAGCAAAAAAGGCCAATGTCAAGAAAATATGAAGTCTATTTTTTTATTAAAAAAATGGCACGAGTATAATAACAGACTGTAGCTGAATAGTGAATCAATGTGTTCTCAGAGAATAGAAGTGAAAGTCAGAAGTGTAAAATTAATATTGATTACTGATACATCTTTAACAACTAAAATGTTTTTTGACTGAATGATTAAATGAATTGATGGATGGATGGTTGGTTCCTCTCCTAAGCAAAAGTCTCTGAACATGTCCAGTGTGGTAAATATTTAGACTATCTTACACACTGTCTTTTCCAACTACCTTTTAGTGTGTCCTTTTGTACTGCAGAGACTGGGAAGCTAAACTTCAGTTTCCTACACTCCTTTATAGCAAGGGTCCTGGATATGGCCAGTCAGATGAATTCACATAGGATTTGAATTATGCAGTGAAGAGAGAAAGAATAAGAAATATCCATTTTGCTGGTGCAGATTGCTGGTGGGGAGGATGGCATCCTAGGCTGACCTTGGAAATGGCAGCTCTTTGATCATGGCAGGTGAAGCAGCTGCCTTGGAAGCACATTTTTGTAGTAGGATCCTGGGAGTTATTCCTGGACCCTTTGCACAGAGTTTACTAAGTTAGCTCTCCTGATTACTCTCCTAATTACTAAGTTAGCTCTCCTTTTTAATGCCTGGAAACGGTGGCAATCCCTTTTTATTTAAATAAGTCAGTATAAATTTTGTCCTTTATAACTGAGCCTTAAATCACATATTGGTTACTCCAAGTAAGAATTTTCAGTGTTGAAATTCCATGGCACAACTTCATCTTTTGCATCTTTTTTTTGTATTGCGTGTTGGTCAAATGCCACTTCCCTCCTTAAATATTGCCTGATTTCTCCAGCTAATGTGCACTCTCTTTTCTTTGATCCACTAGGTTTTTGTTGTTGTTCGTTTGTTTTATGGTTTTTTGTCATATTCTGCTTTGATTTCGAGTTATTCGTACTTTATTCAAATGCGAGCTCTTTGAGGAAGTATAAAATTAAAATATACTTAAAGCCTTTTTGAAGTCCCACTCTGCTTATCAGAGTGCCATAAAGATAGTAGATGCTTAGTGAATGTTAGAGAAATTTAAATCCAACAAAATCACTTTAGGAAGGCTGCCTTTAAAAACATGCCTAGGAGTAGTATGCCTATAGTTTAAACTATAATATACATGTAACTGCTCAATCTCTTCCCACCACTTCTAAAATATTTCCATCTGAATGTTCTACTAACATCCTACACTGAACATTCCCTAAACTGATTTCATGACCTTTATCCTCAGACTTTCCTTTCCAGTTTCCTATGAGTGGATGCCAGACATCATCATTCTCTTACCATGTTATTTAAGCCCTGGGCAAGAATCCCAAGTACTGTATTCTTCTCTTGTTACATTCAACAAATAATCACGTCACATTCACTTTGGTTCCACCTGCCTTGCCTCTCTTTTTTACTTTGTTCTCTCTAGTGATGACATTTTGAGTCTACCTCATTTGTCATGTGGATTCTAGCACTGATCTTCTTCATACGATAGATGTCTTCTGGGAGCATGTTTATTACATTGTTTGAGTAGTTTTTCATTTTACCAACAATTGTCTTTATTTCAACTTTAGGATCAATACAACTGGATATGATGTTCAGAGGTAAATTACTGGTTTCTTTGGGTCCTGAGTGACTGTACCTGGAGTTTAGTTTTGAAACAGATTGCTTTTGATGTCTGCTTTGTTAACTATTTGTGTTCAGCTTAATCAGAAGATGTAAGATTTCAGACAGTATTACCATCATTAAGTAAACAAAGAAATACATCAAATGGTGATTAATTTCTTCATTACTTCATTAAGAAGTAGAGCACAATGTTAAAAAGTAAGGTACAATGTTAAAACAAACTATAAACCGGTAAAATTAGTTTTAGTAATAATATAGTGGGTTAGGATCCCCATGGGTCTGCCATTAACTACCTGATGATCTTGGGGAAGTTACTTCATCTCTCTATGCTTTAGTCTCCTCATATATAAAATGTGGCTAAGAAGTATACCTACCTCTTACTATTATGGTAAGAATTAAATGTCAGCATATGTAAAGCCCTTAGAATGGCACCTAGCTCATAGAAAATATGTACTGTCAGTTAATGATTACATAAATCATTACTATTTATGTAATATCAACTTGATCATTTTAAGTATTAAATTATGTGAAATTCTGACTAAAAGAGAAGAACTGGTATCTTTGTAAATATAATGGACATCACTAATTTTAGTAAATAAGTGATTTTTCCCACATGTATGAAATAAGTATACATAGAATAACTTCTTTAAGTTCACCTAATTTACTAAATTTACCATCAGGAAAAAGTGTACAAAGATTAAATTAAATCCTGATATTGTTAAAAATAGTTTGCTTCACAAGTCTCATAAAGAACTAATGATATTTCTGTAGCTTTTGCAGGTGTTTATTGAAGCATGGTGAGCTTTTTATTCTTCTATCTTTATTTTTAAAAGAAAGAGCTGGTAATTATACTCTGTTACATTTCCCAAATTCTTAAGTTACATAAAGTGGGGAGGTGATTTCAAGGGAAAAAGGCAAGATATTTTTTATTAGCTCTAGAGATAAAAGTAAGCTGTGGCATTATCTTTCTGTTTTTCTTCTCTTTTAGCCTCATTTGTGTAACTTTAATATCGGCAGTGTCTTATCTTTATTTTTCTCTTCTAATTGAAAGGTGACTATTAATAAGACTCATTTTTCAATCATCAAGATATATCATCAGAAGGTGACAGTTTTCAGTTATGGAAATATAGAAAAGCATGCACTTTTATTTCTTGGCCATGATGAGCAACAAACACAGTCTATGGATGCTGTCTCCAGAGAACTTGAGTATTCTGAGCACTTACTGTACAGCACCATGCTTCTCAACCCTGGAAGAGCTCAATACACACGCAATGAGTAAATAAAGAGGTGTTCTCTAACAACAGGCAGATTTGTCTCATTAGCCCTTGCTGTATCTTGATTAAAATCTCCCTAAAGGGTGTCAGGTTCCTTTTGCTTTCCTTCCCAGTCTTGTTCCTGGGATCTCTGAGACTCCAACAAAGAACCAGGCATCATTTAAGATTTTTCGTGTCAGTTCAACAAAAAGTCTTAAGTCAAGAATTTCAGGTTGCTTATATTTTACAGGGAGTCTGAAAAGTTCATGATTGATAAGTATGATTTTCTATATATGTATGTAGTAGAAAGAGTATTTTTATATTTTAAAATCAGCAGCAGAATTCATTTTTTGGAGAGGAGACACTGTTTAAGAGAGGACCCTAATGGCCACCCTGAGAATGAAATGGGAAAGAAACTGATTCCTACACTCCCTTCTCAGCCTTCCTTCCCCATCCTCCTGGGCTTGGCCCAGATAAGATAGGCTGAGATCAGGAGGGAGCTGTATTGCTTGCTTAGTGTACCAAATGGGAGAACTTTTGAGTTTCTGAAAGAAGACAGGGAGAAGAGGAGAGAGACTCCTGAGAAGGAGAAGTTTCGAGAAAAACTTAGATCAGCACTGTCCAATAAAAACATACTGTGAGTCATATTTAATTTTAAGTTTTCTAGTTAAACTATAAACAGGTAAAATTGCTTTTAGTAATATATTTTACATTGACAGCACATTCCTGATTTGGACTAGCTAAATTTCAAGCACTCAGTGGTCACATGTCTAGTGGTTATAGTACTGGATGGCATAGATGTGTAGAAAGAAGCCCAGCATCATGGCCAGAACTTGGAGTCCTTTGAAGAAACATAGTGAAAGTTCTGAGTGGTGGGAATGGAGGTGAATTCTTCAATTAAAATTTTTCATTCATTTTCTGTGTTGTGTCAAGATATAACCTCCTCCCCATTTTCTCTATATCTTCAGTAAAATTCTGTTATTTAATGTAAGATATCTTTGGTGGAACTACTTTGCATCTGTATTGGCAACAAATACTACTATTCCTTAACTACTCTCCCTATCCCAGGAGATAACATCTGTCCCTCACTTCTTGCAGCCTAGGAAAGCCAACTCTTATTCATTTGATGGCCCCTTAACACTTCCTGTGTCTGTTTCCTTCTCTCTATCCCCACTGCTTTGGTTGCATTAGACAATTTCAGGAAAAGAGATTGTGTTCTGTAGTTGGGAAAAATGAAGCAGAGAAAATGAAACAGCCACCAGAATCGAGAGGTAAGTGAGTAGGGGAATCCAGCAGAAAGGATGAGTCAGGGAAGACGTAGAGACACAGCAAGGGTGGCAGAAGAGGGGCTTTCCCATACTACATTGGACGGAAACTGGGCTCATTTTTATTTAAACATAAAATTAAATATGGAGAACTAGGGACCACTTAGGCAGCTGGCAATTTTTATGGAAAGCCATATGTGCAAGAGGTGGAAAAGATAGGCTGGGATGAAGTAACATAGCAATATTCAGGGAAAATAGTTGAGTGACAAAGGCTGACCTAACCTAATTAGGTACAAAGCTATTGTGAATTGACATGAGGCTTTTTGTAGCCTTCATTATCATGTTTAATGGAAATACTCAGGCATTTTGTATGAATATTACAAATACAGGAAAAATATTAATGTATATGATAATGGGGTGCTACCCCATACCTACTATGGGATGTTACATAATAATGTAAAGTATATGCAACCTGAAGTCCCTAAAGTTTAGAATTCCAAATTTACAGCTGATTTCTTGAGTTTCCAATAATGGACTATGGATCTGAATTTGGTAAGGGGAGGAGAATGAATAGGAAAAGCTCTTTTGAACCCCTCAAGTCACAGCCTAAAGGTCACTGCTTGATCTGCCTGTGTTCAAAGTGATCTCTGCTGATAGACACACCTTCTCTCCCATTAATTGAAAAGCATTCTTCCTCTCTTTCCCTTGCCAGCCTTTATTTCTCCCATTTTTCATGGCTTTTTTTTCTACCTCCTGGAGCCCTGTGAGTTGTGTCTAGTTCCCTGCACTAAATTCTTGCATTGCTGAGTGGTCAGGAGAAACTCGAGCCTCAGGCTATGGAATGCTCAAGTTAGAGGTTCACTTCAGAGGGGTTTGTTTTGGAGCAGAAGAGGTTTGATGCATGTCCATTGCATTTGACAGAGTGTTGTTTGCTCATGATGGCATAAAGGAGGCCATCAAGAGCAACTAACAGAACATGGGCAGTAAATAATGTGCTCAACATTGCATCAGTTACTATTTTATTTATAGAACAGTGATTTTGATCTTATTGGACTGATAAACTGCTCATGTAGTATGCTATTCAGGTGTGCTATTTTTGTATCCATCTAGTTCTTCCATGCTCAAAGAGTTAATGGTACTCTAAGAGGGACTAGTTTACACTCAGAAAATAACTTATTTGGCCAGAGAGATAAATGTATATTTCCTCTGTGTATTCAAAGGTATCCAAAATGCTCTGCCATTTTGTGCTTTTCTTAATATAACATCTGATGCAAACCAAAAAAACGAATGCCAATAATTATAGACAGGAGTTTGCTCTCTCTCAAATAGAGTACTGTGTGACCAAGGGTCCTTGTTCCCTACAAATCTCTCTACAATATATTTGTCTGTTTACCTCATTGAGTGAAACTTCTTTCAAGAATTATATTTGTTCTCTATATGATATTCATTTTGAAAATGGTTTTCTTTCGATGCAGCTACAACAGAATAATGTGTTTCTCGCTGAACAGAATGTAGAGTGATTTCTTATCCAATAACAATGAAAAGATAAAGCTGTTCAAAGGAAACTTCCAAACTGACCTGCAAAGGAAACTCCAGAGATTTACCTCAGTAGTCTGGGAGATCAAAGGGGAATGTTAAGGATTCATCCATCTGCATTTATCTTTCATCTAGGTGAGTGATGTGCCAGTCATTGGATTTTTGCTGTTTCCACGACAGTGAACAAATATATAATTACTGGAGAAGGGAAAACCTGCAGCCTTGGAGTAGAGCACAGAAAACTCAAAAGTAGGTCTTAAGATCACAGACATTCATTGTGATTATCTCAGCAAGGGGCATTATAGTTATTGTTCACCTTTGGTGGGTCATGGTTCATGACTGAAGAACAAGAGCTCTTTCCCCAGGAAGATGCATGCACCCATGCTGCTTTATATAATTTATGGAAGTGTGCAGATTCTCTGAAGCTCATGTCTGTACTCTACTCTAAGTCTAGAAAAAGAAAGGCATAGAAAACAGGGAGAAATAGATGCTGTTTATTTTTACTTTTAAAAGCAATTTCTGAAAAATTGTGCTTGTATTTATATTTTAAAGAAATTACAATGAAAAAAGATAAAATATTTAATTATTTGATCTTGGAACTGTTCATGGCAGAAATGATATAATAGGAATCACAAAAAATTAATTTGAAAATGTTTGTGAGAATAGGTAGGTGAAAATAAACATTTTAAGATTTCTCTAAAGTCTAAAATGTCAGTTTATGGATGGATTTCCCCAATCAAAAATTTTCCTAGGTGGAAATTTGGCCAAATGCCTAGAGCCAGGAATTTAGGATGGTTTCTAATTGAACAAACCATCCCACATAGTTAATCCAACATGAACAAAAAGCAACTCTAAATTCAAAGGAATAATAAGATCTAGGATAGGAGGCAGAGACTAAGAGGCAAACTAAGATTTGATAGAAACTAAAAAAGGCAAGATGAGCCTAAAGTATCCCATGGTTAGCAGCAGAGTCACAACTTGTCAAAGATGTATGCCCTAACCACACAATCTAATTTCAAATTACTTTTCAACCCATTACCTGCTTATTTCTTTCTTAGCACTTAAAATATTCTAAAATTATTTTGCTTAGTCACATATTTACAAGCTCACAGTCTACTTCCTCTATTAAAATGTAAGCTCTCTAAAAAAAAAATCAAAAATAAAATAAAATTATCAGTTCATCTGGAGACATTAAAAGGAGAATTCTGTACAAAAAAAAAGCAATCTATGGGAATAGGGCCATTTTATTCATACTTGAATTAGTGTTGCTACTTTGGAGCATAGAATTATACCTTTAGCTATTAGCTGTCTCCTTTAGATAGACCCCTTGTGGGTTGTAAATACTCTAGAACAGAGGAAATGATGGTGGTGACAGGCAAGGGAAGAGTCAACTAGTTACTGAAGAGTCTCTAGTCACTAGTAGACTAGTCAGCTAATGTCGCTGTGAATGTGAATGGCTCTCTAACTTAGAAGACATTTAAAAATTACCATGAATCATAAGAAGCACTGACTTTTGTGCCTTACAGAATCAACAATAGTGTCTAATCATTCACTTGCCTGTGCTTTGCAGTTCACTTTACAGACATTATCAGTTGAGTCTCTTTACAACTATAGATAGTATTTATTTTTACCATTATTGTTTTTTTTTTTAATTTTTTATTGGATTATAGGTTTTGGGGTACATGAGCAGAGCATGCAAGACAGTTGCGTAGGTACACACATGGCAGTGTGCTTTGCTTTTCTTCTCCCCTTCACCCACATTTGGCATTTCTCCCCAGGCTATCCCTCCCCACCTCCCCCTCCCACTGGCCCTCCCCTTTTCCCCCCAATAGACCCCAGTGTTTAGTACTCCACTTTCTGTGTCCATGTGTTCTCATTTTTCATCACCCACCTATGAGTGAGAATATGCGGTGTTTCATTTTTCTGTTCTTGTGTCAGTTTGCTGAGGATGATGTTTTCCAGATTCATCCATGTCCCTACAAACGACACAAACTCATCATTTCTGATTGCTGCATAATATTCCATGGTGTATATGTGCCACATTTTTCCAATCCAGTCTATTATCAATGGGCATTTGGGTTGATTCCAGGTCTTTGCTATTGTAAACAGTGCTGCAATGAACATTCGTGTACATGTGTCCTTATAGTAGAACGATTTATAGTCTTTTGGATATATACCCAGTAATGGGATTGCTGGGTCAAATGGAATTTCTATTTCTAAGGCCTTGAGGAATCGCCACACTGTCTTCCACAATGGTTGAACTAATTTACACTCCCACCAACAGTGTAAAAGTGTTCCTTTTTCTCCACATCCTCTCCAGCATCTGTTGTCTCCAGATTTTTTAATGATCGCCATTCTAACTGGCGTGAGATGGTATCTCAATGTGGTTTTGATTTGCATCTCTCTGATGACCAGTGACGATGAGCATTTTTTCATATGATTGTTGGCCTCATATATGTCTTCTTTCGTAAAGTATCTGTTCATATCCTTTGCCCACTTTTGAATGGGCTTGTTTGTTTTTTTCCTGTAAATCTGCTTGAGTTGTTTGTAAATTCTGGATATCAGCCCTTTGTCAGATGGGTAGACTGCGAAAATTTTTTCCCATTCTGTTGGTTGCCGATCCACTCTAGTGACTGTTTCTTTTGCTGTGCAGAAGCTGTGGAGTTTGATTAGGTCCCATTTGTCTATTTTGGCTTTTGTTGCCAATGCTCTTGGTGTTTTGTTCATGAAGTCCTTGCCTACTCCTATGTCCTGGATAGTTTTGCCTAGATTTCCTTCTAGGGTTTTTATGGTGCCAGGTCTTATGTTTAAGTCTTTAATCCATCTGGAGTTAATTTTAGTGTAAGGTGTCAGGAAGGGGTCCAGTTTCTGCTTTCTGCACATGGCTAGCCAGTTTTCCCAACACCATTTGTTAAACATGGAATCCTTGCCCCATTGCTTGTTTTTGTCAGGTTTATCAAAGATTGTATAGTTGTATGTATGTTGTGTTGCCTCCGGTGCCTCTGTTTTGTTCCATTGGTCTATATCTCTGTTTTGGTACCAGTACCATGCTGTTTTGATTACTGTAGCCTTGTAGTATAGTTTGAAATCCGGTAGTGTGATGCCCCCCGCTGTGTTCTTTTTGCTTAGAATTGACTTGGCTATGCGGGCTCTCTTTTGGTTCCATATGAAGTTCATGGTGGTTTTTTCCAGTTCTGTGAAGAAAGTCAATGGTAGCTTGATGGGGATAGCGTTGATTCTGTAAATTACTTTGGGCAGTATAGCCATTTTCACGATATTAATTCTTCCTAACCATGAACATGGAATGTTTCTCCATCTGTTTGTGTCCTCTCTGATTTCGTTGAGCAGTGGTTTGTAGTTCTCCTTGAAGAGGTCCCTTACGTTCCTTGTGAGTTGTATTCCAAGGTATTTTATTCTTTTTGTAGCAATTGCGAATGGCAGTTCGCTCTTGATTTGGCTTTCTTTAAGTCTGTTATTGGTGTAGACGAATGCTTGTGATTTTTGCACATTGATTTTATATCCTGAGACTTTGCTGAAGTTGTTTATCAGTTTCAGGAGTTTTTGGGCTGAGGCGATGGGGTCTTCTAGGTTTACTATCATGTCGTCTGCAAATAGAGACAATTTGGCTTCCACCTTTCCTATTTGAATACCCTTTATTTCTTTTTTCTTGCCTGATTGCTCTGGCTAGAACTTCCAGTACTATATTGAATAGGAGTGGTGAGAGAGGGCATCCTTGTCTAGTACCAGATTTCAAAGGGAATGCTTCCAGTTTTTGCCCATTCAGTATGATATTGGCTGTTGGTTTGTCATAAATAGCTTTTATTACTTTGAGATACGTTCCATTGATACCGAGTTTATTGAGGGTTTTTAGCATAAAGGGCTGTTGAATTTTGTCAAATGCCTTCTCTGCATCAATTGAGATAATCATGTGGTTTTTGTTTTTGGTTCTGTTTATGTGGTGAATTACGTTGATAGACTTGCGTATGTTGAACCAGCCTTGCATCCCTGGGATGAATCCTACTTGATCATGATGAATAAGTTTTTTGATTTGCTGTTGCAATCGGCTTGCCAATACTTTATTGAAGATTTTTGCATCTATGTTCATCATGGATATTGGCCTCAAGTTTTCTTTTCTCGTTGGGTCTCTGCCGGGTTTTGGTATCAGGATGATGTTGGTCTCATAAAATGATTTGGGAAGGATTCCCTCTTTTTGGATTGTTTGAAATAGTTTTAGAAGGAATGGTACCAGCTCCTCCTTGTGTGTCTGGTAGAATTCGGCTGTGAACCCATCTGGACCTGGGCTTTTTTTGTGAGGTAGGCTCTTAATTGCTGCCTCAACTTCAGACCTTGTTATTGGTCTATTCATAGTTTCAGCTTCCTCCTGGTTTAGGCTTGGGAGGACACAGGAGTCCAGGAATTTATCCATTTCTTCCAGGTTTACTAGTTTATGTGCATAGAGTTGTTTGTAATATTCTCTGATGATGGTTTGAATTTCTGTGGAATCTGTGGTGATTTCCCCTTTATCATTTTTTATTGCATCTATTTGGTTGTTCTCTCTTTTCTTTTTAATCAATCTGGCTAGTGGTCTGTCTATTTTGTTGATCTTTTCAAAAAACCAGCTCTTGGATTTATTGATTTTTTGAAGGGTTTTTCGTGTCTCAATCTCCTTCAGCTCAGCTCTGATCTTAGTAATTTCTTGTCTTCTGCTGGGTTTTGAGTTTTTTTGATCTTGCTCCTCTAGCTCTTTCAATTTTGACGTTAGGGTGTCAATTTTGGATCTCTCCATTCTCCTCATATGGGCACTTATTGCTATATACTTTCCTCTAGAGACTGCTTTAAATGTGTCCCAGAGGTTCTGGCACGTTGTGTCTTCATTCTCATTGGTTTCGAAGAACTTCTTTATTTCTGCCTTCATTTCGTTGTTTACCCAGTCAACATTCAAGAGCCAGTTGTTCAGTTTCCATGAAGCTGTGCGGTTCTGGGTCGGTTTCTGAATTCTGAGTTCTAACTTGATTGCACTATGGTCTGAGAGGCTGTTTGTTATGATTTCAGTTGTTTTGCATTTGTTGAGCAGTGCTTTACTTCCAATTATGTGGTCAATTTTAGAGTAGGTGTGATGTGGTGCTGAGAAGAATGTGTATTCTGTGGATTTGGGGTGGAGAGTTCTGTAAATGTCCACCAGGTTTGCTTGCTCCAGGTCTGAGTTCAAGCCCTGGGTATCCTTGTTGATTTTCTGTCTGATTGATCTGTCTAGTATTGACAGTGGAGTGTTAAAGTCTCCCACTATTATTGTGTGGGAGTCTAAGTCCTTCTGTAAGTCATTAAGAACTTGCCTTATGTATCTGGGTGCTCCTGTGTTGGGTCCATATATGTTTAGGATCGTTAGCTCTTCTTGTTGTATCGATCCTTTTACCATTATGTAATGGCCTTCTTTGTCTCTTTTGATCTTTGTTGCTTTAAAGTCTATTTTATCAGAGATGAGAATTGCAACTCCTGCTTCTTTTGCTTTCCATTAGCTTGGTAAATCTTCCTCCATCCCTTTATTTTGAGCCTTTGTGTATCCTTGCATGTGAGATGGGTTTCCTGGATACAGCACACTGATGGGTTTTGGATTTTTATCCAATTTGCCAGTCTGTGTCTTTTGATTGTTGCATTTAGTCCATTTACATTTAGGGTTAATATTGTTATGTGTGAATTTGATACTGCCATTTTGATTCTAAGTGGCTGTTTTGCCTGTTAGTTGTTGTAGATTCTTCATTATGTTGAAGCTCTTTAGCATTCAGTGTGATTTTGGAATGGCTGGTACTGATTGATCCTTTCTATGTGTAGTGCCTCTTTTAGGAGCTCTTGTAAAGCAGGCCTGGTGGTGACAAAATCTCTGAGTACTTGCTTGTTCGCAAAGGATTTTATTCTTCCTTCACTTCTGAAGCTCAGTTTGGCTGGATATGAAATTCTGGGTTGAAAGTTCTTTTCTTTAAGAATGTTGAATATTGGCCCCCACTCTCTTCTGGCTTGTAGTGTTTCTGCCAAGAGATCTGCTGTGAGTCTGATGGGCTTCCCTTTGTGGGTGACCCGACCTTTCTCTCTGGCTGCCCTTAGTATTCTCTCCTTTATTTCAACCCTGTTGAATCTGACGATTATGTGCCTTGGGGTTGCTCTTCTTGCGGAATATCTTTGTGGTGTTCTCTGTATTGCCTGTAATTGAGTGTTGACTTGTCTTGCTAGGTGGGGGAAATTTTCCTGGATGATGTCCTGAAGAGTATTTTCCAGCTGGGATTCATTCTCTTCGTCCCCTTCTGGTACACCTATCAAACGTAGGTTAGGTCTTTTCACATAGTCCCACATTTCTTGGAGACTTTGTTCATTCCTTTTTGCACTTTTTTCTCTGATCTTGGTTTCTCGTTTTATTTCATTGAGTTGGTCTTCGACTTCAGATATTCTTTCTTCTGCTTGGTCAATTCGGCTATTGAAACTTGCGTTTGCTTCGCTAAGTTCTCGTATTGTGTTTTTCAGTTCCTTTAATTCATTCATATTCCTCTCTAAGGTATCCGTTCTTGTTGTCATTTCCTCGAATCTTTTTTCAAATCTTTTTTCAAGGTTCTTAGTTTCTTTGCATTGATTTAATACATGATCTTTTAGCTCACAAAAGTTTCTCATTATCCATCTTCTGAAGTCTAATTCCGTCATTTCGTCACAGTCATTCTCCGTCCAGCTTTGTTCCCTTGCTGGTGAGGAGTCTTGGTCCTTTCTAGGAGGCGATGTGTTCTGGTTTCTGGTGTTTTCCTCCTTTTTGCGCTGGTTTCTTCCCATCTTTGTGGATTTGTCTGCTGGTCGTCTGCGTAGTTGCTGACTTTTTGTTTGGGTCTCTGAGTGGACACCCAGAATGTTGATGATGAAGTATTTCTGTTGCTTGGTTTTCCTTCTACCAGTCTAGCCCCTTCGCTGTACGACTGTTGAGGTCCGCTCCAGACCCTGCTTGTCTGGGGTGCACCTCTAGTAGCCGTGGCACAGCGAGGGATGCTACCAGTTTCTTTTTCTGCTCTCTTTGTCCCAGGATGATGCCTGCCTAATGACAGTCTTTTGGATATAGAGGGGTCAGGGAGCTGCTTGAGGAGACAGTTTGTACTTTATACGGGTTTAATTGCTGCGCTGTGCACTCTGTTGTTCATTCAGGGCTGTTAGGCTGCTATGTTTGATTCTGCTGCAACACAGCTCATTAAACAACCCTTTTTTTTTTCTCAAATGCTCTGTGTTGAGGGGTTTGGGCTTTATTTATGGATGTCCGATCAGGTGTCCTGCCCAGCTCAAAGGCAGACTAGCCACTGTTTGGCTGCCGAGGCTCCGCCCTGCTGTTGTGTGATTCGCGCTGTTCCTGCCGGCTCTCCTGTGGTCTCCGCCACGCCCTGCGGCGGAGTCTCTTCATTGTAGCGTGTTGCCTCAGCAACGGCAGGCTGCGTCAGCAGTGGGCGTGTATCTCAGTAGGGACGGGTTGCCTCGGCAACGGCTGGCTGCGTCAGCAGTGGGCGTGTATCTCAGTTGGGGCGGGTTGCCTCGGCAACGGCTGGCTGCCTCAGCAGTGGGCGTGTATATCAGTTGGGGCAGGTTGCCTCCGTAGTGGTGGGCGCCCCTCCCCCACAGAGCGTCTCGGACCGTCTGCCCGGGATAGTTTGAAATCGCGGTTTTGTTCGTCCCACTGGGTATCCCAAACGATCTGTCCCTGCAATCCCCTGGGCTGGGCTACTGTGCAAGTCTCGTTCAGTCTCAAGTCCAGCCCTCTCAAGTCTCAGGTTGCCGGTTCAACAAGGCACCCGGACAAGCGCACCCTGTGGGGATTGCTGGGTAGGGCCGGCCGCCGCCGCCCCGGCTGCCGGCTTTGCCAGGCAGACCTACTGCCTGGCGTCCTGTGTCTTTTTATACTTGGGAGTTTCCCCGTTCTGTGGGCAACAAAGATCAGTCTGGAAATGCAGCACTGACTCACCGTTTGCGAATTCAACGCGGGCTCCAATCCTGGGTTGTTCTCACAGCGCCATCTTGAGTCCCCTCCTCCATTATTGTTTTTTGGACAAGGAAATTAAGGTCAGAGAAGTCAAATAATTGCCCCCAGAATTTAAGTTGTGGTAGATCTGGGACTTCTTTTTACTCAATTGGAATAGTACATTTCATGTTAGAGTCATCTGGCACTATCAGTGAGAATTTGTGAAATTAGACTGGTTTCTCCTAGGGCAAGAAGGAACAGGGTCACCTGAGCATGTTAGGCTTCATGTCAGAGAGGAGCACTGAAAGGTGGGGTGTGATAAAGTAGTAGCTCTTGGTAGTTGGGGGTTTAATAGTGAAGAACAGAGGGAACAGATTCTCTTATTTTTCAGTTCTTTTGGAATCCAATCCAAAGTAGCACCGTTTGATGAGTTGAAAGAGGTCTTTCAGGTACACCTATCAAACGTAGATTAGGTCTTTTCACATACTCCCATATTTCTTGGAAGCTTTGTTAATTTCTTTTCACTATTTTTTCCCTCTAATCTTGCCTTCTCGTTTTATTTCAGTGGGTTATCTTCAGCCTCTGATATTCTTTCTTCTGCTTGGTTGATGTGGCTATTGAAACTTGTGTATGGTTTGCGAAGCTCTTGTGTTGTGTTTTTCAGCTCCATAAAGTCATTTATATTCTTCTCTAAGCTGTTTATTCTAGTTAGCATCTCATCTAACCTTTTTTCAAGGTTCTTAGTTTCTTTGTGTTGGGTTAGAACATGTTCCTTTAGCTCAGACAGGTTTGTTATTACCCACCTTCTGAAGCCTGTTTCTGTCAGTTCATCAGACCCGTTCTCCATCCAGCCTTGTTCCCTTGCTAGTGAGAAGTTGTGATCCCTTGGAAGAGAACAAGCATTCTGGTTTTTGGTGTTTTCATCCTTTTGTGCTGCTTTCTTCCCATCTTTGTGGATTTATCTACCTGTAATCTTTGTAGTTGGTGACTTTCAGATGGAGTCTCTGAGTGGACATCCTTTTTGTTGATATTTAAGTTATTTCTTTCTATTTTTTAGTTTTCCTTCTAACTGTCAGGCCCCTCTGCTGTAGGACTGCTGGAGGTCAACTCCAGACCCTGCTTGCCTGGGGATCACCTGCAGTGGCTGCAGAACAGTAAGGGATGCTACCAGTTTCTTCTGCTATCTTTATCCCAGAAGGGTACCCACCAGATGTCAGCCTGAGCTCTCCTTTATGGGATGTCTCTTTGGATATACAGGGGTGGGGAGCTGCTTTAGGAGAAAGTATGTCCCTTATAGGAGCTCAAGTGCTGAGCTGGGAGCTCTGTGGTTCCATTCAGATCTGCTGGGCAGGTATATTTAAATCTGCTGCAGTGGAACTCATAACTGCCTTTTCCCCAGGTGCTCTGTCCTGGGAAGGTGGGGCTTTATTTATAAGTTCCTGACATGCTGCTGTCTTTTTCTCAGAGATGCCCTGCCCAGCAAGGAGGTAGTCTAGGCCAAGTCTGTCAGCAGAGGCATTGCTGAGCTGCTGTGGGCTCTACCCAGCTGTGTGAACTTCCTTGCAGTTTTGTTTACAGAGGTACAGTTAGAACTGCCTTGGTAATGGCAGACTGTCTTGGTAAAGGTAGTTTGCCTTGGTAATGGTGGACTGCCTTGGTAATGGCAGACTGCCTCGGTAGTGGTGGACTGCCTCATAATGGTGAATTGCCTCAGTAGTAGTGGACTGGCTTGGTAATGGCTGACGCCCTTTCCACCCTGAGCTCAACCATCCCAGGTCCAGCTGTGCTTGCTGCGAAACTCTCAATCCACAGCATTTCAGATTGCTGGTCTTTGTAGGGGTGGGATCTGCTGAGCCAGATTACCTGGCTCCCTGTTTCAGCCCCCTTTTTTTTCAGTTGAATGGGCTGTCCCCCAGGTGTTCCAGGTGCCAGTTGAAATGGCCACCCAGATTTCTGTGAGTTATTGTGCAGAGACCTGCGGTGCTGGATGAAACAGACATGCTGGAAACTCGTGGCACTTTTCAGCCTGGGAATCTCCTGGTCTGTGGTCAGTAAAAACTTGTTTTGAAATGCGGTGATCACTCACCCTCTGCATTGTTCTCACTGGGAATTGCACTCCAGAGCTGTTCCTATTTGACAAATTGGATCTAATTAAACTCCAGAGCTTTTGTACAGCAAAAGAACCACTCATTAGAGTGAATTAACAACCAACAGAATGGGAAAAATTTTTGCAATCTACCCATCTGACAAAGGGCTAATATCCAGCATCTACAAAGAACAAAAACAGATATACAAGAAAAAAAAACAAACAAACCCATTAAAAAGTGGGTGCAGGACATGAACAGCCACTTTTCAAAAGAAGATATATATGAGACCAAAAAATATATGAAAAAATCCTCATCACTGGTCATTAGAGAAATGCAAATCAAAACTACATTGAGATACCATCTCACACCAGTTAGAATGGCAATCATTAAAAAATCTGAAGAGGATGTGGAGAAATAGGAACACTTTTACTCTGTTGGTGGGAGTGTAAATTAGTTCAACCATTGTGGAAGACAGTTGGCGATTCCTCAAGGACCTAGAAATAGAAATTCCATTTGACCCAGCAATTCCATTATTGGGTATATACCCGATGATTATAAATTATTCTATTATAAAGACACATGCACATGTAAATTCATTGCAGCACTGTTTGCAATAGCCCTGGGACCAACCCAAATGCCCATGGATGATAGACTGGACAAGGAAAATGTTGCACATATACACCATAGAATACTATGCAGCCATCAAAAATGATGAGTTTGTGTCCTTTGTAGGGACATGGATGAACCTGGAAACCATCATTCTCAGTAAACTGACACAAGAACAGAAAATCAAACACCACATGTTCTCACTCATAGGTGGGTGTTGAACAATGAGAACACATGGACACAGGGAGTGGAACATCACACACTGGGGTCTGTTGGGACTCATTAGGGGAGGGACAATGGGACAGTCCAGGTTGGGGAGGAATAACATGGGGGGAAATACCAGATATAGGTGATGGGGGGATGGAGGCAGCAAACCATATAGCCATGTATGTACCTATGCAACAATCCTGCATGATCTGCACATGTACCCCAGAACCTAAAGTACAATTAAAAATATATATACATATATGTATATATATGTACACATATATACATACACACACACACACACACACATATATATATATATGTATATATAAAAGGAAAGAGGTTTTAGGCATGAGAAGAGAAAGCAGAGGCCCAATCAATTTTATGCTTCATTCTTTGCTAAGGAAGATGCTGAGAAGATCTTCCCTCTCAAATTCCACCTCAAAGTGAAAGGTCAGAGGTACTAGAGCTAATAGTGACAAAAACATGGCATGTTGTAAACCTAATGACAAAGTAGATGCAAATAAATAACTTGGAACTGGAGGATACTCATCCCAGAGTGCTGTAGGAACTCCAGAGTAAAACAGTACATGAATGTAAGACAATTTACTCACCCATGACTTTTGAATATTACTAGAATTTGAGGATGGGTAACAAATCCAATTACCTGTTGCAAAAATTTAGCCTTTGCCATCAATTTTTAATTTTATCTATTTTTATTTATTATTATTATTTTTTTGAGACAGAGTCTCACTCTGTTGCCCAGGCTTGAGTACAGTGCCACAGTCTTGGCTCACTGCAACCTCTGCCTTCTGGGTTCAAATGATTCTCCTGCCTCAGCCTCCTGAGTAGCTGGGATTACAGGTGTGCACGCTTGGCTAATATTTGTATTTTTAGTAGAGATAGGATTTCACCATGTTGGCCAGGCTCTTCTCAAACTCTAATCTCACGTGGTCCACCTGCCTTTGCCTCCCAAAGTGCTGGGATTACAGGCATGAGCAACTGCACTCGACCATGTCATCTATTTTTTAAATGAAATAAGGACTTTATTTTTTAAATAACAATTTTAGTTTTACAGCAAAATTGAAAGAAAGGTAGAGAGATTTTTCATATATTTCCTGTCCTTTTGAACTACCATAACAAAGTCTCATAGTGTGGCCTTATCAACAATGAAAATTTATTTCTTGTCATTCTGGAAGTTGGGAAGTTCAAGAGTGACACACCAGCAGATTTGGTGTCTGATGAGGGCACATTTTCTGGTTCATAGCTATCTTCTTATTATGTGCTCACATGGCAGAAGGAGGAAGGGAGTACTCTGGGGTCTTTTTTATAAGGGCATTAATTCCATTTATGAGAGTTCCAGCTTCATGTCCTAATCAACCCCTCAGAGGCTCCACCTCCTAATATCATCACATTGTGGGTTAAGATTTTAACATAAGCATTTGAGGGGGGCACATTTACTTTATACCATCTCTATTTTTGCACATGTATACCCTCTCTCATTATCAACATCCCCTACCAGAGTGGCACATTTGTTAAAACTAATGAACCTGCCTTGACACATTATAATCACACAAAGTCCTTAATTTACTTTAGAGTTCATTCTTGGTGTTATATACTTTATGAGTTTGTACTTATAAATATATAATGACATATTTTCACCATTGTAATTTCAATAGAATATTGTCACTGCCCTACAAATCCTCTGTGTTCTACCTATACATCCCTCCAATTCCTGGCAACCATAGATTTTTTTATTGTCTCCATAGTTTTGCCTTTCCCAGAATGTCACATAGTTGAAATTGTACATATGTAGACATTTCAGATTGGCTTTTTTCACTTAGTAATATGTATTTAAATTTCCTCAATATCTTTTTATGTCTCAAGAGATTATTTCTTCTTAATGCTGTTAAACTAAACTAAAATAGAGACCAGAGCTGAAGAATCTGTAAGCAGACAAAGTCAGTTAGGTGTCATATGTGACTTTAACCTTGTTTGATTTGTAAACATAATCAAAACTTAATTTGAGGCTGGGCACAGTGGCTCATGCCTGTAATCCCAGCACTTTGGGAGGCCGAGGCGGTGGATCATTTGAAGTCAGGAGTTCAAGACCAGCCTGGCCAACATGGCAAAACCCCATCGCTACTAAAAATAAAAAAATTAGCTGAGCATAGTGGCTCATGTCTGTAGTCCCAGCTACTCAGGAGGCTGGGACAGGAGAATCAGTTAAACCTAGGAGGCAGAGGTGCAGTGAGCCGAGATCACACCACTGCACTCCAGCCTGGGTGACAGAGTAAGACTTCATCTCAAAAAACAAACAAACGAACAACCCAAAAACCAAAAAACAACCCCCAAAACTTAACTTGGACTATTTCTTGTAAATGCCCATATTAAAGAAAACAAAAACCTAAGCTCGACTAATCAGAAACCACCAACTGTTATAGTTGTATAGCTAGGGACTTTCCAGAAGCCTACACCAAATAAGGCAACTGTATAGCTCTAATCAATTAAGTATTTTCTTTGCTTTACTTCCATGTTTGTCCTATAATACCTCCCCTTTCCACTCCCTCTTTGAAGCCCCCAAACTACTTCTAATTTGGAGCTGACCAACTCTTGAATCATAGTTTGCTCAAATAAATTTAAAAAAGTTAATTGTGCTTCAGTTTATCTTTTAACAATGTTGAATGATATTCCATTGTCTGGATATACTATATTAATTCATTTACCTACTGAAGAATATCTTAATTGCTTCCAGGTTTTAGCAAAAATAAAGCTGCTATAAACATCTGTGTAGAGGTTGTTGTGTAGACAGAAGTTTTCATCCTATAATAAAGTGCTAAGGAGAGTGATTACTGGATCATATAGTAAGAATATCTTTTGTTTTGTAAGAAACTGCCAAACTGTCTTGCAAATGGCTATACTATTTTGCATTCCCACCAGCAGTGAATAGAAGTTCCTGCTGCTACACATCCTTGCCAGCATTTGATGTTGTTTGTGTTTTGGATTTTGACCATTTTAATACATATGTAGTGGTATCATATTATTGTTTTAATTGGCATTTTCCTGATGATGTAGGGTGTGGAGCATCTTGTTCATATGCTTATTTTCCATCTGTATATCTTCTTTGGTGAGGTGTTCCTTAAGGTTTTGGGTCTATTTATAATCGAGTTGGTTGTTTTCTTGTTGTTGAGTTTTAAGAGTTCTTTGTATATTTTGGATAACAATTCTTTATCAGATATGTCTTTTGCAATGATTTCCTCTTAGGTTTGTCTTCTCATTCTCTTGACCTTGTCTTTCATAGAGTAGAAGTTTTATTTATTTATTTTTTTTGAGACAGAGTCTCACTCTGTTAACAGGTTCAAGGCTGGAGTGCAGTGGTGCGCTCTTGGCTCACTGCAACCTTCACCACCCGGGTTCAAGCAATTCTTCTGACTCAGCCTCCTGAGTAGCTGAAACTACAGACACGCAGCAAACACCCACCTAATTTTTTGTACTTTTTAGTAGAGACAGTGTTTCACCATGTTGGCCTGGATGGTCTCAATCTCTTGACCTGGTAGGAGATAATTGAATTATGGGGGAAGTCTTTCCCATACTGTTCTCATGATAGTGAACAAGTCTCATGAGATCTGTTCATTGTATAAAGAGGAGTTCCCCTATGCAAATTCCCTCTTTGCCTGCTGCTATCCAAGTAAGATGTCACTTGTTCCTCCTTGCCTTCCTCCAGGATTGTAAGGCCTCCTCATCCATGTGGAACTGTGAAGTCCAATAAATCTCTTTCTTTTGTAAATTGCCCAGTCTTGGGTATGTCTCTATCAGCAGCATGAAATGGCCTAATACAAACCCTTAGATTACATCCAAATCTTGGCTTTTGTGAATAGTGCTGCAAAAATTATGGATGTGCAGATATCTCTTCCATATACTGATTTCTTTTTTTTTTTTTTGGATATATACCCAGCAGTGGAATTGCTAGATCATATGGTAACTCAATTTGTAGTTTTTTGAGGAACCTCAAAACTGTTCTCCATAGTGGTTGTACTCATTTAAATTCCTACCATCAGTGTGTGAGGGTTCCATTTTCTACACATCCTTGCCAGCATTTGTTATTGCCTGTTTTTTTAATATCAGCCATTTAATTGGGGTGAGGTGATACCTCATTGTAGTTTTGATTTGCATTCCTCTGATGATCAACGATATTGAACACCCTTTCATATGTCTGTTTGCCATTAGTATGTCCTCTTTTGAGAAATGTCTATTCAAATCTTTTGCCCATTTTTAATCAGATTACTGGATTTTTTTTTCTGTAGTGTTTGAGATCCTTATATATTATGGTTTTTAATCCCTTGTCAAATGGGTGATTTGCAAATATTTTCTCCCATTCTATGGGTTGTCTCTTCATTTTGTTGATTGTTTCCTTTGCTGTGCAGAAGCTTTTTAACTCAAGGTGATCCCATTTGTCCACTTTTTCTTTGGTCACCTGTACTTATAGGGTACTACTCAAGAAATTTTTGCCCAGACCAATGTCCTGGAGAGTTTCCCCAATGTTTTCTTCTATAGTTTAATAGTTTGAGGTCTTAGATTTAAGTGTTAAATCTATTTTGATTTTATATTTGTATATGGCAAGAGATAGGAGTTTAGTTTCATTCTTCTTCATATGAATAGCCAGTATTCCTAGCACCGTTTATTGAAGAGACCATTTATTTTTTTGTGGCTATTCTTGGCACCTTTGTGAAAAATGAATGAGTTCACTGTAATGTGTGTGAATTTGTTTCTGGATTCTCTATTCTGTTCTATTGATCTGTGTGTCTGTATATCATAAGGGTGGCACTGGCTTCTTGCTACTGCAGCTCTCTGGCTTACCTCACTCTTCTGTGTTGGCTCTCAGTTCTTCCAGTCACTTGTGTGACCAATTCATTGAATTAATTTCTGTTGTAAATTCCTGAAGTGGTTTCTATTTTCCTGGTGGTTTCTTATTGATGTATGTATATAAAATTTTCAATCTAGTAACTGGTTAGTTGTAATTTCTTTTTATATGGTGGGTATAAATATAAACTTAGTGTAAGCTAGTAAATATTAAGCATTTTAAGTATGAGAAAAATACCATGAGCTTGCAAACCTTTATTCACAGTTCTAAAATATACAAAGCTCTGAAAACGGAGTTTTTTTATAAAAACAACAGTTTTTTAAAAACAGTTTGTGGCAAACTCATTTGATTGCGAATTCTGACTTGAACTGACATCAAGCTATTTATAGTATTTATATACCTCATTTAGTGCGAATTTATTTACAAGTTTCATTGTAGAAAATGTAATGTATTGGACTCCAGGAGACTATCAGGCTCCACTGGGGATGTTATGTAATAAATGAAATATGCATATATAAATTCTAAAAGATTTTGAATTTAGAAATCCATCATACCCAAGGGTTTAGAGCAAGGGATTTGTAGTTATACCTATTTCAGAAAAGGAAAAATGTTATCTCTGAAATGGTCTATGGAGGATTGGTAGAATGGCAGAGATAGGAGGTAAGGGCATTTTGAGTATAAATAAAGTTATATATATTATATGTGTGTGTATATATGTGTATATATATGTGTGTGTGTGTGTGTGTGTGTGTGTTTTTCAGCTATTGTAAAAGAGGTCGAGTTCTTGATTTGATTCTCAGCTTAGTTGCTGTTAATGCATATCAGAGCTCCTGATTTGTGTACATAAATTTCGTATCCTGAAACTTTTCTGAATTTGTTTATCAGTTCTAGGAGCTTTTCAGAGGAATCTTTAGGGTTTTATAGGTATATGATCATATAATCAGCAAACAGTGATTTGGATTCCCTTGATTTCTTCCTCTAGTCTGATTGCTCTGGCTAGTACTTTCAGTGGTATGTTGAATAGACAGGGTGAGAGTGGGAATCCTTGTCTTGTTCCAGTTCTCAGAGGGAATGCTTTCAACTTTTCCCTGTTCAGAATTACGTTAGCTGTGGGTTTGTCATAGATGGCATTTATTACATAAAGGTATGTCTCTTGTATGCTTAGTTTGCTGAGGGTTTTAATCATAAAGCAATGCTAGATTTTCTCTTATGCTTTTTCTGCGACTGTTGAGATGGTCATGTGATTTTTGTTTTTAATTCTGTTTATGTGGTGTGTCACATTTATTGACTTGTGTATGTTAAACCATTCCTGCAACCCTAATATGAAACCCACTTGATCATGGTAGATTATCTTTTTGATATGCTGTTGGATTTGGTTAGCTAGTGTTTTGATAAGGATTTTTACGTCTATGTTCTTCAGGGATATTGGTCTGTAGTTTTGTTGTTGTTGTTGTTGTTGTTATATTCTTTCCTGGTTTTGATATTAGAGTGATAATGGCTTCATAGAATTGTTTAGGGAGGATTTCCTCTTTATCTTGTGGAATAGTGTCAATAGAACTGGTATCAATTCTCTTTAAATGTATGATAGAATTCATCTGTGAAGACGTCTGTTCCTGGACTTCTTTCTGTTCATAATTTTGTATGACCATTTCAATCTTACTGCTTGTTACTGGTCTGTTCAAGGGATATACCTAACCAAGGAGGTGAGAGACTTCTATAAGGAAAATTACAAAACACTGCTGAAGTAAATCATAGATTACACAGATAAATTGAAACACATTCCATGCTCGTGAATGGGAAGAATCAATATTATGAAAATGACAATACTGCCAAAAGGAATCTACAAATTCAATGCAATTTCCATAAAACTGCCACCATCATTCTTCACAGAACTAGAAAAAAACAATTCTAGAGAGGGGGGACTGCCAAGATGGTGCAGTAGGAGCAAATCAGGATTGCAGCTCTCAGTGAAGATGCAGAGGGTGAGTTCAATCCGCATTTCCAGACGGATCTTTGTTGTCCACAGAACGGGGAAATTCCCAGGTGTAGGAGAGACATGCACAGCCAGCACAGCTGTTTTGGCTCATGTGGTCGTTTCCACCAGTGCTGTAGTGCAGCGGCACTCCGCACAGAATGCACTGGTCTGGGTGCCCTGTTAAACCAGCAATCTGAGATTTGGGAGGGCAGATTAGCATATCTATCTGATTAAATGGGACTTGGACAGTGAGCCAGACCAGGAGATTCCTGGGAAGAGATGTTTGAGCCGGCTCAGTGGGTCACTGCACAAGAAATCACACAGATCCCGGTGCCCTAACAGCAGCCGACTGAAACACCTGGGAGAGAGTCAACCATTCAACTTAAAAAAAAAAAAAAAAAAGAGGGCTCTGAGGCAGGGAGCCAGGTCATCAGGCTTGGCAGGTCCCACCCCCGCAGGGACAAACAAAACAGTGATTCGAAACGCTTGGGGTTGAGAGTTTCACTGCAGGCACAGCTGAACCCAGGATGGTGCAGCTTGGTGCGGGAGGGGCGTCTGCCATTACCGAGGCATACCGCCCCTACTGAGGTACACTCCAATTGCTGACGCAGCCTGCCATTGCTGAAGCCACCTGCCATAACAGAGAGACTCTGCCAACAGAGCAGAGTCCAAGGCAGCAGGGCAGAGCCCATGGCAGCAGGGCGGAGTCTCAGCAGGCTAATAGTGACTAGACTGCCTCCTAGCTGGGCAGGAAGGTGCAACAGATACTCATAAAGAAAGCCCTAACTCCCTGAGACAGAGCATCTGAGGAATAAAAGGGGTTTTATGAGTTCTGCTGCAGCAGACTTAAACGTACCAGCCTAATAGCCCTGAATGATCAATGGAGCTCACAGCTCAGCACTTTAGCGCCTATAAAGTACAGACCGCCTCCTCAAGCAGCTCCCTGACCCCTGTATATCCAAAGACTCACCTCAAAAAGGACTGATCAGATTGACATTTGGTGGGCATCATTCTGGGACAAAGATAGCAGAAAAAGAAATTGGTAGCACCCCTCACTGTTCTGCAGTTGCTACAGGTGTACCCCAGACAAGCAGGGCCTGGAGTGGACCTCAGCAGTCCTACAGCAGAAGGGCTAGACTGTTAGAAGGAAAACTAAGTAACAGAAATACTTCATCGTCAACAATCTGGGCGCCCACTCAACGACCCAATTGAAAAGTCAGAAACTACTCAGACGACAGGTGGATAAACCCACAAAGATGGGAAGAAACCAGTACAAAAAGGAGGAAAACCCTTGTAACCAAAACACCTCGCCTCCTACAAAGGACCAAAACTCCTCACCAGCAAGGGAACAAAGGTGGACGGAGAATGACTGTGACAAAATGACAGAATCAGACTTCAGAAGGTATGTAATGAGAAACTTCCGTGAGCTAAAAGAACATGTTCTAAATCAATGCAAAGAAACTAAGAACCTTGAGAAAAGATTTGAGGGAATGATAACAAGAATGGACAACTTAGGAATATGAATCAATTGAAGCTGAAAAACACAACACGAGAACTTCGCGAAGCATGCACAAGTTTTAACAGCCTAATTGACCAAGCAGAAGAAAGAATATCAGAAGTCGAAGATCAACTCAATGAAATAAAACAAGATACCAAGATTAGAGAAAAAAGTGCAAAAAGAAATGAACAAAGACTCCAAAAAATGTGGGACTATGTGAAGAGACCTAACCTACGTTTGATAGGTGTACCAGAATGTGACGAAGAGAATGAATCCAAGCTGGAAAATACTCTTCGGGATATTATTCAGGAAAACTTTCTCAACCTAGCAAGGCAGGACAATATTCAACTCCAGGTAATACAAAGAACACCACAAAGATATTCCTCAGGAAGAGGAACTCCAAGGCACATAATCGTCAGATTCACCAGGGTTGAAATGAAGGAGAAAATACTAAGGGCAGCCAGAGAGAAAGGTCGGGTTACCCACAAAGGGAAGCCCATCAGACTTACAACAGATCTCTCAGCAGAAACGCTACAAGCCAAAAGAGAGTGGGGGCCAATATTCAACATCCTTAAAGAAAAGAACTTTCAACCCAGAATTTCATATCCAGCCAAACTGAGCTTCAGAAGTGAAGGAAAAATAAAATCCTTTGCGAACAAGCAAGTACTCAGAGATTTTGTCACCACCAGGCCTGCTTTACAAGAGCTCCTGAAAGAGGCACTACACACAGAAAGGAACAACCAGTACCAGCCATTCCAAAAACATACCAAACGCTAAAGAGCATCAACAAAATGAAGAATCTGCATGAACTAATGGGCAAAACAGCCAGCTAGCATCAAAATGACAGTAGCAAATCCACACATAACAATATTAACCCTAAACATGAATGGGCTAAATGCACCAATCAAAAGACACAGACGGGCAAATTGGATAAAAAACCAAAACCCATGAGTGTGCTGTATCCAGGAAACCCATCTCACAGGCAAGGATACACAAAGGCTCAAAATAAAGGGATGGAGGAATATTTACCAAACAAATGGACAGCAAAAAAAAAAAAAAAAAAAAAAAAAAAAAAAAAAAAGGAGGAGTTGCAATTCTCGCCTCTGATAAAATAGACTTTAAAGCAACAAAGATCAAAAGAGACAAAGAAGGTCATTACATAATGGTAAAAGAATTGATACAACAAGAAGAGCTAACAATCCTAAATATATATGAACCCAATACAGGAGCACCCAGATATATAAGGCAAGTTCTTAATAACTTAGAAAAAGACTTAGACTCCCACACAATAATAGTGGGAGACTTTAACACTCCACTGTCAATATTAGACAGATCAACCAGACAGAAAATCAACAAGGATATCCAGGGCTTGAACTCAGACCTGGAGCAAGCCCTCCTGATAGACATTTACAGAACTCTCCACCCCAAATTCACAGAATATACATTCTTCTCAGCACCACATCACACCTACTCTAAAATTGACCACATAATTGGAAGTCAAGCACTCCTCAGCAAATGCAAAACAACTGAAATCATAACAAACAGTCTCTCAGACCATAGTGCAATCAAGTCAGAACTCAGAATTCAGAAAGTAACTCAGAACTGCACAGCTTCATGGAAACTGAACAACTGGCTCTTGAATGTTGACTGGATAAACAATAAAATGAAGGCAGAAATAAAGAAGTTCTTCGAAACCAACGAGAACGAAGACACCACATACCAGAATCTCTGGGACACATTTAAAGCAGTCTCCAGAGGAAAATATATAGCAATAAGTGCCCATATGAGAAGAGTGGAGAGATCCAAAATTAACACCCTATCACCAAAATTGAAAGAGCTAGAGGAGCAAGGTCAAAAAAACTCAAAACCTAGCAGAAGACAAGAAATAACTAAGATCAGAGCAGAACTGAAGGAGATAGAGACACGAAAAACCCTTCAAAAAATCAATAAATCCAAGAGCTGGTTTTTTGAAAAGATCAACAAAATAGACAGACCACTAGCCAGATTGATTAAAAAGAAAAGAGAGAACAACCAAATAGACGCAATAATAAAAGATAAAGGGGAAATCACCACAGATTCCACAGAAATTCAAACCATCATCAGAGATTATTACAAACAACTCTATGCACATAAACTAGTACACCTGGAAGAAATGGATAAATTCCTGGACACCTGTGTCCTCCCAAGCCTAAACCAGGAGGAAGCTGAAACTATGAATAGACCAATAACAAGGTCTGAAGTCGAGGCAGCAATTAAGAGCCTACCACTAAAAAAAGCCCAGGTCTAGATGGTTTCACAGCCAAATTCTACCAGACACACAAAGAGGAGCTGGTAACATTCCTTCTGAAACTATTCCAAATAATCCAAAAAGAGGGAATCCTTCCCAAATCATTTTGTGAGACCAAGATCATCCTGATACCAAAACCAGGCAGAGACTCAGAAAGAAAAGAAAACTTCAGGCCAATATCCATGATGAACATAGATGCAAAAATCTTCAATAACATGCTGGCAAGCCGATTGCAACAGCACATCAAAATCTTATCCATCATGATCAAGTAGGATTCATCCCGGGGATGCAAGGCTAATTCCACATACGCAAGTCTATAAATGTAATTCACCACATAAACAGAACCAAAAACAAAAACCACATGATTATCTCAATTGATGCAGAGAATGCCTTTGACAAAATTCAACAGCCCTTTATGCTAAAAACCCTCAATAAACTCGGTATCAATGGAACGTATCTCAAAGTAATAAAAGCTATTTATGACAAACCAACAGCCAATATCATACTGAATGGGCAAAAACTGGAAGCATTCCCTTTGAAATCTGGCACTAGACAAGGATGCCCTCTTTCACCACTCCTATTCAATATAGTACTGGAAGTTCTAGCCAGAGCAATCAGGCAAGAAAAAGAAATAAAGGGTATTCAAATAGGAAAGGTGGAAGCCAAATTGTCTCTATTGGCAGACGACATGTTAGTATACCTAGAAGAGCCCCTTGTCTCAGGCTAAAAACTCCTGAAACTGATAAGCAAAGTCTCAGGATATAAAATCAATGTGCAAAAATCACAAGCATTCCTCTACACCAATAACAGACTTAAAGAGAGCCAAATCAAGGACAAACTGCCATTCACAATTGCTAAAAAAGAATAAAATACCTAGGAATACAACTCACAAGGAATGTAAGGGACCTCTTCAAGGAAAACTACAAACCACTGCTCAACAAAATCAGAGAGGACACAAACAGATGGAGAAACATTCCATGTTCATGGTTAGGAGGAATCAATATCATGAAAATGGCCATACTGCCCAAAGTAATTTACAGAATCAACGCTATCCCCATCAAGCTACTATTAACTTCCTTCACAGAACTGGAAAAAACCACCATGAACTTCATATGGAACCAAAAGAGAGCCCACATAGCCAAGTCAATCCTAAGCAAGAAGAACACAGCAGGAGGCGTCACACTACCAGACTTCAAACTATACTACAAGGCTACAGTAATCAAAACAGCATGGTACTGGTAGTAAAACAAAGATATAGACCAATGGAACAGAACAGAGGCATCAGAGGCAACACAACATATCTACAACCATACAATCTTTGATAAACCTGACAAAAATAAGCAATGGGGAAAGGATTCCCTGTTTAATAAATGGTGTTGGGAAAACTGGCTAGCCATGTGCAGAAAGCAGAAACTGGACCCCTTCCTGACACCTTATACTAAAATTAACTCCAGACAGATTAAAGACTTAAATATAAGACCTGGCACCATAAAAACCCCAGAAGAAAATCTAGGCAAAACCATTCAGGACATAGGAGTAGGCAAGGACTTCATGACCAAAACACCAAAAGCATTGGCAACAAAAGCCAAAATAGACAAATGGGACCTAATCAAACTCCACAGCTTCTGCACGGCAAAAGACACAGTCACTAGAGTAAATCAGCAACCAAAAGAATGGGAAAAAATTTTTTGCAGTTTACCCATCTGACAAAGAGCTGATATCCAGAATTTATAAAGAACTCAAACTGATTTACAGAAAACAAACAAGCCCATTCAAAAATGGGCAAAGGATATGAACAGACACTTTACAAAAGAAGACATACATGAGGCCAATAAACATATGGAAAAATGCTCGTCATCACTGGTCATTAGAGAAATGCAAATCAAAACCACATTGAGATACCATCTCATGCCAGTTAGAATGGCGATCATTAAAAAATCTGGAGACAACTGATGCTGGAGAGGATGTGGAGAAATAGGAACACTTTTACACTGCTGGTGGGAGTGTAAATTAGTTCAACCATTGTGGAAGACAGTGTGGCGATACCTCAAGGCCTTAGAAATAGAAATTCCATTTGACCCAGCAATCTCATTACTGGGTATATATCCAAAGGACTATAAATCGTTCTACTATAAGGACACATGCACATGAATGTTCATTGCAGCACTGTTTACAGTAATAGCAAAGACCTGGAACCAACCCAAATGCCCATCCATGAGACTGGACTGGGAAAATGTGGTACATATACACCATGGGATATTATGCAGCAATAAAAAATGGTGAGTTTGTGTCCTTTGTAGGACATGGATGAATCTGGAGAACATCATTCTCAGCAAACTGACACAAGAACAGAAAATGATAAAGCACATATTCTCACTCATAGGCGGGTGATGAAAAATGAGAACACATGGACACAGGGAAGGGAGTACTACACACAGGTCTATTGGGGGGAATAGGGGAGGGACAGCAGGGGGGAGCTGGGGAGGGATAACCTGGGGAGAAATGCCAAATGTGGATGAAGGGGAGGAAGGTAGCAGAACACACTGCCATGTGTGTACCAATGCAACTATCTTGCATGTTCTGCACATGTACCCCAAAACCTAAAATGCAACGAAAATAATTCTGAAATTCATATGGAACCAAAAAGGAGCCCACATAGCCGAAGCAAGACTAAGCGAAAAGAACAAATCTGGAGGCATCACATTACCTGATTTCAAACTATAGTATAAGACCACAGTCACTAAAACAGGATGAAACTTGTATAAAAATGGAACATAAACCAATGGAATAGAATAGAGAACCCAGAAATAAATTCAAATATTGATTTTTGACAAAGCAAACAGCCTATTGATTTTTGACAAAGCAAACAACATTAAGTGGGGAAAGGACACCCTATTCAAGCAGTGCTGGGATAATTAGCAAGCCATATATAAGAGAATGAAACTAGAGTCTCATCTCACATTTTATACAAAAATCAACTTATGATGGATCTGTGACTTAAATGTAAGACCTGAAAATATAAATATTCTAGAAGATGATATTGGAAAAACCCTTCTAGACATTGGCTTAGGCAAAGATTTCATGACCAAGAAGCCAAAGCAAATGCAACAAAAACCAAGATAAATAGGTAGGACTTAATTAAACTAAAGAGTTTCTGCACAGCAAAAGGAAGAGTCAGCAGAGTAAACAGACAAACCACAGCAGGGGAGAAAATTTTCACAGTTTATACATCCAACAAAGGACTAATATCCAGACTCTTTAAGGAACCCAAACAAATTAGCAAGAACAATACAATCCCATCAAAAAGTGGACTATGGACCTGAATAGACAATTCTAAAAAGAAAATTTTAAAATGGCCAACAAACATAATAAAAATGCTCTAGAAGACCCCCATTGTCTCAGTCCAAAATCTCCTGAAACTGATAGGCAACTTCAGCAAAGTCTCAGGATACAAAATCAATGTGCAGAAATCACAAGCATTCCTATACACCAATAACAGACTTAAAGAGAGCCAAATCAAGAATGAACTGCCATTCACAATTGCTACAAAGAGAAAAAAATACCTGGGAATACAACTAAGAAAGGATGTAAAGGACCTCTTCAAGGTGAACTACAAACCACTGCTCAATGAAATAAGAGAGGACACAAAGAGATGGAGAAACAGTTCATGTTCATGGTTAGGAAGAATCAATATCATGAAAATGGCCATACTGCCCAAAGTGATTTACAGATTCAATGCTATCCCCATCAAGCTACCAATGACCTTCTTCACAGAACTGGAAAAAAACACCTTAAACTTCATATGGAACCAAAAGAGAGCCTGCATAGCCAAGTCAATTCTAAGCAAAAAACAAACAAAAAAACAAAGCAGGAGGCATCACACTACTGGACTTCAAACTATACTACAAGGCTACAGTCATCAAAACAGCAC
The DNA here is from genome assembly GCF_049354715.1 of Callithrix jacchus. Classification (NCBI taxonomy): domain Eukaryota; kingdom Metazoa; phylum Chordata; class Mammalia; order Primates; family Cebidae; genus Callithrix; species Callithrix jacchus. Next base: position 82,862,818 of record NC_133510.1, read on the forward strand.
TGTACTGGTACCAAAACAGAGATATAGACCAATGGAACAGAACAGAGACATCAGAGGCAACACAACATATCTACAACCATCTGATCTTTGACAAACCTGACAAAAACAAGCAATGGGGAAAGGATTCCCTGTTTGATAAATGGTGTTGGGAAAACTGGCTAGCCATGTGCAGAAAGCAGAAACTGGACGCCTTCCTGACACCTTACACTAAAATTAACTCCAGATGAATTGAAGACTTAAACATAAGACCTAACACCATAAAAACCCTAGAAGAAAACCTAGGCAAAACCATTCAGGACATAGGCATCGGCAAGGACTTTATAACCAAAACACCAAAATCATTAGCAACAAAAGCCAAAATAGACAAACAGGACCTAATCAAACTCCACAGCTTCTGCACAGCAAAAGAAACAGTCATTAGAGTGAATCGGCAACCAACAGAATGGGAAAAAATTTTTGCAGTTTACCCATCTGACAAAGGGCTGGTATCCAGAATCTACAAAGAACTAAAACAGATTTACAAGAAAAAAAAAACAAACAAGCCCATTCAAAATTGGGCAAAGGACATGAACAGACATGTTTACATGAGGCCAACAAACACATGAAACAATGATCATTACTGACTATTAGAGAAATGCAAATCAAAACTACATTGAGATACCATCTCACACCAGTTAGAATGGCAATCATTAAAAAATCTGGAGACAATAGATGCTGGAGAGAATGTGGAGAAATAGGAACACTTTTGCACTGTTGGTGGGAGTGTAAATTAGTTCAACCATTGTGGAAGACAGTGTGACGATTCCTCAAGGACCGAGAAATAGAAATTCCATTTGACCCAGCAATTCCATTACTGGGTATATATCCAAAGGATGATAAATTGTTCAACTATAAGGGCACATGCACACGAATGTTCATTGCAGTGCTGTTTACAATAGCAAAGACCTGGAAACAACCAAATGTCCACTGATGACAGACTGGACAGGGAAAATGTGGCACATATACAGCATGGAATACTATGCAGCCATAAAAAATGATGAGTTTGTGTCCTTTGTAAGGACATGGATGAACCTGGAAACCATCATTCTCAGCAAACTGACACAAGAACAGAAAATCAAACATTGCATGTTCTCACTCATAGGTGGGTGTTGAGCAATGAGAACACATGGACACAGGTAGTGGAGCATCACACACTGGCGTCTGCAGGGGGGAAATAGGGAAGGGACAGCAGGGGGTGGGGAGTTGAGGAGAGATAGCATCAGGAGAAATGCCAGATATAGGAGATGGGGAGGAAGGCAGCACATCACACTGCCATGTGTGTACCTATGCAACAATCTTGCATGTTCTTCACATGTACCCCAAATCCTAAAATGCAATAAAAAAATTGAAAAGAAAATGCTCAACATCACTGATTCTCAGGGAAATGCAATCAAAATCACAATGCAATAACACCTTACTCCTGCAAGAATGGCCATAATTAAAAAAAAATGATGTGGTTGTGGTGAAAAGGGAACACTTCTATACTGCTGGTGGGAATGTAAAGTAGTAAAACCACTATGGAAAACAGTGTGGAGATTCCTTCAAGAACTGAAAGTAGAACTACCATTTGATCCAGCAATCTCACTACTGAATATTTACCCACAGCAAAAGAAGTCATGATATGAAAAATGTACTAGCACATGCATGTTTATAGCAGCACAGTTCATAATTACAAGAGTATGGAACCAGCCCAAATGCTAGTGGATCAATCAACTAGTGGATAAAGAAATTGTGGTATATATATATATAGTGGAATAGTACTCGGCCATAAGAAGGAACAAATTAATGGCATTTGCAGCAATGTGGATAAACTGGAGGCTATTATTCTAAGTGAAATAACTCAGGAATGGAAAACCAAACATTGTATGTTCTTACTCATAAGTGGGAGTTAAGCTTTGAAGATTCACAGGTGTAAGAATGGCACAATGGACTTTGGGGACTCAGGGGAAGGGCTGGGAGGGGAGTGAGGGTTAAAAGACTACAAATTGGGTTCAGTATATACTGCTCGGGTGATGGGTACACCAGAATCTCACAAATCATCGCTAAAGAACTTAGTCATGTAACCAGATACCACCTGGTCCCCAAAATCTATGGAAATAAAAAAATTTTTAAAAGAGAAAGTTATAAATAAAAGTGTGAAAAAGGGAAAAATGAGAGACATGTGGAAAAATTGTAAATAGGAGGAATAGATAATTAAATGAGAATAAGTAGGATATAAATTATTAAAAATTATCTAATGTTGGATAATATTGATAACAAATTGAGAACCTTTCAAGAATTTTGAGTAGAGGAGTAACCTAACTGACATTGTGCTAAAGGAACATTAAACTAATTAGGCTGGCTTAGTAAGACAAATTTTGGAGATGGGATATGTTCAACAGGGTGTCTTAACAGGATGGGCAAGTAAAATTGAAATCAGTTGGTGGTATGGCAAACAAAGTGCAAATAAAGAATCTATAGGGTTTGGTAATTAACTGAATATAGGGGAAGAGAAGGGTATCTTGGATAAGTAAGTTCTCACTTAATGCCACTGAAAGAATAGTGCTACTATTAATAGAAATATACAAGATAGTGGGAGGAGCAAAGTTTGGGGAGGAGGACATGTTTCAGCTAGGACATTGTGGGAGCTCAAATATTAAAGCCATCTGGAAATGATGGAGTGTTATGAAGATGGCATGTAAATATCTGCTTCCTTATAGTCATATTTGGAGTCATAAGGTTGTGAGAAAAGCATTTCCAAGTATGTTCTTCCTTTGAAATTAGCATATAGAAATCAGACTTTAGAACTGATAGATTTGCTTTCATAAAGTTCTTCAAACCAAAAGCTTTGCCAATGTTTGAATTTAGATAAATTCCTATAACTAAGAACAGAAACTCTTATTTTTATACTAACAAATTCACTTCCCCAGCACATATGCCACAGTTCCAGAATTACAAATTGAATGAATACACAGTTATGAAAAGAAATTTCTAAGTAATTTTATGGTTTTGATTCCTTGTGAGTTTTGAATTATCATTCTAAGGTGATCTGAAAATTCTTATTCCTCAAAAATAGTTTATTAAATAGACATCTATCCCTTTCCTTTGAGAAATGTCAATCGCAAAACCACAGTCATATTTTTGTCATTATTCAAGTACTATCGAAACTGCAGTGTCATAGAAACAGATGAACTTCTCTAATTATAGAGACAGTGACTTTGTTTATAAGCAAATGCAGTTTTCAAATGTACAACTGGTTCCTTTTTATTAAGTGGATCTCCTGTGGCTACAGTGAAATTAACTTTCATAAGTATACATAAGGACACCTGTATTAGTTCACGAGGGCTGCCTTAAGAAAATACCACAAACTGAGTGGCTAAAAAAACAGAAATGTATTGTCTGGGTTTGGAGGCTAGAAGCTTGAAAGCAAGATGTCAGCAGTGTGGGTTCCTTTTGAGGGCTGTGGGGGTAGGATTTATTCCAGGCCTCTCTGCTTGCCTTTTAGATGGCAGTCATCTCCCCCATCTCTTCACATAGTCATCCCTGCATACATGTCTGTCTCTGTCCAAATTTCTCCTTTTATGAGGACACAATCATACTGGATTAGAGCCCACCCTCATCATCCCATTTTAATTTAATCAGCTCTGTAAAGACTATAGCTTCAAATAATGTTACATTCTGAGGTTCTTCTGGTAGAACTCCAATGTGGGTTTTTTTGGAAGGGGTGGACACAATCATCATAGGTGTGTCCATATGACTCATACATCCCATGTCCCCACTACGTCAAGGAGAAAGGCTGTTGAGTGTTTTGAGAAGTGCGTAGAGCTAGCTGCCATGCGTGTGGGATGGAACTCCTGGATGGTAGGCTGACACAGACAGCTCTTTCAAGGAGGAAACTTAATAATCAATGGAAAGTTGATTATTTGTTCAATGGGTCCTCTTTACTATTAGACTAAATATATTCTTTCCAAAAAATATAGCTTGGATACCATCATTATCTGTCAGCAAAAGCAAATAGTTAGTTTTAAAAAAATTTCAGGACAGTTGTTTTTATTTTATTTGTTATAATTAACTTTTATTTCACTTAATTATAAGTTTCTGGTGATAGGGCATTGTCTTATGCCCAATATACTGTTGTTCTCATGTTCAACATATTGTAAGTTTGTTAAATGAATGAACTAATGAACAAATAGTTTATGAGATTCTGTTATATACCATTTCATTATCTTTTGGAGAGAAGAAAAAGAAAGAGGAAACAAATAATGGAATGACAGAATGGTCTCTAAATAAAATAAACATTTAGAATATTAGAATTTGGTGACCATTGTAAGAGAAATTCAGTCTCTCCTTTTGCAATGGAGAATTGATGTTCAAAGAGATCAATGTTTCTGAGATCATAGGGGTAGTTAGTATCAGGCTTAAGAATAATATGGTATAGTGGAGGCACTTTGAAGTCAGAGATTTTGTTGCTGCTGTTTTCTATACAGGCATTATTTAGATCTGCAGGTCAATTAAGGATTGGTTGATCTCAGCTGGGCTCAGCTGGGTGACGTTATCTAGGCTCTCTCATGTGCTCTCAGCTGACCTAGGCTGGGCTTGGCAGGGATGATTTGGCTTTGTTCTTCATTTTCATTTTCCTTTTGGGGTCAGTGGGCCAAATTGGATATGTTTTCATGGCAATGACAGAGGAACAAGAGAGCAAGCCCAATTGTTGCAAGCATTTTCTAAGCTTTTGCTTATGTTATGTTGTTAATATTCCATTGGTAAAGTCAAAGGGCTGAGCCCAAGGTAAAGGAGAAGGATTTCTTTTTTTCTATTCCTACTATAATTTATTTTTAAAGGTTTGTTCTATGATGTTTTTGAAATAGACAATAGTTTACAAACTTTAATGTGTGATGTCTTAATTTTCTGTTTATTGTCGAATTCAACGTAACTTGTGAACCTTATTTACAATTTTGGCAGTAACTGGTTCACTCAGTTTTACCACATGTTCTTGGATGGAGTTAAGACCCCTTAGATGAGTCTCATCCATGGTCCAGGCTCTGTCTCCTTTTGTTTTCTGTCTAATCCTCTGATGGATCTGTCATTGTTTACATGCAGCTATGCTGAAGCACTTGCAGTTTTCTAAGTAGTGTATTCAATGCTTTTCCTGCTTCTATTTTTTTTTTTTTCAGAGATGTGGCTCTTTTTGCTTAGTAAACCACGTTGTCCTTTCTCTATCCCCAACTTCTTCACTGGAATTCACATGAACAAATAAATGTTCACTCTATTTGACCTCTCAAAAAATGTGATAAATACCTAACTTCTGAAAGCCCCAAAGAAGTAAGTTTATTTCCATTCCAAAGATAGAGAAACAGGTTCAGAGATTTACTCAGCTCTATAAAATTGACAAATATATAAGTTGTAGATAACGAATTGGAATTTCTGTTTCTGATTCCAAATTATGTATCTCACCTGTCTATTTGTTCATCTATAATAGCAGATAGTAGTGGAATTCCTAATGTATGTCAATCACTGGGATGCAGAGATGGTTTAAAAATTCTCACAGTTCAGAGGAGTACAAGGTGAGATAAATAAAATATGAATTGGAGACTTAAATGAAGACAGAGTCAGAGGGCAGAAAAAAATGCTGTGCACTGGGAAGCTAGTAGAGTTTCCTCAGAGAAGAAATATTTAAGTCAAGTCTTCAAATTTAAGTAAGACTTTCCCAGGCAGAATGAATTTCAGGCAGGAATAACTGATATTGCCTATATTTTAAATTTCAAGATTTTATAATTTTTTACATTGATTTTGATTTTTAAAAATATTGCATTAAAATATTTACCTTGATTACTGAGTTTTTTTGGCATCCCTTTAAACTTTTTGCTGGAAGCAAATGCCCTGTTCTTCTAGCTCTAATCTTTTCCCTGGGAACAGTCATGGAGTTGGAAAAGAAATAGCTTTACCAGCGGATGGTGAGCAATTCAGCCTTAGTAGAGTGAAGGCTGCAAGTCCATGGGAGTGATGGGTAAGTGGAGATTCTTCAAAGATAGTCATGAGCTGGATTGTGAGGTGGTTGTGCAATAGACTAAAATTTTTGATTTTGAATTTTTGAAAGAGTAATTGGAAGATGTTTTTAAAAATCAAGAATAATATAATCAGATTTTGTTTTTAGAAGAATCCTTCGTAGAGGACTGAGCAAGACTTGAAGCAAGACAATAAACTGAGTCAGTTTTATTACCCAAAATAAGAACTATTGAGAACCTAAATAAAAGCAATAGAGATAGATATTAATTTGGGTAATATAATCTTATAATTAATTTAAAATACTTTATGCTAATTATAGAATTTTAATTTTTTTCTTCTAGGAATGTTTATCTAGCCAAGAATTATTTTGAAAATGTCATTATCTGATTTGCTACCTTTTAATATTTTACTTGTCTCTAGTTAAGCTACAAAATAATGGTGAAGCCTAACTTCACACCTCTACTTTATCTGATAAACATGGCTTTTCTTGTTCTCAAGAAAATTAACAGCAGGAAACCTCAGAGTTGATTTTGTTTAGCCTCTCACCACCTAGTGAAAAAGAAAGCAAAATAAGTGCAAAAAGCCTGAGCAATTGAAAGTACACTCTAGTCACTAGAGAATTAGCTCTTATTATCCTTTATAAACTCTTTTCTTTCTTTCTTCTTTTTTTTGGTGACAGGATCTGGTTCTGTCACCCAGGTTGGAGTGTAGTGATATGATCTCAGCTCACTGCAGCCTTGACCTCCCAGACTCAAGCAATGCTCCCATATCAGCCTCCCAAGTAGCTAAGACCACAGGTGTACACTACGATACTGGTCTACTTTTTGTATTTTTTGTAGAGATGGTGTTTTGCCATGTTCCCCAGGCTGGTCTTGAACTCCTGAGCTCAAGTGGTCTGCCTGCCTCAGCCTCCCAAAGTGCTGGGATTTCAGGCTACAAGCTTTTGCAACCCTAATAAGGAGAAAGTTCCTCCACTACATAAGTGCTCAATTCATCCTAACATTTTTTCATTTGTTTACCTGGTAACATTCTTTTACTCTATAAGATACTTTGTTTTTAGAAATGTAGCCTATAAAAGGAGAATTTGTCCACATATAGTTCAACCAGGATTATGCCATATTTCATTATTTAGGTCATGCTATTTTTTTTGTGGGGGTCACAGAATAACAATACTGGGGAATTAAGATATGAAAATGATAAAGGCCAACTGCTGATGGATTTCATGTTTCTAATCACTTTGCACCATATCATCAGCAAGAATCATAACTACAAAAGTATGAAGTTAGAATGGAGCAAAGGCTCTAGTAAGTTTGTCCTGGAAATATGTGAATTACTTAGGAAAGTAATAAGTAACTTTATTTTGGCAGTCAATCTTGACAGACTTGGAAGATATTGTTTAACAGATTTTTCTGACTGTTTTCCTAATAGGACATCTTCATCATGAACCTCAATACCAAGTATCTTATCTTGAAAGTTATGATATCTTCTTTCAGGGGTCAGAGAAATAGGAGTTGAGAAACTAGTTTCTATTTGGTGAACATAATCTTCTGAAAGCAATTAGGAAAATGAGCATGTATCTGCAGCAGATGTTAATTAGGGTTTGTAATCATCCTTCAGCTTCCTTGCTTCTCCTTTATTTCCATTCTCTTTCTTTCTGTGAACTTGGCCATTTATTCATCCCCAAAGTTTCACATATCCTCTCTAGATTGGTGACCCAATCTCCTCAACTCATTCATATATCTAGAGCCATAGTCTTGTTTGCCTTCTAGATTTTTCTTCTTAGAAAACTCAGTTTCTGTGCACCCAAACAATGTAATATTTCAGACTGCCCTGCTTTTGCAAATGATGGTACTATTGGCTCAGTCAGTCAGCTTTGAAGTGTGTGAATAACCTTTCATTTTTTCCTTTTTTTTAGAACCATGTCTTCTTGATATTGTCAGCACCTCCTCTTCATCCCTCCATTTCCACCCTCACAGTATGTCATTTATTACCACATAACTAGACCGTCACAGTAGGTGCTGCCTGGTCTTCCTTCCTTTGTGTTTAGCATTCTTGTTCCCTCTCCTTCAAACTCTAATTTATTCCAGGAATTTGAACTTTGAGATTGATTGTGTCACTATTCTGCTCAAAAATCACTGTTTGCATCTTCTTGTTTACTAATTAAGGTCGAACATTCCATAGTCTTAACCGATCTTTATTTAATTGCATTTAACTTTTGTTTTATTTTTAAATTTTTGTAGTATGACATTTAATTTTTTGCTATGCAGTTCTATGAGTTGTGAGAATGAATAGTGTCATGTCACCATCACCACAATCACAATAAATAGGTTTTGTCACCCCCCACAAATCTTTCCTTTTGATGTTCCTTTGTAGTCAAGCTCTTCCTCCATCCCTGAGCCTTGGCCATCATTGATCTTTTCTCTGTCCTTATAGTTTTGCCTTTTCCAGAACCTGACCTACATGTAATCGTACAGTATGTAAGATTTGGATCTGGATTCTATCACTTAGCGTGACACATCTGAGATTCATCCTTGTTATTGCATATATTGATAGCTCATTCCTTTAAATTGCTGAGTAGTATTCCATTGTGTGGATCACCACAATTTTTTTTATCCATTCATTTATTTAACAATATTTGAGCTATTTGCAATTTTGGGAAATTATGAATAATGCTACTATCAACATTCACATGAGGGTTTTTTTGTGAATATATCCTTTCATTTCTTTTGAGTAAATAGGAGTAAATGAGTGGGTCATGTGGTAGGTGAATGTTTATCTTTATAAGGAACTGTCAGACACTTCTCCAAAGTGGTTATACCATTACATTTCCAACAGCAATGTATGAGTGTTCTAGTTGCTCTGCATCCTTATCAGTGTTTTGTCAGGTTTGTGTGTGTGTGTGTGTGTGTGTGTTTTGTTTTATAGCTATTCTAGTCCATGTATACTGATATCACCTTGTGACCTTAATTTGCATTGTTCTAATGACTATTGATGTTGAAAATATTTTTATGTGATTATGTGCCATTGGTATATTTTTTGGTGCAGTGTCTCCATATTTTCTGCTCATAGTTTGTTGCCTGCTTTCCTTCCTTCCTTCCTTCCTTCCTTCCTTCCTTCCTTCCTTCCTTCCTTCCTTCCTTCCCTCCTCCCCTCCTCCCCTCCTCCCCTCCTCTCCTCTCCTCTCCTCTTCTATTCTTTCTTTCATGGAGTCTTCCTCTGTCACCCAGGATGGAGTGCAGTGACATGATCTTGGCTCACTGCAACCTCCGCCTCCCAGGTTCAAGTAATCCTTGTGCCACAGCCTCCTCAGTAGCTGAGATTACAGGCGCCTGCCACCACCCTCAGCTAATTTTGAGCCACTGCACCCAGACTTCTTTTCTTTTTTTTTTTTTTTTTAATTTTTTATTGGATTATAGGTTTTGGGGTACATGAGCAGAGCATGCAAGACAGTTGCGTAGGTACACACATAGCAGTGTGCTTTGCTTTTCTTCTCCCCTTCACCCACATTTGGCATTTCTCCCCAGGCTATCCCTCCCCACCTCCCCCTCCCACTGGCCCTCCCCTTTTCCCCCCAATAGACCCCACTGTTTAGTACTCCCCTTTCTGTTCCATGTGTTCTCATTTTTCATCACCCACCTATGAGTGAGAATATGCGGTGTTTCATTTTCTGTTCTTGTGTCATTTTTTTGAGGATGATGTTTTCCAGATTCATCCATGTCCCTACAAACGACACGAACTCATCATTTCTGATTGCTGCATAATATTCCATGGTGTATATGTGCCACATTTTTCCAATCCAGTCTATTATCAATGGGCATTTGGGTTGATTCCAGGTCTTTGCTATTGTAAACAGTGCTGCAATGAACATTCGTGTACATGTGTCCTTATAGTAGAACGATTTATAGTCTTTTGGATATATACCCAGTAATGGAATTGCTAGGTCAAATGGAATTTCTATTTCTAAGGCCTTGAGGAATCGCCACACTGTCTTCCACAATGGTTGAACTAATTTACACTCCCACCAACAGTGTAAAAGTGTTCCTTTTTCTCCACATCCTCTCCAGCATCTGTTGTCTCCAGATTTTTTTTTTTTAATTTTTTATTTGATTATAGGTTTTGGGGTACATGAGCAGAGCATGCGAGACAGTTGCGTAGGTACACATATGGCAGTGTGCTTTGCTTTTCTTCTCCCCTTCACCCACATTTGGCAGTTCTCCCCAGGCTATCCCTCCCCACCTCCCCCTCCCACTGGCCCACCCCTTTTCCCCCCAATAGACCCCAGTGTTTAGTACTCCCCTTTCTGTGTCCATGTGTTCTCATTTTTCATCACCCACCTATGAGTGAGAATATGCGGTGTTTCATTTTCTGTTCTTGTGTCAGTTTGCTGAGGATGATGTTCTCCAGATTCATCCATGTCCCTACAAACGACACAAACTCATCATTTCTGATTGCTGCATAATATTCCATGGTGTATATGTGCCACATTTTTCCAATCCAGTCTATTATCAATGGGCATTTGGGTTGATTCCAGGTCTTTGCTATTGTAAACAGTGCTGCAATGAACATTCGTGTACATGTGTCCTTATAGTAGCACGATTTATAGTCTTTTGGATATATACCCAGTAATGGGATTGCTGGGTCAAATGGAATTTCTATTTCTAAGGCCTTGAGGAATCGCCACACTGTCTTCCACAATGGTTGAACTAATTTACACTCCCACCAACAGTGTAAAAGTGTTCCTTTTTCTCCACATCCTTTCCAGCATCTGTTGTCTCCAGATTTTTTAATGATCGCCATTCTAACTGGCGTGAGATGGTATCTCAATGTGGTTTTGATTTGCATCTCTCTGATGACCAGTGACGATGAGCATTTTTTCATATGATTGTTGGCCTCATATATGTCTTCTTTCGTAAAGTATCTGTTCATATCCTTTGCCCACTTTTGAATGGGCTTGTTTGTTTTTCCTGTAAATCTGCTTGAGTTCTTTGTAAATTCTGGATATCAGCCCTTTGTCAGATGGGTAGACTGCAAAAATTTTTTCCCATTCTGTTGGTTGCCGATCCGCTCTAGGGACTGTTTCTTTTGCCGTGCAGAAGCTGTGGAGTTTCATTAGGTCCCATTTGTCTATTTTGGCTTTTGTTGCCAATGCTTTTGGTGTTTTGTTCATGACGTTCTTGCCATTTTGATGCTAAGTGGCTGTTTTGCCTGTTAGTTGTTGTAGATTCTTCATTATGTTGAAGCTCTTTAGCATTTAGTGTGATTTTGGAATGGCTGGTACTGGTTGTTCCTTTCTATGTGTAGTGCCTCTTTTAGGAGCTCTTGTAAAGCAGGCCTGGTGGTGACAAAATCTCTGAGTACTTGCTTGTTCACAAAGGATTTTATTTTTCCTTCATTTCTGAAGCTCAGTTTGGCTGGATATGAAATTCTGGGTTGAAAGTTCTTTTCTTTAGGAATGTTGAATATTGGCCCCCACTCTCTTCTGGCTTGTAGTGTTTCTGCCGAGAGATCTGCTGTGAGTCTGATGGGCTTCCCTTTGTGGGTAACTCGACCTTTCTCTCTGGCTGCCCTTAGTATTCTCTCCTTTATTTCAACCCTGTTGAATCTGACGATTATGTGCCTTGGGGTTGCTCTTCTTGTGGAATATCTTTGTGGTGTTCTCTGTATTTCCTGCAATTGAGTGTTGGCCTGTCTTGCTAGGTGGGGGAAAATTTCCTGGATGATGTCCTGAAGAGTATTTTCCAGCTTGGATTCATTCTCTTCGTCCCCTTCTGGTACACCTATCAAACGTAGGTTAGGTCTTTTCACATAGTCCCACATTCTTGGAGACTTTGTTCATTCCTTTTTGCACTTTTTTTTCTGATCTTGGTTTCTCGTTTAATTTCATTGAGTTGGTCTTCGACTTCAGATATTCTTTCTTCTGCTTGGTCAATTCAGCTATTGAAACTTGTGTTTGCTTCGTGAAGTTCTCTTATTGTGTTTTTCAGCTCCTTTAATTCATTCATATTCCTCTCTAAGTTATCCATTCTTGTTATCAATTCCTCGAATCTTTTTTCAAATATTTTTTCAAGGTTCTTAGTTTCTTTGCATTGATTTAATACATGACCTTTTAGCTCACAAAAGTTTCTCATTATCCATCTTCTGAAGTCTAATTCCGTCATTTCATCACAGTCATTCTCCATCCAGCTTTGTTCCCTTGCTGGTGAGGAGTTTTGGTCCTTTCTAGGAGGTGAGGTGTTCTGGTTTTGGTTGTTTTCCTCCTTTTTGCGCTGGTTTCTTCCCATCTTTGTGGATTTGTCTGCTGGTCATTTGCGTAGTTGCTGCCTTTTCGATTGGGTCTCTGAGTGGACACCCGGAATGTTGATGATGAAGTATTTCTGTTACTTGGTTTTCCTTCTACCAGTCTAGCCCCTTTGCTGTACAACTGCTGAGGTCCGCTCCAGACCCTGCTTGTCTGGGGTGCACCTCTAGCAGCTGTGGCACAGCGAGGGATGCTACCAGTTTCTTTTTCTGCTATCTTTGTCCCAGGATGATGCCTGCCTAATGTCAGTCTTTTGGATATAGAGGGGTCAGGGAGCTGCTTGAGGAGACAGTTTGTACTTTATACGGGCTTAATTGCTGAGCTGTGCACTCTGTTGTTCATTCAAGGCTGTTATGCTGCTATGTTTGATTCTGCTGCAACAGAGCTCATTAAAAAACCTTTTTTTTTTCTCAAATGCTCTGTGTTGAGGGGTTTGGGCTTTATTTTTGGATGTTCGATGAGGTGTCCTGCCCAGCTAGAAGGCAGACTAGCCACTGTTTGGCTGCCGAGGCTCCGCCCTGCTGTTGTGTGATTCGCCCTGTTCCTGCAGGCTCTGCTGTGGTCTCCGCCATGCCCTGTGGCGGAGTCTCTTTGTTGTAGCGTGTTGCCTCAGCAATGGCAGTCTGCGTCAGCAGTGGGCGTGTATCTCAGTTGGGGCGGGTTGCCTCGGCAATGGCTGGCTGCGTCAGCAGTGGGCGTGTATCTCAGTTGGGGCAGGTTGCCTCGGTAGTGGTGGACGCCCCTCCCCCACAGAATGTCTCGGACCGTCTGCTCGGGATAGTTTGAAATCACAGTTTTGTTCGTCCCACTGGGTATCCCAAACGATCTGTCCCTGCAATCCCCTGGCTGGGCTACTGTCCAAGTCGCGTTCAGTCTCAAGTCCAGCCCTCACAAGTCTCAGGTTGCTGGTTCAACAGGGCACCCGGACAAGCGCGCCCTGTGGTGATTGCTGGGTAGGGCCGGCCGCCGCCGCCCCGGCTGCCGGCTTCACCAGGCAGACCTACTGCCTGGCGTCCCGTGTCTTTTTATACTTGGGAGTTTCCCCGTTCTGTGGGCAACAAAGATCAGTCTGTAAATGCAGCTCTGACTCACCGTTTGCGGATTCAACGCAAGCTCCAATCCTGGGTTATTCTCACAGCGCCATCTTGAGTCCTCCAGACTTCTTTTCTTATTGCTGAGTTTTAACAGTTTCTTTTTTATTTTGTATACAAGTCTTCTGTCAGTTATAGTATATTTTCTTCCAGTCAAAAGCTTGTCCTTTTATTCCTTGAACAGTGTCTTTTATAGAACAAAATATTTTAATTTAGCTGAAGTTTAATTTATCAATTTTTCTTTTATGGATCATGCATTTGGTGATATACCTCAGATTTCTCTGCCTAATACATATGCATGGAGATTTTCTCCCTTGTTTTTTTCTACAATGTTTATAGTTTCACATCTTAAATTTAGATCTATAATCCAGTGTTTGTGTGTGTGCACGTGCATGTGCACATGTGTGTGTAAACTGTGAGTCATAGGTTAGGGTTAATTTCTGTTTTTGAATCAGTGCAGGGCATGATCAGAGCTCACTGCAGTCTTCTTGAGCTCCTGGCTGAAGTAATCCTCCCACCTCAGTCTCTCAAGTAGCGGGGACTATAAGAATGCACCAACATGACCAGCTAAAATTTTTTTTTATAGGGATGGTGTTTTACTATGTTGTCCAGGCTGGTCGCAAGCTCCTGGCCTCAAAAAATCCTTCAACCTCAGCCTCCCAAAATCTGGGATTACAGGCATGGGCTACCACCCCTGGACAAGGTTCTTTGTTTGTTTTTGTTTTGCATGTGGAAGTCCAGTTGTCCTATCACCATTTGTTGAAAAGAAGTCCTTTCTCAGTTGAACAGCATTTGCACCATTGCCAAATATCAACTGAATGTGTTTGTGTTGATGTTCTTTTCGATTTTTTTGTTTCATTAATATTTATCTCTTTTATGTTTTCTTTTTTATTATTATACTTTAAGTTCTGGGGTACATGTGCAGATTGTGCAGGTTTGTTACATAGTTATACACGTGCCATGGTGGTTTGCTGCACCCATCCCCCTGTCATCTACATTAGGTATTTCTCCTAATGTTATCTCTCCACAGTCCTCTGACACCTGCTATCCCTCCCCTAGCCCCCCCATCCTCTGACAGCCCCTGATATGTGATTTTCCTCTCCCTGTGTTCATGTGTTCACATTGTTCGGCACCCACTTATGAGTGAGAATGTGTGGTGTTTGATTTTCTGTTCTTGTATCAGTTTGCTGAGAATGATGATTTCCAGCTTCATCCATGTCCCTGCAAAGGACATGAACTCATCCTTTTAATGGCTGCATAGTATTCCATGGTGTATATGTGCCACATTTTCTTTTTCTAGTCTATCATTGATGGGCATTTGGGTTGGTTCCAAGTCTTTGCTATTGTAATCAGTGCTGCAATAAACATATGTGTGCATGTATCTTTATAACAGAATGATTTATAATCCTTTGGGTATATACCCAGTAATGGAATTGCTGGGTCAAATGGTATCTCTATTTCTAGATCCTTGAGGAATCTTCCATAATGGTTGAACTAATTTATACTCCCACCAACAGTGTAAAAGTGTTCCTGTTTCTCCACATCCTCGCAAGCATCTGTTGTCTTCTGATTTTTTAAATGATCATCATTCTAACTGGTATGAGATGGTATCTCAATGTGATCTTATTTGCATTTCTCTAATGACCGGTGATGATGAGCTCTTTTTCATATGTTTGTTGGCTGCAGAAATGTCTTCTTTTGAGAAGTGTCTGTTCATATACTTTGCCCACTTTTTGATGGGCTTGTTTTTTTCTTGTAAATTTGTTTACATTCTTTGTAGATTCTGGTTATTAGCCCTTTGTTAGATGGGTAGACTGCAAAAATTTTTTCCCATTCTGTTGGTTGCTGGTTCACTCTAATGATAGTTTCTTTTGATGTGCAGAAGCCCTTAAGTTTAATTAGATCCCATTTGTCTATTCTGGCTTTTGTTTCCATTGCTCTTGGTGTTTTAGTCATGAAGTTCTTGCCTATGCCTAAGTCCTGATTGGTATTGCCTAGGTTTTCTTCTAAGGTTTTTATGGTATTAGGTCTTATGTTTTTAATTCATCTGGAGTCTTTAATCCATCTGGAGTTAATTTTTGTATAAAGTGTTAGAAAGGGATCCAGTTTCAGCTTTCTGCATATGGCTAGCCAGTTTACCCAACACCATTTATCAAATAGGGAATCATTTCCCCATTACTTGTTTTTGTCAGGTTTGTCAAAGATCAGATGGTTGTAGATGTGTGGCATTACTTCTGAGGCCTCTGTTCTGTTCCATTGATCTAAATCTCTGTTTTGGTACCATGCTGTTTTGATTACTGTAGCCTTGTAGTATAGTTTGAAGTCAGATAGCCTCCAGCCTTTTTTTTTTTCTTTAGGATTATCTTGCCTATGTGGGCTCTCTTTTGGTTCCATTTGAAGTTCAAGGTGGTTTTTTCCAGTTCTATGACGAGAGTCATAGGTAGCCTGCTGGGTATAGCATTGAATCTATAAATTACTTTGGGCAGTATGGCCATTTTCACAATATTGATTCTTCCTAACCATGAACATGGACTGTTTCTCCATCTGTTTGTTTCCTCTCTTATTTCATTGAGCAGTGGTTTGTAGCTCTCCTTTAAGAGGTCCTTTACATCCTTTGTTAGTTGTATTCTTTGGTATTTTTTTTTCTCTTTGTAGCAATTGTGAATGGGAGTTTACTTTTGATTTGGTTCTCTGTTTGTCTGTTGTTGTTGTGATTTCTACATATTGATCTTGTATCCTGAGAATTTGCTGAAGTTGCTTATCAGTTTTAGGAGATTTTGGGCTGAGACAGTGGGGTTTTCTAAATATACAATCATGTCATCTGCAGATAGAGACAGTTTGGCTTCCTCTATTCCTAATTGAATACCCATTATTTCTTTTTCTTGCCTGATTGCTCTTGCTAGGACTTCCAATAGTCTATTGAATTGGAGAGGTGAGACAGGGCATCCCTGTCTAGTGCCAGATTTCAAAGGGAATGCTTCTAGTTTTTTCCCATTCAGTATTATATCGGCTGTGGGTTTGTCACAAAAAATAACTTTTATTATTTTGAGATATGTTCCATCGAAACCTAGATTATTGAGAGTATTTAGCAGAAAGGGCCATTGAATTTTGTTGAAGGCCTTGTCTGCATCTATTGAGAGAATCATGTGGTCTTTGTCTTTGGTTCTGTTTATGTGATGAATTATATTTATAGATTTGCAGATGTTGAACTAGCCTTGCATCCCAGGGATGAAGCCAACTTGATTGTGATGGATAAGCTTTTTGATGTGCTGTTGGATTCAGTTTGCCAGTATTTTATTGGGGATTTTTGCGTCAATGTTTACCATGGATATTGGCCTGAAATTTTCTTTTTTAGTTGTGTCTCTGGCAGGTTTTGGTATCAGGATGATGTTGGTCTCATAAAATGAGTTAGGGAGGATTTCCTCTTTTTGTATTGTTTGGAGTAGTTTCAGAAGGATTGGTACCAGCTCCTCTTTGTACCTCTGGTAGAGTCCAGCTGGGAACTCATCTGGTCCTGGACTTTTTTTGGTTTGTAGACTATTAATTGCTTCCTCAACTTCAGAACTTGTTATTGGTGTATTCAGGGATTCAGCTTCTTCCCAGTTTAGTCTTCGGAGGGTGTAAGTGTCCCAGAATTTATCCATTTCTTCTTGATTTACTGGTTTATGTGCATAGAGGCATTTGCTATAATCTCTGGTGGTAGTTTGTATTTCTGTAGAATCAGTGGTGATATCCCCTTATCATTTTTATTGCATCTATTTGAGTCTTCTCTCTCTTCTTTTCTTATTAGTCTGGCTAGCGGTTTATTTATTTTGTTGATCTTTTCAGAAAACCAGCTCTTTGATTTATTGATTTTTGAAGGTTTTTTTGTGTCTCTATCTCCTCAGTTCTGCTCTGATCTTAGTTATTTCTTGTCTTCTGCTAGCTTTTGAGTTTGTTTGATCTTGCTCCTCTAGTTATTTTAATCATGATGTTAGGGTGTCGATTTTAGCTCATTCCTCGCTTCTCATGTGGGCATTTAGTGCTATAAATTTCCCTCTAGACATTGCTTTAAATGTGTCCCAGAGATCCTGGTACATTGTGTCTTCATTCTCATTGGTTTTGAAGAACATCTTTATTTCTGCCTTCATTTCACTATTTATTCAGTAGTCGTTCAGGAGCAGGTTGTTCAGTTTCCATGTGGTTGTGTGGTTTTGAGTGAGTTTATCTTTTCACTAATACTATACTGCTTTGATGACTGTAGTTTTATAGTAAGTCTGAAAAATTCATCTTCCTTTGGTTTTGAATTGTTTTGGCTATTCTAGTCGTTTTACTTTTCCATATATATTTTAGCTTGTTTATATCTATGAACTTTTCCTGGATTTTTGATAGGGAGTTGATTAAATCTATAGATCAATTTGGGGAGAATTGATATGTTAGTAATATTCACTGTCCAGTCCATAAACACTAAATATCTCTCAATTTATAGATCTTTTCAAATAACTATCTTTTGATTCTATAAATAGTCTCTATTCTTTTCTCAGCTTCATTGCTTTCTGTTTTAATCTGTATTGTTTTTGTTTTTCTGCTTGCTTTGGATTTAGTTTGCTCTTCCAGTATCTTAAGGCAAAAATTAGACCTTTTCTATTCCAAGATAGACATATAATGCTGTAAGTTTTTATTTAGGTACTGTTCTGGCTGCTTCTCACAAATTTGGATATTTTTATTATTATTTAGTGAAAAATATTTTCTAATCCAGTCTCCCTTTGTAGTCTTATCTTTAAATACTTTCTTTACATACCCTGTGTTCTAGCCATACTTGTATGATTTCCTGCTTTTGTTCCTTTTCTTTTGCTGTTTTGTTTTTTACTTGAAATGCCTTCTTCCTAGTTTAATCTATCAGTTGGACCCTCCTAAAATGTCATATTCTTTGTGAAGTTTTTTTGATTACCATAATAGGAAGTGATACCTCTTTCTCTGAGCCCCCAAAGTATGTTATACTTCTCTTATGTCATTTAATTACTTCTGTTGTTCCAGCTCTAAGTCCTTGATGTCCCTTCTGCCCCAAATCGCAGCTCTTCTTCCAGCAGTTAACAAGGCCCTTGCCTTATGTTTTGTAAATCACATGAGTCAAGTCCTGCAGATCAGGAAGGGAGTGGGGAAGAACTTTGGGATTGCCTCCTACAATTGGCTTGCTTTCCTTTTTCTATCTGACTTTTTTCTCTTATGTTTTCTATGTATTTAAAAGAGTGTCATCTGGATAAAGAAAATGTGGGGCATTTACACCATGGAATACTATGCAGCCATAAAAAGGAATGAGATCATGTCCTTTGCAGGGAGATGGATGAAGCTGGAAGCCATCATCCTCAGCAAACTAATACAGGAAGAAAAAACAAACACTACATGTTCTTACTTATAAGTGGGAGCTGAATGATGAGAACACATGGACACGTGGTGGAGAACAACACACAGTGGGGCCTCTTTTGGGGGTGTGGGGAGAGGGAGCATATCAGGAAGAATAGCTAACAGATGCTGGGCTTAATACCTAGGTGATAGAATGATCTGTGCAGCAAACCACCATGGCACATGTTTACCTATGTAACAAACCTGCACATTCTGAACATGTACTCCTGAACTTTAAATAAAAGTTGGGGGGAAAAAGTTAGTCATGTTATACTGTCCTGGTTAAGCTCCTATCAATATTCATATGCTTTGTTTTTGTTTTATAAAGGGAAAGCAAGTTTACTAAGAAAGTGAGGAAATAAAAGAATGGCTACTCTGCAGAGGGAGCAGTGGCATGGGCTGCTCAACTGAATATACTTACAGTTATTTTTTGATTATAAGCTAAACAAGGGATGGATTATTCATAAATTTTCTAGGAAAAGGGTAGGCAATTCCCAGAACTGAGGATTCCTCCCCTTTTTAGACCACATAGGTAACTTCCTGATGTTACCATGGCATTCATAAACTGCCATGGCACTGATGAGAGTATCTTAGCATGCTAATGCTTATATTAGTAATAACCTGATAATGAGCAGTGAGGATGACCAGAGGTCACTTTCATCACCATCTTGGTTTTGGTAGGTTTTTGCCAGCTTTTTTCCTCATGCTGTTTTATCAGCAGGGTCTTTGTGACCTGTAAATTGTACTGACATCCCATCTCATCCCTTGACTAAGAATGCCTGACCCTCTGGGAATGCAGCCCAGTAGGTCTGAGCTTATTTTACTCAGTCTCTATTCAAGATGGAGTTGCTCTGTTCAAATACCTTTAACATATCTCCCCACTCTGTTTTACAAAGTAACCCTTAATCCTAAGGGTTATGGAAGAACGAAGATCCATTTTCTGTAACTTCTTCAGGCTGAAGAGGGCGATGATATTCCTGCCTAACTATTAGGGCATCTTATATCCAGGGTAAAGAGGAACTCAGTCAGAAAGTGTCAGTATGCCAAGGGCCATTTATAACTCTGAGTTCCAACAAAAGGTGATATTTGGAAGATTAGTAAGTGTTCAATTTAAGAAAATATCAAGAAAGCTCATTCTGCATTCCTATATGAAGAGTACAACAGCATTATATTCCACAACAGTAACGCAAAATAAGCAAAATTATCCCAAGTAAACAAATTAGAAGGCTTTTCACAAACTGAGCAATTTTTGAAACCACACTGATTCGGAGTCACTGGCTGATTCCACTATGTGCCCAGAATTATAATACTGATCGAGATTTTTACATTACCCATATCTCTCTTGTTTTTCTTAGCTGCCATCAGAGATTCACTGGTTGATTTCCAGGAATAAGCAGGGTTAGTCTAAATTACAGGAAATAAATTTCAAAAACAACTGATGATTAGAATCTAATAACAGGTATACCATAGTTTTTGAAACAATTTATCTAGTCTTCCATTTTTACTAAAGACAAATCAGAATAGGGCTGGTTTGTTTGCAAAAACAAGCTTTAGTCCTATACTTGGCCTGATTATTTGTGTAAAGGGCAGCAAGAACTATTATTTGTGACATAGGTTCCTTTTTAAATTGGCTTTGAGCAAACTATTTTAGAGGGTTAAAGGATTGTTTTAAGTTAGAATAAATCTGAAGGTTTGAGAAAGTATGGAAGGTTTGTGAAAATTTAATAAATTCTGTATGTGAACATATTGGCTAAAGTTAGAGGGATATTATTGTTTTGTTTTATATATCTCCCAATGGTATTAGCTTAATCTTGGAAGATATCATATCTAATCATCTTTTCCAAAATTGTCCTTGTTATTCTCCTTCCCAGTGAGCAGAAGAAAAGGTACCTCCCCACATATGATATTATTTAATGCATTTAAATTAGAATATTCCTTGAAGGTGTGGCTTAATTAATCTTTTTAATACATGTGTTGCCCACTTATTATTACCATCAAGGTGCTGAACATTTAGTTTATCTTCTATAAATGGCAACGGCTAAAAATAGTAAACAAAAAAAAAAGCAAGCAAAATACCTGGAAAAGTTTTTAAAATAAAAAAATTTAATCAGTATTTGCCAGTCTGAGAGTCAAAGAATGCCAAAGCATGTCTTATTAAAAACACAAATTTGGCTGCAAAAGCATAGAACACACAAAAGCACAATAGTACAGTTTTCCACAGAATTGGTAAGTCTATTATCTATTCCCTAAATACATTCTTAATGAAAACAAAAACAAGGAAGTGTCTGAGTCATCCATTTAGAATTAAATAATGTAGTGCTTAATTTAGTATCTATTTATAAAAGTTAAGGCTTTTAAATGACCCCTATATTGAAGAGTTTGATACAAATATCTCATCCTTGGATGTGAAGCTTCAGATGAACACACACTGAAAATAACAGTGGCATATTAAGATGACTCAAAATCATATAATATAAACCAAAATCTTCTTATTCTGAAAAATGTGCTGAACTGTATTTCTAAGGGTGAATCAGTGTTGGTCCAAGGGAATTTACTGAAGTCACTTACAGCATTGCCTTGATCTATGAGAAACCTTTCAGATAAAGACTCTTAGAGATTACAGAGCATAAAAGGAATAAGCATGACTCACTTTTTTATACAAGGGAATGTGTGTTCTTTTATCTAGGAAAGCAAATTCTTCTCTTCATGCATCCTCAGGTTCTCTCTATATAAGCTTTTCCCACACTGAGCTCTTTTTTCCTTTCAGTAACCTGACTTGGCAACTCTGTGCACTTCAGGCGTGGTTCTTGTCTGGGGCCTTGTATCAGGGTGATGAAACCAGTATCAGAGTTACTGGCATCTGCCTGATTCACTTAGGAGTAGCTCTTGTCTATACCAATATGAAGATTGAGGTTTCAATGTGACTCCTTAGATTTAGGCATCTATTTGAACAATGGCTGAATGAACTTCCTTAAAATGAGACTTTGGAAGAATTGAGGTGGACTTGAAGACAGAAAACAAAGCTATTAGTGACATACAGATGGTTTGAGAAAGTATGGAAGGTTTGTGAAAATTTAATAAATTCTGTATGTGAACATATTGGCTAAAGTTAGAGGGATATTATTGTTTTGTTTTATATATCTCCCAATGGTATTAGCTTAATCTAGGAAGATATCATATCTAATCATCTTTTCCAAAATTGTCCTTGTTATTCTCCTTCCCAGTGAGCAGCAATGACATACATATTTAGGTTTTTAAACAGTAAATATAGGCATGTCAGTGACCGATCATAAAATCTAATCACTAACTATTCTTCATTAGAGGAGATAAAACCATTTCAGCTATGGATGCCTAGCAAAGATGTAGCAGTCTCCGTTTTCTACTCTGCTATAATTTTTGCCCAAGTTGAACAGCTAGTATTCATCCTCTAATAGTAATACTCAAAAAGTTCTAGTCACAGAAGTTTGCAGGCTTTACTGTATTTGCTGAAGTCCATTTCACATGTACAATATTTCCTGCCAAACTCTGGTCTTATTATTATTTTTTTTAATTTTTTATTGGATTTTAGGTTTTGGGGTACATGAGCAGAGCATGCAAGACAGTTGCGTAGGAACACACATGGCAGTGTGCTTTTCTTTCCTTCTCCCCTTCACCCACATTTGGCAGTTCTCCCCAGGCTATCCCTCCCCACCTCCCCCTCCCACTGGCCCTCCCCTTTTCCCCCCAAAAGACCCCAGTGTTTAGTACTCCCCTTTCTGTGTCCATGTGTTCTCATTTTTCATCACCCGCCTATGAGTGAGAATATGCGGTGTTTTATTTTTTGTTCTTGTGTCAGTTTGCTGAGGATGATGTTCTCCAGATTCATCCATGTCCCTACAAACGACACAAACTCATCATTTCTGATTGCTGCATAATATTCCATGGTGTATATGTGCCACATTTTTCCAATCCAGTCTATTATCAATGGGCATTTTGGTTGATTCCAGGTCTTTGCTATTGTAAACAGTGCTGCAATGAACATTCGTGTGCATGTGTCCTTATAGTAGAACGATTTATAATCTTTTGGATATATACCCAGTAATGGGATTGCTGGGTCAAATGGAATTTCTATTTCTAAGGCCTTGAGGAATCGCCACACTGTCTTCCACAATGGTTGAACTAATTTACACTCCCACCAACAGTGAAAAATGTTCCTTTTTCTCCACATCCTCTCCAGCATCAGTTGTCTCCAGATTTTTTAATGATCGCCATTCTAACTGGCGTGAGATGGTATCTCAATGTGGTTTTGATTTGCATCTCTCTGATGACCAGTGACGATGAGCATTTTTTCATATGATTGTTGGCCTCATATATGTCTTCTTTCGTAAAGTATCTGTTCATATCCTTTGCCCAATTTTGAATGGGCTTGTTTGTTTTTTTCCTGTAAATCTGTTTGAGTTCTTTGTAAATTCTGGATATCAGCCCTTTGTCAGATGGGTAGACTGCAAAAATTTTTTCCCATTCTGTTGGTTGCCGATCCGCTCTAGTGACTGTTTCTTTTGCCGTGCAGAAGCTGTGGAGTTTCATTAGGTCCCATTTGTCTATTTTGGCTTTTGTTGCCAATGCTTTTGGTGTTTTGTTCATGACGTTCTTGCCTACTCCTATGTCCTGAATGGTTTTGCCTAGATTTCCTTCTAGGGTTTTTATGGTGCCAGGTCTTATGTTTAAGTCTTTAATCCATCTGGAGTTAATTTTAGTGTAAGGTGTTAGGAAGGGGTCCAGTTTCTGCTTTCTGCACATGGCTAGCTAGTTTTCCCAACACCATTTGTTAAACAGGGAATCCTTTCCCCCTTGCTTGTTTTGGTCAGGTTTATCAAAGATTCTATAGTTGTAGATATGTTGTGTTGCCTCCGGTGCCTCTGTTTTGTTCCATTGGTCTATATCTCTGTTTTGGTACCAGTCCCATGCTGTTTTGATTACTGTAGCCTTGTAGTATAGTTTGAAATCCGGTAGTGTGATGCCCCCCGCTGTGTTCTTTTTGCTTAGAATTGACTTGGCTATGCGGGCTCTCTTTTGGTTCCATATGAAGTTCATGGTGGTTTTTTCCAGTTCTGTGAAGAAAGTCAATGGTAGCTTGATGGGGATAGCGTTGATTCTGTAAATTACTTTGGGCAGTATAGCCATTTTCACGATGTTGATTCTTCCTAACCATGAACATGGAATGTTTCTCCATCTGTTTGTGTCCTCTCTGATTTCGTTGAGCAGTGGTTTGTAGTTCTCCTTGAAGAGGTCCCTTATGTTCCTTGTGAGTTTTATTCCAAGGTATTTTATTCTTTTTGTAGCAATAGTGAATGGCAGTTCGTTCTTGATTTGGCTTTCTTTAAGTCTGTTATTGGTGTAGATGAATGCTTGTGATTTTTGCACATTGATTTTATATCCTGAGACTTTGCTGAAGTTGCTTATCAGTTTCAGGAGTTTTTGGGGCTGAGGTGATGGGGTCATCTAGGTATACTATCATGTCATCTGCAAATACAGACAATTTGGCTTCCTCCTTTCCTATTTGGATACCCTTTATTTCTTTTTCTTGCCTGATTGCTCTGGCTAGAACTTCCAGAACTATATTGAATAGGAGTGGTGAAAGAGGGCATCCTTGTCTAGTGCCAGATTTCAAAGGGAATGCTTCCAGTTTTTGCCCATTCCGTATGATATTGGTTGTTGGTTTGTCATAAATAGCTTTTATTACTTTGAGATACGTTCAATCGATACCGAGTTTATTGAGGGTTTTTAGCATAAAGGGCTGTTGAATTTTGTCAAATGCCTTCTCTGTGTCAACTGAGATAATCATGTGGTTTTTGTTTTTGGTTCTGTTTATGTGGGGAATTACGTTTATAGACTTGCGTGGTTGAACCAGCCTTGCATCCCCGGGATGAATCCTACTTGATCATGGTGAATAAGTTTTTTGATTTGCTGTTGCATTCGGCTTGCCAATATTTTATTGAAGAATTTTGCATCTATGTTCATCATGGATATTGGCCTGAAGTTTTCTTTTCTTGTTGGGTCTCTGCCGGGTTTTTGTATCAGAATGATGTTGGTCTCATAAAATGATTTGGGAAGTATTCCCTCTTTTTGGATTGTTTGAAATAGTTTTAGAAGGAATGGTACCAGCTCCTCTTTGTGTGTCTGGTAGAATTCGGCTGTGAACCCGTCTGGACCTGGGCTTTTTTTGTGTGGTAGGCTCTTAATTGCTGCCTCGACTTCTGACCTTGTTATTGGTCTACTCATAGTTTCAGCTTCCTCCTGGTTTAGGCTTGGGAGGTTGCAGGAGTCCAGGAATTTATCCATTTCTTCCATGTTTACTAGTTTATGTGCATAGAGTTGTTTGTAATATTCTCTGATGATGGTTTGAATTTCTGTGGAATCTGTGGTTATTTCCCCTTTATCATTTTTTATTGCATCTTTTTGGTTCTTCTCTCTTTCCTTTTTAATCAATCTGGCTAGTGGTCTGTCTATTTTGTTGATCTTTTCAAAAAAACAGCTCTTGGATTTATTGATTTTTTGAAGGGTGAAGGGTTTTTTGTGTCTCAATCTCCTTCAGTTCAGCTCTGATCTTAGTTATTTCTTGTCTTCTGCTGGGTTTTGAGTTTTTTTGATCTTGCTCCTCTAGCTCTTTCAATTTTGATCTCTCCATTCTTCTCATATGGGCACTTATTACTATATACTTTCCTCTAGAGACTGCTTTAAATGTGTCCCAGAGGTTCTGGCATGTTGTGTCTTCGTTCTCATTGGTTTCGAAGAACTTCTTTATTTCTGACTTCATTTCATTGCTTACCCAGTCAACATTCAAGAGCCAGTTGTTCAGTTTCCATGAAGCTGTGCGGTTCTGGGTCGGTTTCTGAATTCTGAGTTCTAACTTGATTGCACTATGGTCTGAGAGGCTGTTTGTTATGATTTCAGTTGTTTTGCATTTGTTGAGCAGTGCTTTACTTCCAATTATGTGGTCAATTTTTAAGTAGGTGTGATGTGGTGCTGAGAAGAATGTATATTCTGTGGATTTGGGGTGGAGAGTTCTGTAAATGTCTATCAGGTTTGCTTGCTCCAGGTCTGAGTTCAAGCCCTGGATATCCTTGTTGATTTTCTGTCTGGTTGATCTGTCTAATATTGACAGTGGAGTGTTAAAGTCTCCCACTATTATTGTGTGGGAGTCTAAGTCTCTTTGTAAGTCATTAAGAACTTGCCTAATGTATCTGGGTGCTCCTGCATTGGGTCCATATATGTTTAGGATCGTTAGCTTTTCTTGTTTTATCGATCCTTTTACCATTATGTAATGGCCTTCTTTGTCTCTTTTGATCTTTGTTGCTTTAAAGTCTATTTTATCAGAGATGAGAATTGCAACTCCTGCTTTTTTTGCTCCCCATTTGCTTGGTAAATCTTCCTCCATCCCTTTATTTTGAGCCTTTGTGTATCCTTGCATGTGAGATGGGTTTCCTGTATACAGCACACTGATGGGTTTTGGATTTTTATCCAATTTGCCAGTCTGTGTCTTTTGATTGTTGCATTTAGTCCATTTACATTTAGGGTTAATATTGTTATGTGTGAATTTGATACTGCCATTTTGATGCTAAGTGGCTGTTTTGCCTGTTAGTTGTTGTAGATTCTTCATTATGTTGAAGCTCTTTAGCATTTAGTGTGATTTTGGAATGGCTGGTACTGGTTGTTCCTTTCTATGTGTAGTGCCTCTTTTAGGAGCTCTTGTAAAGCAGGCCTGGTGGTGACAAAATCTCTGAGTACTTGCTTGTTCACAAAGGATTTTATTTTTCCTTCATTTCTGAAGCTCAGTTTGGCTGGATATGAAATTCTGGGTTGAAAGTTCTTTTCTTTAGGAATGTTGAATATTGGCCCCCACTCTCTTCTGGCTTGTAGTGTTTCTGCCGAGAGATCTGCTGTGAGTCTGATGGGCTTCCCTTTGTGGGTAACTCGACCTTTCTCTCTGGCTGCCCTTAGTATTTTCTCCTTTATTTCAACCTTGTTGAATCTGATGATTATGTGCCTTGGGGTTGCTCTTCTTGCGGAATCTCTTTGTGGTGTTCTCTGAATTTCCTGCATTTGAGTGTTGACCTGTCTTGCTAGGTCGGGGAAGTTTTCCTGGATGATGTCCTGAAGAGTATTTTCCAGCTTGGATTCATTCTCTTCGTCACATTCTGGTACACCTATCAAACGTAGGTTAGGTCTTTTCACATAGTCCCACATTTATTGGAGACTTTGTTCATTCCTTTTTGCACTTTTTTCTTTAATCTTGGTTTCTCATTTAATTTCATTGAGTTGGTCTTCGACTTCAGATATTCTTTCTTCTGCTTGGTCAATTCGGCTATTGAAACTTTTGCATGCTTCATGAAGTTCTCTTATTGTGTTTTTCAGCTCCTTTAATTCATTCATATTCCTCTCTAAGTTATCCATTCTTGTTATCATTTCCTCATATCTTTTGTTAAGTTCCTTAGTTTCTTTGCATTGATTTAATACATGTTCTTTTAGCTCACAAAAGTTTCTCATTATCCACCTTCTGAAGTCTAATTCCGTCATTTCGTCACAGTCATTCTCCGTCCAGCTTTGTTCCCTTGCTGGTGAGGAGTTTTGGTCCTTTCTAGGAGGCGAGGTGTTCTGGTTTTGGGTGTTTTCCTCCTTTTTTCGCTGGTTTCTTCCCATCTTTGTGGGTTTATCCACTTGTCGTCTGCGTAGTTGCTGACTTTTCGATTGGGTCTCTGAGTGGACACCCAGATTGTTGATGATGAAGTATTTCTGTTACTTGGTTTTCCTTCTACCAGCCTAGCCCCTTCGCTGTACGACTGCTGAGGTCCGCTCCAGGCCCTGCTTGTCTGGGGTGCACCTATAGCAGCTGTGGCACAGTGAGGGATGCTACCAGTTTCTTTTTCTGCTATCTTTGTCCCAGGGTGATGCCTGCCAAATGTCAGTCTTTTGGATATAGAGGGGTCAGGGAGCTGCTTGAGGAGACAGTTTGTTCTTTTTAGGAGCTCAATTTCTGAGCTGTGAGCTCTGTTGTTCATTCAGGGCTGTTAGGCTGCTATGTTTGATTCTGCTGCAACAGAGCTCATTAAAAAAACCCTTTTTTTCTCAAATGCTCTGTGTTGGGGGGTTTGGGCTTTATTTTTTGATGTCCGTTAGGGTGTCCTGCCCAGCTAGGAGGCAGACTAGCCACTGTTTGCCTGCCGAGTCTCCGCCCTGCTGTTGTGTGATTCGCCCTGTTCCTGCAGGTTTGCTGTGGTCTCTGCCCACCGTATGGCAGAGTCTGTTCGTTGTAGCATGTTGCCTCGGCAACAGCAGGCTGCATCAGCAGTGGGCATGTATCTCAGGGACAGGTTGCCTCGGCAACGGGAGGCTGCGTCAGCAGTGGGCGTGTATCTCAGTTGGGGCGGGTTGTCTCGGTAGTGGTGGACGCCCCTCCCCCACAGAGCGTCTCGGACCATCTGCTCGGGATAGTTTGAAATCGCGGTTTTGTTCATCCCACTGGGTACCTCGAATGCTCTGTCCCTGCAATCCCCTGGGCTGGCCTACTGTCCAAGTCTCGTTCAGTCTCAAGTCCAGCCCTCTCAAGTCTCAGGTTGCCGGTTCAACAGGGCACCAGGACAAGTGCGCCCTATGGGGATTGCTGGGTAGGGCCGGCCACCGCCACCCCGGCTGCCGGCTTCGCCAGGCAGACTTACTGCCTGGCGTCCCGTGTCTCCCTTACACTTGGGAGTTTCCCCGTTCTGTGGGCAACAAAGATCCATCTGGAAATGCGGCCCTGACTCACCCTCTCCGTGCATGCACCAAGAGCTTCAATGCTGGGTTGTTCTCACAGTGCCGTCTTGAGTCTTCCCCTCAATAGTTGGCTTTTCTAGGGCAGAGAAGGAGGGAGCAAAGAGCCATCAAAGAAGGAAACACTTGTGCTAAACTAGAAGGAAGATTAGAAATTTTTCAGATAGAATGCAGTGGGGATGAAGTAGATTGGAATTAATAGCTGAGAGAATTGCATGTGTGGAATATGTGCAATGATACATATGAGTAATTTAAGAAGTTCAGGATGGCTGAAGCATAGGGAGTTCACATCAGCAGGTAGGCTGCAGCAGATATGCAGATCTTTGTACTTTACTGAAGAAAAATCACAATAAAGTTTGCACTTAGAAAGATTATTATGGCAGAAAAGCTTAGAGAGATAGTCTAGAATCAGGGAAACCCAAGGCTGCTGATGGCCCATGTAGAACTTCTGTATGAATCAGAGAAGGGTACCCTCTTAAGTTGCTTTTTCATTGTTTGGAAAATATTTGTATAAACAATTACAACAGACCTTTTACTGAAAAGTGAGAAAATTTTTACAAAAATATAAAAGTCTATAATGCTTACAATATAAATGGTTACTTCATCAACAAAGTTAAATGCAGGGACTATGCAGAGCACGCACTGTGTAAACATGTATCATTGCCTTGTGGAGACCAACTAGGTAATTACCGCAATAGCTTAGATTGGAGATGACAGTCCTACTGAGGTTGTATATCCTCTCTCTCTCTTTCTCCCTCTCTCAGCGAACAGCAGCAATAATTCAAGGGTTTGTGATCTACGTTTCCTCAGATTTGAAACTCTAGATGTAAGATTTGAAGTAGTAGGACTCTTAACATGACTCCAAGTTCTTTTGGTTTTTTATTTCTTTTGGTCTTGAGAAATCAGGTTAATAATTATGTCACTTACTAAAATGGATGATAGAGAAAGAATCAGGATGTTGTTTGGGGGAGTATATTAGGAAATGATGAGTTCCGTTTAGTTTCTGACTTGTTAAGTTTGTGGTCTTTGTGGACCTATCTATAGGCAATTAAATATGTTGATCTGGATCTCAAGAAACAGCATGGGCTAAAGCCATAGACTTCATAGTCATGAATGCATTGATGGTTGTCAAAGACACAGGAATGTGTAACAGTCCATGAGCTTTAGCTTTAGAACATCAAGATTGAGGCTTGGCACCATCCTGCTAAATAGGTTAGGATAGGCCCAGGGATGAATGAGCTTAGGTTGGAAGTCTTCAGCTGGCTGTTAAAAGGCAGTAGGGCAGATGGAGATGAACAAATAGGACTCTTTCTCCATAGGAGTGTTTCTCAAATTGTGGTCATTGGACAAGTGGTGACATGATTTCCTAAGGACATTTTATTAATAGTATATATTCCTAGCTATTAGAGCTGTTGGACTACACTACCTGGGTGTGGGACTCTTTTACAGAAACTCTTTATAGGTGATTATTATGTATATTACAGTGTTTCTCTTTTCAAATAGGTCTCTTTTCCCCATAGTTATGGTACTTGGGACTAGATCAGTTTGCTTAGTAAGCAAAGTAGTTTATGTTTAAACTAGAATTGAAAATATGTAGGATGTTGCCCTGCATTTCCCTTGCCTATACTAATGGCAAGCCCCTTTCTGTCAAACCCAGTCAAGACCTTAAACTATTTCTCAATGTTCTGTTTCAGGCAGATTCTACTAAGCAATGAGTCATCAGGCTAGATGAAATATATTAGCCACACCAGGATTAACTTCTGACTACAAAAGAAGACAAGACACTTTTAGTATTAATTCATCTCTTTAATTTTTCCTTTTCCACTATAGTTAAGTGGCAGAATAATATATATCAATATTTTTCATTCAAGCTAATGTAAAGGAGTCAATAGTAAAAGAGCTATGTTTTTTTCTCTCCCATACTGAGAAGATTTTGTGTCTTAGAGATCTGGGTTTCATTTACCTCAATGACAATTTAATTAGACAAAAATTGTTTTCTAAAGTCTGAAGCCAGACTTTTTAGGAAAGGGAAGATTCTCAAGGCTGGGAGGTGGAGGAGAATGGCCTTATCTAGGGGAGAGAGTAATGAGCATTCCTAAAATTGAGATAATCTGAGTGGGCCTCTGTTGCCAGTAGTGCCAGAGTCATGTAATAGTTAAGTGTACAGGAAGACTGGACTCCAAGAACTGTGGCACTGAATCATTGATGAGGACTTCAGTGGTCGAATTCATGAACAGATAAAAGAACACTATTGAGCAGCCCTTCTGAGCCTACCTACTATCAGGCAAATTGGATGACAAAAAGGGTAAACGTAGCTCCTTGGCTTCTCCCTCCCATTTTTTTCTTGGCATCTCGTAAGTCCAGCATTCTTGGATGATGTCATGGGAGGAGGAACTGAGTCTCCCATATTACCAGTATTGAACTGTCACTCATCTACCCTGATGTGTAGGGGTTCAGAGGCAGATTTGATTTAATTTTGGAAAAATGAAGTGGCATCCCTTTTCTTAAACCTACTAATTTATCCTCTGCCTATGGAGACAACACACATCTCCAGAAGCCGATGTTCTATTAACATGCACAAATCGCATCCTAAAGTAGAGCATGAGCCATATACAGAGGAATCAGGAAAATGCGGTGGTATAATGAGATAGGCAATGTGGACAGAGAGGAAGTAGGCATAGTGGTTAGGTACACTGGCTGAGGTCAGACTGCCTGGGTTATAATATAAGTTCTGCTATATTACAAATTAATTTTTTTTGAGGCAGACTCTTGTTCTGTTACCCTGTCTGGAGTACAGTGGCATGATCTCGGTTTACAGCAACCTCTACCTCCCGGGTTCAAGCAATTCTCCTGCCTCAGCCTCCTGAGAAGCTGGGACTACAGGTGCATCCCACCATGCCTGGAAAATTCTTGTATTTTTAGTAGAGATGGTCTTGATCTCCTGACCTCATGATCTGCCTGCCTTGGCCTCCCAACGTGCTGTGAGTACAGGCATGAGCCACTGTGCCTGGCCAATGTTTTTTTATTTTTGAGACAGAGTCTTCCTCTGTCACACAGGCTGGAGTGCAGTGGTGCAATCTGAGCTCACTGCAACCTCTGCCTCCTGTGTTCAAGCTATTCTGATGCCCCTACCTCAGCCTCCCAAGTAGCTGAGATCGCAGGTGTGTACCACCATGCTTGGCTAATTTTTGTGTATTTAGTAGAGACAGGGTTTCTGCTTGTTGGCCAGATAGGTCTTGAACTCCTGATCTCAAGTGATCTGCCCACCTTGGTCTCCCAAAGTACTGGGATTACCGGTGTGAGTGACTGTGCCTGGCCAAATAAGTATTAATCTCATTGTGTTTCAATGTCCGTATCTGCAAAAAGGGATAATAATACAATTACTTCATAATCTTGTTTTGTTAATCATAATATAAAATGAAATGATGTGAATAAAACTTTTAGTTTACTGCCTAGAATATTAGTTTTCAGTAAATATTAGTGATCTGCATTTTACATATGAGTGCTATGTGCTTACTGAAGATGGCTGTATCTTAAAGTCTGTATAGAAAAATGTAATAATCGGGAACGATTAATTGCTGCTTATTCCAATTTATTCACAAAAGGATTTGAGGTGGCACTACCATAAGATACAAGTATAAAAGTATTAGAACAAAGGAACAAATAAGGAGAGTTAGATGACATCAAGAAGACTTAGAAACACAGGCCACTACAGCCCAACACTGCACCTGCCAGTGGATCATATATCAGCACTGGGCTTTCAGGTAAGCATTTGGGGCTACTTCTTTCCAAAGTAGTCCTTAGATTCATACCCTTCTTATATTTTTATCTTGTACCCCTTATATCTTGGCAACTTAGTCATATCTCACTCTCATTGAAGGGAAAATGTGTTTAGAACCAAATTCACTATGTTTGCTTCAAAACAGTTTTTCTTTCTTCCTAATTTGGTTAAAGGCTCTATCGTATTCCCAGGTCTCAGATATAAAACTCTGGGTTTATCTTGGTCCCTTTCTCCCTATATCAAGTCCATTAAAGTCCATCTTTCCTACTTAGCCGGTCTCTCTCAGCAGTTGCTGACCTCCCCTTCTCTCTGCCAGCCCTCTGGTTTAGATCTTCATCACTTCTTGGATGTCTCTACTATTAGTTTACTATCCATATTTCCCTGTGCTCCTTGGTCTCACCCTGATTCAACCTCTCTACTACATCCCTAACACACATATCTTCCCCAAACAGAGTTCTAGTCATATTATTAACTTGTTCAAAAACCTTGAGAGGCTCCCTCTTGCATTTCAAATAAAGAATAAATGCTCGATCATCAAGGAACCCTCACAATCTCATCCATTCTTTATTTTCAGACGTATGCTAGCACTCCCAAACACATGGCAATGTTTTAACTGCTCTCCCCAACTGTTCTTTCCTGCTCCTGCTTGTTTCAGGCAGTCTTATTCATTTCTGTTATCCTGTGTAATAGAGTACAATGTATTGCTTAGGAGTTCAGTTAAAAACTGAAGTTTCACTTCCTGTGAATTCAAAACCCATGGAGTGCTGCCCTCTTTTGGCTAAGATAGCACAGAGTCCAAACCACCACATAGGAAATGATACTGAATGACTCATCTTTTCCTTTAGGTTAGAATCCTCATGGAAACAAACAAGGCAGGGTGAAATAATTCCATCCTCTTTTCTCGTTTTATCTAGCTTCAAAGATTGTTTGTTTATGGAGATAGAAAGAAGATAAAATTCTGTATAGAAAACTTGGAACTTGACTAATTCAAATCATATATGTATAAACTCAGAGCTGGGGCAAAGCCAATAGTTACTTTGGACACATCCAGAGCTCCAAGAATCTTCAGGCCTCACATGGACTTCTATATAAGAGGTAAGGGATGAGAAAACAACAGAGTTCCCTAAAGGCCTCTTCACATTAAAAATAGCTTCCTGATTTAGGAACAACTTAGGCAAGTGGCCAGGTTGTTTTTTTGTTTTGTTTTTATACTGATACTTAGTATTTGGTCAAATAAGAAAAATAGAGCCTGGCCTAGAAGGTAAAGTTTATTTCTGCAGACCCTACTGGGGCCAATTTGTGGCCTTGCCTGAGCCAGTCCTGAAGATCCAGCGGAAGTATGGAGGAAGGATGACACGAAGCCCAGGAAGAGTAATACATTTTTAAGAAAGGATGACAGGATGAGAGATGCCCAGAAAAAAAGCTTTCAAGTGGATGCCGTCTACTGATTATAATATGAGTATTCTGGGGTTGTTAATTTTAGAATCTTGTAACCATGTCTTTATTATGAATCACATTGAACCTCACTAAGTGTAAAGACAATGAATAGTAAATATGTATGCATTATAAATAACTGGAAAGCTCAATTAAGGAAGGCCTTGAGCTTTATCTCAAATGTCAATACAACCTAACTTCCTTGGATCTAAAAGGGATAGTCATTCCAAAACTGAAACTCAGTGGGTGACAGGATGCCCACATCTCTTGGAGGAGGACAGAAAGCAGAAAGGTTTGTGGGCTGGTGTCGGATACAAGCTTGGCACCATCTTTAATTAGAAGCTAATGTTAGCAGAAAGATCAGGCGTCAGTCATGACCAGCGTTGTTCTCTACTATCTTGAGAAGGTCACCGGATTGCTGCCCCTTCTTTTTTGAAACCTGATCTGGGGGCCTCAAACAGCCACAATGAGTTGGATAACTGCCATGTGCTCTAAATTGGGCTGACATGGCTGACTCAGTGCCAGGAGTTGACACAGGATGCAGCTTGAAACATTTACTTGGAGAGAGGGTTGAGATTTCTTTTCAATTTTCAATGATGCTATTTAAAGAGATATAACTGAATATGAACATTGAAGAGTGAATTAAATATTGTCATGCACTTGGATAGAGTGGATCCACAAAAGTCATAAACTTTTCAGTGTTAAATTTTATATTCTGGGGATTACTTGGTTATACTGGGAGGCTGCTGTTCCTTTTTAAAAAGAAGTAAGCAGGGGCTCACAACTGTAATCCCACTGCTTTGGGAGGACGAGACAGGCGAATCTTGAGGTCAGGAGTTTGAGACCAGCTGACCAACATGGTGAGACCCCATCTCTATTAAAAATACAAAAATTAGCCAGGCGTGGTGGCACGTGCCTATAATCCCAGCTACTTAGGAGGCTGAGGCAGAATTGCTTAAACCCAGGAGGCAAAGGTTGCAGTGAGCTGAGATCGCACTACTGCATTCCAGCCTGGGTGACAGGGCAAGACTCTATCTCAAAAAATAAAATAAAATAAAATAAAATAAATAAAAAATAAAAAGAGGTGAGCCTTCTCTTTAGCATTATAAATACAAAATGTGTTCAAATATCCATAAAAAAACAGAGGAAACTCCTTCTTGTGAGCAAGGATATGTACAAACATAAATACAGTTTCTTTTATTTGCGTGTGAATTTGCAAGCAGCACCTCACTAGAGCTGAACTTTTGTTATATAAATAAAACCATCTGGTATAGACAAGAATTTCAGTCTCTAGAGAATAGGATCATAAACATTTGATCTTCCATAGACCTTGCGGTATTTTAGTTTGAGTAAATCTTTCCCACAGCTCTGCTTTAATTATTTTCTCTGTTTTTAATCTTGCAAGGATTTTATAATTTGGACTCCCTAATCTAATGTCTTTGTGTGAGTACATAGGGAGAAAGTCTACCGCACCATTTTTGGCAATGTGAAGAACAGTGCATCCTTTAAGGCTTCTTGATTAATGAATCATAAATAGATATTCAGATTAATAGAGAGTTTGGAAGAAGGAAGTATAGGGTTCCATTTTTCTGATGGGAAAATGAAACATGGAGAGCTAAGTTCAAGGTCCCATGTCCCACAACTATTAACTGCTAAACATAATCCAGATTTTGTGAATCCCAGTTGAATAATCTTTTACTCAACATTGTTTTTAACTTAATGTTTATTTTCTTTTAAGCATGGAGAGCAAACATGCCTCTGAGTAAAACAAAGAGAATCCAGTCTTTGACCAGTTGACCAAACAAGACCCAGCAGCTGGGAAGTTGGTCAAGTCTCATAAGAATGAGGTTGGATTTTCTTTTTCTTTAACCTCTCCTGCCCCCTTTAGCAAAAATTGTTTAGTACTTATTTATTTCTTGGAAGAAGTGAATTTCTAGGAAGCTTCTGAAATGACAATATAGTTATAAAAGACCAAAAGAGAGATTGCAAAACTCATATTACAGAATGTTGGGGCAGCTTATAAAACAAAGCACTAACACCTGAGCCCCACACCTAGAAAGAGAATTTCACTGGTCTAGATGGGGCTCTCCAAGATAAATCTAAATGTCCTAATTAAAATGCAGAATCTATACTATTTCAGCCAGCTACAAAATTGGTGCCAGAGTTGCCACGGTCAGGGTCAGGAGACCCTGTCAACCTATGTCTCCTAGGTTTGCGAACAACTGTTTGATGCACCTGGAGCATATCATTCACAAGGACAGCGGGTCTATAGATTCTCATCTTTCTCCTGTGGTGGTCTTCTTTGCTCAGGAATAATTTGAAGTGAAACCAAGAAATCAGTTAGCTATATGGGAAGAAGCTCTGGAGGGATAGAAAACAGCTGAATATAATAGAAAGACTCACCCCAATCTGGTTTCTACTTTGTGAGAGTTGACTAGACCTCCATGGTGTCTTGGGTGACTGGAAGTGGGAGACATAGTTTGACACGGTCTCCTGACCCTAAGCATAGCATCTCTGGCACCATTTTTGTAACCAGCTGAAATATTATATATTCTGCATTTTAATTAGAATACGTAGCAATGCAGTTGTTTTTATAATTTATTTTGCCACATGATGGCATTAATAGCAAATTGTATTTGGATGTGACTTTTAGGCTGCTTTATGTATGCATATCACTGATATTTGCTGAGTCCTTTGTTTGGGAACAAGATGTGCTGTGCATCTCAACTGATACATGAAAGAGCTCCCCAAGTCCGGTAAAATGCAGATTTCAATTAGTACAATTTTAAAATATTTTAATGCTTAGAAGCTATAAAATAAATTCAAAAAAGCTCAACAAAATAATTAAAGCTGATGTCTGCTTTTTCTTTTGGACACCAAAGTATCACTGGTATCAAATCATTGTTTGCCATTTGGGAAGAATCTTTTCACAACTTTATCTTTTGCCGAAATCGTGGGCAAAGTGAACGCTGACTTCTCAGTTTGAGAGTGAATCCAAGTTTTGTTTCATGTTAGCATTCTTAGTGGTTCCTTTTTAAAAATAGTTCTTCCTTTACTTTGTAGTTCATGCCTTTCCCAGAGTGGTACGAAGGAATCTAAGTAAAGTTGCAGCTATCAGGGGAAAAGGCCAGCCTCTCCACCTCAGGCAGGCCAATTCACTGTTTAGGCTTTTGGTTATCTCAGGAGAGTGGGCTGGGAATAGACAGAAGTAGTGTAACCCATTGGCCTTAGACCACCTTTCCTTTACCTTCTAGGATAGATCAAACCTGGCTATAAGACATCTTCAAGTTTGTTTTTCATATTGTGGCTTTAAAATTATTGGATACTGGCTGGAGCAGTGGCTCATGCCTATAATCCCAGCATTTTGGGAGGCTGAGGCAGGCAGATCACCTGAAGTCAGGAGTTGGAGACCAGCCTGGCCAATATGATGAAACCCTGTCTCTACTAATAATAAAAAAACTTAGCTGGGCGTGATAGCAGGCAGCTATAATCCCAGCTACTCAGGAGGCTGAGGCAGAAGAATCGCTTGAACTCAGGAGGTGGAGGTTGCAGTAAGTCCAGATAGTGCCACTGCATTGTAGCCTAGCCAACAGAGCAAGACTCCATCTCAAAAAAATTTTTTTTAAATAAATTATTGTATACTGTCCAGATACTGTTTTGGAACAAGGCAGGGAAGAGCTAAAGTGAATTTTTATAAACCATATAATGTGTTTCTTAATATATTCACATTTACTCAAAAGAACCAAATATGGTTACATTTTATAAAGTTTTGTTCTGTTTGTTATTTGTCCTTCAAAATAAGAATGGAACATTTAAACAGTTGGCCTCTTACTGGGACAGAATGCTGAGAATTTATTGACAACCGGTGGTGTTAAACTAGTGTTATACAAATTGCATTGTAATAGAAAGAATGATGGCTGGGGATCAGTAAGGGAGTCCTGGGCTCAGCTTTGCAGCTCACTAGCTCACTAACTTTGGACAAATCATCTGGATCCCTTGTGAATGGCAAGAGAGGAAGTAGAGACTGCAGTACTAGGTTTAAATACTGTGGGCCATTAGACGAGATTTACATCTTACTGAAATATCACTTAGAATTCTAAGGCAGATGTAATCACTTGAATGATTCCAGAGGATATCACTTAGAATTCTTCTCAAGAGTATGTAGAACATTGTTTGTGAAAGAGGTAAGACTGGCTCTAACCACTGTTGCTGTTTTCCTCCTCTTCTTTCTGTCTATGAGAAAAATTGACTTCCCTGGCTTGTGTAACTTGCATATTTGGATACATTATTTTGTCACTCTTGAATACCCACAGGACATATGGCAAACTTTTTGATGAGCTCAGTAGGACAAGTCAGACCTCAGAGCAAAACTTTCTGCTCAGCAGTTGTTTCTGTTCTCATACACTTTGCTGTGGGGTTGATTTTCTACCTTTGACAAAACCAGTGCAGTGCCAGGAGGTCTCCCGCTTGCTGGTCCCGTCATGGTCAGCTACCCTGCCCTGACTGAGATGGCCATAGTCTAAGATCAGCCAGGGACCCCTCCTCCCCCATGGAATTATCTCCCAGCTTCTTATTCCTAGCCCCCCTTCATTGCTCTCACCATGTGATCTGACTTTCTCACAGAATTTTGTGGGAAAATAGAGGCTATGTTTGCCCTCCATGTGGTTAAAAGTGAATTTCCATGCTGGAAATATTGCTTCACTAAAATAAGATCCTAGATTTTACAGAAAAAAAGGAAGTTTGGAAGTTTCTCCAAGGTGCTGTGAAGCATTACTCAACTGCCACTCTGGTCACTAAAAATAAAAATAGCATACTCTCTTAACAGGCAAGTCTTTTTGGAGAAAAATGCTGTGTAATTCTAAATGAAAAAGAACATGAGTATTTTTGTCCAATGTCTTAGTATATTTAAACTAAAGGAAATATCTGCCAAAAAACTTCTAATAATTGATGAAATAATTATGATGTAGTAAGTAGTTGTTGGAAATCATTTTTCAAACCACAAAAATACCATAAATAAGTACAGTGACTATATAGTGTGTGCCCAGATATTTCATGAACAAAAAAAGTTATTACTTAGACAATCTTTGGTTGAAACTGGGAGATGAGGGAAATGTCCTCTTCATTCTTACATGGTATGGGCTCATTCAAAATATTTTTTAAAAAATCAGTTGAATTTGAGAAAACTGTGAAATTTTTTAGCAAGATTTGGAGCATTGAACACCTAGAATAGGCTCCATAAGCCCCTTAAATTGGAAAATATAAAATGTCCTCTAGATGGAGCAGCAGGCTTTTTCTTGTTAAGACAAAGAATTCTTATTTTTGTGAAAGGAACTTCAGAACTTCATTTTAAACAGAAAATAATTTAAAGAAGCTTATTCTTGAGAATAAGGTTAATGGGCCAGGCGCGTGGCTCATTTAAAGAAGCTTATTCTTAAGTATAAGGTTAGCAGGCCAGGAGTCTGTAATCCCAGCACTTTGGGAAGCCAAAGTGGGCAGATCATGAGGTCAGGAGTTTGAGACCAGCCTGGCTAACATGATGAAAACCCATCTCTACTAAAAATACAAAAATTAGCTGAGTGTGGTGGTGTACACCTGTAGTCTCAGCTACTTGGGAGGCTGGGGCAGGAGAATTGCTTGAACCTGGGAAGCAGAGGTTGCAGTGAGTCAAGATCATGCCATTGTACTCCAGCCTGGGTGACAGAGTGAGACTTCATCTAAAAAAAAAAAATTAATAAATAAGGTTAGCTTATTTTATTTGGAATATCTACTCTTTGATGAAGGAAATGTTATATTTCAGGCAAAGTAGCTTATCCTCATATATGCTGGAGTAAAATGCATTCAATTTAAAATTTTTCCACGTGAGACCCACTGAGTTCTGGAGGCTTGCTATATATTTGTAAGAGCCAGGAAGCTACAGATGTTCTCTAAAGATGTGAATGTAACTGAGAGGGAGGAATAATGAGGACTGGGAATGACAGGGGTTAGGGAAATCCTTTTGTTTAGACGGAAGCATTTTCCAAAGATAGTTTCAGTGTCTGCCTAAATTGTATTTGTGAATGTGAAATACAGAAAGGTTGAAGTCATCTGACACATCCTCCTTCTTACAAAAGAAGATGCCAAAGCCCAGAGAGGTAGCTGTCATTCTCTTGCATCAGTGGAGTAAGTGATGGCACAGAACAAAATTGGATAAGCAGTGTAGTGGGCCTTTGTTGCTTTAGCTGCCTCTTACTAACAATACTGATTTTCTTTTGGGAATTATACTCCTCCAACTGTATGGAATCTTGGAAAGCTAATAAAGGAAGCCTAGAGGTCCCTAGAAACTCCTGTATAGTCAAAGGTTAGGCATGTGACCCAGTCAGGTACTCAAGGGACTTCAAATCTTGAGCAGAGTTTTTATAAGGAAATAGGAAACAGTTGTAATTCATTTATTTCAGATGATAGCCTACCATTCATTTTACTAAGTATGCTTCTTCAACTTTCCTACCAGTTCTGTGGGTCTCCAGTAACCCAATAATTCCCCATTTTTCATAACTCTTGGGCAGAGTTAGTTTCTTCTGATACTTAGAACCAAGGAACCTTGAGTAACTCCCTAGCCCATCAATGAAGCAAAACCTAATTACAAATGTAAATCACCCAACAGAATCACCACAAACCATCAGGAGTAATTTAAGACTTATTCATATAGGGAAAATAAAAACACTCCTTCTAATTCCCCAACCAAAATCATAATCAGAATATTATGTTCTAGATCTTTTGAGTCATGACAGATTTTCAATTATAGTAAGAATAATCTGACAATACTGCTGTAATAAAAATTTGTTGACTGAGAAAAAGTTTTCCATTATATAACATTATACCAGAGAGCGCTCTAAAATAATATTTTAATGTAGCACTTACATGTACTTTTTCTGATTATAAAAGTAATGCCAATTATTTTTGCCCAGGTTTTTCTTAAATATTAAAAATTTTAAAAAGATAAACTTTTGCTTGTTTTCCTATTACAAATGAGAAAAAGAGCAAAACTATATAAACAATAAGCCATATGATATTTGAATCAGACTAAAATAACCGTGAAATAATGAGGTCTTTACATTTTTTTTCTTTTCAAATTCCTTCTCAAAAACCATTTGACTTGACCCTCTCTTATTTAGAAAAAGTGTTGCAGGCCGGGCGCGGTGGCTCACGCCTATAATCCCAGCACTTTGGGAGGCCGAGGCGGGTGGATCATGAGGTCAAGAGATCCAGACCATCCCGATCAACGAGGTGAAACCCTGTCTCTACCAA
Source organism: Callithrix jacchus (assembly GCF_049354715.1). Lineage (NCBI taxonomy): Eukaryota > Metazoa > Chordata > Mammalia > Primates > Cebidae > Callithrix > Callithrix jacchus. The sequence goes on from NC_133510.1 coordinate 82,903,901, forward strand.
AAATACAAAATTAGCTGGGTATGGTGGCGCGTGCCTGTAATCCCAGCTACTTGGGATGGTGAGGCCGGAGAATTGCTTGAACCCAGAAGGCGGAGGTTGCGGTGAGCCGAGATCGTGCCATTGTACTGCAGTCTGGGTAACAACAGCAAAACTCCGTCTCAAAAAAAAAAAAAAGAAAAGAAAAGAAAAGAAAAGAAAAAGTGTTGCAAAAACCTCATTTTTCAAAAATGTAATTCCTTTTAATGTACCCAGCAAGTGGATCCTCCCTCCCTCTCTCCCTTTTTAATATCTCAGAATACAATTTTTAAAAGGGAGCTTGATGTTTACAAGTTTCTTTAGGCTATTGTAACTAATATTTAGAATGATTCAACATTATTTGACTTATAAACTGACAAATCTCATATATCAACAATAAAATCTACTAGAAACAGGCCACTCATATCTTAATGGCATTTTACCACAGAATTTGCAGTTTGGCTCAGCTTTGCAAGGCAGGGAAAAGAATGCTTAACAGCCTGAGAGCATGCACACTGGTGTTCAATAGTGAGCCAGCAGAGGGCTTTTCTGTACTTGAAACAAGCAACTTTTTAAGGGCAGATTCCTAGCACAGTTGAAAAACGACTACTTTATGAAATATAAGGTCATGTTAAAGGGAAATCAATTTCCTATACACAAGCTAAATAAAAATAAAATAGGCTGCTTAGTAGAATGAAGACAGACAAGGACTTAACATAAAATAGATGGGTTGTTTAGTAGAATGAAGCTTATATGATTTAATTCAACCTAATATTTGACTTATCTTTTTCAAGATCACAATGTGTATTACTTAGGTGAAGTGCAGGTAAAAACTTAACAGTGTGTGGGACCCACTCAAATTAGATTTTGATATTGACAGTGCCCTATCATGGCTCTTTAACTGGGTCACAGTGATGTGCTGTAGCTAGCCCCCTGTTGGCTTCTGAAAACTGATTATTGCATTTAAAGAAATTCTGTGAGCCAAATGAAATCATATTGGTAACCCAAATTTGGCAATAGTGGGAATATTTATACCATGGACATCTGCAAACACTATAAATTTTTTAAATGGTTACCAGACTATCAGTGAACATAACAGAAGAGGGAATTTTCTTGAGAACTGTGTCACCTAAAATCATGAATACATTCTTCTGCCTGTTCGTACCTGCCTTGTCCAGCCCAGCTGGTATGCAAAAAATCATCCTTTAAAGTTTAATTTCATCTTTCAAATATTGGGAGTTCAATCTGCCTCTTTCTCTACTAATAAGTGAGTGGGGTCTGGAGGTAGATTCTGGAGCCACTGGTGTTTGGTGTTTGGTGGATGAGATGGAGAGTATCCTGGTGAACCTTGGTGTATCCATGTATCTGTGAACCTTGGTGTATCCATGAACAGTGAGCTACAGTCCCTCTCCTTTTCTCCATTGCTTAATTTAAACCCTCTGTTTAAAATGTAGTCAATGCAATTTTTCCCAGGGATGGTTATCCTATCTATAGCCTTTCAACTATGTATCTCACATGACATCCATCATTGTTGATGTAATAATATTGTTATTTATAAATGTAGATAGGGTCTCAGATTTATTAATACTACACTAAGATGTACAATGAACAATTAGGTTTTTATTTTTATTTTAGCTGACCTTATGACTGTCATTCACTGCTCTATTTGGATGACTTAGGTAAATGTCTTTCAGAATTCCAGACCCTTGCCTGCTGACCCCTAGGTGTGGGAAGTGGAGGGGGTTTCAGTTGTCCTTGTCTATCTTAGCAAGATTGGTTCTTACATCTGGACGTCATTTTTCAGAGGAGTGTGGTTCTCTGTTGTGGGTGTCTGCTCTGGGCTTCTACATATATATAGATATGTAGAAAAAGAGCCATGATAGGGCATTGTCTGTATATATTTGTATAGGACTTCTGCTATACAAATGGTCTTCTCCCTAGGGCTCTGCTGATGTCTGCAGCTGCTGATGGAAGCTGCTGTCACTCTTGCTTTGTTCCAGCTGCTTTCTCTGATGATTTGGGGAGCTCTACCTCAGCTCTTACTGGCTTTGTGAGAAGTCTAACTGGACTTCCTCCTCTAGGCCAGGACCCTCCAAATTTAACCTGAAAGACTGGTTAAGGCCATGAAGGGAAGCAGATGGTCAGAAATGCCTCATTATGCCTGCCTCCCTTTTAGAACTCAGGAAAAGCCAACCAGTATTTAACATTAATGTATACCTTAAGTCTGACAAGAAACATTTACAATCTATTTTCTCTGAAGCCTGTTACCTAGAGGCTTCACTGACAGGATAAACCTTCGGTGGCCACAAGCTCTTATGTAACACAGACACTCCTTTCTATTGATAATAACTCTGCCAATCAGAAAATTTTCAAATCTAAAAATTTAAATTTATACTATGGACATCTGCAAACACTACAAATTTGTTAAACGGTTACCAGACTATGAGTTGGTAACCGTTTAGCCTCACTTTGAGTTGTCCCACCTTTCTGGACTGCACCAGTGTATATCTTAAACGTATTTGATTGATGCCTCATGTCTCCTGAAAAAGAACAAAACAAAGCTTTGTCTCAACCACCTTGGATACATGTTCTCAGGGTCTCCTGAAGGCTGTGTCATGGCCATGGTCATTCATATTTGGCTTAGAATAATTTTTTTTTTTTTTTTTTGAGGCAGAGTCTCTGTAGCCCAGGCTGGAGTGCAGGGCCTGATCTTGGCTCACTATAATCTCTGCCTCTCAAGTTCAAGTGATTTTCCTGTCTCAGGTCCCAAGTAGGTAGGACTACAGGCATCTGCCACCATGCCTGGCTAATTTTTGCACTTTTAGTAGAGACAATGTTTTACCCTGTTGGCCGGGCTGTTCTTGAACTCCTGACTTCAAGTAATCCACCTGCCTCAGCCTCCCAAAGTGCCAGGATTACAGGAGTGAGCCACCACCACCAGCCAGAATAAATCTTTTAAAATATTTTACAGAGTTTGATGATTTTTGTCAATGCCACTGAAGTCTGTGAATCCCTGGCCATGCTGTTTAGCCTGTAGACTTCTGCTACTGAGGTGATTCTTTCCTAATTCAGAGGCCTTTCTGAAACTCTGAAGCACAGAGACAGGAAAGCCAACTCCACAAATGGCATTCCAATGGCAGAAACAAAGTATGGATAAGCAAAGAGATGAGTCTAGTTAAGCTTTCCAGGGCAGCCCTCAGAGGCATGTGGTGACATCTTTCTCCTTCCCACAGTCCCTCTGGATGTGAGCGATGGGGTTGAATTCATTCCTCCTCTTTCCTCATTGGGGACTCTATCATAATGAAACTCTAAGATCCAGTCCCTCAATCTTTCCTCTTAATATGTACAAGGGGACATATGTTGTATACAAATTTCTTTCTTTCTTTGGCTTTCAAACTTATTATTTTTTGTCAGATAAAATACTCCATTTTGTATGTTTAAAGCTGAATATTATATTTTCCTTTCTTCCTCTTTGTTTCTGGCTGAAATCATCTAAATCCCCAAGGCAGATGTGTGGAAACAGGCCACATGAAATTGCAAAAGAGAAGGACACGTTGATATACTTAAAGTACTCTCCCTGTTACATACACTTAACTTCTCTCAACCTTGGAGTAGAAGCTTTTTGGGAGAAGGCTGTTCTGCTGTTCAAGAACTGTTCTCTTTTGAGTATCCTCTTTTATCTTGCCTTCAATATCTGCCTATCTGTGGTCGGCTTCCTATTAGTTTAAAAATAATTACCTGTATCGAATGAAAGAAAAATTTTGCAATCTGTCCATCTGACGAAGGGCTAACATCCAGAATCTACAAAGAACATAGACAAATTTACAAGAAAAAAAGAAAAATCTTCATACAAAAGTGGGCCAAGAATATGAAAAGACACTTTTCAAAAGAAGACATTCATGCAGCCAAGAAACAGATGAAAAAAAGCTCATCATCACTGGTCATTAAAGAAATCAAAACCACAATGAGATACCACCTCATACCAGTTAGAATGGCGATCATTAAAAAGTCAGGAAACAACAGATGCTGGAGAGGATATGGAGTAATAGTAATGCTTTCACACTGTTGGTGGGAGTGTAAATTAGTTCAACCATTGTGGAAGGCAGTGTGGTAATTCCTCAGGGATCTAGAACCAGAAATACCATTTGACCCAGCAATCCCATTACTGAGTATATACCCAAAGGATTATAAATCATTCTACTATAAAGACACATGCACACATATGTTTACTACAGCACTATTCACAATAAGAAAGACTTGAAACCAACCCAAATGCCCATCAATAATAGACTGGATAAAGAAAATGTGACATATATACACCATGGAATACTGTGCAGCCATAAAAAAGAAGGAGTTCATGTCCTTTGTAGGGACATGGATAAAGCTGGAAACCATCATTCTCAACCAACTAACACAAGAACAAAACCAAACACCGCATATTCTCACTCATAATTAGGAGTTGAACAATGAGAACACATGAACACAGGGAGGAAACATCACAAACTGGGGCCTGTTGGAGGTGGGGGTCTAGGGGAGGGAGAGCATTAGGAGAAATACCTAATGTAGATGATGGGTTGACAGGTTCAGGAAGCCATCTTGGCACATGTGTACCTATGTAACAAACCTGCACATTTTGCACATATTTTCCAGAACTTAAAGTATAATAATAAAAAAAGAAATATTGAAAAAAAATTACCTGTATCCCTCTAAATAAACAAACAAAACAACTTTCCATGGACTTCACATCTGTCAAACCTGAATCAAAATTACCTGTATCCCTCTAAATAAACAAACAAAACAACTTTCCGTGGACTTCACATCTGTCAAACCTGAATCTGCTTTAATGTTTCCTATATCAGTAAATGACATCATCATCAACTTAATTAATTGTGCCAGACAACATTATCCTTCACATCTTCTTTCATATCATGCTCCATGTCTGATTAACCAGTAAATTATATTACTCTGTTTCTGAAATCTGTTTTGAATTAGTCTCTTTTCTCAATTCAACATCTTCCATTTTAGATGAAATAGCTATCATCTCTTGTGGACTACAGTGGTTTCCTGTGGCTGTTTTCCTCCATTTAGCTTTGTTCTCCCTGAGTACAGAGTGATCTTGAAATCACAATATATATAACCTGTATTAAGTATGTGTGTGCATATTTATGTGCTACATATTTGTATATGTGTACATATGTACATGTATATAATACTGTTTACAACACTCCTTTGCTTCAAACTTTCCTTTAGCTTCTGTTATTGGGATGAGTTTCAAAATCTTACAATGGTCCAAAGCACTTGAATGACCTCACTTTGCCACACCCACATCCCTGCCTTGCACCATTCTCTCCCTACTTTTTTTTTTTTTTTTAATTTTTATTGGATTTTAGGTTTTGGGGTACATGAGCAGAGCATGCAAGACAGTTGCGTAGGTACACACATGGCAGTGTGCTTTGCTTTCTCTCCCTACTTTACGCTGCTCTAGCCATACTAGATCTTTTATTTCTTCAAACCTACCAGGCTTTTTCCTTATTAAAACATTGACATAAGCTATTTTCTCTGCTTGGTAGAATCTTGATTTTTTCTGGCTAACTCCAGTTCTCAGTTTAAAACCCTTTCCTAGAAGACCTTCTAGATCTTCCCCTTTCCTGCAAGACTCTTTCAGGGCATCTTGTATTTTTCTTTAAAAACACAAAATTGCATTTGAATGATTATTTTTATAATGATTTTAATGTTGTTTTTCTCACTGAATTGTAATCTTTGAAGAGAGAGGTAATCTTATTCATTTATCTATTTCTTCTGCCTATCAATAGAATAATAGTGCCTATTGAATTACCTTAATAGATAATTTATATAAGTTTTACTTTTATAGAATTCATACCATCTAATGTATGGTTTTACTCATAAGTATCCCAGAACTTATATTAATAATTATTAATAATTCTCATGATCTCTTGTGTGTTTCTGTTTGCCTGGCTCCAGGAGTCTCTGCTCTTTCTTGTCTATATGGAAAGAGATCTTTGTGAGATATCTGTGTGAGGCTGCATGTAATGTAGCTCAAACCAGGAGGCAAGCCAGATGTTGGATTCTGAATTGCAGCACATTACTATCAGACAGCTTTAAACAAAATGACACTGGAAACTTAATGAACCTCAACTGTTTACAGGATCAGGTCCATACAAATTAGTTGAAACAGAGGGCTTGTAGCATCTGAACTTTTCCTCCCTTTCTAATCTCATTTCCCGTCACACTTCACCCCATGCTCTAGTCCTTCCCACCAAGCTCTGTAAGTGCATCAGGAAAAGGAGATGACCATTTACATAATCATTATTATCATTCCCACTAACAACATTTACTAAACATTAATCTACGTCAAACACTGCATGTGAGCTTGCGGGAACATATAAAGATGCATAAATCAAGATCCCAGCTCAATCACCTATTAACCTAGTAGTAGTTTCAGACATATACATGAAAGATAAATAGAAATATAAATTAATTAAATTGTAAGTGTCAAAGAGTAGTTAAGAGTGGGAGCACAATTTCCTGAGATGTGAAAGAGTGCTCTGCCTTAGGTTTATGTGTCCACAAATAAATGTGACTGTGGAGAAACAAGGAAAGGTAAGGAGGGGATATTTAATGTTCCACTTTTATCTATGAAGAGAATGCCTGTGATTTATCCATTGCTTTTGTACTCCTCCTCCTCCCTCATTTTCAAAACGATTGTAACTGCAACCTGAATTCATAATACAAATGAATAGATATTTTTCAATGAGTGAGAGCCCTCATCCAAGACTCCTTATGGACTTGGCTTGCGAACTTGGGAGATGTCATTTTACAGGCTCAAATATATTAGCTTGATCTGTGGAGGGCAATGTTTAGATTCATCCACATGGAGGAGTTAGCCTCATCTATTGGATTGAGGTGGTGCACAAAAGCACTGAGCAAGAAGAGGCTTTGATAACTCTGCTTCCTCTAGGGTCTTAAAGCAGAGGCATACATTAATTCACTCAGTCAACAAATATTTTTGAAATGCTGCCTTCAACAATGACGAAAAGAAGATATTATAATGTGTCTCATGCCCTAAAAAATTTATAGCAGGTAAGACAGACCCATACAGAATAAATATATAATACACTGTGATGAGAAAAATGGCAATGGTATGAATGATATGCATCACAGAGAAGGTTGAACACCTTGGCAATGGAGGAAGGCTACACTGAAAGGATAGCATTTCAATTTAGTCTAGAAGAGAAGAAAGAAGTAGCTTTGCTCTCATGGAAAAGTACAGTAGATATTAGTGCTCCTTTGCCTGTAAAGATCCACAGCCCTGTGGCATTTCCCATCTACTTTTTAAGAGTTAGTAGCCCCTAGGCATAACCTATGAAGGGAAGTAGAACTGGGTGCTTTCTTCTAGGCCTGGTGAATTATTTTCCTTGCTAAAGAAACCTCATGGAGTGTTTCTGGTTGGAGTCAGTGTTGGTCTGTTTTGCTATAAAGGAATACCTGAGCCTGGGTCATTTGTAAAGAAAAGAGGCTTATTTTGTTCATGGTTCTTCAAGCTGTACAAGAAGTATGGTGCCAGTATCTGCTTCTGATGAGGGCCTCAGGAAGCTTCTAATCATGGTGGAAGGTGCAGGGGGAGCAGGAGTGCCACACAGTGAGAGAGCAAAAGACAAGGTGGGGAGATCTGAGACCTTATTTTTAGCAACCAGATCTCATGGCAACTCATTACCACAGGGAGGGCACCAAGTGATTCATGAAGGGTCTGTTCCCCATGACCCAAACAACTCTGACTAGGCTCTATATCTAACATTGGAGGTCACATTTTAACGTGAGATTTGGAGGGGACATACATCCAAACCCATCAGAGCCCTCTCTACATGTTTCCCAATTCTCTTTGGATGAGTGACCCCAGAACATATATTTCTAATGGATATCACAAATGAAAGAGAACCATCCAAAACTCTGAGTCACTTAGATGTTATGCCTGCTATCATTACACTGGCCAGAGAAAGTCAGTTGGCCAATGCAAACATCAATGAGCAGGGAAAATATTATTTTTCTACCTCAATGGGAGGTATAATAAAAGTCCCTAGAAAAGCAAAGGCATATCTGTAATTCTATGTCAGGGAGGCAGTGAATGAAGAACTGGAAATAACGACCTAATCTATCCAAGGGCATTCCTGCCCTCTGCTGTCTGCATTCCACCATGCGATTCTTAAATGAATGCTTTTATCCTGAAGCCACTCAGTGCCAAAAAGAGCCTGACAGATCTCCAATCTTGTCAGAACTTCCCTGTGTCATTGAAGTTTCCCTGACTCCCACCAATGGAGTACTTAATAGAATTCGAACTCATAGGTTCTCTTGGTTCTGACTCCTGATAGCAGAAGAGTGAGCTGGACTCAGCAGAAGGCTTGGTGGTACTGAGATCACTTCACAGCACTTCATTCCTGTTCCTGTTCGGGTTCTCACTCACAACATTTATCTGCCCCTCTTGTCTAGTATCTTTTTAAAGAATAATTTTTTTTTTTTGGAGACAGAGTCTCACTCTGTTGCCTAAGCTGGAGTTCAATGCTGTGATCTCAGCTCACTGTAACTTCCGCCTCCTAGGTTCAAGCAGTTCTCATGCCTCAGCCTCCTGAGTAGCTGGGATTACAGGCTCACGCCACCATGCCCAGCTAAATTTTGTATTTTTAAGTAGAAAGGGAGTTTCACTATGTGGGCCAGCCTGGTCTTGAACGCTTGACCTCAGGTGATCCACCTTCCTCGGCCTCCCAAAGTCCTGGGAATACAGACGTGAACCACCACACCGAGTCTGGCTAGTATCTTTCAAGGAGATTTTTCTGGCAATATGTACCTTTATCTTTTTGCATGTATACATTCCAATTCTCCATTTTTTTTCTTTGTCTAAATGGATGATTTGGGGACCTTGGAGTACTAGAACTCCATCTAATTCATAATATGCCTCAGGAGAAGGCCGTGTTATTATTTAGGGTTCTCCAGAGAAAAAGAACCAAGAATTAATGGAAAGAAGTAATCACAGAAACCACCGCTTGTTTCTTTGCTTCCTTCTGAACATCTGTTCCATTCTCCTACTTCTTTTTACAGAATAGCACCTTTTTTTTGGTTATTCAATAGCATGCACATGACTAAAAAATAGTTGCCATCTCCACTTCTGCTGGAGAGCCACAAAGCTTCAGGGCCCACAACCTTATGTCAACACATGACTTTTATCTCTGTGATTTACATTTCAATTCCTGAGAATGAGAATTAGATCAGTGTTAGGACTACCAATGTGTTATTTTGCTTAGCATCAAGTGTGTATTCCTGGTGACCAGAGTGTGAATGCATTTATTTTCTATTGCTGCTGTAACAAATTACCATAAGTTTAGTAGCTTAAAACAATGGAAATTTATCTTATAGATCTGGATATCAGAAGGCTGAAATAGGTTTCACTGGGCTAACATCAAGACATTGGCAGGACTCTATCTATCTGGAAGCTCTAGAGGAGAATCCGTTTTTGCCTTTTCTAGCTTCTAGAAGCTGCCTGCTTCATTTCTGACTGCCTTTTCCATCCTCAAATCTTTTTTTTTTTTCACTTGTAAGGACTCTTGTGATTATATTTGACCCACACTTATAATCCAGAATTATCTCTTCATCTAGAAACCCTTAATCATATCTGCAAAGGCTGTTTTGTTATGTAAAGTACAATTCACTAGTTCTAGAAATTAAGACACGGACATCTTTGTTGAGAGGCTGGAAGGGAACACCATTATTCCACCAATCATAGTGAGGGTCATAAAAATGTGTTGCCAATGACACCAAGGCTGTGAGTGGGAGGCATTTCTTTTCATAAAGAGTGAGGTAAGAGTAGGAAATTAAATAACATATCTACTTTGTTTTCCTGAACAGAAAACTGCTTAGTAGTGAGATTTTTCCAACCTCTCTTTCTTTCCCCTGCAGTGGAATCTGTCAGCAATCTCACATTTGTAATCTGCCTGCATTTCTTTTTCTTACTAGCATGAACTAGTATTTAATTTTCTCAAAGCTAGATTCTCTCTTTATCATAATGCAGATGCCTAATCCCCTTAGACTTGATGAGAAAATATGAGATGTTGTGAAGGATGGTTTGGGAATCTGTGCTTCTAATAGGTTCACTAGGTAATTCTTGCACATACCAAAGTTTAAGAACTACCTCTGTATTCTAAGTAAAGCTGATAAACTTATCTTGTTAGAAGAGAAGAGTGAAGAAAACCTTCCAAGGGAACTAGTGTATTTTCACTGCAGCTTTTGGGAGATAATTATGAGTTTTGCATGTAACTCAGTAAGACTCTAATTCAGCCTGGTGGTACGGGAAGAGGTCATGTTAAGATAGAGGGGAAACCTTTTTTTGGACCGATCAAGCTTTATTTAACTCTCAAATCACAATGAAGGGCATAGTTTCTTCTAAGTTATGTTTTCATACTGATTTGTGTTGTTTCGAATATCACAGTAATGCCGTATCTCCAAAGGCAGTTTTCCACATCAATCTTGCTAATATCAAGGAAGCAGAAGATGATAGGCTGACGCTTGACACTCCAATGGCTGTTGTCATAAATCAGGTTGCCAGGTGTCTGAATTGGAACTATGGTGTTGTTTGAAGTCATCCAATCATGACATTTTGGGATTTGACAGGTTTTGTTTTACAGTTTAGATAAGTGGATCCAAGTATAACATGCTTTCTTTTCCAATTTATAGTTATTTGTTTTGAAGAACTTTTGTTTGTAAGTAAGCTAAGAAAATAAGTTGTAATTAAGCTGAAAAAGTAAGAAAGAAAATATATACAGTAACCTAGGGGAAAAAAACATGTAATTTTTGATGCTGGTGGTTTGGTTTTAATAATATGGCAGATTACATGATATAAAAATCTCCCAAGTATAAAGTACTTGGAAGTACTGAATTTAATAAAATAGTCACATGTAAATGGTTGAGTGAGTTCACTAGGATGGAAGGGATACTACCAGAAACCAAAAACAAAACAGAAATTGGACTTAGTTTACCTTCACTTTATGTTTGGGACTTGAATTTATACTCTGTGGCATGTGAACCCTTAAGCTGAGAAATTATCATGAAGTTCTCTGGAGCACTTGGTAGAAGTTGGTACAAAATCTTTTTTGGATGGGAACATCCTTAACTTTGGTGGTAAGGGATTCCCATAGATGCAATTAAAAAAAAAAAAAAACCTTGGGGGGAGAAAAAAAAAGAAAACGCCCTGCCAGACATGGACCCCAAATTCAAAATTGCAAAATCTGTGAAGCCATCTAAGTGACAGAAACAAATAGCAAGATTAGAATCACCCCACCCCCACTAAAAATCTGAAATAACATTTTTTAACAACTCTAAAATAAATATGTAAAAATTATTGAAGATATAAAATGGAATTCAAAGCATGAGAAGCCAACTTTATGTTATTACATAGTGCCTTGCATTAATATTTTCACTATATGTTACGAGTACAGAGTGTTGTGGTAGTTCAGAGAATGAAGACAGCTATAGAAATTATTGGTATTATATCTTAAATTTGATTCTAAAATGTTGACAAGAGAAAACTTTAGTTGGAGAAACGTTACTTCTTTCAAGGTATCAATTAGATATTGCAAATCAATGGCATCACAGCAAGTTGAAAAACGAATGTTGCTATAAAACCTAACACATTAACTTGTGGGAATGAGTGTTAAATTGAAATCATGACCAACGCAGATACTGCTTATGAAATATAATCATATCCTTATTCAGACAAACTAAGATAGATGCCACTTCTAAAATTATATGAAACATCCCAGAAATTGCCAAGCAACACACATCCAGAAAGCATAAATAGAGTACTACAAATCATCGTGTAATAAGACAGTTACATTCAGAGTGGCAAATATCATCTTAAAGATATAGGATTCTATTTGCTGGCTCAATCATAGCATAAATTCTGGATAAAATCTCTGAACTTGAAATGTGTTAGGTTTAGTAACACAAGTGAAGCGTATTTGCATTTCACTAGCAGAATGAGATATTATGGGAGTCAAATATTATCTACTTTAGATTTGTTGTCAATTGATGAAGAATGAGTGTTATATAAATCACCAAAGAAATTAACTTTCTTCAAAGATAATGAGCTTCATTAAACATATCCCTTTATTACCCTTGACTATACGATCAAAATTTTCCCATTCTTGCCAGTTGTTTTAATATGTTGGGTTGCGGCCAACAGGCTGTCAGGTGTCAACTTTCTAAAGATCATATTCCATGTGGGAAAATGTGCAGTGCTTTTGTAGCAGAAAGGGAACTGTTTATTGCTTGCATTATGTAGTTGTCTCAGACTTCTTATGAACTTAGTATCGCTTTGCAAGCTGGTGGCTGACTTACTTTTTGTCAAAGTTCCTTTGTAAGGGTGAAATATAAAAGCTGTCAATTACATTTTGACAGTAATAATTACATGTATCAACAGTCATAAATTCCATTTTTTTGTGGATCTGAGTCTAATCTTTCATCTAAACTCTCTTCTATTGTAGCTATTTATGGAAGTCTATTTTGCTTATTTTCATGCAGACTACCATTTCCTGTAATGAGTTCATAATGTAGTTAGTTGAAAAAGGCCTTTGGATTTTTGTTATTCCTCTCTTTGCCATTGTTTATTCTCCTTTTTAAACTTTTTTTCTACTATGAGCCTGGATGGAAGAGGAGCAGAGAGAAGACATACAGCAAAGCTCTATCTATAAAAGAATGCCAACCAACTCTGAGGCTTCCTCTTACAAATTCTACTATTTTTTTCTTCTTTCTTTTTTGAGACAGGGTCTTGCCTTGTTTCCGAGGCTGGAGTGCAGTGGTGTGACCTCAGCAACCTCGACCTCCTGGGCTCAAACAATTCTCCAACCTTAGCCTCCGCAGTAGCTGAGACTACAGGAGCATGCTACCATGCCCGGCTAATTTTTTTTTTTTTTTTCTGAGGCAGAATTTCATCATGTTGTCCAAGCTAGTCTTAAATTTCTGAGCTCAAGCACAGTCTCCCAAAGTGCTAGGACTGCAGGCGTGAGTCCCCATGCCTGGCCAAATTCTACCAGACAAAACCACTTACAGTTTTTAAACACATTTAGTTCGAAACAGAAAAGCAGTCATAAAAATGTCAAGTAATACAGGCTTGAAATTTTCAACTTTATTCAGTGAAAATGGCTGTGATGCTTTTGAATAAAAACTTTAAATATACTGTATGAAATTTGAGATGAAAAGTTAAGAGTTACTATGTTTTAATTAAGTACCTAAAAATACCAAAGTTTGTATCAGAAACACATGATTTTCACATGACTTTATGTTGCTGCTTACTAACTTTTTCTTACCAAGTTCTAGTAGTGTTAGAAATAACTGATTATTATCGAAATGTTTATTTTATTGAACTGTAAAATTTAACTTTGGTTTACACTTGAGATCTTTCCATATGGCTGTTAATTTTGGAAATTTTTAAGTTCAAGCAAAAAAGTCAAGCAGTTACTAGATTAGGAAAAGTAATTGTGAAGTAAAAGCAGCTACTGTAAAATAAGGAGGGGACTTAGTAATGCGTAGTGGTTATATACATCTCAACCTTTTCCAGAAAGACTCTATAAACATTCTTCATACACAAACTTAATTCCCTTAATTAAAAATATTTTGTTGAGGAAAAGTATTGTCTTCTAAATAGATTTCAATATTAGCCTTTTATTTTATAGTCACATCTTCTTAAGAATCTAAAATATTTTATGGCTTTGCTTATTGAGTAAATATATATTTTTGGACTAATATTTAGAATGTAACTATATGTTCATAAGTTAATTAGGAATCTGATGGGATAGGATAGATTAATAGGATAAATTAATCTAATCCTATTAATCTATAAGTTAATTATGTTAGATTTAGATGATTTTCTAATTAGTTCAAGAGTAATAGACTAGTTACCTTTCAATAAATAATATTAAACACTATACTTTAATTACTTAAACCTATGTGAATGTATGCATATGTATGTGTGCTGGGGGTGGACAGGCACATAGCTACTTTATAATTTTAGTGAAATTTGTTTGTTCTTTCATGGTTAAGCTTTTTCCTTTATAGACAAACATCTGTTGGCTCATGGAATTAGCTATTATAAAGAAAGGAATTAAGATTACCTAGAGCAAGAGTAAATGATTGTTGGATTTGGAACACAAACAGGTGACTGTTTCTACAAGGAATATTGGACTATGTATGATGTTAGGATGTCAAGGATACGTAATAGAAAAGACTCAGAAGTCATTGCAGAAGAGTTACCTGGAGACAGGATGTTAAGAACTGCTGTGGCTTTTTGTTTCATAAGGTACTCCCGTGTCGTTAGCCATTCTTTTTTTTTATTGCATTTTAGGTTTTGGGGTACATGTGCAGAACATGCAAAATAGTTGCATAGATACACATGTGGCAGTGTGATTTGCTGTCTTCCTCCCCTTCACCCCATCTGGCATTTCTCCCCATGCTATCCCTCCCCAGCTCCCCCCGCCCACTGTCCCTCTCCTGTTCCCCCCAATAGACCCCAGTGTGTAGTGCTCACCTCCCTGTGTCCATGTGTTCTCATTGTTCATCATCCACCTATGAGTGAGAATATGCGGTATTTCATTTTCTGTTCTTGTGTCAGTTTGCTGAGAATGATGTTCTCCAGATTCATCCATGTCCCTACAAAGGACATGTACTCATCATTTTTGATGGCTGCATAATATTCCATGGTGTATATGTGCCACATTTTTCCAGTCCAGTCTATCATCAATGGGCATTTGTGTTGGTTCCAGGTCTTTGCTATTATTGTAAACAGTGCTGCAATGAACATTCGTGTGCATGTGTCCTTATAGTAGAACGATTTATAGTCCTTTGGATATATACCCAGTAATGGGATTGCTGGGTCAAATGGAATTTCTATTTCTAGGTCTTTGAGGAATCGCCACACTGTCTTCCACAATGGCTGAACTAATTTACACTCCCACCAACAGTGTAAAAGTATTCCTATTTCTCCACATCCTCTCCAGCATCTGTTGTCTCCAAATTTTTTAATGATCGCCATTCTAACTGGCGTGAGATGGTATCTCAATGTAGCTTTGATTTGCATTTCTCTGATGACCAGTGATGACGAGCATTTTTACATATGTTTGTTGGCCTCATGTATGTCTTCTTTTGTCTTTACTATTGCACACCATCTGTTAAATGACTTTGATAATAGTGCAGGTAACTCATGGGATCTGGTGTAGAAATGTGCACCCACTATATAAGGATGGTTTTCACTAATGCATGGGACTCAAATCTATAAAGTTCATTATGAAATGTTAGACCTCTTTTCTCATGCCAATGTACGCAGTCAGTCCCTTTTAAAGAAGAGTGCTCCTACTGCTGAAATAATAAGTCTGTTGTTTAATTGGGTATTTGTCACAAAGGTTGGAAAAACAGGTTGTGAAGGGAAGGTTTTCAGGGCTGAGTGAGTTACTTTATTTTCTTTTTAAAGTAAAATATAGAATATTATGTTTTAAAAAACTTTGCCACTTTTATTGCAGAATGTTTAACAGAAATATCGGTGGGTCCATGAACATGTCAACTTAAACTACACTGTAAAGGGACTTGAAAATATATGCACATCATTTTAGTGTACTTTTTAATTCCTAAAGAAAAATTTTAATTCTTAAAGATCATGTAGACATTTTAGAAAATATTGACAGGGTTTTATTTCACTCTTTTTCTAATAATTACTAAATAATAAATAATTTTCTAATAATTACTAAAGGATAGTAATTATTTTATGAATAAAATTCTAAAATGCGAAGATTAGATCAACAATTAGGAATAATGGTTACCCCTTATGGCTTCAGGAGATACCAAGAGGTGTTTCTTTTTATTTTAATGCTGCTGTCTTGAGAAGGTATGAAAGGTTGATATAGGCTAAAAAGGCCTATTATGTGCAGGTGTGGGTGTAACTAACACGGGCTCAGGTAAGAAGCTGCCATGCATCACTAATGAGAGACTCAGCCAAAGGATTGCCTGCAAGTTCTAAAGCTTCAGATGCTGTATGTAGTTGGAAAGCCTAGAATTCCTTTTTGAATTACTCTATTTTACAGCTATATTTATTAGAATTTGAGTAAACTACAAATACACATACTTCTAAGATGCCATCGTAATAAAGACCAACAATTTGGTTACATTTCAGGGAGAAAGGCTACACTGAAATGAACGTTGTAAGAAAACTCAATTTAATGATATCTTGGAGTATATTCTTGCTTCACGTACTGCTGTTTTCATTACAAGGTAAGAACTCAGATTAAATTTTTATGTTAATTTATTGTATTTTTGTTTTTCTTACAGTTTATGCAAATAGTTTTCTCATATAAAGCACTTTGAAGTTATTAGGATGAATTGTACTAAATAATACTAAGATCACATTAAAAAATTTTTTTAATAATGTAGATAATTTAGACCTAAAATGGCTAGTTAAAAATCATGCTTTTATTGTGATATGCAATTGTACTAGAACCTTTTAGTTTTCATTTTTTGAATCTTTTTTTAAATGATTGGTTAAAAAATCATGCTTTTATCATGATATGCAATTGTATTAGAAGAAGCTCTAATTCTAACTTTCTCTCCTAAAAGATTATTTAAAGTAATTGTCTTTTTGCAATTTAAACATTTGAAATTTTATGGTAAACTAAGAGCAATTGAGTACTCAAACTTTCTTCATGCCTAAAGAATAGTAAAAAACCTAAAGAATAGGAAAAAAAAAATGTTTTAAGAATGTCTAACATCTGGGGATAAAAATTGATTCTAATGATTTTTATGGTAATTTTGTTAATAATTTTTTTTGCTATTAGATTTTTTTTATTATGGAAAACTTAGAAGCACACACAAAATTAAAATGACATAGCACACCTCCATGTGCCTTCACCCAGATTCCATACTATGGGCATTTTGTGGAACTAGTTTTACCCTGTTACACATTTTCTTGGAGTATTTTAAATTTGTGAAATACATACTATATTTTTAATAGATAAGCACTTTATCACACCTAACAAAATGGGGAAAGGATTTATTTACTTACAGTTGTTAATTTTTAATACCTGTAAAGGTCTGTATGCTTTAAAGCTTGTAGGGGAAATTGGAGAAATTCCTTAAGTATAAAAGACTACAGAGGTCAAAGGTGCTGTTTTCCAATTCCAGTTGTGACTGAAACCTCAAGGAGATAAATGTCACAGAATCTTGAGAGCTGAGGAGACTTTGCAGATAACTGTCCAATGCCATCATTTAATGGTGTGCTTGGTGTTTTGTTTAAGCTTGGAATAAACTAAGTGGTAGACTAGAACAAAAACTTGGATCTCTGATTCCAAGTTTAGTATCTGTTCAATTGCATTGTGTCTCTGTGTAAATCCACGTACACTAATCCATTCTTTTTAGCGTATCAGTCACTCATTGTCTCACAAGAAATTTGCTGGTCAAATCCCTCTAAAAATGCAAAAATAACAGCGAACTTCAATCAAAATTTTAGAATTTAGGTTAAAATGTTCTTTTAAACAACTAGAGCATGTAGCCAACATATTTGGCTAATTTTTTTTCATGCTTATATATTTGTCTCTGGCAGAATATATTTGTGCATCATCTGTATTGACGGGAACATCAAAGTGAGTATTTCTTGTTCTTCATATCATCTAAAATATAAAGTTAATGGGAATGACCAAACCACAGCAGGCAACTCTATCTGTTTTTGAAAAAAGGAAGTGAAATATTTTACAAAAAAGCATAAAATATGCTTTAAAAAACATTTCTACATATTCAAATGATCAAGCATTAATTTCCTTATTTATGAAAATATTTCCTTTCATTTTAATTACAAGAGTCCTTGGTGACTGTAGATACTAAAAAGATATTACTTTCACTTCAAAGGTTTGTAAAAAAGTTATATTCTATAATGTTATCCTTTACATTATTAATATGCATTATTGCTGACAAATGTCTTATGTGTATTTTTAGCAGAGTAACACAGCTTTTAATGATAAAAAGAAAAAATTGTTTTAGCAGTAAATAATTAAAATCATGTTTGGACTAAACTGATCTGCTTAATGAAAAGCAGAATTCGGTTTACCAATTAAGTTTTTTTAAATAAAATGTTTATTGATAAATATAACAGAAAAGCAAAACATTATAAACAAAATATTTGCCTTAGTGAATTATTAGCCATTTAATTTTGATAAATTGCAATTTGATGTTCTTACTCACATTAATGTTAACTTGCCCTTTGTGACATAGCACAGGAGAGAATTAAGTACTATGTTTGAAAAAAGGGAAAGTGTAAATACTGACCTCACCAGATTTGCAAAGTCTTGTGGAGAAAATATTGCCAGGGTTGGTGCTACAGTGTTTCACTATTTTGTTTATTTTCCCATCTCAAAGTTCCTTCCTAAAATTCAGTTTATATCAAAGACTAGAGAAATTTGGGGACACTTCTGAATTTTGTAAAATGAGACAGCACCACCGCTCAAATCTAACCCCTCCAGAACAGGGAGGGGGAACCTTTTAAATGTTAAACTAAGAAAGACCTCTTTGATAAAGTGATGGAAATCAGGAGGAAAACACCAGCTCTCTCTTGGGAAAAGCTTGTTCAGGTTGCCTAGGGGCCTTTGACTATACAAGTTCTTTTTGTTTTCTTCCAGAAACGGGTTTCATGAAAATCGACAGAAAAGAGTTCTTTTAGCAGCACAGGTAGGTTATGCCTCAGATGGAGAGAGAGGCAGAGAAATAATCCATTCTGTTTTGGACTCCGCTGTCACTTCAACAACGAGACCTTTGTGGAGGGGAATAAAATTTAAGAACAAGATAAGAAGAAGGAGGAAGAAGCAAAGTAACTCCATTGCTTTTCTACGACCATCGAATTGATGATCAGGTCACATCGACTTGTTTGGAACAAAATACATTTTTTTTAAATTGTTGTTATTTAGCTCAGTTACCTACTAATAGGTATGAGGCATTTAATCCCATGCACTTGCCGGAAAGTTAGAAGTACTTTAAAAATTAAGCACAGTATCAGTTAGGACAATGACAACAGTACAAATACATGCAAAAAGAGGCCACAAAAGGTGTAAATGATATGAGTTAAATACTGCAAAAAGGGCATCAGATATGTCCTGATGTTTTGACAGAAAGTTTTTATAATGCATGATAAATTTAAATTGTGGGTATGTCTGAATAAGTGACCTGTTTTTTGGCGGGCCAGCATAGCACTGGATTTGAGGAGAACTTCTTGCCTGGGTGCCTTTATATGAAGGATATTGGATAATTGCAATTTCTTCAAACTGGTTGGAATGCTCAAGTGGATGGGTTTAAAAAACCTTTCTCTAAATGATGGATGGTAAAATACAGAATCCTAACTTACTAAAGGCATTTCTTTGAAAAGGAATATGATTTGAGTATTTATGTAGCAAACAGCTTAAATATTCAAGGAAGCGTTTGTTAAATATTAAATCGCAAATAGTTTTTATTTGCATTATGTGATAGATATCTGCATTTGTATATTATGTAGTATTAATTAAAGAGAATTACTGGTTGTATGGAAGACAGATCGATATGCTGTTGTGTCTGGTTAGAAGACAGAACTGATTTATTCTTATCAAGAGTAGAGACCTTTTTGTACCAGTGTTACTGGAAAGGGGTCCTAATCCAGACCCCAAGAGAGGATTCTTGGTTCTCATGCAAGAAAGAATTTGGGGAAGTCAATAGAGTAAAGTGAAAGCAAGTTTGTTAAGAAGGTAAAGGAATAAAGAATGGCTACTTCACAGGCAGAGAAGCAGCATGAGGGACTTGACTGAGTATACTTGTAGTTATTCTTGATCATATGCTAAACAAGAAGTGGATTATTCATGGCTTTTCCAGGAAAGGGGCAGGAATTTCCTACAAACAAGGATTCCTTTTCCTTTTAGACCATATAAGATAACTTCTGGGTGTTGCCATGGCATTTGTAAACTGTCACGGCACTGCTAGTAGTGTCTTTTAGCCTGTTAATGTATTATAATTAGAGTGTAATGAACAGTGAGGACAACCAGAAGTTACTTTCTTTTTTTTTTAATTGCATTTTAGGTTTTGGGGTACATGTGCAGAACATGCAAGACAGTTGCATAGGTACACACATGGCAGTGTGTTTTGCTGCCTTCCTCCCCTTCACCCACATTTGGCATTTCTCCCCAGACTATCCCTCCCCAGCTCCCCCCGCCGGCACTCCCCTATTCCCCCCAATAGACTCCAGTGTTTAGTACTCCCTTCCCTGTGTCCATGTGTTCTCATTTTTCATCACCCGCCTATGAGTGAGAATATGCGGTATTCCATTTTCTGTTCTTGTGTCAGTTTGCTGAGAATGATGTTCTCTAGATTCATCCATGTCCCTACAAACGACACGAACTCATCATTTTTGATGGCTGCAAATATTCCATGGTGTATATGTGCCACATTTTCCCAATCCAGTCTATCATCGACGGGCATTTGGGTTGGTTCCAGGTCTTTGCTATTGTAAACAGTGCTGCAATGAACATTCGTGTGCATGTGTCCTTATAGTAGAATGATTTATAGTCCTTTGGATATTTACCCATTAATGGGATTGCTGGGTCAAATGGAATTTCTATTTCTAAGGCCTTAAAGAATCGCCACACTGTCTTCCACAATGGTTGAACTAATTTACACTCCCATCAACAGTGTAAAAGTATTCCTATTTCTCCACATTCTCTCCAGCATCTGTTGTCTCCAGATTTTTTAATGATCACCATTCTAACTGGTGTGAGATGGTATCTCAATGTGGTTTTGATTTGCATCTCTCTAATGACCAGTGATGATGA
Source organism: Callithrix jacchus (assembly GCF_049354715.1). Lineage (NCBI taxonomy): Eukaryota > Metazoa > Chordata > Mammalia > Primates > Cebidae > Callithrix > Callithrix jacchus. The sequence continues at coordinate 82,924,798 of NC_133510.1, forward strand.
GCATTTTTTCTTATGTTTGTTGGCCTCATGTATGTCTTCTTTTGTAAAGTGTCTGTTCATATCCTTTGCCCATTTTTGAATGGCCTTGTTTGTTTTTTTCCTGTAAATCAGTTTGAGTTCTTTGTAAATTCTGGATATCAGCCCTTTGTCAGATGGGTAAACTGCAAAAACTTTTTTCCCATTCTGTTGGTTGCTGATTCACTCTAGTGACTGTTTCTTTTTCTGTGCTGAATTGTGGAGTTTGATTAGGTCCCATTTGTCTATTTTGGCTTTTGTTGCCAATGCTTTTGGTGTTTTGGTCATGAAGTCCTTGCCTACTCCTATGTCCTGAATGGTTTTGCCTAGATTTTCTTCTATGGTTTTTATGGTGCCAGGTCTTATATTTAAGTCTTTAATCCATCTGGAGTTAATTTTAGTGTAAGGTGTCAGGAAGGGGTCCAGTTTCTGCTTTCTGCACATGGCTAGCCAATTTTCCCAACACCATTTATTAAACAGGGAATCCTTTCCCCATTGCTTGTTTTTGTCAGGTTTATCAAAGATTGTATGGTTGTAGATATGTTGTGTTGCCTCTGATGCCTCTGTTCTGTTCCATTGGTCTATATCTCTGTTTTGGTACCAGTACCATGCTGTTTTGATTACTGTAGCCTTGTAGTATAGTTTGAAATCCAGTAGTGTGATGCCTCCTGCTGTGTTCTTTTTGCTTAGATTTGACTTGGCTATGTGGGCTCTCTTTTGGTTCCATATGAAGTTCATGGTGGTTTTTTTCCAGTTCTGTGAAGAAAGTCAATGGTAGCTTGATGGGGATAGCGTTGATTCTGTAAATGACTTTGGGCAGTATGGCCATTTTCACGATATTGATTCTTCCTAACCATGAACATGGAATGTTTCTCCACCCGTTTTTGTCCTCTCTTATTTTGTTGAGCAGTGGTTTGTAGTTTTCCTTGAAGAGGTCCCTTACATTCCTTGTGAATTGTATTCCTAGGTATTTTATTCTTTTTGTAGCAATTATGAATGGCAGTTCGTTCTTGATTTGGCTCTCTTTAAGTCTGTTATTGGTGTATAGGAATGCTTGTGATTTTTGCACATTGATTTTATATCCTGAGACTTTGCTGAAGTTGCTTAAAAATATGGAATGCTTCATTAGTTTGCGTGTCATCCTTGCGCAGAGGCCATGCTAATGTTCTCTGTATTGTTCCAATTTTAGTGTATGTGCTGCCGAAGCGAGCACCAGAAGTTACTTTCATTGCCATTTTGGTTTTGGCAGGGTTGGGCCAGCTTCTTTCCTTCAGGATCTTTATGACCTGTATCTTGCGATACCAGTCCTGCTGACCTCTTATCTCCTCTTCTGACTAAGAATGCCTAACCTCTTGGGAATGCAGCCCAGCAGATATGAGACTCATTTTATCCAGCCCCTATTCAAGATGAAACCACTCTGGTTGGAGCACCTCTGACACCAGAATAGGCAAAGGATTGTCTGTGGAATAGAAACACATTTTATTTTTCTTAAAAAGAGTGTTTTGTGTACTGAAGTACTTGTGTCATGTAAAGTGGTTAAAATGATTTTTCTCTGAGAAATTTTATGTGTATATTTGCCAGTAGACTGTATTACCCACAAAAGGACTTACGCATGACTCAAGAGAAAATCAGAATTTGAGAAAAACTGCATTCTGGTGAACCCACTACATTGAGGAACCTGTGAAATATGCCCCAAAGATGTCACATTAAGTGCCCAATGGATGGGGTTATACTGTTGTCCATTTAAATGTTTTTAGAATTTGTATACTTTACTCCCTTTTAGGGAAAATGAAGAGCAGGAGACTTGTACTTCTACTTCCTAAGGCTAGAAAACATGTGTCAAGATCATTTATTATCTGAACAATTTTTAAAAGAAGAAGTTTCAACAGCAGTTAATGAGGTCATAATCTTGCACTGCACTGTTTAGAATTGGAATTTCATGTGTTACAAGGCCATTCTTATCCATAGATTATTCACTCCCACCAGGAAAACAGAGCAGTGATGGGTAGATAAGTATGCAAATAAGGACTCAGAAATACTTTGGCAATGAGGTGAGCAAGAAAGGGTAGACACATATTTCTGTAAATAGCGCATTTGTATGCTGCAGTGATTTCCCATCTAGAGACAGTATTTCCCTGTACCTCTCCCTGTCCTATGGAGATGTAATCAGGAAGGAGGAAGGATGGGCCCTCCTCTTTTATCAGTTACATCAATATATGCACCTGTTGCCTGGGACTTTTTTTGCATTTGCATTACATTCCAAAAACTCCTTTTCTGAAAGCAGGCTCTAAGAGATGTACTGCATAGGTCATTCATTTGGGAAGCACCCAAAGAAAGGAGAAAGGAAAATATGTGGCGAAGGGAGAAAATAAAATATGGGGTATGTTTATGAGGGGCTTTCTGCTGTAGGCAGCTGGAGCTCAGTCTTACTGGAGATTTTCTGAAGAACCATGTAGAATGTGTCCTAGAATCTTTTCTAGGTTGAGGGAAGCCTCTGGAGAGCCTAAAATCCCTAGTAAGGTACCTTCTGTAGTCTTTTCTGCTTGGACTTTGCCCTCAGGCAAAGACAGAAAGTTGGAGGCTTTCAATGTGCGCAGAAATCCAGATGAATTCCAATGTGAATTCAGAGGTGGGCTGAGAGGATGAAGGGAGAGGTATCAACAAAGTCTGCCATAGTCATGGCTCTAAACACCCTTGGGAGAAGATTCCCATCGAACCATGTCTTTTTTCAGTTCAGTTGGTATTTGTTGATGACATACCAAGAACAGTGCTTGAGATCTAAACAGGAATAGCAATGCCTGCTATCTAGAAACTCCATCTGTTATGGAGGTAGGCTTATAAAGAAGTCATTTCTTTGCAACAGGTTTATTAAATCCAAGGCAACCTCAATCATTTGCCATTATTTATATGACATGAAAAGTAAATATGCTCCCAATTATAAATGTAAGATGCCATTCTGAGTTCAAATATGTCAATAAATAAATAAATAAATGAAATCTGCATGTCACATCTTAGCCTTGGTGAAATGTAGTATGATGTATGGGATGCCGGGTAGATAGGATGTTGTGGTAGCCAGAAAGGTAGTATGCTATGGAGTCATTCTAATTTACATAAAGGAGATGTGGATTGAGTTGGGCTAAAGGAAATGGAGCAAAAAACAAATTACGTATTTTTATCTTGCTCTAGTGTTATCCAATGTTTTCAGTTTTTACCTAATAATAAAAACAGGTAGCATGTTTACAACTCTTTTTTTTTTTTTTTGAGCCAGAGTTTTGCAATTGTTGCCCAGGCTGGAGTGCAATGGGGTGATCTCAGCTCATTGCAACCTCTGCTTACTGGGTTTAAGAGATTCTCCTGCCTTAGCCTCCGGAGTAGCTGGAATTACAGGTGCACACCATCAATTCCAGCTAATTTTTTGTATTTTTAGTAGAGATGGGATTTCACCATGTTTATCAGGCTGGTCTTGAACTCCTGACCTTAGGAGATCCACCTGCCTTGGCCTCCCAAAGTGCTGGGATTACAGGCTTGAACTACTGCACATGGTCTGTATCTTTACAACTCTTATTATGTGCCTGGCACTATTCTTGCTGCATTGCTTACGTCATTTCACTGAATCCTCACAATTCTGCAAGGCACATAGTTTTATTCCATTTTATAGACTAGGAAACTGAGGCTGACCTGGTTGAATAACTTGTTCAAGGTGACAGGCCCTGTGAGGTAGAGTTGAAGTCTTCATATACTTTCCTGAGTATCAGAGATGATTGGCTTTCATTAAAGGGATTGGCATAAACCATTTTGGAGGCAAAGGAGGAAGGTTTTGGTGTCCAGTAATATCTGGGGCTGTGTTAGATCTAGGCATCCAGAAGCAATGTGGCTGAAGAGAGAATAAGACTTGCTGTCCTCAGGGAATCGAGGTCATAGACTGTTGTTGAATCTAACTTAGTTTGAAGGCAGAGGCAAGGACAAAAAGGAGAAATTGAATAGTGAGGATAAAACCTGGGAGTATTGAGAACAGGAGACAATGAACCTGAAACCATGATGTGGGGGAAAGAGTTTAGAACGAAATCTTCAGATAGTGGGAGTGTGTGTCTTTTATATAGCATGAGCTGAGCATGATGGCATGCGCCTGCAGTCCCAGCTTGAGTCCAGGAGTTAGAACTCAGCCCAGGAAACACAGTGAGTTTAGGAGTTAGAGTCCAGCCCAGGAAACACAGCCCAGGAAACAAAGAGAAGAGTGAGACCGTATCTCTTAAAAAAAAAAAAAAAAAAAAAAAAAAAGATATAGCACGAGTACATTTCTTGTTACAGGAAAAATGCTGAGATGGAAAATGTTGAAATAAAATTTCACATAAGGGACACCAGAATCTGCTGAGAAAGAACTTTGCTCCTGAAGTCACAGGCCTCATTTTTCCATGCTTCTTATCTTTTCTTTAGTTTTTCTAATACCATCTGCTATTTAATTTGGCAATTATTTGGCAAGTTTTGAATGTGTTTATTCTGGTGAAATGTAAGTACTATTGGAAAGAATATTGCCCTAGATCACACCCTCAATTGGTATGGAGTTGGAATAATAATCCATGATTGATTAGTTTTAGTAAGCCACAACTATTTGCTACTAAGCCATATAGATCTTTTAAAAACCTTATGATTTCATCTGGATTGCTTAGATTGATTGATATAAATCCCTTTATTGCTAATTTTCTGTGTGAGACACTATGTATGAAGCTTTACATATATGGCTTTAATTCATTATTATAACTAACAAGGGAAGTGCCATTATTGTTCTTATTTTATATATGAGTAAACAGAGGCACTAAGAGGTTAGGAAACTTTCTTAAGGGTAAGTAATGACAGTCAGGACTCTAATCCAACTCTGTTTGATTCTAAAATTCATGCCCTTTACCACTACTCTGAACTACTTTGGGCTCTGTAAAAAGATACATTTAAATGTTCTTGGAACTTTAAAGTGTCAGTCAGTTCTTTGGAGGCTGAAGGTGACACACACTGGCACCAAAACAGCAGATGCCTCTGTGGATGTTTTCTTTACCAATTGGCGTGCAGGCAGGCAGGACATCACCATCTGTTGGTCTGTCAACCCCGCACATTTTTTCCCCAAACGTATCTGCACCTGGAAGTGTCAGAGAATTGCTATTTCTGCAGGCAAAGCAGTCAATTATTCCTAAGGTTAGACTCCAATCAAGCTCCTTTCAGGAGATTTCGAGGTGGTTGGAGGATGGGGCGCTGGGAGAAAGAGTGGATGATGGGAAGGGGAAGGCAGTATGGGAAGTGAGAACAGAACAGAGAGCAGACAAAGTAAATGACTTGTCAAAGTCACGTAAGAGGCAAAACCAAGACTGAATGAGATCTAACCACAACCTCAGAGGAATCCTTTCTGCCTCATGGAGATGATAAGCTTCAATAACCCCAGAAAATTTAAAGTTAGCACTTTATCATTTCTGTATTTGTAGCTATTTTCTAGATTTGCCAATTTGCATGTTTGGCTTGAATTGAATAGTTTAACTGTCTTGCATTCTCATTTCTTTCTTTCAAAGTTTGAAGCTACTTCTCCGAGATATTTTTTCCATGACGCTATTAATTGGGGTGAGAGCAAAATAAAAGGTCAGTGCTTATACCTATGTTTTTGTATTTGCTTTCTCAGAAAATCCCTTTTGGGGGATATATTGAATCAAGTCTTAATAAATAGTGTTTTTGCATATGACATGAAGGAAAGTGAGCTAGGATGGTAATAATATTTAGTAATCATTTAAGTTCACATCTTAGAGAAATTTGAATTGTTTCTGAGAATAACCAGGGCCAAACATTTAGACAAAGCTGATAACTGCATGAACAAAAAAGATGTCACTGGATGTCAGAAACTATTTTATTGTGAATCAGTTATTTGCCCCTTGATCCCTATTTTTTTTGTTACCAATTCTCCATTTCCATTGAGCAGAATGCTGATGATAGTTTGAAATTTAATTTGAGTGGTAACTATGAAATAGTGATCTTTGCCAGTTTTCCTTTGATATTTGTTTTCAGGAGAATAAACAGGACTGAATATATATTTAAGGCAATACATTTATCTAAATATTTAACATCTCTTCATCAGAAAAATGCAACATTATGATCTAAGATAAATTGTAAATATACATGCCCCCCCAGGGGGGAAAACTGCATTTAAGTTTATTAAAAACATTATTTTTTAACCATATTTATAAACTAGGTTAAAACAGCATATATTTTTTCCTCAAGGTATACATGGAGATTTGTGCATTTTTAAAAGTAAAGAGACATTTTAAATCAATGGATCTTAAGGTGGGAATGAATCATAAGGGTTTTCAAATTCTTGCCTTTGACAGAACTGTGGTTAAATGTTCAATTAGATAACTATCTTCCATGAACTAAGATGTTCTCTAGTTCTCCTCATGTGTTAACTTAAATTCTTCCTGCTTGAGTTTTGCCAGTTGCTTCTTGTCTTCTCCTTATTAGAGGAATTTTTTTCATTGATTCATTTGCATTTTTAAAAATTCACTCAGGAGATGATGGTAAAATTAGGGTTAGAGTCATGGTTACTTGCTTCCTCTTTTTAACATAATTCTTTGGGAAAATTTTATAATTTTTCTTTCCATGAATGAAAGAATATTTTTGGTGACAGCAGTGACTTTGGCTTCTGCCTCATCAAAATTAAGCATAGGTTTCTTTTGTGTTTTTTGGCAGAGTCTTGCTATGTCACCCAGGCTGGAGTGCAGTGGCATGATCTTGGCTCATTGCAACCCCCATCTCCCAGGTTCAAGTGACTGTGTTGTCTTAGTGTCCTGAGTAGCCGGGATTACAAACGTGTGCCACCATGCTCAGCAGCACAGGTTTCAAATAATGTGTCATTTGTAATTGAGCCTGAGGATTAATACACAAACTTCAAATGAAATGTTTAATCATTCTCTTCAAAAGCAGGAGTTACCCTTTGAATTTTATGCTTTGCCTTATCCCTCAAGTTAATGATAGACTCTATTCTTTTTTCAGTTTTTTTTTTTGAGACAGAGTCTATCTCTGTCACCCAGGCTGGAGTCCAGTGGTGCAATCTCAGCTCACTGCAACCTCCACCACCCGGGTTCAAGCGATTCTCCTGCCTCAGCCTCCCAAGTAGCTGGGACTGCAGGCATGCACCACCATATATGGCTAATTTTTGTATATTTAATAGAGATGGGGTTTCACCATGTTGGCCAGGATGATCTGAACTCCTGACCTTAAATGATCCGCCTGGCTTGGCTTCCCAGAGTGACAGGATTAGAGACATGAGAGACCCCATTCATTAATACAGTGTTTGCTCCTGGAAGATGAGCTGATGGGATGTGTAGCCAGTGCCAAACTCCATCAACAGAATCATCTGCGGCTTGTGTACTTCTGGTTCTCATCATCTGGGACAGAGATTCCTTACATGGGAACTTGACCTTTGAATTGCTTGAAAGGGGCTAACCTTTGCTCTCAGGGTAGTTTGAGATGTGAAAGCCTGTCTTTCTTGCTTCACAGCACACATAATGAAATGAACTAGATAGAGACTTGATGGGTTTAGTTCTTTAGCTTAGCAAGGCAAGAGGCCCAGAGTTCTGTTTAAGTTAATAGTGATTACAATTTGTCCAAGCTGTATGTTGACATATTATGCTTAAAAGAACAAATGTGTGCCAGAAGATAACTTTTTTTATTTTTTGCCCCTCAGGTTCTTGTCCTTCTGAGTGCCTTAATGGAGCTTTCTGTTCTAAGACTGGAACATGTGACTGTCAAATATTTCAGGCTCTTGGGACAAGATGCCAGATCAGTAAGTTTCAGGGATGCTTATGAGAGAATTATGAGATATCAAAGAGAAAATTAAAACATAATTTGCTATAATAATGTTCATCCACTGGGAGTTGTATATTAACTAGGGAGACCACAATTCATTCTCAGTAATTTGATATAATTTAGAAACAATGTAAAACAAAAGTAGATAGGCCCATGTTTTCTTCTCATTGAGCTCTCCTATTTCTTCAAGTATTTTTTTCCCACTTTCTATAGTAATAGCCTGTTAAAACCAGGTTCTCATTTATTGCTCTTTTGCTTTATGAAATAGATTTATTATTTGGAGCCAGTCATTCTTTTGGACCTTTAATTACTTGGACATTTTATATGTTAAAAAATAGTATTGAGACTTCTTCAAAGGCAGGGGCTTTTTGTTTTTTAAAATAAACCTTTTATCTACAGTGTCTAAGATAGGACTCTATGTCAATAATAATCAATAAATACTCATTTGTTTAATCGATAGTTACTGGCATCTAGATCCCAGGCTAGGCATTGGGGATACAATGGTGAAAAATACAAACATGTTCCTGTCTGCCTGGAGGCTGAAGTCTAGAGAAGGGGATAAATATACAACACATACACAATAATACACTTGTGACAGGTGTTGTAAAGGAAAGTACAAGATGCTGTGAAAATATGAGGCAGAAGTGACCCATACTATCAGGGAAGACTGCCTGAATAATCAATCATTCTGTGTTTTTTTTTTTTCCGAAAAGGCCACAGTTGGCCAAGGCTAATAAATTTAGGTGAGAATCACAAAAATACAACATGTAAAGAGTCACCCTTCTCTTTATGCTCCCCCTAGAGTATATCAAAATGTTTTACATGTATTGAGTGCCAGTGAATGTTACTGATTTTCATACTATTCTAAAGAGAAGAGTTTAGAAAACAAAAATTGAATAGAAGATTATCTACAAGGGTAGGAAAAAAGGCATGACAACAGGAGATACAGTTGTATGATTTAAGATAAATGTTGCTTGAAATTTGGCCAGTTTGAGGTCATGAATTGTTAAATTCCAGCATGCCTTTAAAAAAAAAAAAAAAAGACGGAGTCTTACTTTGTCACCCAGGCTGGAGTGCAGTGGCTCAATCTTGCCTCACTGCAACCTCTGCCTACCGGGTTCAAGCAATTCTTGTGTCTCAGCCTCCTGCATAGCTGGGATTTACAGATGCGTGCCACCCCACCATGCTGGTTAATTTTTTGTATTTTCATAGATATGGAGTTTTACCATGTTGCCCAGGCTGGTCTCAAACTTCTGAGTCCAGGCAATCCACCCACCTTGACTAGGTGTAATCCTCCCAAAGTGCTAGGATTACAGACACAAGCCACCGCCATGGCCAAATTCCAGCATACTTTGAATGACTAATGCTCCCCACATCCAGGTCCCAGACACATACACATGATTTTTTTCTCACTGGTTATTTTTCTCTGTGGATATCATAAAAGGACACTTGTGAAAGACTGGAACACTCCGATGCTGCCTATGTTAATCTTTAGGACACTCAGTGGTGACATTTCTCTCTTTTCTGAGCCATCTTACTTGCTTTATTACTATGACCTTTTACTGTATCATTTTCCATACTTTTTTCTTCTAGAGTCTTTCTTTGGAAACAAAAATTAAGGAACTTTCTAACATGAATCTTTTCTTCACAACTACTTGGAGACCCTGTTTTTCTTCAGGGACGTTTGAAAGTTTTGAGAGCAACTGGTAATTTTATGTTAGTTATTTCTTCCTATGATACAGACCACCAAGGAAGGAAATTTGAATGAAAATTAGAATCATTTACCATGACTGAACATTGCTAGAAAGGTGTAATTTATTTTGTCTACAAAATATTATTCTGTTTCTTTTCAGTCCCAAACATGGGCAACAGCAGAGATGGGATTTGCAAAACCTGGGGACAGTATCATTTTGAAACATTTGATGGCATCTACTATTACTTCCCAGGAAACTGTTCTTATATTTTTGCAAAGGACTGTGGTGATTTGGAACCTCGGTACACTGTATGGGTAGGTGATTCTAGGACATGGTTAACTTAAAAATATTATCTCTGAAAGTATGTATTTGAAAAGTACTGGACAAATGATGCAAAATATATACTAATCATAGATTGAATACTTATTTTGAAGTGGGGCTGTGTTCATGTACCATGTTACTCATGCTTTCTTCCTTCCTGATAATTTCAGTGAGATATGTCCAGCTGGTTTAGTTTTTTAAGTGACACTGTCAGTATGAACCTGAGGCTAACATTTATAAAATGGAATATATGAGTTACATAAGCACAGGCTATAGGATGTGAAGACTGACAGCTAATTGGTAGGTAGTTTTATACTATATGACTGAGCTCAGAGAATTAATTCTTAGTTGCAGAATTCTGGAATCAAATGAATTCTTAGGAGACCTCACAAAAATATAAGCTGCAGAGTGGTTCTAGACGAATAAGGAAATCAGGGACCTCTTTCCCTGCCACCATCTTCTGAATTTCTAGGTATTTCAATCATTACCAGTAAACTGCTGTGTTGTTCCATTTAAAAGCTACAAATCTTCAGAGCCAAAACATGTTTGAACCTCTGTTATGCCTTCCCTTTTTACCGATATTGGAGCTGCCTACATTCTCCTCCTCTCCTTGGTGATGCAAATATTAAAAGTAGGCCCTGAAACTTGTTTTTTTTTCTTAAGATTTTGGGGGAACAGGTGGTGTTTGGTTACATGAATAAGTTCTTTAGTGGTGATTTCTGAGATTTTGGTGTACCCATCACCTGAGCAGTGTCCATTGTACCCAATGTGTAGTCTTTATCCCTCACTGCCCCCTTGCCTTTCCCCTTGGTCCCCAAAGTCCGTCACATAATTCTTATGCCTTTGCATTCTCAGCTTAGTTCCCACTTATGAGTGAGACATACAATGGTTGGTTTTTCATTCCTGAGTTACTTCATTTAGACTAATGCTCTCTAGTTCCATCTAGGTTGTTGAAAATGCCATTATTTTGTTCCTCTTTATGGCTGAGTAGTATTCCATGGTGTGTGTGTGTGTGTGTGTGTGTGTGTGTATGTATGGACATGAATAGACAATTTTCTATTTGTATAAATATATTTTATATAAAATATTTATATATTCATATATATATATATATTTGGAGCCAGTCATCCTATTGGACCTTTAAGTAATTGTACATTCTGTATGTAAAAAAAAAATAGTATTGAGAATTCTTCAAAGGCAGGGGCTTTTTTTTTTTCTTTTAAATAAACCTTTTATCCACAGTGTCTAAGATATGACTCTATGTCAATAATAATCAATAGAATAATAGAAAATATATGTATTTCCTATTTCATTTCTAAAGAAAATGTTTTATATATATATCACTGATTGATAGGCATTTGGGTTGGTTCCATAGTTTTGCAATTGTGAATTGTACTGCTATAAACATGCATGTACAAGTATCTTTTTTGTATAATGACTTCTTTTCCTCTGGATAGATACCCAGGAGTAGGATTGCTGGATCAAATGGTAGATCTACTTTTAGTTCTTTAAGGAATCTCTACACTGTTTTTCATAGTAGTATGTAGTAGTTTACATTCCGACCAATGGTGTAAAAGTGTTCCCTTTTCACCACATCCACACCAACATCTATTATTTTTTGATTTTTCAATTATGGTCATTCCTGCAGGTGTAAAGTGGTATCGCATTGTGGTTTTGATTTGCATTTCCCTAATAATTGGCATTGTTGAGCATTTTTTCATATGTTTATTGGTCATTTGTATATCTTCTTTTGAAAATTGTCTATTCATGTCCTTAGCTCACTTTTTGATGGGATTGTTTGTTTTTTCTTGCTAATTTGTTTGAGTTCCTTGTAGATTCCGGATATTAGTCTGATGTTGTATGTATACATTGCAAAGATTTTCTTTCACTCTGTGAGTTGTCTGTTTACTTTGTTGCTTATTTCTTTTACTTCATAGAAGCTTTTTAGTTTAATTAAGTCCTATCTATTTATCTTTGTTTTCGTTGTTTTTGCTTTTGGGTTCTTGGTTATGAAGGCTTTGCCTAAGCAAACGTCTAAAAGATTTGTCCAATGTTATCTTCTAGAATTTTTATGGTTTCAGGTCTAGATTTAAAACTTTAATTCATCTTGAGTTGATTTTTGTATAAGGTGATAGATAAGGATCCAGTTTTATTCTTCTACATGTGGCTATCCAATTGTTCCCAGCACTATTTGTTGAATAGAGTGTCCTTTCCCCATTTTATGTTTTTCTTTGCTTTGTCCAAAATCAGTTGCTGTAAGCATTTGGCTTTATTTCTGGATTCTCTATTGGTCTATATGTCTGTTTTTATACTAATACCATGCTGTTTTGGTGTCTATGGTCTTATACTGTTTGAGGTCAGGTAATGTAATGCCTCACAATTTGTTTTCTGCTTAGTCTTGCTTTGGCTATGTGGGCTCTTTTTTGGTTCCATGAATTTTAGGATTGTTTTTTCTAGTTCTGTGAGAAATGATGGTGGTTTGATGGGAATTGCACTGAATTTGTAGATTGCTTTTGGCAGTATGGTCATTTTCACAATATTGATTCCACCCATCCATGCACTTAGGATGTGTTTCTATTTGTTTTTGATGTCTATGATTTTTTCAGCAGTGTTTTGTAGTTTTCCTTGTAGAGGTCATTCACCTCCTTAGTTAAGTATATTCCCAAGTATTTTAATTTTTTTATAGCTATTGTAAAAGGGATTGAGTTGATTTGATTCTCAGCTTGGTCACTGTTGTTGTGTATAGTCGAGCTACTGATTTGTGTAGATTAATTCTGTATCCTGAAACTTTTAGGCCCTGAAACTTTTTAAGGCTGCAAATCTTTGTGACTCAGAAAATAAGCACAAATGGGTGACAATAGTCAATAATAACTTAATTATACATTTTTAAATAACTTACAAAGTGTAATAGATTGTTAGTAACACAAAGGATAAATGCTTGAGGGGGTGCATACCTCTTTTTCCATGATGTTATTATATGACATCGTATGCCTATATTGAAAAATCTCCTGTACCCACCCCCTCCCACACACTATGTAACCACAAAAATTAAAAAAAATTAAACAAAATAACAAATGTATTTAAAAGTTAAAAAAAGAAATGAGATATTGAAAATTAACTTATAGGGCATAAGAATAAAAATTTAGAGGTCTATTTACATAGGGAAGTTGGTGAAATGTATCTTCTGTGCTTTCAGGTCTCCTGTTCTCAGTTCTCTCATTGTCCACTACTCCTCGACCCCCTCATTTGTTTTATAATTTGAATATCTCTTTGAAATGTTCTTGTTCAGTGTCTCCCTCTTTTGAGGATTGAGGTGTCAGTGCAATAACCTGTCCTTTGATAGTAGCACACAATGCTGAACTATGCCTCTGGAGTTAGTAGATGTTTCTACTTGGCCTGGTTTTGAATGGCAAAATTTGCTTTCAGATAAATAAATCAATTACTTGAAATGTCATCTTTCCCTTGATTATAAAAACAGTTTACTTCTTTTGTAGAAAATTTGGAAAATTCAGAGAAGTCTGTCTGAAAAATGTTAGAATTATCACTGGAGTTACCGTCTGTTAACAGCTTCATCTACTTCCTTCTCAACTTTTTTCCTCTGAATTTTATACATACATATAAAATTTAAATTATACTGTGTATAGTTTTCTGTCCTATACTTTCAATTAATATTATGTCTTCAACTTCTTTCAATGTCAAATATTCTTGATAAATCCAAATAGTATTAGCTGTATTTTTTCTAACTTATGTAATACTCAAATAATTTAATGATGCCTTATATTGGAAATTTAGGTTTTTAAAATTAGCATTTCAAAGGATATATTGATAGATATTATTATACGCATACCTTTATTTGTACCCAAATTGTTTTTTCTTTCTTTAAATTTTATTTTTGTGAAAATAATATATGTACATAGTGAAAGATTTCATCCCAGAATATACAGTAAAAAGTAGCCTCTGCTTTCCTTCATCCTCCACTCTAGCAGAAGCCTGGCTCTCCAGTGGCAATTACTTCAACTAATTTAGCTGTTTCTTCTGGTTTTTATCTTACACGTTAAAATATGCCATTATCTCTTTAGTTTTCAAAGTTAGGCCCTATTCGTTTACTTCCTATTATGGAAACTGAGAAATTATCTTAGTTATACCACCCTTCCTGCCCCTAACATACATGCACACACACGCATGCGTGCACAAGCACGCGTTTGCACACACACACACTCACTTCCTTTCACTGCTCTTAACAGAGTTATGCTATCATTTTTTGGTTAAATCAATATGTCTTTTTTATATTATTGTCACTATGTAAATATTGTTTAGAGCTGATCATAATAGGTGATGATGATTTTATGTCTCTACTTGTATATTTTTCTAATATACAAGTATATTAGAACTCTTTTTTTCAATTATACCATTTATTGATGGAATTATACTGGAAAACAATCACTGAAAAAAAGAATAGCCTTTTGAATAGAATAGTCTACTAAATGAACCATTTCTTTGAAACACAAATTATAAAAGATTGTCAAATGTATCAGTATAGAAGCCTGTGGGTTTATATATAGACATCCCAGCAGTGCTTTTCACAAGTTACACGCCATATCACATCAAGCAACTGTTTGGTGTAATTTTTTTTAATAATACCTGTGTCTTGGAATAATTAACCATATCTTAGTTTGGCTTCTTAGAATAGATCTGTTCACGTTGAGATGTATGAAAAAAAGGGTTATTTTTGGTCAGTGGGTGAGCACTTATCCTTAGCAATAAAGGAAGGCGACAAACAGTTTAGCTTCTGAATATAGAATGGTCTATTCAACACTATATTTTGTTGGTAAAGTTTCTTTTTGGTTCCAAAGTTTCTCTTCGGTGCCTTAATTTCCTTCTGATTTTCAGGAAAAGACAGAAGTATAGGTGAAACTGGCATTGGAGACCTCGATGGCAGACATCTTGTGGAGACCATTTTAACCAGTGATTGAGTTGTCTGGCCAGCAGTAGGCTTGGATGAGAGTTCTTGGCATGGATTTAAAATAGAACTTTCGGGATTCTTATCATCATAAGTTGCAATCAATTGTTTTGTGGTAGAAGAACTTTTTAGAGATGATGGTCTAGAATTCCATCTATGTTTGCCAGCATTGCTCCAATTCCATTTTAAAGAATTTTGCTCACGCTTGCAAGAACCAGAATTGATTTTTCTTTTTTCTTGACTTTTATCTACACAAGGTATCTGAAGACTCAAAGAGTCACAAGGTTTTGGCTGTCTCACTTTTGGTGTAACTTTGGAGGAAAAGGGTTGTTCAGTAACTGCTGGAGTATAGAGAGTAGTTTGTAATCTGGGCCTCTCTTTTTGAATAGTCATATTTTGTAATCTTTCCAGTTCCAGTAAACGAGTTATCAAGTGTTCAAGAGAGCTTTCTGCAGGTTCCACTGTCGCTTTCCAATTTTCAGATTTTGAGAGGACTAAATTGTGCAAGTCTAGAGTACTAAAAGGAGGAGGGAGAAAATCAGGATATGGAAATACTAATATAAAAGTTCTTTTTTTTTCAACTTTATTCACTTCATTTATATATTTAACAATTCTAAAGTATTTACTTCTTGCTTTGACAAAAAATTAAAAATATAGGAGCACTGACTGACTCCTCTTTAGGAGAAAAGGGTTATATGTACAGCTACGGAGAGTTACAGCTCCTCCTTTAACAAAGGAAAACATTAATAAAAAAGTGCTTCATTGTTCAAAAAAGGGCTAAGATCTGCAAGCATTTACTCACATTGTACATCAGAACCAAGAAACCCGTATCATAACCTCTTTACTCCGGTCACTAATATTTTTTCTAACTCTCTACCTCTATAAAACTCTTTTCAGTATGGTCAGATGCATTAAACAATCTATCAGCTTCTCTTTCTCCTCATGAGATATCCTTTCCTCAGTTTTTCCTTCCCATCTTTCAATTGAGATGGGTTGCTTTTGAAGTCTACTGCACACCTATCACTTGGGATTTTTTTTCATCATCCTACTGGAGAATTTTATTCTTCTCTCTCATCAGTTTTCTTCTTTTTGGTTCCCATCAATGTCTAGTGGTCCTTTGTCTTTGTTCATACTAGAGAGATGGCTCTGAAAAGCTCATTGGATGGTCTGACTATGTGGCCAGTGTTTGTAGTGGTGATTAAGCAGGGACTCATTCCTCTTTGTTTACTCACTTATTTTAACTGTCTAAGTTGGTTTCTGGAAAGGGAAGATACTTTCCTGGAAAGTGTGCATGGGAAGAAAATTTTTGAAGCCTTGATTTTAATGAAAAAATAACTTACAGAATTTTAAATTTAAATTTGCTCTGATTTCTGATCATTTTGCATATAACCTTACCTGAACTCCAGAAATTTTTAGATCTTTTAATTCCCAGTGTTCTGAGATTTTGTAACTATGTGAATTTCTTTTCTCATTTTTTTTTTGTATTGGGCACTTCATGGGCTTTTATCTTTGGAGCTCATATATAGGAGCTCTGAAGTAGAATGATCCTTTAATTTTCTCATTGATTCTTGACTATTTTCTAGCTTTTTTCTTTTTTGTTCTACATTTTGGGATATTTCTGGCCAATTCTGAGATGTTTATCTTTCTACTTCAGTTACAAATTACTCCTTTTATATTGTCAGTATTCAATTATTTGTTTTTATTCTTTGAATTTCATTTTTAGCAGCATTTTATTCTTAAAGGATGGCATATGTCATTTTGTCTCCCAGAAGGTATCAACTATGTATTTTTAGAACATTTTGAATTATTCTGAATTGTTTTTGATTTCTTTGATTTCCCTTTTTTTATTTGATGCCTGTCTTCCATGTCACAGAGTTTCATCAAATGACTAATTATTCATGAATATTTGCTCATATTTGAAAATTAGGCTCTAAAAGCAAATTGGAAACTCTAGGGCTTGTTGGACTAGTGTGAGACGGAGCTAGGATCTGCTGCTTTCATTAGATAAGCCCCCAAATATTAGTATGTATATGTCTTTTTTGTCCATTTTGTTTCTTCAGAGAAGCATCCTCCAATATCTAGTCTGGGGTCAGATGCTTGGATTCCTGGATGCTGAGAACACTTTAGGCCTACTCCTACCTCAGGCTTTTGTACTTGCTATTTCCTGTGCCTAGAATGGTCTTCTAGATATCCCATATGGATTGTTCTCTCTCTCATGCTACATCTTTACTAGAATTTCATCTTTTCAGCATGGGCTTTCTTGGCTACTAACTCAGAAAATTCCCTCAGACCTTGGCACATACACACCCTATCTCCTTTCCCTGCTTAATATTTTTCCTTAATGTCATCTAACATAGTGTATCTTTTAGCTTCACATTGCTACATTTTCTATTAGCTGTTTTCCTCTAATAGAATACAAGTTTCATGATGGAAGATATTTTTGTCTGCTTTGTTGGCTGCTATATCCTCAGAACCTAGAACAGTGCCTGATACATAATAAATGATCAATAAAATTTGCTGATCAAGCATGAAATTAATATACATTGAGGTATATTAATATATATTGAGGTCATGCATGGTGATTCACACCTGTAATCCCAGTACCTTGAGTGGCCGAGGTAGGTGGATCACTGGAAGTCAGGAGTTGGAGACGAGCCTGGCCAACATAGTGAAACCCCGTCTCTACCAAAAAAATACAGAATTAACCAGTTTGGTGGTAAACACCTATAGCCCCAGCTACTTGGGAGGCTGAGGCCTGAGAATCACTTGAACCTGAGAGGCAGAGGTTGCAGTGAACCAAGATCACACCACTGCACTCCAGTCTGGGCAACAGAGAGAGACTCTATCTGAAAAACAAAACAAAACACCCTAAAAACAACCAAATTTTAAAAAAGCCTATACTATTGATAATTTTCAAAATCACTTTGAGGCTTAGAAAGTTCTTTTCCATCTCTAATTGTAATCTCTGTTTTCTTTCAGTTATGTCGTGGTTTCAACATTTATACTTTACTTTTTGGACCTTTTGAAATTAATTTTGGAATAGGGTAAAAGAATCTAAGCTTCTTTTTCTCTTTTCTTCCTTGCATTCTTTTTCTTAAACAAATTTTCCCATTTTTTTTTTGAAAAATAATCTCTGTCTTCCCTAAAGTGTCTGGGAATAAATAAAAATAAAATCAATTTTATTTTCAGTGAGTTCATGGTCACTTTTCAACCTTTATTATTACTTTGTGTAGAGTTCCATTCAAAGCTCTGTTTTATGATTCTCTAACAGGTAAAAAATACAGACGTAAAAATGACAAATGTGGTTCTTTGTGGTGCTCTACTGTTTTACTATCAGAACTAATTTCCCCCAGTGCATACCATGTAGCTTGAGAATATTAACATCCAACATGTGAAGATTCAAATCGTTCCAAAAATATTGATTAACTTGTATTTTAGGTAGTTAATTTTGTTGTCCTATTTCTGAGGTAAATATTTCTTTTCTCTCAGAAATCCGAAATGTAGTTATAACATTGTAAGTGCCATGGGACTAATGAAGCTGTATAATTGTAAACATTGTGGTTTTAGTAACTCAAATTTGTTTTTTGTTCCTATGCTTTCTTTTTGTTTTTCTCCCCTTAAGGTTCATAACAGCCCTAAATGCCTTGGTTCAGTGTATTCTTGTTATCGGTCAATCAGCTTGTTCTTTTCAAACCAAGAGGAAATTCGAATTTATGGTCATGAAATAAAAAAGAATGGAATCAGGTAGGATATGGGAAACAGTAAAATGTCAATAACACCACAAATTAATAGAAAATCCAAACATCGCATGCTGGAAGTGAACTGTGGAGAGTAGGAGGAGAGGATTTCTTCCTTAACAATACTCTTAAAGGTATAACTTATAGACATCAAAACTTTAGTAGGCTCTGAGACCATCCAAGCAGTCAGGAGTATAACCAGTTTACCCTTCCTGCTGCTTGTGTGCAGAATATAGATATAATATGTTTACATGGGTGGAGATGAGAGTCTCTCTCTCTTTTTTTTTTTAAATGAGAGATTCAAGAGATATCTTGAGTTGAATTCTTGATTTTTTTTGCCCTCTTTCTTAAATATTTTCTTCTTTCTTTAAAGCAGAAACCTAAAAATCTATTTTCTTTTATTTTGGAAAGGATTCTGGAAGTTCTTTACAAGTTTGTTTGAATGGAGTTTGGGTGTCACTTGAGATTTTCCATGGAAGTTCTGACTGAGAGTTAACAAATGACTGACCTCAAATAGATCAGAAAGAAGCCCACTTCCGGTTTCTTGTCTGCCAAGAATATGACATGAGAATTTTGGGGCAGGGGATGTTTATGTATTTGGCAAAAGGTTTTTTTTTTTTTTTTAAATTTTAAACTAGAAATACTGTGGAATAATCTGCCTTCCAATCTAAGTAGTTATAGAGAGACTCAATTTTAAATATTTCCAGGTTGGATTATGCCAGATCAAGGAAATTGTGGGCTGGAACAATTCTATTAATCATTCAGAATTCACTAGCAAGTGTTTGAACTATAGGAATACTTTCCAGTGCAATGGCTTTATCAACCCGTGTTGCTTTCTCTGGGTTTAGATTCCTCAAAAGGTAGCCATGGTAGCAGGTGGCAGCAGAAAGGTCAGTGGACAGAGCACCAGAGGAGACTTGAAACAGCCAGACAACCTAGAACAGCTCTTCCTGCTGTCTGAGGCTTATTTTCTTGGTCAGTTGGGTTCTATACTTCTCATTTTCTCATAAAAGAAAGTTTAGGCATTTGCGTGAGAAGATAATGCATTTCTATGTGTGTTTCCTAGAGTTGAATTTAAAGAGTCATTTAGGATTCTCTATATGGAATTTTGGGTAATAAAATGGCATTTAAACAATTATTATGTTTTGTAAAACAGACTTACCATTCAGATTGATTTTCAAGAATATTATTTCTTTATTAAAGCAGGAACATAATATTTAATTTTAACTCACAAAAACATTTCTATGAGGATTTCAGATTATGTGATAGAAAAAGGATGGTTTTCTTATTATTCAGCAATATTGCTTTCACAAATGCTGTTCCTGACGGGGCCTAACTCATAGCAAATGCTACAGAAATATTTACCAAAATAAAATCAAATGTGTGGCTCTGTGTGTAAAGCTTCTCTGGATTTCATTTCTTTCACCTGTGAAAATAAGGGGTTTCGATACAAATGAATCCCTGAATACTTTTCAGCATTCAGTTCTACATTCATTTAGGTTTACATTTTGATGTTTCCTGCCTAGGTTTCATGTTTTTCTTTGACCAATTGGATATTGTCTAGTTTAAACTGTTATCTCCCAACTCCACTAGCATCCTTCTATGTTATAAACTTCAGGATAATTACAGTTATCCACCTTTATTTTCAAAAACTGATTATTTAATTAAATTTACTCTGAAGGAGACCAAATGATCAAGTGACAAATGACCAAACAAAAAAGTATGCATAATAGCACTATTATACTTGCATAAGTTTAGCTGTCTATTACTCTGAAATGTATTTGTAAATGTGATTTACTTCTTTCAAATATAGTTTATATAAACTTACGAATTCAAAACAAGTGATATTTCTTTAAAGTTATTTCATGTTGACTTTTACTGTGAATTCCTCATATTTATAATTTTTAATAAGAATGTATTATGGCAGTAGTTAGCTAGAGTCTTTTTTGGTTCATCAAGCCATACTCTTTCTGGAAAGGAGCTCACTAATTGGATAATTTTGAGAGAAATATATGAATATACCTATTAACTACCCATATTATTCACATTATATATAATTACATATAATTTTTATTTGACATGGCTCTCTTAATATAAATGAGATTCTTCCAATTTATTTAATTATCAGCACTTGTTCTTTTTTGGCAATACTGATGGATGGAAGGATAACGTGTTCTTTCAAAGTATTCTAGGCGCTTTCAAAATATTCAATTGTTTAGTTCTCTTCAGTTACCTTATTCCACCCACTTCCTTTATATGTGTGTATGCTTCTGAAAAATGGAAAAATTAGAGATTGCATCAGGATCTTAAATATTTTATGTGACACTTGTTTAAATAGACTAAATTGTATCCAATTTAAAAATTTTGAGTATTACCCATAGGTAATATAGTATGACAAAGTGTATTATATTCCTAATATTGTACTTTGCAGCACTAAAAATCTAAGTTATAATTCATCATCCTTTGATATTTTTAAGGAAACAATGACTTATGTCAAAGTATCATTCTAAAGATAGAAACTCCTATTTCCTTATAGCCATGTTTAAAATAAAATTAAGCAAAATCAGAACTCAAGCATCATGTATATATATATATTGGCTATTGTTTGTCCTTACTTCAAAATTGTTGAGCAGCATTTTTAGATCACTTTAACTCTTTAGATAAAAAATAATAAACACATTTAAGCTCTAACTATTCTAAATAGGCAAGGTTATTTTCCAGGTTTAACAAATCACCAGTATTTAGCAACTGTGTGATTTTGGTTGGTTCTAAGAAGCATCTAATTATAAGCACAAAATCTAAATCTGTATAAGAAAGCAGTATCGTTTTTGTTGTATTTTTATTTCCATACTGAAGTTTTCAAAAATGTTGAGATTTTCCAGAGGATGGTTGCTTTGGAGATCTTGCTGCACAGTTTATTCAATAATTTTGAGTAATCATTTTCTTTTAATTATATCTCAGTCACTTATAAAACATATTATCTGTAATTGAGCCCTTATCATCATTCTTAGAAAGCTTTTGTTCTATTTTTCAAGTTTAACGTTGCCTCAGACAATTGGACAGATTTTCATCGAGAAGCTAGCTGACTACATTCTCGTGAAAACAACCTTTGGCTTTTCATTGGCTTGGGATGGGATATCTGGGATCTACCTCAAGCTGTCTGAGGACCATAAGGGGAAATCATGTGGCCTGTGTGGAAACTACAATGGCATTCAGTCTGATGATTTCATAATTCTGCAAGGTAAGTGAAGCAGAAGAAATGTGTGTATATCTTCTAAAGTCTTCTTTTTTCCCCTGACCAAGTTGTTTTGTACCCAGAAGACTTGTCATAGATTGGGGGGAACATTTGTGGCTGTCATTGCCTGCTTTCGTGATTTTAAGTAAAGGTTGACTAGAAAAATATTTTAGTCTAATTCTTGAAAACCATGAACTAGTTTCCTTTGCTAAATTAGCATGAAGCACTTATAACATATTTTAATAGAGCATTTGTTTTGTGTCAGAAGCTTGGGATGCCTCTGTATCTACTGCTTTGGGAGGGATACCTCTGTATTCACTGATGTATTAACTGGAATACATCAGTGAACAAAACCTTTCACTTCTTGAAGTTTATATTCTAGTGATTCAAACCCATTTGGCTCAAATATGTCTTTGTTAATACAAAAACTATTTTTGCATCCCTTCTTGATAGGAATAAATTGAATAACTGACAAATAATAGTTTTGCAAAAATAACGAAATGTGAGTGGGATAGCTGAATAGTAACTTGGAAAGGTTTTATATACCTACCAGATCATCTATTAAATCTAAGTTATGAAACAAAAACTGAGTTATTAGAAATGGGTTCTGTATCAATTCAGATACTAGTGTGCAATGGCAATGGAATAAGAGAATCAACCATAATCCTGATTTAGTTCCACACATAGAAGTGCAATAAAAAAGAATACTGTTCTTAGTACAAGTGAACTTGGCTTTGAATATCATTTCAGCTTTTATAAGTTCTGTAATTGAGAACACTCATTTAACCACTCTTGTGCCCTGTTTCTTTAGCTGTAAAATAGGGCTATAATAATTTGGAACTCACAGAGTAGTCAGTAATAATAATAACATACCTTGCTAATATTTATAATAATAGTTTAAGCACATAGCTATATTATTCCCAACCCTCACAACATCCTATAAGGTGAGTAGTCTTTTCTTTCCTCTCCTTTCTTTTTTTTTTCTTCTTTTCAAGGCGAGGTCTTGCTATTTCTTTTCATTAAGATGGGTTCTTGCTATGTTGCCCATGCTGGTCTTGAACTCCTGGCTCAAGTAATCCTCTGGTCTCAGTCTCTCAGGTAGCGGGGACTACAGGTGCACTGTTGCACCCAGCCAGTATTATTTTCTTAATTTTATGATGAGAACACAAGGTGATGTGTCCAGTGTAACATAGCTTGTAACTGATACTGTCAGGGTTGGATTACAGACCTGAGAGGCTCCCAATCCCATGCTTAGATAAGTGCTTGAGCACTTGCTATTGAAGCTGTAAATGCTATATAATACTTTTGTTTTATATTATAAAATTAACAGAGGTGAGTTGCCCCTATGTTGTGTTTTAAAGGACGGTGAAGGAACTGCTTAGAGTATGGGCTTTGAAGTCAGATTGTGTGATTCAAATTCTCCTTTATCCTTATTAAAGTTTGTAAGTTTAATGATATAATAAGAGTATATACTTCATAAGGGTTGCAAGAATTAAATGAGACAATCAGTGTAAAACAGTACAGTACCTAGCACGTAGATAATACATTTAATTTAATTTATAGCCATCTCCAAGTATTTCTCCATAAGCTGATAATGGGGCTGAAATAAAAGCATTTGAAAATATCTTTACATTGCTTTGAGAAGCCCTTATTAAAATGCAAATGTTTTGCTCAAGATAGATGATGCATCATCAGGATTAGTTTCCTAGCAGCTAGAGTAGAGAGCAGGGCTCCAAAAAGTCAATTTCCTCATATGTAAAATAGAGATAATGATAATGACTCTGGGAGCTTCCTAGCCAGTGAATATTGAATGAGAAAATATAAATAAAAGTGTTTAAAAGTCTCTGAGCACAATACAAATGTATAGTACTGGGATCATCCTGAAATGGTGTTTTGCATCCAGTTGGCATTTGCAATGAGAGGGGTCACAAAGTTGGACTCTTGAGATTGTGTTAGGAAGTAGGGTTTTGGATGCAGGCAGAATGAATCAGGTGGTAATTGCTGACTTCTTTTTCTTTTGTATCAAAGCCTCATGGAAAAAATCCTTATTCCAGTTATTTGTGTTAGAGTTAGAAAGACTGCTTTGGGGTAGGCTGGACACGGTGGCTCATTCCTGTGATCCCAGCACTTTGGAAGGATGAGGCAAGTGGATCACCTGAGGTCAGGAGTTCAAGACCAGCCTGGCCAACATGGTGATACCCCATCTCTACTAAAAATACAATAATTAGCTGGGCATGATGGCAGACACCTGTAATCCCAGCTGCTGGGGAGGCTGAGGCAGAAGAATTGCTCTAACCCAGGAGGCGGAGGCTGCAGTGAGCCAAGGTCATGCCTCTGCATAACAGAGCAAGACACTGTCTCAAAAAAAAAAAAAAAAAAGAAAAGAAAAAAGAAAAGGCTGCTTTGGGCAACTTCCCCTGGGACGTCCAGGGAACATGATGTGGAGGTCAGGATAGAAGATGGCATCTGCTCTTGTTAGAGGTAGGAAGACTTAGATTTGAGTTAAGGCGCAGACAGACTTCATGTTCAAGATAACCTGGAACATGAAATGGTTGTTCACAGTGAGCCAACTAGGGTAGCATGCACAAGGGTGTTAGTGGATTAGAAGTGGATGAAGACTGGCAGAAGGCAATGGAACTCAATTATGACTGAACTGTCAGAAGGCAAGAATGATTCTGGAAAGAACATGGGAAAGACATAAAGAGATATTTCACCTTCTTCACAATGTTATTTGCTTCACAGTGTAAGGCAGAGTAATTTTTTTAAAAACCTAACTTACAACAACTTTGATAAGAAGCTGCCTTTCTATTTCCTCCCATGGTACAATAATGCAAGAAAATGTCTACAGATGAGCCTTATTACCTTTAGCTTTAAGAAGCCTGATATTTTCTTGAAACTCAACCTGTATTTTGCTGATTAGAAAAATCTTTAGAGAGTGAGTTTGATTGAATGCCACTGAATGCATAGTTTCTTAATGGTGATTAAAATTGCATTTCTATCTGCATTCCAACTCATCCTTCAGGGATGACTTCACAAAGAAATGAGACTTGTCAGAATTTCTGTACACATAGGAGGATTTTAATTTGTTGTCTAGTTGAGAATTGTGTTTCCATAATTCATGTCTACAGCTAGCTATGCACCAACATATAAGTCCTGGTTTACTTTCATTTTTCGCAGCATAATAATTAATAA
Organism: Callithrix jacchus; assembly: GCF_049354715.1. Taxonomy (NCBI): domain Eukaryota; kingdom Metazoa; phylum Chordata; class Mammalia; order Primates; family Cebidae; genus Callithrix; species Callithrix jacchus. Next base: position 82,949,788 of record NC_133510.1, read on the forward strand.
TGCCTCCTTTTCATTCTCAAAATGTCCCAATATGGACAATAAATTACTCTATTTAGAGCATATTTTATACAAAACATTTTAATTTTAGTTTAGTGTGTTCCCACTCCACCATTAGATATGGATTTAAAATCTCATGATAAACAACTTTTATGACTCTTTTGTTGATGCAATATAAAATAGCTAAATATGTGGTTCAAAGCTGCAATTAAAGTGAACTCTAAGGAATTGGCCAGGTTGTTTAGTAACATTAAAATTCTTGCATAAGTATTGAAATAAGTGGGTTTTATGGAAATATTTTTGTTTTGTCAGACGTTTAAAAAATGGTGTTTTGAAAGGAAATGTAACTATACATGTACTTAAAAAAGACATCAGTTTTTCCATTTTTAAAAAGTATATTACAGCAGACCCATACTTTCTTGGGTGGGCAACATTTCAATGATATCAGACACAAAGGATTCTTTGTTGTTGTTGTTGTTTGTTTTGTTTTTGAGACAGGGTCTCACTCTGTCGCCCAGGCTGGAGTGCAGTGGCGTGATCTTGGCTCACTGCAACCTCTTCCTCCCAGGCTCAGGCAAGTCTTGTGCCACAGCCTCCCGAGTAGCTGGGATTACAGGCATGAACCATCATGGTCGGCTAATGTTTGTATTCTTAGTAGAGATCAGGTTTTGCCATGTTGGCCAGGCTGGTCTCACACTCTTGGCCTCATGTGAGCCACCCACCGCAGTCTCCCAGAGTGCTCAGATTACAGGTGTGAGTCACCACATCCAGGCTGAAAGCCGGATTCTAATAATCTTTTTAATTAAGTTCACCTATATGTATTCACTCACTTATTCAGCAGATATATTTTGAATACCTGCTATATGCCAGATGCTAAACTAGGAATACAGCAAAAGAATAGCTGAGACAAGCTTTCGGCCTTCATGTAGTACATACTGTAATGGAAAACAAGATAAACACAGTGAAATACAATTTTTGTGAGCAATAGTAGCCATGATAGAATAAAGGTGGAGTAAGAAGGTAAAGAGTGATGGAGTAAGTCTCTGATTGGTGCTAGTCCCCATCACATGGCAAAGAAGGGCTCTCTGAGGAGTATATTAAACAGAGGCCTACATCTAGTAAGGGAGGCAACAGAGAGAAGATTTCAGGAAAGAGTGGTGTTGAAGGAGGTCAACAAGACCAAGTGTTCTGGGGTGGGAATGAGTTTGAGTGTTTGAAGAACAGCACAAAGTCAATATGACTGGAGTAGGTTGAGCAAGAATAGGTGCAGAAGATATAGGAGGGGCAGGATGGGGTGGGAGTAAGAGGAGAGCGGGGCCCAGCTCAAGCAAAGTCTTCTAGGCTATCATAAAGTTTAGTATTTTATACCAAGAGAGCAAAGCATTCTTACAGTTAATAAAGTCCCTCATCTTCCCAGTGTTTGGTAGTGGCATACACACATTATTTTTCTACTTTGAAGATACTCAGAGAGATTGGCAAACATTTGGCTCAAGATTTCTGACTCTAGTGGTGCAATAGATTGTCATCAGTGGTAGACTTCTGACCATGCAAATCTGGGTGGTGGACTCCAACCTCAAATCTGGTCTAACTTTGAGATGTCACCTTGTTTGGTGCTGCCGAGTCTTCGAGCTTTGACATTCAGCCTTTGAATGGAGGAGGGGAAGGATTAATTTTTGTTTAATCTTGTTCTCAGATCAGGTAAAAAGATAACTTAAAAACTTGATTTGGGGCCAGGCATGGTGGCTCACACCTGTAATCCCAGCACTTTGGAAGGCTGAGGTGAGTGGATCACAGGGTCGGGAATTCAAGACCAGCCTGACCAAAATGGTGAAACCCCATCTCTACTAAAAATACAAAAGTTAGCCAGGTGCAGTGGCAGATGCCTGTAATCCCAGCTACTTGGGAGACTGAGGCAGGGGAATTGCTTGAACCCAGGAGGTGGAGGTTGCAGTGAGCCAGGATCATGCTACTGCATTCCAGCTTGGGTGACAGAGTGAGATTCCATCTCAAAATAAATAAATAAAATAAAAACCTTGATTTGGAATGAGGAATCTAGAGCACTGGACTTTGTTGCTGCCAACACATTATCCCCTGAATCTTGCCTGAGATTAATACTGGATTAGCTTCAGGGTTCTCAATCGGGATGTCTTTCCTGAGCATGTTTTGAAACACTGTTCATCATATTTAGATGAATAGGTTCACTTCTTAGTCTTCTCTTCTATAGATGTATTTCGTAATCTTTCATTGTCTATGTGACCATCCTCTGAAATGTCCTGAAGAATTTGACAAGATTTTTTTGTGTAGACTGTTCCCACCAGATGGAACTGCAATTTTAATAAGGTTCTTACTAATATTAAATATAATGAGAGAGCTATCTGATAGTTTTTATATTAAACTTTTATTTGTGTTTTTTTTTTCATTTTTTCTCCTCTCAATAGCACAGATTGAACATTGGTGTTTTATTCTTCAGTGATGTGTACATTGTACTCACTGTCCTTCAATCCTTCCCCATGTTGTTTAAATGTAGTTTGCTTTTTCTCTCCAGTGGAACTAACTTTTATTTGGTAGCCACGTTTTGTTCAATTTGTTTTTATTATGCTAAAATAATGTTATTATCTAACGTCATCTATTACTTATAATGTTATTGAGTTTAAGTTTTGATCAGGAAGTTTGTGTTGAAGAACCATGTCTATATTTGTGGAAAATGATATGATTACACTTATTTATGTGTGTGTGTGTGCCTGTGTGAAATAGAGGACTACACAGAAGACATCGCTTTGTTTGCAAATAGTTGGTCAGTGCAAACTCCAGATGACACCAAATGTGTACTCACACCCTCAGATTTTCCAAATCCGTGCTCCAGTGGAATGCCAGCATTTGAGGTAAATTTGATGTGAGAAATGTGAGCATGTTGGACAGAGTACACATATGTCTTATTTACATATTTATCTAAGCATTCTTAAGTGCAAACACAACTTAATTTAAAAATATTATATCCCGGAAACATAATTGCAATAGGGAATCACTTTAATTTCTGAAGTAGTAAATGTAGGGAATTTCATAAATGCAATACTCATGAAAATCTGTAGTTAGAAAAATGTTGGTTAAAATTTATAAATTGCCATCTTTTTCATTGTGATAACTGAAAATCCTGCAAATAGATCTGTAAAAATAATATAAGACTACATACATACCATGAAACTGGTGACTGGCATCTTTTTTCGCACAGGCAATCTTCTTCAAGTGTCAGATACTGTTGCAGTTTCCTTTTCTGAGCTGCCATGAGTATATTGATCCATATTTGTATATTGCCAGCTGTGTTAATGATCTTTGCAAGTAAGTGAAATGATTTGTAGTTATAATAAAATTTTCTTTATGTAAAAAGAAGACCCACAACCACTTCTGTTATTTAATCATTTCAGCTGTTCACAAAATATTATGGGAAATATAAAATGTAAACTACAAAGAGCTATTAAAAGTTTGCTATATAACAGGCACAGTTTAAAGTTTTTAAATTGATACATAGTAGATGTACATATTTTTTTCAGGTTACATGTGATAATTTTATACATTCATGTAATCAAATAAAGGGAATTGGGTATCCGTCACCTTGGTTATCTTTTCTTTATACTAAAACATTCAAATTATTATCTTCTTACTATTTTGAAATCTACAATTGATTAATGTTAACTGTAGCCCCCCTACTAATCTATCCAACACCAGGTCTTATTTTCTTCTACATGTACATTGTACCCATAATTAATCTCTCTTTATTCCCCACCTCTCTCCTATCCTTCCTGGACTCTGATAACCATCAACCTATACTCTATCTTCATGAGATTCACTCTTTTAGTTCCCACATATGAGTGAGAATGTGTGATATTTGTCTTTCTGTTTGGCTTATTTTACTTAACATAATGACCTCTAGTTTCATCCATGTTGTTGCAAATTACAGGATTTCATTCTTTTTATGGCTGAATAATATTTCATTGTGTATATATACCACAATTTCTTTATCCATTCATCCATTGATGGAAACAGATTGATTGTATATTTTGACTATTGTGAGTACTCCTACAATAAACACAGGAGTGGAGATATCTCTTTCATATGTTGATTTCATTTTTTGGGGGATATATACTCTTTAGTGGAACTGCTAGATTATATATGAATGGTAGTTCTAAATGTTTTATGTAACCAGCATGAACAAAATACAGTGGCTCTTAAAAGCCTTTTTATGCTACGAACCCCTTTTGGGATTCTAGAAAAATCTGTAGACCCTTTTGAAAAACACTGAAGTGCACAAAATAAAACACATAAGATACCAATGGAAACTAATTCTAATAAAATAGTTATCAAAATAATAAAAAAGTATTTCTGATATATATGCTTTTAATACACATTTCAAATCTAATAACTACTGCAATTTGACAGTAATTAGTATAAACAGTGCTTTGTGAGTCTGAAACAATAGAAAATAAAAATATAAAAATATGAAAAAAGAAGATTTGAGTCACATTGGTGACAAAGTCACAGATATCGCTAAGAACATTGTAATGTGTTGCCTATAGGCATAATTGAAGGAAATGCTAAGTTTCTGTTGGAAATTAGTGAAAATCAACATGTAATATTTTTTTCTACCTAAGGTCACAGATCCCTGCATTCTATCTCAGGTTATGAACATCTAGGATAGGTAGCTGGATAAGCAACAAATTCAGTGAGAGTCACCATACTATGTTCATATATGGTAGTTCATTGTAGAACCTACCATAAATTACCCATTATTAAAATTTTTTAAGATTATTTTTCTTTCAAAACATTACCAAGTATAGGTGATTACACATCTTGAATGTTTAGGACTATCTAAAGAAATTGTAAAATCTGTATATTTTATGAGTCCCAAGAAGTATAAGTGTTGCATAGAAACTTTTAAAATAAAAAAAGGCTAGTTTTTAGTTTAGTAAAACCACTTAAATGTCATCTTGAGTAGCTCATTAAAAGGTTTATCAAAGATGAGAACAAAGAGGAAAGGTTCAGGTAGTAGGAAATTGTGTTATTTATAACTACTCCTCTTTTAAATTGAAATTATTACAAAAGTAATGAATATACTATTTCCCAGATATTAAAATAAGCTTGTGACATCTCTTACTTTTGAACAAAGTACAGTTATACCCTAGATTTATATGTATAGTCTCTAAATTTCAAGGATTTCTGAATTAATGCAGGAGCTTTGAAAGAGCTCCCCCTCTGCCTAAAATATTGGCTAGTGACCTAACTACATATTTTTTTAAATTCTGTTCCTTATTTATTTGGTTTCATTTTTAATTTAAGAGCTACTTGCTATATCTCTTTGTTTTTTTCTCACTCTCTTTTTTTAAAGGATCCCTGAGGGTAGCGCTTAGTCCTCATTTAGCCATATATATGGAATTAAAAATTGTTCTTATTCCACAGTGACTCAGTCTTGGACTCTTCTCCAGTCATCTTTTCAATTGTCTTATCTTTAATATCTTTAGTACCCATTTGTCAAGTAGTCTGAGATAAAATATTGTTTTTAGGTCCAGGAAAGTCATTCTTCATTTTTTAGTTTGGGATATTGTTTAGCTGCCTTAATAGCTAAAATGACTATGACTTAAATTAAATGGAATGTTTATATTTCTCACATGAAAATCCATGCTGGTTAGTGGTCTTGGGTTGGCATCATGGCTCTGCTCCATGAATATTCCAGTGACTGATCTTGTTACTACATTTTTCCTTTTGTCTAGGGTATTATTTTCAATGTCATGGCCCAAACTGCATCACCAATACCATGTCCACATTTTAGTCCTTAAAAGAGGAGAAAAACAAAAACAAAAAACAAAAGGGCTGGGATTTTTGATGTGGAAGTTTCATTCATGCTTTCACTTTTAACCTTTTGGCCAGAACTTGGATATGTGGCCGCACTTAGGTGCAAGAGAAGCTGAAAATGTTGTCTTTGGCTGGCAGCCATCTACCTGGCAAAAACTTGGGCATTCTAATACTAAAAAGAAGAAGGGGGAACTAGAGACTAGATCAGTCTCTGCCACACCCACTTCAACTGAAATTTAATCATTGAGAAATTAGCATTTTTGTCTTTTGAAATTTGGATAGTTTTTAGACTTTTGACTTTTGAAACTTTGATGCTTTCTCCAGGGAAAACAAAAATAGCAAGATAGAGAAACAACTCTTACTGTATGAAATCAGCTGACACCTTAAGAGCTACCTTTGTGGTAGAGACGCTGGGTTTACAGGCAAAGAAGACATGTAATATCAAAAGAAGGACATTATAATTAAGTGGATATTGATAAAATGGAAGTGAGAAGCTGCCAGAGCCAGCCTTTCTTCACTCCCCTCAATATTTCATTCAGGACTAGACCTACTTACATTCTTTCTTCCATTCTGTAGGAAATGAATGATTCTCTTCATTTACTGCATTAGAGGACTACATCAGAAAGGTCGCATACCATGAGATGAAAATGAGAATTGGTTGAACACAGATTAATTTCCTGCTTGGATTATGATAGTATATTGAATTCAATTCAACATACATTGAGTATCTATTCTGAGCTGAGTATTTTGCCGCCCCTTGGAGAAACAGAAAAAGTGTAGACTTGCTCTCTGTCCTAGGAACTCATATTCTAATAGGGCAGGGAAACAGGTCTGTAACAATGACACAATGCTCTAACTGCAAAGTGCTTCCGATGAGGAGGACAGAACTATTGACTTTATCAGAGAGTGCCTACAAAGGCTACCTGGAAGAGATGACATTTGACTTAGAAGTTGCATGATATTCTATCAGTCATTGAATTATGCCCTCCTGTTTCTGCTTCTAAGAATGTCAAACCCAGCAGCAAGGAAATGGTTTTAATTTTGTCATGCCAAAGCAAATTGATGTGAAAACCACGATTCTTTAATGCCCATTTTCCTATGAAAGTTATCATTCAAGATGGAAAAAAAAACTTATTTTCCCCTTAGCAAATTGTAATTTTTTTCTTGATAATAATTTCTTTCTTGCCCAATTCTTGTGAGTTTTTGTGAGGTGCCACATATTAATGTGCCTGTCATGGTTCCTAGAATAACATAAACAAGAAATGGTGAGTATTGTAATAATAGTTGCATTGGGTTGGAAAACCAATATTCAGTTGCTTTGCTAATTTTTAAAACCACCATTAATGTTGGAAAGAATGCACATATTAGAAGGTAAATCATAAATGCAATGTCTTTCCAGGAATTCAGCAATTTTAGCCTATACTGTTTCTTGAAAAGACTTTTCTTGTTTGTAGGTTTAGAATATTTTCTGAGCCTCTGGAGTTTATATACTCAGTTCTTTTTTCCTTCTTAAGCTCAGTTAATTGGACTAGATAAGCTGCATGACTCCCATTACAGTAACACAGGATAAGGGCAATTTGAGATGGTGGCTTTTACAATGTGACACTGAAAATGTTAAGGCTCACAAAATGCAGCATTCTTAAGATCATTATCTTCCAAGATATTTAACTATTCAATTCTGAGTTTGAATTGGGTTGAAAAACAAGCCCTTTACCTTGGTCTGCTTACTTGATGAGTGCCTTTTTAATCTGCTTTGGGAATTGGCAGAGCTCTAATAAGAAATTATTTTGGGGGGAAGCTCCTGAAGAGATTATAAGAAAACAATTAAAGATTATTTAGTTTTGGCAATGTTATAAAAATAATTAGCTTTAGTAATCAAAACTTGAAATAATTCAAAATCCACTTTTAAATCTTAAATGCCATTTATTCACTCTTTCAAGCAACCCACCAAATGCCTATCAATGATATACTGGATAAAGAAACGTGGCACATATATACCATGGAATACTATGTTTTGGAATGTTTTTGCAAAGATAGCTGAGGAACCATTAAAATACTTTCGAGTACTGTAGATTATTTGTATTGTTTTTATTCTAGTATGTGGACAATCCAGAGTATGATCTTTTGGAAACAGCTTTCATATTTATTGCTTTTGTTGTGATAGAATTTTATCTGTTTTAATGGGACTTATTAAATTCTAAAAGATCTAGAATGTTTAGTGTGGGAGTGAAAAAATACATACACAAATTATGGGGAAAATGTTATAATTAAAATATAAATCTTTTTCATTATAGTATTCCTTTGACTCAAAAGAAAAGTGATGAAATTATTAAAATGTTTTGATGAAGATTATTTATCTAGGCCTAATTAGCTGAGGACCCATGTTCATGTGTTTTCTCATTGTTGTACTTAATGATATATTATGAAAGATACATATGCTGAAATTGATTCACATTGGAATAGTCATGCACTCAGCATTTCTAGGGATCAGGACCTCAATGGTATGGTTTCTGTGAGTATTTCTTATGTGATTCTGGCTCTGTCTTTTCACTTTCTAGAACTGATGATGATGAAACCTATTGTCGAGCAGCCACTGAGTATGCTAGAGCCTGTTCTCATGCTGGCTACCCTATTCAAGACTGGAGAGATGACTTTCCAGCTTGCAGTATGTTTTGTTATTTTTCAAGCCCTGTGTACTTTTGCCAATTTTGGGTTAACTTTAGAACTCAAAACTTATTGTACTACTTAATACTAATGAATTTCAAAGATTTGTTATTGATATAATTATATATGTGAACTTGCATACTTTTGAAAGAAGTACGCACTTTTTTTAGCAGTTAAAAGTTATTTTTTGCACATTTTTTTGTAAAAAATAAAATTATAATTTTTTAAAAGAAATAGAGGCTAATAAAATTGACTTAAGCTCCCCTGTTTTCCCATTTTAGCTGATAAATGTGATGATAGCTTTGTCCATCGGGATTGTATCAGTTGTTGTCCACCAACCTGCACATTTGAGAAGCAATGTCTTGGGAGCAATCTTCATTGTCTTGATGGATGCTACTGCCCAGATGGTAAGTGCTTCATGAAGAAACCAAGTCTGCACTCATGGAAACTAGTACCCAGTGACCTAAGGATCGCATTAGCCCTATTGCAATTTTCTGTTCTTGTAGAATTTGGTCCTTGAAGTGACAAGGAAGAAAGGCTACTTTTCATTGATAAAAGGTTCATTACTTTGTAAAGTTCCCAGGAAGTTTGGAATCTACAGTTTTGAAGTTAGCCATGAGAAATTTTTTGTTCTATTAATATTGAATGATATTTAACAATTTGTATATCTTCACTTTTTTTTCAATTGTACTTTAAGTTTTCTGGGGTACATGTGCAGATCTTGCAGGCTTGTTGCATAGGTACATACATGGCAATGTGGTTTGCTGCCTCCATCCCCCTGTCACCTATATCTGGCATTTCTCCCCATGTTATTTCTCCCCAACCTCCCCAACCCCTGCTGTTCCTCCCCTAGTCCCTAGTTCCCCAACAGACCCTAGTGTGTGATGCTCCCCTCCCTGTGTCCATGTGTTCTCATTGTTCAACACCCACCTGTGAGTGAGAGCATGTGGTGTTTGATTTTCTGTTCTGTGTCAGTTTGCTGAGAATGATGGTTTCCAGATTCATCTATGTCCCTACAAACTACATGAACTCATCATTTTTTATGACTGCATAGTATTCTGTAGTGTATATGTGCCACATTTTCTTGTCCAGTCTATCATTGATGGGCATTTGGGTTGGTTCCAGGTCTTTGCTATTGTAAAAAGTGCTGTAATAAATATACATGTGCATGTGTCTATAATAAAACAATTTGTAATCCTTTGGGTACATACCCAGTAATGGGATTGCTGGGTCAAATGGAATTTCTATTTCTAGGTCTTTGAGGAATCGCCACACTGTCTTCCACAAACGTTGAATTAATTTACACTCCCACCAACAGTGTAAAAGTGTTCCTATTTTTCCACATCCTCTCCACCATCTGTTGTCTCAATATTTTTTAATGTTCACCATTCTAACTGGCCTGAGGTGGTATCTCAATGTGGTTTTGATTTGCATTTCTCTAATAATCAGTGATGATGAGCATTTTTTCATATGTTTGTTAGCCTCATAAATATTTCTTTTGAAATTTTGACATTTATTTCTTCTCAAACAGGCCTTATAATGGAGAATGGGACTTGCATCTCCTTGGAAAATTGCCCATGCGGTTTTCATGGATTAGCTTATTCAGTTGGTTCAAAAATTGAACAAGAATGTACTGAATGGTATGTGACCAATGTACAGCCAATTACTTCTGGCTACTTGGCTAGTTGACAACTTTACCATGACAGATGTTTAAAGGAATATACTCATTACTAACTTGCTTCCCCAAATTCCAACACAAAACTTGCATTTTATTTAAACTCTTTAGGAAAGGGACATCTATATTTCCTTTTATGATATAATTCTTATCAGTTACCTTGGTAATTCTATATTACCATGGATATAATATCTTATATCCATATGATGAGTCTGTTGCTTTTTTTAAAAAATCATTTTTAATCACTAATTTGCACAGACTTTTAGAACTTGATGGTGCTTCTGGGTTTCTCTATTACATACTGTAACACATGACTCCCAGATGACCAATTTTTGGTCCATGATTAGAAATATTTAGAATTCCATATTAAATTTGCTAACTAACACCGTTGGCAAACATGGAATCTCTGCAGGATAGTCCTAAAAAAAAACCAGAAGTCTAAATAACATCAGACACTTTCCCCTTTGGTGGCAGTGTATATAACTGAAATGTAATGGGATAACGAATCATGTTCTCAGATGCTGATTCTGTTTCCATTTTACAGGGACTCTACATTTGTCCTCTAAAACTCACACTTTTGTGAGGGTGGAAGGTAGAATTTATCTTATGTAAGAGGACATCTCTTCTCTCTTTTTAGTATCTATTGATCTTCATCAAAGTCCGTGATTTTTACATATGACATATGAGATAATAATTTAGGTGCTAACCAGCCCAAAATTACCAGTTCATTAGAACTTTTGCAGAGATGTTTTTTAAATCAGATTATTCTGAACCTGCAAACATGATATATTTTGGTACATTCATCAATACATTGATATAAACATTACAGATTTTTTATGCCAATGGATCAATATTTTTATAATTTCTTTTAGTGTGTGTTTGGGTGGAGTTTGGAACTGCACTGAGCATGACTGTCCAGGTAATCTTTTAAAATGTTTTTATAGAGAATGTTTCAAATTTCTTTAGATTGGGGAGAAGGATAGCACTGATTTTTATGAAGACATCTCATGTATAGCAAGGGCTATAATAATCTGTAAATGCAGTTACTCAGAGGATACAAGGAAAATTAAATAAGTGATAGTGTTGAGTGGGAAACTTTGGTAAAACTTTATTAAAATAGTATAAATATTGTAAAATCTTAAAAAGTATGTGGATAAATATCATTTTATAAGCATTAAATTAAATGAAGTAATGTAATTTAGTCTAGAAAGTTTGTCAAACCAGTAAATTTTAAACACAACACAAATGTTCAAATTTTCGATGCATGAGTATTTACCCTAAGTTGATCTGCTTTTAAAGGATTAACCTAATCATATCATCCTCTTCTCTCTCTTCCTCTAACTTCATTTTCTCTTCTTGTTCTTTCTTGCTTCTTCCTCTTCCTCTTCTTCCTCCTTCTCCTCTCATCCTCCTCCTGCTCTTCTTCCTGTCCTCCTCCTCCTTTTTTTTTTTTTTTTTTTTTGATAGTTCAATGTTCAGTTGTAGGTGATTCTCACTTTACAACTTTTGATGGTCGACATTATTCTTTTATTGGCATGTGCCAATACATCCTCGTGAAAGGAACTGGAAAAGATAAATTCACAATTACTTTACAGAAAGCTCCTTGTGAGCAGGTAAGAACATTTCAAAATGACCAGAGGAATATGGATTCATTGATTTTTACTTAAACTTCATTTCAGACTAAGAATGGTAACATGAATGGATATAGCTATTTTCTTTAAAATTAAGATAACATTGATTATTAAGATACATCATTCTACATATTAGAAATAAGTGTTGATAATTATTCTATGACATACCATTGGTTACATGAGGCATCTTAAATTCAGAAATATTAAATTGTGAAAGCAAGTATGTCTTAGACTAAATACTATATATTTAATTGCATTTTCTTTTTAAAAAAATAGCGTTTGTGTGTATAGGTTTTTGAACATTTTATGCATGGTTGTATAATGGAACTACGTTTTTTGTTTACTTCAACCTAGCTATTTTAAAGAGATTATTTTTGACAGTTTTAAACTTGTTTCGTAGCATTTTAAACAGATATGGTGAATTTCTTAACATATTGGAATATTTATTTATTTAGATCATTTCTTGAAATTATAAACTCACAAATAATTTCTAAACAAAGAAATCATAATCTTTCATTCATATTTTTTAAGCAAGCAGTCAAAATTTTGCCAAAATAGTTAATTTTCTAGTTTTATTCTAATAGAAAATAATTATTTCCAGTGAAAATTCTGAATTGCTTTATATGCTTTTTTCCAGTTTTATTTTTTCTTTGTAATATATTAGAATCTGAATTAGCTTTCTATGTAGAAGTCTAATTCTCTTAGTTCTTTGCTTTATTGACTTTTTATGTCTAATATGCCAGTTAAATGAATTTAGAGAGGTACTTTACATACTGTGGAAAACATAATTATTGGTACTTTACTGAATCACTTTAATTTAATGTTCTAAGTAAAATGTATGTATATACATGATATATTTAATGTACTATATAAAGTTATATTTTATTAGGAATGGGGCTACATAAAATGGGTTATGTAACAACTACTTTATTACATTACTTATATTCAAGCCTTTTAACATCAGAAATTCTAATTTACATGCCTTCTCTTTCTTTTATTTTCTCTCCTCTCTCTTTCTCCCTTTCTCCCTCTCTGTCTTCCTATGACTTTCTATGGCTCTCTCTTCCATTCCTTTCATTGGCAATTTGGTTTTTATGCAGAATCTCGGCTTAGTCTGCCTTCAGTCTATAACTCTGATTCTGGAGGATGATTTTAACAAACAAGTGACCCTTGGTAGGGGAGGACAAATTCTCACTAGTCCTAACCAAGGCTTCAACCTGAATGGTAAGAAACAATGCTAATGATGTACTTTCTTTAGATTACCAAAAAAAACCCCAACAACACACACAAACAAAATGGGATCTTCTTCTAATGTTAGGCTGACTACCTATACCTGTTGAGTTCCTGTGTGTCACAAGTCATCAACTACAGATAGTGAAGATGATGATGTTTATGGGACCTAGTGTTTACCTCAAGTGACCTAGATTTTGGAAGGGAAGAGAGACGAGCAATAGACAGCCACTTACAATAAAATGTGATAAACTCAAAGATACACATAAAGACTTTGGGAGTCTAAATGTGGTGCAGCTCACTCAGCCCTGGAAAGGGGTGTACTAAAATAGTCAGGAATGTTTTCTGAAAGCGATGATTGTACAATTGTCTCATTGAGCATTTAAGAGTGAGGAATTGCCAGGTTGAAGGGATGGGGAACTTGTTTAATGCAGATCAAGGTGGTGGTGAATTTTGCAGCATAGTTTGAGGGAAATAGAACTAGATTGGTATTGTTACAGCAGAGAGAGGGTAAAGGAGAATGTCTGGACATGGATAAGGATTAGAAGGGCTTGTGTAGGAGGCATTTTACATTGTGGATTTCTGGGGCAGGTCCTGTTCATGCCTGCATTCCAGCTTGGCTGTTAAAACTCTCACTCTCAGAAATGTCCTGATTTATCTTACAAACTACATGCTCACGCTACTCAGGTGTCCAGCTAGGGAAGTTGAATTTGATATGAAACAAATATGAAATTGTCATTTTTGACCATTTTTATGTACAAAGAGGGCAATCTCATATGGTTCAACCAAATAAATGGTGAGTTTTAAGGAGTTTTTTTGGTAGATCATTATGACAACAGTGTAGAAGTGACTTTGAGAGATGCTAGATAGGAAACATGTACAACAGTTAGGATGTCATAAAAGTAGGGCATGTGAGGAATGAGGGGGAGGTGACCTAAGGCAGTGACAATAGAGGTGGAGAGAAGAAGACAGATTGAAAAAACATTTAGGACAAAAGTCTGAACTTGATAATGAGTTGGATTTCAAATATCTAAGGACTGCCTCCTTACTTGTGAGATGCTTGTAGACTGAAATTACGTGTTGACCTGAAAAACTATTTAAAATGTTTGCTGAAGACCAGGAAGGAGGAAGAAAAGCAGAGGAATAGGAGAAAAAAAAAGCAGCCATAGATGGCAACAGTTGGCCCTGAAGCACAGGCAGGAACCGCTAGCCTGCCTCCCCTGCTTCCCTTGTGTCTGGGGAGGAGAGTCCTGGTGGTGTGCTCTTTCAGAACACCATCTAGGAATGTCAAAGCTCATTTACATATGTTCTTCTCCTGCAGGTATTGTTGAAATTCAAACTCTGTCATCCTTATTTATACTTCTAAGAACCACATTTGGTTTAAAGATTCTGTTTGCTATAGACGGGGAAAGAATTTATATTCAGCTCAATAGCGCATGGAAAAGAAGAACATTAGGTCTGTGTGGAACTTTTAATGGGAACATAAGGGATGACTTTCTGTAAGTATGATTTCTGCATAGTTAATATAACTTAATGATTGGTCATCTCAAGGATATAAATTCATTAAAGTGTTTACTTTACTAAGAATAGCTTAGTTGTCATTATTCCAAGAGATTCACATGGATCATCACATTTAAAATAAAAAGCAGTCTCTGATTAATATGTTTATTTTATAGATAAGAAACTAACCAAGGCCTCAAAGTGGCAAATAAATCATTCAAGGTCACTTAGCTCACATGCAGTGGAGCTGGGTTTTGGATTTCAGCAGTGTGGCTCAGCTATGCTCACTGCTCCCTGCTATTCTCTTCTCTGCCACCTATCAACCTTAACAGTATTTTATTTTTGAAACACTGCTTCCTAAAAAATAAAACTCAATATCATTATGTATTAGGGGTAGTAAATGATACTCTATAAATATTGATATCATTTGGTATCAATAATATCTCTAAAGCAACATTTTGTTATCTCATTAGATTTTGTGATTGTTGGTGTTTCATTGTAAGAGAAGCAATAACATATATTTGTACCCCTCATATTGACCAGGTACTCTTCACCTATGTGTGAAAAGAAGCAGTTTATAATTTAGTGTAAATGCTTTGTGCACCTGTTATCATGCTAAAAGCACAATGGGAACGATTTAAGCAGTAGGCCATGGTTATCCTCACAGAGCTTTGTGTTGCAGATCAAGAGAGGATAACAGCCTTTAAGAAATATGTGTAATCTAAAATAATTGAAATCACAGAAGCAAAGTATTATAGAATGGTGTTTGCCAGGGATAGGGGTGGGGTGGGAGTGTGGGAAGATGTTGGTCAAAGGGTACAAACTGTCAGCTAGACAGGATGTGTAAGTTTGAGAGATCTTTTGAGATCCATTAATTATATGATGACATAGTTGATGTAATGTGTACTTGAAAATTGCTAGGAGAGTAGATTTTAAATGCTCTCATAACAAAAAATAAGAACATGAGATGATGGACATGTTCATTAGCTTGATTTAACCTTTTCACAATGTATACCTCAGAACATCATATTGTACTCTGTAAATGCATTCAATTTTTGTTAACTATACCTTAATTTTAAAGATAGTTTAAAAATGAATATTTAGTGTTAGGCAAGGATCAATCAACTACATATATATGTATATTTAATTTAATTTAAATATGTATATTTAATTTAATTTAAATACAATATTTTAATTTATTATATTTAATTTAAATATAATTTATTAATTTAATTCAAATATGCAATATTTTAATTTATTATATTTAATTTAAATATAATTTATTAATTTAATTTTAAATATATTTTAATTTAAATATATATATTATATATATGTAGTTGATTGATTCTTGCTTAACACTAAATATTTAATATATAATATAATATATATTTAATATATTATATATAAAATATATTATATATGATGTATAATATAATATATTAATATTATATATATTAGATATATATATATATAGGGAGAGAGGTGATTCTAAAATTAAGTGTTGGGCTTTGTTGTTATGGCTAGAAGAATGATAGAGGGTTAGAACAGGTCATTGTGGGCTAGGCAGCCAGAGGACATTTCATGGAGAAGCCACTCTTCAAATACTGTTTTCTTTTTTAAATTAAATTAAATTAATGATTATTATTTTTTTTAATTTTATGTTAAGTTCTGGGATACATGTGCTGAACATGCAGGTTTGTTACATAGGTATACATGTGCCGTGTTGGTTTGCTGCACCTATCCACCCACCATCTAGGTTTTAAGCCCCACATGTATTAGTTATTTGTCCCAATGCTCTCACTCCCCTAGCCCCCCACCACTCGATAGGCCCTGGTGTGTGATGTTCCCCTCCCTGTGTCCATGTATTCTCATTGTTCAACTCCCACTTATGAGTAAGAACATGCAATGTTTAGTTTTCCATTCCTGGATTAGTTTGCTGAGAATGATTGTTTTCAGCTTCATACATGTCCCTGCAAAAGGCATGAACTCATTCTTTTTTATGGCTGCATAGTATTCCATGGTGTATATGTGCTACATTTTCTTTATCCAGTCTATCATTCATGGCCATTTGGGTTGGTTCCAAGTGTTTGCTATTGTAAATAGTGCTGCAATAAACATATGTGCTTTTTGAAAAACACTCTTGCACATACTCTTCTGCCTGCTTGAGTTCTCAGAACCCTGCTCCTCATCTTTCTTGTGACTTCCCATTTTTGTTAACCCCAGTTCATACATTATTTGCCCCAAAAAGCTGATTCATATCTCACACACACAAAGTTAAATCTGATAATGCCTTATCTATGAAAATTTATTGTTTATCTGTCTGGTTTCTTGTCTTGTTTATCTGTGATGGCTTTGAGACTAAAAGTCGTGTGCTTTGCCTTTGTATTCTTAGGAACTAGCATAGAACCTTACACAGAATGGACAGTTAATTGAACTGAGGTGGAATGTTTAATGGGGCATCAGGAAGATAGTTTGGATGGGCAAAAGGAACTGGCATTTCAAATTTTAAAAATTTTAATTTCTTGTATCTTGTCTCCTTGTCTTCCTGTGCTTTGTTTTTAGGTAATTCAGTTTTTTGTTTTATTTATTTGTAGGTCAAAATATTGATGTCTTCACCACATTTGAGAAACAGAAACTATATTAAGTGGTTTGGCTATGAGGTTCAGAAAAGACATTAATCCTGCTTTCTCTTCTTTGTTTGTCAGAATGGGTCAGCAGTCAATGTTTAAGAGACGGCAGATCTGCCTGCCTCTTTCTAAGGCACCAGTCTCTGCCATGTATAAACATTTAGGCGTGATAAGAGTGCAGCATGATCTTTCAGAGTCAGAGATAACTTGTGAACAGTGTTAAGCTTTCCAACTTAAGTAGTTAAAATTCTTTCTTCATGAAGGTTAATGTGAATATGCAGACATAATGGAATAGAAAATATTAATTACTTGAAAATATATTTTGTATGCCTTATTATAGTAAATTGACTATGATGAGCTGAAAGGTTTTTATAAAATGAAAGACAATAAATAGGTCTAAATAAATAAATAAAATACATTTTAGCTCGTATTTTTAAAATGTATTGTTTTAAGGTAAACTAAATGAAATAAAAGAACCAAACTCTAAGTCAGTTCTACCTTGAACTGAAACCTTGACTATATGTATCACCCTGACCTATTTTGTTGTCCTTATGAGGAGTGCAGAGAGAAGGAAGGGGAAAGAAGGAGAAGAAATGAGCTAGCGCAAATCATGCAATTACTTTGAGTCCCTGTGTTCTTAAATAAACAAAATGAGATTTTGCACTAGGGTATTTGTTGTAGTTCTTTACAGTTTGATTTTGAGGAATAAGAAAAGAAGAAAAGGGTGAAATGGTAGGGACAAGGAAATGGCTTGCATTGCTCCTTTATTTGTCCTCTCTCAGTTACTGGTAAGCAGCTCCAACGAAAACAGTTAATCTATGAGGACACTAGAGAAAGCTGAGATGCCTACTTTTCTACTTGGCCATATGGGAGCAATTAACACAATCAGGGTTGTGGTGTGGTCAAAACTTTCTGCAGGAGACCTAGTTCAGCCTGAATTGCTAAGTAGTTTTGACAGTGTCTGGCACATTGTCCAATAGGCGTTGTCACTTAATAAATGTTGGTTGATGAATCAATACAACTGAATGACTGTGGGGGGTGGAATTGCAGTGTTTGTCTCCTAAACACTGTTACAGTTTTTAAGATAGATTTTTTTCATATGGCTGGTCAGCTTCATGAAGGAATCTTGATCTTTCAGATCTCATAATGGAACTGAAATATTGAATAGGATATATAGGCTACTTATATTTTGAGATATTTGTCTTTACTTTGAAAAGAATCATGTGAACTACCCCACACCAACTTTCCCACATGCACCCTAAACCACACACATGCTAAAGTTTTGGTTGTGTGTGTATGGTTAAGTCAGGGAGAACTGGGTTTGAATCGTGGCTTCGATACTTATCAGCTTAGTGTAATTTAACATTTCTCTGAACTTCTGCTTTTCTTTCTCTGTAAAATGGGGATAAATGATGTTTTTCTTATAAGACTGAGATGAAGATTAAACAAAATCGTGTACGTCTGCAATTTGGTACATTGTAAAATGTCAGTAATGTGAAGCTTACTGCCATTGTACTTTTTTTAAACTGGTAGAAGAAAGTTTCAAGCTCTAAGATTTCCTTGAGCATTATGAAAAATTGAAAAAATAGTATTCTCTTATTCAAGTATTTGAAGGATATGAACAAATGAATGAGAGATACACGAAGACGAGCATTATCTTTGCTTTCTAGTTCTCCATCAGGCATGATAGAAGGTACACCACAACTTCATGCAAATGCATGGAGAGTTTCTTCTACTTGTTTTGCACCTGTTCATGTCCCAATGGTGGATCCCTGTAACATCAATCAACAAAACAGTAAGTCTTCTTTTCTGCATGTAAACTTTGGGAAAAGTTCTATGTCTTACTATAAGTTTGGAAAATTAGATAGTGATTTTAAATTCTGATTTTCTCCATTATGGTAAAATCAATGTCATTCCTCATGTATTTTTTTTACTTAATATGATTTATGCCTTTACATATGCCTTTTCATGTACACTAAGTTGTTTTTTTAAAACCTGAGAATGGCTTTTATTTTCTACTTTGTATTCATAATTTTTCTTCTCTTAGGTATTTAGAAATCCCTGTGGACGGGAGGGGAGCATCACCCACTGGGGTCTGTTGGAGGAGGGGCAAGGGAGGGAACAGTGGGGGGTCTTGGGGAGGTTGGGGAGGGATAACATGGGAAGAAATGCCAGATGTAGGTGATGGGGGGATGGAGGCATCAAACCACATTGCCATATGTGTCCCTATGCAACAATCCTGCATGAACTGCACATGTACCCCAGAACCTAAAGTACAGCTTTTTTTTTTTTTTTTGAGACGGAGTTTCGCTCTTGTTACCCAGGCTGGAGTGCAATGGCACGATCTTGGCTCACCACAACCTCCACCTCCTGGGTTCAGGCAATTCTCCTGCCTCAGCCTCCCTAGTAGCTGGGATTATAGGCATGCGCCATCATGCCCAGCTAATTTTTTTTGTATTTTTAGTAGAGACGGGGTTTCACCATGTTGACTGGGATGGTCTCGATCTCTTGACCTCATGATCCAACCGCCTCGGCCTCCCAAAGTGCTGGGATTACAGGCGTGAGCCACCGCGCCCGGCCTAAGTCAGCTTTTAAACTTGAAGAAGATTGTTAACCTCTTTGATCATTTTTCTTATCTATAATAACAGGAAAAGACTAAAGTTTTTTAGTTTCATGAATGACTACTTTACATCTCACTCCCATTTAACAATACCTTCCTCCATCTGTTCCCAACTTTCAACTAATTTATTCCTCCTCCTTCAACTACTCTTGTTTGGTTTGTTTCTTTTTTGGTTTCCTCCTCAATATTGCAGCAACTTTATTTTTTAGTAATGTGAAATTGAAGTAGAGCTCAATTGATAAATCGGTTTCCCTGTGATCATTTCTTTAGTTATCTACTTTATTATATGCCATTTTGCTCTATTTTCTATCACTTTTCTTCCCATGCCCCATGTCTTCTATATATATGTGATGATCTTATAATGGAAACTGAAATATCAAACTGGATATATAAGCTATTTATATTTTGAGATATTTGTCTTTAGTTTGAAAATAATCATGTGAACTACCCACACTAACCTCCCCACATGCACCCTTAACCAGGCACATGCTATATACAGTCATATATATATATATTTAATATTAGCGTTTTCTTTTTAGCTTTGCCATCAGCTGTAATTAAAAAAAATTCAAATGTGTAAATTGAGGAAGAGCCCTGAAGAAAGGAAAATAAATAGACAAAGTCAATAATTCTGATCTAGGTTCTAAAGGATATTTTTTCATGAGGATCTTCTTTAGTTACCCCTAACTTAATGTCAGTGGAAATACACTTTGGTCTACAAATTATTAGGCCTCTTTGGTGTATTACTTTGCACTTTCGGGATCATTGGCGCTAAGAATATATATGTAAGCAGTATCCTCCTATAGCTTCAGTCCTTTGTTTTTATATACATGCACATAGTGAAAGCAAAAATATCATACTTGACAATTATGTTTCCTTATCAATAATAAATGTATGTAATATACTCCACAAAATAAGTTGTGTGTAATTCCTTAGTAGTGAAAAAAACTGATCTCCCACAGCTTCTTTGGTCTCTCAAAGACAACGACAGTGAAAGATTGATTAATTTTACCTGTTAGGAGACCAATGCAAACTAGGTCCACTACATCAAGAAACCACAAACCTTCCCTCTTTCAGAAAGATGGAATCCAGTTGTTTTGTCAAACTTGGTTACTTCGATAAACGATTGTATCTGATCAGTCATTCTCAAGGGAAAAATCAACACATTTCAAGAAATGATTATACAGATGCCTTCCCTGCCCAGGTGATTTTATAGTTATATCTTATGGCCTTTAGTATATACCCCAATCCCCAATTTCTATTAATTATTCACTTATTCATGGATTTGTAGATTTATTTATCAAACATTGTTGAGCTTCTAATATCTGCTGGACATTGTACACTGTGCATTGCGCAGACATTGAGTTCAATGACTGTGTGGCATCGGACACATTACCATTCATTTCAGAGACTCCGTTGAAATGAGATGATTCCCCATTCTTCCTAGACAATTGTGTAATACACAGAGTTGGCCATAACACAATCTGGAACCACTTTATTATGTGTGGATCTTTGGAAATAAGCCTCCCAATACTCCCCAATTCTTTATAGTAGGTTTCTTAGATGATCCTCATGCAATGGGATGATTGAGGCCACTGCTTCTATCAATCCATCTGTTACTCATGTTATTCAGGTACAATACACTATTTTTTTTCCCTAAAAGACTGTTGAATATAGATTAAGTGCTGTTACCAATATGATAAAAAACAAACAAAAGCTGTATAAGGTGAAATTGTTCACTCTTATATTAAAAGTAATATGCACTACAGTATATTTCTAAGAAAGCGAAATGCTTTGATATTCTGGAACTTGATACTTAAGGCTAAGATCTGAACTGTTAAATAAGATGCTAATGGGGCTCTTTGTCTGTTAGTTGGGTATGCAGCACACTGCGATGTCATCCACCAGGACCTCTTTGCTCCTTGCCACATCTATATTAGCCCTGGGTTGTACTATCAGCTATGTCGCCACGATGCATGCAAGTGTGGAAGCTCCTGCCTGTGCAATGCTCTTGCCCATTACGCCTACCTCTGCAGCCAGCGCGGTGTTCCCATTGATTTTAGAGCTCAGATTTCTTTCTGTGGTGAGTACAATGGCACAGCTAAAGACTATCAGATAATACCTTAGAGACCTCTGTGTTTATAATGACTGCTTTTATTTTTTAAATGAAAGGTCAATATTGCATGTAAGTTATTTGAAATATTTTCATAATATACAAACATGAAAAACAAATGAAATATTTAATTTCTTAAGATGGGAGATATGTTGGATAAGACCAATAACTTTTGACTAGTTTTGTAATAAATGAAATTATTGCAACTGTTTTGAAATACGCAACAGAAATAATTTAAAACATTTGAAAAATTCTTGTCATGGAAATATATCTAAATATTGGAAAGTATGAAAAAGATTATGAAATATGGTAGTATAGTTGATTTGTACTTAAATAGATGTTATACAACAGGCAATTATTATAAAATTATTGGGGCTTTAATTTTCGCAGTTATCTTGTCTGCCATTTTTGTTCATGGTAGATTGTTTCCTTGTGTGTTTTATAATTTTTTTGTTAACTAATTTTTACCAGCACCTCCTCCACCCCATCTTGGGGCACCGCTCTCTCCACCTCCTCACTCCCTCAGCAGGTTCACAAAGCTTTTTCCAGTTATTACAGGGGTATCATTGGCTGATATTGATGTTATCTGCTCAATTTTGGCTTTATGAGATAAAAATAATGTAAATATAAAAGTAATATACATTCATTTGCCAAATCTGTGCAGGATGTCAGTCTTGGATTTTGATTTATTAGAGGTAACTTTTAAATCACAGACCCAGCAGTTAGAGAACTTTTTCTATCATCTTCCTATACTATGAGCCAATGCCTTGCAGTTTGGGTGTTGGCAAACTTCAACCCTTGGGTCTCCTGCATTTTTGTGAATAAAATTTATTGAAATACAGTCATGTCCATTTGTTTGTGTGTCATCTATGGCTGCTTCTATGCTACAAGGGCAGAGTTGAGTAGTTGTGACAGAGACTGTGTGATCTGCAAAGCTGAAAATATTTACCATTTGGCCCTTTGCAGAAAGAGGTTCCCAACCCCTGCTTTAGTCTTTTATTTCAACTGAGGATGTTCCTCTTTGAGCATCCAAGTTAAGGTTCTCCCAATTCCTTGGCTTGCAATGGACCAGCTTTCATTTTCTCTCATAGACTTCTAAGCAGGCATGAAATGTTTCTATGTGCTGTGGGAATCTTTCTCAAGCAATGCTCCTTTGTCCTTAGCTGTGGTGTGCCAGAAGGGCATGCTGTACCATCGCTGTTCCTCGTTCTGCCTCCGTTCCTGCATTTCTCTCTCATCCCCGGAGCAGTGCAATGATGACTGTGCTGAAGGCTGTAACTGTCCAGAAGGCAAATTCTATGAAGATACTCTTAGCTTTTGTGTACCCATGTAAGTCACAGAAACAGGTTGGCAGCATCCTGTTTCAATTGCTTTTTCTTCTTATGGGCTAAATGAGCTTTAAGGGAAGTTTTTGAAAAAATATTTCTTACTGTCTTTACTTTTTCTTTTTTTAAACCCTGTACATGTTCATCAATAGCTACAGAAAGAGCGAAGGAATCTCTGATGGTTGATCTTGAAGTGTATTCCTGCTTGTTTTTACCACAGTCAAATTAATAACAAGGTTTATGTTTCATTGTCACATGGCAAACTTCAGTAACAGGACTTTGATATTGCAGCACTCACAAATTTCTCAATTTACACACGAAGTAAAGCTTTTTGTCTTATACACAGTGTTAAATGATATATCAGTTATGTTTCTCTGAACTGCATTCAGTGATTTTTCTTGTGAGTAAAACAACACTGTTTTGTGAGTTGTATTTTAGAAAACAAAACCTGGAGCCATACAAAGCTTCATGTCTAAGCAGCTCTGCCATTTGTGTAACAGGACTGCATGCAGTCTTGGAGAATCATGCAGACCTCAGAGTGTGCCTTACAGTGACCAGTGGAGACCACAGGATCAGGTTGAATTTTAGTGGCTTTTGAAAAAAATTATATCCTATTTAATTTACTTTTTTTTTCTTATAGATTCCACTGCCGGTGTCATTATAGGGGCAGTGTTTATCAACCTGGAGAGCTCATCCCCACACCCTCGGGCTTATGGTAGGTTTCGATGATGGGGATTATATTTCACAAACGATGTATGTGTTAATATAATTTCTTAACCCTAACCATAAGTTGAAATATGACCTCTGTAATTAAAAAATAAAGGTAATAATGTAATTTTAAAGTATGTTATAATCATATATATGATTGTATACATATGTGCAAACACATATATATATAACACATGCATATATGACATTTCAAAGTGAAATAACCAAGTTTTGTACTCATAACTGCAGAAGGGAGTTAAGAATTTAAGTATCTCACAGTGAAATGAAAGTCTGATCATTTTTGGTTCTTAGAAGTTAGGGGTGAAGTAGGTGTTTAAATATTACAGTATTGCTGAGTGAGCTCAAAAAAAGCAATTTCAAAATAGATTTGAAAAATGTCCTGCAATAGAGTAAGTGTGCCTCCTCCCCAGGGCCATCAATATGAGAAAGATAACACTTAATCATAGGATAACACTCATTCTGGTTGTAACTTTTCTGTTGAAAATCTAGGCACGTCCATGCAGCAGTCCATGCTTCCATATAATTCCTAACCTCCCTTTTTTAGTTGCCCCACAGGTGCCCACAGATAATAATAGATAGTAGATAATAATAACATCAACAATAATAATAATATCTAACCATTACTGTGTACCTTCTTTTGTGCTGGCAGCATTTTAAGTGTTTAATATTTATTATTAAAATACTTATTACCATAACCCTAAGAGATAGGCGATGTTGCTTTATCCTGATTTACAGGTGAAGAAAATGGGATACAGGTGGCTCAGGAACCTGATACTAAAGCTGGGAGTTAATCCCAGTCAACCTGGCTCTGCAGTGCTTGTCTCCTGCCTACTTTGCTCTGCAGCTGGTGTTGGTATTTACAGCGGAATATAGATTATGCTCAATTTACCTTTATCTTTATCTTTACCTCTCTTCCTCTCACTCCACATCAAGACACAATGGCAAGTAGCCCTTGGATCTTTCTGTGGTAGGCAGTATTACTATTCACACAGATTTCTAAGCCAGATCTTTGGGAGTCATTTTTTACTCTACCTCCTGCTCAAAACACCTAATCAATAAATACCTAACAACTTTGGATTTTACTTTCTACGTGTAGTCAAAAGTCATTTCTTCCTTTCCATCTTCATTGCTTTGGCAATTAGTGTGTCTCACTCTTCCCTGGACCTTCCTCTCTGGGGTTCTTGCCTCTGGTGTTTCCCCTCTTTCATTCTGCTGAGGTGTCATATCTCTTTGGATTTAACATAGTTAATCTATGTAAACTTAGCAAAACCAAAGTAACCATCCCTCCTCAATGAGAAAAAGAAAAATTCACTTAATATAGTGACTTTGTTTGTCATTTCTCTTTAAAAGCCTTTGTCCCAGAATAAGTGTAATGTGGAAGACCTGGGTGTGTGATCTGAGACCTGTCTGTGTCAGTTCTTCTGTGCCATTCAAAGTGTGAGCAAATTCAATTAGAGGTGACTCAGTGCTGAATTACACTCTGAGTGTCATTCAAGTGTTCAAGTGTGCATAGTATATTTTTCATGTCATGTGGCCTGTACATGAGTCAGCTTCTTCATCTGGGTTTAAATATGGGACATATAATCTGGTCCAAAGCTGAAGGAAAACTGTATTGGAGTTATTGAGAACTGATGTGTTGTTTCCTGTCATGTTATCTTCAGGGATTGTCAAGTTTAATTTTGCCTATATGCGGCTCTTGCCTTTTACCCTGACTTTGGAATCTAAGTTGCAAGGAAGCTGTGACTCCACCCTATTTTCAATGCTACTGCCGAAATGATTCAAAGCAACCACATCACTTTTCTGCTTAAGGTCTTCAATGGCTCACCTCAGGGGCACAATGTTACTTAGCATCTTCTAGGAGCTAGCCTCTGCCTCTTTTGCCATTTTCACTGCCTGTCCCTTCCTGCATTGCCCTTTGCTACGTAGAATGCTGCTTTACTTCTTCATGGTTTTTGTATGTTTCCACTGAATGTTACAGCCTTCCTACCTTAGGTGTGCTGACCTCCATCCACTCTTCAAAACTGTTCAGACTTTACTTCCTTTGACTCCCTGATGTTGGTTGCCAACAGATTTTAAAAACATTTTTCTTTGTTTTACTTCTATCTCCTAACATATTTCTATGTTGCGTGTGTCACTCTGCATACATTATTTATTTGTGTTTCTTCCCCTCATACGAGACAAATTATGGCAAAGACTATGAATTTTTGTGTTTTATCTCCCATGCCTATCCCAATGCTCTACACTTATACGTGTTTGATAAAAACGTGTTGTGTTGAAATAGTGCTCCTGAAATCGGACCTAAGCTAAACACTTGTAAAAAAAATTCTGTGGGAAAAATAATATTTGTATAATGTACTCAATCAATTCTTGTACATCAGATTGTTGTTGAAATTCGGGGGGAAAAAAACCAGATTTGATTCCATAAATTAACTATTTATTTACTTCTAGCCAGTGTTCAAATGGGACTGTGCAATGTGATGAATTAGCAACGCCCTCTGCTGGTAAGATCTCAAAAGATGTTTTTCTGAAGGAGGTTGCACCTCTGATTCTGCCTCCACTCCTGGCAGATGTTATCAATCATTCACAACCCTCCTTCCCAATGTGCATGGTTATAGCCTTGGGAATGTTTTTCAACATGGCATTTCAGGGCTTCTCAGCTTTATCCACCTTGAAAATTATAATATTTTTAGGATGGTCTTCTTTGAACATATAAGTCAGCTAAGGGGTGGAGCAAATCAACCCAGGGATGCTGCCTTCCACAGGAGCACGTCAGACACCTCAAGGACTTTTGGGATATGTATCTAGGCACCTGTTGTAACCCATCTGTGGGAAAGAAACTGGGAAACTCTACTCTAGACCACTACTTCTCAGATTTTAGTGTGCACATGTGGGGATCTTGTTAAAATGCAGATTCTGCTTCATTAGATAAGGGGTGACACCTGAGATCCTACATTTCTATCAGTGGCCAAGATAACATTAGTACTTCTGGTTCCTGGGCTGCATTATGAGTAGCAAAACTCCAGGACTAGTAGCAATAAATTTAACATGGCATGTAAAATGACATCTACTGTCATCCCTTCAGAATGTCATTTTATATTTAAATATCTTTCCTAAGATCTTATATATTAGGACTCTATATATTATTTATTTTCATCATATAAAGAGCCTCAAATTCCTAGTTACCATGGGCAAATTCTAGGCACATAATAAACACTTACTTTCATAGATTTTAATGGGCAGGAAGAGTGTAGGCTGATAAAAGTAATTATGAGCTATTACTGCTTTGTTCTATATTTGAATGGCCTGGTATATATTATTATTAAAGAGCTTTGAAGTATGTGTCCTGAATTTACTTTACAAGGATTCAGACAAGCCTAGGATTTCTTTACAAGACATGTTTATGGACCACATACACTCAGTAGCCATCCTGACTCTGTCCCATTTGATTCAGGGTGACTCACAGTCAGTGAAGGGAAGCCCAGGTAGCTAGCCTTCTCACAGAGGAACCCACAGGATTTGATCCCTCTGGCCCCAAATGAGGAAATGTATTTGATCTGTAAGAGCCCAGAAGCTTTCTAGAAGAATATGGAGCCCCTGTCTTGACTATAATTATGTCTACTTCTGCACTTCTGTGGTATAGTGAGAACTGATATAAACAATGACTCGAGTTGAAGCAAGATTTAGAAGAATCATATGTTTATTATGGCTTTATAAAAGCCACAATGCTTTTATGTTATGCATAAAAATTAATAATATATTCTTGGCCGGGCGCAGTGGCTCAAGCCTGTAATCCCAGCACTTTGGGAGGCCGAGGCGGGTGGATCACGAGGTGAAGAGATTGAGACCATCCTGGTCAACATGGTGAAACCCCGTCTCTACTACAAATACAAAACATTAGCTGGGCATGGTGGCGCATGCCTGTAATCCCAGCTACTCGGGAGGCTGAGGCAGGAGAATTGGCTGAACCCAGGAGGCGGAGATTGCGGTGAGCCGAGATCGCGCCATTGCACTCCAGCCTGGGTAACGAGCGAAACTCCGTCTCAAAAAAATAAAATAAAATAAAATAAAAATAATATATTCTTAAAATTGATTATATATGTATGAATTAATAAAAATATCCTGTTTCTTGACTTCAGAAAATTATATTCTAGTTAGTTACTGTCTTATGGAAGGCAGCTAAGATTTTCAAACTCTAATTAGGTTTGGAATAAATATATTTAGTGACTAAAGGGAATTTGGCTAGGGAATATTTATAAGCTCATCAACTAAAAATCAAGAGTAAGAGCATTATCTAATCATAATTCTTAAAATATTTTATGGTGAATTTTGTTTTGACAACAAGTACATGGCAGTATGATTATCTGTCTATGGAGCAGATACAAGTTAAGGACATTTTGTCTGTGCTTATATCTGAAGTTCACGTCTGCCCAGCGGGAAAAGAGTATTTCGACTGCAGGTTTCCTGACCCTGAATTACCAGCGGGTGGTATTAACTGTGAGACTACATGTGCAAACCTAGCCATGAACTTCACTTGTGCCCCATCCTCACCCTGTATAAGTGGCTGTGTTTGTGCACCAGGGTAAGCCTCTTCTTCATAATACAGAACATTCAGGATTTGACTGAAAGCACAAAATCTCTTGAAAATATTATTTACAGAAATAGCCAGAATTGTTGTTCTGACTAGTGGTTAACTGGGTTGGTAGCTAGACTATTGTAATTATTTTTCTTGGCTCATATAACATTGTGAAATATTATTAATGTAATATACTGAATTGAGGAGAAAACTCATTTCTGGATGAACTTGGAATTTCTCCCCTGATTAAACTGCAATTTTGGGAAAGTGACACAATCACTCTTCATTCAAAACACTCTTCAAGTACGTTTTAAAATATTGTATTGTGCAGTTACTGGTGTTGATGTAAAGTTGTACTAGTGATGCCAACTGTTTTATCTTAAAGAAAATAGTGTATCAAGGCTACAAAGGGCATGGGTAAGAGTGGGAGGTCTGGCTTCAGACATATCACTGCTCAAATCCCAGCTCTGAAGCTGTTAGTGAAGTGATTTTTATGCAAGTTCCTTTTAAGCCTCAGTTAGGCATTGCGAGATGTGGGGTGTGTGTGTGTGTGTGTGTGTGTGTGTGTGTGTGTATTTAATAAATATGAGCCACTATTTTGTGGCAACATATTCTACTCTTATCTTCATAAATTTTCTTCCATTGCAGAAATACCTAGTGCACGTGAAAGACAAACACAGAATCTGGTGGCTATTGGCTTCCTCACAGGTGCACATATAATCTGGCCTCCCTGGCCCTCCCTCTTCTGGTAATGAAATAGAGGCAGTGCAGAGGGAGTGCCACCTAAGGCAAACAGGTCATCCATTCTTTCTCAATGAACATGTTCACACAAAGGGATTCCTGGGATCAGCTCATATAAATGAGGAGCAAAGAAGAGCAAGGTCTCGTGGTTTGTTTCCCAGGAGAATTCGCATTTGTCTAAATGGCCCCCGTCTGGAATAGGTTGAAGAGCCAAGTAACTTGGGAATGGTATTAATCTATTTAGAAAGAAAGGGCATAGGAAGCAGAGAAAAAAGGTCACAAAAGAACAAGTGCCTGTGCCTGGGAAAATAAAGACAGGTAGAAATTAGGCCATAGAGCAGATAAGCCAGCAAGACGTTTAGTAAAAAGGAGAAGGGAAATAAAACCTTTATTATGGTAGAATAATTAAAACCCACATTGTTTGATTTATTTGATTTCATTGTGACTCTTGGGAATGCATGGCTAATTAAAGCCACTTCCTAATTTTGTTTTATATGCTGTGCTTGAGGTATTATCTTTTAAAATATATTTACTGTCACCTTTCAAGTTTAGTTGGACAATGATTTATGTATTCACTGGCTAAATCTCATTACAAAATGTTAAGGAGATTTCCTCCTACCCTACCTTCTCTGACTGTATTGAAATAAATGTGGTTGGAACTGACTTCGAGATATCTGACAGATTTGGAAATATTTTGTTAAGATAACTTTCTCTTACAACATTGTTTACGGTAATATGATTTGCCGTGTCTTCCATGTGACCTTGTCTGGCTCATTTTGGCACAGTAGTCCCGTGTGACTTGTTTTCATGTGGCTCCTAACAGTACCAGCAGTTTATTGACTATAAAAGGACCACAGAACCCTAATTGAGAAATCACTGTGGGCTGAAGAAATGGAAAATAGTATAGTGGAAAGGTCAGATAGAAATGGCTTCTATGCTGGGCTTCCTTATTAGCTGAAGTACCTTATGGCAAGTTACTAAACCACTTGAAATCTCAAGTTTCTCTTTTTAAAATGGATATAACAATATATTTACTTCTTGGATGACTGAGTATATGCTGCACGCCAGTTATATAGTAAGTACTCAATGTTTATTTCTTATCCCACTGCCCAAACCTGCTTGAAGCAGATACAGGCATACCTTGTTTCATCGGGTTTTGATTTATTGCACTTCAAAAGTGTTGCTTTTTTTTTTTTTTTCTTTTTTAACATATTGAAGGTTTGTGGCAACTCTGCATCAAGCAAATCTGTTGGTGCCATTTTCCAACAGCATGTGCTTACTTGGTGTCTCTGTGTCATATTTTGGTTATTTTTTTTTGCAAGATTTCAGAACTTTCTAATTATCATTATATCTGTTATGGTAATCTGTAAACAGTGAACTTTGATTACTATGTAATTACTTCAGGGTGCCACAAACTGTGCCCATATAAGATGGAAAAATTAATTGATGAATGTTGTGTGTGTTTGATTGCTCCATGTATGGGCCATTTCCCTATCTCTTTCCCTCTTCTCTGGTTTCTCTATTCCCGCAGACACAACAATATTGAAATTAGGCCAATTAATAACTCTACAATGGTCACCAAAAGTTCAAGAGAAAGGAAGAGTCACATGTCTGTCACCTTAAATCAAAAGCTAGAAATGATTAGATTTAGTGAGGAAGGCATATCCAAAGTTAAGAGAGTCCACAAGCTAGCTCTTTTGCAGCAGTTAGCCAAATTGCGAATGCAGAGAAGTTCATGAAAGGAATGAAAAGTACTATTCCAGTGAACTCACAAATGATAAGAAAGCAAAGCAGCCTTATCGCTGATACGGATAAAGTTTTAGTAGTCTGGATAGATCAAACCAGCTGCAACATTCCCATATGCAAAGGCTTAATCCAGAGCACAATTTTAACTCTTTCAATTCTATATTGGCTGGGAGAGGTAAGAAAGCTGTAGAAGAAAAGTTTGAAGCCAACAGAGGTTGGCTCATGGGGTTTAAGAAAAGAAACGATCTCCGTAACATAAAAGTGCAAATGCTGACGGAGAACCTGTAGCCAGTTATCCAGAGGATGTAACAAAGATAACTGATGAAGGTGCCTACCCTAAACAATATGTTTTCAATGTAGATGAAACAGATTTATATAGGATAAGGTGCCATTTAGGACTTTCATAGCTAGAGAGAAGGCAATGCTTGGCTTCAAAGCCTCCACGGACAGGCTGACTCTCTTGTTAATGGCTAATGCAGATGGTGGCTTTAAGTTGAAGTCAATGCTCATTTGCCATTTAAAAAATCATAGGGACCTTAAGAATTATGCTCAATCTACTCTACCTGTGCTCTATAAATGGAAAAACAAAGCCTGAGTGGCAGCATGTTTGTTTACAGCATGGTTTACTGAATATTTTGAGCCCACTGTTGAGACCTGATACCTAGAAAAAAAAGATTCCTTTAAAAATATTACTACTTTTTGGCAGTGCACCTGGTCACCTGGGAGCTCCAGTGGAGATGCAGAAGTATCTATTAATTTTGTTTTCATGCTTGCTAACACATTTATTCTGCAGCCGTTGATCAAGGAGTAATTTCAACTTTAAGATCTTATTATTTAAGAAAAATTTACCAATTTTCTTATTATTTAAGAAAAATTTACCAACCAAATGGAGAGGAAAAATAAATAAATAAACAAAAAGCAGGAGTTGCAATTCTCACATTTGATAAAATAGATTTCAAAGCAACAAAGATACAGTGGTAAAAGGATCAATGTAACAATAAGAGATCTTAATACCCAGATACATAAGACCCATAACGAGATTTAGACTCAACGAGACAGAAAATTAATAAGGATATCCAGGACTACAACTGAGATCCGGAACAAGTAAATTTAATAAATATTTATAGAGTTCTCCATTTAAATACACAAAATATTGATTGGCCATTATTAATACCCATTTTTAGAATGAAGCAGTATTCC
The DNA here is from genome assembly GCF_049354715.1 of Callithrix jacchus. NCBI lineage: Eukaryota > Metazoa > Chordata > Mammalia > Primates > Cebidae > Callithrix > Callithrix jacchus. The sequence continues at coordinate 82,982,003 of NC_133510.1, forward strand.
TGTTCTCTCTCCCTCTTTTTCTTCCTCTTTCTTCCTCTCCTTCTCTCCTTTTTTTACTTTTCAACATCCTAGTTCCTCACCTCTACTCAAAAAAAAGAAAAAAAAAAAAAAAGAAATACATTTCACAGGGCTTTACTGGCCATAGATAGTAATTCCTCTGATGCATCTGGGAAAAGAAAATTGAAAATATTTTGGGAAGTATTCACTATTCTAAATACCGTTAAGAATATCAGTGAATCATGGGCAGAGGTCAAAATATCAACATGCACAGGAGTTTGAAAGATGTTTATTCCAACCCTCATGGATAACTTTGACGGTTTTGAGACGTCGGTGGAGGAAGTAATTGCAGATGTGAAGGAAATAGCAAGAGAACAAGAATTAGAAGTGAAGCTTGAAGATGTGACTGATTTACTTCAATCTCATAATAAAACTTGAATGTTGCTTGAAAGCTGCTTCTTACAGATGAGCAAAAACAGTGGTTTCTTGAGATGCAATCTTTACATGGTGAAGATGCTATGAACATTGTTGGAATGATAATAAAGGATTCAGAATGTTACATAAACTTAGTTGATAAAGCAGTGGTAGGGTTTAAGAGGACTGACTCTAATTTTGAAAGAAATTTTTAGGTAAAATGCTATCAAATGCATTGCATGCTACAGAGAAATCTTTTGTGAAAGGGAGAGTTAATAAATGTGGCAAACTTCACTGTGTCTTATTTCAAGAAATTGCCACAGCCACCCCAGCCTTCAGCAACCACCACCCTGATTAGTCAGCAACCATCAACACTGAACAAAACCCTCCTCCAGAAAAAAGATTCTGACTCTCTGAAGGCTCAGATGATCATTAACTTTTTTTTTTAAGCAATAAGCTATTTTTAAATTAAGGTATTTTTAATTTTTAGATATAAAGCTATTGTGCATTTAATAGACTATAACGTAAATATAACTTTTGTATGCACTAGGAAATGAAACAAATCTGTGTGATTTGATTTTTAATGATATTAACTTTATTGCTGTGGTCTAGAACCAAATTGGCAATATACCTGTAATTTACAGTGATTTAAAGTTTTCCCTTTTCTTCTTCCAGTTTTGAGTAGTTATGAAAAACTCATCGGTCATTAGCAAAGTCAGTTAAAACCATGACTTTGTCTGGAAATATAAGAATTGTGGTTCATTTTGGTGAGGTTTCCCTCACTTAAACAACTGAACAATTAAAGTTCATGATGCATCTAATGTTTGAGGCATTGTGTTAAGCTATAGGAATGGGGAGTAGTAAAATACATTTATTAGATAATAATAGAATCTGCCTTAGGGAATTGTCGCTAGGATAAGATCTGTTAGTGGCATAGTTAAAATGTTTAGAATAGTGCCTTGCCATAGCCAGCATTCAAAAATATGAGTTTTGTTATTGTTCTTATTATTATTATAAGATATTTAATGAAGTATTTAACAGTTTATTGTAATAAATCCTTCAATAAAAGTTTATAAAATTACCAAGTATACAGAGTATGTAAGGGAATTAGGGACATAAAGATTGCACTGAATTGAGTCTTAAATGATAAGTTTGCCAGAGAGAACATGGGAAAAGAATTTTCCAGGCAGACGAAAAATTCAAAGCCCAGGATGAGTGACTAGAAGTTTGGGAGGGCCGAGGTGAGAGATCTGGGGCATCATTGGTCTGAAAGAAATATAATGAAATAATGTATCATTTATATAAATAAGTTATTCACCTTTACTCAACAGTGGTCTATGCACTACGCATTATGACATGAACATTAACAAGATATTTATGGTCCTCTTGAGTGAAGCTGAAAGTGTAGTGGATAGCATATGCTGTCCATTGAATAAGGAATTACAAGACTGTGTATGAAGAGTCATGAGAGAGAAAGCAGAGTGCTAAAACAACATGAGGAATTATTTCTGTTTAGAGAAGAGGAAATAACTCCAGGTTCCTGAATTCCATGTTAATTTTTATAATATTAAATTTTTACATTTTAAGCAAAATGTAAAAAAAGTTTTACATCTTATCTATTTTAGGAGATTTTTATTTTTATTAATTTATTGTTTGTTATTTATATACTTTAAATTATAGATTAATTCATAATAAATTATTTAAATTACAACTGATTTTTAAATTTAATGTTATTTTTATCCTTATTGCTATTTTATATATTTATTATATTTATAATTTATTACTAACAAAATTATTTATTTTTATACTATTTAATTATCATTAAGTTATTTATTAAAACTTTTAGAAAAATTTTTAGAATATTGAAATACATATTTATTTATATTAAAGGATTTGATGTTATATGTAATATATATTTAATCTTCATACCAAATATTTAAAAAACACACCAAAATTAATTGTTCTCTGAAATTAGTTTAATTTTTATATTAATATGTTATACTTAATTTTATATTTATATTTAAATTGTATATTAAAATATAACATTTGTATATTTTAACTTTTATAGTCATAGACATTTTTAGACACTATTTCAGGCAACAGTCTTTCAAGAAGGAAATAACACTTGAAACCAACATTCAAAAGTTATTGCATTAAATAAATAAGAAACACTGAGGCAGAACAGAAGCTGCAGTTACTGGGAGAAAAAAAACAGATGAAGATGAAAAAACCACATTAAATTTGGAGAATTCCAACAAAAGCCTCTCTGGTGAACTCAGAGAAGTTAAAAAGGACCTTAGTTACAAGAAAACTTAAAGATTTCAGAAAACATGAATTTACAATTTGAAAAACAACTGAATAAGACAATCAGAAATGTATCTAAGGTAATAGATGAAGTCCACACCATTCTCAAGAAGGACATTGTAAAGAATGAAGACAAAGATAAAAAATCCAAGAAGAATGGTGCAACTGTATGATAAAATTTATGTAGTGCTGAGGAATAGTGTTAACTGATATCATATGTAAAAATCATGATATAAGAATGTTTGAAGGTTATGCATGTTTGATTTTAGTAGTATAAATGTCTTTTAGTTCAAATGATATATAAAGTTTTATGAATGTGAGTTTCTGCTTTTGATAATTGCTTGTAATTTCTAGCATTCAAGTTATTAAATACTCCTTGAGTGAAATAAAAAGTAAATAAGAAATAATGTGAAACACTTAATATAATGTTTTTAGTTCTGCACACATCTAAACTCTCCTGATTTCAACTTTAGGCACTCAGAAAGAAGCTTTTGATTACTCTCTATATCTTGTAATAAAAATGTTAACCATTTCATAATTTACTATTTCATCAAAAAATTGTTAGATCCCACAGACTCTTTTAAGTAGCAGTTATTAAAGAAAGGGACTCTCACTTCCTCTACAATGTTTTTTTTTCTGAAATGACTCACTTTATTAGAAATGTAGGCTTTTGTCTTCTTTTCATGAACTTAGTGAATAACAAAAAGGTACAGATATCATATCTAGTCCTTTGCCTGGCATTTAGTACTGTGATTTGTGAGGTACTGCGTGGAAAATCAGGGAGGAAGACTGGATTCAACTACTCGACAGGTCAGATAGAGTGCCTTAGACAGGTCTAAAAAATATAGATGATCGTTTTAATATGCTAAGATTACTGATATTTTAAAACTGAAATTTGTAGTTCATGCTAAATAGCATTTTACTTCTTCATTTGGAAGAATGGCAGAGCACAAAGGAAAGTGTTATGTTCCTGAAAGCTGCCCATGTATCTGGAAAGACTGGGAGTACCTCTCAGGAGAAGTGATTGCTACGCCATGTTACACCTGGTAAGGAGATGCATTTATTTCACAAATATTTTCCTAAGTAATTGCGTTAATTTAAGTCATCTTGTTGTATTTATTTAATGAGACTGATATCAGCAAAAAGTAAATCAAGCCTGAGAAAATAAGATTTTAAAGGCCTGTAGGAGTTGGTAGACAGTTACTGTCTACAGGGAACCATATCATTATCTTTATGCATATTTGTTCAGCTCAGAAGAAAAGTGTGAAATACAACAACCTAAAATTTTAATAGGAAAAAAATCATGTTTATAAGAAAGTGTCAAATGTTACAAAGAAAAGACCACATTTAATGGAAGGTTTCAAGTTTCAAGACAAGTCAAAAGAATACCATAAAATAAAATTTGAAATATAATTTCCCTAAAATATGGACAAAAGTTCTAAATTCATGAGCAATGTCATGTCTAATACATTTAAATTTACTCAGGTATGGGAGATGACATTGTTCGCTTTCAGCTACCAGCAGATCTGTGTTCAATTTTTCATTCCATTATCTATTTTCTGTGTGACCTATGCACAATTCTTAGAGTTGGTTTTGGTGTCTGATAATTTATTTAAACAAAGTGATAAATATATGCCTTCTTTGTCAATGTAAGAGGTGATATCAGAATGAATTGGTAATATTCATAAGGAATATTGGCTTATGAATTCTCTTGAATACAAACATTCCATTATTACTGTCACTTAAAATCACTAGTTAAGGTCAAGTTTTTTTAGAAAGGTAACTTGTGTTATTTTTCAATAGTGTTTGTCGACGAGGAATGTTCAATTGCACATATTATCCATGCCCAGCAATGTGCACAATATATGGGGACCGACATTATTATTCTTTTGATGGACTAGAATATGACTATATCAGTGATTGCCAGGTATTTTTGCTAAAGGTAGGTTGCAGTAACACATTTTTTATGCATTTGTGTAAAGACAATGTAAAAACATGTATGCTGGTCCCTGATATATCAAATTCACGTGCTATTTATAAAACCTATAAAACAATAATATATATTTTCAACTTGTATTTTAGGTTCAGGGAGTACATGTGAAGGTTTGTTATTGTGGGTAAATTACATGTTACTGGGGTTTGGTGTACAAAGGATTTCATCATCCAGGTGCCCACCTCCCACCCTCCACCCTTAAGTAGGCCCCAGTGTCTATTGTTCCCCTCTTTGTGTCCAGATGTAGTCAAAGTTTAGCCCCCACTTATAAGTGAGAACATGAGGTATTTGGTTTTCTGTTCCTGTGTTAATTCACTTAGGATAATGGTCTCCAGCTGCATCCATTTTGCTGCAAAAGACATTTCTTTCTTAGGGCTGCATGGTATTCCATGGTGTATATGTACCACATTTTCTTTATGCATTCCACTATTGCTGGGCATCTAGGTTGATTCCATGTGTTTGCTATTGTGAATAGTGCTGCAGTAAATGTACGCATGCATATGTCTTTATGGTAGAACAATTTATATTCCTTTGGGTATATATACAATAATGGAATTTCTGGGTTGAATGATAATTCTGTTTTAAGTTCTTTGAGAAATTGCCACACTGCTTTCTACGTTGCCTAAACTAATTTACCTTCTCACCAGCAGTGTATAAGTGTTTCCTTCTCTTTGCAACCTTACCAACATCTGTTGTTTTTTCACTTTTTAATAATAGCCATTTTGACTGGTGTGAGATGATATCGCATTGTGGTTTTGATTTGCATTTCTCTAATGATTAATGATGTTGAGCGTTTTTTTATATGCTCATTGGCTGCATGTATGTATTTTTTAGAGATGTGTCTGTTCATGTCCTTTGCCAATTTCTAATGAAGTTGTTTCATGCTTATTAAGTCCCTTAGAGATTCTGGTTATTAGGCATTTGTAGGGTGCATGATATGCAAATATTGTCTCCCATTCTGTAGGTTTTCTGTTTATTTGTTGATATATCTTTGGCTGTGCTGAAGCTCTTTAGTTTAATTAGGCCCCACTTGTTAATTTTTGTTTTTGTTCCAATTGCTTTAGGTGTCTTTGTTATAAAATCTTTGAGAAGGCCTACATCCAGAATAGTATTCTCTAGGTTTTCTTCTAGGATTTTTGTAATCGTAGGTCTTAGATTTAAGTCTTTAATCCATCTTTGGTTGAATTTTATATATATTAAAAGGAAATGTTTGTTTCAATCTTCTGCATAGGGCTAGCCAGTTATCCCAGCAGCATTTTGTGGATGATGAGTTCTTTCCTCGCTGCTTATTATTGTTGACTACGTCAAAGATCAGATGGTTGTAGATACATGGCTGTATTTCTGGGTTCTCTAACCTGTTCCATTGTGTCATTTTTGTGCCAGTACCATGCTGTTTTGCTTGTTGTAGCCTCGTAGTTTAGTTTGAAGTTGGGTAGTTTGACGCTTCCAGCCTTGTTTTTTTTTTTTTTTTGGCTTAGGATTGCTTTGGCTAGTACAACTCCTTTTGGATTCCATATGAATTTTAGAATAGTTTTTTTTCTAATTCTGTGAAAAATGACATTGGTAATCTGTTAGGAAAGGCATTGAACTTGTAGATTGCTTTGGGAAGTTTGACTATTTTAACAATATCAATTCTTCCTATCCATGAGCATGAAATATGTTTTCATTTTTTTTGTTGTTTTGATTTCTTTCAGAAGTGTTTTGTAATTCTTGTTGTAGTGATCTTTCACTTTCCTGTTTAGCTGTATACCTAGGTATTTTTGTATGTGTATATGACTATTGTGAATGGAATTGGAATCTTGATTTTGCTCTTGGCTTGACTATTATTGGCGTATAGAAATGCTGCTAATTTTTAGGCAAGAAGAAGAAATAAAGGGTATTTAGTTAGGAAAAGAGGAAGTCAAATTGTCTCTATTTGCAGACAACATGATTTTACATTTAGAAGACCCCATCATCTCAGCCCAAAATCTCCTTAAACTGATAAGCAACTTTAGCAAAGTCTCAGGATACAAAATCAATGTGCAGAAATCACAAGCATTCCTATACACCAATAACAGACTAAACAGAGAGCCAAATCATGGGTGAACTCCGACTCACAATTGCTACAAAGAGAATAAAATACCTAGGAATATAACTAACGAAGGATGTAACAAAGAAAATAAAATACCTAGGAATATAACTAACAAAAGATGTTCTCCTTCAAGGAGAACTACAAATCACTGATCAAGGAAATCAGAGAGGACACAAACAGATGGAAAAACATTCCATGCTCAAGGTTAGGAAGAATTGATATCATGAAAATGGCCATACTGCCCAAAGTATGTAGTAAAATAGATTCAGTGCTATCCCCATCAACCTGCCTATGACCCTCTTCACAGAACTGGAAAAAACCACCTTCAACTTCATATGGAACCATAAGAGAGAGCCCACATAGCCAAGACAATCCTAAGTAAAAAGAACAAAACTGGAGGCATCATGCTACCTGACTTCAAACTATACTACAAGGCTACAGTAATCAAAACAGCATGGTACTGGTACCCAAACAGAGATATAAACCAATGGAACAGAACAGAGGTCTCGGAAGCAATGCCACACGTCTACAACCATCTGATCTTTGACAAACCTGACAAAAACAAGAAATGGCGAAAGAATTCTCAGATAATAATGGTGTTGGGAAAACTGGCTAGCCGTGTGCAGAAAGCTGAAGCTGGACCCCTTCCTCACACTTAAGCTAAAATTAACTCCAGAGGGGTTAAAGATTTAGACATAAGCCCTAACACCATAAAAACCCTAGAAGAAAACCTGGGCAATACCATTCAGGACATAGGCATAGGCAAGGACTTTATTACTAAAATACCAAAAGCAATGGCAACAAAAGCCAAAATAGACTAAACTTAAGAGTGTCTGCACAACAAAGGAAACAATCATTAGGGTGAACTGGCAAGCAGCAAAATGGGAAAAAAGTTTTGCAATCTACCCATCTGACAAAGGGCTAATATCCAGAATCTATAAAGAACTAAGGCAGATTTACAAGAAAAAAACAAATCCATTCAAAATTGGGCAAAGGATATGAACAGTTTTCAAAAGAAGACATATATGAGGCCTAAAAACATGAAAAAATACTCATCATCACTGGTCATTAGAGAAATGCAAATCAAAACTACAATTAGATACCATCTCACACCAGTTAGAATGGTGATCATTAAAAATCTGGAGACAACAGATGCTGGAGAGGATGTGGAGAAATAGGAACAGTTTTACACTGTTGGTGGGAGTGTAAATTAGTTCAACCATTGTGGAAGACAGTGTGGTGATTCATCAAGGATCCGGAAATAGAAATTCCAATTGATCTAGCAATCTCATTACTGGATATATACCCAAAGGATTATAAATTGTTCTATTATAGACACATGCTCATGTACATTCATTGTGAGGCTGTTTGCAATAGGAAAGACATGGAACCAACCTGAATGCCCAATGATAGACTGGACAAAGAAAATGCAGGACATATATGCCATGGAATACTATGCAGCCATAAAAAACAATGAGTTTGTTTCCTTTGTAGGGACATGGATGAATCTGGAAACCATCATTCTCAGCAAACTGACACAAGAACAGAAAAACAAACACTGCATGTTCTCAGTCATAGGCAGGTGTTGAACAAGAGAACACATGGGCACAGAGAGGGGAACATCACACACTGGGTGTGTTGGGGCATGGGGGGCTAGGGGAGGGACAGTGGTGGGCAGGGAGGTTGGGGAGGGATAACATTGGGAGAAATGCCAGATGTAGGTGATGGGGGGATGGAGACAGCAATCCACCATGATATGTGTGTACCTATGTAACAATCCTGCAAGATCTGCACATGTACCCTGGAACTTAAAGTACAATTATAAAAAAAGAAAAGAAATTCTGCTTATTTTTGTACATTGGTTTTGTCTCCTGAAACTTTACTGAAGTTGTTTATCAGTTCTAGGAGTCTTTGGGCAGAGACCATGGGGTTTTCCGGGTCTAGAATCATTGTCTGTGAAGAGAGATACTTTGACTTTCTGTTTTTATTTGGATGCCCTTTCTTTCTTTTGCCTGATTGCTTTGGCTAAGTCTTCTAGTACTGTGTTGAATAAGAGTGATGAGAGTGGGCATCCTTGTCTTGTTCCACTTCTCAGTGGGATTGGGTCCAGCTTTTGCCCATTTGGAATGATGTTGGCTATGGGTTTATCATAGATGGCTATTAATATTTTGAGATATGTTCCTCTGGTGCCCAATTTTTAGAGGGTTTTTAATATGAAGGGATATTGAATTTTATCAAAACCTTTTCCTGCATCTGTTGAGATGATCATGTGGTTTTTGTTTTTAGTAGTGTTTATGTGATGACTCACCTTTATTCATTTGTATATGTTGAACTAACCTATCATTCCAGAAATAAAGTCTACTTGATTGTGGTGGATTAGCTTTTTGATGTGCTGCTGGATTCAGTTTGCTAGTATTTTGTTGAGTATTTTTGTGTCTATGTTAGTCAGGAATATTGGCCTGAAGTTTTCTTTTTTCACTGTGTCTCTGCCAGGTTTTGGTATTTTCTTAACTCATTCATAACTTTTACTATTTATAAGTAATGGGCTAGTTCTTAAACTTTTGTGCCTCTGTTCCTTCATCTATAAGATATGAAAAATAATTGTGAAATAGTTCTGATGATTAAATAAGATAAATATATATAAAAGGCTTAGACAGTGTTTGATATAAAGTGAGTGTTCAATAAATGTCAGCCATTTTTATTGTTACTAACTTGATTTGGTGAGTATAAATGTAACACATCAAACCATAATTGGGTTATACATTTTTTATGGTTTGACAATAAAAAGATATTATGCTCAATTCTAGAAATGCAATTTTGTTGATATGCTTTGATAAACTCCAGGCTTTATATATCTGATAAAATCCTTAAAATTTCTTATCTTGAATGCATTTCAATTACCTGTATATTTAAATTTTAGACATTAATGATCACAGAATTACATTTCTAAATAAAAGAATATGAGCTTTAGAAAGAAGTCACACAAGAATAAACAAAATTACATATTTTTCCTCCAGCAAACTAACCTCTGATTAATGCATTTTTTTCTGGATATGATTTTTATGTTATTAGAAGTTTGTGTGTGATTTTGTTATTTAAGTCTAAGTCAAAAAAACAGACTATCTTCCATTTTATATTAGTTCTGTTATATAAAAAATGAATAGTAAAATCTAATAGCCATTTAAACTTAAGCAGGGCTTTTGCTTATATTTTATATCATTGCATTTTCCTATTGGTACTTGTCTTGGCTTCCTTTATGAAAGATTTTAAGTTTCTTAAAGAATAAATACCTGAGAATGGATTTGACAGTCATATAATTATAGTGGATGGCAAGTTACCTATCGGGTATTTTTTTTTTTTTTTGTCTTGTGTTGTCTGAATTGTTTTTGGAGCTTAAGGAAGGCACATTAATGAATATACATTCTCTGAGTTTCTTCTTTGAATAAGCCTGTTTTAGCAAACAATTTTATATTAGAATCCTTTCATCCCCTGAGGTTTAGAGTATAAGTTTAGAGGCTTAGAAAAGTAGATAGCAATTTAGGAATTTGAAAACATAAACAAATATACTTCATTCCCAAAATGTATCAGCAGATTTGATTTTATATCAAATCCTCATTTTCCTTGATATTTCGGTGCCTCTGACATTCCTTTAAGTTACCTCCACCCTTGACTTTCTGGATATTATGAGTCTTTCCATCTCTTTCTGGTTTTGTTTTTGTCTTGTGTTGCCTTTTCCTCTTGCGTAAGCCCCCACCAAAGATGACTGAGTTGGCTCCTTTAGAGCAAGGATCAAGTCTTTCTCGTTATTGTTTCACAAGGGAGAAGAATATACTGGGAACATAGTTTTTCACTGCATGTTAACTGAACTGGACATCTTTTTGTGGCTTTCTACCCCTTTCTCCTAGTGCTTGGTGTGTTCATCCACTTCTAAAATCTTAATCCACACCTACACACTGATGAGTTCCAAATTGATATGTACAGCTCTGAGCCTCAATTTCTTGACAATATTTCTGATTCAAGTTCATCCTCACCGTAACATACTATTTCTTTCTATTTATCTTTCTAAGACTCAGATTGTTATCATGTCATTGCTTATTAAGAACTACAGGGATTTCCAGTGGCTTCCTGTAGCTTCCAATAGCCTCAAAAAGTGAAATCTCCTATGCTAGTCTTTCAAACGGTTCTGTCAACTCCATCCCTCATTTATGTCTTTTCTCATTGTGCTCTCTGTATCTGATTTCCTCTGCTCCCTCAAAGTCATATTTTCAGCTCACAATGATCTGTCTGTTCTTGTATCCCACTGTGTTTATAGTAATCATGTAAAAATTAGGCAGCTCATTATATTCTGATTATTCTTCTGAATTCATCTAGATTGTATATCATTTTATGTCAGAACTATGTGGTACACTTCTTCTGAGTTCCTCATAGGAACTAGCACAATTTTGGCTGAATTATGAAGCTAAAAAATTACTTGTTTAAATTTTTCAACAGTCTTCATTAGAGAACAGAGACCACAAGCTTAAACATATTTTTTTAGTTCTAGCAATCTAACACTTGTGATAAATGCATATGCCACCTTTCCATGTCAAGTATTTAGAGCAGCACTTCTTAAACCTTAGTGTGCATGTACATCACCTAGGGATATTGTTAAAATATAAATTCTGTTTTCATAGAATTGCAGTAGGGTTTTGGGTTCTGCCTTTTCTTTTCTTAAAATTATACTTTAAGTTCTGAGATACATGTGCAGAACATGCAGCTTTGTTGCATAGGTATACATGTGCCATGGTGGTTTGCTGCACCCATCAACCTGTCATATAAGTTTTAAGCCCCACATGCATTAGGTATTTGTTCTGATGCTTTCCTTCCCCTTTTCCCCCAGCCCCTGACAGGCCCCAGTGTGTGATGAGGTTCCCTTCCCTGTGTCCATGTGTTCTCACTGGTGAACTCCCATTTATGAGTCAGAACATGCAGTGTTTGGTTTTCTGTTCCTGCATTAATTTGCTGGGAATGATGGTATCCAGCTTCATCCATTTTCCTACAAAAAATAAGAACTCATTCTTTTTTATGGCTGCATAGTATTCCATGGTGTATATGTACCACATTTTCTTTATCCAGTCTATCACTGAAAGGCATTTGGGTTGGGTTCAAGTCTTTGCTATTGTGAATAGTGCTACAGTAAACATATATGTGCATATGTCTTTATAGTAGAATTATTTATAATCCTTTGAGTATATATGTAGTAATGGGATTGCTGGGTCAAATGGTATTTCTGGTTCTAGATCCTTGGAGAATCAGCACACTGTTCTTCCCCAGTGGTTGAACTAATTTAACTCCCACCGAACAGTGTAAAAGCATTCCTATTTCTCCACATCCTCTCCAGTATCTGTTGTTTCTTGACTTCTTATTGTGGTTTTGATTTGCATTTCTCTAATGACCAGTGATGATGAGCATTTTGTCATATGTTTGTTGGGCACATAGTGTCTTCTTTTGAAAAGTGTCTGTTTATATCCTTTGCCCACTTTTTGATGGGGTTGTTTGTTTTTTTCTTGTATATTTGTTTAAGTTCTTTGTAGAGTCAGGATATTAGCCCTTTGTCAGATGGATAGATTGCAAAATTTTTCTCCCATTCTGTAGGTTGCCTATTCACTCTGATGCTAGTTTGAGCTCTTTAGTTTAATTAGATCCCATTTGTCAATTTTGGCTTTTGTTGCAATTGCTTTTGATGTTTTAGTCATGAAGTCTTTGCCCATGGCTATGTCCTGAATAGCATTGCATATGTTTTCTTTTATAGTTTTTATGGTTTTAGGTAATGTTTAAATCTTCAATCTAGCTTGGGTTGATTTTCATATAAGGTTTAAGGAAAGGGTCCCGTTTCAGTTTTCTGCATGTGGCTAGCCAGTTTTCCCAACACCCTTTATTAAATAGGGAATCCTTTCCCCATTGCTTGTTGCTTGTTTTCATCAGATTTGTCAAAGATCAGGTGGTTGTAGATGTGTGGTGTCATTTCTGAGTCATCTGTTCTGTTCCATTGGTCTATGTATCTGTTTTGGTATCAGTGCCATGCTGTTTTGGTTGCTGTAGCCTTGTAGTATAGTTTGAAGTCAGGTAGCATGATGTCTCTAGCTTTCTTCTTTTTGCTTAGGATTGTCTTGGCTATATGGGTTCTTTTTTGATCCCATATGAAATTTAAAGTCGTTTTTTCTAATTCTTTGAAGAAAGTCAGTGTTAGCTTGATGGGGATAGCACTGAATCTATAAATTACTTCGGGGAGTATGGCCATTTTCATGATATCGATTCTTCCTATTGATGAGCATGGAATGTTTTTCCATTTGTTTGGGTCCTCTCTGATTTCCTTGAGCAGTGGTTTGTAAATTGTATTCCTAGGTAGTTTATTTTCTTTGAATCAGTTGTGAACAGGAGTTCACTCATGATTTGGCTCTCTGTCTATTATTGGTGTATAGGAATGCTTTTGATTTTTGCACATTGATTTTATATCCTGAGACTTTGCTAAAGTTGCTTATCAGCTTAAGAAGTTCTTGGGCTGAAAGGATGGAGTTTTCTAAATATACAATCACGTCATCTGCATGAAAATTTGACTTCCTCTCTTTCTATTTGAATACCTTTATTTCTTTCTCTTGCCTGATTGCCCTGTCCAGAACTTCCAAAACTATGTTAAATAGAAGTGGTGAGAGAGGGCATCCTTGTCTTGTGACAGTTTTCAAAGGGAATTCATCCAGCTTTTGCCCATTCCATATAATACTGGCTATGTGTTTGCCATAAATAGGTCTTATTATTTTGAGATATGTTTCATCAATACCTAGTTTACTGAGTGTTTTTAGCATGAAGGGATGTTGGATTTTATTGAAGGTCTTTTCTGCATCTCTTGAGATAATCATGTGATTTTGTTCATTGGTTCTGTTTATACGATGGATTACATTTATTGATTTGTATATGGTGAGCCAGCCTTGCATCCCAGGGATGAAGCTGACTTGATGGTGGTGGATAAGCTTTTTGATGTGCTGCTTGATTTGGTTTGCCAATATTTTATTGAGGAGTTTTACACTGATGTTCATCAGGGATATTGGCCTGAAATTTTCTTATTTTGTTTTTTCTCTGCCAGGTTTTGGAGTCAGGATGATGCTGTCCTTATAAAATGAGTTAGGGAGGAGTCCCTTTTTTTCTATTGTTTGGGATAGTTTTAGAAGGAATGGTACCAACTCCTCTTTGTACCTCTGGTGGAATTCAGCTGTGAATCTATCTGGTCCTGGGCTTTTTTTTGGTTGGTTGGCTATTAATTACGACCTTAATTTCAGATCTTGTTATTTGTCTATTCAGGGATTCAACTTCTTCCTGGTTTAGCCTTGGGAGGGTGTATGTGTTCAAGAATTTATCCATTGCTTCTAGGTTCTCTAGTTTATTTACGTAGAGGTGTTTAAAGTGTTCTCTGATGGTAGTTTGTATTTCTGTGGGATCAGTGGTGATGTTCCCTTTATCGTTTTTTATTGTGGCCATTTGATTCTTCTCTCTTTTCTTCTTTATTAGGCTGGCTAGTGATCTATCTATTTTGTTAATGTTCTCAAAAAACCATCTCCTGGATTCATTGATTTTTTTGAAGGATTTTTTTTTTGTCTCTATCTCCCTCAATTCTGCTCTGATTTTAGTTATTTCTTGTCTTCTGCTAGCTTTTGAATTTGTTTGCTCTTGCTTCTCTAGTTCCTTTAATTGTCATGTTAGGGTGTCAGTTTTAGATCTTCACCACTTTCTCATGTGGGTATTCAGTGCTATATATTTTCCTTTAAACACTGCTTTAGCTGTGTCCCAGAGATTCTGGTATATTGTGTCTTTATTCTCATTGGTTTCAAAGAACTTCATTATTTCTGTTTTAATTTCATTATTTGTCCAGTAGTCATTCAGGAGCATTTCATTCAGTTTCTATGTAGTTGTGCAGTTTTGAAAGAGTTTCTTAATCCTGAGTTCTAATTTGATTGCACTGTGAATTGAGAGACTGTTTGTTATGATTTTCATTCTATTGCATTTGTTGAGGAGTGTTTTACTTCCACTTATGTGGTTGATTTTAGAATAAGTGCTATGTGGTGCTGAGAAGAATGGATATTTATTGATTTGGGGTGGAGAGTTCTGTAGATATCTATTAGGTCTGCTTGGTCCAGAGCTGAGTTCAAGTTCTGAATATCCTTATTAATTTTCTGTTTTGTTTATCTGTCATTAATTTTGACAGTGGGGTGTTAAAGTCTCCTACTATTATTATGTGGGAGTCTAAGTCTCTTTGTAGGCCTCTAAGAACTTGCTTTATGAATCTGGGTGCTCCTGTGTTAGGTGCATATATATTTAGGTGAGTTAGCTCTTCTTGCATTAATCTGTTTATCAATTATGTAATACCCTTCTTTGTCTTTTTTGATTATTGTTGTTTTAAAGTCTGTTTTATCAGAGACTAGGATTGCAACCTCTGCTTCTCTTTTTCTTTTTTTCTTATTTTGCTTTCCATTTGCTTGGTAAATCTTCCTCCTCCCTTTGTTTTGAGACTATGTGTGTCTTTGCACAGGATATGGGTCTCCTGAATACAGCACATGATGGGTCTTGACTCTTTATCCAATTTGCCAGTCTGTTTTTTTTATTGGGGCATTTCACCCATTTATATTTAAGGTTAATATTGTTATGTATGAATTCGATCTTGTCATCATGATGCTAGCTAGTTATTTTGCATATTAGTTGATGCAGTTTCTTCATTGTGTCATTGGTCTTTATATTTTGGTATGTTTTTGCAGTGGCTGATACCAGTTTTTCTTTTCCATATTTAGTGCTTCTTTCAGGAGCTCTTGTAAGGCAGGCCTGGTAGTGACAAATCCCTCAGCATTTGCTTGTCTGTAAAGGATTTTATTTCTGTTTTGCTTATAAAGCTTAGTTTGGCTGAATATGAAAGTCCGGGTTGAAAATTATTTTCTTTTAGAATGTTGAATATTGGTCCCCACTCTCTTCTGGCTTGTAGGGGTTCTGCAGAGAGATCCACGTTTGTCTAATGGGCTTCCCTTTGAATATAACCTGATCTTTCTCATTGGCTGCCCTTAACATTTTTTTATTTGTTTCAACCTTGGGGAGTCTGATGATTATGTGTCTTGGGGTTGCTCTTCTTGGGAACTATCTTAGTGGTTGGTGTTCTGTGTATTTCCTGAATTTGAATGTTGGCTTGTCTTGCTGGTTGGGGAAGTTCTCCTGGATAATATCCTGAAGTGCATTTTCCAACTTAGTTTCATTCTCCCTGTCACTTTTAGCTACAGCAATCAATCGTAGGTTTGATCTTTTCACATAGTCCCATATTTCTTAGAGGCCTTGTTTGTTCCTTTTCATTCTTTTTTCTCTTATCTTGGCTTCCCACTTTATTACATTAAGTTGATCTTTAATCTCATATCCTTTCTTCTGCTTGATTGATTTGGCTATTGATATTTGTGTATGCTTTGCAAAGTTCTCGTGCTGTGTTTTTCAGTGTCATCAGGTCATTTATGTTCTTCTCTAAACTGCTTATTCTAGTGAGCAGTTTCTGTAACCTTTTATCAAGGTTTCTGAGCTTCCTTGCTTAGGTTAAACATATTCCTCTAGCTCAGAAGAGTTTGTCACTACCCACCTTCTGAAGCCTCCTTCTATCAGTTTGTCAAACTCATCCTCTCTCCAGTTTGTGCCCTTATCTGAAAGGAGTCATTTGGAAGAGAATAGGCATTCTGGCTTTTGGAATTTTTGGCATTTTTGTGCTGGTTTTTCCTCAGCTTCATGGATTTATCTACCTTTGATCTTTGATGCTGATGGCTTTTGGATGGGGTTTTTGTGTGGGCATCCTTTTTGTTAATGTTGATGTTATTACTTTCTTTTTGTTAGTTTTCTTTCTAAAACTCAGGCTCCTCTTCTGTAAGTCTGCTGGAGTTTGCTGGAGGTCCATTCTAGACCCTGCTTGCCTGTGTATCACCAGCAAAGGCTGCAGAACAGCAAAGATTACTGCCTGCTCCTTCCTGTGGAAGCTTCATTACAGAGGGTCAACCGACAGATGCCAACTGGAGCTCTCCTGTATGATGTGTTTGTCAACCCTTGCTGGGAGGTGCCACCAGTCAGGAGGCACAGGGGTCAGGGACCCATTTTAAGAGGCAGGTGTTCCTTAGCTGAGCTTGAGCACTGTGCTGGGAGATCTGCTGCTTGCTTACAGAGCCAGCAGGCAGGAATGTTTAAGTCTGCTGAAGCTGTGCCCACAGCCACCCCTTCCCCCAGGTACTCTGTTCCACAGAGATGGGAGTTTTATTTGTAAGCCCCTTACTGGATTGCTGTCTTTCTTTCAGAGATGTTATGCCCAGTGAGGAGGAATCTAGAGAGGTAGTCTGACCACAGCTGCTTTGCCACACTGCAGTGAGTTCCACCCAGTCCAAACTTCCCAGTGGTTTCCTTAACACTGTCTACTCAAGCCTCAATAATGGCAGATGCCCCTCCCCACACCAAGCTCAGTCATCCCAGGAGAGATTGGAAAACTGTCTACTCAAACCTCAGTAATGGCAGATGCCCCTCCCCACACCAAGCTCAATCATCCCAGGAGGACTTCAGACTGCTGTGCTGGCAGTGACAATTTCAAGCCAGTGGTTCTTAGCTTGCTGGGCTCCATGGTAGTGGGACCCACTGAGTGAGACAACTTGGCTCCCTGACTTCACTTTCCAGGGAAGTGAACAGTTTTGTCTCTCTGAGGTTCCAGGCACCTCTGGGGTACAAAAAGAACCTCCTGCAGGTAGCTCAGAGTCTGCACAAACTGCCATCCAGTTTGGCTTAAAACTCAGGGCCCTGGTATTATAGTCCCTGGTATTATAGGCACACAAGGGAATCTCCTGGTCCACAGGTTATAAAAACTATGGGAAAAACATAGTATCTGGGCTGTATACCACAGTTTCTCATGCCTTCCCTTGGCTAAGGGAAGGAGTTCCCTGGCCTTTTGCATTTCCTGGGTGTGGTAATGCCCTACCCCGCTTCTCCTTGCCCTCTGTGGGCTGCACTCACTGTCTAACCAGTCCTAATGAGATGAACCAGGTACCTAGGTTAGAAATGCAGACATAGTCCACCTTCTGTGTGGTTTCACTGGGAGCTGCAGACTGGAGCTGTTCCTATTTGGCCATCTTGCCAAATCTCCTGGGTTCTGCCTTTTCAATAAGCTACTAGATAGTGCTGATGCTCCATGTCTACGAACCATATGTTAAGTAGGAAGGATGTAGAACATTTTACTTTCTTAAAAAACATGATTTAAATATTTTGGAAATTATTCTCTTCTGCATTGTCAAATTTAAGTCACATTTGGGAAAAATTCAGTTTCTATGACAATATCATGTAAAACATGGCATGTTCCCATTGGATATGTCATTTCTGTTAAAGAGTTTGTTTATGGTGTCATTTAAGTAGTACGAGATTCTGCAAAAGTTTATTTTTCATGTTGTACATGGAAAAAATATTTGCACATTTCTACCAAAAGCATTAAAAACCTTGTTTTTATTTTTATTTTTTTATGTGAAAACCAAATAGAAGGGATATAAACAGTCAAAGCAAGAAAGCAAATTTGGAACACCTCGTGCACTTTAGGAACATGTTGAGCCTCAGGGTGCACCAAATGCACAAATTAATTAACGAAAATGAAAGTACCAGTTTTCACCCATCAAATCAGCACATGTTCACTTTTGTGGTGGTGGTTAGTGTTGGTGACAGTGCAGTGGCACAGCTTATCTGTGGGTGGCTGGTGGAAGTGTGGGTCAGCTCTGCATCAGTGGAAATCAATTTGGCCATGCTTACCATGAACACTCTCTTCTGTTGCTTTGACCCAACAATTCCCCTTCTAGAAAAAGAAAAATATTACAAAGAAACCAGAAAGTCACATTTATGTAACTCTCATCACAGTATAATTTATGATAAGGAAAAAACCTGAAACAACCCACTTTTATAACAACAGAGATGCTAAACTAAATATAGTGACCCAGGTTATAAATCAGCAGTGTTTCGGAGAAAAAATAATCCCAAAAACGTTGTGTATCATCATCTCTACAAATGTTTTCCAGTGTATGGTGGTGATCTTCATTCACATTATTAGATTTATTTAATGAAACAATGTTAGGGGCCTATCAAATATAAAGCATGCCAGTAAAGACATAGCTACTATATATACTTCATATTAAGACAGATTTGGCTAAGAAAATTCTAAGGTTTTGGTGGCGGGGACAATGTCATTTTGCAGAATACTGGGCATTTGGTGAACTCAGTAACTGCTTATTAGTATTTCTTCTGTTACCCTCATTTTCTTTTATAGTAGAGAAAATGTAGTATTTATCATTGTAGTTTCTAATAGTGATTGTGCAGAAAATATTTCAAGTAGACTATTTGTCTTAACTCTGAGTCCTGGCAAGCGGAAAGTATATTCTTGTATTTGAGGCTGAGTGATTATTGCAATATTTCTTTATTGCTGCAATCTAACGATGCCAGTCCATTTTATACGAAAGAGTGTTAAGGTTTGGCATTTAGCCTATGTAACCTGAATTCCTGTATTTCTCTTAATTTGTAACTATATTCTTCTGCTAAAATAAATCCATCATGTTCAGTTTCAAATTTTAAGTAGATTACCTACATGTATATGAGGAAACATGTCACAGGAAATGTTATTCCAGTTCTTTAACAGCAATGAAATTTGGATCACGAGTTCAGTGTCTGGATGAAAATCTATCATCGGGGATAATTTAGTAAGCATAAGACACAAAGAGTATTAAGATTCTAAATTTTGAAGTTCTAGAATTGCATATGCCATTTTTGAATATTTTAGAAACATTTTATTATTTTATAGTGTTATTTTAAAAAGAAACTTTGTTTGCAATCAGTAGACTTCAGAACTAGACTTTATTTGAATTTAATTTGGTAACTTGAAGAAAGCTTACTTTAATAATTAATTATAATTATACTAGTACATTTTTGATACTGTAATGGGTAATCTTATAAAAATTAATAAAACTAGAATTAGGTCCCGAAAATGTTTAAGGACAAATTGAATGCAACCCATATGATAAATGGAAAAACATTTTATATGACTGAAACAGATAATTATTGCATATTAGAGACAAACTAGGGATTTGCTAGTGCAACATAATTTCCATCATCTTGAAGTATAATCATGCTAGGCAGTAAATTTTTCAGTGCTTGAATTTTTTTTCTGCTTCAGTTTTTCTTTAGTAATATTTTGCTAACTCTGTCTGCTAAGATTTTCCATGACCAAGCCTTCCTTTTTCTAGAAGAATCAGTATTTCTTCTGAGAAGGATAGGATGGCTGCCAGCACCATTCATTTACTTGTTGCTTTCTTAGTGGCAGGAACTAACTCCTTGAATAGCAGATTTAATTCATCCTTCCTTGACAACTCGCTCTCTTTCCTCTTGTGTTGATTACAAATTCCAGGCTTTATCTTTGTTAGTTGTAACACCTTTCATCTGGTGACACTTACTTTCAATTTCTTTGGGTCCTGAGAAGGATCTATTAATCTACTTCATAAAAATTTCTCTATTTTCCAACTGGACTTTAAAAAATTAACACCTACTCAGTTTGATTTTTAAAAATATTGTGTAACTTGATCCTTATATTGAAACAGATACTAAAGTTTGTTTTCTCATCTCTGTATTATGTGGTTTTAAATGTAACCCAGGTCTAGGTACAGAGTAAGCACTTACCATAACTTGGTTGAACCGTACTTATTAAACTTTGAAAATTCAGGTTTTCTTATATTTTATTCATTTTGGAGTCTGTTTGCTCTTTACTATAAATAGCACATGGTATAGCACATTATGTTTTAAGTATATTAACACAAATTTAGAACCAAAGTAATAATTGTATTTCCTGAGGTAAATTTCTTGAGGTAAAGGCTCAGTTTAGGAGAAAAAAACAGATGAAAAACTGAACAGCATTATGACCTGTGCTATAAATGTAAAGAAACTAGATATCTTCAGCAAAAATGGGAAATACAGTATTTCAAAACCTGGATTTCAGAGCCAAACTCTAGTTCCATGAATCTATGACAAACTCCAATTGCTGCTGGTTTCTTCCTATGATTTATTCTAGATTAGGTTTTTAAACATTGTCTTAAGGTAATATTTCAAATGTTCACTGTCTCCTTAAGCCTCTGAAAATCTTCTAATTTTGTCACTCTCAAATTCCTATACCTGGCATGATTTTTTTGCATCGGTATTTCTTGTGTGCTTTCTACGTATCAGGCCCTATACGGAGAAGTGAAGATACAATGATAAGCAAAAATAAACATAGGCCTTATTTCATTTGTACCTTAGGCAGGTGGAGGAGAGTTATTTAATTACAACATTTATTTAAAATTGCAACTATAAACATAACCATGACCTAAATGCAAAATCCAGTTATATTTTTTAAATTTTTGTCTCCTCTTTTTTCTTGGAGTCGCTTTTGTCTTGTCTTCTGTAATTCTACTGATTCTGGCCTTTTGTCTTGGATCACGACTGAGTCTCTTGTGGCAGTTGCTGTCTCCCAGAGTATCTTAAAACATTGGGCTTCACAGTTTTCGTATTTCCATGTCTTACTCATCACAAAACTTTTTTTTTTTTTTTTTAAGATTGTTTTATTTATTTATTTATTTATTATTCTTTTTTTTTTTTTTTTTTTTTTAATTTTTTATTGGATTATAGGTTTTGGGGTACATGAGCAGAGCATGCAAGACAGTTGCATAGGTACACACATGGCAGTGTGCTTTGCTTTTCTTCTCCCCTTCACCCACATTTGGCATTTCTCCCCAGGCTATCCCTCCCCACCTCCCCCTCCCACTGGCCCTCCCCTTTTCCCCCCAATAGACCCCAGTGTTTAGTACTCCCCTTTCTGTGTCCATGTGTTCTCATTTTTCATCACCCACCTATGAGTGAGAATATGCGGTGTTTCATTTTCTGTTCTTGTGTCAGTTTGCTGAGGATGATGTTTTCCAGATTCATCCATGTCCCTACAAATGACACGAACTCATCATTTCTGATTGCTGCATAATATTCCATGGTGTATATGTGCCACATTTTTCCAATCCAGTCTATTATCAATGGGCATTTGGGTTGATTCCAGGTCTTTGCTATTGTAAACAGTGCTGCAATGAACATTCGTGTACATGTGTCCTTATAGTAGAACGATTTATAGTCTTTTGGATATATACCCAGTAATGGGATTGCTGGGTCAAATGGAATTTCTATTTCTAAGGCCTTGAGGAATCGCCACACTGTCTTCCACAATGGTTGAACTAATTTACACTCCCACCAACAGTGTAAAAGTGTTCCTTTTTCTCCACATCCTCTCCAGCATCTGTTGTCTCCAGATTTTTTAATGATCACCATTCTAACTGGCGTGAGATGGTATCTCAATGTGGTTTTGATTTGCATCTCTCTGATGACCAGTGACGATGAGCACTTTTTCATATGATTGTTGGCCTCATATATGTCTTCTTTCGTAAAGTATCTGTTCATATCCTTTGCCCACTTTTGAATGGGCTTGTTTGTTTTTTTTCCTGTAAATCTGCTTGAGTTGTTTGTAAATTCTGGATATCAGCCCTTTGTCAGATGGGTAGACTGCAAAAATTTTTTCCCATTCTGTTGGTTGCCGATCCACTCTAGTGACTGTTTCTTTTGCCGTGCAGAAGCTGTGGAGTTTCATTAGGTCCCATTTGTCTATTTTGGCTTTTGTTGCCAATGCTTTTGGTGTTTTGTTCATGAAGTCCTTGCCTACTCCTATGTCCTGGATAGTTTTGCCTAGATTTCCTTCTAGGGTTTTTATGGTGCCAGGTCTTATGTTTAAGTCTTTAATCCATCTGGAGTTAATTTTAGTGTAAGGTGTCAGGAAGGGGTCCAGTTTCTGCTTTCTGCACATGGCTAGCCAGTTTTCCCAACACCATTTGTTAAACATGGAATCCTTGCCCCATTGCTTGTTTTTGTCAGGTTTATCAAAGATTGTATAGTTGTATGTATGTTGTGTTGCCTCCAGTGCCTCTGTTTTGTTCCATTGGTCTATATCTCTGTTTTGGTACCAGTACCATGCTGTTTTGATTACTGTAGCCTTGTAGTATAGTTTGAAATCCGGTAGTGTGATGCCCCCCGCTGTGTTCTTTTTGCTTAGAATTGACTTGGCTATGCGGGCTCTCTTTTGGTTCCATATGAAGTTCATGGTGGTTTTTTCCAGTTCTGTGAAGAAAGTCAATGGTAGCTTGATGGGGATAGCGTTGATTCTGTAAATTACTTTGGGCAGTATAGCCATTTTCACGATATTAATTCTTCCTAACCATGAACATGGAATGTTTCTCCATCTGTTTGTGTCCTCTCTGATTTCGTTGAGCAGTGGTTTGTAGTTCTCCTTGAAGAGGTCCCTTACGTTCCTTGTGAGTTGTATTCCAAGGTATTTTATTCTTTTTGTAGCAATTGTGAATGGCAGTTCGCTCTTGATTTGGCTTTCTTTAAGTCTGTTATTGGTGTAGATGAATGCTTGTGATTTTTGCACATTGATTTTCTATCCTGAGACTTTGCTGAAGTTGTTTATCAGTTTCAGGAGTTTTTGGGCTGAGGCGATGGGGTCTTCTAGGTATACTATCATGTCGTCTGCAAATAGAGACAATTTGGCTTCCACCTTTCCTATTTGAATACCCTTTATTTCTTTTTCTTGCCTGATTGCTCTGGCTAGAACTTCCAGTACTATATTGAATAGGAGTGGTGAGAGAGGGCATCCTTGTCTAGTACCAGATTTCAAAGGGAATGCTTCCAGTTTTTGCCCATTCAGTATGATATTGGCTGTTGGTTTGTCATAAATAGCTTTTATTACTTTGAGATACGTTCCACCGATACCGAGTTTATTGAGGGTTTTTAGCATAAAGGGCTGTTGAATTTTGTCAAATGCCTTCTCTGCGTCAATTGAGATAATCATGTGGTTTTTGTTTTTGGTTCTGTTTATGTGGTGAATTACGTTGATAGACTTGCGTATGTTGAACCAGCCTTGCATCCCTGGGATGAATCCTACTTGATCATGATGAATAAGTTTTTTGATTTGCTGTTGCAATCGGCTTGCCAATATTTTATTGAAGATTTTTGCATCTATGTTCATCATGGATATTGGCCTCAAGTTTTCTTTTCTCGTTGGGTCTCTGCCGGGTTTTGGTATCAGGATGATGTTGGTCTCATAAAATGATTTGGGAAGGATTCCCTCTTTTTGGATTGTTTGAAATAGTTTTAGAAGGAATGGTACCAGCTCCTCCTTGTGTGTCTGGTAGAATTCGGCTGTGAACCCATCTGGACCTGGGCTTTTTTTGTGAGGTAGGCTCTTAATTGCTGCCTCAACTTCAGACCTTGTTATTGGTCTATTCATAGTTTCAGCTTCCTCCTGGTTTAGGCTTGGGAGGACACAGGAGTCCAGGAATTTATCCATTTCTTCCAGGTTTACTAGTTTATGTGCATAGAGTTGTTTGTAATATTCTCTGATGATGGTTTGAATTTCTGTGGAATCTGTGGTGATTTCCCCTTTATCATTTTTTATTGCATCTATTTGGTTGTTCTCTCTTTTCTTTTTAATCAATCTGGCTAGTGGTCTGTCTATTTTGTTGATCTTTTCAAAAAACCAGCTCTTGGATTTATTGATTTTTTGAAGGGTTTTTCGTGTCTCAATCTCCTTCAGCTCAGCTCTGATCTTAGTAATTTCTTGTCTTCTGCTGGGTTTTGAGTTTTTTTGATCTTGCTCCTCTAGCTCTTTCAATTTTGACGATAGGGTGTCAATTTTGGATCTCTCCATTCTCCTCATATGGGCACTTATTGCTATATACTTTCCTCTAGAGACTGCTTTAAATGTGTCCCAGAGGTTCTGGCACGTTGTGTCTTCATTCTCATTGGTTTCGAAGAACTTCTTTATTTCTGCCTTCATTTCATTGTTTACCCAGTCAACATTCAAGAGCCAGTTGTTCAGTTTCCATGAAGCTGTGTGGTTCTGAGTCGGTTTCTGAATTCTGAGTTCTAACTTGATTGCACTATGGTCTGAGAGGCTGTTTGTTATGATTTCAGTTGTTTTGCATTTGTTGAGCAGTGCTTTACTTCCAATTATGTGGTCAATTTTAGAGTAGGTGTGATGTGGTGCTGAGAAGAATGTGTATTCTGTGGATTTGGGGTGGAGAGTTCTGTAAATGTCCACCAGGTTTGCTTGCTCCAGGTCTGAGTTCAAGCCCTGGGTATCCTTGTTGATTTTCTGTCTGGTTGATCTGTCTAGTATTGACAGTGGAGTGTTAAAGTCTCCCACTATTATTGTGTGGGAGTCTAAGTCCTTCTGTAAGTCATTAAGAACTTGCCTTATGTATCTGGGTGCTCCTGTGTTGGGTCCATATATGTTTAGGATCGTTAGCTCTTCTTGTTGTATCGATCCTTTTACCATTATGTAATGGCCTTCTTTGTCTCTTTTGATCTTTGTTGCTTTAAAGTCTATTTTATCAGAGATGAGAATTGCAACTCCTGCTTTTTTTTGCTCTCCATTTGCTTGGTAAATCTTCCTCCATCCCTTTATTTTGAGCCTTTGTGTATCCTTGCATGTGAGATGGGTTTCCTGGATACAGCACACTGATGGGTTTTGGATTTTTATCCAATTTGCCAGTCTGTGTCTTTTGATTGGTGCATTTAGTCCATTTACATTTAGGGTTAATATTGTTATGTGTGAATTTGATACTGCCATTTTGATTCTAAGTGGCTGTTTTGCCTGTTAGTTGTTGTAGATTCTTCATTATGTTGAAGCTCTTTAGCATTCAGTGTGATTTTGGAATGGCTGGTACTGATTGATCCTTTCTATGTGTAGTGCCTCTTTTAGGAGCTCTTGTAAAGCAGGCCTGGTGGTGACAAAATCTCTGAGTACTTGCTTGTTCGCAAAGGATTTTATTCTTCCTTCACTTCTGAAGCTCAGTTTGGCTGGATATGAAATTCTGGGTTGAAAGTTCTTTTCTTTAAGAATGTTGAATATTGGCCCCCACTCTCTTCTGGCTTGTAGTGTTTCTGCCGAGAGATCTGCTGTGAGTCTGATGGGCTTCCCTTTGTGGGTGACCCGACCTTTCTCTCTGGCTGCCCTTAGTATTCTCTCCTTTATTTCAACCCTGTTGAATCTGACGATTATGTGCCTTGGGGTTGCTCTTCTTGCGGAATATCTTTGTGGTGTTCTCTGTATTTCCTGCAATTGAGTGTTGGCTTGTCTTGCTAGGTGGGGGAAATTTTCCTGGCTGATGTCCTGAAGAGTATTTTCCAGCTGGGATTCATTCTCTTCGTCCCCTTCTGGTACACCTATCAAACGTAGGTTAGGTCTTTTCACATAGTCCCACATTTCTTGGAGACTTTGTTCATTCCTTTTTGCGCTTTTTTCTCTGATCTTGGTTTCTCGTTTTATTTCATTGAGTTGGTCTTCGACTTCAGATATTCTTTCTTCTGCTTGGTCAATTCGGCTATTGAAACTTGCGTTTGCTTCGCGAAGTTCTCGTATTGTGTTTTTCAGTTCCTTTAATTCATTCATATTCCTCTCTAAGGTATCCATTCTTGTTATCATTTCCTCGAATCTTTTTTCAAATCTTTTTTCAAGGTTCTTAGTTTCTTTGCATTGATTTAATACATGATCTTTTAGCTCACAAAAGTTTCTCATTATCCATCTTCTGAAGTCTAATTCCGTCATTTCGTCACAGTCATTCTCCGTCCAGCTTTGTTCCCTTGCTGGTGAGGAGTCTTGGTCCTTTCTAGGAGGCGATGTGTTCTGGTTTCGGGTGTTTTCCTCCTTTTTGCGCTGGTTTCTTCCCATCTTTGTGGATTTGTCCGCTGGTCATCTGCGTAGTTGCTGACTTTTCGTTTGGGTCTCTGAGTGGACACCCAGAATGTTGATGATGAAGTATTTCTGTTGCTTGGTTTTCCTTCTACCAGTCTAGCCCCTTCGCTGTACGACTGTTGAGGTCCGCTCCAGACCCTGCTTGTCTGGGGTGCACCTCTAGTAGCCGTGGCACAGCGAGGGATGCTACCAGTTTCTTTTTCTGCTCTCTTTGTCCCAGGATGATGCCTGCCCAATGACAGTCTTTTGGATATAGAGGGGTCAGGGAGCTGCTTGAGGAGACAGTTTGTACTTTATAGGGGTTTAATTGCTGAGCTGTGCACTCTGTTGTTCATTCAGGGCTGTTAGGCTGCTATGTTTGATTCTGCTGCAACACAGCTCATTAAACAACCCTTTTTTTTTTTTTCTCAAATGCTCTGTGTTGAGGGGTTTGGGCTTTATTTTTGGATGTCTGATCAGGTGTCCTGCCCAGCTCAAAGGCAGACTAGCCACTGTTTGGCTGCCGAGGCTCCGCCCTGCTGTTGTGTGATTCGCGCTGTTCCTGCCGGCTCTGCTGTGGTCTCCACGCCCTGCGGCGGAGTCTCTTCGTTGTAGCGTGTTGCCTCAGCAACGGCGGGCTGCGTCAGCAGTGGGCGTGTATCTCAGTAGGGACGGGTTGCCTCGGCAACGGCTGGCTGCCTCAGCAGTGGGCGTGTATATCAGTTGGGGCAGGTTGCCTCTGTAGTGATGGACGCCCCTCCCCCACAGAGTGTCTCGGACCGTCTGCCCGGGATAGTTTGAAATCGCGGTTTTGTTCGTCCCACTGGGTATCCCAAACGATCTGTCCCTGCAATCCCCTGGGCTGGGCTACTGTGCAAGTCTCGTTCAGTCTCAAGTCCAGCCCTCTCAAGTCTCAGGTTGCCGGTTCAACAAGGCACCCGGACAAGCGCGCCCTGTGGGGATTTGCTGGGTAGGGCCGGCCGCCGCCGCCCCGGCTGCCGGCTTCGCCAGGCAGACCTACTGCCTGGCGTCCCGTGTCTTTTTATACTTGGGAGTTTCCCCGTTCTGTGGGCAACAAAGATCAGTCTGGAAATGCAGCACTGACTCACCGTTTGCGAATTCAACGCGGGCTCCAATCCTGGGTTGTTCTCACAGCGCCATCTTGAGTCCCCTCCCCCCTCATCACAAAACTTTTACTTGTCTGTGAACTTATAATACCATGAAGGTACAGACCTTGGTTTTAATATTAGTTAATTAATTAATTCATAGAGAATTAAAATAGATAAAGAATAAAGTCAAGGGAAATCATTATGCTGTTGGCAAATATAAAGAGCTAAATGAAATTAGATAGAGCTATTTCTGTTAAATGAGAGTAAAACGCAAATTAATAGCAAGGTCATTTCAAAAGGCATAGCACTTCTGAAAGGAAAAAGAAAAAGAAATGGAAGAAGGAAGGGAAGAAGGAAAATAAGAAAGGAAGGATAAAGGAAGAAAGAGGAAACAGTGAGAAAGACACGGTTTGTAAAAATCAAATGAAAATTCCATTCTGAATAAAATTTACTACCCATAAAGTAAGAATATCTTCTGCCTTAGGGAAGTTTTGCAAGATATAATAAAATCAATCAAATAAGAAATGAAATGTATGTTAAGGGAATAAAATTAAATGAAAAAGGAAGTTGTAGAAGTAAGGAATAAATTGAGGCCCTAAAATCATTATAGCATTTATACAAGGTATTTCTTATGTAAAATGATAAAAATGATAAAGATACTATTTTTCTATTACCTTCTCTTCCTTAGCCCATCTTGAATGTGACTGGAGAAGTTACTCCCCTTTAAAAAAACTTTTGGTATTTTTAGCTGACTTCTTGTTTAACAATTCTGTCTTCAAACTTTTTTTTTTTTTTTTTGAGACGGAGTTTTCCTCTTATTACCCAGGCTGGAGTGCAATGGTGCGATCTCGGCTTACCGCAACCTCCGCCTCCTGGGTTCAGGTAATTCTCCTGCCTCAGCCTCCAGAGTAGCTGGGATTACAGACACGGGCCACCATGCCCAGCTAATTTTTTGTATTTTTAGTAGAGACGGGGTTTCACCATGTTGCCAGGATGGTCTCGATCTCCTGACCTCGTGATCCATCTGCCTCGGCCTCCCAAAGTGCTGGGATTACAGGCTTGAGCCACTGCGCCCTACCCAAACCTTTTTTTCTTTTCTTTTTTTTTTTTTTTGTGGGGGGGGGAGGAAGGGAGGAAGGCAGGAAGGGAGGGAGGAAGGAAGGGATCAAGGAAGGAAGGAAGGGAGGAAGGGGGAGGGAGGGAGGGAAGGGAAGGAAGGAAATCAAGCAATGAGAGAGACATTGCTGACCTGGATCTAGAGGTTTACAAGTTGATTTCTGTTTCATTTATATTTTTATTTTTTATTATTTTTTTGAGAGAAGGAAAGAAAAAAAATGAGTAAAGGAGAGGGAGAAAGAGGAAGAGAAAGAGGGAGGGTGAACAGAAATATTGCTTTATTCTGAAAAAAAAAGGGTATTAATAATGGCCAATCAATGTTTCATTTAAACCTATGAGTAGGTGTGATGTGGTATTGACAAGAATGTATATTTTGTGTATTTGAAGTGGAGAGCTCTATAAATATTTATTAAGTTTACTTGTTCCGGATCTGAGTTTGAGTCCTTGATATCCTTATTAATTTTCTGTCTCATTGAATCTAAGTCTCTATGTATCTGGGTGTTAGGATCGTTAGCTCTTGTTGTTGCATTGATCCTTTTACCACTATATCTTTGTTGCTTTAAAATCTATTTTATCCGATGTGAGAATTGCAACTCCTGCTTTTTATTTATTAATTAATTTATTTTTGCTCTCCATTTGGTTGG
Organism: Callithrix jacchus; assembly: GCF_049354715.1. Classification (NCBI taxonomy): domain Eukaryota; kingdom Metazoa; phylum Chordata; class Mammalia; order Primates; family Cebidae; genus Callithrix; species Callithrix jacchus. The sequence continues at coordinate 83,011,506 of NC_133510.1, forward strand.
TAAATCTTTCTCCATTCCTTTGTTTTTTCTATCTTAGTCCCATAGAAATTTTATTTTAAAACCAACTTAAAGGTTTAGACTCAGAAGATGCCAATTTAAAAATACACCATTTAAGAATGATTTATAAGTATTAGCCATCTTGAAGCCAATCATCTTATTAACCAAAAAGTGAATCAGGTCTCAATCAATAGAGATTATCTAGCCAATGGTAAGGATATTAATGATGTACCTGGGATGGAAAAACAAACAAACAAACAAATACAAACACAAGTCACAGGAAACTCTGTGACCTGTGCTTTTTCTGAAGAGGGTTTTGGGAACTTCAGTATTTAAAGGGGAAAGAACAAGCAGGAGAGGCAAAAAAGAGGCACAATAGGAAGAGGCAAGTAAGACTCATCAGAGCCTTCTTGTGAGGTTCTGAATAGCCTCAGTAAATCTGTGAAAAGAGGGAGTAGAGGAAAGGGTCAATTATGCATTCATATCAGGGTAGGCAGAAGAATGATTTCTGGTCTTGTCCTTGTCTTTATTTTCTTTTTTTAAAGAGAAAAAGAAAGGAAGAAAAAGAAAGAAAAGAAGAAAGAAAAAGAGAAAGAAAGAAAAAAGAATAAAAGAGAGAAAGAAAGAGGAAGAGAAAGAGGGAGAGAGAATGGGAATCTTGCACTACTGCCCAGGCTAGAATGCAGTCTAAAAATGGGTATTAAAAACCTCTTTTATGTCAATAAATGTGCTTAACAGTGCAGGCAGGAAGGAATAAGGGAGGAAAATAACAAACAAGCAGCCAACCAACATTTCATTTAAACCTGTGAAATGCTAGGCAATTGCTGAGGAGTGATTTACTTCCGATTTTGTGGTTTCTTTTAGAATAGGTGTGATATGATACTGAGAAAAATGTATGTTTCATGAATTTGGGGTGGAGAGTTCTGTAAATGTTTATTAAGTTTACTTATTTCAGGTCTGAGTTCAAGTCCTGCATATCCTTGTTAGTTTTCTGTCTAGTTGGTCTGTCTAATATTGACAATGTAGTGTTAAAATCTCCCACTATTATTATGTGGGAGTCTAAGTCTCTTTGTAAGTCTTTAAGAACTTGTCTTATGTATCTGGGTGTTCCTGTATTGGGTACGTATATATTTAGGATCATTAGCTCTTCTTGTTGCACTGTTCCTTTTACCATTATGTAGTGTCCTTCTTTGTCTCTATTGGTCTTTGTTGCTTTAAAGTCTATTTTATCAGAGACGAGAATTGCAACTCCTGCTTTTTTTTTTTTTTCTCTCCATTTGGTTGGTAAATCTTACTCCATCCTTTTGTTTTGAGTCTTTGTTTTTAGTCTTTGCATGTGAGATGGGTCTGGATGCAGTATACCGATGGGTTTTGGTTTTTTATCCAATTTGCCTGTCTGTGTCTTTTGATTGGGGAAGTTAGCCCATTTAAATTTGGGATTGATATTGATAAATATGAGTTTAATACTGCCATTTCATTCTGGCTGGCTGTTTTGCCCATTAGTTGATGTAAATTCTTTATTATGGTGATACTCTTTACATTTTGGTATGTTTTTGGAAAGGCTAATACTAGTTGTTCCTTTCTATGTGTAATGTTTCTTTCAGAAGCTCTTGTAAAGCAGGCCTGGTGGTGATGAAATCTCTGAGTACTTGCTTGTTCACAAAAAATTTTATTTTTCCTTCACTTATGAATCTTAGTTTGGCTGGATATGAAATTCTGGGTTGAAAGTTCTGTTCTTTAAGGATGTTGAATATTGGCCCCCACTCTCTTCTGGCTTGTAGGGTTACTGCTGAGAGATCTGATGTGAGTCTGATAGGCTTCCCTTTATGGGTAACCTGACCTTTTTCTCTGGCTGCCCTTAGTAGTTTCTCCTTCATTTCAACCCTGGTGAATCTGACGATTATGTGCCTTGGGGTTGCTCTTCTTGAGGAATATCTTTGTGGTGTTCTCTGTATTACCTGGAGTTGAGTATTGTCCTGCCTTGCCAGGTTGGGAAAGTTTTCCTGGATAATATCCTGAAGAATATTTTCCAGCTTGGATTCATTCTCTTCGTCACATTCAGGTACACCTATCAAATGTAAATTAGGTCTTTTCACATAGTCCCATATTTCTTGGAGACTTTGCTCATTCCTTTTTATCCTTTTTTCTCTAAACTTGTCTTCTCATTTTATTTCATTAAGTTGGTCTTTGACCTCTGATATCCTTTCTTCTGCTTGATTAGTTCGACTGTTGAAACTTGTGCATACTACACGAAGTTCTCCTATTGTGTTTTTCAGCTCTATTAATTCACTTATATTCCTCTCTAAATTGTCTATTCTTGTTAGCATTTTGTCAAACCTTTTTTAAGGTTCTTAGTTTCTTTGCATTGGGTTAGAACGTGTTCTTTTAGCTCACAGAAGTTTCTTATTATCCACCTTCTGAAGCCTGATTCTGTCAATTCATCACACTCATTCTCCATCAGGCTTTATTCCGCTGCTGATGAGGAGCTGCAATCCCCTGTAGGAGGAGAGACATTCTGATTTCAGGTATTTTCAGCTTTTTTGTGCTGGTTTCTTCCCACCTTTGTGGATTTACCCACCTGTTGTCTTTGTAATTGATGACTTTCAGATTGGGTCTCTGAGTGGACGTCCAGCTTGTTGGTGATGAAGTTTTTTCTGTTTCTTAGTTTTCCTTCAGTGGACACCCCTCCCCCACAGAGCTGGACCTTCCTGGGTTCAGCTGTGCTTGCTGTCAAACTCTCAATCTTCAGTGCTTCTAATTGCTGTTTTTTTGTGGGGGTACTGTGCTAGCTGAAACAGCAGTGCTGAGATTTGTGGCGCTTTTCTGCCTGGAAATCTCCCGGTCTGGCACCCCCGCCTCAGTCCCCCCTTCAATCAGCTGAACTGGCGACTCTGCCTTTCTGGAGCTCCAAATGCCAACTAAAAGGGCACCCAGTCCCATACACTACGCACTGAGAACTGCTCAGTTCCCAAGCTTAACTTTCCCTTTGGCATAGTGAGTTTAGAATCCTGTGATTCTATTTTCTTTCACATTCTCCCCATTTTCAAAATCTTTCAGAGAAAACTTTAAAGAAGAAAATGTGTCTCTAGTTCATGGGTTTGGTCTGATTGCTTAAGAATAGGAAAGGTTCATTCCAAGGAGGTCATGATGTCTTACGTCTCACAGAGAAGAATGGAGGGTGGAAGGAAAATATGGAGAAAAAAAGGAGATCAAGGCCAAATTTTAACAACAAAGGGAAAGCAATTCTGGAAACAGATTTAGGTTATGCTACCACCTCCTCATTCAGAGCAATTCTTTGGGCAATCATCATTTTAATCATTTAGTTCTATGTTGACTCTGTTGTATGTCTGGAGCAGTTGATAGACTAGTTTTTTCAGTCTGAAGCATTTTCAAATTTTAGCAGCAGTCTGACAGATTTTTCTGTGTTGCAGTTTCAATCAGATGTTGAAGCAAACTTTCTGAAAAGTCTATATATCAGTAGGCTGGCACAAAGGCAGTTTCAGTTTCTAGTGATTTCAAGTCAGAAAAATGTGAGAAAAAAGTGCAAATGTTAGCTTGGAGGCTTGTAGATAATAGAGAATTCAGGATTTAATCTGAATTGTAGACAAATAATAGAAATTAAGAAATAATGGACAAGGGTAGAATCTAATAAAAGATGTACAATAGTTTATTCTTAAATGATATTTTTCCTTCTCTCTAGCTCCTCATTTCTATGAAAGACAAATCATAATAGGACCAATTTATTTGCAAAATAAGTTTTAATCTTAGTGTATTTGGCCTGATCAGTTGCCCAAAATGCAGCAAGAATAATTATTGTTCATGTAGGTTCTTTTACATTGGTTTTGTTTTAACTTTTTTATAATCTCAGGTTAGACCTTTTAAAAGCCTCTTGAGGTTAACAAAGCTAAGGATTTATCTGTGCCTGAAATACCTGTATGAATTGGGTTATTTTCTCTCTTCTTGAGGTTCCAAAATAACTTGGGCTTCCTAGGCCTGTCAGAAAATGATATGCTTTACTTATGACAGGTCATGAACATTGTAAAAGGAATTGCATAAGCAAAGTGCCAGGGCAGCCTATACAATAGGCTTTGGTCAGCTCTACAAAGTCAACTTAAATTCCCCAAAGTCGTCCAATCATATCTGAAAATATTTCATCCTAGTCAAAGCCTTGGTAAAATAACCAGCATCTCTAACTGTGTCCTGTTACAACAGAAAACAGATTCTAATTAAACTTATGCAAATAACTATATTTCCATCATTTAAGAATACTCACAAATGGTTTTCAAATTCTGGAGAAATCAGAGAGGAAGAAATATGCCTCAAATTTTGCTCACAAGAGCATACTTCACTCAAATTGTTGTAAGCTATAAACAGCTCAAAAGAAAGAAATGTATTATTGACTCTAGAAAAAAAAACAAAAAGAATCCCAAAGTTTCAAACAAAGAAGTCATAAAACAGTTATTTCAGCCTTCTATTAGTTCAGTTAACTCCTGTTCTGCCCAGTATTGGGCCAGCAATTCTCAAAAACACATCTGCTCTCCAACGAGAGTCCCAGAAGTTTTCTCTCTAGTCCAATGGTGCAATCTCGAAAGTTATAAACCTGCATTCAAGATAACCTGTCAGAGTTATTTTCATAAACTTCCTTAAGGAAGCAAGATGTGGACTGCAGCTGATTATAAATTTGAGAAGAATCAAAGTAAAACAATAATTGTCTGTGAGTGACAAAAGTCTTGGACTAGCCATGGCTGCTAAAGACACAATTGACAAGGAAATTTGATTATTTCTGTGGAATACAGTAATTTCACATAATAGTCATAATGATTCCTGATAACATGTATTCAGACATACCAGAATTATGTGAATTTCATATAATTTTGGAACATATATTAATGACACATGCACATAAATATAACCCAAAGAAAGTTAAACAGCATTTCACATTTAACAATGATACTGGTATGATTTTAACATACCAATGAAGATGAATATGTCTGTCTTGAACTTTAGGAGCCCTAATATCCAAAAAGTTAGTTTGAGGCCAAAAGAATAAATTTAGAATTTGGAAAGGTATCAAATATCAAAGGCTTAAAACACTTGATATCATAAACTAGAGTCACAGATAACTGTAAAATAAGTCATTTATTTAATCAAAGTGACCATTCAAATATTTTGAAAAGCAAAAACCTTTACTCTTTGGTAGAGAGGAGATTTAGATTCTCAAATAATCTTAAAACTTAATAAAGACAGCTAAAAAGGTAAATTTAATATCTCTCTCTTCCCCCCTTTTTTTTTGTTGTGTACTCAAGGTAAATAAAAATCTTACAACAGATGCTGGAGAGGATGTGGAGAAATAGAAACACTTTTACACTGTTGGTGGGAGAGTAAATTAGTTCAACCATTGTGGAAGACAGTGTAGCAATTCCTCAAGGACCTAGAATAGAAATTCCATTTGACCTAGCAATCCCATTGCTGGGTATATATCCAAAGGATTATAAATCATTCTACTATAAGGACTCATGCACACGAATGTTCATTGCAGCACTATTTACAATAGCGAAGACCTGGAACCAACCCAAATGCCCATCAATGATAGAGTGGACAAGGAAAACACATATACACCGTTGAATACTAGGCAGCCATAAAAAATGATGAGTTTGTGTCCTTTGTAGGGACATGGATGAATCTGGAAACAATCATTGTCAGCAAACTGACATAAGAACAGAAAATAAAACACTGCATGTTCTTATTCATAGGCGGGAACAATGGGAACACATGGACACAGGGAGGGGAACATCACACAGTGAGGTCAGTTTGGGGGGACTAGAGGAAGGACACTGGGGGATAGTGAGGTTGGGGAGGGATAACATGCATGGGGAGGAATGCCAGATATAGATGACGGGGGATGGAGGCAGCAAACCACGTTGCCGTGTATGTACCTGTGCAATAATTCTGCATGATCTGTTCATGTACCCCAGAATATAAAGTACAATGAAAAAAAATGTCAAAAAATAACATAAAAAGCTTGTTCAAAGAGAAAACCAAATTTTACCTCTGCATTGTGTATTATTAACACTAAAGTTAATATTAAGAAATCCATCCAATTTTAATTAGTTTGATCACAAGGTAAGATTTTTGAAAACTTTTTGTAATGTCTTACAGTATTTCTTATTCTTTTTTCCAACTTTGTATGTCTTCCAACAAGAACCTCATGAAGGTGTCAACTGAAGGGTGGTTTTGGCCCCAGGCAACAGAGATTCATGGATGACCTGATGTCATTCTTGCAACTTGGACAATCTTTGTGTGACTGCTCTATTTTCTGCTTACTCAGGCTTGTGTACCTAACGTTCTTTTATGTGTCGTTTCTCTACTTTTTCTTCAGCTCAGTCATCATTTCTACTTCCTCATATGTTCAGCTTGTTTTCAACTGTTCAGCTCTTACTCTACCTTATATCCTTTCCATGTTTATTCACCCTCAGATCTTACTGCAAAACATTAAAAAGAATCAGTATTTTCAGGTTCAAATTTGAGAGAGAATTGAATAGTGTATATTTGTTTTTTTCTGCCAGCTTTGAAGTCCCTTTGCCTATCAATGAATGTGCTGCTTTGGAACATAAGCCATGGCTGCCTGAGGCTATAGTATCAGCAGGGACTTTGTGTGGGATAATTACCCTTAAAAGGGGCTGGGGCTATGACAGGTGCTGATACTGACATATCAAGTATAATTATATTCTACCTTGAAAGGTACTAACAGTTTCCGTTTCAGAATCATTTTGGGGCATATTCTGTATTAAAGCTTTTAGTATCTGAGAATAAAGGGTTTTGAGGAGTCCATGTGGTACGTTGGTGTTGACCTTTTTCCTCCAGCTGTGTTATCACTATTACTGTGTTGCTTAGCAACTCTGCAGCATTATTTCTAAACCTAATATTAACTTGAAATACATTAGAAATGGAAAGTATAGAAATGTGACTGTTAGGTATATTGCTATTGTTTCAAATTACTGTCAGCATAACATGATATTATAAGACAAACCATACAAAATAAATATTTCTTGACATTTCAGATTTAATATAAAGGACAAAACTAACATTGAGGCACTTTAATTAATAGTAATAAAATATAAGGCAACAGAAAGCCTTTCAATCAGCTTTTCACATTCCTCAATATAAATAACTTTTCCAAAAGGAAAAGCAAAACAAAACCCTGAATTGTGTATTTTTTCTTCTTTGAAATTATTCAGAAAGGCAGAAAGGTATAACATTACTTTTTTGGAGTAGTACAATGGCATAATCATCTTAATGATCCTTATTATTCCACTTTTCAAAATTTAGGCAATGCTTTGCAAAAGCATTGTTTAAAAAGAAGCAATAGCTCCCAGCATTTGTGAAGGAGAAATGGGTTACATAGGGACACATTAATTACTCCATCAATACCATTCATTAAAAACCTATCCTCTAGGCACTATGCTGTAATATTATTAACAAGACAGAAAGATATTAGCCAAAATAAGAGATGTATTGAGCTAGGGTTCATATTGCCAATTGTGAAAAACTAGGTGTGGAGAATTTACATTAGACCCGTATGATCATCAGACAAGATGGCTTACATCTCTCAGCATTTTGGGAGGCTGAAGTGAATGGATCACTTGAGCCCAGTAGTTTGAGACCAGCCTGGGTGACGTAGTGCGACCTGACTCTACAAAAAGTTTTAAAAATTGGCCAGTTGTGGTGGCACATACCTGTAGTCTCCCAGCTACTCAGGAGTATAAGGTAGAAGAATTATTTGAGCCTGGAAAGTTGAGGCTGCAGTGAGCCATGATCATGCCACTGTACTCCAGCACTGGGTGACACGGCAAGACTCCATCTCTCTAAAAAAAAAAAAAAAAAAAAAAAAAGAGACCGCTATGAGTGACCGCCAAACTTTTTTTTTTTTTCTTTAAGATAGAGTCTCACGCTGTCACCCAGGCTGGAGAGTCCTGGAGTGCAGTGGTGTGATCTGGGCTCACTGCAACTTCCGCCTCCCAGGTTCAAGTGATTCTCTTGCCTCAGCCTCCCTAGGAGTTGGGACTATAGGCATGTGCCACCATGCCCAGCTAATTTTGGTATTTTTAGTAGAGACAGGGTTTCATCATATTGGACAGGCTGGTCTTGAACTCCTGACCTCAAGTGATCTGCCCCCTTGGGTCTCAAAGTGCTGGGATTACAGGCGTGAGCCACCATGCCTGGCCTATGATTGGCAAACATTTAATGACTTTTTCTTACTATGAAAATAAACACTGACCCATATGTTTCAAAATGGAAAAGATTCAGGAAATGTGTGTGGGCCTTTGAAAATTGGACATTGAATCCAAAGAGAAATGTCACATTTCTTCCTTGCCTTTTAATGAAATCTCTACCATCCACAATTAGTGAAAGGGCTCTTAGAGCAGTGGCTTTTAACTTTGGGGGAGATTAGGACCACTTTGAAAATTTGACAAGAAGCATGTACTTTCTTCCTAGAAAAATGGTAAGTATATGAGTTGATGAATATGTTAGTTTTATTTAATTATTTCACATTATATACGTTTAACCTCTCATTGTATTTCATAAATATATACAAGTATAATTTGCCAATTAAAACTTTTAAAGAACCAATACTAAAAATATTTTTAAATAAAATTTCCAGAGTCAGTACAATTGAAGAAACCTATCCATTAAACTGGGAGAGAAAATAAGAAACTTTGATTCTAAAGAGTGACTTAGTGGATGGACTAAGAAAGAAAGGGCTCTAACTGGAGGTGAAATGTTTCATTTAGAATGGAGAGAGTAAATAATGTTCCTAAAGTTAGGGATTCCCTATAACCTAAAATTGTCTTTTCTTCTCAACCATTGCTAGACCCTTCCTAATTTCTTTACAAGTGGCATCAAGACAAGACAAAACATATAAGGGATTTGAAAGCTGACCCTGCACAGATTCAGCTATGCAACCTTATATAATCAATTAATCCCTGTTTACCTCAGTTTTCTCTTCTGTAAAATGGAACTAATATCTAACTCAGAAAGTTTTCTTAAGAATTAAATTGGATAATATATGTAAAATTCAAAGCAGGCTCTCAAATAATACACATTGTTTTATTTACTAACAAATACTAAAGTTTTGTATCTATTTGAATTCTAATTTGTAGACACAGAATTATTGAGCCAGAAATATGCTTAAGATAAAACAAAAGACATGTTTCAAATGAATATTTTTTTAAAGATTTCCTTAAGTGACCTATTGTTTTGTTAATTATTTATTGATAAAGAAAATGAAATTGGTTTATACATTTGAGTTATAGTAATTAAATGGTGAAAAACTTGGCTGGAAAAACAAAATTTTAACAAAGATATTTTAGGTGTCTAAAGATTGAGCTATCCTACAATATTTCTATAAAATTCTTTACATTATTAGTTTAAAATGACTTTTTATTTTAGAGGTAAGCTGTTTTTCAATTCTGATGCAATCCATTGTCAATATTGATCTTTAAGATTTCTTAATACAAATAAAAATAATATAGATTATATATATTTATATTAATAAAATATTTTTGACATTTCAGAGTACAGATGATTCAGATATATCTGTCATTGCTCAGAACAAGAAATGCTTTGACAACGATATTGTTTGTTCTAAAAGTGTTTTGATTTCAGTTGGGGACACTGAAATTTACCTGAATGATACTCCTTACAAACAGGTTAGTGAATTATTTCTTTCAGGATCATTTGAACTTGTCCTGAGGATACTGAAAATAGAATAGAAATGATTTGGGCTGCTTCTCTCTGTAAATGGTTAGGAGATCTACGTTGTTTTTTCTTTTTCATTTTGTGTGGCTTCAGTAAATTATGCTTGACTTCTCTCTTCTTACTTCTTACTTCCCTTCTCCGTATTCCAGTTCTTCCCTCTTCCTTTCATTCCTATAGTCTCCATTTGGGTCTTTGCAATCCTCATCTATTGCCTTAATTAGTTCAGATTAGTTCAGTGGCTTCCAGACTAGACTCCTGGCTTCTAGTTTTAGTCTTTCACCTCTAATCCATGCTCACATACTATAGCATGGGTAATTTTATTAGTATATGTACTTTTTTTTTTTTGAGACTGAGTTTCAATCTGTTGCCCAGGCTGGAGTGCAGTGGTATGATCTTGGCTCACTGCAACCTCTGCCTCCTGGGTTCAAGCAATTCTTCTGCCTCAGCCTCCCAAGTAGCTGGGATTACAGATGTGTGCCACCATGCCAGGCTAATTTTGGTGTTTTTAGTAGACAGGGTTTTACCATGTTTGTTAGGCTGGTCTCGCACTTCTGACCTCAGGTGATTCACCTGCCTCATCCTCCCAGAGTGCTGGAATTACAGGAGTGAGCCACTGTGCCTGGTCTTGTATATGTACACTTTTAATGGAAATCTAATATGTCACTTTGGTTCTTCAAGACTTTCAGATGCCTTCCCACTGCTCCTCCAAGGCCTTGCCAGTCTGGCTGTTACCCACCTCTCCTGCCTGCTCTTTCACCCCTTCCTGCTTTAAGCCCATATTCAAGAAGGTGGAGCATCTTATTAGTCCTTCATTAATATTATCACTCCTTCCTGCATCTGTCTTTTCATTTAACTTATTCTTATGCAATGTGTCTTATCATACCTCCTCCAGGGAGCTCCATGTCATACCCTCAAGCACCCTATTAGAACGTGTATCATACTTTAATGAAACTCCCTGTGAGGTTATCTTCCCCAGTTCTCTCCAAGTTCTTGTTTCTTGTATTCTTGGAGCCTGCCCAATTTGAAAGAATGAATAAATTTCATTCATTCATTGATTCATTCATGTCATACATTCTTTTATAATGTTTACTGAATATCAAAACATGTGCTAATTATCAGGGCTACAACAGTGTTATTTCACTGTTTTAAGAAGTTTCTGCTCAAGTGAGGGATACAGTCAGGTAAATAAGGATGTGCAGCTTGGTGTCCTATGGCAGGAATTTATGTAGGATAATATGGGAACTCCTGGGAAGAACATGTAAAGCAACCCAGGGCACTTAGGGTGGTTAAGAGCATAGACTTCAGAGTCACTCAGTACTAACTTGGAACCTCTGTTCCATCACCTACTTGCTCTGTAACTTTGGGCAGGTTTACTTAACCTCTCCAAGCTGCAGCTTTCCCATCTGTAAATTTGGGAAGATTTTAGAATCTATTTCTTTAGTTTGCGTGAGGATTGAAATGAAAATATAAATGAATGGATTTGAAGAAATGATTCTTCTGATCTCCTTTATCCTCCCTATTTTTGAAGGCTCAGAAGACATGCTCTGGAGGAAATGATTTGCACTGAGTCTTAAAGGATGAGACGGCATTAGCTGAGGGAAGAGAGGGAGTAGGGTGGCAATCAGTACAGAAGAATAAACCCACTCAATGGAGCAGAGCTGAGAGATGAAATGGCACGTTTGGATAACTGCAGGTCGTTTAGATTGGTGGAAGCACACTATATAGGACAGTTTATGGAGGGATTGGAAAAGAGATTTATGGAGGAGTGTCCTCATCAGCTGCCTTCCAGGGGGCATGGGGAAAAGGCAATGGATTGAGGGGGGTGACTCCAGACTATGGAAGCTCTTGAATGGTACAAGATATTTGAACCTTATTTTATAGGCAAGAAATTTTAGAGCTAGAAAGTACATGATTTGACAAATGACCTTTAAAAACTGACCTATATTCTGAGATTTTTTTAGAACAGTGTTTTCTCTCAGTTTGGTCTGCAAATCTTCATTACAGACACCTGGAATTTTTCTTGTAAGTGCTGGTTTCTGAGCCCTACTTCAGTAATTGGAATGGCTGATGTTGAAAACAAAATTGATATTTTCAGTGGTACCTGAAATTCTTGTGTACACAAAAGTTTGAGAACAATTACCTTAAAACATAACTCATCTTTCAGTCAGAAACATTGAAACGAACTGGGCAACAGTCAAACTTTTGGCAAAACAGAGTTTCTATAATCATGTTGACATGTTTTTAAAGTAATTACAGCAGTTTATTATAACCACCAACCAGATAGTCATTTATAGCTGAAGGTTATTTCTAAAAACAAGGATGTTAAAAAAAGAAACAAGAGAAAATAGTAAAGGGTCTTATAAAGACAGTTTAACACATTTGGTCACACATTTTGTGGTGATTACAACTCCACATAGCTTTCAATTTCCAATTTTCACTTGTATGAAAGTGTTAATGAATCTCCTTTAGATAGGCTGTATGACATAAGTTAATCTTTTTATGAAAAGGCATAAAAATAGTTTGTCCCTAAAGAAATCCCCTGCAATATTTTTTTCTCAAACATGAAAAGTGAAAAATAAGTTCTGTTTGTTTTATGGTAGATGGATCACCCATCCACGGGAAGAAAAAAAAAAGCTCTGTTATTTTCATATGTAAATGTACAATTCTAATTTTATCAAATGTATAAGATATAAATATTTTGATTTATTTAAGCTATACTTTAAATATTTTAATTCTCCATATTTCTAACTTGCCTTGCTAACATCATTAGAGTTTGTTTAAAATGCTCTAATTCTCATCTGAAGTGGAGATCTCTATTTTGTACAATTCATAATACCTCACTTTTCTAATGAGAGGTATTACTTATGAATCTGAAAAGTAAGGCATATGGCAACTCCCTTTGACTGAAGAGGATTTTCTTGTAGTAAACTGCCCTAGCTAATGAAAATGAAGGATTTTATGTCTAGAGCCAAATAGAAAAGATGTGCATTTGTACCAGGATGACTGAGGCAAAACTAAACTGAGCAAAAGAGAAACAATGAAGTCAAAGGCAAGATGATAGAAAGATACTAAAAAGTGCGGTGGAAACAACATAAGTTTTGTGGCAGAGACTAACTTGGGGGCAGGGAAAGCTACACAATTTGTTCAAAACAGGGAAAAAGGTTTATTTTCTTGTTTCATGTTCTTTCTTGATGTGTCATGGTGTTTTTTAAAAAATCATCATTGAATGCCATGCTCACTCAAGCATAGGGATAGTCCTGAGGTGAGTGCACACCCTGTCAGTGCTGAGCGCCCTCCTGCCTCATAATTCCAACTTGGCACTTAGGTGTGCATACCTAAGTCCAACTAATCCTGCCTCTGTGCTGTGAGTGGAGCGAAGCAGTGGTCTCTGGGTGGCTGCAGCAAAGCAGGCACCTGAGAACCAATCCCAGGGAGGCTGGGCAGAGAGCAGGAGATGTGAGACATGGCTTCAAGGCCCAGACACATAATTCTTTGTCTCATTGAACTTCACTGACAAAACACTAATTCACAGCTAAAATTAGAATTTCAAGTTGGCAATTACAGAATATGAAACCCCAAGTTGGGGGTCCACTTCTGAGCACGGGACTGCCATTAATCGGAAGAGCATTGCACTGTCCAAACGTCTACCAATCCAGCCTGTCTTGAGGATGAAAGTTCTATTGGGGCAATCAGGGGAGGCCTCACAGAGGAGGGAGCAAATGGGTCACAACTTATGAGAATGAGGCCATGACACCAATATCTGGGAGAACAGAGTCCTAGCAGGAGGAACGCCAAGAGCACACTTGAGATGGGTAAAAGCTTAGGTAAATTTGAAGAAAAGAAAGAGGGTCAGCATAGCTGAAGCCTAGTCAGTGAGGGTGGGGATTGGGAAGAATATGAAATCAGGGAGAGCCAGTTAACAAAACATATGATTATGTACAATATATACTGTTCTGTGTAATATATTGTGTACCTGTTTTAAGTATGACCTTGGTCTAGGAGACTGAAAACTTCTTATGGATATGACCAAATTTATTTCATTTTCCCTTTGAAATATTTATTAAAAAGCCTACTGTAGTGCAGTATTTTCAAACTATGTTTTTGTTATTACTTGAAGGAGAAAAGTAATCAAAGAATTTCATATCTTTTTCCCAATTTTTTGCTTCTGGCCAAATTTGACTTACATTGATGTTAACTGTGCATTTTTGAAGTTATTATATGAGTTAATTTCAAGGTCAGATTTAATATAACCATGTATAGCCCTTGCTCATAAAGAATATTGTGTATTCCTGCTTTGTGATAAAAGTACTCTAACATTTCCTGATGTGTTCCATCTCTCGTTTCTTTCTGCTTTATCCTTTCTGCTGCATAAATTATCTTCTTTTAATAGACCAACCATGGTCTGCCACTTCCCTGTTTGAAAGCCTTTATTGACTACATTTTGCACATGTGATAATTACTCTGTATAGGTCACTTGTTTACAAAAGGTCTCAGGCTATGATCCATCATGTAATTCATGCTCTAACCTTTTGGTACTCTCCTTAGTTCTGAATAAATCTTTGACTTTCTTGTCCCTATGTCTTGATTCAAGCCATTTCTTTCGTTTGGAAGGATTTCTTCTCCATTCTCATTCCCAACCCTCTATACCTTGCTATGCATAATCTCTTGCAGATCAGTTCACACCCACTCCTTCCTTGCAAGAAGCCTTTCTGAGTTCCTCTGATGGTAATTCACCCTTCCCAACCCACTACACACATACAGTAGTTCCCCCTTATGTATGAGCATTAGGTTCCAAGACCTCCAGTGGATGCCTGAAACCATAGATAGTAGCAGACCAAGTTGCCATCAATTAGACCACATTTCTGTTCATGTCTTCTACCCACAAATTTAATGCCTTTTCCATCTTACCTGAGCACTTACCATGCACTGTGGCTGTCAATTTTGCAGTTTAATGTGCAGCAGCAAAACTAGCATGAATTTTTTTCCTTCACAATTTCACAGGTAGAAGATTCATTCTTACCATAGATCTTAGAAATTGTATGCTTAGAAACTTCAGCATGCAATTTTTTATCTCTCTCATTAAGTAGAGAACTTTCACCTTTTCACTTAAAGGAAGCACTTCACAGCTTCTTTTTGTCTGAATTGGCAATGTCTCCTACCAAACTTAATAATTCTGATTTTCCGTAAATATTTAATGAAGTCAGTAGACTCTTTCTGTGCTCTCATTAACTCCTCAGAAACATGAGCAGGACCACATTTCTCTCTCTTGCAGGCAAGGCCATAGCTTTTTCATTCTGTCATATTTATTCATCACAGATGTAGAATTTCCAATTTGGCAGGGATATCACTTAATGTATTCTATGTCCATTCCCTTGTTTTGTTCTTCCTCACATGTAACTGAAATACCTTTTCCCTTTACCCATTTATCTATGTGGAGTTCATCTGCTAGTTCGTGTCTGGTTATCAATTTTTATGTATTTCCTATTTTGTGCAATTGTTTTGTCTTTTCTTACAGAATTCAGACATGACCAAATAACAATATTAGTATATAGATAGTTGTTGGTAAATATTAACTAAATTAATTTGATATATTTTGATTAGAGAACATACTACTCATTTTGTTTCTTTTCTATTTTTTTTTTTAAAGAAACGATCAGGTTTTTTTCTGGAAAACAAACCTACCTATCAGCTTTGGAAGGCTGGTTACTATATTGTAGTGTACTTCCCAGAGAAAGATATTACTATTCTTTGGGATAGGAAGACAACTATTCATATCAAAGTTGGGCCACAGTGGAAGGTAGGTTAACCTAAGCTCCAACTGAGATGCAATGAATAAAATCACATTTACTTTTTGATGTTTGATGAAAATAAAATGATTAGTGTTTTTCTTTAATAAGTAGATTATATTTTCAGAATTACTAACTCATACCCTTGTGAAAAAGAACTTTACCAACTAAGTACAGCATTTGTGTACACTTCTTTTTTACTTTAACCATGCAGTTTCCAGTTTTCCAAGGTACATAGGTCAGCTTTCTTCTTCTCTCTTCAGCTTCTTGATTATATGATCTGTTCATGATGCAACTAGATTCCGTTCTTACAATTTGCCTTCCATGTTTTCCTCCACGTCCTGGATATTCTTTTTAAGTTGACATGCAGTAAAATTATTTTTTAAATGTAAAAAAAATTTACTCTTATTGTGTCCAGTTCTACGGATTTTGACAAATGCATTGTGTTAGTACATTTTCACACTGCTATAAAAAACTACGTTACACTGAGTAATTTATAAAGAAAAGAGGTTTAATTGACTCACAGTTCTGCATAACTGGGGAGGCCTCAGGGAACTTACAATCATGGTGGAAGGCAAAGGGAAAGCAAGCACCTTCTTCACAAGGTGTCAGGAAAGAGAAAGTGAGAAGGAAATGCCACACTTTTAAACCATCAGATCTTGTGAGAACTCCCTCACTATCACAAGAACTGGTTGGGGGAAACCACCCCCATGATTCAGTCACCTCTCACCATGTCCTTCCCTCCACATGTGGGTATTGTAATTCAAGATGAAATTTGAGTGGGGGCACAGAGCCAAACCATATTATACATGGAGTCTTGTATCCACCAGAACTGTTCTTCATAGAACATACCTATCAACCTGCAAATTTGCTTCATGTTGCTTCTTTATTGTCAACCCCTATCTTTACCTTTTAACCTCAGACAACCACTGATTATATTTTCCACTGCTATGGCTTTGCCTTTATCAGACATCATATAAATAGAATTGCACAATCTGTAGTCTCTTGGGTCTGGCTTCTTTGACTTGGCAAAGTATATTTAAGATTCATATAAGTTGTTGTATGAATTTTATACTGCTGAGTAGTATTCTGTTGTATGGATGTACCACACAGTTTATTTATCCTTTCATGGTTGAATATCCAGTCTGAGTTGTTTACAGTTTTTGGCAATTTATATTTTAAATTAATTTAAATACTATTCCCTGTTGCATATTTTTATTAAATGTTGTTAAGTAGTTTACTATTTAAAATATTTAAAATTTGATTAAATATTTTGAATATTTATCTGAATATTTTAAATTCATATATTAAAGTTGTTTTCAAAATATTGATGTATTTTTTAAACTCTAGTTTGTCTGAAATTGAGACTGAGACTCATAGATATGATTTTTGTCACATTAGAGAAAAATTAGAATAGCAACAATATCTTCTCAAAAATACAGAAAAGATACATTTAAAAAAGATTTTGATATGTTGTAAATGTAAGATATGATTGTATATTAAAGTTATAGTCTTTCAATGTTAAGAAGAATAAAACCTGAAGATCAATTTTTAGATGTGGTAGCATCTTGCATTTCTTTGATGAATCTGAAATAACCTTTGGTCATTGCTGTCTTTCTTCAACTAATATTCTCCACTGTTCATCCTATATCCTTATTTCCAAAAGGAATAAGAATATATTTTACTAGTAGATGAAGGAGGAGAACTTGCAGTGATATTTCCTAAAAGCAATAGAATTACTCCTTAAAACCTTGAATTTAAACATGCTGAACGCTCTCTTCAATATTGAAGAATAGAATGCATCCCTTATTGGTGAAGTAGGCTGCCTATGTCTATGGTAAAGCAGGCAATAATCATAGAATTACATCTGCTATAGCCACTTATTTCCATGAGGCCTCTGTTTTCAGAGATCACATCTGTTCAAAGACAGTGGCCACTAACAGTAGTTATCCTAAAGCTGAGGCATCAGGAAGGGGGATGTGGAAAAACAAATGGTTAATTTGTTTTCAACAAGTAGGCAATATGATATATTCCAACAAGTAGGGAATATATCTGTCATTCTTCATTCTATATCCTTATTTCCAACAAGGATGGGAATATATATAATTATGAGTTTTATATATACACATGAATTATGTATAAACACACATACACATTTGTATACACATACACTTTTATATGTACTATATTATTTGAATTAAACTTTTCCAAGTTATTTATGTTATTAGTTGTATTAATGCTAAGGCACTGGTAAGTATGGATAAATAGGACTTGAAATTGGGTAAAATATTTCTGTAAATTAAAATAATCACCAAATATAATCAAATTGGCATGAGAAAATCCACTTTGTTCAAGTTAGTTTTTAAAAATGATTGATGTAAAAATTCTTAAATGTATATTTGAAATGTTTCAAAAATTTTAATGAATATGAGTCCTTAAATGTGACAGTGATTACAGAATATTTCCTGGTGATTTTCTCTTACTTTAGAACAAGCTATCAGGGTTGTGTGGAAACTTTGATAAATGTACTTCAAATGATATGACCACATCTAATAACTTGGAAGTGAGAAATGCTCAGGTATTTGGAGATAGTTGGGCATTAGGACAGGTAAGTTACATAAATGCATTTTAGAAGTCAACAAAAATTTTTAAGAATATTTTTTCACTAGAACATTTTATTATTTAGGTAATATTACTTTACATACTATTTTCATAGTAATTTATAGCTGGTAAACTTTCATATTGATCTTCTCATGTAATTTTCCTGATAACCTTATCATATAGAGGATGTTGTCTCCTTATTATAGATGAAGAAATTGAGGATCAGGGAAGTTAAAGGCCTTGTCTAATATTATATGGCCAGAAAGTAGCAGAGGTAACATTCAAATTTATCTCTTCTACCTTACGTTTTCCTCACCATAGCAAATTGCGTTAACAATGTATCTGCATTTTAAAGGATGATGGAACTTTTGCCAGTTCAAAGAAATAAATAAATGAAGATATAATTTCTTAACAGTCATGTTATTAGTATTACATGAAATGAAGGGGATACGTGTGTGTGTGTGTGTGTGTGTGTGTGTGTAGGTTGTGGTCAACTGCCTTTGGCGGCAGTTAGATAAATTAATTTTGAGATATTTATCTTTTAAAGGGTTTCTTGAGGCATCATAAGCCTATAAAGGAGAGACATGTTTGAAGAATTTTCCAAACTTACTGACAGACTCTATATTTTATTTATTAATTCTCAAAGAAATAGTGTTATGTGAAACACATTTTGAAAAATGCTGAGCTGACTCAGAAAACAGTGTCAAATTGGAAATTGGTTCTATTCTTTCTTCTACTTTCTTTTTAGCCTATTGTTCTTTTTAATTGATAGGAGTGTTTGAAACCATGGTTTCCTGATTGGTTACCATTTGCTTAGTTACTTCTGTATTTTGCCTAGTTTACTAATATGTCTAAATCTCTTTAAAGAATAAAGAGGGGATGGAGTAAAACATTTATTCCATTCAGTAATATTTGAGTGTGGTCTAAGCTTAAGAGTACAAAATGGTACTTTTTAATATCTAAAATATCTACTATATTGAGAGAGACAAAATCCTTTTAATTGTGGCTATCTTATATTTTTTTACCTTTAGACTTTTTTGAAAAAAAATCATTTTACATTTTTTAATTTGCAAATAAATTAAGATGTAACTAATTTCTAGTGATACTTAAATATTTGGAGTAGTCAAATAATTTTACACCCCCTCAAAATGAGTTTGTTATTCATACCTGATGACAAAGCTAGAAGTCTTATCATTAAAAAAAAAAAATTCATGGCTGGGCACAGTGGCTAATGCCTGTAATCCCAGCACTTTGGGAGGCCAAGGTGAGTGGATCACCTGAGGGCAGGAGTTTGAGACCAGCCTGGCCAACATGGTGAAACCCCGTCTCTACTAAAAATACAAAAAATTAGCCAGGTGTCATAGTAGGTGCCTGTGATCCCAGCTACTTGGGAGGCTGAGACAGGAGAATCACTTGAACCCAGGAGGTGGAGGTTGCAGTGAGCCAAGATTGCGCCACCGCACTCCAACCTGGGCAACAAAAAGTGAAATCCATCTAAAAAAAAATTCACTAATTTTTACATAGCACTTAATATTTTCCATTACATACAGACACATAATATGGATAAATCACAGTCTTTGCCTTTAAGTAATTTAGAGTCTATAGGTGGAAAATTTAGAGGTGGAAACATCAACAGTTAGAACACAGTAAGATAGTTGCTTTGATAGAAGTGCACACAAAGTGGGAATTGTGATGGTTCAAGAAAGTTTCCTGGAGAAGGTACCCTGGAGATGAATCTTATAAGATTTATAGGAGCTAAGAAAGTAAAATTTATGGGAAAGAATATAACAGGCAAAGGAGGGAGCAGCCACCTAAAGGTGTCAGGCTGGAGATAGTGTGGTATATAAAGTGAATTTCAAGAAGTTCATTTTGAATGTGGTGTAAGATTTGAAATAGATAAAAGCTGAAGTGCAAAGTATAGATCTGCAAGATACAAGAGCCAAGAGGCTCTTACTATAATCCAGCTAGAAATATTAAGTCAGTAGAGATTTAGAAAGCTGTATACATTTGGGAAGCATTAATGATAAAAATCATCAGCATCTGCTGAAAGGTATTAGGAAGGGTGAATTTGGAGATTTCAAGAAGTCTCTGACTTTCCTGGCTTACTAGGAAGATACTACTGTTTCTCCCCGAGGCAGGGCAAAGAGGAGGCAATGAATATGGATAGTAGGGGAAGGACAATGGTGTAGGTAGGGATGGTTAGGATCTGCTGAGAGGACAGAGATATTTAGATGGAAATGTCCAGTTTTGAAATTCAGGAAGGAGATCTTGGATGGACATAGGGATTTTGCATTTACTAATATATTCAGGGCGTTGAAGCCAGGACACATGTACAGAATGCAAAAAATAGACATTTGAAGATTACGCTTTGCAAAGAAAGGAAGGAGAAAGAAATTAGGTAACAACAGTCTATGGAAGGAAACCCAGCAGAAAACTGTGTCACTAAAACCAAATGAGGAGAGACATTTAAGAAGGGTAACGTATTAAATAGAATCAAAGGCAGCAAAAGTCAAGCAAGATGGAAGACTGAAAAACTGCCTTTGTATTTAGTAATGAAGAGGTCATAGATGATATTTTTCAGGGCAGTATCAGGGAAGTGGATTAGGGGAGGAAGAGGCCAAACTGCTGCATGTATGGGAATTGAGTCTGCAGAGATTTGAGTACATACAACCTCTCAGACTATTTGTGACAGAAATGAAAGAGATGAAAATGAAAGAAAGAGGTCATGCTCATGTAATTTTAAGGCATGCAAATGTTGTGTTTAAGAGAATTTAAAAATCATTTATCACCACTCCATCTCTAATATTGTTATGACTTTATTATTCTGTTGCTTTCAAAAATAATATATGCAATTAACATTGAATTGAATGTGAGCAGGTGCTTTACACAAATCCTTTCTAAAAGGACGAGAATATATTAGGCACAGTTGTAATGAGTGGAGTTGGGTAGGTTACTCCGCTTGAGAAATTATCCCTTTAAAAACTTCTTTTCTCTCTCAAATTTTTTCAACAGTGTGAAAATTCAGATGAAACAATTAAACCCTGTGAGGCACATCAAAACAAATTTCCTTATGCCAAGAAAGAATGCTCCATTTTGTACAGCGATGTTTTTGCTTCTTGTCGCAATGTGGTAAATACTTTTTACATCTACCACCTAACTATTGTCAGGGGGACCTAAGTGTTGGTTTGTTTTCTGTAGAAGTCGTGCATTTAGTTGATTTACTTTCTCCCTCACTGCATCTCATTTAACAGTGTACCTTTGTACATATTTGTAATAATTTGTTCTAGTTTATGGAACATTATTTACATATATCATTTTATGATAAGAGTATAAATGTTTTATGATTAAGAGTATAAAAGTATTGCTTGTAGAACATTTGAAATGGTTTTAGAAGCGCATCCTAAGATGGAATGTAACTTACATAGAAATTTCACTTTTAAAACTCCTTCCTAGCATGATTATTTTAGGTCCCAATAGAAGTTTAAACAATATTTCACTGTATTGGTAAAAATCAAGTAACATTTCTGCTACATACAAAGCTAGGTCTTGAGGGAAATCACTTGTGTGATTGTTTGCGTTGTGAGCTAAGGTGGTTGTTTTTCTTGGAATACCATTTTATTTCAAAGAATAAAATGACATATTGTTGTTCAGACATTCAGACAGGGGTACCTGACAGATATTTTTCCTTCCTCCCCTCCCCTCCCCTCCCCTCCCCTCCCCTCCCCGATCCTCCCCTCCCCTCCCCTTCCCTCCCCTCCCCTCCCCTCCCCTCCCCTTCCCTTCCTCCCCCCTTCCCTCCCTCTCCTTCCTTCCTTCCTTCCTTCCTTCCTTCCTTCCTTCCTTCCTTCCTTCCTTCCTTCCTTCCTTCCTTCTTTCCTTCCTTCCTTCCTTCCTTCCTTCTTTCCGTCTTACTTTTCCTTTTTTTTTTGTCTTGCTCTGTCATCCAGGCTGGAGTGCAGTGGCATGATCTCAGCTCAGCTCATTACAACCTCTGCCTCCCAGGTTCAAGCAGTTTTCCTGCCTCAGCCTCCCAAGTAGCTGGGATTACATGATCATGGTAAAACTCAGCCTCTACTAAAAATACAAAAATTAGCCACTATGTTCAGCTAATTTTTGTATTTTTAGTAGAGGGTGTGTCTTCCCATGTTGACCAGACTGGTCTGGAACTCCTGACCTCAGATAATCCGCCCACTTTGGCCTCCCAAAATCTTGGGATTACAGTGGTGAGCCACTGCGCCAGGCTGCTATTTTCTTAAAATGAGTGAAATGAGCCTGTGGCTTTAAGGAGACACCTGGTGGTCTCTGTTGTCTTTGATAAAATTTACTTTCAAATAAAAATTAGAGTTTTGTAAAAGTTAGATCCATTCCTGCGACCTTATGAGGTTTTTTTATACTTAAGGAGTTTTTTGATGATCTAGATTATGATAATAACAAATGTGACTTGTAGCTATTGTATATAATTAAATATGTCAACATTTCAAAGATCTGCATAGGTTCATAAATTTTTCACATAACTAATGCATGATGTTACAAAATCATGCAGAAGTAAAAGGTCCATTCAAATAAACAATTTATTAATATGGTTTTAGACTTCACATTGTAGTGAACTTTTAAGAAAACAATACTTTTTGAGTTTTGATATAATATCAAAGAATATCACAATTACCTGAAAAAGATATTAAAGTACTCCTTCCTTTCCAACTAAATATATGTGTGGAACTGAATTTTCTTCATCTACTTCAACCCAGATCCGAACAAGACAAAAACATGATGATAGACCAGATGAAGAAGCAGATATGAGAATTCAGCTGTGTGCCAGCTGTAAGCCACACATTAAAGAGATTTGCAAAAAATGCAAAACAGGGCACTCTTCTCACTGTTTTTTTGGGATAATAACACTAAAATCATGTTATTCATGGTAACATGCAATGAGTTTATTGTTATTTTTTAAATGTCTCATTTTAAATGTCTAATAGAGTAAATATTGGTAGATATAATCCCACAAATAAAACCTCTTTGGGGATCTCAGTGATTTTTTTAGAGTGTAAAGGGATTCTGAGACAGAAAAGTTTGAAGACTGCAATATTAGAGGCATGTAGGTAAACTAAAGTCTTGTCTAAAAAAGGGTTACTTTTGAGACTTTTCAGAATTTCCAAGGACCACAGTTGCTTGACAAGTAATATTGTGTCAAGTCCTGAACCACAGAGCCTGCTGGTTCTTTTCCACTTGAAAAGAAAAGTTAACCCATGAACTGACCTACAAAATAAAATACAGCTCAGTGGCACAAAATCCTGCTTCTTCTTTTCTTTTCTCTTCTTCTTTTTTTTTTTTTTTGAGATAGTCTAGGCAGTGACTTGATGTCGGCTCACTACAACCTCCACCTTTCACGGTCAAGCAATTCTGCCTCAGTGTCCCACAGCTGGGACTACAGGCATGTGCCGCCATACTCAGCTAATTTTTATATTTTTAGTAAAGATGGGGTTTCACCATGTTGACCAGGCTTGTCTCAAATGCCTGACCTCAAGTGATCCACCTGCCTCATCCTCCCAAAGTGCAAAGATTACAGGCATGAGCCACAGCACCTGGTCCCTTGGTTCCTTTTTTTTTTTTAACACATTGTCAATATATTAAAATTTGTCAGCTGCTTAACTGTAATGCAAATAAAATAAATAGATTAAGTAAATAGGATAAGGTATTTTTAAAAGACTGCTATTACTATTAATAGCAATTAGAATAGGGACAAAAAAGAAAGGAAAGAAGGAAGGAAGATAGAAAATTACATAAAATTATAATTGGAAGCAGAAGATGCCCTTCTTTTAATGCCATGTGAATATACCAGTAATGAAAGAAGCTTCTAAAAAGTAATCTGTTATGTTGCAGATGTTGAAGTTACATGTATTTATTAATCTTATTATTTCCTTTGCTAGTTCTTTGATGTGACATTTTCCTAATACATTTCTTTCTCCTTTGGGCAATAAAAAGGTTTGAAATAAAGAGAATTCTCTAGGTGGCAGTGTTAAGCTGATAATATCAAATTTTGAAAATGCATAGTTTTCTTTTAGAGGGCTGACTTTAAATCTTAATCAGTATCTATTGAAATTAAGTAATCTTTCACCTTCTTTTTCAGATTGATGTTACTTCTTTTGCCAAAAATTGTCATGAAGATACATGTAACTGTAATCTTGGTGGGGACTGTGAGTGTCTGTGCACTAGTATAGCTGCCTATGCATACAAGTGTTGTCAGGAAGGGATATCAGTTCATTGGAGATCATCTACTGTTTGTTGTGAGTATCCTACTTAGACCATCATTATGTAAAGATCTGATACAGAAATACATATTAATTGTTGATTTATCTTAGAAATAATTGCCAGAAAACTCATGGAAATAGAATCAAGTCAAAACGACTAAATTTTATATTCCTTTGACAATAATAAATTATAGAATATCGAAAGGACTTATAAAATGAAATTATAATATTTTGTTCTGTGTTTGATTACTATCATTATACCATTTGAAATATAAATTATACACCATCCTTAGAGAAATTGTTTATGACTTTAGTTCTTTTATGCCTATGAAGTTTCATTGTTCTGATGATAAGAAACATGTTTTTAAAAAATGACCTTGAATTTGCCTCAAGATTTGACTAAACTTTTAATTTAGTTGTGTAGGTGGTAAAACATCTGAACAGACTTACAATTTAAACACTTTTAGTTGATTTTTTTTAATTGGTAGATACATTTTCCTACTTTAAAACAATTATATGAAATTTAATTCATTATACTACGTCACTTAAAGATCTCTTTTTCTCAGAAAAAGTTCCTAAGTAATACCCTTCTATATTCTTTCACATAGTTATTGAAAAATATGTGGCTATATCTAGCCTACATTCAGATAAGTGATTGGCTTCTTATGTAGTTTAATATTTATTTTTTTCTTTTAGCACTTGATTGTGAATACTACAATGAAGGTATGTGACATTCAAATTAAAAATATCACTATAGTATTCTATTGGGTGTATTTTCAGATTAAAAGTTTTTAAACAACTTGTGCTGTGAACAAACTATAAATTGTTTATAACTTGGTATATAACTCCATAAAAGCTTTTCATTTTTAAAATTTAAAAAAATTTCTAAGTATTTGTGCTAAGATTTATTTCCCAAAAACTAAAATAGTGTGTAACTTAAGCTCTCAGCATTTTAGAGCCCTCAGTACAGTTTTGGAATGACATGAACAAATGGATGGGTGAGGTTAGTCAATTTTTTAGATCAAAAGAATGAAAGGCCTATAACAAAAGCATACCTTTACCATTACTTAATAAATGTAAACATTGTTCAAATGTTTTTAAAACTTTTATTTTATCTTTAAATTGACACATATAATTGTATATATTTATGGGGTACAATGTAGTGTTTTGATACATGTACACATTGTGGAATGATCAAATCAGACAAATTAGCATATCGATCACCTCAAATATTTACCATTTCTTTGTGGTGAGAACATTTAAATTTCTTTCTTTTAGCTATTGATTCTTTAAAAATCAAGAAATTCTATCATTTGCAACAACATGGATGAACCTTGAGAACACTGTGCTAAGTGAAATAAGTCAGGCACAGTGAGACAAATATGATGTGATTTCACTTATTTGCAAAATCCAAAAACTTTGAATTTTTAGAAATAGAGTGTAGAATGGTGTTACTGGAGGCTGGTAGTGGGAAAGAGGACAGGGAAAGGCCAGATGTTGGTCAAAGGACAAAAAGTTTCAACTAGGTGGGAGGAATACATTCTCTTATCTATTGCACAGCATGGTGACTACAGTCACATTTTTCTTATGTTGTGGAAATAAAAGAAACAAAGTATAACTGTAATTATGTAAGAAATAACATAAGGGTTTTATTTTGACATCATTATAGGCAATAATCATTCTTTACATTTTACCAGAATGAGAACTTACTGATAAAATAATAATGAAGATCTCCTGGTCTCAGCAAACATCCAGATTTGCAATAAGAAATCTGAGAGGTGCTGCTGTCTAAAACTAAGGCACGGATGTAAGAAAAGATAGAGAATTACATTCTTAAGGAAAATGCTTGAATTTGGCAGAATTGGAGTCTTTTTCTCAAATCTATTTAATGAAGAAGGCACAGGCACCAAAACCTAATTCAGACAAGTAAGGTGATCTAGGGAAGTATCCATTTAGTCAGTAACTGGGCAAACCCTGGACCCATGATGGATGTATCAGTTAGAATAATAGTTACAGGAAATCTGGGCCAAGCAACCACTCTGAGGCACTTCAGGTGGCTTATTAGACTAGGAAGAAACTTGACAGCTAGATAAGTTTAGAGAAATAGAGATAATGAATTAAAAAGAAAATGAGAATTTTTTATTTTAGTTATATTTGTTTTATTTATGGATGTTTGATAGAGGAGACAAATTCAACATTTAAAAATATCTGTGGTAGTTAAGGAAAATCAAAGTAATAGTATTTACTGTTCAAGATTTTAAAGAGACTGCCACACACATGCATGCATACACATACATACACGTACACACACTCCACATTATTGGATTCCATAATTAAAATGCAATTTATTGTCTAATAATAATAACAGTAGCTTTTCTTGTGTTAACTGTTTTCTCTATATTATATAATTTAAACATCAAAATATGTTGTTTTATTTTATTGTCAGCATTTTACTATTATCAACACTTTACAGAAGAAACTGAAGCAGAGGGAAGAGATTAAATAGCTTTGCCAAATTCACTTAGCCAAAATGTGGCAAACTGGGATTTGTAAACAGTTTGACTTCAGGGCCAGTGAGCATGACTTCCATGCTACGTGGCCCACTGTATGGTTAATACGTCCTAGTGTAGGGATGATCCCCACACATTGTTATCACAGGTTCTACATAGTACACAGACAACAATCTGAGAAAATGCTCCAATAACTTCCTCACTAAAAAAATTCCTGATTCACCCAGTTCTGCTATGACAATCTCCATCTGTGCCTTTGTACTTTCTGGCATTTATTCTGCAGACTTGTGGACCTAGAAGCAGAATTTTCTATACATATTGAATCTCTCTACCTCTTGCTACATTTTGCTCTTTGTTAACAAGTCTGCTGCACTTCTAGTGATGGTTCATTCTTCTAATGTGCTACAGAATCCTTCAAACCTGTTCTTTTAGTTTCATTTGTAATGCTGTATTGATAATATCAGAGAGTGAACATGGGGCATTTGGCCTTCATGAGACTCTAATAGGCTCAGTAGAGGGGCAGGAAAATAAATTTCCTATGACCAAAGTAATAGGGAAAGGCATCAATGTGCCAAGGGAAGTCGGAATTTGTAAAAGCAACACAAGAGTGATAGACGATTGAAGGAGAATATAAAATTTTGATGATTGTGGAAGGTAATAATAAAAAAATGATTTTAAATGCTTATTCTTAATTTGTTTCATCCCAAATAATTTCATAGCTATTATAAATTTACCTAGTCCTTTTTGGGCATTTATAGCTGGCATATTGCTCCCTTTCTTTATTTGCTACATGCCAGACACTATGTTATTAAGATACTTACAATATTTAAAGCACATACATAAATAAATAATTGTGATTCTGTAGGAAGAATGTTAAAAAGTATTAGGAGAATTCAAAGGTTATTGTTGAGATTATTTCAATAATCCTTAGTACAATGATTCTATATAATATCTTTGTACTCATTTATATGACTTTAACTAAAAACGTAAAGCTTGCATTTGAAATGCTATTTCTGTAGATGAGGGAGAACTTCAATTTCCTATTAAAAATAGTTATGTGATTTTTAAGTTCAGAGTAATTTTATTAGATAGGATATGCTTATTTCTGTTTTTAAAGAATCACTGCAGGAAATGATTGCTTTCAGTAGATGGTGAAATTACACTTCTTCATGCAGAAAATTAATGGTAAGATCAATGACTTTTGTCTCTCAGTTGCTGGCGAAATAGTCCAGAATCAAGCTGCGAATTAACTGAGAGTCAATTCAAGAGCTTTAGGTTTTTGTACAAACAGATTTCTCAGGTGGCAATTGTCTTTTCAGGTTGCTGAATTAGGGGGCGTGTGCAGCAGGGGAGAGATTTTGTTTTGCTGTTCATCTTCTTTCTTATTCTTATGTTGAATATTCATGGGGGTGCTTCAAGCCCTCAAGTTGTAGTTATATACACATCGTTTTCATTTTGAATTGTATCTCATAATTAACTTATCTTATTATTTGTATATTATTTCCATATTTGTACAAATCTACATATTTATACTTTGAAGCATATTTGCATTTTGGAGATACGTGTCACTTTCTTATTTATATATTTATTTTATTTATTGTACTTTAGGTTCTGGGGTACATGTGCAGATCATGCAGGATTGCTGTATAGGTACACACATGGCAATGTGGTTTGCTGCCTCCATTCCCCCATCACCTACATCTGACATGTCTCCCTATGTTATCCATCTCAGACCTTGCCACCTCCCACTGTCCCTCCCTTGGCACCCCCCAACAGACCCCAGTGTGTGATGCTTCACTCCCTGTGTCCATGTATTCTCATTGTTCAACACCCGCCTATGAGTGAGAACATGCAGTGTTTGGTTCTTGGTCTTGGGTCAGTTTGCTGAGAATTATGGTTTCCAGATTCATCCATGTCCCTACAAAGGGCACAAACTCATCATTTTTTATGGCTGCATAGTATTCCATGGTATATATGTACCACATTTTCCTTGTCCAGTCTATCATTGATGGGTTGGGTTGGTTCCAGGTCTTTGCCATTGTAAACAGTGCCGCTGTGAACATACTTGTGCATGTGTCTTTATAGTAGAATGATTTATAATCCTTTGGGTATATACCCAGTAATGAGATTGCTGGGTCAAATGGAATTTCTATTTTTAGGTCCTTGATGAATCACCACACTGTCTTCCACAATGATTGAACTAGTTAAACTCCCACCAACAGTGTAAAAGTCTTCCCATTTCTCCACATCTTCTCCAGCATCTGTTGTCTTCAGATTTTCTAATGATCACCATTCTAACTGGAATGAGGTGGTATCTCAATGTAGTTTTGATTTGCATTTCTCTAATAATCAGTGATGATGAGCATTTTTTCATATGTTTGTTGGACTCATATACATCTTCTTTTGAAAAGCGTCTGTTCTTATCCTTCACCCACTTTTGGATAGGTTTGCTTGTTTTTTCTCATAAATCTGTTTTAGTTCTTTGTAGATTCTGGTTATTAGCCCTTTGTCAGATGGGTAGATTGCAAAAATTTTTTCCCATTCTGTTGGTTGCTCATTCATTCTAATGATTATTTCTTTTGCTCTACAGAAGCTCTGGAGTTTAATTAGGTTCCATTTGTCTATTTTGGCTTTTGTTGCCATTGCTTTTGGTGTTTTAGTCATGAAGTCTTTGCCTACTCCTATGTCTTGAATGGTTTTGCCTAGGTTTTCCTCTAGGGTTCTTATGGTGTTAGGTCTTATGTTTAAGTCTTTAATCTATCTGGAGTTAATTTTATTATAAGGTGTCAGGAAGGGGTCCAGTTTCTCCTTTCTGCACATTGCTAGCCAGTTTTCCCAACACCATTTATTAAATAGGGAATCCTTTCCCCATTGCTTGTTTTTGTCAGGTTTGTCAAAGATCAAATGGTTGTAGATGTGTGGCATTGCCTCCAAGGCCTTTGATCTGTTCCATTGGTCTATATCTCTGTTTTGGTACCAATACCATGCTGTTATGATTTATTTTATACAAACCAACCCTGTAGTAATAGTTTGAAATCAGGTAGCATGATGCCTCCAGCTTTGTTCTTTTTGCTTAGGATTGCCTTAGCTATGCAGGCTCTCTTTTGGTTCTATATGAAGTTTAAAGTGTTTTTTTCCAGTTCTGAGAAGAGGGTCATTGGTAGCTTGATGGGGATAGTATTGAATCTATAAATTACTTTGGGCAGTATGGCCATCTTCACAATATTGATTCTTCCTATCCACGAGCATGGGATGTTTCTCCATCTGTTTGTGTCCTCTCTTATTTCCTTGAGCAGTGGTTTGTAGTTCTCCTTGAAGAGGTCCTTGACATCCTTTGTTAGTTGTATTCCTAGGCATTTAATTCTCTTTGTAGCAATTGTGAATGGGAATTTGCTCATGATGTGGCTCTCTGTTAGTCTGTTATTTGTGTATAGAAATGCTTGTGTTTTCTGCACATTGATTTTGTAGCCTGAGACTTTGCTGAAGTTGCTTATCAGTTTAAGTAGATTTTGGGCTGAGATGATAGAGTCTTCTAAATATGCAATTATCTTGTTTGCAAATAGAGATAATTTGACTTCCTCTTTTCCTAATTGAATACCCTTTATTCTTTTTTTCTTGCCTAATTTCTCTGGCTAGAACTTCCAGTACTATATTGAATAGGAGTGGTGTGAGAGGGCATCCTTGTCTAGTGCTGGATTTCAAAGGGAATGCTTCCAGTTTTTGCCCATTTAGTATGATATTGACTGTAGATTTGTCGTAAATAGCTTTCATTGTTTTGAGATATGTTCCTTCAAAACCTAGTTTATTGAGAGTTTTTAGCATAGTAAAGGGCTGTTGAATTTTGTTGAAGGCCTTCTCTGCGTCTATTGAGATAATCATGTTGTTTTTGTCTTTGGTTCTCTTTATGTGGTGGATAACGTTTAAAACTTGCATATGTTGAAGAAGCTTTGCATCCCTGGAATGAAGCCTACTTGATCATGATGGATCATGATGTGGTGTTGCAATTTATTTGCCAGTATTTTATTGAAGATTTTTGCATCTATGTTCATCATGGATATTGGCCTGAAGTTTTCTTTTCTTGTTGAATCTCTGTTGGGTTTTGGTATCAGGATGGTGTTGGTCTCATAAAATGATTTGAGAAAGATTCCCTCTTTTGTATTGTTTGGAATAATTTCAGAAGAAATGGTACCAGCTCCTCTTCATACATCTGGTAGAATTCAGCTGTGAACCTGTCTGGACCAGGACTTTTTTTTGTTGGTAGGCTATTAATTGCTGCCTCAACTTCAACCCTTGTAATTGGTCTATTCAAGGTTTCAACTTCTTCTTGGTTTAGGCTTAGGAGGGTGCAAGTGTCCAGAAATTTATCCATTTCTTCCAGGTTTACTGGTTTATGTGCGTAGAGTTGTTTGTAGTAATCTCTGGTTATAGTTTGCATTTCTGTGGAATCAGTGGTGATATCCCCTTTATCGTTTTTTTATTGCATCTATTTGATTATTTTCCCTTTTCTTTTTTATTAATCTGGCTAGTGGTCTATATTGTTGATCTTTTTAAAGGTGTTTTTTGTGTCTTTATCTCCTTCACTTCTGCTCTGATCTTAGTTATTTCTTGTCTTTTGCTAGTTTTTGAGTTTTTTTAATCTTGCTCCTCTAGCTCTTTCAATTTTGATGATAGGGTGTCGATTTTCAATCTTTCCTTATTTCTCATGTGGGCATTTATAGCTATACATTTCCCTCTAGACACTGTTTTAAATGTGTTCCAGAGATTCTCGCACTTATGTTTTCGTCTCGTTAGTTTCAAAGACCGTCTTTATTTCTGCCTTCATTTCATTGTTTATTCAGTCAACATTCAGGAGCCAGCTGTTCAGTTTCCATGAAGCTATACAGTTCTGGGAGGTCATGTCCGAGGCGATGAAGCCTGTGCGCAGAAGGGTCAGGTGACTCAGCCAAGGGGCTGGGTCAGAGGGAGGCTGGGGTGGTCAGGGTCAGGGTGGGGTTCGGGTCTGAGTTAATTTCTTAATTCTGAGTTCTATGTGATTGCCCTGTGGTCTGAGAGACTGTTTGTTATGATTTCCATTGTTTTACATTTACTGAGGAGTGGTTTATTTCCAATTATGTGGTTAATTTTAGAGTAGGTGCAATGTGGTGCTGAGAAGAATGTATATTCTGTGGATTTGGGGTGGAGAGTTCTGTAGATGTCTGTTAGGTCTGCTTGGTCCAGATCTGAGTTCAAGTCCTGGATGTCCTTGTTAATTTTCTGACTCGTTGATCTGTCTAATATTGACAGTGGAGTGTTAAAGTCTCCCAGTATTATTGTGGGAGTCTACATCTCTTTGTAGGTTATTAAGAACTTGCTTTATGTATCTCAGTATTCCTGTATTGGGTGCGTATATATTTAGGATCATTAGCTCTTCTTGATGCATTGATCCTTTTACCATTATGTAATGCGCTTCTTTGTCTCTTTTGATCTTTGTTGGTTTAAAGTCCACTTTATCAGAGACTAGGATTGCAACTCCTGCTTTTTTTTGCTCTCCATGTGCTTGATAGATCTTCCTCCATCCCTTTATTTTGAGCCTATGTGTGTCCTTGCTTGTAAGATGGGTTTCCTGAATACAGCCCATCGATGGATCTTGACTTTTTATGCAATTTGCCCATCTGTGTCTTTTGACTGGGGCATTTAGCCCACTTATATTTAAGGTTAATATTGTTATGTGTGAATTTGATCCTGCCATTTTGATGCTAGCGGGGTGTTTTGCCTGTTAGTTGATGCATTTTTTTCATTGTGTCAATGGTCTTTACCATTTGGTAATTTTTGGAGTGGCTGGTACTGGTTGTTCCTTTTCTCGTTTAGTGCTTCTTTCAGGAGCTCTTGTAAGGCAGGCCTGGTGGTGATGAAATCTCTCAGCAGTTACTTGTCCATAAAGGATTTTCTTTCTCCTTCACTTATGAAGCTTAGTTTGACTGGATATGAAATTCTGGTTGAAAGTTCTTTTCTTTAAGGATGTTGAATATTGGCCCCATCACTTTCCTCTTGTCCCTGCTAGAAAATGAGCCATTACCTGGTACAGACTATTGCTATAATTTTCTTTTTTCCTCATGTATTTTGGCTCATGGAGAAACACTGTGCATTTATAACATTTGTGACAGCAGTGGTGAGTCTACTGCAGCCAGGCTAAGAAGAATTCTCTGCCATTTCTGCTCAGCTCCACCTTGATGTGGGGGCAAAGCCGTTTCAAGTTTCTATCTCTATACAAGGTACCAAAGCCCCTAGTGAAGCACTTTTCCTCATGGTTTATAAGGGTCCCCAGCCGCTCAGTGGTGATGTGTCCCAGATGATGGGTCAGTGAGGAGACTACACTGGAAAATAACGTATCCTCTCAGTCTTTCTGTTCTTCTCCTGGTTCTCATGATGAAAATTTTGGTTCTCCTTCTCCTTTCCTAATTGGAAGACTTCTCATTTCTCCAATCCAATTATCCTTTCCCCTCTATTCAGGCCTGGTCTTAAGTCCTTCAGAGGAAATATCTTGCCCTTATATTCTTTGAATTCTTCTTCAGTGTGTGCTGAGAAAATTGAGAGGAGAGGGAAAGTGAAATACACTGAGAGCAATAAGATTAAACTTTTATGAAACAACTGATCACATGTATATGAACATTTTATATAACCTAAATACAAACATATAATAGATGTCATTGTATATATAAATTATTATTTTAAAGAGTTTAGTCATTTTATTAGTGATAAATTTTTAATTGCTCAATTTTTTGAAGTATTTTGTTATTAAAACATTTCTTTGAAATGACAGACTGAAATTTTAAAAATCTATGTCAATTTATAGCTCTCTTACTTGTATTTAACTAGGACTTGGAGAAGGACCATATATGCTGGCAAGCTATGGGCAGACTGGCCTTGTTCTAGGGGCCAATATGACCAGCAGAAGCATTTTCTCTTTGCCAAGAAGCAGTGTTCATCCTAATTTATTTTTTTATTTTATGATCACTCCAGGCCTTTTTAAAGAGAAGGTATCATGTAAGTATAACTGAAAACAAATTTAGCTTTGCATTCAAATTTTAAAATTTAGTCACCCAGTAAATGTTAATTGAGAATCTAATATGTTTATGTTATTTTTTAAAGTGCCCTAAAGGATGTGAGATAAAATATAACATTGGCACATGAACCAGCTTTCTCCTTTGTATACAAAATCATTTCTTTATTTATTGGCATATGTATGTTAGTTAAAATTGCAATTGTTTGAGTTTTTGGTGTTAAATAAAATATATCTAAAAATTTCATAGTATTAGTCATGGAACTTAATTTGACATTTTTTGAAAACCATCCACAGATTCTTAACATTTAAAAGATTTTAATGCCCCCAAAACTAAAAATAAATTGTGAATTGTTACCAAATAAGTTATGTATTAAGAGCATAAATCAGAGTGTAGACAGTCATTGTGACAGTCTGTTATTCTTACCTGTCTTGTCTGTTCTTGTTCCTGGACATGTCCTCAGTGTACTGAACCCAGCCTTACATTTACTGGTTTGCACCTGCAGGTCTGTATTGGTTGTATCCACCTGGCACCTGTTCTGATTGGTGGTAGTTTCCCTTCTGATCCAGTGATGTTCAGGCTACCTGTGTCTATATACGTGTACCTGGAACCATGCATGGCATGTGGTATAAGCTTAGGAATTTATTTGTTGAATTGAATCAATCAGACTTAACTTTCACTTCTTCCGAGAACTCTCACAATTCTCCAGTTAGAATAAATTATTTCTTTCCTGTAAAAAGAACTTTCTTAGTTCTGAAAACACCTTTCACCATCAAATTTTAAATTATGTTGGTTATGTTTTTTCTCATATAAAAATTTATTTTATTATTCTTTTCATCTTTTGGTGCTCAACAGAGGAACTTGAATTTTACAACATGATAAATATCTTTGAGATCATATTAAATTTGAGAGAACTCTTCATTTTGCAATTAGTAATAACTAATGATTTTAATAGAAAAAAATCCAAATAATGTTTATTTAAGAAAATCAATCTCAAATCATCTCAATTTAAAAACTTTTATATCATAAATTTTACCAATATAAGGTAAATATTCAAAGTACCTAGCAAAAAATGGTACTACTTCTTCAATGCTTTGTAAAGCTCAATTGCTCATTAGCCATTTGATAGATCATCTTCTGGGAAATAGACAATAATGTTGAATAAATAGTCCTTTTTTTGGTGCAGTGAAATCTCTTGTGAGAACATTTGCTTATTAAAAGAGTCCAGTGATACTGAAATGCAGTTATATCCCTAAATTGATCTGTTTCTTTATTTTTTTCTGTCATCCAGTTTAGCCACTTGTAGATTTTGTGCATTTGCAAATGTTAAAGCTTGCAAACCCAAATATATGTCCAATTAATCATTCAGTTCCTTGTATGAAATTGTACATTCTGGAGTCCTCATTGGCATTTCTTTTTTACGCCAGGGACAAAATAAATTATTTAAAAATCGGAAGCCATCAAAGACTGATTTTTTTTTTTTTTAGTGATGTCACTGTTATTCACTAAATTTAAAGTATTACTTTTTGTCGTCTTTCAGACATCTCCTAATTTATTTCTGAAATCTTGGTGATTTGCACTAATTATGTTTGGCAATTGTGTGGAACTATTTTTGTTTACGTTATAAGTACATTTTGTGATGCCAATGTTGATGATCTTTCTTCTCCTGAGAATCTACACTGCTCCATGTTTTACAGCGTTGGCACTTGTTTCGTTGGAATCTGCTGAAAGGCCAAACTACTTTCTCTATGTCCATGAAAGTGACACTCTTAGCTTGGAGCTGTGGGAGGCGAATTCAGCCTTTCATCAGAGAGCAACATTCTTTCACCATCAGGGCCTCTGGATTCCTGGTTACAGTGCATTTGAATTATACAGCAAGAAAGGCTTTTTCATCATATTCACAGATTCTAGTGTCAAAGCATCAAAATATGATGATTCTGAAGAATTTAAACATTCAAGTAGCTTCAGCATAGAAGGTATGTTTTCTGAGATCTCCAAAAAAGAGAACAAATAGGTAATTTATATTATGCAGAATATTTATGTCTTTAATTTAAAAGTCATTCTTACTGTGTATAAGCAGATAGAGTTGTGTGACTTTAGGTAAGTTTCTCAAGCTCTATACCCCCTAGTTTACTCATCTGTAAAATTGGGAAAATAATAATACCCACTTTGTAGAGTTATTATGAGTATTGAATAAGTTGGTAAACTGCTTAGAACAATTCTAAATTTTTTATTATTTAGGAATAAATTTTTTTATTATTTAGGAATACATTTTTATTATTTTATTATTATTAAATAATCCTGATTTTTTATTATTACCCCAAATGTTAATACACGTGCTGTCCGGACATTGGAATCAGAGCCTACTCATGTGGCATGGTTGTCTAATGTCTATATCTACTTTTTTTTTCCTAGAAGGCAACTTTTGATTAATCTGATTCTTAGTGATGAGGACAACATGTTGATCTCTGTCCTTTGAGTATAGGGTGTGTCTGTTTCCATTGACCTCTAGAAGATTATCTAGTTCAGCAGAAACCTAATCTTACTTCTAGAGAGACTGAGGTCTATAGTTTTGAGTTTTCTGAGGCAATCTTTACTTCTTTATGCAATGTTTAAAAGTCATCCTTTGTTTTCAAAATCCAGGAGCTTCATATCTATCTTGAGTCTCCCCAGGAAATTGTTTCGGCCTAGTGAAACCTCTTAAAGCAGTTCAACAGAGCAAATAATTTGTCTTTTCTGTTGAGAATAAATTTCTGCAAACCCTTCCAGTAATGAATTTTTAAAAGTTCAAATTGAGCTTCAGAATTTTACCTATTGTATAAAGTTCTGTGTGCAAAGTTTCCTAAGTCTGGCAAGAGGCTTTGTGCAAACCAGAATCCCAGAATTCTGCGAGGGTTCATACTCTGTCAGTGAGCCTAGAACAAAGCAAAAGAAGCTATAATATCTCTACTATTTGCATTCCTAGGTTCAGTGTGGTGAGATACCCACAGAACAAGTCAGGCAAAGGAATTTTATTTACTTACAGATAGACAGCAAGAATCAACAGATGCCTAGGATTCACGGTGAGCCAGTCCTCTAAGACTCAGAAAAGCCCAGGGTGAACTGAATTTTGTCTGCACACGCCCCATGTTGCACTGCAGCTGAGTTACCCTGAAGCACTCTGCTCTGGATTTGATGCTTCAGGTGCAACTGGAATCACTGAGCACACACTTTTCAGGACATCCTGTTGGGAATGGCAACAAAGCCTGGATTTCTCCTTACACCGGGATAATTCTCACAACTTTTAATAGGTATTTTGAGAAGTGTACATGGGAGAGAGAAAGTAAGGAGAACCAAGGGTAGACCTGTCCTCCTGTGCTGTGCTGTTGAGAAAAAGAACCACTGACACATCTATATAGCATTCCATAGAGTGGGTGTGAGTTGCTTATGATTTGCTTACTTGAATTTACCCAAAATTGACCTTTACAGACCTCTATTTCCCCTCAGCTCTAGAAATATGTACTCTTAGAACCAGACCTAGTAGCTCCATTTGAGGCTTAGAGCACATGACATCATCAGAAAATCAGAAGCTGACCTTTGTAAGCTTCGGAAACCTAGGAAACTCCCAGAGCCTATTGTAGTCTTGTAACCTCCCAAGTGGCTGGGACTACAGGCACCCACCACCATGTCCAGCTAATTTTTGTATTTTTAGTAGAGATGGGGTTTCACTATATTGGTCAGGCTGGTCTCAAACTCCTGATCTTGTGATCTGCCCGCCTTGGACTCCCAAAGTACTGGGATTACAAGTGTGAGCCACCATGCCTGGCCCCCTTTGTTTTCTTAAATCTTTGGAAGATAGGTGAACATGTAGATATTTAATCTGAGCATGAAATGCTTTGGTCACCATGCAATTACAGTGTTTTTTTTTTCTTTAGGTCTCTTTCCTGTAGCATTGTAGTCAAAGAGGGGTCAAACCCTAGGAGGATTCATATAAGAAATTGTTAGTTTTCAGCCAGGCACAGTGACTCACACCCATAATCCCAGCACTTTGGGAGGCCAAGGCAGGTGGATCACCTGAGATCAGGAATTTGAGATTGGCCTGGTCAACATGCGAGACCTTGTCTCTATTAAAAATAAAAAAATTATCCAGGTGTGGTGGCATGTGCCTGTAGTTCCTGCTACTTGGGAGGCCGAGGCACGAGAATCACTTGACCCTGATAGGTAGAGATTGTGATGAGCTGGGATGGCACCACTGCACGCCAACCTGGGCGACAGAGCAAGACTCTGTCTCAAAAAAAAATTGTTAGTTTTTCAAGCTATGTATTAAATATGCACACAACCTAAACTTTATTTTTTCTCAGAAATCCAGACAGCAGTGCCTTACAGGAAGATGTGTGAATGGAGATATGAACCTTGTGCTATTCCCTGTTTTAAAACCTGTAGTGACCCTGAAGCACTAGCATGTAAATTTCTTCCACCGTAAGTAATGTTTACCAATAAATGATCAAATTCCAGCCTTAGCAAATTCTGTTTTCAGTGAATTGTTTCAAGATTTAAAAACAGCTATTCTCAAGTTGTTTATGCTATATATTCTTTCATGATATTAATTTCACTTAAATCAAGAAGTAGTTATTGAGAGTCTGCTATGTGGCAGGTAATCTTCTTGCTTCTGAGGAGACCATACTGAACAAAATAGACAAGTATTTCCTCTCATGAAGCTTACATATTGTTGGATTGAGCAGAAAATAACCAAACAAAAGTGTAAATATATAATGCAACATATTGTTATGGCAGATATGTGTCACAGAGAAAAATAAAGGAAGGTAAGGGAGACAGAGAGCATAAGGCATGTGTGTGTGTGTGTGTGTGTGTGTGTGTATGCCAATTAATATTGGTGGTTAGGGAAGAGCACCCTGACAAGGTGACATCTGGTCAGATATCTAAATGTAGTGAAGGGACTGGCCGGGTGGTTATCGAGGAAGAGTCTTTAATCTGAGAATAGTGCAAAGCTTCTAAAGTGGGAATGTGTTTGGTGTGTTTAAGGATCAGCAAGGAGGCCATAAGTTAGAACACAGTAAGCAAAATGGAAAGAAGCAGGAGATGAGAGAATAATAATAGTGGACAAATCATATAAGGCTTTATAGCCTGTTAGGCAGTGGAGTGGCATGATCAGATTTATGTTTTAAAAATTGTACTTCGGCTGTTGTATTGAGAATGGGCTCTTGGAGAAGGGGAGGACAGGGCAGAATTGATCAGTGATACAGACAAGACAAGATTTGACTAGGTTGGTGGCCCTGGAGGTTATGAGGAACATACAAGAGTTATTATCACTTATGAGGGAAAGAGGAGTTAAAAAATCAAGTGTTGGCCTCAGCAGTTATTAGGTGAAATAATATGAAGTTTTGCTATTTTTGGTAGCCAAATTGGTCAAATAGCAATAATTTCAAATGATTTGATCTAATAGAAGGACTGTATTGCCTATACTGAGATAAGGAAGATGTTAGCAGAAACAGAAGGAAAGGTCAGGAATTTGATTTTGAGCATATAGGGTTTGATATGGAAAATTGTTCATTGGATTTAGCAAGTCAGAAAATTAGGAAGAGACAAAACAGTGACAGAGAGTGTAAACAGCCTTTTTTAACAATAGTTTTTCATAAAGGAGATATGGATCAATAGTAGGAGGGAATATTTTTAAGAGAATCATTTTACATTGAACAATTACAAGCTTCTATTCTATGGCAAATATTGCCAATATGTAAGATCTAGCCTCTCTGTAAGATCCAGCCCCTCTCTCAAGGAGCTCACAATCTTTGGAAGGAGACAGAAACACAAGAAAAAAATGGCAATGGAATGGAAAGAGGACTAGGGAGGCCTTGAGGGGTAACCACAACAGCTAGCTCATTTAGGTATTTACAGTAGATGTGAACTATGTGCCAAGTGCTGTAAAATGGGCAATCTCCTTATTCCCATTCCCAGAGGAGAAACCAGCTGAAGCACAGGGAAGCAACACAATTTGCCCTGGTCACATACTTTCTTTCTTTTTTTTTTTTTAAATCAATGAGATGTTCTTGAGTTGTCCAGGCTGGCCTCGAACCCACAGCCTCATCTCCTCAATTGCCAAGACAAGTGGCCTGAGCCACTGTGGTTTCCTGGTCACACAGTTTGTAAGCAGTAGTGCCAGGGTTTGGACTGCTACACTCTGTTGTATGTGAAGTGCTGTGGGATCAGAGGAAGGAACCTGATATTTGTTTAGTTTCTTAAAAATGAAAACAAT
Organism: Callithrix jacchus; assembly: GCF_049354715.1. NCBI lineage: Eukaryota > Metazoa > Chordata > Mammalia > Primates > Cebidae > Callithrix > Callithrix jacchus. The sequence goes on from NC_133510.1 coordinate 83,051,700, forward strand.
CACTTATTTTCTTCTGAAGTCTTCATCATTCATTTGAACTTCTCCCACTCACAAATCTATTTCCTGCCTCTTCTGGTAACCATTGGGGTGAGAGCATGCAAGAGTGGCCTTGAGGTGAGGCTAAGCAATGGGGGGGGCATGTGGGGAAGGAAGAAACACAGCAGCAGGCACAGCTGGCCAGGCACTGGCGAAGACATTCAGCTATATTTTCAATTGGCATTTGGCTAGTTTATGACTTCTGTGGCATGACCAGTCTCTGGGGTGGTAGAACCCTGATCCTTAATGCTTCCAGTGTATTGGTCTGTAGCTGTCCATAAATTTCACTTTCTGTATGGCTGGGGTGCTGAGAAGAAACTCAGGATGAAACTTTGCCCTTGTCCAACTGATTCTCATCTCTACCTTCATTTCTTTTTCCTTGTACTTTCCCTGTGCCAAGGTGGCTAATTATTATGCCTCGTATCTGCAGTACTTGAGGGGGGACTCACGTACTGAGCTAGGGCTTTAATGTGCCCTTGCACCTCCTCCTCCAAGTCTGCTACAGAACCAGCACTCTTGTTCTAGGTGATTGCAGTTTCTGGCACATAGCAAGTGTTTAGAATAAAAATGTTTCATTGAAAAATTACAGCTTTTATAAGAAAAGTTGCCAAATAGTATACATAGAGCACATATGTAAATACTGTTATTCCTATTGTCTAATATACCTATTATAAGAACTATTCTGCATCTGAGGCATTAAACTTATCAGTTAGAAATTGAGTAGAATACCAATTGTATGATAAAAGAAAGCAAACCTTTCTTTTGCTTTGTTGACAAGCATTTTAAGGAACAAGTTAATGGTTTTTTGAAAAGTATTATACAAGGATGGCTGTGGTTTCGACTTGCATAAAACAGCTGCAAAATAATTGAATTGCATAAAAATTGATTTTGACCCAATTAAATAGAATAACTAGTCCTTGCTTTCAGTGATCCAGTAACCTTGCTTTTTCTGTTTTCTTCCACTTCACAAAGTTTAGAAGAGAATATTATATGCTAGTTGAAGTTTTATTACTCAGATTAATTATATAAGCTGAGCTGTTTGCGTTTTTAAAAAAATCGATTGTGAAGGAGGTATCCAAGAGATGGCTAAATGTGTTTCATTAAACCTCATTAAGACAGAAGTTAACTTTTCTTGGTCTTTAAAAAGTGTTGCCTGGATTTGCCTACAAGAACAAGGGTCTTCTGGGCAGCATTTACCTTTAGTGTAGAGTTAGTTTGTTCCCATGTGAAATGAACGAAGTCTTCAACACTCTTAGTTCAAATTCTTTACAGATGAGGCAATGGAACGTTTTAAAAATATTTAAATATATCATTAAAAACTGCTAGAATATTCTAGAGGCAGATGAGCAAGCCTTTTTATAACAATATCTGCATGAATTCTTTGTAGTATAATAATTAGAATTGGTTGCACCTGAAGGATTATATATATTTTTTGATTTAGAATAAATTGAACTCTGAGCCTTAATTGGACACGAAGAAAATGTACTCTCAGTCATTATTTTGTCTCCATTCCTTTAGAAGAAAAGTGTTCTCATGTTCCCTCCTTTCTTTGGCCTACAACATGGCCTTTCGAAATTTGAGACTCTCCCTTGGCTTCTGTGCTCCAAACAAGGACTAGGGATTCTTACCAAGGCCAGACATCCTAGAGCTTGAAACGGAATCTTTTCAGGCTCTTATACAACCATGTTCTTTCAGGGCACTGCCCCAGATTTGGGCACAGGTCCCAATATTCTTGAAAACTATGGCTTCTGCTCTTCCTCTCCCTGTTCTCAAAAGAATTGCCACCATGTTCAGCCCTTCTATCTAGAAAGCACTAATATCTTTTCAGTGAGTTTAGGATTTAATAACAGGTAGGGAGAGCCATTGAAGATGCTCTGTTTGTTCTACAAACACTGTCAAGGCAAGGATAGTGTCAAAGAGCACGCCAATCTGCTTGAATATGAGGGGAGTATAAGAGTGGAAAGCAACAGTGCAATCAGTACAGATTAAAATCTCAATAAATTGGCCAGGTGATGGGGTTCATGCCTGCAGTCCCAACACCTTGGGAGGCCAAGACGGGCTGATTGCTTGAGCCCAGAAATTCAAGAGCAGCCTGGGCAACATGATGAAACTCCATCTCTACAAAAAAATAGAAAAAAAATTAGCCAGGCATGGTGGCACATGCCTATAGTCCCAGCTACTCAGGAGGCTGAGGTGGGAAGATCACCTGGGCCCAGGAGGATGAGGCTGCAGTGAGCCAAGGTCACATCACTACGCTGCAGCCTGGGTGACAGAGTGAGACCCTGTCACCACCACCACCACCACCACCAACAACAACAACAGCAACAACAACAACAACATAATCTTAACAAATTATTCTTAACAACAACAACAACAACATAATATTAATAAGTTATTCCACATTTCCACTGACTTATGCAACATGGCCTTAGTGTGCCCTAGACATAAGTATACGGTTTGAATATTCTGTGTTCAAGTTCTGCCTTAATCTTAATGCTGTTCTCTTATCCTCTAGCTTGTGGTTTTATAAAATGAAGTATGATGGGTTGGTAGCAGATGGAGCAGCTCTTAGTGCTTGACGAGGGTATATAGAAGCCTTTTTGGAAGAATATATCTTAGTTGCATATTTAAATGTAGTCGTTTTTTGGTATTTTGAACTTTTTTTCACTTTGATTTACTCTTTTTTCATGTAAAGGGTTGAAGGATGCTTGCCCTACTGCCCTAAAAATATGATCCTTGATGAGGTCACCCTCAAGTGTGTTTATCCAGGAGACTGTAAGTGTGAAACTTGCTTAATATACTCTGAAAAATGATATGCTTGCATATTTTCTCTCTGAGGCAATTGGTTGTAAATCAGAAGTTTTAGACAATCAAGATTCTTCTTCAATATCCCTTACATAGCTGATTTTTTTCTAATTACTTTTTAAATCATGTGGATCTTCCACTGACATCCCTCTTACATTCTCTTTCCCAAAACATTTTCCTTGAAGCTAAAGAGCCCTCTATGAAATATGTGGATCTCATTTTAAGCAAATATAGTTTTAAAAAGAGCATCTTTGTTTCTTTTTAGGCATACCTGTGATTCCCACAGAACCAGCATTAATACCACCAGCTAAGCCAACTGTACCCATGTTTACAGGTATTGTTACAATTTTTGACAACAAAAATAGCATTATGTAATTTGAGTGTTGGTACATTTACCACAGCTGCTATTATTAATATGAACCCAACAGTCACTTTTGTTCATTAAGCTCATTCATTGGCTCACCTTGCCATGTTTTTTTAGAACTTCTGGCCTTAAAGGATTCTTCTGCCTGAGTCCGCCAAAGTGGTGGGGTTACAGGTGTAAGCCACACTGCGCTGGGCTGCATGCCTCATTTTCTGAATGGCTTCTACTTTTGATTCACCTCGTTCTTCATTTCAGTTCATATAGATTCCTTGGCCTTCCCTCACATCTAAAAACCTAAATTCTACTTTTAGGTTTGATTAAATTCCACTTAAATTTTCATGGTGATTAAATTGGCTGTCATGAAACATAGACGTAAATCAGGTTTCCTTTTCTGCCTCCATTTCTGTGTTTGCATTCTGTCTCAGGCTCTGGAGGAGGCATTCCAGGCTTCTAGCCCTGCTTTCCTCCCGCACTTTGAAACTGGCCTCAGGAAAGGATTTAATAATCCACTCACAGTGAGGCTCCACAGACTTACGGTATTATTCCTCAAGGTATTATAATGTAGGTCAAGTTCAGATATTTATTCTTTCAGTTTATTTGACAAGGTTTAATTGAGCATCAACTCTACCAGGCACTGTCCTGGCACTCAGTGAGGAGGTATGGTAAACAAGTCACAGCCCCTACCCTAGAACTGCTGATAGACCAGAGGCTACGGCAGTCTTACAACAGGGGTAAATACAAGCAGCCCACAGGAGGGCCACCATATTTATTTTGGAGGTCTCAGAAGGTTAATTGAAGATAGGAGTTGGGTAGGCTAGGAGAAGGGGACATATGCTCCTATTAGAAGGACAGCATGTACAAAGTCTGGAAGTGAGAAGGAATATGTCACATGAAGGAATCCTAAGCAGGTCAGTGTGTCTTGAATGTGCAGTTTGAGGGGACTTGTGCCAAAAGATGGTGTGAAAGAGATTATCAGGAGCAGATCAAAAAGGACTCATGGTAAGAAACTGGATTTTTTTAAAAGGAATTAAGAGCCTTACTACAGCCATCATTAGTACCACTGCTTCTCTAGTTATCTACCGTTTGTGCACTAATTATATGCCAGGTATTGGATTAAGCATTTGGCATATATTTAATCTTGATAAGAGCCCTATGAGAGAAATATTACCCTAGTAGAGATGAGGAATTACTATACTGTTGTGAAATTTTAGGCATCAGTGAATTTAGTATAGTTTAAAGCATGCTTTGGGAGAAGGTGGAGGTACTTCACCTACGTCATTCAATTTATAAGGGGAATAAGTCTATAAATAAGGTTGCAAGATTTAACATCTGGGGCATAGACTGCTAGTGATTCTAAGTGTTACTCTCTACTTTGAGTTCTCTTATGTCTTGTAAATTAATATTCAACATATATCTCAAATGTCTAAAATGATTTAAATCACCACAATCTATATGTAGATAATACTAACTATATTTCATTATCCTCAATAATAAGAAAAATAAAGCTATTTATAATTGCAGATGGTACAATCTTAGATTATTCTGAGAGATCTACTCAAAACTATTAGCAATAATATATGAGTTTAGCAAGTTTGCAGAATACAAGAGCAATACACAAAATCAATTATATTTCTATATACTAGCCTTGAACAATCTGAAAATGAAATCGAGGAAACAAATGCATTTATAGTAGTATCAAAAAGAATAAAATGCTTAGAATATATGTAGCAAAAGAAGTGTAAAACTTGTACAATAAAAGCTATAAAACATTATTAATAGAATTAAGAAGCTGAAGAAACTCCATATTCATGAATTGGTAGAGTTGATATTGTTAAGATAGCAATACTCCCAAATTGTATTTATGGATGCAATACAATCTTTATCAAAATCCAAGCTACTTCTTTGCAGAAATTGATGTTAACCCTAAATTCATAAGGAAGTAGAAGCAACCTAGAGCAGCCAAAACAATCTTGAAATACAACTAATTTGGAGGCCTTGTAATTCTCAGTTTGAAGACACCACAGAGCTATAGTTATCAAGACAGCTTGGTCATTGTAAGTCCACACCCAGATAATGTTTATAAGCCTTTGATGATTTTAGATAACAATGGACTCCTTCATTAGACCACTGAAATTCCCAGCCATTAGAATTTTTTTTTTTTTTTTTTTTTTTTGAGATGGAGTCTCACTCTGTTACCCAGGCTGGAGCGCAATGGCATGATCTTGGCTCACTGCAACTTCCACCTCCTGGGTTCAAGTGATTCTCCTGCCTCAGCCTCCTGAGTAGCTGGGATTACAGGTACCTGACAACACGCCTGGATAGTTTTTGTATTTTTAGTAGAGATGCGGTTTCACCATGCTGGCTAGACTGGTCTCAAACTCCTGACATCAGGTGATCCACCTGCCTCAGCCCCTACAAATGCTGGGTTTACAGGTGTGAGCCACTGTGTCCGGCCCCAGTCATTAGAATTTTTTTGTGACTGTGTCCTTGGATTAGACTAGAATGTTGCCTTATTTTTCTTTGCCTAAATGTTTATAATGATGGAATAAAGATATTTAAGACTATTAAATATCACATTTTTTAGATGATACAAGATCTAAGATATTGCAAACATTGCACATAGGACCAAAGAGTAGAAATTTTTGTCCTACTTTACCTGTACTGCAAGTTAGAAACTATAAAATAAGTATAAAATGAGGGTAATATATAGAATTTATTTAGCTAAACAAAGTTTTTATTTTTATTTATTTATTTTTTGAGATGGAGTCTCACTCTGTTACCAAGGCTGGAGTACAGTGGCACAATCTCTGCTCACTGCCACCTCTGCCTCCTGGGTTCAAGCGATTCTCCTGCCTCATCCTCCCAAGTAGCTGGGACTACAGGGCATCACCATGCCTGGCTAATTTTTGTATTTTTAGTAGAGATGGGGTTTTGCCACATTGGCCAGACTGGTCTCAAACTTCTAGCATCAAGTGATCTACCCACCTTGGCTTCCCAAAGTGCTGGAATTACAGATGAGAACCACCATGCAAAGCCAGCAAAAGTAAAAGTTTATAAAATGTCATTGTGATATGCTGAAAAATGGTTCTCCAAAAATGTTCATGTCTTAGTTCCCAGAATTTATGAATATATGACCTTTTATGCTGTAGATGTGGCTGAATTAAGATGCTGACTGGCTTATGCCTAGATCATGAGATGGGGAAATTATCCTGGAATATTCATGTGATGCCAATGTAATCACAGATGTCCTTATAAGAGAGAGGCAAGAGAGTTAGAGTCAGAGAAGGTGATGTGACAGCAGAATTAGAGGAAAGAAGGGGAATGAAAGGGAAGGAAGAAGGGGAAGAGAGAAATGGATTTGAATCTATTGTGCTATGGTTTTGAAGGTAAAGGAAGGGACCATGAGCCAAGTACAGGTAGTTCATAGAATTTGGAAGAGACCAGGAAACAGTCTCCTTAGAGCCTCCAGAAGGAATGCAGTCCAACTGATAACTTGATTTTAGAACTTTTTTGTTTACAAATTAATTAAGTTTAAAAATTAACAAAGATTGTATATATTTATTGTGTACATGTTGTTTTGAAATATGTATACATTGAGAAATGGCTACATTGAGATCCAGAACAGCTAATACATTGGTGTTGTTTTAAGCCACTAAATTTGTGGTAATTTGTTATAGCAGCAATAGGAAACTAATGAGGTTATTTTTAAACACTATCAATTGTGGGCACTGCAATTATAGCTGAGAATAATTTCAGCCATTCATTGTGGCTCTTCTGTAATCTTTCAGACTGACTATTTTAAAGATACCTCTAATATTGGCACCTTTAGAAGGTGCCTCACAAATGTATTTACCAATCACATCTCCCTTTTCCATGGGTCACCCCTAAACCATACCCATCGACTAGGGTCTCCACATGGTCTACAGCAACATCTATTCTGCTTACAAAGAACACATTCTCAAGGTTCACCAAAATAAAGTTGTCAACCTCATTATGTATTTTCAAAATGCAACAAAATTTTTAACTCCTGAGGAATGGTTAGTGATATATTAATTTATCTGTAACCTGTTCAACAATTCTGTTGGCACCATTAAGAAGGTAAAGGTGTTTATAGAATGGTGATTAAAATTTATGGAATCAGAATTCATTTCTGAGTCCAGATTCTGCCTCTGCCGCTTAACAGCCTTGTTTCTCTGCAGCTTAGTTTCCTCATCTGTAAAATATCAATACTATTATTACCAACATCACAGGATTCTAGGAAGGAATATGTGAAATAATCTATATAAAATTTCTTAGCACAGTTTCTGTCACATGTCAATTCCATACATGATAAACAATTCCACTAATGAGGATTACATTTCATTTCTGACAGTTTTGGAAATGATTACTCCATCAGACATCACTGTGTTTGATATGCTAACACCAACTACAGGCTTGGAATGTGAGGTATGACTGGACAATATCTTCTAGTTCTTTGTCATTTCCATATATCATTCTCTTAAATTTCCATGTCAATATCCAAATGCTACTAAAGTTTTTGGTATGTTCTCTATCCTTGCTAAAAGATGATAAGAAATATGCATTTCATTGGAACAATTGTATTTTCTTAACTGTTTCAGATATTTCTTATTAATTAGCTTCTAGTCACACTAAGAAAAACAAAATTGAAAAAAGATCTTCAGTGTGATTTCTTAATAAATAGTTATCTACTATGGATTTCTCTGTGAATCAGACATTTATAAAATATTAAGCATCTACTCAATGTCAGTCACTGTGCAAGATGTTAAACATACACTGGTAAGCGAAAAAGGTAAAAGCCGTTGGCCTCTAGAGCTAGTAGTTTTCTCTGCTAAGACTTGGGCAGAGATCTTCTTATTTCAAATATACCATTTGCTCTGATAAACGAGTCATTTATTCAACCAATATTATTCAGCACCATTTCTGGCCAGGCATTATTCACTATTCAGATCCTATGGAAAAAACATAAAAGTAGGCAAACATTTCTGCTTCTCCAGACTTTATGTTCTGTTGGAGTTTCTGAGATAGCCAATAAGCAAAATAAATAAAGTTATATAAAAATGACAGAAGGTGCTTGTCAGGAGAAAAATAATACTATTTTTAATAAAATGGCCGGGAAATCTTCACTGGTAAGGTGACTTCTAAGGAAAAGGTCGGCAAATGTTGAGAGAGTGAACAATGTAGAGGACCGGGGCAACAATGTTCCAGGCAGAGGGACCAGCAAGTGCAAGGGCCTTGAGGCAAGAATGTACCTCACATGTTAAAAGAATGACAAGGAGACCAGTAAGTAAGAAAGGAATAAAATAGTAGACAATAAAGTAGATTATGTTAGACCTTGTATTGTAAAGACTGTGGCTTTTCTAAATGACATGGGAAGATGCTGTATATTGAGTCTAGGAATTACACTATCTGAGTAGTTTCAAGATCATCTTGGCTGCTGTATTGTGGATTAGGTATAAGGAGACAATAGAACTGGTTAGGAGGCTATTGCAGGAACTTAGACCAGAGATGATGATGGTCTGACTCAGGTGATAGCAGTGAAGATGGTGAAAAGTACCTGTATCCTGGATATATTTTAAAGGTAGAGACCACAGAACTTACTGAAAGATTATATGTGAAGTATGAGTAAAAGGAAAGCAACAAAGATTCTAAGACTTTTGCCTTGAGCAACTTAAGGGTTGATGTCAACCAGGATGGAGAAATCATGAGGAGTGAATATCTGGGGTGGGTATAATCACTAGTTCAGTTTTGCCATGTGAAGCTTGAGATTCCTCACAGACAGCAAAAAGCTGTGGACCTACAGATTTGGTGGACATATATGGAGTATATATAGGTCATGCTGAGAAAAAATGTTGGGAATTCTCAGTGGATAAATGGTATGAGACTGAGTGAGATTATAAAGGGAGCAAGTGCAGATAGAGAAGTGAAAAGGATCACTACAACTTTCATAGGCTGCGAGAAGATGACAGACGTGCAAATAATGTTAACCGGAGAAATAGGAGAAAATATAGGAGGCTGCAGGTGATCTTAAATCCAAGGAAAAAAATATTATAAAGTAATATTTGTAGTAATAACCTATACTGAGTATTTTAATAGGTCTGAGATGAGACCTGAGAATTGATCATTGGATTTAGCAATGTGAGTTGTTCATGATCTTGTTAAAAAGAGTTTCAATAGAGTGGTAGGCTTAAAATCTTTTAGATGTCTATGAGGGCCATAGTTCTCTTCTAATTGCTTTTATTTTTCTTGCTAAATGAAAAGTAAGGTAAATACCTGAGAATTGGTACAACTTTTACACAGAAAATTTTGGAAAATTGGACTCTTAAATTTTGAAGTCCTCACTTAAGAGTCTTGCTATTTAAAACATTACTAATTTCTCTTAACTTTATTTAAAATCATGTATTATATTGGAATGATAGAAACTGATCCAAAAGATTTAGGGAGAAGCAAATGAAAGAAGATATTTTATTAGTGTATGGTATGTAATAGTTGCTAAAGAGTTGTTAACGTTTATTCCGAAATCCCCAGACATGCAGTAGAGAGTAGCGGTCAAGAGGACAGATTTCTGAGTAACAATGCCTGGACTTAGATGCTGACTCTGCTACCTTCTAGCTGTGGGACCTTGGGCAAATTACCTTAACTCCTATCCACCTTAACTCATCTATAAAATAAATAGAAAATAATAGTATCTACCTCAGAGCATTATGAGAATGAAATGAGTTAATTAGAATAATGTCTAGTTTAGCATTGCTATAATTGTTACCATAATTTAAATGGAATGTGATTTATAAACTTTGAAAAATCTACCACTTATTTATTACTTTTTAACCTAGACATTTTGAGTTATGTAAAAATTAATTTATAATTATATACTCTAGGTACTGTCAAACTGATGTTATTTATTAACTTTTAATAAAAGGTTAGATAGTATTGTTTAGATAATATTTAGATAGTATTAACAAAAGTTTAGCTAGTATTAAGATAGCATTAAATTATAATTTTTAAGTTGACATTAATGGAAGTTATATTCATATACTGGCTTTACACAACATAATATGCAAGGCCAGCTGTTACTGTATAAATTTGCTTGCAAAAAACTAATCTAGGGAATTTAGGAGAACATTGTTTTCTTCAGATGTTCGAATATATGGGCAATCTAATAGCCAATCAGTATTAAGGTAAAGCTTAAATTAAATACGTATTGAATATTATAGGAAGGGAACATCAACAAAAAGTTGTAGTGAAATTTTAGTTCTTTATTTTTCAAAAGTTTTTGTATTTAATAAACGTACACCATGGGCAATATGAATGTGAAATTTAAAAATCAATTAAAAACATTAGTTGAGAATGTAAAAAAAACACTATTTTTTTCTTTTCATTAACAGCCTCAGCAATTTGATCCTGTTTATAATTGTAGCCAATACATATGCCTTAATATGGAATGGCAGTTATACAACTGGTCTCTTAATTGCCCAAAGGACGTGGAAATGCCTGACTGTGGTTTCCGAGGAAGGCCAGTTCAAGTGAACAGTGATATCTGCTGCCCTGAGTGGGAATGTCCTTGTAAGTTTGCATTTCCTAAATGGTGATCTTTTTGTTTGTTTGTTTGTTTGTTTGTTTGCTTGTTTGATCTGGAGAGACTGTTACTTTTTTAACCTTTCACCTCATCAATCCAAAGTTGAGTTTTCTCAAAATATTTTGATTTTTGTATACACTGTGCTTTTGGTTCACAGTATACGACTTTTAGAGTTGCTTCCTGTCAAACATAATAAAGCTAATTTAACAGATTTTTTTTTTAAAAAAAGCAATTATTACTAAAAATAGAAATAGTTAATAGACTAAATCCACTTTCAACCATTTTTTTTAGGTCGGTGTTCCATGTTGTCAGAACTGAGCATTATTACATTTGATGGAAATAATGCAGCACTATATAGCATGGCTTCTTATATCTTAGTAAGAATTCCTGGTGAAATTATAATTGCTCATATCGAAAAATGTTCCATGAATCAGGTGGGTCATAATTCATTTTTGTATTCACTTTGTCATAAATCCTTAGCTGATGTCTGTTGTGACATCAGGGATTCTTATAGGAGGAAGGAGCTTGAGAATTCACTTAGATTGGTCTTATGATAATGTTTCAGAAACATTTCTGAAAATCTTTCATCTGAATCTATTTACAGGCATGTAATATTAATTCAAATAATGTTTAAAAAAGTCAAATAATGCACTTAAAATTATTTCTTTTATTTTCCAGAATGGAAACTCATTAAAAAAGCCAGTGAGTATTTGCAAAATGTTTAGTAATTTCATTTTGTTTATCACTACAATTATGTTTAACTCAAAGAAATTTTATTTTTTTTCAAATTAAGGCTTCCTCTGGAAGAATTTCTGCACTTTGTTTTAAAAAGTTAAATATGACAACATCTATACATAAAATAATTGTCAATCGGTTAGCAAGAAAGGTAAGAACACAAAGTTAAATTTTTTTCTCATTTTTTTCCAATAAGAGGAAAAATTAAGCATTATCAGTGGAATTTGATTGTTATATATAATAATCACTTCATAGATGATATAAAAATATGTTTCTTAATATTATATTTCTCTCTAAATAATGTGCCAGTTATTGCAAATATTTTCTCCTCTGAGGTTAACTGAATGGACCTCTGATTTAATGTGATTGCTCTGCTAGCAACCTCGGATTTAATGTGATTAGCCAGGCTTCTCTGTGTCAGAGTTAATATCATGTTTCAAATTAGACAGAATGGAAATGATATGAAGGAGAAGGATGATAATGTTGAAAATTTTAGTAGCCAACAACACCAGAATAAAGACCATTAAGAGAAGAACAGATGGAAGGAGTGGATTTGAAGTGTTGACACCACTAATTTTTCAGTGAATAAATGATAGCTAAAATAAGAAAAATATAAAAAAAATATTTAACTTTTTTGAAATAAATTAAGGAAGAGCAATACATTATAAAAATGTTTGAAAGGAGCCATTTGGTTTTGCAGGCAAACCTCTTATTCCAAGGACTATATATTTGCCAAACAGGAGGGTGTTATGAACTGAGTACTTCACGCAAAGTTGTTCTTTCTAATATATATATATATGAATGTGATGTGTAAAGATTTTTCTTAAAATGACTGAGGTACTATGTGCTTTCTGGAAATAATTCCACCTGTTAGCATAGGTCCTTAGATTCTAGACTGAAAATAATACATTAAAATGAGCCAAAAAATTTCAGAAGATGTTTTAAAGATTTAATTAAGTAAAACAAAATATATCAACGAGTTACTTTTTTTGAATGATAACATTTGCATAGACCTTTGAGTTCAATGAGGTTGATATTCTTATAGCAGGTGGGTGAGAAATAAATAGAAAGCTGATCAATGTCATTATTTGGAGCATTTGGGTGGAAGGACTTATTTTTTGGCCCCAGATGAACTCATCACTGGTCCTTCACTGGTCAGGCACTATATTCAGCCAATGACGAATTATTTTTGAAAATCATTTAGTGAGAGTTTAACATGATAAACACCATAGGTCCTGATCTCAAGTAACTTGTACTTGTGCATAATTTGTGTAATGTAATTATCTGCTGATTAGAAAGCAGTAGGAGGTACAGTGATAGAATTATGACCAAGATATTATAGAAATAAAGAGAAGAATATTTAATGTTTCATAGTTTATAGGCAGGTCAAAAACAGGTCTTTATTGGAGGAGGTCACAAATCTTAAAGAATAAGTAGAAAGAGGGAAGAGAAAGAAAGTATGTTTCAGCTCAAGGACAGCAATGTGAACAAAATATAAAGATGAGACATTGAATGGTTGGTAAGGCATAACTTCAAGAAATTTGCTGCTAGTTAAAGCTCATGGTTTCATGTCATTGCCATTATTTAAAGCACTGTTTTTCAAAGTGTAATCCTTGGACTGCCTACATTCTAGGTGGAAGTGGATTCCATTGTTGTGCCTTTGCCCTTTTCAAATCAGGAACTGTCCATAGAGGATTCTGGTTCAATGTATGTAATTACTACTCCAGCTGGACTAATCATAAAGTGGTCACATCTTACAGGAATCATAGACATTCATTTTAGCTCCCAATTTAACTTGTCATCCTACACAGAAGGACTGTGTGGTGAGTGCTGCCCTTCAAATCTTGGTTTTGTCTATTTTTGTTTTCTACTCACACTATAGACCCTGTTGCCCCATTTTTGGACATTTTGGACCCTGTTGCCCCATTTTTCATATTTGAGATAATGATATTAACTTTTAGTTCCTATGTAAACACTGAAGGAAGCAATGAATTTTCTATAAATGTGCTAAGATGCAGGAAATAACACTTCAATTTGGGTATTTTATGAAAATATATGCTTACTGCTGTTATTACAATGCTGTTTGTATTTCCACTAGCTCATCTTTATTAGGCATTAATGAAGCATCAGGCATTATTTTACATATTTTAACTCACTTAATTTTAATATCTAGTAAGTAGATACTAGTGTTATCTCAATTTATAAGTGATACAAATGAGGCATAGAAACTTGAAAGGCTTACATGTCTTTGTTTCCTCTTGATTTTTTTTTAAAGCTTGAAATCAGGGAAAACTTAAGTTACCTTGAAAGAACACAACATTCAGAATATTTGTCCTAGTTTTATTATGAAATGTAAAGCTTAGATGTACCGTTACATGTAGGTTTAATATTACAATATATTACACAGGTATATAAAGAGTCTTAAGTCAAAGGAAACAAATTAGAAATATTTGTAGGTACATAATGAAATAAAAGGAATACTGGCTCTGCTGTCTGCTAGAAAGTTGAAAACGAGTTATTCTTTTTACAGCTGTGTGCTCTTAAGAGAATCTCAGTTTCTTCATCTTTAAAAGGGGACAGTAATATCTACTTTCAAGATAGTTTGAATTACATGTGAAAGTTAATTTAAACACAACACATAAATACACAGTCAATAAATGCTGATTTAGTACAAATGTATCTATTTTTAATCTCAGTAAATATTAACTGAGTAAAAGTTTATGGATCACCTTCTGCTTCCATAGGTAAAAGTTTATGGATCACATTATATTTAATGCTAACAACTCGGAAAGGAATAAGTCCTTGTCCTCAACAAATTACATAAAATATCCAAATTTCCTGTATAAAAATGTAAAGATTTATTGGAAATTTTTGCTTAAGTGGTTTTTATAGTTCCTCACTTGTTTAGAGTATGCTAAACATAAATTTCTATGGTGACTTAAGGTTATTATTTGGAAATAGCCATTATTGAGTATGTATACTAAATTCAAACTTCTTATTATGTAATTACTGAGACTGGAAATTCATGTTTTCACCTAAAACTTTCATTTTTGAAGGGTATTATTTCAGTTTGATTTTTATGGTTTTTCATCCTTCTTTACTATTACTCTTGCTTTATGAGACAGCCACTCTGCTAACTGGATTTTTAACTAAACACTGCAGAGAGAGGGCTAGGATCACCTTTTTGCTAACCAGGGTTCATGCCCTAAATTCCTATATCTCTGCAATGAGAGAAATATGCTTCATTAAAGGGAAATCTTGGTGCTGTCAGGATCACTAGGCTAGGTGTTGGCTGAAGAACTTATAGTGAGTAAGACTGTTATCCAGAGTCTGAGCACTGAGAGGCCTATATTGACATCTCATTCTGCAAAGCACTGTGAAGTCTGGAGTGGTGACTGAAGTTGCAGTTAAACATATTTTTACTAGCAATTACCTTTCTCCAGGAAAGTTTAGCCTTAAAAAATAGTAGCTATTTTACAATGTAGTGCAATTGAGTGTTTTTTTTTAGTGTTTAATTGCACGTAGTACTCTGTGTATTTACAAAGGTGAGCCATTGCAACCTTTATTAATCCTGATACATCTCCTTGGGGATTAAAATTTGATGTTTGAAGAAAATTTGTATTCATATATTTTATAGCCCAGGGTCTTGGGAATTAAGAAAAATTGTGTCTTACAGTAGGGTGGGATTTGGGTAAGGTACGATTATAGATCTGGTATCATTATTTTTCTTGATTCTGCACTACATTTAATGATGAGTAAGTTCATCTTCAGTTTATATTTTCTCAAGGAAGTTAGAGGCTGCAGCAGGTCAAACCATTATAGCCATCAACAGGTCATGTCATCCCAAGAAAGGGAAATGGCCTGTGTCCTAGATTTCCCAGGTCAAGTCCTGAACTTGACAATAGTTGTCCCAGTGTTGAATGAATCGATGTGCCTAGGTGACTACTACAAGCTTTCTGGTTTATACCTGGATTACGTGGATCTGTTGCTAATGCAAGGGAGTAAAGATTGCCTTTATGCCAATGAGAGCCCTCACCTGGAATGATGTCATGCACTAGATGATGGAGCACTGATAGTTCCTGAAAGAAAAATATTTAATATTTTCAGGCAGAGTTTTCATGGGGAAGCAGAAGCCTGGGAGCCAATCACCAAATGTTCATTCTTGTAGAAAGTACCTTGTCAGGCTCAAAAACTAGTTACTAGGTTAGAATATGGTAGTAGCAATGAAAGAATGTAGGAGCAGAATCAATATCTTCTTTCTTAATCTTCTCTGATCTCTTCCTACATCGGGACTTCTAGGCTTTTGATTTATTTCTTACTGGGTTAAGGCAGTTCTGCACTATTTTATTAAAAAATCAGAAAATAATTTAAAAAGTTCTATCAATGTAAAAGTTCAAGGATACATAAACTTGGCATCTCATTCAGTAAATCATTCATTCTTTTAAAATCAATTATTTAGCTGATTTTGTTGTGCTGTCTACACTGGTTTAAGTGAAGTTTTTCCCTTCTGTCACATGTTCTTTCAAGGAATTTGCAATGAAGATCCAGATGATGATCTAAGGATGCAAAATGGCACAATTATTACAAATATGGAAGACATAGGATTATTTATTGAGAGCTGGGAAATTGAGAAATCATTTGAAGTAACAATGAGAAGACCTGTGAGGAATTGTACGGAGCATGATTGCAGCCACTGCATTGAGTTATTAAATAGAAGAATTTTCATTCCATGTCATGATAAAGTAAGTTGGAAGCAACCATAAATAATACTTTCATGTTATGTATCTTGAGAGTAAAGGCCAATGACATTACTGTTCTTGCTATGATGTTCTTGTACTAAGAACAAAACCCCCAAGCTTCTGTCAGTATGTTTTGGAATTCAGAATCATTTGTCCCCCAAGCTTCTGTCAGTATGTTTTGGAATTCAGAATCATTTGTTGTTTACAGGCTTACAAACACAAGAAGGCTAATTTTATTTCTTTTCTTTATGTTTTGTTAGAATTATATCTACAGCTTTCAAAAAAATGAAATTTTGTCCTATGGAAAAATGTCTCTAGGAGACAGAGATCAATGACATTTGATAACAGTATCAAAACCAAGATAGTGAGGCTTTAATCGGTTCCTATGATCCTGGCTTTTTAGGCATATACTTGAAATAGAATCTGTCACTTACTCAATTTACTTCATCTTTATTAGTCTCCAACTTTCTGAGTTTAAGTGATAGGTAGGAATTTTAAATAATCTATATTGTTAAAAAAATCCATTACTAAAGACAAAGGACAAATACAGTATTTCATGGATCATTTAACTAAAATTTAGTGATCATCTAGCACATAAAATCACTGTGTTAGATTCCTTTGACAGAAAATGAATAGGATGCTTTCCTTGCCCTCAAGGAGCCTAGTAGGAAGGCAAGTCTGTGAGCAGATACATTAAAATATACATTATGGAGGTACATAGGAGCACAGGTTTGGAGAAGCCTTCATGGAGTTTTAGCTCTTTGAATTATTTAGAAGTATGAGTTTGCCAGGAAAGAAGAGGGAGAGATGGAGTTCCAGGCAGAGATATCAATGCAACGGTCCTTCATTATCTGTGGGGGTTGTGGAATCAACCTCCCACAGATACCAAAATCCTTGGACACCCAAGTCCGTTTATAAAATATAGTATAGTATTTGCATATAACCTACACAATTTTCCCATATATGTTAAGTCATCTCTAGATTACTTATAATACCTAATATAAATGCTATGTGCATAGTTTTTACACTGTATTGGTTTTTGCATTTTTATTATTTTGATTCTTGTATTACTTTTTATTTCTTTTTTTGAATATTTTTGAGAGCTTTTTTGGAGGTTCTAGCAGGGGAGTACATCTACTTGTATACCCTTGGCCGAAGACCAGTCCTCTATCAGGAATGGTCATCCTCTACAACCGAATGCACATCTTTGGGAGGGATGCATTTGGAATGGTGAGGGAGTAATGGGACACTTGCCTAGCCAGCCAGATCAGCTGAATCAACCCTGGCAGTCAATAGGGTGACATGTTGCAGCCAGATCATTCTCACATTGGTTTTTCTGAGTAATTTTCATCCATGGTTGATTGAATCTATGGATGTGGAACCCCTGGGTAAGGAGGGCTGACTGTATATGCAAGAGAAAGTTTGGTTTAAAGGTTATGTGAGGAAAATATTGAAAGAGTTTGGTACAATATCTATGAAGAGAAAAGTCTGGGAAGGGAAGCAAGGGAATCGTCAAGTCAGGGAGGAGCTCACTGTGAATAACCTTTGATGCTGCCCTGTGCATTCTCTGAGGGAAAAAACAAAAGTATGAAGTCATGGGATAAAAATGGCATATCTTTATGGAGTTTCAGTTTCACATGGAGATTTGGATGAAAATAAGTTTTAAATGTTTACATTTAAAAAATGCATACACATAAACATGAAGAAATAGCAGATACTTTAAAACTCATTTCAGTGCCACTTTATTCTGTTTTTTTAAAGCATCATGATTTTTTAAAATTGCATTTTTAACTGGGAACTTGAAAGGTTGATTATATCAGGAAACTTTCAGCTTGACTATTCAAAGCGTAATGAAGCAACATAGGATACCTTTAATCTGTGATAGCTTCTACTTTTCCTTTAAAATCCTTTAGTATGTAACAATTAGCTAGGTGTGGCGGCACACATCTATTATCCTAGCTATTTGGGAGACTGGGGTTGGAGAATCCCTTGAATCTGGGAGGTGAAGGCTGCAGTGAGCTGAGATCATGTCATTGCACTCCAGACTGGGCAACAAGAGCAAAACTCCATCTCAAAAACAAAACAAAACAAAATCCTCCAGTAAATTTGACAGCAAAAAATTTTAAAATCCAAATATACATGAGGACACTAGCATATGTGGCTAATCTAACAATTATAATAGATACCTTAATGCTTACTTAAAGAGTGGATTTTGTTTATTGTAGAAATATAAAGGAGCACCAACTTATGTAGTGTATTATGCTGGAAAATCAAAATCAACAACTATGAAACTATTCCTAAGGTAACATCTAAAAACCAATAGTAGAATTTAAGGACAATTACTAGAATATATTGCTTGATTGTTTATTTTATAAATAACAAGTAATCTTGGCTCAAAACTTCAGAACTAGTTTAAGAATCATTTGGAAGGTCAGGCTTGTCCATCAAGATCCTCATTAAATCCAACACCCTCTTCACAAGGAACATCTTGCTTTTATATTTTCTTAGGCTATTCAAAGATGATGGGATAAGTTTTTATAATTTTTTTAAGTGTTATAGTTTGAATATCTTTTTCAACAAAAGAAAGTTAATTTGCCATTTTATCTGCTTCAGAGATATAAATTAATATAACTAAAGAAGGTATTGGCTATATATATAGCAAATATAATTTTATACATATATAAAATTAAAAAAATTTTTTTTTGAGGAGTCTTGCTCTGTTGTCCAGGCTGGAGGGCAGTGGCGTGATCTCAGCTCACTGCAGCCTCCATCTTTCTGATTCAAGTGACTCTTCTGCCTCAGCCTCTTCAGTATCTAGGATTATAGGCACATGCCACCAAGCCTGGATAATTTTTTGAATTTTTAGTAGAAATGGGGTTTCACCACATTGGCCATGCTGGTCTCAAACTCCTGACCTCAAGTGATCCACCTGCCTTGACCTCCCAAGTGTTGGGATTACACGTATGAACTGCTACACCAGACCATGGCTATAATATTTTTACAGTCAGAGTTGAAAATGTAATTTTTCATCATGGAAAGAAAAAATAAAAAGTAAAATCTAAATAATGTAAATGGATTATTTTAACTGTAATGGTATAAAGAAGAGCTTACAAACTTGGCTTATTTAGCGGATTTTCTTTCAAGTGTGACCAAGTTAAAATGCTATAGAAGAAATTTGAGAATAAGATAAAAATAATCGACTCTGGGAACTACTAGCACTTTCAGACTCTCAGGTACTCAAAGCCTCTAGATGTGTTTTCTTGAGAAACTTGACTCTTACAAAGCTTATGAGGATTCTATATACAGTAGCCTGTGTCTTCAGACAACATCTTTAGCTGCATTCTGGTCGTCATGATTCAGTGATAACTCTGGCACAGTGCATACAATAGTGGGAAATGCATTTTCTTTGGACTCACATAGTTCTTGGATATTGTGAAACCGAGGTAGAGAAGACACAGTACTAACATCATGTTGAACTCGATATTTGGCATCAGATCTCGATTCACTGCAGATTTCTTAAGTGAATATTTAGGGATCGAATGTAATACCAAAGTGTCCATTAATCCATGAGATAGGCAGGGTGTATTTCTTTTCTTTTTCTCTCAAAGTCTCAGCCTTAAGACATTATTTTTATTTAAAAGACACAGACTATTAAGCACTGGAATGTAAAACTTGCATGACTTCAAAAAAGATACTTCAACTCCATCTCAAAAAAAAAAAAAAGCAAAAAAGATACTTCAAAGAAATTTTGAGTTTATAGAGACTTCTTTGGGCCGAACTCTAATCAACCTTGAGATAAAGTTTCCCTTTCTCTACCTTCTGCTTCTAAGAGTTACTTTCATTAAAGTCCTATTGCAAGAAAAAAAAAAAAAAAAAGAAAGTTAAGAACTAAAAGAATGGGAGGGTCATGACAATTTGCTCAATAGATTTGTATGAAGGCCTGAAGAAGATGGGCTAGACAGGTATAGCAAGGTAGCGAATTAAAAGGTCTTTGAGTAGTTTTTATTTGCTTATTGTAACCTTTTATTGTGGTAATATTTACACATCCACAGAAGTGGTGGGAACAATATAAGAATCTTTAGGTGTCTGTCACCCAGATTTTAAAAAATCATTAAAAAAATTGCCTATCTTTTTTCTGCCTATCTTCCTCACTTCTCTTGTCCACACCCCGCTCCTGTTGAATTATTTTAAAGCAAATCTACTTTGGGAAAATGATGATGGACTCTGCTGGTCAGGGAGAAGCAAGTGAGGATAGCTGCATGTTCAAAAAGGAAAGATGGCATTTGGGAGACATTTGGGACATGGAATGGGGAGGATTTAAGGACCAATTAGATGTTAGTGCTAAGGGAGGGTGAGCATTTATAGATGACTTCAACTTTCTAGCTTAAACAGAGTAACATATCAAGATAAAGAAATTCTTCATGCCTTCTTGAGTCCCAATCTGTGCCATCCAAGCTATCACCAAGTCTTATGGGATCCACTCCCAAAATATTTCAATATCCATGCATTTCTTCCCACCACCATTTGAATCTAGACCCCTATCATCTCTTGCCTGGTCCAGTGACAAAGACCTATAATTCGATTTTTCTACCACTGAGTTTCATCCTCATTTGCAAATCTCTACAAAGCAAGCAGAATGATCTCTTAAAATTTTAAACAGAATTGTATGATTTCTCTACCTAAAATCCTTCAATGTCTTTCACTTAGAGTACATCCCAAAGTTCTTACCAGGGCCTACAGTGTCATCTATGATGTGGCCCACGTACTTTTCCAGCCACATCTTGTGCTAAGCTCTTCTTGTTTGCTAAGCTCCAACCATTTTTGCCTCCTCTCAGCTCTCTTAATATTATTCCAGGACTTTTTTTCTGCCAAAAGGCTATTCTGCTTGCTGTTTCCCCTGCTGGAATACTTCTTTCCTTGAATCCATTTTAGCATGGTGGCTTCTCTTCACCTTACTCAAAGGCTTTGTTTTTGTTGTTGTTGAGATCCATAAGCAAAGAACAGGTCTGTTTTATTTACCTTTATTCTTATGCATAGCACAGTGCCTGATATGTAGTTAGGTACTCAATAAATGATAAAAATGTGCATCAATTAATAGGTAAGTAGAGAATACAGAGGAATCAGCTTCTGTGGGCTAAGTAGAGAAGGGACACAATTTTTTATTTTGGGCAGATTAAGTCGTGTGCATCATCAAAGTAGAAACATCCAGCAGAAACTCTGGGGCATAATTTGGGAGCTCAGAGGAGATAAGTTGAGGTCAGATATCAGGTTTGAAGAGCCATTAGTATATGGATTTTTTAAAAAATAATGATAATTTATGATGTGCCAGGGTTTGTTCCTGTATATTTTTCATATAGTAGCTTATTTAATTTTCACAGTAATCTTAGGTAGTAGTGGTTGTTACTATTAATTCTATTTCACACATGAAGAAACCAAGACAAAAAGTTTAAATTTCGCAACAGGTGGTAGAAACCATGGAAACAGATGAGCTTGGGGAGAGCATTTTCAGTGAGAGAACATTACCATTGAGGATAGGCTATAGTAAAACAGAATGAGAGGCAAGTAGAAGAGACAGTGATCAAATAGATGGAAAGGCCACAGAGTATGGTACCTTTGAAGTTAAAGGAGACAACATTTTAAGCAAGCGGACATCCTAATGGCAATATAGGCTTCTGAGAGGTCAGGGAGGATTTAGAATATCAGTTTCATTGCATTTGATTAAAAGGAGGCTATTAATGACTAAAGCAAGTATTCTGTGCAAAGTAAGGTGGTTGGAAACTGAGAAGATTTCACAAAGAACACTAAAAAGAAAGTTGAATCTTAGGGGTTTTCTCCATCTTTAAAAACATGTAATTTTATTTTTATATTTACAGATAAAAGTGTGTGTTAACTGTGTACAACATGATGTTTTGAAGTGTATATACATTGTAGAATGATGAAATCTAGCTAATTAACAAATGCATTACCTCATGTAATTATCAATTGTGTGGTGATAACACTTTACATCCACTCAGCATTTTTCGATAATATGTTATTAATTATGGTCACCATGTTGTACAATAGATCTCTTGGACTTCTGCCCATCTAGCTGAAATTCTGTGCACTTTAACAACATCTTCCCAACCACTTCAGCCCCTAGTTGATTGATTGATCAACTGGTTGATTCCATAGATCAATTTTTTTAGTTTTCACATTTGAGTGAGATCATGTGATATTTGTCTTCCTGTGCCTTGCTTATTTCACTTAACATCATGTTATTTGGGTTCGTTCATGTTGCCACAAATGACAGGATTTCATTCTTTTTAAAGGATAAATAATATTCCACTGTGCATGTTTACCAAATTTTCTCTCTTCATTCATCCATTGTCAGATCTGTAGGTTGATTTTATATTTTGGCTATTGCAAATAATGCTACAGTAAACATGAATGTGCAGACATCTCCGTGACATACTGATTCCATTTTCTTGGATATGTACCTAGTAGTAGGGTAGCTCAATTATATGATAGTACTATCTTTAATTTTTTGAGAAACCTCCATATTGTTTTCCACAGTGGCTGTACTAATTTACATTCCCACTAACAGTGTGCAAGGGTTACCTTTTTTCTACATTTTCTTCAAAGATATTTTTTGTCTTTTTTTTTTTTACATATTTATCTAAAGGAATGATTTTATTCTTTTAAGTCAGTGTGATCCTTGAGAATTGAGTGAATCCTACTGTAAAGTAAAGCTCTATGATTTCATTTTGAAAATAAAAGCATTAACAAATTCAGTGAAGAATCACTGAAGTACCAAGAGTCTGTTCTAAGAGGCTTTAAAGCACATTGAGTGATATTTGCTGACCAAGATGTCTCATATAAGCTTTTTTTTCTTTTAGACAACCTGACTCTGACCTTGTGTTTTCAATTGGGTCATTACACATTTGTAGGCATGTGCATTCTGTAACAGCAAACTGTGAAATGCTCTTCATCACATACCAAGTGGATCATGCCTTATAAAGCCGTTTTGTGACTTTGTATAGCAAGAAGAAATTTCTGGTTAATATTACAAATATGCATGCCTTGGTAGTTCTGCCGGTTTATGATAAAATGTTTGAATACAAATCTGGTTCAATGAAAACAAATTCCATGTTTGCTGAGCAAGAATAATGGTCTTGTTACATGAACCATGTAGATATTTAAGCAAACACATATTTATGCCTAGAAATAAAGTATGTTCACTGGAAAATTTACACCCTCTTAAAAGCACACACTCCTCTTGCATTCTCATGATTTTATGTCATGAAGTCTTATTCGCTTAAATGACAACAACCCCTGGAACTGGAGAGCTCAAACCAGGGATGGCCAGTGCCAGAAGTAGTGGAGAAGAGGGAATCATTTACCTTCTTTATGATACTAGCCATTCTAAACAAGTGTGAGCTAATATCTCATTGTTGTTTTAAGTTGTATTTTTCTGATGATGAATGATAATAAACATTTTTTCATGTACTTGTTGGACATTTGTACATTTTTTTGAGAAATATCTATGCAGGTCCTTTGACCATTTTTAAATTGGGTTGTTGGTTTTCTTGTTGTTGAGTTGTTTGAATTCCTTATATATTTTGGATATTAACCCATTATTAGATGCATAGTTTGCAAATATTTTCTTCCATTCTATAGGTCATGTCTTTACTGTGTTTATTGTGTGCTTTGCTGTGCAGAAACTTTTAGTTTGATGCAATCCCATGTGTCTATTTTTGCTTTTGTTGTTAGTACTTTGGAGTTCATATGAAGAAAATTATTGCTCAGACCAGTGTCCTAGAGCTTGTCCTTTGTTTTCTTCTAGTGGTTTTGTAGTTTTAGGTCTTACAGTTAAGTCTTATGTCTCTTTTAAGTGGATTTTTTGGATATTATGTGAGTTGAGGATCTAATGGCATTCAATTGGAAGTGGATATCCGGTTTTCCCAGCACTATTTATTGGAGAGACTTTCTTTCCCCATTGTGTGCTCTTGGCACCTTTGTCAAAAATCAGTTGGCTGCCTGTAAATATGTGGATTTATTTCTGGGTCTCTGTTATGTCCCATTGGTCTATATGTCTGTTTTCATGCCATTGGTTTTTATAGATACAGATCCTGGGAAAAGAAGATGGGTTATGAAAAATGCTAAGTATTTTAATGGATGCTTTGGCCTGTATCAGAATTTGGCATCTAAATTTAGATACTTAATATGTGCCTACTGAATAATGAGTTGATAATAAGAGAAAAATGGAATAAATATTGTCACAAGCTACATTATTTATATTTCATGTGTCTCTGGATCAAAATGGAACATATGCTATAGGAAAAAAAACCGAGTCTCTAATTAAATTGAGGTGTGCCAAATTTTACAAATTATGTAGCTAACATTAAATATTAACACAAGTTTTGAGAAGCATTTATAACTTGATTTAATAAGCAATGCTGTATACCATTATAGAATGCTTTGGGAGCTTCCAATTTAATCTATAATTTTTCAAACTCTTATTCAGCATATAGAAAAGTCAATTGTAGTCCACAGTGGATATTAGAAATAAATTTCTGCTTGGGTCCACATACTCTGTTTTTTTTTCCATTTTTATAAGAAAGATTTATGTAGATTAGTGCAGATGATATTTATCTTACTTAAAGGTGTTTAGAGTGACTTTTAATTTTAAGAATTTTTGAAAATGTAAAGTCTATGATGAAGTATAATGAATATTAACTTGCTACTCTTTGAGTTTCCAAATAGTCATAGTCTAGTTTAGGGCTTTCAGAGAAATAAAACTCCATGACTCATTTCAAGGCAAAATGTTTCTCTAGGTCTCACCAAAAGACTTTTGTGAAAAGATGTGGATCAATTATACCTATTTTTGGAACTATGAATGTGATGCACTTTCTGCATATGTGGCTCTGTGCAACAAGTTTGATATCTGTATTCAGTGGCGAACACCTGATTACTGCTGTAAGTAACCATTAACTGTATAATATTTTTCAATCATAAATACATTTAATGTTTGCAGTCACTTCTTTCCTTCCTTTTTATTTTTTATCATGAATTAATTTAGTAAGTATAAAATGCAAAGAAGAAGCTAATATATCACAAATACAAGTTACATCATTCAATTTCAGAAATAAAACACTCACACATGAAGCTCCCTGTGTGCCTTCTCCAGCCCTTTCCTGTCTTTTTTCCCTGAGAGGTAATCACCTGTCAGGAGGGGCATTGCTGATTCACTGGGAATGCATGTCATTTCCAATTTCACTAGACGCTGTCAAATTGTTCTCCACTGAGATTGTACCAATTTATAATCCCACCAGCTGAGAATTCAGTTTTTAATAGTATGACTTTTTACAATCATTGACAATCCATAAGGATTTTCTAAAACATCATTTATAAACTGCTCAGCAATAGTAATTTCTTTTGACAATGAAGGATCTAACCTAAACATACGGCATTTTTATTTTTTATGATTTGGTTGAGTTATATACTGAAAATGAATTTCAGTTTTAATTCTGAGTAAACTGTTGTTATTTCTTCTCACTGCCCAGAGCAACAATTTCATAATAATTGATTGTATGTTTATTCCAGCCAGACTTGGGCTGCCTGTTGGTCATATTTACCTGTGGTACATCTGATAAGTGTTTCCTGCCATAACAGCTAATACCAGTAGACCACTAGAGATGCTTAAAAATTGCAAAAATATGCCAAAAGCAAATACATCGATGCCTTTATTTCTGATTTATGGTTACAAAGTAAATGAAAAATGGAATTTGAAGAGACTAAAATTTGCAAAATTTATTTTCTAAAAGAAATTTGACACTTTTTTCTGTTAGGAAATTTAAATAGGTTACTTTTACCATTAGCAAATTTTGTTCCCTATTCTTCAAAGCCCTGAGTTGTCCAGAGGGGAAGGAATATCAACCCTGTGTGAAACCTTGTGAAGCAAGAACATGCCTGAACCAATGGTTCTATGGCCACTCTTCCTGTTTGAATTTAAGAGAAGACTGTGTGTGCAAAGATGGAACTATTCTTCACAGGCCGCAATCAACCCAGTGCATTCCAGAGAAAGAGTGTGGTAAGACGCAGAGTACAAAGTGACTTCTTAGGGATCTGGCAAACAAACAAAAACAATTTTGAGACATTGGAGAGATGTGCTAACAAAGATTTATCAATGACAGCCTAAGTGTTGGAAAGGAAATGAATTTGTTTGTTTGATTTTCATATGATTTCAAAAGAAGTTAATTGTTATGAAAGTGTCAGTGGTAATGTGTTTTAATCTTTACCTATGCCTATAATAACTGGGAAAGAGCATGGTGAATCAAGAATTAAGAGTAGATTATGGATTGAACTCAAATTCAAGTTATTTCATGTATTAGTGGTTTACTTTTACTCCTATGAGTCTCAGGTCATGCATCTGGAAAGTGAGGAAAATAATAATACTTATCTCATAAGGTTAGTGTGGGGTTACATAATTTAGTAAAAAGCATTTTGCATTTAACACGGTGCCTTGAGAATGTAAGCATGTAAGAAATGGCAGATGGTATTATTCTCTGGGTGTTATGATGGGATGTGGTTTGTTCCCACCAAAACTCATGCTGAGGCTTGAACCCCTTGTGTGGCAGTGCTGGGAGGTGTGTGGGTCATGGAGGCACTGCCCTCATCAATAGATTAATTCCTTCTCAAGTTTGTGAGTGAGTTATTGCTCTTGTGTGACTGGATTAGTTCTAGCAGAAAGGAATCTTTCCCTCAAGTGCAGAATGTCATAAAGGGAGTTTCCTCCTCAAGTCTGACCCCTCTTCACATCTGTCCACTTCTCCTTTGAGAAATGGAGAAATACAAGGCAGGAGAAAAGCCCTCACCAGAAGCTAAGTCAATGCTAGTGCCATGCCCTTGAACTTCCCAGCCAGCAGAAGTGTGACTAAGTGAATCACTTTTCTTTATAAATTACTCACTATCAGGTATTTTCTTAGAGCAACACAAAATGGACTAAGACACTGGGGGAACTTATTTGGTATTTCTAATTTTATTTTCAAACAATTTTATTTTGGTCATTGTCTCCATGGTGGTGGCAGATGATAAAGTGCAAAACTGAGACAATTGCAGCACAGGACTTGTGAGTCATAGGCCTCTTTATTATGGTCAAAAGAAAATGAATTGACTAATAATTAAAGAAAAAGGCAAGGAGAAGTGAAATGCATATATAGTTTTAGAAATAAGCTTGTGTTTGCCAGTATAGAAAGTATCTGTGGAAGATTCTGAGGATATATAGGTGTGCTTATATTTGTTCTTTAGAGATCTATGAGATTTAGTTTTATAGTAAATAGGATAAGAGCTCACTGGAGGCTGGGGATATGGTTGATCATTTATGATTTGGGGGGATATGATCATTAACATTCATCATTATTATTCCTTAAAAGAACTACTAGGTGGTCGTAGTTATCATCAAATAAAACTTTTACATAAAAATAATAGTCACTAAATAATATTTTTCTTGATTTTCTACTTTCTACTTTTAGATTTTAAAGCAGAAATATTTTGAATTTTCATATGATATAAATATTATAGGAGATAGGGACTACCTTGTTTTCTAATCCCACTCATTTTTAACAGTTACTATTTTCAAATTAATTTAAATTTATATTATTGAATTTCATTGGGCTAAATAAATTATATTAACAGGACTTAAAATGTATCAAAAATAATAGATCATTTTACTTATAGAAGATATACAAATTTACAGGTGGTTGTAAAAAGAAAAAAATTCTTTTCTTTCTTTCTCTCTCTCTCTCTCTCTCCCTCTCTCTCTCTCTCCAGGGTCTACTCTTGCACAGGGTTGAGTAAGTGGTCATAGCTCACTGACACCTCAAACTCCTGGTCTCCAGTGATCTCTGGCCTTAGCTTCCTGAGTAGCTGGTACTACAAGCATGCCTCTACACTTGGCTTAATTATTTTTCTTTTTGGTAGAAACAAGGTCTTTCTATGTTGCCTGGGCTGGTCTCAAACTCCTGGCCTGAAACATTCCTCCCTCCTTAGCCTCCCAAAGTTCTGGGACTATAGGCATGAGCCACTGGATCCAGCCAGGAGAAAAAAAATATTTTCTGTGGACTAAGTATAAACTTTCATTAAAGAAAAATATAAGTTAGTGGATGATGAAAGAGAAACCTGAGAAAAACAATAGACTGTGACACATCATCTATGTTGCTGGGTCATGTCACAGTCTGAAATCAAAACATGGTGGCATGATTTATTTTAGTGCCAGGTTATGAGTGTTATAATACTGTTGATCTTTTTAAAGCATGCACTGATAGTGAAGACCAGCCCCACACTGCTGGGGAGATTTGGAATGGGGGCATTGATGAATGTGCTCTATACAAATGTTTGGAGAATGGAAGCATTATTCCTATAGAACCTGACTGTGACGAAGAGCCCACTCCAGTTTGTGAACGAGAAGCTGAAGTTGTCATGGGCATCATTGATAAATGGACCTGCTGTTCAAAGGGAGTTTGTGGTATGTATGCAGAAACCTTATAGTCAATGAATTCCACAAAATATGTTGATGTTCTTTGTGAAAAAGCAGAGCATATATAATGATTTGTATTTTTAAAATGTGCCATCAATGTCATTTTCTCAATGTAAGTTTTGTTTCATTACAGTTTTGTTGAATAAACTGAAAAACTGGCTATTCACAGTTAACGCTCAACAAAACATGAGAAGAGAAAAGATCTTGAAATTGTTGATTTATGAGTCAAGGGTGAAAGATAATAATTGAAAAACATCAAAGCTGCTGCATTTTCACATCTGGTCCATTTTGTTAGCTGAATGGGTTAACTGCAGTGTAAAAACATGCAGAATGAGAGTCGTATCTCTGCTTTGAGTTCCCTGCTCTGAGTTGGCAGTCATTTCTCTGTTTTGAGTGGGCAGATTTTAGTTGTGTTCGCTAATATTTTAACAGTTTTTCTTATTTATAGGATGTGACATGACTTTGTGTGAAACTACCATCCCAACATGTACAAATAGTCAAAAATTGATTGTTGGCCATAGTCCTCTTTCTTGCTGTCCACAGTACAAATGTGGTAAGTAATCAATATAGAAAATTAAGAACAAGGTTCACTGTTTATTTGGAACAGTGAATTAGATTCTCATTCTTTGTGTCTCCAAGACAATGATTTATTATAAAAGATTGTGGAGCTGTCTCGCTAATTTTTTAAACCTGGTACATACCGTATATATGTATATATATATATGTATGATTAATAACCTTAAGATAAGTTATTTGTTACTAAATTCAAGGAGGAGTAAACACAATGTGATTATTTTATCATCTCAGGCTATACAACTTTTGTAATATCATTGTGTTTCTGCAGAATGTGACCCATTGAAATGCCCCAGTATATCAACACCAGAATGCACAGAAGACCAATTCATGATTCAAGTTCAACAGGAAGAACCTTGTTGTTTTTCCCCTCTTTGTGGTGAGTATTCTAGAGATAATTTCTTGGAAGAAGAGAAAAGATCTAGGGAAAAATCTGTTCTTTACCGTGAATTTTATGGGACTGATGGTAACCAATATTCTTATGTTATAGAAATTCAACTGAATGAGAACTGTCATAAAGAAAGTATGACATTTTAAATGACTAGACAATTGTGATAAATACCTTCCCCATCAACAAAAACTATATCAGTCCATATATAACCAAGATATTTGAATCAAGCTTTTTTTCATAATAAGGCCAATACCTAATTTTTTTAAAGAAAAATTTAGCACTGGCTTTCCTTGAAGAACCAACTTGAATAATGGGCTCTGCTAAGACTTTATAGGACATCTTTAAAACTTTTATGTTCTGTTTATATTGTATGAGCTATCATGACCTCAAAAAAGAATAGTAGAAACAGTGTCTGGAAAATGACTGGAGCTAAATATTCTGCCTGGTGAGCTGAACATTGAAATAGAAAGAATTCTCTAATTTTTTTTCAAATGAATTATTATATCAAAGATTGCTTGGTAATTAATATAGGTTTCTCAAGTAATCAAAACACTTTCTTTGTATCAGTTAAGATTCATTGACTGCATGTGGCAAAACTGATTGATTCTGGCTAGCTTTAGCACAACCCATTATTGGAAGAATCTGGGGAAGTAGGATCAAAATGAAGCAGAACAGTCAAGCCCCAGGAAGGAGAGAAATCAGCTGCTCTAGGTAGAGGTCACTAATGATTGAGCCAACTTCATTTTTTTTCTTCAGTTGATGTGTCTCGATATATGACTCAAATTCCATCCAAAGGGATTCTGATTACTGCTATGTTTCTACAGAGTGGCCTCATGATGTGAGGTATCTTTAAAGATAGTCACTCCAAAACCATGTGGGTGGTGCATTTCTTCAAGATCATTCAGAGAATAATTATCAAATTTGAAATGGCATGTTGAAACAGCCCAAAAGAAAAAATGCCTACTACATTTTCATCCCTAAATGCAATTAATCAATGAGAGTGAATTAAGGAAACATAAATAAATAAATAAAATTTTGATCATAATAAGAACAAATTACCTAGGAAATCTGAATGTTCTATCTTTCTGGTAAAATGGTGTTCCATATGTCACTGTGCTTGGAAAGCATAGTGCAATATACTCAGGTAGTATTATCATTTTTGTGAGCAAATAAGGAGATACACCTTATTTTTCTTTTACTATTTTCTTAAACAAAATTGATTTGATTTGTGTGTGATAATTTAAAGTCATATTATAATTCATCAGTTTTAGCTCAGCTTTGACTGTTGGCTTTTTGTTTCACCTTAGTTTGTGAATCTTGCACTGAACCTGTTCCAATATGTAATGATGGGGAATTTCTTACAGTAGATCTTAATAGCACACACTTCTGTTGTCCTCAGTATTACTGTGGTAAGTGTATATTAACTATTTAAAAATATTTCCATGTGTCCAATGTTTAAGAAGCCCAGTGCATCTTAGTTGACTGTTACATCAGACCAATTTTCAAAGTTTTTCACTTGATGAGCTATCCTAGCACCAGTACTCTTTTTGTACCTGTTTATGTGTCAATTATTTTATCTTCACCAACACATGGCAATCTGGTGGTGGGAGAGGTAGCACTTGGGAAATCTTAATCCATGCATTAATGGCAGTGAACTAAATGGTAGGTAATGAGAAATGGCAATTCTATAAAATTTATCTTTACCCACGTAATTTTTCTTTTTAGTATGTGAGCCAAACCTTTGTCCTATGCCATTACTCAGCTGTGCAGAAGATATGAATCTTGTGAAAGAAAATGTATCTGGTCAATGTTGCCCAACATGGCATTGTGGTAACTAATTTTCATATTTTAAGGTTTTATTATAATAAGTTGATTATTTTGAGCAATGTAAATATGTTGATTTTTGCCTTTTAGAATGTAACTGTGAAAACCTTGTTATGCCAACTTGTGAAATGGTAAGAACACATATTTTGATATACTTGTCATATTTATTTAAATGTTTATTCATCCTTTATCTCTCTCATTTCTAAATTCTTCTCAGAGTTAATAAAATTATCCATATCAAATTGTACTCAAGTAGATTAAAATAATGTGCTCTGATATTAGAAAATAGCCAATAATTTATATTTTACTTGAGATAGGAAAGTACAATACATTTTTTTTAACTGATAATAGAATCTACTAGTCTTATATCTATTTAAATTCACTGGTATTAAACTGAAGCAAAATATTGAAAAAAATTATCTTAATATTGAGTGTTGTCTCTAATGATTCTTTAAGAAAGTCCACTAATAATGCATCTGTTGTAGAGAAGGGAATACAAACAGAACTGCCTGTATCTTCTTAACAGTTATCTACGAACATGTAGACCTTATAGAAATTTCAAAGATTTAATTTTTAGAAATAACAAGGATAACTCTGGTGTCACTTATTTAATCACTAAATGTATCCCGTGGTGCTTTACAAGTCTTTGTTTTCCTTAAATATTTATATTCATGCTATGCCGATAAAGCTTCAGAAAGATAATATATTCCTGGCGCTATTTATTAGAGAAGGCATGTTTTATTTTGCAAAGACATTTTACTTTGTTTCCCTTCTCAAACAATATGTACTCTTAGAGAATTTATTCAGAATCTCCAGTTCAAAGCTATGTTATGAAGAATGAATGAGGTACTTTTTAAAGTAACAGAACCCCCCTAGGATGCCACTGTTTTATTTAAAAAGCATTAATCCTACATTTTCTTTAATGATGCTCTCATCTATGGTTTACAGAGGATGTTTAAACTTTACAAATAACTCTCATAATAATTCTCTTTCGATTATTTCATGACGACACTGTATATGTATCTACACGAGTAGAATTATGATGCCATGTATTTCTCTAGTTCTTCACAGTTACGTAACATATTCAGTGTACTACCTTATTGAATCTTTACCAAGTCAGTACTTTAGCTCATTTTATAAGTGAGAAAGTTGAAGTCCAAGAGAATAAATTATTGACTGAGATTTTCAGGATTACAACCAAGGATTGCTTTTTGTGTGTGCATGTTTGTGTATTCTTTATTCTTTCTGCTCTGCCTTAAGTCTTTCATTTCCCTTAGAAAATGTAGCCAATGAACAACTTGAAATAAGAATGAAAGAGAATGTGAGACTGCCTTGTTTCTACCTTTCTCTAGCTGTGGCTCACTTCTCTCATTTGAAACATAAAAATAATAGCAATACCCTATCATAGGCAGTAAATAAATTAATATAATTTAAATGCTTAGTGTCTGACCTATAGGAAGGGCTCAATCAGTATTAGTTATAAGTATTATTTTTTGGCATATTAAAACTTCCATTTCCCTATTTTTTTCCCTTTACAAGTTAGACCTATCCCTTTTCTACTTTCTGTCTTTTCTAGGACACATAGGTTTTCTAAAGGCAAACTGGAAGCACTATACAATCTTTGTGTTTAATTTAATTTAACTTCATTTATTTGCCTATTTTTAGGCTTGAGAAACAAAGATTGCATATTTTTATTGTATACGATGTTATTTAAAAATATGTGTACCTTATGGAATAGCTAAATTGAGTTAATTAACACATATATTACCTCACAACATCATTTTATTTTTGTGGTGAGAACACAGAAGCTATTCCCTTAGCAATTTAAAAAAATACAATACATTGTTACTAATGATAGTCATTATGTCTGTAATAGATTTCTTGAACTTATTTCTCCTATCTAACTGAAATTTTGCATCCTTTGGCCAACATGTCCTCTAACCTTACTCTCTTCCCACAGGCCTGGTAACCACAATTCTATTCCCTACCTTCTATGAGTTCAACTTTTTAAGATTCTGCATATAAGTGAGATCATGTGTTCTTTGTCTTTCTGTGCTTGACTAATTTCATTTAACATAATGTCCTCCAGGTTCATCCAAGTCATCTCAAGTGACAAGAATTTCTTCTTTTCTTAAGGCCATATGTTATTGCATTGTGTATATATACCATATTTTCTTTATCTAGTCATCCTTTGCTGGACACTTGGGTTGATTCCATATATTGGCTATTGTGAATAGTGCTGCAGTAAACCTGAGGGTGCAGGTATCACTACCATATAGTTATGCTATTTCCTTTGGATATAAACCCAGTAGTGGAATTGCTAGATCATATAGTAATTCTATTTTGAATTTTTTGAGGAACATAAATACTATTTTTCATAACTATACTAATTTACATTCCCACCAACAGCGTGCAGGGGTGCTTTATCTGCATCTTCGCCAACACTTTCTATCTTTTTTCTTTTTGATAATAATCTTTCTAACAGATGTGAGGTGATATTTCATTGTGTTTTTAATATGCATTTTCCAGATTATTAATATTAAGCATTTTTAAATATACTTGTTGGCCATTTATATGTTTTGTAAAATGCCTGTTCAAGCCTCTGCCTATTTTAAAAATTAAGTTTTTTTTTTTTGATATTAAAGTGTTTGAGTTCTTTATGTATTTTGGATATTAACCCATTTCAGATGTTTACTTTGCAAATATATTCTCTTATTCTGCAGGTTGTCTCTTCATGCTGTTGATTGTTTCCTTTGCTGTGCAGAAGCTTTTTAGCTTGCTATACTCCCATTTGTCTATTTTTCTTTTGTTGTCTCTACATTTGGGTTCATATCCAAAAAAACATTGCTAAGACCAATATCCTGGAGCTTTTCGTCTGTGTTTTCTTCTAGTGGTTTAATAGTTTCAAGCATTACAGTTAAGTCTTTAATCCCCTTGGAGTTGGTTTTTGTATGTTGATTTTGTATGTTGTGTGAGATAAGGGTCAAATATAATTTGTTTGCAGGTGGATATCCAATTTTTCCAACATCATTTATTAAACAGACTATCCTTTTCCTACTGTTCATTCTTGGTAACTTTGCCAAAAATTAATTGGATATAATGCATGGATCAATTTCTGGGTTTCCTATTCTGTTTTATTGGTCTATGTGTCTCTTTTTACATCGGTACCATGCTGTTTTGATTACTGTAGCTTTGTAGGTCATTTTGAAGTCAGGTATCATGATGCTGCCAGCTATGTTCCTTTTGCTCAAGATTGCTTTGGCTATTTGGGGTCTTTTATGGTTTCAAGCAATTTTGAGGATTGTTTTATCTATTTCTGTAAAAAATGTCACCAGAATTTTGACAAGGTTTGCATTGAATCTGTAGAGCAATTTGGGTAGCATAGATATTTTAACAATAAAATTTGGGGAGCACATTAAATCTTAATTTCTTAAATTACTTTGTTATAATAAATTTGTTATAATTTAATTTGTTACAAATTAAACGTGATGCTCAAAATGTTAATCACATTATAGAGATCATTGTGAAGAAGTTTCTAGAGATAGTGACCATCAAGAAAAGCTTGGAAGAACGTGATAGGTTTAAAATAATGGATGAAAGCAGTTGAACTATTCCAGGCAGGGGCTACTAGAAACAGAAGTAAATTCAAGTAAATTCACAAAGGTATGAGGTAATAGATGTATGCAGAAAGAGCTAACTGAAGTAAGAATGAGAGATAAAAATATATACAAATTGTTATATTTGGGGAGGGTGTTATTTTTTATTTTTATTTTCTAGAGACAGAGTCTGGCTCTGTTGCTTAGGCTGAAATGCATTGGCACAATCATAGCTCACTGTAGCCTTGAACTCCTGGGCTCAAGTGATTTTATTGCCTTGGACTCCCAAAGTGCTAGTATTACAGGTATGAGTCACTGCACTTGGCCAGGAGGGCTTTAAAGGCAAGGTTGAGGAATTCAGATTTGATTGATTCATTTATTATTTTCATTTATTTATTCAACCAACATTTGTGGATGATCAATTATGGGCAATTATCATGCTAGACACTTGAAAAAGCACAATCCTACCCTGAGG
Source organism: Callithrix jacchus (assembly GCF_049354715.1). Classification (NCBI taxonomy): domain Eukaryota; kingdom Metazoa; phylum Chordata; class Mammalia; order Primates; family Cebidae; genus Callithrix; species Callithrix jacchus. Next base: position 83,087,346 of record NC_133510.1, read on the forward strand.
AGCTTCGTGTGAATTTTTTATGATAGAAGAGGAAAGAGTTGTGCATAGGATGAAAATTATGATGAAAATGGTGTTTGAGGGAGATGTTTCTATTAGTGCATAGCAGGATATGGGCAATAAAACATTAGAGGGCAGAAGATCAGCAAAGATACTGGCATAGCCAATCATGTATAAACATCTTGGGTATTGTGAAGTCGGTGTTAATTTAGGAGAGCAAAATGAAAGACGTTGGCCATTTGTAACATTGAACAAATGTGTTGAGGAGGGAAGAGGGAAGAGAGAGAGAGAGGGATAGGAAGCTAGAGAGAGAGAGAGGGAGAGAAAGAGAGAGATCTTAAAAAACTTTAAGGTTTCAAGCCTTGCACACCAACAGTCCAAGATTACTAGGTCCTTGGACAAACTTTCCAATGGCCAGAGGAGCAGCTGAGAGTAGATGTCCTGGTATTTGACTTGTAATCAACCTCATTCAGAGCTCCTTTTTTTGGCATGGAAAAAGTGACATAGCATCTTGAGTCATTTCAATAACTTCAAATGTAACAAGAAAATCCTGGCCTTTCTTCCCATGGGATTTTATACTTCCTTTGTTCTAGACCCTTTGAAGTTTTTTGGGGTAGAGGTCTCTATGTTCATTCATTAACCTTGGTCTCATTGTGACCTTAACTCTGTATTTTTTTTTCCTAGTGGATTTCTACCATTCTCCACTTTCTCTTTTCTTGTGTTTTCCTTCCCTAGCACTTGTGCTAGATGCTGGCCCATCTGGCTTGCTTCCAGTCCAACTCTCAATGTCTGAATATTAATTATGAATCATATTTTGACATTCATGGCTCAAGCATTTATTTAATGATTATTATATTGTTAGCACTGTGCTAGACACACAAAACATAATTAGTAGCTTGAATATCTTTGAACATCTTACCCAAATATATAAAACCCTCTATCCATGATGATTTAGTTTTAACATTCATGGTTCTACCCAAGGATTTATCTGACTCATTGTTCCTGGTACTCACTCTGAATAATGGTTAATGTTTCAGTGACTAAGGTGGTTTTTAAAAATATCACATTACTTTATTCACATAGACAAATGTATCTCAACCTAAAAAGAGTATTTTAGGCCTTTACAATTTTTAAAAAATAATAGCTTTATTGAAATAACTTCACCTAACATACAATACAGCCATTTAAAGTGTACTGTTCAATGGCTTTTAGTTTATTCACTGAGTTGTACAACCATTAACACAATCAATTTTAGAAGAATTTCACCAGTTAAAAAAGAAACACTTTACCTATCAGTAGTCATTCCTCATTTCTCTCCAAACTCTCCTGCCCTCAGAAATCTCTACTCTACTTTCTGTCTCTTTGTGTATTTCTGTTCTTGGTATTTCCTATAAAGATAATTATATATGTGATCTTTTGTGTCTGACTCTTTTTACTTATCATGTTTTCAAAGTTAATCCATGTTGTTGCATATGTGATGACTTCATTTCTTTTTATTGTTAATAATAGTCCATCGTATGGATATACCTTGACATTTCTCCAAATAAAATATACAGATGACCAATAACACATGAGAAGATGTTTAACATCATTAAGTATCACTTAAATACAAATCAGAACTATAGTGAGATATCACTGCACATCTTGCCCAAATATACATAAGCCTCCATGTATATTAACCCATTATATTATCCCACTAAAAAGACCCAAAAAAAGACATTTGCAGGGATGTGGAGAAATGGAAACCCTTATACACTACTGACGGCAATGTAAAATGGTGCAGCTGCTTTGGAAACCACCTTGGCTATTACTCAGAAAGGTAAATGTAGAGTTACTATGTAACCCAACAGTTTCACTCCTAAATATATACTGAAGAGAAATGAAAACGTATGTCCACATAAAAACTTATACTTGAATGTTCACAGCAGCACTCTTCATGATAACCCAAAGTGGAAGCAGCCTAAAGTGATTTTGCTGCAGACTTTAAAGGAGAGGGATGATTATTTGGGAGTAAAAATTACCATATTTTTTCAGGTAATATTTAATATTGGTAATCAAAGAGGCATTTCCTTTTGGTCAAATTGGCTACTTAGAATAAAAGCATAATTGAATATGTGGATAAGGCCTCAAAGGATATGAGTATAAAGGATAGATTTAAGCCTAAGCTCAAGGAAACAGAGTTAACATTATGGCTTTAACTATTAAAAACAGGTATATATGTTACCTAAAAGAGTTAATGTGAGCGTAATGCCATCTTTTAAAAATCTTTGAAGTAGTCACGCACTGGGAGGATTTGATTTATTTTTTTAACTACATCATTCTAACATTTATTTCAAGTCCCATTGGTATTGTCTAATGACTAAAGTCCTAAAACATCAAATGAATTAATATTCATAAAACTACTTTACAACTTATAAGGCACATGAAACGCAAGAAATTATTAGCTTATGAGAAAAAGTGCCTTTTATATGATTGTATTGGAATCATTTATTTGTGTCAAGAATCAAATTCATTTTATTACTAATGTCATGTGAAAATTAAATGCATCCAACAAAAGTTGATGCTTAAAATACCATTCTTGAAACTTTAAGCCTGGTCCTTATTTGGTGGGAAGAATCTCTGTCAGTTCTGATAGGGCAAAGTTTGAGCATCTGTCATAGTAACAATGTACTAACAGTAAAAGGCTCTATAGCTCTTTCTGTGTGTCAGCCCTATTCCAAACTCTTTATGTATATTGATACGTTTATTTCTCTCAACAATCCTAAGAGGTAGGCATTATTATTATCCCCATATTGCAGATGTGGGAAGTGAGGAGCAGATTGATTAAGTAATGTGCCCTAAATAAAAAAGTTAGTAAGTTATGGAGCCAGGACTGGCGCACAGGCAGTTCCATTTCTAAGACTGCTATTAACCACTGTACTATACTCATTCGTTGCTGCTGTATATGCTATAGCAGCTTTGTGCAGATGCAGACATCAGAGCCCCGAGCTGCCTCCGTAGAGCAGATTGAGAACTTTTCCAGAAGCAAAGTTCCCAGGGTTGGCAAATGTTATCTTTGATTGCCCTACAGAAGCTCAGAATCAAACAATATGATTTTAAAGTATCTGGCTGTGTGATAAGGAACTTATTGGATGTTATCACTGAGTATGTATGTGTATGTGTGTCTATATACATACAACAATTGTTACATAATAAGCTAAATGATAAGTAATAGTCATATATTTCCAATAGGGAGAATTTACTACAATAGACCATAACTTCCAGAGTGACTGTGGATGCATACAGTATCTCTGTGGTAACTATGTCTTTTATAACTTTTAATTATAAATAAATATTATTGGCACCTGTTTTTCATTATTGGTAAGCTAAAAATCTCATTTTTTGAGACACGTATTATACATTTTAAGCCATTTGCCAGTATTTGAGCATTAAAATGTATTTTATGTTTTGATTTCCTCTTTCGTAGTATCTCTAAATGTTCTGAGACCTGGATAACAGGACAGAAATATAAATACTTTTTCAGAAGCCTCGGATTACTTTAGAGTTGATATTAGGCTCTTTTTAATATTTCCATATTTAATTTAGACATCTAAAGAGTATGAAGTTATGTCCATTATGTTATTATTATTATTTTTATTAAGACAGGGTCTTGCTTTGTTACCGAGGCTGGAGTGCAGTGACCCTATCCTAGCCCACTGCAGCCTTGAACTTCTGGGCTCAAGCAATACTTCCACCTCAGCTGGTACTACAGACGTGCACCACCACACCCAGCTTTTTTTTTTTTTTTTTTTTTCTGAGAGTTGAGGTCTTGCTGTGTTCCCCAGGCTGGTCTGAAACTTCTGGTCTCTAGCAATCCTCTTGCCTCAGACTCACAAAGTGCTGGGATTATAGGTGTGAGCCACTGTGCCTGGCCAAGAGCTCATATTCCAAACTTGCTATAAAATATAGCTTTTGGAGGAAGTTCAATCAGTAAACAACAGTTGCTTTTACAGATAAACTTTTATTTTATGTTAAGGAATAGTGTACTACATTAATTATTAAGTAAACTATTGGGTTATTAACAATATGTAAATGTGAAGATCTTCATTAGTTTTGAAAAATTGGCACATCACAACATAAACATAGACTCAAATATAAGTTCCAATGATGGATTAGTGAAAAATTCAATAGTATATTTTCTTATTGACCATTTTTTCTATTCTTAGAAAAGGATGATGTGTGTGTATTTCAAGAAGTATCAGTATTGAATCCTGGACAATCCATGATAAAGTATTTGGAAGAGGACTTTTGTTATACAATAGAGTGTCTGGAAGAAAAAGATAACCATACAGGGTTTCATACTCTGAATTTCATACTGGTGAATTGTTCCAAAAAATGTGATGTTGTAAGTATTCTTTATAAGTCATTCTGGTGAGAGTTAATGTATTAAAAAGTGGCAGAACTATAGAATAAAACAGTGAGTACTCCATTAATTGAAAATATACACTGTATAGTTCTTTAATAGTCTACTATTTAAAAAAGTTACTATTTTGTAATATGTCTATAAAACATATACTTTCACTTTCCTGTGTATGACCTTGAACTTCAGGAGTCTTATTATCTACAGCTTGCCATATTTCCTTACCTGAGGTTGTTAGACCTGCTTGGTTAATTTGGCTGTCAGAAGTAAAGGTTAACATCTATCTCACTTCTAATATAACCATATAAAGTCAGTTATTATTGGAAGTTTCTCATATTCAGCCTTAGGAATTCTTACAGTTGTCTGGAGAGAGCTTCTAGTTATGTTTGGAAGAAATAATTCTCCCCAAGTAATTCATTAAAAATATTGATATAGTGTCACTAATCTAATATATTATTATTATATGCAGCACCAGGTGTATACTCCATCCCAAAGTGATTATGATTGTTGTGGTACCTGCAGAAATATATCCTGTAAATTTCATATGGAAAATGGAACATCAGTTATATATGCGGTATGTTTCATGGAAAGTCACACTGTGCTATTTCTTGAAGGAGGTGTTCTTGAGTAATAAGTTCAGAAAATGTCACACACACACACACATGCTGCACTGCATACAATAAACACAGTACACTTACAGCACACAAGACACAGTTACATTTGTTACATTGTAAAGTATCTGATAATTTATGTTGTAAAGAAAAATGCTTCAATTATGTCTCAAACTTATTGTATCATAGATCTTTACTCCTTTTTTTAATAGATGTAAGAAATAGGCTTTCAGAAATTCTGATTATGAAGGGAAGGAACAATTAATGTTTTTATGTGACAGCAATTTTCATTTTCAGATAAATTAAATATTACTGTTCCTTGAATTTGAATATGTATAGATCTTTTCTAATTGAAGTTCATAGAAGACCTTAAGCTATACATAAATTTAGAATCTAGAGAAAAGAAAGTAGGTTCATTAGAATTCTTTACTGATCTGTAAGATATCTTCAAGCCAAAGTTTGACTATTACTACTATTTTGTTTTGCAAATTCCAAAAATAAAATTTTATCTCTTAAAGCAAATTAACAAAGGTATCAACAGATTAGTATAAATATAATCTATCACAGAGATAGAATTCTTTGAATAGACAATTGACATTTTTCTAGCCAATATATATTATTTACAAAAAATACACTTGATATGGTGAGCATGTAGTGTCAAGGAAAAAGAAATATATGTATATGTATGTAAACACACACATATGTTTTTATTATGTACAAATAAGTATTGGTTTCTTCATATTTTCTTTTTAAAAATAAATACTTCCTTTGGCTGCAAATAAAGAGTGGATTTATAAATTCAACTCATGAATTTCTCAGCTTTGACAAAATTAAATATGCAAACAAATTAGAAATACATATTTTTAAAAATGCAAAGGAAAAAACCTGAATCCAATGAAATTATTATGTTTAAAAGTATCCAAGAGCAGCTGAGTGTGGTGACTCACACCTGTAATCCCAGCACTTTGGGAGACCGAGGCAGGTGGATCACGAGGTCAAGAAATTGAGACCATCCTGGTCAACATGGTGATACCCCATCTCTACTAAAAATACAAAAATTAGCCAGGCATGGTGGCATATGTCTGTAATCCCAGCCACTCAGGAGGATGAGGCAGGAGAATCATTTGAACCAGGGAGTCGGAGGTTGCAGTGAGCCTGAGCTGAGATCACGCCACTGCACTTCACCCTGGTGACAGGGAGATGCTGTCAAAAAAAAAATATATATATATATATATATAACTAAGAGCATGTAATGTAAGGTTTCATGTCCTTAAAGTGCCTTTTCCTTTCCCAAACTTTCTTCATTACTTCTTAAAATCCTTTAAGATTGTATCTACATATTGATCTAATACTTGAATAAACAGAAAAGCCCATGTTTACCAGGTTAATGGTTGACTATTCAGAACATGCTTATGCTTCCTTTAAGTGCTTTCAAGAATGTAGCAGTTACTGTTCATCTGAAAATAACCACAAAGTGTCAACATCCTGATTCAGAAGAGGGGTAGAGGTTTGAATCATGAATAGTAGTAAGGATGGAGTCACAATAAAATTAAGCCTTATGATTCAAAGTGTTTGCCTGTACAGAATTAAGTCAATTTGTCCAGCAGCACAGAAAGTTACTTGAGATTCAAAAAATGTAGCCTTCTTCATCATAGCTGGCAATCTGGTCTGACGTACCAGTTTATCAAAAGAATGGCCTTAATTAGTTTATGATAAAATCTTTGATAAACTGAGAAGGCCTAGAACAACATGCCCCTAACCCTGGCTAACTTTCTTAAAATAGAATAAAATGAAAAAGAGACATATTTTCCATCAAATAATCCTTTTTGCTTAAGTAATGCTGACATTAACTACTAATTTTTTATGTGAGTTATAAAATAAAAATATAGATTAACAATTATTTCATCTGACTTTACTTTTAAATAGAAATTCTGAAATCAGAAGTGAAACAGTTACTATATTTAAATATTTCTTTAAAGAATACAGATAAATTTTAAAATGATGTAAGGTATGCACAATTAGATTTACAAACCAATAAACACTGTCGTTTAAATATGTCTTTACACCTTTTGGCAATAAGGGACAAGCAGGAAGAATAAACACATCTCAAGAAAGGATGTATGTAAGTAATATGATTTGTTGTTTTATAATTAGTGAGGAAATATTAGAGCAAGACCTTTGACAGTTAAATTAGATAATTTTGTAGTAGAAACAGATACCTATTTGCTTCTTCACTCTCTATTATTTTGTTTCAATTTACCTCTCAGTTCGGGTATGAAATCTAGCATATACAAATACACCATACATGTGTATGTATTTTTATCATTTTAGGTAAGTACACACCATACATGTATATGTATTTTTAATCATTTAAGATAAATTTGGGGTCATTTTCAGATGGAACATTTTGTGTCACAAGAAGCCTCTGCATCTTGATTTGACTTTTTATTCAGTAGAGTATAGAATATACTGTACTTAAGAAATACAGCCGATTTTAATATGCTAAACAGTAACTTTCTTTTCAATTTTTAGGAAGGGAGTACCTGGCACTACAATTGCACCACATATGAATGTATTAAAACTGATGAAGGGGCAATAATTCTGAACTACACTATGGTCTGTCCTCCTTTTAATGAGACTGAATGCAAAATGGTTTGTACTTTGTTATATCTAAGAAAATTTTGTATTATGTATTTTAGAAAATATACATTAATATTTTCTAAGGTCATATTTACATTGTGGCTTATACATTGTAGTGAACATGTTATTTTCATGACTAAATAAAAGCTCTGTTCTATTTTTTTGAGTTTGAAATTTTGAGTTATATATCATGTTCCAGATAATTTTTGCTGTCTTTGAATAGATACTTTGCAATTGTTGGGTTTTTAATGTATAGATCCAAAGACTATTGAAAAATCATTTGGTCAGCAGTCTTGGCCTTCCCGTTAATATGGATCAATAAGCTAAGGAATCAGAGCTTGGCCAATTTTCTTTCTTAAACAGCAAGATTTATGATGTCATTCAAGTTTAATGTGTGCTGGTCTATATTACATTTGCCTTAGCTTTTCTGGTCACAGTCCCCCAAAATATTTAGTAAAAGTCACAATGTTGCCTATTCTTAAGTTTTGCTCTATCAATTTCCCTATTCTCTCAGAGGAGAGTTTACTGGGAGAGTAGATTTATGAACATGATATAGTTTTTAGTTTTCACAATTTTTGTAGCTTTGTTTATTTAGACAATAATAATTCCTAATAAAAGTAAGTTTTGTTCTGTCATATAGAGAAATAGTATAGTTTAGTCTCATTGAATTTTTTTTTCAGGACGTACCTTTCCAATGATGATGGATGGCTGACTAGCTAGATATTATAACATGTACTAAATTCACAGAATTTTAGCACTGGAAAAAACTTGGCCATCATCATAGTTAACAGACTAATATTTATAGAGTACAACATTCTCTTATTTCAATTGCACTTAGCAGGTTGCTAAAGCAATTAGCAATTCTTGTAAGAATTTAGTCTTAGACAAGTGTCCTCTGAGGAAGGAAATATTTGTAAATAATAAAATATTAAAGAAAAAGATGTGCAATTTTAACATTTAGTTATATTCAGAAACTCAAGTCAAATAGAATTAGTTTAGGTTATTTCAAGAAGTTGAAAATATATAATGATCATTAGTTAGAAGAGCTGTTATTATTTTGTTTTAGTAAAAATATTTTGTGACATTTAAAGTGTTCTTTTAATTAAAAGAATTCTTTTACACTATTTTCCATAGTGCCAATGTATAAATAATGTAATTTTAAACAAAATGTCTACTCTGAATTTTATAAACAGAGAAATTCTTATTAGGAATAGTTAAATTCCAATTATTTTTCTATAAAGGCTTTGTGATATTTGATAAAAGTTTTAGAAAAGTTAGTTTTCTTTTCTAGTATAAGAGAACACGAATGAACTCCATATTCTTTGACTTTATTTCTTCTTTCTCCTTCTAGAATGAAGGGATTGTGAAGCTTTATAATGAAGGCTGCTGCAAGATCTGTAAGTGACAGCATATTCCATGCATTTACTTCATAGATTAGTTTTAATTGCTCATGGTGATTATGGTTTTTCCTCACAAAATTCAATTCCTATGATGCAAAGAGAAAAACAAGTTTTATAAAATATATTACTTAAAGGTTTTTGAATCGTGTGGTTAATAATTTTATGATTTAATCTTTAACTTCTGGAGTGTAAATTAAGTGTTTTTGTTTAGATTAATTTTGATTTGAATATTAATTTTTTTATTGTGGCATATCCAGAAAGGTATTTCATTAGATTTCAATATATTTAAAATTTTAAAGTGTCTTGTGATGTATTTGTTTGAACCATGGTGAACTTACACAAACAAGTAGATTATAGTTAGAATGGCATTGTGACTCCAAAGACAACATATGGAGTGCAGTATTTTTCAAACCTGTTTGAACAAGTGTATAGCTTTGTACAATAAATTTGGGATAATATCATTTTAATGAATTGTAGTTTTATCCGTTTCATAAAAATTCCCATAATTATTTTCATAATTAAAGTTATCTGAATGCAATATATTTTTTATTAGCTTGAATTATAAGGTTTATCTCATAGTATTTTTTTTTTTGAGACAGAGTCTCTCTCTGCCACCAGGCTGGAGTGCAGTGGTGCAATCTCGGCTCACTGCCTCCTCTGCCTCCTGGGTTCAAACAGTTCTCCTACCTCAGCCTCCAGACTAGCTGGAACTACAGGTGCGAACCACCATGCCCAGCTAATTTTTTATATTTTTAGTAGAGATGGGGTTTTACCATGTTGACCAGGGTGACCTTGTGATCTGCCCCCCTTGGCCTCCCAAGGTGCTGGGATTACAGGCGTGAGCCACCATGCCCCGACCAATTATTATTATTATTATTATTATTTTGAGATGGAGTCTTGCTCTATTGCCCAGGCTGGTGTGTAGTGGCACAATCTCAGCCTACTGCAACCTCTGACTCCTGGGTTCAAGGATATTTCATGCCTCAGCCTCCTGAGTAGCTGCGATCATAGGTACACACCACCACACCTGCTAATTTTCGTATTTCTAGTAGACATGGGGTTTCTGTGTTGGCCAGGATGGTCTCAAACTCTTGGCCTCAAGTGATCTGCCTGCATCAGCCTCCCAAAGTGCTGGGATTACTATTTCATAGTACTTTTGAATAATTTTAAAAAATGAAATAGAATAGAGGGTTATCCATGAAACCATATTTACTTTTTCTTTCTAAAGTGTTTATGAGTTTATCTCAATATAAAAGTAGGAATTTTGAGAAAATTGGCATAGACAGTAATTTTAAAATTTAGAGAAGGCTTTAGGAAAGGTGAACAACAAAGTTCAATTTAATAATACCATGCTATTGGGTCGGATTCTTAGATATGAATGGGCATGCCTCCTGAGGGAGATTTCTGAATTTATTTCATGAAGGACTAAATCCCATACATATATAAGAGTAGTCTTATGTTTTCAGATCCAGAGAGTCATATTGAATCAAATATTAGAATGTATTAAAATATTAATACAATATACTGTACTAGATACTATCTATATACAATATATAATATGTAATATATTATGATTTATTCTCCCCCAAATCCAATGAAATAGGTTCTGATATTATCTTGATTTTCAGCTTAGTGGGGTTAAATAATTTGTCTAAGTCATACCTCTTATGAGTTGTAAGGCTGGAAATCTACTGCTGGCCTGATTTCACATCCTGCTTCTTAACACTTCATGGTATTCTGGAACATTACCAGGACAAGTTTTAGGAAAGGGCAGAGGATGAAGGAGGAGCTCTGCTGAAGTGGCAGGGCTAAAATGACTGAACTTTTATTTACATAATGTGTAAAAAGTCAAATTCACTGTACACATACACACTTACAACAAGCAAACAAGTCCAACATAGGATGGCCTGACATCTAATTTGTTGTTGTATTAGTTTGCAGGGCTGCTGCAACAAACCAAAAAGTGGTTAGAAATAGAAATTTATTGTTTCACAGTTATGGAGATTAGAACTAGAAAACCAAGATGTCAGCAGGATTGGTTCCTTGGAGAGATTGTAAAAGAGATCTGCTCCAAACCTCTTTCCTTGGCATGTAGATGGCCAGCTTCATGCTCACATGGCGTTTTCTCTTTATTGTGTCTGCCTCCAAATTTCCCCTTTTACATGAACATCAGGAATATTGAATTAAAGCTCCCTAATGATCTCATTTTGGCTCAGTTATCCCTGCAAAGATCTTGTGTCCAAATAACATCACATTCTAAGGTACGCAGACATTTTTAAAAGACACAATTCAACCCATGATAATTATATGGCTAAGACTTTGGGGGATAGTATAATATCACCTATATATTTTTAATTACTAAGGCTTTAATTAGATATACACTGATCTGTTCATTAGAAATAAGCAAGTTTTCATTCATATTCTCTAAATAAAATATAAACTAAGATGTATCAAATAGTCATTGTATCAGGGACTCAAAGAATAAAATTTAGCTTTAGAATATGAGGAAATTTAAGATTCACTTTTTTTTCCATCTTCTTCCTCAGAGTCTAGACTGTTCCTTAAGTTCTGAGATACAGGAATAGAGTCACATGGCAATGTTAAGGTCCTGGTTTCTGTATCTCCGTGTTAATTATTAGAGAAGTGAGTACATTTATGTTAGGGCAGACAGGGGAACAGCTTTGTGACTAATCATATGAATGACCACTATTGCCTGCCACAAATTGATACTCTATTAAGCGCATTGTTGACAGGACCACAACTAATCCTCACAACAGTTCTGGGAAGCAGTATGTTTTCCCTACAGATGAGAACTAGAAGGTTCAGAGAGAAGCTGATCAAACTAGTCAATAATAAATTTAGGCCTGTCCAGTGTATGGGCCCAGGATCTTTCATCTCTGCTAAGTTCTTTAAAGTTGCAGAATAATAACAAGCAACTTCAGTTTCCCCCATCTAATGTGAAATGACTTGTAACGTAGTTCCTGCTGGCATATTAGAAAACCCTTTTCTGCTGCCTTTGCTATCTGAAGACTAGCCTGTGTTGTAGAGTGTGGAGGTTGGATATAATCACAGGCTCTGTGTTAAATAAAATATGTTACAATAAAGTTTTTGAGAAATGGATTAGAAATGCCTCTTGGTACCAGCTAACAATAAATTAATACTGTCCCAGTTTCATTTACTGAATGAATTAACTTTTTGGGTTTTTGTTGAGTGCCTACATCATGAAGATCTTTTTAGCCACTGGGACCATAATAGTGAATGAAGCAATATGTGCATGGAGAATGTTCATTATCAGGAAGGGAAAGAAACAACGAACTCATAAATATATTCTAATATGTCAGGCAGTGATGAGTGGTATGAAGAAAAATGATGTAGAATGAAAGGAATGGAGAGTGAGAGGAGCTGGATTGCTAACTTAAGTTGCAGCTTAGAAAATGCCTTGGCGATGAGTTATCATTTGAGTAGAGAGTGAGTGTCCTTGGGAAGCCACCCAGATAGTGGAGTGTTTAAAGTGGAGGAAATAGTAAAATGTGGCTATTGCACAGAAAGTAAGAGGAGGAAGGTGATAGAAAGAAGAGGGTGAAGCATCTTATAGGTCATAGTAAAGATGAATTGTCCTTGACTATTCTTTATTCTTGAACTTACATAAGAATGGAAGAGCCAAGGAAATAATCACTGAGTGGAAGCACCATAAGGGACAGAATAGCCTGAACTCAACCAACAGGACTGAGCCTTGGGTCACACTATGAGCAAGAGGTCAGTGAAAAGAGACAGAACGAGCATAGGTGACTGAGGAGGAGCCATGAGTGAGATAGGATGAAAACCAAAGCCAGTGAGCTCTGGAAGCCAAGTGTGGAAGGTGCATTTAGGAGGACAGAGTGATGGACTGGGTCAAATGCTGCTGAGAAGCCAAATAAGTTGAGAACTGAGAGATGATCTTGAAATTCAGCAATTTGGAGTTCATGAGTGACCTTGAGAAGGACAATAATACTTCAATCAATCTTAGCTACCCACCTCTCCTTCAACCAGAGTAGCTTAATCTTTGTTTTACATGTTAAGATTGTTTTAAATTAGGATTTCATGGCTAAATTTATTTGAAAATTGGGATATAAATTCACTCTTTTGTAAGTAAGGAAACTCAGCATGATGATTCAGTGACTTTTCTAGAGTGACAAGGCAAGTTTGGAATAGAAAGGACCTTGGTTTTTTCATCTTGATTCAGGTATTACATCCACTATCATACATCATTAAATATAGATGCTTGCATGTAATAGCAAGTGATAATCCACCACACACAGACACATATTAAGATATCATGAATGTGTACAAAGTGTTTTCATTTGAAATTACAAAAGACCATTTCAGAGCCATAAAATCAAGTATGACTCATCTGTACATTTCAATATAGTTGATAAATGATTCCATTAAAAGTTTGAATTATTTCATATTAATGTCCATTAAAAAAGTGTGGTTTTAAATCTCTCAATTTTTATTTTAGAATCATGTAGTTATGCATTAATTATATGCATATATTTATTTATACACTCTATGGTTCATTTCAAAAATTATTTTAAACACATATGCCACACAGAGGTTGATGTTAGCATTATTACATGTGTGGAATATTTCTAATTTCTAATTATGATAGTTATTCTAAGACAAGAAGGTAAAAAGTGGAAATCAGTAAGTGTAAAGCCAGAAAATATGACTTAAAAGGTAAAATATAAGATTTAGAAGGCAAAACTAAATATTGCATATAAAAATGTAAGAGGGAAGTTTTAACTGCAAATATATTCATATATTTAATTTAATTAAGAAACAATTTAACATGGGCCTTTTGATGAATAAACACATTTTATATTTTATCAGGCAAACGAGAAGAAAGAATATGCCAGAGAGTGATCATTAAATCAATCATAAGAAAACAGGACTGTATGAGCCAAAGCCCTGTAAGTGGAAAAATGTCATTTGCTACATAAATGGCACACAACTTTTTAGAAAGTATATATGTTACAGAACTAATAAGTTTGTAAGCCAACAAAATGCCACCACCTACAATATTTAACTGAAATTATTCCTACATTCTAATATTACAATTTTGTGTTTATGAAGAAGTATAAATTATTCTTAGCATAATCAACAGTTCTGAATGATAATTGCAATTGGGAGGGATAGAAATTGAATCTAAATGTATTTGACTACATGTTGTCTTCACTCTGCAATTTTACTCAGCAAAAAGAGTGCTGCTTCTACCTTTGCCTCTTTTAATATTACCTGCTCAATTCTACAGTCTACTTGAGCCATGATATAACACAGGTTACAATAAATTAACTATATTGTGATGAACATATTCCATATATGTGTGTGTATATATGTAAATATATATGTCAAGTTATGTGTGCACATTTAACTTGGAGTTATGTCAACACTGCTATGTTGAGCATTGCCATGGAATATCCCTTTGACTGTATGAATGATATTTCATTTATTGTTTTTCACAGTCTTCCAGCATGCAGAAGCTTGAGGGTTAGAGTGATGAGGAAGAAAGCTTTTCATCTGATTTTCTTAGTGGAATTAAATAATAACCAGTACTTTTAAAAGTTTAAGACTTTTTTTCTCATTGTCACTTCTTACAGATAAATGTTGCATCTTGTGATGGCAAATGCCCATCAGCTACCATATATAACATCAATATTGAAAGTCACCTAAGATTCTGCAAGTGTTGTCGTGAAAATGGAATACGAAACTTGACTGTGCCTCTGTATTGCTCAGGAAATGGCACTGAAATCATGTACACTCTCCAGGAACCCATAGACTGTACCTGCCAGTGGAATTAAACTCTTGGGTTCCAAGTACTCTATAAAATGTCATAATGTCAAATAGAGTTAACTTTTATCACTATTACTTAGGCACGTGGCAGATTTATACTGTTTAACAATACTGTATTTTTCAGACTTGGAATATGGAAATTTAGCAATTGGTATAAAATATGTACACAGTTCCAATAGCAAAATTAGATTTATTGCTTTACTCTATTTTGGAAAATCAAATGATTAAGTTGTTCAGCTGAAATGCTATTAGGTGTTTAATTGCAACCTGGTGCAGATACAGTATCTTCTCACTGATTGGGAGGTTATTTTGCAAAATTCCTTCAATTTCACTCAATAGCTATTTTTTCTTAATTTTTAAAGTCTGCCATAGCTATCCAAATTAAGATACCCTTTAATCTGTACTCATTAGTCTGGTAAATAAGATCAGTTAAAATTGGCATCTAGATAGCAATAAAAAGTGATATGCCTAGAGACAGATAATAGATTATTTAAAACCTGAATGGTTATTAGGGAAGTCATTATAAATCCCCCTCATTTTGCAGCTGTAACAGATAACCAGAGAAGCTGTGTGACTTGTACCAATTTATTCAGTGTAACAATATAGTAAATTCACATTAACAGTTGGATTACATTCTAGGTCTCTCTTATTCCAGTACTATGTCACTTTTGAAATCCTCAACAGTGTATGGTAAGAGTATATCACAGAATACTTCATTTTTAAAGAGTTTGCATTGTATAGAATTAAGTATTTTAAGTTCAACATGTTTGAAAAATGCCCCCCATATACTGTTATTCTAGTAATAAGGGAGAGGAAAATATAGCATCATTTGCTAAGTAGAGAAGAGAGATCTTGAACTTTTATTTTTTAATCATTAAAACTGCTATTAAAAGTGTTGTCAGTATTTAACATTTAGTTACTGTCTTATTAACATTTAATCTTGAAGATGTACTTGCATACTGTTGAAATTGAGTGCTATTTTGCTGTTAATGCTGCTTCTTTGCCTATGAAGAATGAAATAAATTTATCTGAATGTATAAATAACTTTAAAATGGAATGCTGCACTTTTAAAATATGGTAGATTATTGACATTTGCAAGAAGAATGTCTTGAGGTCTTTGAAAATCCCCAAATTCTTTGCCACCTATGATTAAAAATTGTCCAGATTTTCTCCTTGGTATAAAGGAATGAATGCCCTACATAAAGTGAAGTCAATCGTCAATAAGAGAACAGTAAAGTTGCATTGCAAAGCAGATACTGGGCCTCAAGGGTGGGCTTAGCCTTGAGCTACATGATGTGATTTTATATGATAATATTTTCATTTCAAAATCATGCTTCCCCAAAATATTGCAACTTACTAAATATTTTGGATCCCTAGGGTTATTTAAATGTGTGTGGAAAAATTAACATTGCATCTGCAAATCCCAGCATTTACTGTATATGAAATTGATTTATCCTGCTTGTGCTTAATATAAATGTTCATGAGATGTTAACATTTCAATATTCTCTAATTCCTGTTAACATATATATAATTAAATGATTTTGTAAAAATATATTAATATTTCACTTAAGAGAAAATGTCATATATCTCAATAGAAGTACCTAATGTTGTATATTGTCTATTACTCATTTTTTATTTTCATTTTCTGTAAAATATTTGTTATTACATTAAAAATGTTAAGTAATCTTTAAACCCATTTGTGGAGAAAAGGGAAACATTCTCCTAGAACTTTGTAAACATTCAAAAAATATAACAAATATGCATTTAGGGCCTACATATGCCAGGCACTGTTATAAACTCTAGGGACACAGGCAAAACTAAACAGACACAGTCCTAACCCCCATGTTACATAGAGTCTAGTAATACAGCAGACCTTAAACAAGCCGTACATATGAGAAAGTCCAGAAGGAGATCCCAAAACTTATTAGAATGTGGCGTATGATGAAGATGGCCCTGAAATCAGCAGAGGGGGGCAAGTTGGTTCTTAATAAATGGTGTTTGGATAATTGGATGGTTACTTAGACAAAGAAAATTTGAATTCATACATCCGTTGACAGTAGGATAACCTTCAAATGAATCAGAGATTTAAATGTTCAAAAACAAAAGAAAACAACATAGGAATTATAAAAGGAAATAAGGAAGAAATCTTAGACTGGGAAGAGCCATTCTAATTGTGACTCATTATCCAGATACCCCAAATAAATCATTGATAAATTTAACAGTAAGAAAACTGAAAGCAGACAAATTCTGCTTAGAAAAAAAGTCAAAAAAATGTAAAATCGAACATTTGTAGCATACACTGACATAGTCTAATCTTCTTGTATATAAAGTGCTCCTGAAAAAAAAATCATGAAAGGAAAATAATTAACAACCTAATAGAAAAATGAGCCATAGATAAAAACTGATAGTTGAAAGAAAAAGAAGTTAGACTAGTTGATTCTTTAACAAAAAGATAACTTAGCACACTTTTAATTAATAAAATATTTCACATTCAATATACACCAAAATTCAATTTCTCACCTACGAGACTGGTAAAAATTCTGAGGTTTAATGACACTTTTATTTTTTAAGGCTCTGGAAGATAGGCATTCTCACATGTCCTTGATGATAACACAAAGTTGTAGAAATCCTCGGGAAAACTAGCAATGCTTTTTGGTTTGACTAAACTCTCTAGAATATATATCCTATACAAACAGCTGTACAAATACAAAATGGTATTTGTGAAGGTTATTAATTACAGCATTGTTTGTAATAGAAAAGAACCAATAATAGTTGAATATGGTATGTTAATCCACATATGTAATACTATACATCTGTGAAGAAAGATTGAAAAAGAAATGTATATTTGGTGTGGGATGATTTCTAAAACATATTTTTAAATTGAATAAAGTATTGAAATCTAGAACAGCATATTAAAATTCTAGGTGTTAAAAATTAAAAAGGGCTCAAATAAGAAAATATAATCATTTTTACATAAGAAGTAAACAATGAGCTAATAAAATGACACAAACCAGTGGTGGAGGTGGGCCAGGGTAGTTGAAGATTGGAAGGGAAATGAGACTTTTCCACATATATCTTAATATACGTTTTGATTTTTGAATTATGAATGTATTGCATTTCAGATATTTAAATAGATATAAATATATACTAATATAAATAAATGAACACTTCTAAGTCATGATACATGCTGCAAGGGAAGAGTAGAGGTTGCTGAGACAGTGACATAGCAAAATCTAATTTGGGTTGGTGTAGAGAGCCAGAGTAGCCCACCCCCTGTAGGGGGATCAGCAGCAAGGCTGCTGTCAACTTTGGGTGAACTCCAGAGAAGTGAAACCATAATAGGGGAATGTGTATGTCTCAGAGAAAAGCAGCTGGACCTAGCAAAAGATAACCAGCTTTCACTGACCTTGCTGCAAAATAGTTGTTAGCTGAGGTATGTTAACTGAAGTATGAGAATTATAACCACAGGCTGTTCTGGGTAACTGCACCCTCCCTCTGCTATGTGCTTTGTGAACATATAAAATAAAGTACTCTGAGGCCGGATGGGGCCAAAGAGACTAACACCAGCTTTTTGGACCACCTGGCCCACCTTTATATGTCTGTCTGTATATCTTTCTTTATCCCCTGCCGTTCCCTCTTATGTCTTTGAACGCTTGTGCAGCGTGGAATGCAGCATACACCAGAGATTGGGTGAAAAGTAAAGGGAGGCCTCTGAGAAATTGGTGTGTAAGTTGAAACCTGAAGGATGAGTGTGAGTCAACCAATAAAGCATTTCCAAGAGAAGAGAACAGCATGTATTAATGTATTTTGAGAAGAAAGGACAAAGGCTGATCAGGGAACTGATAGAATTTCGTTTGTTTGTTTTGAGTAATGGGGAGTGTGATATAGAATGAGGCTGGTAAGATGAACTGGGAAGCCAAGTAATAAACAAAAAGGCTGGTATGATGCTATTGCTATAGAATAGGCGAGAAATGGCAGTGACAGTGCAGATGGGAGAAACATACTATACAAGATGTATTTCAGAGGGAGAAACGTACTATGTAAGATATAAGTCAAGGACTTGGTAATCATTATGATACAGAAAAGTGTTTTGAAAATGTTTCTGAGTTTGATCAGCAGCTGAATGAATGGAGAACAGAAACCTTAAACAGAAAGGTGAATTTTAGGGGTGGGACGGAGAACATTTAGATCCAATTCTAAGCATGTTGATATGGCTGATTAGACAACTGAGTGCTGTTATCAGAACGTGGCTATTTCTATTGGTTTGGTGTTCAAAAAATATCTTTGTTGAAGTATTTTTAGGATTTGTTACCATATAAGTTGTATGAAACTATAAGAATAGACAAAGTTAGCTAGGGCAAGAGTATACGGTGAGAGGAAAACACGATTTAACATTGAGTCTTGAAGACCTCTTGCATCTAAGGACTCATATAGAAAAAGACCGACGAGGGAAAACGACTGAGAAAGAAAGGCCATAGATGTTGAAGTAAAGTCTGGAACCTTGATGGAGGTCATAGAGCCAAGGGAATACAGGGCTATAAATGGAGTGTAGTTACAGTCTGTCAAATGATGAGTCACTGAATTTATGAAAGAAGAATTGGTGTTTCTTAGGGACAAAAGCATAGTGAAGTGGGTTGAAAGGGGATTGTTGGTTGATAAATTGTTCTTGATGCATGCACCCCTCCACTTCTGCTTATGCAGAGATTGGTTCATGCTCATGTTTCTGCAGTTGGTGGTGCTGGATCCACTTCTGCTTCCACCTTCATGGACGATTCTTCCCATCTGACTATGGGCACAGGAACAGCACTGCACATGTGTAGCTGACCCAGTCCCCACCATGGGCCTCCTCACCTTCCTCTGATCACTGCTCAGTCTGCTTCTGTGGAGGAAGGACTCCATCCCTGCCTAGTGTCTGCCATGGGAGCTCCAGCTTCCACCACTACTTCTGGAAAAAATCACATGCCACATGAATGCCCTGATGAGCTGGATAATGCAGCTGGAAAGAGCAGAGGAGTTAATACCCTATGGGGTGAACTCTGACCGAGGCATCACAGACCCAGAAGTCAGCCATCGAATTGCTCACCATCGTTCCTCACTCCCAGCAATCTTTCCAAGATGTAAGCCTTCCATTTGGCCTTTCCAGGTACGTCTGTGTGAGTTGTGGCCTGCTGTCAAACAATCTGCCTTGTACTTGCTTTTGATCCTCTCCTGCCTCATCTCACTTTCCTTAAGTTACTTCCTCCCAGTCTTCCCCAACTCAGGCTCTGTTTCAACCTCTATGGCCATTCTTTCTCAATTTTCTTGGCCATTCACATCTCTTAACACTGCATGTGTGTGTGTTGTGTGTACATATACATACGTACATACTTCCTGGTAGGCTCAGAAATAAACATTTAAACTACAAGAGGCAAATGTTTGCTTATTAAATCAATAAAGACTTTTAACTGTATACTCTGTCATGTTGGGAGGGAGAATAGTAAAAAGCAGACTCTCGTGTATTGATTGTAGAAAGTAAAAACAAAATAGCCGCACAAATAATTTATTTTGAATATTTGGTTATTTATTTTTTCCTTTCTCGCTGCCTCTCCTGATCTTGAACATGTATTTCTGTAATTTTAAAATTTGTAAAAATTCTTATAGTCTTGTGCATTTTTCTGCAGCAGAAATTTTATATGCTATATAGTAGTCCATTAAGTGAATATGACAATTGATTTAGCCAGTCTATTAATGGACATTTAATTTGTTTCTATTTTTTCATTTTATAAATCCTTAAGTGTGAAGTGGAACTGAGGATCAAATGGTATCAACATGTGAAGAATTTCTTTTCCTGTTGCCAAATTTGTCTTCCATAACTGGTGAACAACTTTTGCTCCCACAAGCATTATTTATGGGTTTGTTTCCTTTATCCCTTATCATCATCAATATTATATAGTAACAGATGAACTCACTGATATGATAAGCAAAAAATGTCAGCTCATATGATATTAGTATATGTATCTGAGCTTGCCATTAACTGAAACCTTTGTACATACTTACTGTAGTTGTTCTTTTGTCTATTTTTCCTTTGTGTATTTTCTTACTTGGTAATTTTAAGCTATGCCCTAGAAGAACAAACAATTTTGGAAACTTTAACTTACCTAACGCTACATTTTAAAGGTTATATTACAATGAATGTAACCTAGGAATTTTGAATCCATTTTTAAAAGTTAAATTATTAACAAAATAAAACCTGTCATTCATGTTAGTTTTAAGAGGTGAATCCAAATTAATTATTAATTTATCAATTCAATGAAGCTGAAAAGGAGAAGAGAAAGGCAGTCTCTTGAGTTGCTATGCCTAACGGGAGAAAAGAGGCTCTTAATAGGAACTGTAAGGTTTTTGAGGGTTATTTTTTAGACAATTACCATGCAAAGTTTTATGCTTAATGTTCACATTACACAAAAAATAACACTAAATATTTAAAATCCAGATATATCAACTAATTAAAATTGATATATTGTGAACATTTGTGGTTATGATATTGTTGACTAAAAACAGCAAAACTCTGTGAAATGTTTAAAGAGGTTTATTCTGTTTATCTTGAGCCAGTTGACTATGGCCCAAAAAATAGTCTCCAGAGGTCCTAAGAAAGTATGCCTAACATAGTCAGGTTACAATTTGATTTGATACCTTTTAGGGAGACACGAGCAAAGACATAAATTAATACATGGGATATATACGTTGGTTTGGCCTAAAGAGGTAGGATATATTGAAGGTGTGGGTCTTACAAATCATAGGTAGATTCAAAGATTTTCTGATTGGCAGTTGGTTGAAAGAGCTAAGTTCTGTCTAAAGACTAGAAGTTAGTAGAAAGAAATGCTCGAGTTAAAATAATGGCAGTTGTAGAGACCAAGTCCTTGTTATGTAGATGAAGCATCCAGGTTATAGCTTTCAGAGACAGTAGAAAATAAATGTCTTCTTTCAGACCTTAAAAAAGTGTCAGGGCCAGGTGTGGTGGCTCATGCCTGTAGTCCCAGCACTTTGGGAGGCCAAGGTGGGTGGATAGCAAGGTTAAGAGATTGAGACCATGCTGGCCAACATGGTGAAACCCTGTCTCTACTAAAAATACAAAAATTAGCTCAGGATGGTGGTGCATGCCTGGAATCCAAGCTACTCAGGAGGCTGAGGTAGGATAAACACTTGAACCCAGGAGGCAGAGGTTGCAGTGAGCTCAGATTGTGCCACTCACTGTACTCTAGCCTGGGCAACAGAAGAGACACCATCTTAAAAAAAAAAAAGTTAGACTCTCATTTAATATCTCCTAGATCTGGGAAAGACCTAGAAAGAGAAGGAGATTCATTTACCCCACAAGAGAAGACTTTGCAGGACCATTTCACAATATGTCAAAGACATATATTTTGGGGTAAGAGTTACTTTTATTTCCTTTAGGGTATGCTATCTGTCATGTGATGCTATACCAGACTAAGATTGGAATTTGGTGTCTTATTGCCACACAGCGTCTGTTTTGTCAGTCTTGCGGTCTTCATTTCAATGTTAGTGCTGGTCAGTTGTACCTAAATTCCAATAGGCAAGAGGTATAATGAAACTTGCATGACCTCTCACACTGTGGCCAGGAATTCAGTTTTTTAGGTTTCTCTGTGGTCTTGCCCAGAGGGGATCTGTTCAGTTGTTTAGGGGTGCCTTAGGATTTTATTTTTGTTGTACAACATATAGACTCAGATAATTTCAAAATAGAGAATAAAAATCATTGACCAAACTCAAGTGGGTTAGGATTTATATTTGTGCTAATATTCCCAGACAGGATTACTGTGAATGGTTGTACAGTTTGGGCGTTGTATCAAAGTGCTTATCTTACATAAGAAAGGTAGTGCTGAATTACAGATCAGGCTCCTCAAGCCAAGACATGTATCTTGACAAGGGGCTGTTTCTACCCAGAGGAAGGAAAGTCTTTTTTTCTTTGCATAAAGATGAAGTCATGCTCCTCTCGTTAGGGGTTACATCTTCCCAGAGGGAGGAGGTGGTTTTTCATAATTTCTGCGGTTAGAAGCAGGAGGCTTTCCTAAGTCACCCACCAGACACTATGTGTTTTCCTAAGATATCTGCCATGAGCAGGCACCATGTGGTAGTTTGCACAAAAGTTAGCTACTGTTGTGTTACTAGCCTTCATAGTTTTCTAATAAAGTCTTATAAATGGCTGTAGCTCTTGGCATCTTGTCTTTTCATTGCATCTTTGTTGGGGGGAAAGAAACTTCTCAGAATTTATTCACTAACAGCTGGTAATGAGAAAGTTTTAAATGTCTAGCTAAAGATAAAATTTTATTATTATATTACAAAAAATGTCATCTATTTTAAAAATGCAGCATTTACAGAAATTTAGGGATAGATAATAGTATAGAAAACTATGTTTTTTATTAAAGAATATGTAAATTTTTCAGCCTTTATAACCATATGTATTTTATATCTATATTTAATTATATCTGTCTATATTAATATTTTCTATTAAAGGCCATTTAATTATATCTGTCTGTATTAATATTTTCTATTAAAGGCCATATATGCATGCACATAAACACACAAACACATAAACTATTAGTTTTGTAACCCAGCCTAATAGTTCTATATGTGAATTAGCTATAACCCTTACTGTCAGGCTATGTCACCATTTCTGAATTCTTATCTTTGTTTTGTTTCTTGATTGCTTGATATGTAACATCAAGTAATTTTTCTCTGGAAAGGCACATGAATTGTATATTCTAAGGTTTTATTCATAGTATAGCATGACAGCTAAGTCCGAGGTTCTCAGATCAGATAGGTACAATGTCAAATCTTTATACAATTATTTGTGACTCTAAATAAATTGAACAATTTTACACTTCATATTTTTTCAAATGTCCTATAGAAATAGTGTCAGGCTAATAAGAATAATATATGTAAAGCATTTAGCAGAACTTTAAGCACATAGAAAGAACTTGATATATATATTCTCTTTTATTATATATATATATATTAGATGGTTATAAAAATTTGAGGTCATAGTTTCTTTCAAAAAAGTAGACATTGCTTCACTGTGTTGGGCATTTAGTATTGCAAAATAAAAGTCTGATTCTAGCTGATATTTGGTTCCATTATGGATATTTTACTTTGTCTCCTAAATTGTTACTTATTGAAAATTTCCTTCAAGGTTTGAATTCAACGATATTGTGAAAATACATATGGTTATAGTTCTCTATCCGTTAATATTCCTTAAGACATTTGAAGTCTTTCAATCTTCACACAGTCTTTTTCTAAATACATAAAATGTATTATATTACTAGTATGTTTTATTTGATATGCTTTCATTTCAGTTAATCTCATTTTATATTCAGGGATATCATATGTATGTTGTTTATCTTTCATACCTTTGACATTTTCTCATATTTCATCTGTCTTTTTGTTCTGTATAATTGTAGAGGTTTTTAAGTTTTCCTTCCATAATACCAATTCATGTTTAGTCTACTTCAGTTAGTGTAGATTTTAATTCTGTGAATGCAGAATTTTTAGTTTACTTGCATTAATTTTTTATCTGATGTCATTTTTATATCATCGAATTTTGTAACCTCAGGTTGTTTTATATCTATACCAAACTGCTGTTTCCTCTAAATATTTTTCTACATGTCTTTTGTACCCTGTAGAGAAAACCAAACTCTCCTGTATTTTGTTCTCAAATTTTCCAACATGGTACTTGTACTAATTTGTCTGTTATTCCTCTGAAGTTTTAAGATGCTATTCTCTTTCCTTTCCTTTGCAGTCATATTCCATAGGTTATATGGCTTATTTTAATGCCATTTTGGCCATTTATTAATGATTAGGGTATATTGGTTACCCTTGGTTATACTCTATTACCACTTGAGGAATTTTGAATTTTATTCTCACGTCTCCAAGTATAGGGCAGGATGATAAAGTTGATTTCGATTTCATTTTCCATATTTTAGCTAGCATTTCTCTTTTATACAGAGGTGGCCACTTTTCCAGACTCGATTCATGCTTCTTCAATATCCCGAATCGTCAAAATATAGGGGAAGTTCCAGTTTCCGTTATGCACAACCACTGTTTTTGGTTTTTGTTATTCCTGATTCTTTCTAATCTACCGTGTTTGTCTCATGGTCACCAACAAATAAAATATAGTGGGCTAGAATCTGTTGTTTTCTGGGAGTTGTTATCTCTGAATAAAAATAGAAAGCCAGGGCCGGGCGCGGTGGCTCAAGCCTGTAATCCCAGCACTTTGGGAGGTCGGGGTGGGTGTATCACGAGGTCAAGAGATGGAGACCATCCTGGTCAACACGGTGAAACCCCGTCTCTACTAAAAAAAAAAAAATACAAAAAATTAGCTGGGCATGGTGGTGCGTGCCTGTAATCCCAGCTACTCAGGAGGCTGAGGCAGGAGAATTGCCTGAACCCAGGAGGCGGAGGTTGCGGTGAGCCGAGATCGCACCATTGCACTCCAGACTGGATAACGAGCGAAACTCCATCTCAAAAAAAAAAAAAAAAAGAAAGCCAGGGAGATAGTTGGAGTGAGAGAAACTTTAGCTACATTTAGACATACAGTTGTGTAACATTGTGGTCCCTGATCAGTTTCTGGTAGGTGTAGATCTCAAAACTCTGAGTTCAAGAATTGGAAATGTAAGATATGTTTAGCTATCTCCTTTCACTTTTGTTGGTTGACTTTTTTTCTATTTTACAGATTTTCATCTGAACTTAATTTTATTCTGTTGCACAGTTTTACTTGTGTTTTTATTTTTTATTTTTATTTTTTTTTTCCTGTTTTTCTTTTTCTTCAGTGTTTAGAGAAACATTAGTCAGGTATACATTAAGGAGTACTGTCATGAACACTTGAAGACCTATCTGAACATTTTTCTGATATCAAAAATTTGGAAACAACTTAAATATTCCACAATTCTATTTTTTGGTTATTGTTATATAAATTGTGACATTTATAACTTGGATTATTATGCCTAATTCAAAACCATATTTTAAAACATTCTTTACTGACACAAAATGTTTTATGAAAAAACAAGATATATATAATTGGATTATTCCAGTCTTGTTAAAAATAAGATATATATACATTGCACAGAAAATATCTTGGGAAGAAATACATGAATATGTTCAACATTGGCTGTCTTGGGCTGGTGGTATTTTGGGTGAATTTCTGTATTTTTTACTTGTATATATATTCAAAATTCTCTTCAATAAGCAAGTGTTTATTGTGAATCTAAGAAAATTAGATTTTGTTTTGCTTTGTTTTATTTGTAAAAAGATAGTGAGATTCTTAAAAAATAGTGATTTTGGCCAAAGGTTAAAAAACCAAAATTACCTCAAGGCATACATTTTACTATTTAAGCAATACATAAACAATTCTGATTAAAAAATTTTTTTAGTATTAGCCGTTTTGAGTAATACCAACTTCAAACAAGTATTTCTAAGATTTTTCAGAAGAGAAAAAAATGGGTAGCTTGAGCAGAGGAGGCTGAATTGTAATTTATGTAGAATTTGTAACTCATATTTGAAGATAATAATGTTTGTTTGTATTTAAAATAAAAACTCCCACTTCCCCTTTAAGATCTGCCAAGATCATAATTGTTTTGCTTGACTTAAGAATAAGAAAATACTGGAAAAGGTCACTATTTCTGTCATAGCATGAATCTGAGCATATTCAGCAATTTGATTTTGGCTAAAATAACATGCATGGTCTGCACATCTATGTGGCATACCAAGTTGAAATAGAACATTGTGCTTTCTCCTCATCTGTGATGAACATTTATTTTTTAGTTCTTTATTTTCAAGTAAAGAACTATATGATTTGTAATTAATATAGTATACTTTTTTGCACTCCAAGTCTTATCACTTATTTTGTTTTAGAACAGCACAAATTTTGAAAATCAAATATGATCATTGTACAAAAGATTCATAAAATTGTGCAAAGGAGTTGTAAGGAAATAAGCTGACCTATAATATTAGGATAATAAATGTGTAATCAAATACATGAGAATTATTTGATATTAGAATTAGTGTATTAAAATCTATATATCTATGTATAATATACTTGTTTTTTTGAGACAAGGTCTCGTATTGTCACTCAGGCTGGAGTTCAGCCTGCATGGCCCACTGCAGCCATGACCTCTCAGGTTCAAGCAATCCTCCCATCTCAGCCTCCTGAGCAGCTGGGACCACAGGCACGTGCTACCATGCTCAGCTAATTTTTTTGTAGAGATGAGGTTTTGCCATATTTCCCAGACTGGTCTCAAACTCCTGGGATCACGTGATCTGTCCACCTCAGTCTCCCAAAGTTTTGGGACTACAGGTGTGAGCCACCATACCTGACAAAATCAACAATTAGAAAATTATTTCTAACTGTAGAATGAATACATAGGCTATATACATATTAAAGTGTTATGCTAAGAATAGTGCCAGAATACGTCTAGTTATAGCTATATTCATTTCCTTGCTCCAACAGCGGCTGGTTTAATTATATCAAAGAAGAGGAAATTAATTACTTAATCAGTAAGGAGAGATTCTATTGCTCCGCATGTGATTAGTGATAAGGAGACCAGTCTCTAGAAGTAGACTGAGTTCAAATCCCTATGATGTCATACTTACTTACCCAGGGGAGGCAGGTAGTAGTTGTAGCGTGAATTCACTCCAAGAGATGTCCTTTACAGAATTTAAGATAAATATTTCCTTCTAACAATAACCAAACTTAAGATAGGCAGGAGAGAATGAAATGTGGGGACTTGCATTAATTAATCTCTGCTTCTCTTGCTCTGCCAGTTTCGTTCTTTCCCACTGCATTGCAGGCTGCTCTATGGGCAACTGCAACTTTGCATATAGCCCTTTACCTTTGAGGCAACAACCTTTATGTATTTGCCAACAAAAAGAAGAGAACATCTATCTCTGAGCTCTATTTCAAAAAATCCAGTGCAATGACTGGCCAATCACAGTAACTGTGAGTGTGTATTAGTTTTTCATTGCTGTGAAACCAATTACCACAAATTTAGTTGCTTAAAACAAAACACATTTATGATCTCAGTTTCTGGGGCTTAGGAGTTTGAATGTAGGTTAGCTGGGTTCTCTTCTCATGGTCTATCTTACAGGCTGAAAATGAGTTGTTGGCTCGTTCTGTAGTTTCATCTGAGGTTTGGAATCTTCCTCTTCCAGGCTCATTCACATTGTTGGCAGAATTAAGTTCCTTGTGAATGTAGGAGTGAGATCCCTATTTTTTGTGATGGCTGTCAGCTGGGGCACACTTTCAGCTACTGGAGGCCATGCTCATGTACTAACCACTTGGCCCTCTGACATCTTGGCAACGGACTTCTCCAAAGCCAGCGGAAAAACCCCTCTCTTGTCCTGCTGCAATGAAGTCTTACATAACGTAACATAATCATGGAAGTGACTATTCCATCAAATTCATTGGTGTCACCCACCCTCACAGGAAAAGAATTATATAGAGTGTGAGTACCAGAGGGTGGGAATCTTAGGTGTCATCCTAGATTTTTGCTTATCATAGGGGCTAGAGATTTGGCCTTGGACAAATCAGAGTCATTGTCCATTCCTATAACCTCACAGAGTTCACTTATCCTCTGCTCTTCTCTTCTTTTTCTCTGACATTTCAAGGTGTAAGATAATGGATCTTCTCCCCTGGATATAAAGCCTTTGCAGTTAGGGTTTTGCTGTCTTTTCTTCCCTTGTCCTGCCTCCAAGATACTTTCTTCATCAGAATTTCTCAGTGTTTGCTGAACTGAATTCATTAATTATGCATGTTAAATGTGCTAATAATCTCTTTCAGAAATAAATTCCCACCTGTCCTGGCATATGCCTTAAAAAAATCTATCAGGAAAGCTATAAATGGACCAGAGCTCTGAATTACTTCACAAGCACCAACTTAGACATGAAAACTCTTTTTGTTTAGTTCCAATTTTTAACATGATATTTAAATTTTAACTTAAGACAATGAATATAGAAAAGTCTGAATATTTATCTTGGATTTTGAAGTGAAGCCACTTTATTAAATATACCATATTCACTCAAAGTAAATTAATTTGGATTAATTTGATTGATTGGATATCTTTTCATAAAAGATCTGTTGCAATGACTATTTTTATACTGTGTAAATGAACATGCTAGAAAAATGATACCATAAATTTTTAGGAAATTTTACATTGCAGAAAAGGCCAAGCCTAGTTACAGAACTAAAATAAATAAACAAACCTTTTGGCATTATGTTTAAGAAACAAAATACGGATGAATAATGCTGCTAACCCATCTTTCATTTTCTTTCTCTTATAGTTCATGCCACCAAAATAAACCTTATGAATTTTATAGCAACAATGTCTTTTCCTTAAATAGTGATAGAAATCTGGCTAATTTTGAAATGTATGACAGATTATGAAAGTGTTATTTTTGTGACAAATTTTTGAGTAAAATGTTTTCTTTAAAGGAGGACAGTAAAAAAGACTTGTAAGAATAGGAAGTACAATGAGACCAGGAAAGACAAAAAGCTGTATCATTGCTTTTTTCCAGGTTTAAAGAAGGATGTTTTAATGCTAGTCTTCAATGCTTAAGTATGATTTCATTTTAACCTTACAAAAGTTCAGTTTTCCACACTCCAGAATGTGATGGATCTTGGCTTCTCTAAAGAGTAAAGCATGAAGAAAGAAAAATTCTAGTGGATATTGCCAAGAATTCTGAAAAGTACTCTGTGTTCAAAGCAAAACCATACTTGATAACGGCAGGTTACAGTAATCTTGTAAACCATGGATGATTTTTTTCAGAGTGATATGACTTATGTTAAAGTTTATATTTGCTTTTCCAAAAACATTTTAAATATTTTGCAAAGGTTTAAGTCTCAATGGCACCTAAAAACAAGGAGATGGACAGTTTTATAATGTATCTTCATCAAGTATTCTAGAAACATTCATTAAGTGCCTACTATGTAAGATATTGATTAGGCTCTATGAGTAATAGGAAGACCAGTAGGATACAAGTCTTCCCTTCAGGAAGTGTACTGCCTAGTAGGGTTAATAAGATACCTATAAATAATTATATACAATGTCAGATTTCATGAGTAACAGTGAGAGGCCCTGAATGCCACAGAAACACAGAAGAAGGGGATATGAACTAAGAAATTCCTAGTAAAGGTTTCAGGAAAAAGATGAAATAGAAGGGAAACTATTGAACATGTATAAAGTGAGCTGAAAATGTTCATGGAGGACTTCAATGGGCAGAATAAGGAATTAGGGAGGCCAGGGAGCCATTGAAGATACTGTGAGGAGGAAAGTAACATTATCAGAATTGACCATTAGGAAGATTAATCTATAGATAGTTGAAAATGGATTAGAGTGAGGGGGAAGCTAGAGATGGAGACAACTGTTTATAGATCAGTCTAATAAGAAGGGATGACAGGCATTCAGATTAAAGAGAAAGAGGGCCTGGATTTAGGTAGTAACAACAGGAACAAAGAGGAGCTAAAGTTGTGTACAGTAGGAGAGTATATACAACACTCACTAGAATGTAAGCTCCATGAAGACGAGAACCAGTCGCAGGTGCTGCTATATCCTCACTATTTAGCACTGTGCTTGACACACAGTATGCATTCAATTAATTAACATGTTAAAATTTCTTTTTACTTTATTATTTATATTATTAAATTAATATTATTTTAATTGACAAATCATAATTGTTTAATTTTAGGGTACAATAGCTGCATATAATATGAAACCATTAAATCAAGCTATTAATCAATATATATTTTCTAATTTTTAATTTTTGTGGGCACACAGTAGCTATATATATAGGGTATATGGAGATATTTTGATACAGGCATGTAATATGTAACAATCACATCAGAATAAGTGGAGCATCCAGCATCTCAAGCATTTACCCTCTGTGTTACAAACAATCCAGTTATACTCTTTTAGTTATTTAAAAATGTACAGTTAAATTATTATTGACTATAGTCACTCTGTTGTGCTATCAAATCCCAGATCTTATTCATTCTATTTTTTTGTACCCATTAATCATCCCCAGTTCACTCTACCCTTCCCACTACCCTTCCCAGCCTCTGATAACGACCCTTCTACTCTCTATTTCCATGAGTTTAATTGTTTTGATTTTTTGATCCTACAAATAAGTGAGAACATGCAGTTTGTCTTTTTGTCCCTGGCTTATTTCACTTAATGTAATGACCTCCAGTTCCATCCATGCTGTTGCAAATGACAGGATTTTATTCTTTGTATGGCTGCATAGTACTCCATGTAACATTCTCTTTATACATTCATCTGTTGACAGACACTTGGGTTGCTTTCAAATTTTTTGAATGGTGTTACAGTAAACATAGGAATGCAAATATCTCTTTTCTTTCTTTTGGGTCTATACTTAGGAGTGGGATTGCTGGATCATATGGCAGCTCTATTTTTACCTTTTTAGGAACCTCCAAACTGTTCTCCATTGTGGTTGTACTAATTTACATTCCCACCAACAGTGTACAAGCATTTCCTATTCACCACATTCTTGCCAACATTTGCCATTTGAATAAAAGCCATTTCAACTGGGGTGAAATGCTATCTCATGGTGTTTTTAATTTGGATTTCTCTGATCAGTGACATTGAGCATCTTTTTGTGTGACTTTTTGCCATTTGTAGATCTTCTTTTGAGAAATGTCTATTCCGATTTTTTTGTCCATTTTCAAATCAGATTATTTGTTTTTTATCCTAAAGGAATGTTTGAGCTCCTTATATATTCTGGTTACTTTAATCCCTTGTTAGATGGATAGTTTGCATATATTTTCCCCCATTGTGTGGGTTATCTCTTCATTTTGTTAACTGTTTCCTTTGCTGTGCAGAACTTTTTTAACTTGATGTGATCCTATTTATCCACTTTTACTTTAGTTTCTCTGCTTGTAGGATACATAAGAAATCTCTGCCCAGTCCAATGTTTGAGAGAGTTTCTCCAATGTTTTCTTTGAGTCTTTTCATAGTTTGAGATTTTAGATTTAAGTTTAATCCATTTTTATTAGATTATTTTACATGGTGTGAAATAGGGGTCTAGTTTCATTCTTTTGCCTATGGACATTCAGTTTTCTTAGCACCAGTTGTTGAGAGATTGTCCTTTCCCCAGTGTGTGTTCCTGACACCTTAGTCAAAAATGAGTTCACTATAGATGTATGGATTTGTTGCAGGGTTCTCTCTTCTGTTCCATTTGGTCTATATGTCTGTTTTTATGTTGATGTCATGCTGTTTTGGTTACCATAGCTCTGTAGTATAATTTGAAGTCAAGTAATATGACTCCTCTGATTTTGTTCTTTTTGCTCAGGATAGCTTTGACTATTCTGAGTCTTTTGTGGTGCTGTACAAATGTTAGGGTTTTTTTTTTTCAACTTCTGTGAAGAATATTATTGTTATTTTGATAGAGAGCACATTAAATTTGTAGATTGCTTTAGGTAGTATGAACTTTTTAACAATATTGATTCTCCCCATTCATGAACATGGAGTATCTTTCCATTTTTTGGTGTCTTCTTTTCTCATCAATGCTATATATTTATGTATTTTTCATTAATGCTCTTTTTTCCATTAATGTTTTCATCGTAGAGTTCTTTTGCTTCTTCGGTTAATCCCTAGGTATTTAATATTAATTATAGCATTTGTATTTCAGATTATCTTCTTGATTTCTTTTTCAGATTGTTTGCTGTTGGCATATGAAAATGCTACTAAATTTTGTATTTTGATTTTGTGTCTTGCAACTTTACTGAATTTGATAATCAGTTCAAATAGATTTTTTGGTGGAAACTTTAGGTGTTTCCAAATATAAGACCAAGTCATCTGCAAATAAGGATAATTTCACTTTTTCCATTCCAGCTTGGATGGCTTTTATTTCTTTCTCTTGTTGCACTAGCTAAGACTTACAGTACTATATTCAGTAACAGTACTGTGTTCAGGACATCCTTGTTGTGTTCTGGATCTTAGAGGGAAGGCTTTCTATTTCTCCCAATTCTGTATGATACCAACTGTGGGTCTGTCATATATAGCTTTTTATTATGTTGAAGTATGTTCCTTCTATCCCCAGTTTATTGAGGGTTTTTATCATAAAGAGATGTTAAATTTGATCGTTGGTTTTTCAGTATCAATTAAAATGATCTTATGGTGTTTGTCTTTCATTCTGTTGATATGACGTCTCACACTGATTGATTTTTATATGTTGTACCATCATCCCTGGGATAAATCCCTCTTGTTCATGATGAATAATCATTTTAATGTGTTGTTGAATTCAGTTTGCTAGTATTTTGTTGAGGATTTTTGCATCAGTGTTTATCAGGGATATCAACTGATAGTTTTCTTTTTTCTTTTATTTTTCATTTTTATTTTTACGTTTTTCAAGACAGAGTCTTGCTCTGTTTCCCAGGCTGGAGTAATGGTGCAATCTTGGCTCACTGCAACCTCTGCCTCCTGGGTTCAAATAATTCTGCATCAGTCTTCCTAGTAGCTGGGATTACAGATGCATACCACCACACCTGGCTAATTTTTGTATTTTTAGTAGAGATGGTATTTGATATTTCCCCATGTTGGCCAGGCTGGTCTCAAACTCCTGAACTCGAGCGATCCATTTGCCTTGGCCTCTCAAAGTGCTGGGATTACAAGCATGAGCTTCTGCACCTGCCCCAGTTTTTTTTTTCAAATACATCTTTGTCTCATTTTGGTATCAGTGTAGTACTGGCCTCGTAGAATGAATTTGGAAGGATTCCTTTCCTGTGTTTTTTGGAATAGTTTGAGTAGGATTGGTATTGGTTCTTTAAATGTTTGGTAAAATTTAGCAGTGAAGCTATCAGTTCATGGGCTTTTCTTTGTCAAGAGACTTTTTATTACAACTTCAATCTCATTACTTGTTACTGGCCTATTCAGGTTTTGGATTTCTTCATGTTTCAATCTGGGTAGATTGTATGTGTCTAAGAATTTATCAGTTTTTTATAGGTTTCCTAATATATTGGCATGTAGTTATTCATAGTATCCTCTAATGATACTTTGATTTCTGTGGTATTGGTTGTAATGTCTGCATTTTCTTCTCTCTTTTATTTTTGTCTTAGTCTGGCTAATGGTGTGTCAATTTCATTTATCTTTTCAAAAAACCAATTTCTCATTTTGTTGATCTTTTGTATTGTTTTCTTCATTTCATTTATTCCTGCTCTGGTCTTTATTATTTATTTTCTTCTCCTGACTTTGGGTTTGGGTTGCTCTTACTTTTCTAGTTTGTTATTTTATTTTATTTTAGATGGAGTCTTGCTCTGTCACCCAAGCTGGAGTCAGTGGCATGATCTCGGATCTCTGCAACCTCTGCCTCCCAGGTTGAAGTGATTCTCCTGCCTCAGCCTCCCAAGTAACTGCGACTACAGGTGCCCACCACCACATCTGGTTATTTTTGGATAAAGGGAAGTTTATTAAGTATTAGCTCATATGATCACAAGGTCCCAAAATAGGCTGTGTGCAAGGTGGGGAGCAAGGAGAGCCAGTCCAAGTCCCAAAACTGAAGAACTTGGAGTCTGATGTTCGAGGGTAGGAAGCATCCAGCGCAGGAGAAAGATGCAGCTGGGAGGCTAGGCTCATCATTTCCTTTTCACATATTTCTGCCAGCTTTATATTCATTAGCAGCTGATTAGGTTGTGCCCACCAGATTAAGGGTGGATCTTCCTTCCCCAGCTCACTGACTCAAATGTTGATCTCTTTTGACAACACCCTAGCAGACATACCCAGGATTAATACTTTGTATCCTTCAATCCAATCAAGTTGACAGTATTAACCATCACAACAGCTTAACACTGATTGGATAAACACACTAACAAATAAGCAAAAAGAAACCAGTAAAAACTCTACACCTTAATTTTGTCTCCCTGCTTTTTAACTTTTTGTTGTTTCTATTTATATCTTAATTGTATTGTCTATGTCTTGAAAAGTTATTGTAGTTATTATTTTTGATCCATTCATATTTTTTCTTTCTCCTTAAGACCTGAGTAATTGACAAATCACAATTATACTGTTATAATAATCTGTGTTTTTCTGTGTACTTACTATCACTAGTGAGTTTGATTCCTTTGGATGATTTCTTTTCCTTTTTTTTGTTTCGTTTTGTTTTTATTTTACTTTAGGTTCTGGGGTACATGTGCAGATCATGCAGGATTGTTGCATAGGTACATACATGGCAAGGTGGTTTGCTGCCTCCATCCGTCCATCACCTACATCTGGCATTTCTCCCCATGTTATCCCTCCTCAACCTCTCCACATTTGGATGACTTCTTATTGCTCATTAACATCCTCTTTTTCATATTGAAGAACTCCCTTTAGCATTTCTTGTAAATGTAAACAAGTCTGGTGCTGATGAAATTCCTCAGCTTTTGTTTATCTGGGAAGGTACTTTTGTTTCCCTCGGGCTGAAAGATATTTTCCCTAGATATACTATCCTAGGGTAAAAGTTTTTTTCTTCAGCAGTTTGAACATCTCGTGTCACTTTCTTGACCTGTAAGGTTTCTTCTGAAAAGTCTCCTGCTAGATATATCGGAGTTCCATTGTATGTTGTTTCTTTGCTTTTGCTGCTTTTAGGATCCTTTCTTCATCCTTCATCTTTGGGAGTTTGATTATTCATAAGTCAAACTCCCAAAGAGCATCATTAAATTATTAAATACCTTGAGGTAGTCTTCTTTGTGTTAAATCTGCTTGGCATGCAATAACGTTCTTACACTTGAATATTGGTATCTTTAACTAGGTTTGGGAAGTTCTCTGTTATCCCTTTGCATAAATGTTTTACTCCTATTTCTGTCTCTACATACTCTGGTCAGAGGAGGTTCCAGAGATGCCATCCAAAAGCCAAGCCTTAGGCCAGGTGTTGTGGCTTATGCCTGTACTTCCAGCACTTTGAGAGGCCGAGGTGGGTGGATCACCTGAAGTCAGGAGTTCGATACTAGCCTGGCCAACATAGTGAAACACCAAAAATATATAAATTAACCATATGTGCTAGCTGGTGGTAGATGACTGTAATCCCAGCTATTCAGAAGGCTGAGGCAGGAAAATTGCTTGAACTCAGGAGGCGGAGGTTGCAGTGAGTTGAGATCATGCCATTGCACTCTAGTCTAGGCAACAAGAGTGAAACTCCACCTCAAAAAAAAAAAAAAAAAAAAAAGCCAAGGCTTGGAATTGGAGATTCCAATGCTCTTCTTGACTGTAGCTGAGCTGGTATCTAAGCTGGTTTTTTGTTCTTATGAAGGTGCTTTTTACGTAGATAGTTGTTAAAGTTGGTATTCCTGTTGGGAGGATGATCAGTGGAGGCTTCTATTTGGCCATTTTGCTTGGTCTCTTCTCTCAAATTAATTAATATTTTTGAATGAATAAATGACGGGAAGTTGAATATGAGAAAAGAGGTAGGTATTGTACTTACTTGTATATTTGTCACATTTCTACCACAATGTGGTTTTGAAGACATATTCACCCAACAGCTGGTGAAGATATGGGCTTATTTATATAATAACAGATATATAATTGAGACTCCAAACAACATATTTAATAATAGAGAGTTCACATCGTAAGATAGTAGTTGCCTCCATTATTGCCTAAATGGCTTTTATGTATGCTTCTCCATCTAGCAAATAAATTATTTTTCTTAGGAATCAACATGTTGAAATATCATTAAAGCTATACCTTTTTTTTTCCTCTTGAAAGTGAAAACCCATAATTCTCTTAAATTTTTCACTTAATTTCTCTATACTTAATTTATTAGGGCCTAATAAAAGGGTAAGGCAGGAACAAAGCCACATTATTTCAAAGGACATCTCTTCAGCAAGGAAAGCATTTTGCAGGAAACCATATTGATTAGCTTGCTACCTACTTTATTGACCTAATAGAGAGACTGACGTAAACAACAGTTGATGATAATGTTATGATAATGTTATTTAAAATAACATTGTTTACACAGCAAATGAAAGGTCGAAGGCCGTATTGAAAATATATACCCATTATTCAATCTACTTGTTGGATTTTGAATTGGATTGTATTTCTCAAAGCCTAGAAGCTAATTCAATGGTGATAAGATCATTTTGTGGTATAATTGCCTTGACATCTTCTACTCATTTTATTTTTATTTTTATTTTGAGACAAGATCTTACTCTGTCACCCCAGCTGGAGTGCAGTGGCAGGATCATGGCTCACTATAGCCTCAACCTGCTGGGCTCAAGTGATCCTCCCCTCTCAGCCTCCCAAGTAGTTGGGACCACAGGCACACACCTCCATTTTATCTTTTAAAATTACAGAGATGGGTTTGGAGAGATAGGGTTTTGCCATGTTACCCAGGTTGGTCTCCAACTCCTGGGCTTACGTGATCTGATCCACCTGTCTTGGCCTCCTAAAGTGCTGGGATTACGGGCGCAAGCCACCATGCTTGGCCAATACCTTCTACTTGTAAAAGCTCAGAAGATATGCAGAATCCTCAGGAATGAAAATAAAACAAATATAGTTCACATCTATAACTATGCTTGAGTTAATAATGGTCCTTGTCATCATGGAGTTCCTAATCTAGCTGAGGACATAAATGTATAAAAAGTAAATTTGTATGCTACAATCTAAACAAAGATCTACAGAGATGTAAATGTTTGTGGCCCGTTACTTCATTGACAGTACATATAAGTCAGGGTGCAAGGAGGAGAGGAGAGAGATGAGGTTGAAAAGTGAATTTGGTGAGAGGTACATTATAGACAACAAATATTCACAACTCCATGCATGATTATATAGTATCATGTGTGTATTTCAGAAAGATCACTCTGGCTAGCAGTGTGTAAGAGAGATTAAGAGCATCAAACAAGGAGACATAACCCAAGTATTAGTGTATTAGCAGTAGCTGCAGTGAACCAATGCTGGTTGTCTTTCAATTAAGTATTCACGCTCCACTAAGCACTCTTCAAGCTTACTCTTCACCACAATAAAATTTCCAAAGAGATGCTTAGCTCGTAAAGGGAGCCACAGGATCTGCACTGAGGTACAAACTCCTAAACATGATACATGTTTTCTAGACAGAGCAAGAGCACATGTGCGTGTGTGTGTGTGTGTGAGAGAGAGAGATTTAAAGCTTTCAATTAGGTCTGTGACAGTAGTAATAATGAAGACTTAATCAGCCTAAGAGGCAATTTATAAGTGGAATCAAAGAGATTTGGAGGATAAAGTGGCACTGGGGGGTGAGAAAGGCTCTGAGAATGAAGAGGTGGCGATTTTCATTTGATTGTTTGGGTGAAGGATCCTTTCCTCAGGAAATGGGCTGGAAAAGGAAGTTACAAATTTAGGTTTGAAAATATGGTTTTGAATCTTGTAGGGACATCCAGATGGAGATACCCATTTTGGAGCTATAAATACTTCTCTGAAGCCCTGGAAAGACATGAAATCCAAGACGGAATGATTGGAAATCTTGAATATGGTTGAAATCACAAAAGTGAATGAAATAGCCTACGGTTAAGGAAGGCACCACGGGTCAACTCAGTTTTTAAGCTGGCAATGTCAGAGGACACAGTGACACAGACTAAGCAAATGGAAGCACCAGGGAAGGGAGATGTCAGGGAAGCTGAGATCTCCGGGTTCAATCAACATTGTCAAATGCTACAGAACACACACACACACACACACACACACGCACGCACGCGCGCGCGCGCGTTAATAAGGAGCGGGGCTTCATATAAAGCCACATACTTTATCTTAAGCCAAAACTAGGCTATTCACAGCCATATAGTCGACTTCTGCTTTTTATTTTGTTTTGTTTTGTTTTTAAATGAGATGCCAATGTTTCCCACTCGCGTTCTCCTTCATCGCCCTTCCCTTTCCTCCCTTCTTCCATGCAGAATGCAATTCTCCTCCACATTTCAATATTTTGGGACTTTCCTCTCACTCCTCTCCCTTCCCAAGGCTGCCTGTCTGTCTCCATGGAAACCATCGCTTAATTAACCCAAAGCAGGGAGAGGGCAGCACTGGCCCAAATGAAAGCCGCCAGAGCATTTGCAGCAAGAGCTAGAGCAGAGAGAGAGAGAAGGAGGCTAAAAGGAGGCAGGCTGCGAGGTGGGCTGTAGCGCAGGCAGGAATCCTGGGCAGCTTGGGCCGCCGCACCCCAAGCAGCGCCAGCACCTCCTGGACCAGTTGCCCCGGCACGCGAAACTAACAAAGCACAGGCGCAGGGCGCCTGCAGGTCGGGGGCTGGGGCCAGACGTCGGTCAGGGCGGGTTGCAGGAGCTCCGCGGCACCTGAGACTTAGCTGGGCATCCCCTGCACTTTGACTTCTTCCAGGTGTCTGCTCTTTCCTTCTTTCTCCACCAGTCTAATTATTGTTTAAACCTCCTTTGGTTTATCCTCTGCCTCTCTCTCCCCATTTCAAAAGTCGGCGCTTTTTGACTCTAAAACAGTGCGCGTTAGGGCAGGGGGTCTTCACGCATACCCAGGGCAAACACAGTGACTCACAGAATTGAATTTGAGTGGGGTTTTGGACTTAAAGAGCAGCCATTCAGGAGCTTTTCACTTTCGCATTTTTATTATGGCACACTGCCTTCAAAATTCCAGTTTACGCTTAGGTTTAAGGAGGAAATTAATATCACAGCCCTAGGGATAGAACACTTACCTCAGGCTGCTTGGCAAAATGGGCAAGGTTAAAGCTTTGTAGTTTTGTGGAAAAGTCTGGATTTAATTATTAGGCATTTATTTTTAACTGGATTGCGTTTTATCTGAGTTGAACTCCTGCTTAATACGAACTAAAGAGGATTCTATAGGAAGAAACTTGCTTTAGAGTGAGCTTTAAGGAGCTTCAAAATTGATCCTGGGAACCTGTTTACTATTAAAATGGTATTTTCAGTTTAAAAAAAAATATATATATATATTACAGGAGTATTATTTTATTCTTTGTATCTTAAATTTGAATATAAAAGTTTTTAGGTCCTCAGGCCTCCACGTTCCTATAAAATGCTAGACAAGCTTTTTAGAGGAATATATTAAAAAATAAATTGAGTTCAAACGAATATTGAACATTTTTTCTATTTAAGTTTCAGTTTCATCAGCAGTATTTTGAAATATTTTTCATTATGATGGTGTAATTTTAAAATGCGAGGAATTAGTTCCAAAGCAGTAGCAGTTGCGTAGGTGTTCTAGATTTCCATTAATTGAGGTTAAATACTTTCACACAATGAGATGTAATTTTGTCTAATTGCCTGGTAATTCATTTTATTTCTAACACCTCCTTTATACTTAATTAAAGCAGTTTCTAGAAACAAGTTGTTGTTTGTTGGAAAGTACCAATGTTTCCAATTTTATTTAGTGGAAAAATTATGCAACACTCACTTATTAATGCCTTAACAGTTAATTGGTTGAGCAGTCACTCTAAATTGAAAAGATGTGACATTAAAATGATATGCCTACACTCCATTTAAAGAATATCCAATAGTTTAGTTTTGAAGTTAAAAATATACATATTCAACTGAACTGAATACACTTTACTTTCCAGATGGAGAAATTAATTATTCTACTGCTCTGGTTACAATATGTTGTTAAGGTAAGACATTTCTGAGTGCACCCTCTTTGGAATAATTAGCTAATGGGCAGGATGTGATTGCATTGAGTCTATCATTCTGGAAAATGAGGAGTATATTGAAGTGAAATAATGCTAAATATCAGATACAGAAAGAAAAATTTTCTTTGCTAGGTGTCACTCACATATGTATTTTTGTTGCTTAAAAATTGTGTCTGGGATGATCATAGAGATAAGTCAGAATCTAGAAAAAAGACAGGGTATAATAGCACATTTCAGGGTTGTTTTTAGCAGGAATTTAGATTTTCCTGAGAGTTGAAGTCTTTTTTGTCATGGAAGGAGCGTTAAGCGTCCCTGAACCTCTGGTCTATCTTACTTTGTTTGCTAACATTTTCATTACATATAAATGAAATAAGGGTCTAAAATAACTCAGTGTCAAACATTTTGTACCCACATGTATTTTCTTTGCAAATGTGTTGTCAAAAATGCCTGCAAAATAATTCTGTTTTGCAGACATCACCAATGTTCACAATTGGAAGTCCAGGAGGATTTGCTGTGTTTTTTCTGTGACTTTGAGTCTCTTCCCCTTCCCTGACCCCAGGGGCACATGTTTCCTAGTTAGAGAGACATGGATCTTAAATTTCCATGCTCTTATTTTATTTGCTTTAAATTTTCAAAGTTTAATTATAAATAGAATAACTGACAGTAATTCATGTGTAGACACTGACACCACTGAAATGTTTTAAAATTGTAATTTGATGTATTTTAGTTGTCATTTTAATAAATCTGTTTATAAAAGAACAATGAAGAATACATTTTTATTGCTTTTTACAGTTTCTTCTCATTTCATTTTAGATCTCAAAAAAATTTCATTATGTATCAATGAATAAGCAAACAACAGAAGTTTTTATTGAGTGGGATGAATTTCCTAAGGGAGGAAGTCCTGAATTTTATGTTTTAAAATATCAACTTGTTAATAATTTTACTCAAAAAGTAAGAAATCTTTTCTTGGTTCTGATAACAAGTAAGCATAATATAAATCTGTTGTTACCAAATGCCACATGGTAAATAGGAATCTAATAGTTACCAGGGTTTCTTATTTTATTAATATATAAAATGCTAGCATTTTCTGAAATATCCTCAATAAGTAGTTGATCAAACTAATATTTAACTTTTTCATAGGAATGACTGTCTTTTTAGAATTTATATGCCAAAGGAGAGAATTATTTTAAAAATAAAGTCTTTTATATAGAAATAAACATTTCATGTATATGTTTATATTCTGTATTGAAAAACTGCTTCTTATGAAGGAGATATACAAAAGTCAAATTTTGAATTAATGCGAGTGGCATAGAGATAATGTTCAATAAACATTTCTTAAGCAGATGAATCTAATTATTTACAGAATGTAAAAAGTATTCTCACAGACTCACAAAGGCATCAGAAATTAATAACAGTAAAGGAAAATGAAGACTATCACATCATTTTACAGTCCATGAGATATGGACAAATTTTAAGTGAAAAGTCATTTCACTTAACTCGTAAGTAATTATATGTTGATCAATTATGTCAAGTATATTATCTGTTATAAAAGGTAAAATTTTCATTACCAGATAATTTGAATTTTACAGTATTTAACAGGTATATAATGGTACTGTAAAATTATAATAGTATTATTTTTATATAATTTAAATCTCAGAATTTTTTAAAAATTATAAACAAAGGTAAGAAATTAGTTTTCAATTTTTTTTGTTTTTTTTTTGAGACGGAGTTTTGCTCTTGTTACTCAGGCTGGAGTGCAATGGCGCGA
The DNA here is from genome assembly GCF_049354715.1 of Callithrix jacchus. Taxonomy (NCBI): domain Eukaryota; kingdom Metazoa; phylum Chordata; class Mammalia; order Primates; family Cebidae; genus Callithrix; species Callithrix jacchus. The sequence goes on from NC_133510.1 coordinate 83,129,589, forward strand.
TCTCGGCTCATCGCAACCTCTGTCTCCTGGGATCAGGCAATTCTCCTGCCTCAGCCTCCCGAGTAGCTGGGATTACAGGCACGTGCCACCGTGCCCAGCTAATTTTTTGTATTTTTAGTAGAGACGGGGTTTCACCATGTTGACCAGGATGGTCTCGATCGCTTGACCTCGTGATCCACCCGCCTCGGCCTCCCAAAGTGCTGGGATTACAGGCGTGAGCCACCACGCCCAGCCTCAATTTTGGTATTTTATGTGTACTAGTATGAATGGATAGGTATAGTGGAGATTTTAAGTGTTATCCAGATTATGTAAAAAGTATAATGTGGTTTTGTAATCTAATTCATTCATTCTATATAGGGTAGACGAATCTCCTATATAGTCTAGAAAATATTTTATGGTAGATAATATGTTTTCCCATCTTGTCATCTTGTAACTGTGTTTCATTCAATTTTATTTGAATCTGTACTAATTATTCTCCCTGACCTTTTAGGTGGAATCTCAACTAGCAATATTAAAACAATAGCAACAAGTACAAGTGTTTCTTTTAACTGCAGCTTGACCTTTTCCAAAGACATATTAGTGTCAATATCTTTTAATAATTCTTCACAAGTTATGCAAAATAATGTTATGGTTTATGAGTGGGGTAATTTAAAACCTGCATCTTTATATGCTTTCACATTTGAATTCAAACAGTTACATTTGGATTTCATAAATATATTTCAGAGACTGGATGTTCAAGTTGAAACAGGTATAGACACATTTGGTTCATCATTAATTATATATTTATTATGTATTTTGTAGATAAGTTGGCAGTTGTACTGTTCTTTTTGAAAGTGATTAATCACTGCAGACTGCTTGTAAACAAAATTAGCATAGCCTCCTTTTTTTGACTATATCATTCTGGTATCTGACTGATTATTGAACAAGCTGGACTTAGTAATGGTAGAAACCAACTTACCAACTTTATTTTCTTCCCAGCACTTCCTTTAAACTGTACCAAGTGGGTCTCTATTTCTTAACTCTGACAATGGGTCCTACAAATTCCATAGCATTATAGGTTACTTTAATGAATAAACAAACAGTAGATTTTCAGGTATTAAAAGATTCATTACAATATATTACAAACACACTGATCTTTCATTCCATTTAAAGCTTCTCTATTACTCATGTATGATCAGACCTAAACACAATTAGGAAAAGTTTCGGGGAAAGGTAAATGTGTTCCATTTTGGGGGTCTTCCTAGTTTCATGTCTTTCCTCCACAGGTGGGAACAGGTAGAAGGGGACAGAATCAGATAGCGGATGAGGGCAAGACACTCTTTGTGACAGTCTGGGAGTCCCATTTTAATATCCCCTACAGGAATAATAAAAAAGACACAGTATATTATGCAAGTGAAGTATAGAAACACTCAAATAGTAAGAAAAAATACAATAGGGTAATTAAGCATCCTATCTCCTGTGGGGGTTAAAAAAGACGAAGATCGGGCCGGGCGCGGTGGCTCAAGCCTGTAATCCCAGCACTTTGGGAGGCCGAGGCGGGTGGATCACGAGGTCAGCAGATCGGGACCATCCTGGTCAACATGGTGAAACCCCGTCTCTACTAAAAATACAAAAAATTAGCTGGGCACGGTGGCGCGTGCCTGTAATCCCAGCTACTCGGGAAGCTGAGGCAGGAGAATTGCCTGAACCCAGGAGGCGGAGGTTGCGGTGAGCCGAGATCGCGCCATTGCACTCCAGCCTGGGTAACAAGAGCAAAACTCCGTCTCAAAAAAAAAAAAAAAAAAAAAAAAAAAGACGAAGATCTTCAGAAGATCCTTCTCACATATTCTGACTGTGTTGGATTGAGGCACTGGTAGAGTATCAACGTGAATTGATGTGCAGTATCTTCTCTGAACAGGCTGCTATTTTCTCCAGGCTTTTTGTGGTGCATAATCTGTGGTGCATGAAAGCTAAGCAGCATTCCACCTTTTTCTGGAAGGTAAACACTTTCAAAGTCAAGTATTGGAGAGCAGAATTCTTAGCAAGCATTGTGTCAAGTACTCCAAAATAAAAGGAAACCTGAAATACGATAAAAAGCTTGCTACCAGTACAAAAGTAAGGGAAAGGAAAGGCAACCTAAAGTAAGGTTTTCCTTAGAAAAAATCTGTATTTTTAAAAATTTTTAATGAAGTTATAATTGGACAATAATTCGGTGTAATTCTTAAAGCTATATTTTAAAAACTATTAATCGGTGGTAATTCATTTGCTACTTGATTGATAAACACAGCTTTAGTATTTTTATTGGCTTGAGAGTAGTATAAGGAAGGTGTACACTTAATACTATGAGGTTTTCGTAATTAATTTGTATCCATGTTAATAAATATAATTATGAAATGGTATATTACTGAATTCTTCTTTAACAGGACGTTTTTCTTTTTGTAGGATCATGTTTGCAAGGATGGACAGCATTAAAAAATAACTGTTATAGAATTAGCAAGGAAAGAAAGCCATGGAATATAGCCCAGCAACATTGGGAGTTACCCTTAAGTTCTGCACACCTTGTGGATATACAAAATAAAGAGGAAAAAAATTTTGTATTTTCATATCTCAGGTCAAACAATCAAGTAATAATATGGACTGGTCTTAATGATATGAAGGTCAGTAAATATAAAGAAATACATATATTGTGATGAATGAAACTTTATTATCTATATTCATTCATGCATTGTTTATTCATTAATTTCTTCCTTTATTAATTCAATACAGTTTCTCTTTCTATATGTACTCCATTTTAATATATTTTATAGGCATCTTTTTTTAAGTCTAATTTTGTTTTAATTTTGGTATTCCCCAGACTATATCTAAGTTCATTTGAATGATCGCATCCATTTCTTCGCTTAATTTACCACCTAAATCAATTATTCCTAAATTCTTTATCTAGTCTGCTTTCCATTTATGTGTGCAGGCATATATCTCATTTTCTTCTGATTACTCCTCTGGGACTTCTTGCAGACACTGTAACATTGCCAATGAACTTGCATTCTCCCTCCAATCAAATCTGTTTCACTTCCTTTCTTTTTCACCTCCACAAACAGTACAATTATATGAACCCCCAAAACATGAAAAATGTTTTCCATTTTCTTCTTTTTACTCCACACATAAGACTTGTGAAGCTCAAGTTACTAAAAGCAATACAGAAAGATCTGGTGATTTTATTTAACACTAGTGAGATAACACTTTGGACAGTCTCATGAAACTTTATTTGGCTAGAATTTTATAGAAAAACCCAAGACTTAACATAGTCATCTCTGTCTAGTCTGTGTTTTCTTCTTGATGATCCATTGGCTTTTATTTCCTGGCACTCAAAGATAAATCTATTCTCTATAAAATATTCTTATCTATAGTTATCTCAGGCAGATCCTACCAATTTGATGCCATCTTTCCTGTGGAGCTTTGCATAAGCTTAGGAAAACCTCTAGGAATCTTTAACTGCATTTAAAAGTTATTCTTTTGAGTTTTCTTTATCTTTTAATAGGCAATGAATAAAGTTCTAATAAAGATCCTTTGAAGTCCAATTCATCTTAGACATCTCAGATTCTCTATCTCAGTATGTCAGTCTCTTTTGTAAGTAGACCCCTTAATGTGTATATAGTGTTTCCTACTGTTAGCATAATATATCAGGAAATTGGGGCACAGGGAGATTCATTTCCCTTTATGGACATGCCTTAGATGCTACCCTTAACCACAATATTTTGAGGTTGACATCAAAGTTACCTGCTACCTCATAATCTCCATGGTAGGTTTGGAAAATAATCAATCCTTTAAGTAAATCTGTGCTGAGTAAGTGAAAATGTGTTACGGGACTTCAAGAATAAAGAGTGTGTCTTATTCAGCATTCCATTCTTAGTTTCAAATTGGGATTTGGTACTTAGCAAGAACCTAATGAATGAAAGATTAATCGTCTCTTTCTTCCATTTTGGGAGGCCTGCATAGGTAATATTTATTTAGTTCTCACACCTTATAGTTGTAAGCTGCTATCATCATTCCCATTTTATACAAGGAAAATAGATCTTAGTGAGATCCTGGGGCACATAACTTATCAATGCCCATTCCAGGCCTTGAAACTGTATCTGTCTGACCAACTCTCATGCCCTAATCATTTGAAATACTGTCTCTGATCCTATGCCTATTTTTAAACTGTAGCAATACATATGCAATAAAGCAGACTTTTATGGTATTTCTTCATTTTGTTAGGTGGAATTTGAATGTACCATTTGAAAAGCTCTTTAAAATGTCCATAGGAAACAGGTCTCTTTAATTCTCATCCATACAGCTTGGTTGGCTCTGTGCTTGATTTTTTGGGGATGGTCTGATAACAAATATAGTAATTGTTTTCATAGAGTTCATTATCTCTATAAGTACTACATTTATTCTTTTAAGGAGCCGTTATGTGTTTGTTGTATTACAAACATACTCTCTAAACCTATTGAAAATGATGCAAAGTAGTCATGATTATTTCCACTGCATAGGTGAGAAAGTTTAGTTTCTAAGATTAGTAGTTGCCCAAGAGTAGATAATAAGTGGCAGAAATATCATTAGGATGAAGGAGAATTGGGTCAAAGCTTATACTTTTCTTTTTCACTACCCCTCCTTGAAAGGGGTAGTGAAATACTATCTAGAGAGGTATTTATTACTTGTGAAAATTGGGTTGGTGACATTCACCAAGGACATCCTTTAGCAGGAAGGTATCAACAATCTCTCCTGATGCATGCAATTCATTTGATGATTTCAAATGAAGTAACTAACATTTAATGAATAATTTCTCTGTGCCTCACTGTGTTGAGCCTTTGAATGTACTGCCTCTTTAATCATTGCAACTGTAAGATGTAGGTTCTATTATTATACTCATTTTACAGATGAGAAAATAGAGGCAATTTGCCTGAAGATATATGGCTAATGAGTAAATGAAAGTGAACTCTGTCTCTAGTTTCTTCTTCTTTTTTCTTTTTAATTTTTTTTGACATGGGTCTTGCTCTCTCACCTAGGCTGAAGTGCAGTGGCTGAAGCAGAGATTACTGCTGCCTTAAACTCGTGGGCTTAAGTAATCTTTCTGCCTCAGCCTCCCAAGTAGCTGGGATTACAGGCATGAGCCACTGGCCTGGCTCCAGCTACTTTATCATGAAGGAAATCTACATAAAAATATTAAGGGGTTGATGATATTAAAATCTTAGAAAATTTTATAATAAAATTATGACTAATTAAAATTTTCAAATACACATATTTAAAATGCAGTGATTGAAGATAACGTACTTTTCCTTTTAATTGGCTTAATTTTTTCATTTTATTACAGAAAGAAGGTCTTCTTACATGGGCAGATGGATCATCTTTTGGCCTTAAGAAAAATGAAATCTTTTCTTTTTCATTGGTAGCCAAGAATGAAACACATTGCTACATTTTACAGCAAAATCCAACTGGATCAAACTATTTCTTTACAAGAGTTTTCTGTCATGTTCCATTGCCATATATTTGTGAATATGAATGTAATTATTTTTATTACTTTCTTATATTCATGTATCTTTGTATTATTTAATATTTATTTCTTTATTTTCGTTATGGAATTATAATTTCTAATTAAAAATCATTCTCCTTTCTATTTTTTCAGTACCTTCTCTGCAAGAAAGCTTTGTGTTTTATCTAAAGGACATTGGAACAATAGAAGTTGTATTTAGTTGGAATAATTTAAATTTTTGGAATAATTTGAATAAGTGGGTGAAGTTGGGATATAAGATTATCATTAAATATTCTTTAGATTATACAAGAGAACAACATTTTGAAAGCATACCACCAAATACTACAGGAAAAGCAATTACCCAGCTGTTCCCTGGTCACATTTATAGATTTTTACTCTTTGCAATAAATGAATGTGAGGCAAAGACTACTTTAAGTCCAATATTTACTGTAGAAACACGTAAGTTACAAGACATTTGAAAATATAATTTAAAAAAATTTTAATACTGTCATTGGAAGATATTTTATGAGGGTCTGGTATTTTCTCATATAACTCTGAACCCACTTCTATATTTGATGATTTTAGGCTGGGTGTAGTGGCTCATGCCAGCACTTCAGGAGGCTGAGGCAGGTGGATTGCCTGAGGTCAGGCGTTCGAGACCAGCCTGCCTAACATGGTGAAACCCTGTCTCTACCAAAAATACAAAAATTGCCCAGGGGTGGTGGTGCATGCCTGTAGACCCAGCTACTTGGGAGGCTGAACCAGGAGGTAGAGGTTGCAGTAAACCAAGATGGCACTACTGCACTCCAGTCTGGGTGACAGAGCAAGACTGTCTTAAAAAAATTATTTTAATTCACAATGAATCTGTTTATGTGTTGGTTTTTCTGTTAAACTACAAACCTCAGGAGGAAAGAAACTATGTCTTATTTGTTTTATAGTACCAGCTAGACTAGTGCCTACCTCATAGGAGGTGATCAATAAATTTTTATGGAAATGAATTTCCAATATTATGGAATTTTCAATTTTGTGGAGCTGAGAGCAGGAAAGGAACAGCTATGTATCCCTGTCTTTAATAGGCTCATACTAAAGTGAATTGGTAAATAAAAATAAAAGTAAACAAAACTATACAGCGAAATAATAACCTAAATATCCAACCAGTAGTTCATTTAATAAATACTGACTTGGATTCATACAGTAGACAACAGGAGAAGACTCATAAAAAGGAGAGGCTTAGAGTCAAACTTGAAGGAATAAAAAGCATGTTGTGAGCAGAAGTGCAGAGAGAAGAATGTGTGGAAGAAGACTTGTGCAGATTGACAAGAGAATTTACTTGGCTGTGAGGGTAAAATCAGCGTGGGAGGTAGATGGTGCCAGATTTGGGAATGCCAGGGGTGTCTGTCTCAGATACTTGGATTTGACCTTAGAAGCAATGGAAATCCATTAAGATTATAGTTTCTAACATTTGTTTTACATCTTCCAAAGCACTTTCAATGGATTATCTCATTCATTCCTTGCCTCAACCCTGGGAGGAGCTATATAGAAATGAGAAAACTAAACTTCCAGAATGTTAAGTAAACTGACTAGAGTAACATGCTTTGTTAAGCGACCAAGCCACGCAAGAAGCCGGATCATCTTATTGTAACTCTTGAGCTGTTGCTCCTAGAGAAAGAATCAATAATGTGTTAGTACATATATATTGAGGAATGGGGGATGAATATAGGTTTGAGGCCATGTGCAAGGTACTATATTAAGAAAAGTAATCTGGAAGCATTCATTAGGACAATCACTGGCACTGGATGAAATGGTTAGAGTAGGGAAACATTTCGGTAAGAGGATGAGTGCCTGTGTCGCAGTGATAATGAGAATGAAGGGTGAATAACATAAAGTCTCTGCCCTCTAATCTGACAAGGCAGAAGAGGTAAAAGACATACATAGTGTGTGATCACTGAATGCCATACATGCTGTTTTGGTGGTAAGGATAGTAATGTAATTATTGAACAACAGCACGTGTCAAACACTGTGCAGAGTGTTTCACAGTCTTCACCTCATGTAATCTTCACGAAAGCTTTATGAGGTACCTACTAATATAATTCCTGTTTTACAGTTGAAGAAGGTAAGTAATTTTCTCAGGGAGTGAAACTTGAAAGTGGAAGAGCCAGGACTGAAACACAATTTTTATTTCCTTTCCAAGATAGAGTATTTGGAAATACTGAAAATTGAGAGATTATTCTGCCAAATCATATCACTAATACAATGTATTTTTTTGGATGTTTTCATCTCCCAGGCCCTTTGTCAGCCCAAAATTTCAGAGTTACACTTGTTACCCCAACAGAAATATTTTTAAACTGGGATCCTCCGGAGCCTGTATTTTTTCATCATTACCTTGTTACTATTTTGGATGTTGAAAACAATACATCAGAAGAGGTGTTTGTTGAGAAACACAACACAGCAACAATAATTGGAGATCTCAAGCCTTTTCATCATTATCTAGTCTATCTATTCAGTGTAGCAGAAAGAGGAACTTTAAGTTGTTTGGAAAAACCACTTTCAGTCATTACAGGTAAGCATGTTGCCTTTTACTCAAAACCATCTAAACTGATAGTTTCTGTTTCTATTTCACTGTTATGCAATATTTCCATATAACAAACCTGCACACTTACCCCAAAATCTAAAATGATAATAAAAAGAAATAGTATAAACTGCATATTTCAAAATATAATTTTGCTGATATTTTACTATGTTGTCTTCACAAGTACAAGTAAAGTTGAACATGTTTTTGAATGTTGAATAGCAATTCTAAGCATGTATTCAAAATACTAAATTTATTTAGATTTACACGAATTCTTTAATTATTTCAATCTGCATTTTTTTCCTACCAAAGTCCCAGAAGACACATTCTTTGTCATAGACTTAGGTGGAAAATAAATTTATCTTTTTTTATCATAAGATAAACAAATTATCACATGAATATTAGTTCACAAAGTTCTTTTTAGTAACACAAGACCCAACGAACATATTTTCGTAGGTCTGCATATTTTAATCAGTTGTAGTTGGTTCTTCATTTTCTCACACAGTGTAATGGGTTGACCTCTAGGGGGCAGTCTCATCCTAGCGTTTTTGACAAATGTTTTTCTACCCTCCTCTTAACCTCTGCGGAGCAGTTTTTGAATTCTTGTCTGGAACTTAATCATTAAAGTAATCGACTGTTTAATTAATAATTCTATTTATTCCCTAAAATATAAAAGTATTTTTTAAAGATAAAACATTTTCTTACAAAACAATGCAAAGCTAAGAACATTTTGGCAGTATATCCTTGTAAGTGTAGTGTGTGTTGTTTTTGTCTGTGTATTTGTCATGCTGTTGCAAAGTTCTTTGGAATTTCAACAGCCAAAATTAAAACACCCTAGGGCTGAGGTAGGTAGAATGGAAAATCTTCATGTGCACAGCCATAGATTAATTAACCTTCCTATACTTATTGGGAATGTTTAAGATTCTTTGAAAATAATAACAATAATAGATACAATTTAATGCTTACTAAAAGCCAGTGCTTAACATACAAGTATTCAGTGTTGCAAATTCTAGTAAAAATATTTTTCCAATTGGATACTAGGTAGCAGATGTTTTCTCTTCCCCAAGCTCAGACAAAGTATCCTTCCATTGGCAAATGCTTGTTTGGTTGGGTCATTCACACTTTAAGAAGGCACTTTCATTTTTAATTGACAGATAGACCAGGAGGATTTTTCACATATCTATTAATTTTGAAGTCGACTTAAAATCTTCTAGGACATATACCTATTTAGTTCATAAAAGGTACAATGCGAGTCTGCATTATTAATTTTTTGGGTCATTTACTGTGTATATTTACTTGTAAGCTGATAAACCAGTGCATGTCCAGGGTTTAGTAATCCAGTGTTCCTTTACTCTCTTAAGCTTGAGGCAATATTCTTTTTTCCATTCATTATTCACTCAATGAATTATTTTTCAGTATCAAGAATTGAGCGAGGCACTAGAGATGTAAAGATGAAGAAGACCTAGTCTCAGTAGATTTATGCACTAATGAAATGAGACAAATGAGTTAACAGTGATAGTGCTGCATTATAATTGCCATTATAGCAGTTATGTTCTGGATACTATAGGAACCTGGAGAGGAATGAATTCGCCCAAACTCAGGTTGCAGATGGTCATGGGTAAGTGATGTGCTTAATCATAAAGGAGTAGAAATTAGCCAGCAGGTGGCAGTAGGGAGGCAGAAGGATGCTGCAAGTAGAACTAACGGAACGTGCCTGGGCAAAGGCCAGAGAAGCATTTCTAAGCAGACCTAGAAAAGCTAGAGGAGGCTTTTTTCTTTTAAATTTATTTATTATACTTTAAGCTCTGGGGTACTTGTGCAGATCATACAGGTTTGTTATATAGTTATACATGTGCCATGGTGGTGGTTGCCTGCAACCATAGCCCTGTCATCTATATTAGATATTTCTCCAAATGCTATCCCTCTGCAAGACTCCCACCCTCTGCTATTCCTTCCCTGGCCACAGGCCCTGGTGTGTGATGTTCCCTTCCCTGCGTCCGTGAGTTCTCATTGTTCAACACCCACTTATGAGTGAGACACCCACTTATCTGTAAGCATGCCGCATTTGGTTTTCTGTTCTTGTGTCAGTTTGCTGAGAATGATGGTTTTCAGTTTCATCCATGTCCCTACAAAGGACATGAACTCATCCTTTTGTATGGCTGCATAGTATTCCATGGTCTATATGTGTCACATTTTTTTTTTATCCAGTCTATCATTGATGGGCATTTGGGTTGGTTTCAAGTCTTTGCTATTGTGAACAGTGCTAAAATAAACATACATGTGCATGCGTCTTTGTAAGAGAATGATTTATAATACTTTGGGTATATACCCAGTAATGGGATTGCTGGGTCAAATGGTATTTCTATTTCTAGATCCTTGAGGAATTGCCACACAGTCTTCTACAATGGTTGAACTAATTTACCCTCCCACCAACAGTGTAAAAGCATTCCTATTTCTCCATGTCCTCTCCAGCATCTGTTGTCTTCTGATTTTTTAACGATTGCCATTCTAACTGGTGTGAGGTGGTATCTCAATGTGGTTTTGATTTGCATTTCTCTAATGAGTAATGATGATGAGCTTTTTTTCATGTTTGTTGGCTGCATAAGTGTCTTCTTTTGAAAAGTGTCTGTTTATATCCTTTGCCCACTTTTTATGGGGTTGTTTTTCCTTGTAAATTTGTGGGGGTTTTTTGTTGTTTTTTGAGACAGAGTTTCACTCTTCTTACCTAGGCTGGAGTGCAATGGTGCGATTTTGGCTCACTGCAACCTCTGCCTCCTGGGTTCAGGCAATTCTCCTGCCTCAGCCTCCTGAGTAGCTGGGATTACAGGCACATGCCACCATGCCCAGCTAATTTTTTGTATTTTTAGTAGAGATGGGGTTTCACCATGTTGACCAGGATGGTCTCAATCTCTTGACCTTGTGATCCAATCCCCCTCGGCCTCCCAAAGTGCTGGGATTACAGGCGTGAGCCACCGTGCCCGGCCCAGTAAATTTGTTTTTAAGTTCTCTGTAGATTCTGCATATTAGCTTTTGTCAGATGGGTAGATTGCAAAACTTTTGTCCCATTCTCTTGGTTGCCAGTTCACTCTAGACACTGACATTTGAACATTAGGAATGGCTGGAGAACAGAGGGGCTAGAAAATGTAAGCTAGGCACAGAATACAAATACCCCTGATACATACTCTGGAGTATATATTATTTGGTAACACTGAACCTTTTGGGGGTCATGGAACCTTTTGAGAATATATAATAATTTACCTATTTCGTATAAGAATGCAAATGTATGCACAGACAATTCTGTAAGCAAATTTAGCACTATCATAGACCCACCAAATCCCAGCATTTCCTGAGTCTCTGCTTATATGTGGCATTCAGTAGATTACATCTAAGTCCTCCATTGTAGTAAATGTTTAAATAGCTTTTTAAGTTTTGCAAGTATATAAGAATAATTTTCTGAAGTTGTTTCACCCTAGTATCTTATTGGGTAGTTTTTCTAATTGGATCACTCCTGCATTTTCTGATAATTTCACATAAATAATTAATTTAAACATCAGCTATAATTTTGTGAAATTAAGTTATGGGATGAACAGACTAAGGGTTCCACACAGTATCTTCCTGAGAAATTAAAATGTGATATTAAATTGCACTGATAAAGACAACTTTAAAACAGATAAAAGTTCAAATTATAGTTTCTGCAAACTATAAAAATCAGAGAATTCTTTAAAGATTTTTTTAAGTAAAATAACTAAAATGTTTAAAATTGCATAATTATCCTTAGGGACATGAACTAATGATTATTATAGCTGAGAACTATTAAAAGATCAGGAAAAACACAATAGACAAACAAGACTGTAAGGAAAGCATTTACAATTTCCAGAAAACTGTATGGTAGTAAAAAATCAGAAGGCTTGGTGTTGAATAAATAAGCTTTTATTCAGCTTGTGCAAGGAGACAAGCTGAGGTATCATCTTCAGTTATTATTATAGAGTATCAAGAACATTCTCCAATTATATTATGCATGAACAGTTAGCATAACCTGTAATTTCCTATTTCTAATAAATGTCATACCTTTAAAAAATCAGAAAAGTAATATCATTTAAAATTGCAAATATTTTATAATAAATACCAGTTCTGAAATTGTAAAGACATCTATATGTCAGTGACTCAAAAAGTTATCTATCTATATAACTTTATATGAAGCCTAGACCTTTGTCCCAAACTCCACATTCAAACATCTGTCTATGCATTATTGCTTGTTTGGATATCTATGAGATGTTTTAAATTCAGCATGTCCAAAACTGAACTCCGATGTTTCCACCCAAATCTGCTTTATCCACAGCCCTTATCAATTCATGGTAATTTTGTTCATCTAGTTGTTTAGTCAAAAGCCTTGCAGTTGTTCTTGACTCTTCTGTTTCTCTCACAACCCATTCCCAACCTGCCAGGAAATCTTATTGGTTCTATCTTCAAAATAAATACACACTGACATTACATCTCCCACCTCCTGCTCCCTGTTTCTACCACTGGCCCTCCATGTAATCTGTTATTAATGTCATGGCCTAAGTGAGTTGTTTTTCTTTTTCTTTTTTTTTTTTTGAGACAGAGTCTTGCTCTATTGCCAGGCTGCAGTACAGTGGCATGATCTCATCTCACTGCAACATCCACCTCCTGGGTTCAAGCGATTCACCTGCCTCAGCCTCTCAAGTAGCTGGGACTACAGGCATATGCCACCATGCCCAGCTAATTTGTGTGTGTGTGTGTGTGTCTATGTGTAGAGATGGGGTTTCACCATGTTGGCCAGGTTGGTCTTGATCTCTTGACTTCGTGATCTGTCCCCCTTGGCCTCCCAAAGTGCTGGGATTACAGGCATGAGCTACTGTGCCCAGCCCCAAGTGAGTCTTAAAAATTGGGAATGATCACGCCTCTGCATATAGTTCAGTAGTTGCTACCCATATTACTTGGAGCAAAAGCCTTTGAGACCTTGCACGAACTGGCTTTCTATTTGCCTCTCACCTCATCTTATTCTCTCCTTCATTCATTCTAGCTTTCCTTTTGCCCCTGAACACATCTGGTAAGCTAGCACTTTAGGGATTTTACTTAGCTGTTTCTTCAGCTTTAATAACTCTTTTTCCAGAAATCCATATGTCTAACTTTCTGAACTCCTTCAACTTTTTGCTGAAAACCCCATCTTTTGAAAAACATCTGCCCTGAAATCCCTGCTTAATACCACAACTTCCTCCTTAAAGCCACCACATCCTCCCTCTCACTCATCCTGGTTTACTTTTTATTTTTTCTGTAGCGCTTATGACTTCTGAAGTTCTCTATGACAGATGTATTTATCTTATGTATTGTTATTATCTATTTCATCTATGAGAATGTGGACTCCATAAGGATAAGGATCTTTACTTTTTACTGATTTTACTGATGTACTCTACGTGCCTGGAAGAGTGCCTGGCACTTGGTAAAACATGATTAGTCTCAATAATGGAAACATAACTCTGATGGCACTCTGAAAAATATAAAGAATTTGTCGAACACTTGAGGATTATGTTTTTGTTTTTCCTTGATTTGTAATGTTTACTTTTAATCATTTTAATAAATTTTGCATAGTAATAAGATATACTTGTCTCTAAACTTGACTGCTTTTCAAGACATGGTGACATAAGAAATTGTATAATTTACTTTGAACACTAATATTGAATTGTTTTTATTCAATAGTATGAATAATGCTAACTAATATGCTAAGGTGTGTACATCTATTTATTTGTTTACTTAAGGTATTAATCCACCTAAGACAGTTTATGTAAAACCTGAGGATGTGGGAGAAGACAGTATAATTCTTCAGTGAGAACCTTCACAAGATGACTGCGAGATCTACATTCAAATTAATTCCATATCAGATCCAAGTGAAGACATGAAGTTTTTTATAAAGGATGCTAATGAAGTCAAGATTGATAATTTAATCCCTGGAAGGACATATGGCATTCAAGTGGCCAAAATGACTAATGGAAACTTGAGTGAGCTGGTAACTATTCAACAAACTCTAAGTGAGAATCAGATACTTTTTGTTCTTATGAGATATTTACTGAATTGAAGATATTGTAAAATGTTCCCTGATACACCCCTCCAGTAGCTGGTTGCATCTTTTTAAGTAGATTTTGTTGTGCTTTATTTAATGATAGCCTGAGAACCTGAAGCAATTTGCATCCTTTTGTTTTTCCTGAAAATGCTTCATGCTTGTCTGAAGGCAGCATTGCCTTGTGATTAAGAATTTGACTTCTGAGCCACAGAGCATAGGTTTGAATCTGGGTCCCACTGTTTGAGTAACTCTGGGCAATGAATTCAACCTGTTTATCCTTCATTTCTGTATTTGTGAAATGAAGAAAACAATAGTATATGTTTCATGGGATTGTTCTAAGAATGGCTAATGTGATAAATGTAAAGACTGAGAATAGTGCCATACACCTTGTTATATGCATATAATTATCATTATAGTCACAAAGACATGTCCTTATATTATAGCACATTGAAAAAAATATCAACAGTATAAAAGGCTTGGAATGAAACTAAAAAATGTTTCTGCCTGGCTGCGGTGGCTCACGCCTGTAATCCCAGCACTTTGGAAGGCCAAGGTAGGTGAATCACCTGAGGTTGCGAGTTCGAGAACAGCCTGGCCAACATGGTAAAACCTGTCTCTACTAAAATCCAAAAATTAGGCTGGCGTGGTGGTGCACATCTGTAATCCTAGCTACTCAGGAGACTGAAGCAGGAAAATCATTTGAACCTGGGAGGTAGGGGTTGCAGTGAGCTGAGATCACGCCATTGCACTCTAGCCTGGGTGACAGAGTGAAACTCTGTCATAAATAAATAAATAATGTTTCCATGTTTTTTCTTAAATATGATTAACTCAAGTAATCATTAAGCAGTTACTAGGGAGGGAGAAAAAATAATATTTGTAAATTGAATATGTAAATACAATAAATATTTGTAGATTGTGATAAATACTAGGAGGAGAAAAGGAAATTGATGCAATAGAGAGTAGGTGAAAATGGATGGTGGGTTTTACTGTAAATGGGCTGCAATGGAAGGAAGTTAAATTTGAATGGAGGCCAAAGGATAAGAAGGAGCTGGCATGGGGCAGGATAGAGAAAGGGTACTCCAGGCATGAACACAAGCATAAAGAATGCAAGACAGGAAAAGAGCTTAGTGCATTTAAGAACAAAAGAGGAGTGTATGTGGTACATCTAATCAGGAGGGAGAAAAGTAGAAAGAAATGATCTTGGAAAGGCACGCAGGGGTGAGATCACACAGATCCAGTAAGCTATGCTTTTGAGTTTGTTCTGAGGGAAATGGGAGCCATAAGGGTCTTATGCAGGAGAGTGACAATCTGACCTATGTTTCAAGAATTTCCCTCTTGCCATATGTAAAGAATGAATTATAAAGCAGCAAGGCTGAAAGCTGAGGAACTGGGTAGGATGATATCACAGAAACCCAAGCAAAAGATTATGGTAATCAAGGGTAGGGACAGTGCAGAAGGAAAGGCAGAGACATATTTTATTGTGTAGAAGTAGGAAGTCCAAAATAGGCTGCTTTTGATGAATGAAGAAGGGGAGAAACTTAGGCTTTTGACTTGAGCAATTTGGGTGCTTGGTGATGACACTGAGGAAGAGAAAATTATTGGATCTTACAGGCATTCTAGCTGACAATAAAGGCAGCGTGATTGAAAAAATAAGAATTGGTCCAAAAAATTATGCAATGATAATATCCACACTCAACCAGCACTGGATCTTCCTATTTAACCATCCAAAGACTAAAACTAAATGTACATGTGGAACTTCCATGCTTAAATTTTTAAGAAAACCTACCTAAAGATAATTATAATATGAAATAGTTATAAAAGAGAAGACTAAGAAAGAGATATTACCATGAAGAATTATTTCATGCCTATAAAACAACACACTAAATACTTACTGTCATAGCAGAAGGGAGTAAACTATGAAGATAGAAAATGATTTTTCTTCTTAGCTTATTTTTTAGCAGTCTGAGGTTAGAGAATATCCCCATATCATCCCAGGGCCTGTTTTATCTCTCAAAAAATTTGAGATATTGAATACATTATTTCTAAATTTCCTTCCGGATCAAAATCAAAAGCCTTATAATTCTTTGCTTCTAGGGTACTTAACATATTTTGATCCATCTGCCATCTAAAATGTAAACTTGTTTTACCTCTCTTTTTAGAGCTCTTGTGAAATCTTGTTCAGCTCCATATCTCCAGCCTAAATAGAGTTCCTAGCTCTATGTAATTCAACCATTTGTTTTTCAAACTGGTGTTCAACATGGGTGCAAATTCTATGAAGAATAATAGCATTTTGGGGTTTGTAGCTAGTACAGAGATCTTGTCATTGCTCTCTTGGGTTATATAATTTTCAGCACATATCTCTGGTCATTCAGGGCTCTGTAATTCATTTCCAAAATTTTCTCCATCATGGACCTAGTCTGCTCTCTAGAACATGACAAAGCAAGTCCACTCTATGGTTCACATGGCAGGCTGCAAATGTTTAGAGACATCCATAATGTGTTCCTAGTTCCTATATTTTCTTTCCTTCTGGGTAATTATCTTTAGTTCCTTCAAACACTCTACTATTTCTCATGGGTGTTCTATTCAATTCCTAGGCTGGTGATCAGATTTAGCATCACCAGATTATGTATCAGGCAGTATTTTTATTGCCTCAAATCCTAAAGCAAATATTAATCTGTCCCAAGGTGTATAGGAACAAGTTTTTTGCATGTATTAATTCAACAGGTATTTATTGATAAACATAATTTACCACATTGTGTTTCTATTTCTGCCCTATACTTTGAAATAGTCAAGCAAGAGACGCATTTGCCTTTAATGAGCATGTAGAAGACAATAAAATTTACACATACATTTTCTTCCCTTTCCCCTTTGAAACTTATCTGTCTGTGCCTCTCTCTAATTTGTCCTGAACATAACCAGCAGAACTTGATCTTTAGCTATGACTGTGCACCTGAACCATAAAATGTGCCCTTGGGAAAAAGGCAGTGCTTATGAGCATGGACCATGGAACCTAATTGCCTGAGTTTAAATTCCACCTCCATGATATAGCAGCTTCTTACATCCTTTGCAAAGTCACTCAAGCTCTTTGGTCCTCAGCTTCTTTCTCTCTAAAATGGGAATAATAATAATCCTATCTGTTTTATGAAGGTAATGTAACCAAATGAGCACTATGAGAGTGTTTGCTGTGATTTTTATTTCTCAGTAGGAATGGAGTGGTGGCCTTGGGGAGTGATGACCATGAATGGTGGAAGTAAAGCCATTTCAGCAGTCTGTGTGATCTCTCTTTGTTGGAGGAATTGACTATACCCCAGGTTTTTTGAGGGAAAAAGAAATATTGGAGAGCTGGTGTTTGAGTTCCCTTTTTCCTCTCTTGCTATAGGAGAATAAATTGTATGATAGGAGCATCCCTCAGACCTCCTTCTACTTAGCCTATAATAAAAGTCTTTGAATTTGGCCTAGTTTGGTTCATTTCATATTGAACAAAACCCTTATATAACCCCTGATCTTACCACTTCTTTTGATAAAGCTTTTGCAGGACACGGAATAAGGATAGAAGTCACAGTCCAGAGGTAGAAACCTGCAGAAAGTCCCCAGTATGTGGCAATATGTTTCTTTTAGTCTTTTGTTTTCTGAAATCTTTTCTCATGTGATTTTTTTCTAGATCAGGACATATTTTTTTAAGACAAGACAAAACTCTGTCCTCTTCTACACCTTTCCAGCCTTGGTGACTCTCTATAGTCTCATGTATTACCCAGTTTGGCTTATTTCCTGGACAGGTGGAACTGATGGAAAACCCCATGCTTACCTACTAGATGGGGTGACATTAATTTTATAGACTTTTAGAACCTACATTAGACCATGCCTATTTAAAGTCTCTTCTCATTTTAGAAAATGTCTTCAGTGTCCAAGAGCATGGAAGTGAATTGGTTCTGTGATTATACTCATCATTCATTCTTCATCCCAAGACCTTTTAATTCCTGCTCAAGCCACACGTGGAAGCTTTCATAGATCGTTGCAGACAAATTCAGATAGTTGTGTGTGGGATGTTACTCTTGTTTTGGAAAAGTCAAGAGTAACTTGACTTTTGTAACTGAAGTAGATTTTTATGTGCTTTATTTAATGGTAGCCTCAGAACCTGAAGCAATTTGCTGTGCAGAATTTAAAGAGAAAACCCACAGAAAATATTGGTGATGATGGAAAAATAAAAGTTAAAATAATATAACTGGAGAAGGAAATCTATGATAAAAGTGCATTAAAACCCAGTATTACACCATATGGAATTGGTTATGGTTCATTTATTGAACATTTCCTCATCACCAGCAAGAATGGAAAAGGCAAAATGTTGCAAGTTACAGCTCAGAAAAATTTGTGGAGCTATTGTAATGATTTAATGTTCTAGAATTCTCATTATAGGTGTGTGTGGACATTATTTCATAAAGTTCTGGCTCTGGGAAAAGTAGCAGAATGACATTATCAAGTATTTTTACAGTAACTTGGAACAACTTCCATTGCATCAAACCAGATGTCACAAATAAAACTGAAAAGGAAAGGCCATCTAATTATGTAGGGAAAAAAAATCTTTTTCAGAATGTATATTTTAGCAGAAGATATCTGATTGGGAGAAATGCAGGCTTAAGGAAATACTGGATGCTATCCCAATAATCCACAAATAGAATTGAAATTAAAATTGACCTGAGGCAGAAATGATATGACTAGAAATTATCTCAAATTTTAAATCTGCTTTAAATATCACAGTGGAGAACTGAGGTACAATCAAAATCTTTAGCAGAGGTCAATGAGAGTGTAAAATGTAAATAAATCCTTCCTCCAAACTGTTGCCAAAAATGTGTTTCTAAAAATGAAATTACATGCCTGATGAAAATCCCTGTTGTCTCCAGGATACAGTCTGACCTCCATAGCATGGCATGCCAAGCCCCTTATAGACAGCATTCAGCCCTTGCATGTCCAGTCTCATTCCTCCCACGCAGCCCATCTTTTAACCACCCAGAGTGCCTGCTGCATGCTTGACACTATGCTAAGTACTTTATATATGAATGAGATTTTTAAAATTTTTATTTTTATTTTTATTTTTTTGAGACAGTCTTATTAATCTCCAGGCTGGAGTGCAGTGGTGCAATCTCAGCTCACTGCAATCTCCGCCTTCCTGGGTTCAAAAGATTCTCCTGTCCCAGCCTCCCTAGTAGCTGGGATTACAGGAGTTGCTACCACAGCCAGCTAATTTTTGTATTTTTAGTAGAGACGGGTTTCACCATGTTGGCTAGGATGGTCTCGATCTCCTGACCTTGTGATCTGCCTGTTTTCGGCCTCCCAAAGTTCTGGGATTACAGATGTGAGCCACTGCGCCTGGCCTATGAATGCAATTTCTTATGTCATCAGCGCAGTGATTCTGCAACGTAGATGCTAGTCTCCTTCCCATTGTAGAGAAGAAGACCAAGGCACAGAGTGGCTAAGTAACTTGCCAAAGAAAGCCTTGCTATTAAAGAGTTAAAAGAACTTGGTATTCCTTGAACACACGGTAATGTCCGTTTTGGTTTCTATGCCTTGCCCACGGTTTTCTTTATTCCTGGAATTCGTTCATTACTTCCTTTTCCTCTTCACACATGCTGTTTCTGGCAATCTTGTACTTTCAAGAGTCAGATAAAATATCTTAAACTCTGGAAAGCCTTCCCAAAGGTCTCTGCTAAAATTGGTGATTTCCTTCTCTGTTCTAAGCAACTTTTTATTCATGTTTCTAGCTCAGCTCTATTTGAGATTCTAGTTAATAATCTATGAATCTCTCTCCTGAGATTGAGAACTCTTTGAAAGCAAGAACCTGGCCTTATTTACTTTATTTGAGCACTAATCCTTGTATATAAGTTCTCAAAAACATTTAATTAATGAATAGATTAAAAGGTAAAAAATAATGAAAAAAAATCTCAGATTGGTGTTTCTTGAGATTTTTATTGAGAATCAATAAATGAAAGTTAATTATGTGCTTCTAGTATATATGTATGTATTGTCTGTCAGAATATCTACCTTATTTCTCTCTCTAATGCCAGTATAGTAAACGTAAGTTTAATGTATAAACATTTAATATTCTTACAAATTCTGGAACGTGTTAGATAAAATGCAGAGAAATATGACTGACAGTTTAAAAGTACTAATTTTAAATCTCGTTTTTATATTTCAGAGCCAAAACCAGTCTGGATTGTTATCCCCTATGAAAGTCATAGTACCTTTGTAATCTTATTTGCTCAAATGTCCAGTGTTGTAGTGTTTGATGGCATACATATTGTAATTGAAGGAGGGCCAAATGTCACCATGCCTTTACACCATGATAATAATGTAACTGTTGACAATTTAACCCCAGGCACAGAATATAATTTCTTTCCATTATCAATGGGCCTGAATTAAGTGATATGCCTTATGTCCCTGCAGTAAAAACATGTAAGTATTTTAAGACTTGCAAAGCTTTTTCTTGATTCCAATTTTGTGTACTATTTCAAATGAATAGTCTACACTTAGTTAATGCAATCATTTCAAAGATCTTTTAGGAAAATTTTAAATGCCTCACTATCGAGCCAGATCTTTCACTGCCTGTGTACAGGTAGAGCTAACGCTATGTGAAGCTGAAACTCTGAAGAATTTTTTTTTTCTGTCCTTTTACAGAAAGAAATGCTTGCATTTTAACTAAAACTTTAAATGACTTAGTTGAAGAGTGAGGAATGTGACTAATTTTAAGCCAATTGTGAGAACAAGATTATATTTATTGAGTCTAGGAGAGCTGATAATATCTTAGAGCACATGACTAAGATTGTGCTTGCTATTCCCATACTGAAATTTGTCTGGAAAAAAAAAACTGCATGTTTTTCTAAGCTTTTTGAATATTTAAAATTACTTCTTGTTTCTATATGTGCTGTGTATTTGTTTATATAAATAGTTGCATTTTTAGAGTCATATTGATTTATTTTTTCTTTCAGTCACTTAAAAATTCTGCATATATTAACATTGAACATTTGGAACACAAACAATTTCTCTAAAATGTCCGTCTGGTGTATGGAGAAATAAATAATGAAAAGTAATAAATGCCATACAAACAAAAATCACATGGAGTCCTAAAAACATAATTCTGACATGTCCAGTTTTCTCATTTGATTTTCTGTCTCTCTGTATATCCACCTACATCATTAGGCTACCATGTATCTTTTCCCCACAAGTTGTAACCTTTCCATTTCTGTTTAAATTCAACTTGTCTATAAAATATTCCCAAACTGATGTCAGAAATCACATTATTTTGCTAGCATTTTAGCATATTTATAATCATTTCAATACCTGTTTATATTTTATTTTTGCTTTCAATTTCTATGTACCTTTAATGTCTGTATTCTCTTCCTCTCTTCCTTACTTTTTAAGTCATTATGGGCTGCAGTCTTTATATTTAACAGTTCTTGTCTTTAAACAAAATTACTACATTATCTAAATACATCAATATTGTGATATCAATCAGCAAACTAAATCAATATATAAGATGATAGTTTAAAGCTGCCATTTTCCCCACTTTCTGAAATAATGTTTTTCTTATGCTAGATTAAATCTTTAAAATGGGAAAAATAAACATTGACATTCATCAGATACAATTTATTGTTAGCTTCAACAAATATTTGATACAAAGGGAATTCTTTCACTTCCTTGTCTAAATTCCTATTTCTTTCTCTGTTGTGTTTTCAGCTTATGCTAATAGTTTGGGAAGTTTTAATCTCTTTTTGTTGCTTTGCATATTGTGTGTTTTCTTCAGTGATTTGTTCCTATGTAATTTTTTTGCTGCAGAATCAAAATTAGCTGTATGTGATGTGTTTACAATGGCTTTCAGTATTGGAACTGATTACCATATTTTACAAACTGTCATTGTATGTGTAAATAACTATATTTAATTAGAATAGAAGCATAAGTTAATTAATAAACAATTGTTCTTTTTGACATTGTGCTTTTTATTCCCTTTTAAGGGATAAGTTAAAAACTCAATTAGGACAATTTCAAGAGGAATTTAAGTGTGTTTTATGTTTGGGTAGGTCTGGAAGCACCACTGAATATCCATGAAGGCAAAGTTATAGAGTTTTCTATAGAAATTCTCTGGAATCAAGCTGATGGGAATTTTCAGCATTATGAGATCACATACATAAACTGTGCTGTTACTTTCATGGTACATTATAAATCATTCTTGGAGGAATTAAACTTGAATTTTTCATGCTGAAACCAACATCACTGCATTTTTACACTGGATAGTAGTGAAACTAAATAATTCCCAATTGTGTTCCATTGTAGAGCTTTTCTTAAATATGTACATGATAATGTATTCTTTTGGATTGATAGGTTCAGAAGGTAGTTCCAGAAACAGCAACATTCTCTAACCTGGATTCTGCCACAGTGTACACCTTTTCAATTCGGACTGAAAAAGAAGGTTTTAAGGACAGAACTCCTAACAGAAAAGAAATACAGACAGGTACAGGCTATGTAGCACAGGAGGCGTGTCTTTTATGTTCAAACATGTCTTTGGTCCTTTAAGGGAAGATTTAGTAAGCAGTTCATTCTTTTCAGGTTTTCTTTATGGGTAGTGTTTCTTGTATCTTTTATTTTTTCCCTAGTGTGGGTTATCACAACATCCTTTTAATATGTATTGTCAGGTGGTAGCATTGCTAACTGCTTATGATTTGGCCAGAGTTTCCATTTATAATTTAATGTCCCCATTTTTCCGTTAGGCTGATAATGAAGTGCCACCTTGCCAGGACAAACAGTTTATTCTCATGGTAGTCATATGAAATAAAGGATGACTGGAAAGTAAGCATGCAAATGTATAAGCTGTCATATCTAGTAAAGTGAAATTGTCAGCTATTCTACTAAACTATTTTAGTATTCTTCACACTGATGCAATGGGTACATTGGTTTATATATTTAGAACCTGGCCATGTCTGATATTCTTTTACTGAAATAGCAAAGAATGAGATTGAGAGAGAATATCTTCACAATTTTATTCCTTTCTCATATATGGAAGAATTTTAAAGAGGAAACAAAATGCCCATTATATACTATTTAACTTTTTTCCTCAGGAAAGAAGGGAAGCATTTTCTGGTTAGATTGGAATTAACTTTCCTACTAATTAACCTCAGCACTCTTTGGTATTTAATTAGGATGGGTCCTAAAAATAACTAAATATTTCTGAAATCAGTGGTTATACAAGGCTAAAATATGATCTATTTCCTGCATTTTAGAGGCCAGGGACATTTTGAGTACATACTACTGGGACACATTTCGTACACTTAAAGCACACAAGTATTTTATTTCAAAGTTTAAAATAATTCTGGCTGTTTTTAAACAGTACTTTAATTTCTCATATCTATCAGGTAGAATAAAAGGAGATCATTATCCTCAGCAATCTAATACAGGAACAGAAAACTAAACACTGCATGTTCTTACTTATAAGTGGGAGCTGACCAATGAGAATGCATGGACACAGAGAGGTGAACAACACATACTGGGCCTGCCAAGGGGACGGGGGAGAGAAAGTATCAGGATATATAACTAATATTTGTGGGACTGAATACCTAGGTGATGGATTGAGAGGTGCAGCAAACCACCATGGCACATGTTTACCTATGTAACAAACCTGCATGTCCTGCACATGTATCCCGGAACTTAAAATAAAATAAAATATTTTGAAAAAAGGAGTGCCTCAGTTATCCTCAGGGTTTACACAGAGTAAATTCCTGAGAGTGGTTCAGTGCTGGCAGGTGCTCTGTGCTATAGAAAATGTTATCTTACTGTCTGTTTTAAATGATATAGCCCTGAGTGCAGCTGAATTTATGAAGCACAGCAGAGATCCAAATGCAGTAACTGCTAGCTGGCCTTCAGCTAGACGTCTTCTGGTTGGATACATTATTTCAATATCCAGTGAAAACTTAACGAAAGAAGAAATTCTGCCTTCCACTAAAAGGTATAAAAATATTGAAAAGAAATTGTGTCAAGTTACATGAAACTCAAAATTAGCATTTTATGTATGTTTTAGAAGACTGTCTTAATGGGTCAACATAAACAGAAATTAGAAAATTTTACAAGACAATTTTTGGACTCCAGTGTGATCAGAATAACTAAGTCTGACATATCGTAACAAATTATTTCTGAAAACAGATAATAATGAATTCAGAATATTATATGTATACGTATGATATATACTTTTTTGACTTAAAATTTCTCTGTGAAGAAATATATGATTTTTAATTAACCAGTTGTGCTTAAGCATAGCAAATTATTTCCATGATAGATATTTTTAAAATGAAACATAAAAATTTTTCTGCAGGTGAGAAAATGGAGTTCTCCACATATGTCTGAGCTAAATGTTGTAATGTGTCACTTTTCTTTAACCTGTAGGACATTCATATTTAATAACCTTTCTCCAGGGACCAACATTTTAATTAGTATTATTTCTAACAAGGGACTGAAAAGAAGCCATCCTACTGTCCTCATGGTCAACAATTATAAGTTCATTTTATATTTAATGAACAAAAAGAGGAAAAGAACAGTTGTATTTAAGGCCAATGCCTAATTAGAAATTTATGACTAGAAAGCAGTTTATGATATGCTGGAAGAGAAGGAGCACTGCATTTACAGGGAGAATATCTGAGATACATTCCTGTCTCAATCACTTATTAATTATGTTACATTAGGCAGAACAACTATGTTCTCACTTAGGAAATGAGAATACTTATTACTACCTAGGTGAAATAACCTGTTGCTAAAATGAAATGTGAAACTCTTCATGAAAGTGTAAAGTACTCTAAAGCCCTAAGGTTTAATTGTCATGAAATAATATTTTTCTAGTATGTGGACTCTATTACCATTTTATGAAAATAAACTTGGGGTATGAAAAAATAGACATTTTTGAATTTTTAAATGAAAAATACAGTCTTTTGATTGAATTATTTGGGTTCTGTTTGCCTTTTTTGACCTTATTAGTATAACTTGACATATATGCTTGCTCTGAACATATCTAGCTATTTCGGAGAGTCCTTTTATTGTGGGACAAGTCCCATGAAAGTGTGCTCAATACCAAGGTCCTCTCAGTTATGAGAGGAGGCTTCATCTCAGAAGTTGCCTTGTGAAGGAAGGGAGGCACTTAAAAATGCAGCATTGGTTAAATCAATTCTTTGAAAATAAACTAAAAAATTTGAGGGATGATTATACACAAGTGTGATATTATGTACTTCAATCACTGTATCAAATCTCTGCATGCTACCCCAAATTAGGTTAAGACTCAGAGGTGTCCATAACTCATTATTGAAGGTGAGATTTTTAACCCAGGTATCTGAAGCTGATATGACCCTACTCCCTCTCATAAAGACCATTCAAAGAAACATCAGAAATAGATGAGAAAAAATTTCAACTTTTTAAAAAAGGATAGCTCATAATTAAGTATCAGTGAAAGCTTAGTTTCTACTTAGATTTGGGTGTTGTCATTCTCACTGTCACCAACATCAACACCATTGTCATCATCACGTTGATTGCATCACATTGAGAGCCTTTTTATCAGGTACTCTGCTAAGCATTTTCTATGTTTTATATCACTTAATTCTGAATGACAACCTTTATTTTACCAATCATAATGAGATGTATACTCTTTACATGTTTTTCAAATGAAACAAGGCTTAGAGAATTTCAGTCACTTATACAAGATGGCAGAAATTTGAACTCATATTTCTCTGACATCAAATTCTGACCTTGAAACCATTGTGCTTCAGTGGAAAGGCTACTACGTTACAGAAATGACTAACTCTACCCATTCTAGCTCTGTGACTTTGTGAAAATCATCTTCTGTTTGCACTGCAAGTTCCTTATTTGTAACCTGGGGCTAATAATAATACTTTCCATAGTTTGTAATGTCGTTGCCTTTTTAACCATGTTGTTTTTAAACAAGGCTGGTAACTTTTTTTTAATGTTTCCTATATTGCAATCTGTCTTTTGTCTTCTATTGTATATTATTAATATTTTTGTCTTTTTAGTTACCTTCATTTATTTGCAAGCCCCCTCAAGTCAATTTGGAAGTAAATGAAATATCAATAAATGTACAAAATAGAGTTAAATATATTATGGAATAATAAATTCCAGCTGGAAGGGAATGTGCATTATAGAAAAATTGAATATAAAGGAGTGTGAGTCGGTGACTCAGGTTTAAATCTGCCACTGGGATGAATTCTAACAAACTTAATATACAAGTAGGGACAGAAACGTCCCATTCAAAATTTGAATTTTAAAGGAGAAATTATTTTAATAAGATGTTAATATTACATTTCTTCTAGTTGAGGAAAGCAATACAATAGTTTAATTTGAAATATAGGTTTGAAATAGAGACATGTTACCAATTAGGAAAATAAGTTTCTAGAACCATCTCAGGTAAAGTGGTTACAGGGAAAAAGAATATGAACTTAAGGAGGGGGAAATATTTTTTTCTTTATGCAGTATATAAATAATAAGTAAACAATACCAGTTGTAAGAACTTAAAATTGGATTCTGCTATAAGAAAAATAAATGTGAAAATCCATAATTTTATTATTGGAAGAAGCTTTCCAGAAAAGTCTGTTTTCTCTTTCCTTGTAGAGATAGAAAGCCTAGACTTGGGATACATAGCTTGCACATGGTCACATAGTGCTAAAATTGACTGGAGATGCCTAGGTTTTATGTCTCATATGTAGTACTCTTCAAAGTCAAGGTTACTGGTTCAGCCTAGATAACATAATGGTAGAAATGTCTTTTAAAAGAGACCCAGTGTCTTATTTCATTACTTTAGATCCAGACCCATCAGATTTGTTTATTTTGGGGCAAGAAGAAAACACAACGTATTTGTCTTGGAAATTACCACAAGGAGGCTTTGAAAAGTTTCAGGTAAAGAACATTGCTGCTCTCCTATCATCTTGATGTTTATTCAGGTCTTCATTTCACTCCTTCTTTTTGTCTTTCATTTTACATTAATGATTTCAGAAATTATTGTGCCACTTTGTTAATGTAGGATTTCTCCCCCAAGTTATTCTTGTATGTACTTCTTTAAAAGTACAGAGTTGTTATCAAAAGTTTTTAAATATGTATAAAACTGATACCTGATTTTCAACGAGTCTGGGTTTTTGGTGGACATAAACAAGTACATATGTAGTACCAAGCAAGTGAATAAAAGAGTGGTGGTACTGGAGAATAATGCTGCTGTGACAGCACTGGCTGGCACAAAGACTCCAGAAGTCACAGCCGAATGATGTGCCACATACTCTTTTAGTCCAATCCTAGAGATTTAATTGGATGGAGACTTTCAGTCTAGAGAGCAGGAGGGTAAGATGTAGAAGAGCCACTTTCCAACTGTGCCTGTTATTCATCAGGTATATATATACATTTTCATTGCTTTTTTTTTAAATAATGTAAGCTGGCAGTTGGCATGAGGATGAACTATGCCCACTCTGCATCTTATGGTTTGCAAATGGAAATGCTTCTAGTATAATATTATTGCTTGGTAGTCTGTGGGGGTAATCAAAGTTTCTATTGATAAGAGATGGTAACTTTAGTTGCAAATAGCAGAAAACAACCTAAAATGGTTTAAGCAATAAAGAAAAAAATATTTATACAAGAGTTCCTTATGAAGGCCAAGAGCAAGAACATAACTGGATGTTAGAAAGAATTGGAATCAGGTATTTTAAGATTATTGATAACCCAGGGATTATTTTCTTTTTGTCTGTTTACTTCTTTCTGCTTATTGGCTTTATTTATTTATTTTTTTCTGAAGACCAACTTTTTCTGCTAAGCAATCCATGTGTTGAGTAGAAGAATCCCATATGCAACTCCCAAGCACAAATGGGCACCAAGAAAGATAATTTCTCCTTAAGTTCCCAAAGAAGAGAATGGAATGTGATTATCCCAGGTTGGAATAGAAAGCTAATCCAGATCCAGTGAAACAAAACAAATGAAGCTGGCCACTTTATTATCATGTTTAGCATTTAACATTTGAAGAAAGTATTAGCAGGAAGCCTTTTTTAAAAATTAATATGTATGCCTTTACACTTAGTTGAATGATTTTGAGAATGAAACAAATTAATTCAACAAATTCAACATTCAAATTAAAAAAATTCATTCCTTCAACAATTTCTTGTCCTCATGGGGCTTATATTCTAGAGAACTAGAAGAGGTTAGATCAAGCTTCTAAGTATCTTTATTCTTGGGAAGAGCAGATAACTCTCTTTCCCTAAAACCAAAAGAAAGGGAGTACTCTGTGTTAAAGATCTAAATGATTCATCAATGTAAATTTCAAGAGGGAACAATCTTAAACAAATACAGTCTTCAGTCACCGAGTATTATCAATTCTGCTACTTTGGCATAAATTCCATTTGGCTCTGCAGGGTCCTCAGAACACCAAACTCTGGAAAAATTCTCTAACAGTGTAAAATAATGGGGTCTGTTTAGCATGTAAGACCATTAAAGTCCATATTATAGAGAACACAAGGACACACATATCTTAAATTTTTACTAAATTCACATATATCAACTTCAATCAATTTTTTTTTCAGAAGAATTTAGCTCTTAGTGATATACTTGCATGCAATATTCTGGTAATAAATTTGATAATATGAGTTTCTTTACAAAACAGAGATCCTATTTGTTTTTCCCAGCATTCTGAGAGTTCAAAAGATAAGGCACATTTATTAGTATGGACAAACTGTGAAATTCATTTGAACACCAAATATTTGTTCTAATGAGTAATTCTCTGAAAGTATTAGATTGCTGGCTTTCTTTTCATGAGTGATGGAAGTGCAAAGAGATCTATATCCTTTAAAAGAAGCTCAGAACTGGCTGGGGGCAGTGGCTCATGCCTGTAAAACCTACACTTTGGGAGGCCAAGGCAGGCAGATCACCTGAGGTCAGGAGTTTGAGACTAGCCTGGCTAACCTGGCTAAACCCCGTCTCTACTAAAACTACAGAAAAAATAAATTAACTTGGTGTGGTGGTGGGCACCTATAATCCCAGCTACTCAGGAGGCTGAGGCAGGAGAATCACTTGAACTCAGGAGGTGGAGGTTGCAGTAAACCTGGATCATGCCACTGCACTCCAGCCTGGACCTGGGAATCAAGAGCGAAACTCCATCTCAAAAGAATCTCAGAACTGTAACGGGACTGAAAGTATAGTCTATTCCTAGCATGAAGATAAACATTGGCTTGCATATTTAAGAGCTAAAAGAACTCATTGTGATTTTAGAAAATATCAGGTAGTTGACATAGAATATTTATGTAATTTTGCCTTTCCTTTCTTTATACCTTTCAGCTGTTTTTTTATGAACCCTGAATGTTTTATTATAAGCAGCACTGTCCAATAGAAATACAGTATTAAGTGAACCACAGAAGTGAGTCATAGGTACAATTTAAAATTTTTAGTAGAAATATTTTAAAAAGTAAGAAAGTGAAATTAATTATAGTAGTATATTTTATTTACCTCAATATATTCAAAATATTAACATATAAGCAGTATAAAAAGCACTAATGAGATATTTTCATATTAGTTTTTCATACTAATTCTCCAAAATCTAGTGTCTGTTTTATACTTAGAACACATCTCAATTGAGACTAAACACATTTTAAATACTCAATAGACACAGGTGGCAAGTGACTATCATATTGAACAGCGTAGTTACAGAGAGTGACTATTGTCATCTGGATTAAATGATAAAGTGGAAGAATGGCAAAAATTGGCCCATCAGTGTCCAGCTCAAATCCCACTTCCTCCTAGATGCCTCTCTGATCCCATCTGCAGGGAATGACATTTTCATATACAGAGCTTTTTATGAAACTTCCCTTTAACTTTCTCTGTGTTACTTTTAACATGCTGTCTTTAATTGCTATTATTGATGCACAGGTGCTAACATCCCTATGCCATTTCCCTGAGGAATCCTTTAGTTTTTCTTAAGAGTGGAGTTCCAAAGTTACTATACTATATACTGAATAAAGTAGTATTTACTTTAATTCGTTCACAGTTTCTTCCTTCCAGACCTCATGTGGTAGCCTTCTAATGCTATGCAATCTTATATACATGTGTACGTTCAGTTTATTGGTTATTTTACAAGGTGTGGTAGGCAGTATAGTATAATGGTCTTGGAATTCCTTGCTTTGAATTCTGTCTTCACTCCCTATTCCGAGACCTTGGGCAAATTTTTATCCTCTTTGGTTCTAGTCCTTCATCTGTCAAATGAAGATTATTTTTATTATTCAACTAAATTGCTGTGAGAATTCAATAAGGTAATACACCTGGCAAACACTCTGACATGTGAATTCCATGTCGTCAGATGTTCTGTCTACTTTGATCATTGTTATATACTATTACTGAGACCAATGTCTGATGCATAGCAGGAATTAGTAAATATTTTGATGACTAAAAGTTTGAATTTTTAGCTTTCCTTTGTTCTTCAGTCACTTGCTTGGCTGTCTTTGATTCCTCCTATACACTTATCCATTGATCTGTCAGCTATTTTAGCCATTTCTACCTCTGAAACAGCTTCTGAATGTGTTCACTTTTCTGCATCTCCTCTGCATTCTTCTTGTCATAGTCACTATCCTTTCTTACTAAGATCAGCAGCCTAGATGATGGATGATAGCATTTCCCCTCTTAACTGGTTTCTCTGTTTCCATTTGTGATTTCCTTACAATTCGTGTAACATTGGTTGAACATCCCCTAGTGGATTTTCTTTTTTTTTTTAATTGCATTTTAGGTTTTGGGGTACATGTGCGGAACATGCAAGACATGTGCATAGGTACACACATGGCAATGTGTTTTGCTGCCTTCCTCCCCTTCACCCGTTTGGCATTTCTCCCCAGGCTATCCCTCCCCAGCTCCCCCACCCCCTGCTGTTCCTCCCCTTTTCCCCCCAATAGACCCCAGTGTTTGGTACTCCCTTCCCTGTGTCCATGTGTTCTCATTTTTCATCACCCACCTATGAGTGAGAATATGCGGTATTTCATTTTCTGTTCTTGTGTCAGTTTGCTGAGAATGATGTTCTCCAGATTCATCCGTGTCCCTACAAACAACACGAACTCATCATTTTTGATTGCTGCATAATATTCCATGGTGTATATGTGCCACATTTTCCCAATCCAGTCTATCATCGATGGGCATTTGGGTTGGTTCCAGGTCTTTGCTAGTGGATTTTCATTGCTCTTCAAATAAAATCTATACTTGCCATAGTTTCCAAGTCCTCACCTGATTGGATTTTTATCTAACTATCCAACTCACTCAGCTACTGTGTCTCAATCATATCTATCTCTCTCCTCCTCATACATGGCAAGCACATCCCTCCTACAGGGTTTTAACGCTTGACATTCACTTTACATGGGCATCTTGCCTCCAGTTTTGGTTAACCTTTTTCTGGCATTGAGTTCTCAGCTCAAATATCATCTCCTTATATCCTTCCCTGATTACCAAATCTAAATGAAACCCCTCTTAGTAGTCACTCTATTATTTAGCTGAGTTATCACATTCATTTGTTTATTTAGTTGCTTGTTATCAGGTGCCACAAGAGGAAGGTAACTTTCCTACAATCAGAAGCCCTTTCTCTATTATTTACACAATACCCCTAGTACCAAAATAATGCTAACCCCCCTTAATAGATGTTCAATAAGTGATGAGTAAATAATACTTTATATACCTGGTGTTTCTGTATATGCTTGGAGTGATTATGGAGAGAACATATCAATACTGAATATAGTTATCAGAAAAGGGTGTAACTTGAGATGACCTTTTAATAACAGGTATGATTCATGTTCATGGAAAAGAGGTAAGGATATTCTACACTACCAAGGTCACAAAGTCAGGAATTAGTATTCTATTTGTCATTTGTAAATGTCATTCAATGATAGGGGCATCCTGAATAATAAATCACTCATGAAAAATTTCATCCTTTCCAGAATGATTCAATTCATTCCTATATTCAGTATAGGTATTTCGTAGTGAAAAGCCTAAGCATTTTTAATATTAACCGTAAAAAATGTACATTTCTTAACCTTGCCTTTCTGTTCTAATTCTTATAGTTTGAGGCAAATGCCAAGTGAAATGATCTTCTATGGGGTTAACTGAGGCCATAAAATCATTTGTTGTCAGTTAAATATATAGCTATACGATTACTTTTAACTCTACATGAGCACATTTTTTCAGACACACAAATATGTATGTTACTAAGTGAAACTGATTTTAAGGAAACATATTAATATTTAAGGTTCAGAATATTATTATTGACTACATTATATCACTAATGGTTATCTGAGTCTTTCTCAGCCAATGAGATTATTTGTTAAATTTTAATGAATTAGGCAACAGTATCCTGGTTGCTTAGCAAAGTGCACTTGCATAATTGGGATCATTTCTCTAATCATTTAAAATTAATCATCACATGCCTCTAAACTATGCTTTAAAAGTAGAAATAAAGCACAAATTA
The DNA here is from genome assembly GCF_049354715.1 of Callithrix jacchus. Taxonomy (NCBI): domain Eukaryota; kingdom Metazoa; phylum Chordata; class Mammalia; order Primates; family Cebidae; genus Callithrix; species Callithrix jacchus. Next base: position 83,162,224 of record NC_133510.1, read on the forward strand.
CATTTCTATTAGGCATATGTATTCTATGTAATTTTTGGAGGGGATAATTCTCTATTTTTTGAATTGCATTTTTAAAAATTTAGTCAAATACTTTTATCATTAGATCACTACAGTTTCTTTTCCTTCTATCCTTCAGTAGTGTCTTAATGTGACTATGCCTGAATTTAGCACTCCATTAAGATTATATTCTACTACGATTGCATGGTATTTTCTCCTACCATCCTTTGCCATATCAGAAGTTCTCAGCATTCTACACACTCCATGTGTCAGACAAGGAAGGTAATTATCAGTGACACCTTATGAATCACTAAGCAATGGTATGCTTCTAGACCTCAGGATTATCATCTTCATTAATGAAGCACTTTTCCCACAAGACAGTGATAACTATGTCTGCTTAGGAAATTTGTTTGATTTCTACCATATAATAGCTGTTTTTCAAAACATAATAAAGTTAAAATAACTTATAAAATTGATGTATCTTTCTTTCCATTCTACAAACATGAAGTATGGAGTGAAGAAGAATAAGATCATTATAAGTAGCTTTTAATGAATTTAAAAAATCTCCAGGGTATTGGAATGATCAGATTATTCCACTGAAAATTTCTAAAGGCAATGCTCACACTCAGAGCTTTAATGAATAATTCATAGACTTGGCCTAGGTTATGATAAAGATGGGCCAGAAAAAAGTGTGAATTTATTATTTATTCACTAATTTATGCCATAAGAACTTGGCGTGCCATTTCTATTCCAGGTGTCTATTGCAGTTCTCTCTCATGTCGTTTTTTACTACTCCCCTGACTATACTGACCGGCTTTTGCTGACATCTGTTTAACAGTTCTTCAAACACTAGGTCTCTCCTATGTCACATATGTGAGTTCTCTGGAGGACGCTGGGGTAATTTCTATTGCCTGTTTCCTTGACTTGGCAGACCCAGCTCTGGATCAACATTTGTAACTCCTATTAGTTCTTTCCTCTGGCATCGTATCTTACTAAGTTTTGCAGCTAGGTCTGATTGCACAGTGAGCAGCCTTCTTGGGTGGGGTGATGGTAAGATGATCCAAGCTTGATCACTCTCTGCAGTGGGAGAGTGATACTTGACCCGTGGGAAACTCTGACATTTTTGTTCAGGCAAAGGTAGTTGTACAAATTGCTCCACAGAAACACTTTGTTTGTTCTGCTCTCTGTTTCTACTTTCCTTTTTCTTAGTAAGGAATAGGGGCAGAGCAGGAAATATGCCCAAGTACCTGTCCAATTGAGAGATGTCAATCCCTCTAGCAGGCACTCTAGATTTATGGTAGTGATACACTTGGGGCCCTCCTCATTTAGCTGGAGTCAGAATGTGTGCAGAAGCATTCTATTTCCCATTCTCTGGGCAGCCAAGAAAAGCCATGATATTCTCTGCTAGACCAGAAACTTGGGACTCCATTGATTTTTTTTTCCTTCTCTTCCTATAGTTTTCTGTTTACATGGAGTTGAGAGAGTACATAGTAAGTATTATCCATAATGATTAACTACCTCCAAAATATATTTTTACATAATTTTTTTGTTTCAGATGTGCGGAAGAGTAAGTCCTACTCATTATGTAATATATCTATGTATATACATTTAAAACCAGTATTTCTGTTTTTTTTGTATATATATATATATATATATATATATATACACACACACACACACACACTCACACACACACACACACACATATATATATGAAATTTAAAAGCACTTGGAGACTATTGGTCTTTTACTGACCAATAAACTTCTAAGACAATCCACTATGCTTATTAGTCTGTGAACTTCACTGAGTTATTCTGCCTCTACTAGCCCATAATTACTCCTTAGTGAACATAGAAAGGATCATAACATCTACCTTGCAGTAGTAATTACTGTAAATATGATTATTACAGAGCTAATGCTTTTTAAACTTTGGAATAAATTTACCTTTCTCTTTCTCTAGATATCCTACTGCCTGCCACCCAGAAAGGAAAAGCTGATTAAGGTCATTGTTCATGGCAACAAAGCCAAAGTAAAAAATTTGACTCTGGGTATATGCTACATGTTTCAAGTGAAGACTGTTGAAAGCCAAGATTACAGTGTATCTGTAATGAAAAAAGTGCCTACAAGTAAGGAAAGATCATAAATAGTATAGTTTTATAGTTCTGTAGCACTTGAAAGTGTCTTGACTAAACATGATTATAGTTGTTTTAAGACATAAAAGCTGATAAATGATTATGATCTGTGATTAAGAGAACTCAAAAAATATGGAAAATTTAAAAAGTATTTGTATATCTAAATATATTGAGAGCTACACAGAGTTTAAAAAAAAATCTGAAGCCAAAGTATGCATATATGTGTTTATGTACATATTGTCATATATGTTACATACATGGAATGCATATGTGTACACATGTATATATATTATGCCATAATAATAAGAAAACACAATTCATTTTCTACTGACCTGAGGGTTGTTTAACAGAGTACTTCTATTTTCTCTTTCCCGAAGTTTGTAAATTTATTGTAAATTGGTTTTGTAATGTTTTTGGGTACACTGAAATAATAATATTAGTTATCAACAGTTCTCGTGAAAATTTGCGAGGTTGCCTCTCTGTGGAGACTACATGGTAATGCAAGTAGCAACATTAGTTCCATTGATGAACAGATTGAAAATTCAGCAATATAGGAATGGTAAAAACTTTGATGTAACAAGAAGAGCCGCATTTGGAAGTGCCCTTATTCCTAGCCCTCGCTCCCTCTCTAACTTATTCTCTTTCATAGTCATTCAGCATCTAGCTATCTGCTTGGTGGTAGCTAACACGATTCTGATTATGTCATATAAGGATATGTATGGCTACAAGCTCTCAAGAGGCACAAATCTAAAGGAATGACTTTATTACGAGTCATTTATGATTGACTAAGGAAAGATATCTGGGAACTAGGGAGAATATTGTTGCTCTACTTAGATTAAAACCCATACGTAATGTCTTATTTCTCTGTTTGCAGAGATAAACATATAGAATGTTATATGTGAGTAAATTAAAGGACTGTTACATAGATATTTAAATTATAATATTAATTATTGTTTTCTTTTACAAATAGATGTGTAATTTCTATTTACTTATAATTTACCTTTTCATTAGAACTATCTAGGATTTATGGCTTAACCTTGAAAGCTGCATATACTTCTTCATATTTTATGTGGAACACAACAGAGACCAACTTTACTCATTATAAGGTTTATATATCAGACAGAACATTTGCAAAAGATTATCTTATTTTGGAAATGGTGACTGAACACACAGTTACAGATGTGACTCCTCGTGGAATATATAACATCACAGTATACAGAATAAGAGACAAACTCGGAGGATCTGTCACATTTACCAGGGTTGTTGCAGGTATGCAAATTCTATTTGGTGTTTAAGATATTCACATTTCTGTTACATATTGTATTGTTCAAGATAAAATTTCAATAGAGTTTTTTGAAATTTGAAAACTTACACTCTATAGACGATTTCAGAGGATAAAAGTACTCATTTTTGTGGGCTGTTCTACAGACATTTTTTTTCAAGATGAAGTATCACTCTTGTTGTCCAGGCTGGAGTGCAATGACACGATCTCGGCTCACTGCAACCTCTGCCTCCTGGATTCAAGTGATTCTCCTGTCTCAGGCTCCTGAGCAGCTGAGATTACAGGTGCACACTATGACACCTGGCTAATTTTTGTATTTTTAGTAAAGATGGGGTTTCACCATGTTGGTCAGGCTGGTATTGAATTCCTGACCTCAGGTGATTCATCCGCTTCAGCCTTCCAAAGTGCTGGGATTACAGGCATGAGCCACTGCACCTGACCTGTTCTGCAGATTTTTGAGATAACATAAACATTATCTGACACACAGTAATCAGTAAATGAAGTTAATATTATATTCAGTTTCACATTGAGTTAGAGATAGCTAGTGGAATTATGTGGTATATTTGGGGATCATCTATTCTCCTAAAAATTTGTTCTTTGTCTTTGACATTCTAATATGTGTTATACACATGAAAAAGCACAGTCTTGTGATATCCACAGGATAGTAAAGAATACAAGCATGGAAACACATGTAATATAAGTCAATGTGACAGGTTAAGCAATGGATGTCCAAAGTTATTGTGGTTAAACAGAAGAGAAAAAGATTAGCTCTATAGCCTCAATGGAGAAAGCTCTTTGGGGCTCATAACATCTGTAAAAGGATTAGGAATTTGCTAATCATATTGAGAGCATATAGGGTCCATGGAAAGGAGGACTCACAGAGGTAGGGAACAGCCCATGCAAAATTATGGATGTGTAAATGAATGTGGTATATTTTTAGAACTATAAGCAATTCAATATTGAAATAGTTTGTTGTTTTTTTTAATATATAAAGAGAATAAAATGCTATCCTGAATAATTTAGAGAGTAATTTTTAAATTCAAGGAAAGCTGTGAAGCATATGAATATTTTAAATTTTTCAAAAAAGAACAAGATTGCAAGAGTAGCACATGGGAATTATTCTTAAGTGATCTTTGAGGCGATGGATTAGACAAACGACCCAAAGATCCCAGACATGTGGTGATAACTCAGGGTATGGGTATTTATTATTTGACTGTCAACACTTTCTTAGTTTCCTGTTTTTGCTATAGCAAATTATCACGAGATAGTGGCTTAAAACAACTCAATTTTATTATCTCAGTTCTGGTCATAAGTCCAACGTACTTCTCTCTGGTTGAATCAAGTTACTAGTAGGGCTGTGTTTCTTTTTATAGGCTCTAGGAGAGAATAATTTTCTTGCTTATTCAAGTAGTTTACAGAATTCAATTCTTTGTGGTTGTAGAATGAGGTAATTATTTCCATGGTGGCTGTTAGCTGACAGTTGTTTCCAGTTTTTAGATGCTGCCTCATTCCTTGATTTGTGATCCTTTTCTGCCTTCAACAAAGGAGGTTGACTGACTGCCACTCAGGCTTCAAATTCCCTGTCTTTCCCCACATCATATGTGACTCTTCTGCCTTCCATTTTTACTTTTTTTGGCTGGCATGGTGAGATTGGGCCTACCTGGATAATCCAGGTTGATCTCTGTTTGTGTTTTATAATCTTAATTCCATCTGCAAAGTGCCTTTTGCCATGTAACACAACATAGTCACAGTCCCAGGGTTTAGCATTTGGGCATCTTTTGTGGGGTTGGGCATTGTTCTGCTTAACACGTATGCTGTTATTCTCCTAAATGTGATATATATGTGATAATGCAAAATAAGGAATGAGTTTAGAATTCATATGCCAGCTTTACTCCAGAATTTGACACTGATTAGCTGAGTACTCCTGGGTAAATTACCTCATGTCTTCGGGTATCAAGTTTCTGAGAAATTTAAATTAGATGACCTCTGAGATTCTTTTTGGCTCTTAAATATTCTATTAACACTTTACACATTTTTGTTCTATTTATACAGATAATCTGTGACTTACAATGCTTTAACTTATGATTTTTCTACTTTACAATGATGCAACACAATATGTATTCAGTAGACTCCTCAATTTACATTGGCGTTACATCTGATAAACCCATCATAAGTGGAAAATATATCTATTTTGATGGGGATATAACCCCATTGTAAGTTGGAGAACATTTGTCTATATTAAATAGATATTATACATCTCACCTATTCCTAAAAAGCAAATATGTTAAATCAAGTGTCAAATGTCTTTTTCTATAAGGTATTATGAAAGGTAAAGTATATGATCAAACACATTAAAATGGGACCCATTCTAGAAGTTTCAGTCTGTGGCAGGATTTCTCAACCTCACCACTATTGACATTTTAGGCTGAGTGATTCTCTGTTGTGAGGATATGTCTTGTTAATTGTAGGATGTTTAGCAGCATCCCTGGCCTCAACTCACTAGATGCTGGTAGGATCCTCCCAGTTGAGCCAATCAAAAATTTTTTTAGAAAATTGCAACACAAATGCCCATTGACGATAGACTGGACAAGGAAAATGTGGCACATATACACCATAGAATACTATGCAGCCATAAAAAATGATGAGTTCGTGTCCTTTGTAGGGACATGGATAAATTGGAAACCATCATTCTCAGCAAACTGACACAAGAACAGAAAATCAAACACCACATGTTCTCACTCATAGGTAGGTGTTGAACAATAAGAACACAGGGACAGGAGCATCACACACTGGGGTATTCTTGTGGGGAGCAAAGGGGGGACATCAGATGGGTGGGGAGGTTGGGGAGGGATAACATGGGGATAAATGCCAGATGTAGGTGATGGGGGGGATGGAGGCAGCAAACCACATTGCCATGTGTGTACCTATGCAACAAGCCTGCATGATCTGCACATGTACCCAGAACCTAAAGTACAACTAAGAAAAAAAGTCTAAAAAAGAAAAAAAAACAAAAACAAAAAAAGAAAATTGCTACAGGCCCCCAAAATTTTGTTAGAAAATTGTTACAGGTCCTCCAAATTACAACTAGTGGTAAACGCAGATATATTTGGTTAGATACAAAGATCAAATAGATCATTGAGCAAAGATTGAAGGAAAAATATAAAAAATTATTTTGTTTATACACAGGCACAGGAAAGAGTATGGTTAGTGTGATGGCAGGATTTGCTCACTTAGAGAAAATTTTGTCAGAAGAAAAAGTGACCAAGGTGGTATCAGTATCAGGAAAGTTTCATAAAAGATACAGAATATTTGTTTTCATTTTACTTAAAGAGCACTTATGAAGTAGTAAGAACTTGATGTTCTGGTTTCCTAGTGTGGTTTAGGTGTTGGTTTTGAGAGATAATAGGTAAGTAATTGAAGTCCCTGATAGAGTAGCACACTGACTTGAGAGATGAGTATAATAAAAGGAAATGGGAAAAGACGATAATCCAAGTTCCCTGGTGGAGGTCTCCAGAACAGAAAAACAATTTGCTGTTTTAGTTTTTATGAAGAAAAGAGTGGTGGTGATGGAGCAATACTTGGGGATCCATTTTAAGCAAAGCACTGACTGAGTAGATATGAGGAAGGGGCTAAGCTAAAAAATAACAAACAGGTTAACAAAATGGCTTGACTAAGAGATGACCAGGGGTTTTAGAGAAAAATCGTGGAAAGAGCAATAGACTATTAAGCATAGCTTACATTTAGTACTTATTTCTTACTGTGTTCAAGGCAGTCTTCTAAGCACTTCACATGTATTATTTTATTCTCACAACAACGTGAGAGGTGTTATTATCTCCATGTAGATGAGGCCAGTGAGGTACAAATATGTTAACTATTTCACCTAAAGTCTTGTTTATATGGCAGAGTTGGGATTTGAACCCAGTAATCCAACTCTAGGATCCGTGCCCAGTGTCTGTGCTAAAAATACATTTTTATGCCCTGGTGGCATCCAGTATAATGCTGACTTTTTGGAGGAAGTTTATTTTATTTGTAATTTATTTGTAGCCTATTTCTAAAATATGAGAAAGCTACAGGCACTTGGTAAGTATATATTGTCCTGGCATTGGACATACTTAGACTGAATCCCTTAAACCTAAATTAGAGGTCACTTTAAATAATAATCTTAGACTTGAAAGAATATTATAGATCACCCAATTTTGTAATTGAATCTATTCTAAAATATTAATTCATTCATTTAGGATTTTAAAAGCTGCTGTTATTTGTAAGCCACTGTGTGAAAGTTAGAGGAGCACACAGTTACCACTGTGATTAAAATTTGAAGACTTTGTCCCTGGGTCCAAATTCTGCCTCTACCATTTACCTGTTAGCTATGAGACTTGGTGGAGCTACTTAAATTCTTTCTTCTTCAGTTTTCTCATTTTTAAATGTTGATAGTAGTATTTACAGTGTTGTTGTAAGTGCTACATAAAACAATATATGAAAGTGCTGAGCACAGTGTGTAGTATATCCTAAACTTACTCGGATTTACTTCTTTTTATTTTGTATGTCTGCTGCTTGAATATCTCATTATCTGTCATAATATATATTATGTCCAACCTATAATTTAATCACAGAAAAATTAAAATGTGAGATTCCAAACTTATCAGATACAATGTTAGTGCAGAGAAAATATAAAGATAACGATGGTGATAAAGCTTTTAAAGTCTTAGCATTTTATTTAAAAATATCTGCCCACTGTAGTCTTGCTTCCTTGATACAATTTTGATAGGTCTGAATCTTTTTGAATGTTCTGAGAAATGTAAGATTTTGTATATATTGGATGTCTTCCCAACTCTATTAAGCTATTTTGTGTGTAGACACAACCATGGGAACATATTTCTCAGCTTCTCAAAAGAAAATTTAGGTGAACTCACTGAAATGCCTAAGGAAATTTTAGGTAAATTCACTGAAATGCCAAAGGAAAATTTAAGAGATGCTATAGTGAGAACTGTTGTCTAACATGTGGTGATTAGCAGCATGTGACTATTTAACCTGGGAACATGCTGAGTCCAAATTCAGAGGTACTGTAAGTTTAAAGTATATGTGAAATTTCAAAGAGTTACTATGAAAAAATTAATGTAACAACCTCAATAATTTTATGGTAATTACATGGTAATAATTCTTTTGATATATTGGGTTAAATAAAATACATTATTACAATTCTTACATGTTCCTTTTTACTTTTTTAAATGTGGCTACTAGAAAATTCAAAATTACATTGTGGACTTACTTTATGGTTTTATTGCACAGTGGTGCTTTAGAGAATTACAAAATATATTAGCATATCTGAGGCTTCAAAATACCCTGCAATAAAGAAAGCTGCTTAAGAAGAACTTATTTGACAAAGTGTTTTGATTACAGAACATCTATTAAGCTCTAATGATACAGGGTTCTGAGGATTAATTTTTAGAAAATTCCTGTCTGGAAGAAACATCTAATTAAACCTAGAATTCTTTTTGCTAGCCCTAATTAAATTGAATATGAAGTAATTTTTTTTCTTCTTAAAACTCCAAACATTTTCACTTCATGATGTGATTTTTATTGGTTAGTAAGAATTAGGTCGAGAACAGTATTTTTGTTTTTTAGTTTCCTATGTTTTGAGAGATTAAATTCCATGGAAAATAAATTATGTATTTATTATGGAGTCTGTTTTCAGTTAATTGAATCTTCTAGCTCTTAACCAGAAAGCTGCACTCTTCCATAATGATTTAAGCATTGCTGTGGCTCCTCTACCTTTTTCTGAACCAAGCTTCCCTCCTTTTGGCCCCCACTACCATGATTTTTTACTAATTAGCTTCCTACTGCCATTTTTACCTCACTCCAATTTATATACCACATTTCGAAATTATATTTTTCAAAAAAAGCAAGCCCTGATGCTTTATGCTTTCCTGCTTAAACTTCTTCAGCAGCTTCCCATTAAATTTAGGTAACAAAAACCTTAAAATCTCTAGTATGACCTACATGATCATCAGTCTGTCCCCCTTTCTTATTTGATCCCAGGAACTCAGTCTGGCTTTCCTCGGTTACTCCAATTCTTTTTCAATTCCAGACTTCCATACAGTCTGCTATTTGGAAAGGCCTTTACCAAACTCTTGTGAAGATTTCAGGCCTTCCCTCTTGGTTAGATTGGTAATTGTCCAGACCAATATATTCTTCCTTCTTTTGGTGAGACACATGTCATTCCTAGCCAAGGGGTCATTCAGTGTATATTAAACCACAATCCAGGAAACCACATCCTGTTTTGCCACCATCCCAGTAACTAGCCCTTCACTTCTCATGTCTTCCTTTTCCTTCCAAAGTCTTATTCCATGTCTTCATTAGTTTCTTGTCTAAGACTTCATAGATGCTACTTACTTTCTGGGGTCCCCGAAGAAATAATATTAACCTTCACACAAATCAGTAAATGTGAGTAGTAGTTGGTTAGACTGATCAGTCATGGTAGATTTTTGGCTATTTCAATGTAGCAGGTGAGGAAAATCAAGCTCTTTTCTCTCAATCTTGAGAATACAGAGGGCATAGGTCTGACAAAGAAATTCTACCCATCACAACCTGGGAACTTCTCTGAGCTTTTGCCTTGGGTTTATAGTAGTCCTAGAGTTACCAGAAAACTGTAGTGGACAATTTGCAGGTGATACCAAGAGAATGCTTGGAACTTTGAGAATGTTGGAGTAAACATTAATCAGCTGATATAAGCTTTGGGTATGGCGGACAATGTTATGTTATAGTCATTAGAAGAACTTTCAAAGGAGATAAAGAAAAACTATTTCAAAAACATTCTCCCTTGAAACAAACTCCCAAGAAAGTGACCTATTATGTTAACATTTCTGTTATATGCTATGTGCTCTATCAATTTTGTTAGAAAATATACATTTTATTTTCTTATATCCATTTTCAAATCATCTCTGGTGGTGGGGTTTTAAAATGATAAATGAAGTTCAAAATTAATTCCAGCCTCCTTTCTCTTAGAAAGGGTGTTAGATTGAATCTGCATCAGGTATGTTTTTACATGCTTGGCTTCATAATCTCTCTTCCTCTCCTATATTGTTTGTCTGGAATCTGCACTAAAGATAAGGCAGAGTGCAAACTTGACTCACTGGCAACCAATCAGAAGAACTTTATGTGAAAACTCCCTTCAAGGAGATGCAGGCAGCATAAACAAAATTTTTGAAAAAGTAGGAGCAAACAGAAAAATATGGTTGAAATGGCTAAAACAATTGATACTTATTTTATAACTATATTTCATTTCTGACATGAAAACTTTTCTTTAGAGAAGCATCTAACCAAATATTTATCAGATCAGCACTATAGGAAGGGAAAAAGACATTAAAATTTTAAAAGGATAAAATGAAAATATTTATCAGAAATACTCTCCCTTAAAAAAATCTGGAAGATATTGCTTATATATTTTTCCAATTATCTTCTGTTTGGTAAATTTCCAAGTAATTGGATAAATAGTTTATATTTACTTTGTTTTAAAATGATTAAAACTTTTTTTTATTGTACTTTAGGTTCTGAGGTACATGTGCAGGTCATGCAGGATTGTTGCATAGGTACATCCACGGCAATGTGGTTTGCTGCCTCCATCCCCCCCGTCACTATATCTGCCATTTCTCCCTATATTATCCCTCCCCTACCCCCTGCTGGTCCCTCCCCTAGTCCCCAAAACAGACCCCAGTGTGTGATGCTCCCCTCACTGTGTCCATGTATTCTCATTGTTCAACACCCACTTATGAGTGAGAACATGCAGTGTTTGATTTTCTGTTCTTGTGTCAGTTTGCTGAGAATAATAGTTTTAAAGCTTTCAAAAACAATCTGTTCAACCAACAGATTTTGGCATATAAGAAATATTCCAGAAACAGAAAATTAATTGTTATATTATTTCTGATAGTTACACCTAAAAACTAGATATTGTTAAACATTTACATGCCTAACATCCAAGTATTGTTAAAGATCATTTATTGTACTCAGTGATTTTTAACATGATTATTTTGGAATTAAACCCTATACTGTTGATTTTCTTTTCTATTTTTTTTGAAACTTTAGGAGAATAACTTTATTTTAAACCTCTATTTTTCAATATCAGAACCAGAACAACCTAGGAAACTTAAAGCCTTCAATATTTCCACACATTCCTTTTCTCTGCACTGAAGACTACCCTCTGGTCATGAGGAAAGATATCAAGTGGATCTTGTTCCTGACAGCGGCTTTGTTACTATCAGAGATCTTGGAGGTGGAGAATATCAGGTATAGTTTTCATTATCGTACTTGCTGAGCCTACTTGTATTTATATTTTGGTCCTAATAGAAAAGTTCTTTATGAAAACCCACTACAAAAACTTACTTCTTGTTGGGTTTTTGAAAGCCTAAGTTGAAGACAAAAACATTGATGTAGAATTGATGAGAGTAAGTTTCAGCATCGGTGGATTGTTACCTTAGCAACATCTATGCTGCTTTTTTTTAAGTTCACCCTGAACCTACAGCCAGTCATCCAAGGGTTCATGAATAGTTTAACAAAGAAAAGGCAGAGCTATTGAGTAATACGGGCTCATTAATTGTGTACTTGCCAGAAGGATCTGTCTTTAAATCATTAATGCAGGCAACATTTCTCTTTAGAGCCATCAGTGTGATTCTACTGCCTGAAAAATGTAATAAAGATGGATTTTTTGGTCATTTTTCTTTTACTTTTTATTGGGACTTCAGAGATACAGGTATTTCGTATATACTCTTTAAAAGCAAGTGTTAAGCTGTGGGCTGTAGAATTCTCAAGACTTGAATTTGTTCCTTGGGACAGTGAACTGGGATAGATAGAAATGCTGACTTAGGCAGTGACAGGGCAGTATGTTTTATACATTTTTATTTTAAAGTTATTTGTTAAGTGGTTATATAACAAATCTGTATTTTACAATAATATGAAACATTGTGATGTTATAAACAGTGCAGAGTTACATAGTGAAGTGTTAATTTTTTATAGTGTTAGATTTATTTTAGCTCTTTTGCTTTCCAGAAAGAATTTTAATGCAGTTATTTGTTTGTGGTGTTCTAGGTTGATGTTTCCAATGTTTTTCCTGGGACTAGGGATGTTATAACCTTCTCTTCAATTTCTGCTACAACATACAGCTCACCTGTTAGCAGAACAGTGACAACAAATGTAACAAGTGAGTATATGTTTTAAATTAGTTTTTAAGTAAAGCATTTGGAGTCAGTATAATTCTACTGGATGGAAATACTTATATTGGCAATATGTACATTAAATTTATGAAAACAGTGTAGAATAATTAAGGCAAAATGGAAACTTAAGAAAGTGATCTGCCTAGAACCTGCATTCTGCTGTTTCTTTGGCTTCCTTTACTTTCAAAGTGCAAAGATAATTACTCTATACTTGATTGGGAAATAGATCAGAGAGACTGTTAATGCTAACATTTAAATAATAGAGAACCATGAAATTAAACAAGCTACATTTCCTCAAGAAGGATTATTCCATTTGTAAGATTGTTCTTATTAGTTTTTCTGTGTAAGCCTTGAGTTAAGTGAATTTCTTTTAAAAATGATTTGGCATCAAAAGTGTATTTGGCATGTAGTATTTAGTAGCATTCCATTTTTTTTACATTCTTATAAAAGAATGTTTTTGGTATTTCCCATAGCATTTTTTTTTAATGGTAGCAGAGCTCTAGGGAGTATAAACTCATATTGCTCTTTGGAAACTTCAAATTTTACATTTGTAAATACTTTTATTACGTGTTTTTTTTTGTGAAAATACCATAATTATTTGAGCTTTTAACAAAATGAGTTTTTAAAAAATAGAACCAGGGCCTCCAGTCTTCCTAGCTGGGGAAAGAGTCGGATCTGCTGGGATTCTTCTGTCTTGGAATACACCACCTAATCCAAATGGAAGAATTATATCCTACATTGTCAAATATAAGGAAGTGTGTCCATGGATGCAAACAGTATATACACAAGTTAGAGCAAAGCCAGACAGTCTGGAAGTTCTTCTTACTAATCTTAATCCTGGAACGACATATGAAATTAAGGTAATTATTTTGTATATGACTACTTAGTATTGAAACATTTCATTTATTTTAAAAGCAGAAGAGGCTTTTCCTACCTTGTCAAGGCTTTACAGCTAAATACAGTCCATGACTGATGAACAATGGTCAGAGTCATGGCCTCACACCCACCTGGGGTTTTAAAACTTGGTAAAATGTTATGTCTCTTTTCATTTTAATTTTTATGTATATTTATATGTTACCTATTTTATTTTTCTATGAATATTTTTGTACTTATATATATAAACATGTGTGAATATAATATAATACTCTAGAAAATAAAAATTATGTAAAGTTAAAGAAGGAAACGTTAAATGAAAACAAGAGGCCAGGGTAGTTTGAATGTAGATATGTAAACCATAGGATGTTACACAGTTATTAAAAATTGACTTGCAAACTTTATTTTCCAACTTCCTAGGAACCAAAGTAAAAAGGGAAATAAATCTGTTATACTATTTATGTATGAAAATTGTATAATAATTGCATAGGGGAGCTCAAATATTTTCTTTCTTTTTCTTTTCTTTTCTTTTCTTTTTTTTTTTTTGGTGCTTTAGATTGGAAAGAAAGTCTTCGTTGAAGGATTAATAGCCGCAGGACTAGATTTTGTAAACTTCTTTTTATAAGAGCTAAGGGTAAAATAATAAAACAAAACTTAGTAAAATTAATTTTGCTAGGTGTTGAGATATTATGGTCTAAGAACATGGCCTTGATCTATATATAAAATTTAGACTCCAAAGAAATATGTTGTTTTTTTTTAAAAAATTTATTTTTGATTTAGGGGGTATGTGTGCAGGTTTGCTATATGGGTATATTGCACAATGGTGGGGTTTGGGCTTCTAGTGTACCTGTCACCCAAATAGAAATCATTGTGCCCAATGGGTAATTTTTCAATCTTCACCCTCTCCCATCCTCCCCATTTTTGAAATCGCCAGTGTTTATTATTTCTACTATTATGCCCATGTGTACTCATTTTTAGCTCCCACTTGTTAGAATGTATGTTATTTGATTTTCTGTTTTTGAGTTATTTCACTTAGGACATGTTCTCCAGCTCTATCCATGTTGCTGAAAAGAACATGATTTTATTTTTTTACACCTGCATAGTATACTATGGTGTATATACATCCCACTTTCTTTATCCAATCAAACATTGATGGTTACTTAGATTGACTCCATGACCTTGCTATTGTGAATAGTGCTGTGATAAACATGAGAGATGGTGTCTTTGTGATACCATGTTTTTTCTTTCTTTCTTTCTTTCTTCTTTCTTTCTTTCTTTCTTTCTTTCTTTCTTTCTTTCTTTCTTTCTTTCTTTCTTTCTTTCTCTCTTTCCCTTCCTTCCTTCCTTCCTTCCTTCCTTCCTTCCTTCCTTCCTTCCTTCCTTCCTTCCTTCCTTCCTTCCTTCCTTCCTTTTCTTTCTCTTTCTTTCTTTTTTTTTTTTTTGAGACAAGAGTCTCACTCTGTCACCCAGGGTGGAGTGCAGTGGCACAATCTCAGCTCACTGCAACCTCTGCTTCCCAGGTTCAAGAGATTCTTCTGTCTCAGCCTCCTGAGTAGCTGGGATTACAGGCATCCGCCACCATACCCTGCTAATTTTTTGTATTTTTACCATGTTT
Source organism: Callithrix jacchus (assembly GCF_049354715.1). NCBI lineage: Eukaryota > Metazoa > Chordata > Mammalia > Primates > Cebidae > Callithrix > Callithrix jacchus. The sequence goes on from NC_133510.1 coordinate 83,177,329, forward strand.
TCCTTTCTTTTGGATAGATACATAGTAGTGGGATTGCTGGGTTGAGTGGTAGGTCTAGTTTTAGGTCTTTGAGAAATCTCCATACTGTTTCTCATAGAGCTTACATTTCCAGCAGCAGCGTATTATTGTTTTCTTTTCTCTGCATCCACACTGCCATCTGTTGTTTTTGTTTTTTTTTTTTTGACTTTTTAATAATAGCCATTCTGACTGGTATAAAATGATGTCTCATTATGGTTTTAATTTACATTTCTTTGATAATTCTTAATGTTGAGCATTTTTAATATACTTATTGGCCACTTGTATGTCTTCTTTTGAGAAATGTGTGTTTATGTTTTTTGCCCACTTTTTAATGGGATTTTTCTCTTTGTTGTATTGTTTGCATTCCTTATAGATTCTGTATATCTGTCCTTTGTAGAAGGCATAATTTGCAAATATTTTCTCCCATTTTGTAGATTCTCTGTTTACTCTGTTAATTATTTCCTTTGCTGCGCAGAAGCTTTTTAGTTTAATTAAGTCTCATTTAAGTCTATTTTAGTTTTTGTTGCATTTGCTTTTGATGTCTCAGTCATAAATTGTCTAGTCCAATGTCCAGAGGAGATTCACCTAGTTTTTCTTCTAGGATTTTTATAGTTTCAAGTTTTATATTTAAGTCCTTAATCTAGCATGAATTAATTTTTGTGTGTGGTGAGATATAGGGATCCAGTTTTATTCTTTTGGATATGGCCAGCCAGTTTCCCCAGCACCATTTATTGAACAGATATCCTTTTCTTGTTTTTTATTTTTGTCAACTTCGTCGAAGATCAGTTGGTTATATGTATGTGTTTTTATTTCTGAGTTCTCTATTCTCTTCCATTAATGTATATGTGTATTTTTGTACCAGTACTGTCCTATTTTAGTTACCATAGCTTTGCAGTATAATTTGAGGTCAGATAATGTGATGGCTCCAGATTTGTTCTTTTGCTTAGGATTGCTTTTATAATTGGGCTCTTTTTTGGTTTCATATGAACCTCAGTATTGCTGTTCTAATTCAGTGAAAAATGACATTGGTAATTTCATAAGAATTGTGTTAAATCTGTAGACTGCTTTGTGTGGTATGGTATGTTAATTCTTCCAATCCATGATCATGGGATGTTTTTCCATTTGTTTGTGTCATCTTTAATTTATTTCATGAGTGTTTTGTAGTTCTCTTTGTACAGATTTTCACCTCCTTGGTAAAATGTATTCCTAGATCTTTTATTTTTTTGTGGCTATTGTAAATGGATTTAATTCTTGATTTCATTCTCAGTCTGAATGTTATTGGTATATAGAAATGCTACTTATTTTTGTACACTGAATTTATATGCTGAAACTTCACTTGAAGTTTTTTTTTTTTTTTTTTTTTTGCCAATCAGTTTGAGCTTATGAGGTTAGCCTTGAACTGATGACCTCGCCTTCGCGAGTGCCATGACCTCCAGCGGGAGCCACTCTGGACCCACTGGAAGTTGTTTATCAAGTCTATGATTATTATTTCGAAGTAGTCTTTAGGGTTTTCTAGATATACAATTATGTCACCAGTGAGCAAAGATAGTATGACTTCATGTTTTTCAGTTTGGATGCCTTTTATTTCTTTCTCTTGCTTGATTGCTCTGGATAGGCCTTCCAGTACTGTGTTGAATAGGAGTAGTGAGAGTAAACATCCTACTTTTGTTCCATTTCTTAGGGGGAATGCTTTCAACTTTTCCTTTCAGTATCATGTTGGCTGTGGGTTTGTTATATTATGGCTCTTATTATTTTGACATATGTTCCTTTGATGCCTAGTTTGTTGAGGGTTTTCATCATGAAAGAATATTGGATTTTATCAAATGCTTTTTCTGCATCTGTTGAGATAATCATATGACTAAAAGGGTTGGGAGAAAAATATTGAAAAAAACTTTAAGTTTAATAAAAAAGTAGAATGTTTTTACTTACAAAACTCATAAAGGCTAAATTACTTAATTTAAACTTTATTTTCTGAAAAAGTCACTAAGCTAAAGATTTTAAAAACAGTTTTTGCTATCTCTGCACATTGTACTTTATAGAGTGTCTTTATAAATTATCTTTGGTACTTTATGAGATAGACAACTTGGTCAATTATTTTGAGAAACTTGAGCTTAGTGACTTTTTTCAAAAATAGTTTAAATTAAACAGTTTTGCCTTTATAAGTGAAAATACTTCATCTTTAAATTAAACTTGTAGTTACCTTTTGATTTCTGTTCCAACCTTGTTGTATATACATATCTGTTGTTGACATTTTGGATATTGGTTTGAACATTTCTAAAGAGTCACCTTTGCTAAGAATCATGAACTCAATGTAGTTACTTTCAACAAATAGTTCTTGGACATTTACTATGTCTTTTGCATTTAGAAAAATGTTTAGTTCTTCATGTAATTAATAGGCAAAATTTAACATCATCTTATTTGAATACTACAGAAAGATGAGCTTATAAAATGCAGGGCTTAATTAGGCCACAGGAAAATGCTTCCAGTTAAGGGACATCTCTGACATTTCCAAGGGATAATAAAGAATACAAATGTCTTCTGGATCCTCCCTCAATATAACATTAATATCTTCTTTAGGCCTTGAAAATAATTAAATGTGGAGAAGAATATACACAAAACCTGTGTAAATATGGGATTTTATATAACTGAGATCTTCTTCCTAGAGGATAAGAAATATTGGGAGAGATTTTGCCAGGAAGTTTCTCCTTACTGGAACTATGCCTATTTGCAGAATTAAGAACACGATCAGAGCTAGAAAGCAAACGTTAATAGTATGATTCCCACAGTTAAAAAAGAAACAAATTCTGACCAATGTAGAAGGCAAAATAGACTACTGACTACTATTTTATGAAGAAAACATAGCTTAAAGAATAGGCAACCTTTTTATGACATCTGAGTATCATATAATATAGGTATTTTGTATCAACATGCACATATTCAGATTATTGATATGTCAATATATGCTATTGGGGATAATTAAAAATTTTTAATGTGCTATAAGAAACTATTGCTGATAGGAAGGTTATTTAGTCAGCCTAGATCTGTTTAGATCTATTTTTATGGAGCTTGAATTTTTATTCCTTTGAATTCTCTTATTTAAGGCCTATTGGGAAGCCCTTAGTTTCCATTTCATCCCACATTTTATAAATCATTGTATGACCTTTACTCTGTTAAAATAAATGTTAGCTATTGCAGAATTCCAAAGGGTATTTGGCATGGTACATTTGATATCTTCAGTATAAGTCATGCTATGGGGAAAATCCTGTTACATATTTTACATATGCTATTTCATATACTCTTCAGCATAATGCTATAACATAGATACGTTACTATTCCCATTTTAAAGACAAGAAAAATGTTACTTACAACGGTTAAGTAAATTGCTTGAAGCTACTTATCTGGGAATTGGTGGAGCTACAGTTAAGCCAAGTTATGATTCCAGTCATGGCATTTACAAAAGCTTGAGTCTTAACCTCATTTATGACACTTTCTCTGTCTGTTCTAATCTATTGAAAGAGATTATTAAATCAAAATTTTTATCTTTAAAATTCTAGAATTTTTAGTTTAAATTATTAATTAAATCTACTTATTTTTTTAAAGTTTTTTGAGTATTTATTTGCCTGATTAGATTGTGAACTGTAAATTAAGGTACTGCATACATAGGCTCTTGCATTTGTTACAGAAATAACTGTAGCATCTTTTATGTAGTGGATATAGTAGAGAAAGACTGAGCTTTTGAAATAAACCCAAGTGCGACTGGGTTATTGTTTTACCATTTATTCCTTTGTGACCTTAGGCAAGATATTTGACCTCTCTCCACCAGTTTTCTCATCTATAAAATTTTGACAATAATACTTTATATGTTAATTATATGGATAGCTCCATATTTACCTTGTTTCATGACAGTATTAAAAAAGTATCTTTGGCATTTATCTTATGGGTAAGTCAAAGTTATTTTTTAAATTTTAGATTCTCTTTTTTCAGGGAGTAAAACATTTGAACACAATCCTTTTGGTTTGTTCTAGGTTGCTGCTGAAAACAGTGTTGGTATCGGAGTGTTTAGTGATCCATTTCTCTTCCAAACTGCAGAAAGTGGTAATTTTCCTGTCATTTATTTTAAATTGACCTAGTCATGAGTTTCTGTCATTTAAAATAAATAAGAATATAGGCTGGGTGCAGTGGCTCAGGCCTGTAATCCCAAAACTTTGGGAGGCTGAGGTGGGCAGATCATGAGGTCAAGAGATCGAGAGCATCCTGAACAACATGGTGAAAACTCGTCTCTACTAAAAATACAAAAGTTAGCTGGGCATGGTGGTGCATACCTGTAGTCCCAGCTACTTGGGGAGCTGAGGCAGGATAATCACTTAAAACTGGGAGGCATAGGTTTCAGTGAGCCAAGATTGTGCAGCCTGGCGACAGAGTGATGCTTCATAAAAAAAAGTATATATATTTATGTGTGTGTGTATATATATATATATATATATATAAACTGACACTAAAATACATATAATTCTCATAGCATGGCCACTCAATTAGTGTTACAGTTCTTTGGTATAGCTAATTTATTCATTGAAATATGTATTATTCTTTCTGATTATAAGAGTAGTAAATGTCATCTTATAAAACTTTGAAAAAACAAGAATAAAAAAACAAAATGAAAATAATCCATAGATTTATGAAAATTTTTTTATTACTTTTGTGCATTTCTGTCTGGTCTATTTCCCCCATTAATATATATCTATGAGACTACATATTAACAAAAATAAGCTTGTGCTATGTATGCAAGTTTATATCCTGCCTTTTCCTTTTAACATTAAGTCATAAGCATGTTATGACATAGACTTTTGGAAACATGGATTTTAATGGTTATTATATTATTCCATAATATCTAGTCATTACCAAACCAATTTAAGATACCTCCATTCTTCCAGTGGCATAGAGGAAAAATCTTCATGTCACCTGTGGCTCTTTTCTCTCATAGTACACATCTAATCTATCAGTAAATCTTACCAGCACAATCATCTAAGTGTATTTTGAATCTCACCCTCATTGCTAACATCCTATCCAACATTATTCCCAATAATAGTTGCATTTTGTTTTATTTTTATTAGAATGCAACTATCCTGAACTCCGTTAATTCCTACCTTATATCATTGATATATAGACTTCCTTCCAAAGATCTTTCTTATGTAATTTATATGACTATTATTTATAAATTATATTTTAGCATTTTTCTGTACAGTGTAAACTGAAAAGCTAGTTATTTGGCATCTTAATATTAGGCATCTTTATTATCACTTATGTTTTTATCTCAGATGTTTTGTTTTGCTTTGATTTCTTTCAAAAGTGACTTGTCACATTTATTTTATATTCTGAAGGATCTTGGTGTTTTACTCGATCAGTTTTACTTACATTACCATGAAGTTAATGGGCATAATTTCTCCTAATTTGAGCTTTGTATTGGTTTCATGCCAACTAAAACAGAACTTAGATTATTATTATCACTCTATATTATCAATAAGTTATAGAAAATCATAATGAAATTCTGAAGAAAGTTGATATTGAGAGTTTAAAAAATGTTAAATACAATAATAACAATCAGTTGGAGGGTATCACTTGATATTAGGCCCTAGGCATTTATAAACATTCCAGAAATGTGCTTTTTGGTGAAAATGGTTGGACAATTGATTCAATTTGCTACTTTTTCCACATCTAATGAAACAGCATTATTTCAAAATATTTAAGGGAATAAAAAACTTATCCCAACTTTTTTGTATATTCACAAACATTGATTGAATTTTTTTTCATACTTATTTGAAGTATTTCATGAATGCATGTATTAGCCCAGTTATCCTAAAGTTGATTTGCCCCAACTCCAGTTTTTCATTATAGGCAAAGGTCAATTAAATATATTTATAAAAGCCTTACACAAATAGATTTTATGCAGTGTATTGTATATTTAATTTCACATACCATGAAATTATATAAATGCAATTCTAAGTTTTATAACAAGATTTTTTTCCTTCTCAATCCTTCTCTTCCCCAGCTCCAGGAAAAGTGGTGAATCTCACAGTTGAGGCCTACAACTCTTCAGCAGTAAAACTGATTTGGTATTTACCTCGGCAACCAAATGGCAAAATTACCAGCTTCAAGATTAGTGTCAAGCATGCCAGAAGTGGAATAGTAGTGAAAGATGTCTCAATCAGAGTAGAGGACATTTTGACTGGGAAATTGCCAGAATGCAATGTAAGTATCACACAACACTTTCTATGTCTTGAAAATCTTAGATAAACATATTTTCACACTTCTAGCATCTAGATACTGTATTTTTACCCAAGTTTTATTAGTTATTTGATTACTTATGGTATCATGCTATACACAAAGTTTTATTAATTATTTGATTACTTACAGTATTATGCTATACACAATTGGCCTTATTCAGGTAGAATATAGGAAAGGTTTGAGAATTCAAGAGTGAGAGATTAAAATCATTAGGGAGTTCCAAAAAGACTTCATAAAAGGAGTAGCATTTGTGATACACCATGGAGAAGGGACAGAGAGAGATAGCGTGATGGGGCATTCCATGTGGAGGAGACTTTATAAAGCCCTGAGGTGGAAAAGTATAAGATATAATTGGAGAAAATATTTTACTTCCACGTGGCAGGAGGGAAGAGTACATGTAGGGTAATAGTCGAGGTCAAATTTGTGGAAGTAGATTATTTTTATTGTACATATCTTTGGTAAAGAATTTGTTATTACTCTGGTCATTGATAATAAACCTCATAATAGTAATGCTTTACTACATAATAAGCATCATAATTTATTATATGATAAGCATAATGCTTTTCCTAAAATCATTTTTGCAATCTTTGTGTTGTTATTAATGGAAAAACTGTCACAGTTATTTTTGTTGTAAATACTTTATAAAAGTCTTAAAATATTTTTCAAATTAGGATATATTTCTAACACATGTACACACCTAACAGGTGAGCTAGTGGCATGTTAGTACTTTAGAGTACTTCTGAGAAGAAATGGTCATTAACAGTAAGAAAGTGGCATAGACTTGAACATTCACAAAAGTAAAATTATTTCAGCTCTTTGGCTCTTGCACTGTTAACAGGTAGCTTAAAAATTCTTATAAATAATTTTGCTATGGTTTTACCTTTATTTTAAGCCACTTGAAATTCTATTCATAAAGACTAAAGTACAAGGAATGTGATAAATATATTCTCTTCTAAAACTGCAGACATAATGGGTACAATTAAAATCTAGCCAATTTGTCCATAACTTGCATGTTATATGTGTATATATAGCATAAAAGGAAAAGAAGTAAATGATATGTTCTCATTCTCATGTTCACCAAGAAATACAACATAATTTCTTCATTGATACTATTTTACTTACTAGGAGAATAGAGAATCTTTTTTATGGAGTACAGCCAGCCCTTCTCCAACCCTTGGTAGAGTTACACCTCCATTGCGTACCACGTATTCATCAAGTATGATGGCACAGAATAAGATCAGCTCTGTGTGGAAAGAGCCTATCAGTTTTGTAGTGACACACTTGAGACCTTATACGACATATCTTTTTGAAGTTTCAGCAGTTACAACTGAAGCAGGTTATATTGATAGTACGATTGTCAGAACACCAGAATCAGGTATGGTTCATTTTTTGTAGATAAAAAGATTTAAACTATTTAGAGAATAATGTTTTATTTTATTCATATAGATATTTATTTTTAATATTCCTTAACTTTCAGTAACTTTTTTCCTTAATAATATACCATAGGCATCCCATCTGGGGTTCCTTCAAATTTCTATACTCTTTTATATTATAGTACACATAAGTATTTAAAAGGAGAAAGAAGATTTGAAAGAAACAATTCTTGAGCTACTGACCATGATCCAAATACAAGCTTTTATCATTTATAATCTCAGCAATTTTTTGTAATCATCTTTGCTGTTCTAAATCAGTGATAATTGTTTACACCCTTCTCTCACTGTTATTGCCATTATAAAAAATGAAGATACCTGCAGTAGCAAAACGAGCATGTAGTTAACATTTCAGTATCAGATACAAGCAGTAGCTAAAATATATACCTATTTATATCCTATTTGCACTGCAGTTTCCTCATCTGAAAAATAGAGACAGTAGTAGTACCTTCCTTATAGTGGCAGTATTAAAATTAAATGAGAATAATTAGATATTATTATTACTACTAAATTTTATGAGAACATATTTTCAGGTAAGGTATTCATATATTTAATTATGGTACTATATCAGTATTCATGTAAATATGTGTATTTATTTATTTATTTGATATATTTATAAAATTTCATGGATATTTATATAGTCCATTATATATAGGTATGTATTATATGCATGATACATAACTGATATTAGATATATCACAACACAATATCAGGCATTAGGTTGTAATTGCTAATTTCTAAAGTTATTGAAAATTATTGATAGGGTAATTTCACTAAAGCATGTTTTTTTCTAATAACATAGCTGTTTGTTTCATTTTTCATTTCATAGAAGTTTGAAGTGTTTTGTTAATTTAAATATCATCTTTGAATCATATCATTTTCTTCTTCCATACGCCTTATACAATAAAAAAAAAAATTTCATGAGGGTGATACAAGGTGAAATTTGGTAGACAATAATTTTGTTTTGAAAAATATTTGGAATTGTTTTATTTCAATTAAAAGAAAGAATAAACTTCTATGAAAAACCGAGTAATTTAAAATGTCATTGTTATTTTTATGTTACCAATACTACATTTGAATCCTCCAACTGTAGGTTATAAATTTCTTAGAACAAAATACAAATATTGATACAAAAAATAAAAATTATTGTCAATTTTTGAGAGTTATTTTCTTGAAACTTCTACCTGCATTAATAAGAGAGAAGGTGTTTATCAAGCCAGATAATCCAGTCTTCGTTGCAATATATATATATGTATATGTATAAATGCAGGTATTAAATGTTTCAGGACAATGTAACTTGACAATAAGTATATTACAATGAATATTAGCATGAAACTTGCACAGTGCAATAATATAGAGAATTAAATAAAATCAGTAATCATTACAAATAAATTTATCGGATAATCCAGCATGTGTTATTCACAAGTTTCAATTATATTCCATATTTTTTTCTTTTTTAAGTTAAAAAACTCTGCTTTTAAGTGCGGTATTTTATTTTCTTTCTCTGACTTTGTGTTTTATTATGTGTATTTAATAGGGTGCTCTTTCATTTTAAATATATTATGTATTTATTTTCAATACTCATTTTAGTACCTGAAGGACCACCACAAAACTGTGTAACAGGCAACATCACAGGAAAATCCTTTTCAATTTTATGGGACCCACCAACTATAGTAACAGGGAAATTTAGTTATAGAGTTGAACTATATGGACCTTCAGGTAAGTCTTAATTGGTTTTATGCTCTCTAAAAATAACATGGAAAATCTCTGTGTCTTCTGCTCTATTTTGCTGTGGAGCTAAAACTGCTTTAAAAAAGAAAACGTATTAAAATTTTGGGGCAGCTTTTGGAGTAAGAATCATAAAATATGTTACCAATATCAAACTCTTTTTAAAAATATCAGACTCTTTTTAAAAGACCCTAAGATCGAAGCAAACAAAAGGAAAGTCATAAGGAAGGTGAAGTCCTTTGATTTTTTAATTTAAAATCATAAATGAGTATAAGAATGACAAAACACTATTCATGTTCCACACTTTATGTGCAGCACATGAGAAAACTAGTGATAACTCCTCAAGACCAAAGTGTTAGTGGAGATACACATCTTCAAATATTTGAACAAGAAGACCTCGGCTACGTTCATCAAGAACAATGGACTTTGACTATATTAAATCAGATTTCTATTCACTGCTAGGAACCAATTTCTAAAAAATAATTATAAAGAGCTCTCTAAAAATAACATGGAAAATCTCTGTGTCTTCTGCTCTATTTTGCTGTGGACCTAAAACTGCTTTAAAAAAAAAAAAAGTATTAAAATTTTGGGGCAGCTTTAAGTGGCAAGTTCTCCATCTTTGTAAGGAAGCAGGACCTGGGCATCCACTTGTCAGAGATATTTTGAGAGGTTCAAATATTATATTATTGTGTAACATAATAATAATATAATATTTTATGTAAAGTCTAATATAATATTTATGTGAATTATGTAAAGTCTAAGATTCTCTCCTGATTGAGATCCTATGGTTCTACGAAAGAAATTTAATTCTAACAATGATTAAATAACATAAAGCCACATAGTATCATTTATTTGGGAGCATCAAAAAAGATACAAACTTCCAACTATTTTATTTTGCAATTTCTATGGTATGAAACACTCATCACCATCATGAGTAACCTTTGCCTTTCATCATGCTCTTCAAATTCTGAGTTTTTTTTACTTCCTAAAAAAGATAATTGCCTCCACTCACCCATCCAGTACACAGAAACAGACATGGATACACAGTTACATCTTTTCTATCCGATATTATTGTTCAGTACTTATCTGAGGTACTCTTATGTGAGGCTGGCTGACAAATGAAGTGAGAGGCATTTAGCAACCATTACATTTAGCAACCTGGGAGTGATCACATGCTTCCAGTATGGTGGTGCATGTAGGGTAAATACCTAATTGAATTAGTTTAAGAGTAAATGGGAGAAGATTGCTGGAACAGTGGGTGTAGAAACTTGTTTCAGTTTAGCTGCAAAGCAAAGCAGTGAATAGAGAGTAAGGGTGGGGATAAGTGGAATCAACAGGTTTCTTTTCAGTAAGAACATATAAAGCATGTTTGTTTGCTGATGAAAATAAGGAAAATGTTAACGATGTAAGAAAAAGGAGAATTACTGGAAAGGTGTCTGTGTAGGCAGAAGGTGAGATCTTTTGCTCAAATGTAGCAATTGGTTTGAGATAAGAATACAGATAACTTGTCCACAGTAACAGATAATTTGTCCATAATTTGTTCTTATACATTGTAAGGCAGAGTATATGGGTATAGATACTGGTAAATATATAGTTGTGTTGGTGGGAGCCTGTGGCAAATATTTTCTAATTGGTTTACTTTTTTTAGTGTAATGGGAAGCAAGACCATTAGCTGGGAGTGAAGATAGGGCAGAAGTTATTAGAGGTCTGAGCAGAGAAGAGTAAGTGTAAAATAATCATCGGAAGACTAGAGTGATTGGACCATTGACTATGTAAGCTGAGTAAGATTCCAGGCACCAGGTAGGGCTCGTTTGAGGTTGGGCTACAAATAAAGTGATATCAGTTAATGGTTTTGTGAGGTTCTCCAGCTCCCTTCAAGAAGAGAAGGGCAAGGCATTGGAGGCCTGTGTAAGGCAGCGATTATAATTGAAATTGGCACCAAAGCTGGATAAAGAATGGAAATTGAGTGGTGAGGGGTCAAATAAAATAAAAATAAAATAGGTGATTAAATCAATGGATTGTTGATTTCAGTGAATTTAAAGAATTATCAGTTTAGGATTCTAGAGGAAATGTAAAGGACATAGGAAAAAGTGGTTATAAAAAGGTGCATGAAACTGACATTCTTAATGATATGAAGTAATTGGTGTTAGTAATGTCTAAGCTATGATCTTGAGGGAGTGGCTGAAATTTTAGAAAACTAGATTATTTAAGGAAATATCTAAGTAATTTAAGGGTTATCTCTCAGGATATTAAAATCAGCACAAATTAAGATGGTAGCCTTGAACCAAAAGCTTGGTTCAAGGGAGTAAATGCTTACATGGGAGTAAATGACCCTTGGGTTAGATTACAACTGTGAGGGCTAGTGGATGTCATTGGTAACAAAGAATTTAAAGCTGTGGGCTTTTATAAGGAGGGAGGGAGATTAGTGAATAAAATGGAGCAATGAGGAGCAAGGACAACACTTACCACACTGAAAGGCCTGGTTACTTGAGAGCTGTGTGGCATAAATAGACTGCCACCATTTGAGGCATCTGTAGGGGAACAAAAGCAGTGTTCTTAGGAAAGAGCCAGTTTGCAGTTAGAGCAAGAAGGTAAAGGAAACATTCAAGGCAAAGCTGAAGATTTAAAGAATTGTGGTGACAGACTAAGGAATTTTGTTCAGAAGCTAAACTAGAAATATTTCCTAAAAATATCCTCTTAAGAAGATAATGACATTATTTAACATTTTAATTGAATACATTTGAGTATGAAATCTGGTCACTTTTGAAATTGATAAAATTTGATGTTTCCCCTTTCAATATGTCAAAAATAACATGGTAATTCAAAAGGGCTTTATGATTAAATAAAAATAATTTTAAGCACTGGAACATTTTCATGTTCTTCGTTTGTTTTCATTAAATTGATATCAGTGTACTACTAAGCCACATGTTTAAAATATATCCAATTTTGATATTATAATAACAAATTTTAGTGTACAACTTAACACTTGAATTGTTGTCTTGGTTCTGTACTTAAATGTGAAAATGATTGCATTCTTGGTAAAAAATAATCCATTCTACTTTTATAGGTCGCATTTTGGATAACAGCACAAAAGACCTTAAGTACGCATTCACTAACCTAACACCATTTACAATGTATGACATCTATATTGCGGCTGAAACCAGCGCAGGGATTGGACCCAAGTCAAATCTTTCAGTATTCACTCCACCAGATGGTAAGAACATAGGGAATGAATGAAATATTTTTGGTATACTTATGAACGTCATTGAATAGTAAAACATGGTATTAGAAACAGTTTGTTTTATATTTACTTAAATCATGTTATTTCCTTATTAAATTGTTACCTAATTCATTCTGAACATGTGTTCTCCAGAACATTAAACTCATAGCATGCTTCATAATAATAGGGACCCAAGATCAGGCAAGGTTAGGAAATATCATATATAGCATTGGCCTGTTAGAGATTCACAATAAAATTTAGCATAACCTCAAGAAGTTGTAAGATAAACACATTTCGTATTGTTTAACTACATTTTTTAATGTGGAATCTATTTTTTTCTCACAAACTATTATTCAGAGGGATTCCTATATTCCCAGTGCTTACAACAAAATATGTTTATAATCAAAACGGTATTCTAAGCAAGTGAAGATTCTGAGTGGATGCATGATACAGATTTACCAGCATGTACTGAAATTATGAAAATAGTATTTTTCTTCAATAAACTTTCTTATATGTATTCATTAAATATTATTGTCTTAGGTGAACTATACTTTAAAGAAAAAGGTTTCCATACTATTTCACAACATATTTTTCTGGCCTACACTGAACTTGCTAAATGTCTTCATTTCTACTTAGGGATTGTAATTATGGACAAAAATTAACAGTAATTTCTTATAACACATTAACATTTGGAAAAGTTTCCAGCCTTCATTTGTGTGGTAGCTAACATACAGTAACTTATAAATGAAATGTACACATGTACACACACACACACACACACACACACACACACACACGGAGACATACTGGTCATACATTCATCATTCAAGTATTTGACCATTAGAGGGCAGTAAGTATTAGGAAATTTTGTACTTTTCTCCTTTAAAGAGGCAACCATTGATATTTTGTTGGAAGAACATAAAAGTTATGTTTTATCTATTTCAGATGAAATCCTAACATATATATAGTTTCAGTATACATATAAGAAAGTTATACATACTCATAAGGAAATGTTCTTTTTTTGTATTAAAATTTTACCATTGTGTTTCTATCAGAAGAATCTTAGCATTGTATAGCTTCTCCCTTAAATCTTAAATTTTCCTCCATCTTCCCCATTAAAAACCACTCTTAAACATTTCCTAGAGCTAAGAAGATTTATGGATACTTTCAAATAAAGCAGAGTCCTTGACTTTGGTCTTACTAGAGTTTTCTCAGCCAATTCAATGTACCCACTGATTTCTATTCTTGTTCTACAATTAAATAAATACTGAAATTTTGTCCTCTTTCGAGACCAGCTGACTTTGGGACTTCTAAATAGAATCTGCAACTCAATAAATAAATTTTTTATTGTCATTATTGGACTATGGCATTTGACAAAAGTAGGGAAATAGACAATGCATATGCCATGTACAATGCCATGTTATTTGTCTTGGATATATTTTAAATTTTATTTGCCTTAATTTCTACATTTTTTATCCACAGAAGTAGAACTTTATGGTCATCATTCAATATATTTCACAAGGCCTGTTTTTCACACCAAATTATTTCAAGTAGATAACTCCCTTTGCCCTGTATAAAAGGCAATTTGTCCTGAGTTTCATTCTTTTATCTTCCTGAGCCACTCCCCCTATGGACCACACCCTGGTGGCTCTTAGAGGGGCCTCCTGGCAACTGGTGGGCTCCACCAAAGGCAAGGTTGGCATGGTTCTTACATCCTCATGTCAGCCTTCGTCCATGGAGTTCTCTGGGGATACTTCAGTCTCAGGAGCTGCTTCAATGGAGTACTCTGGCAAATGCAGTAAATGTAGCTTTCTGCTTCTGATACCACTACTTATTCCTGGTTCCACTATTTAAAACTTTGAAATAAATGGATCTTTAAACAATATGAGAACAAACTAATAACTCATTAGAACTATCTACTTTCAATTAAAAAATGATTTCTTAACTTTAGATTATCATTTTAATTTATTAATACAACAGGGTTCTTAGTATTCTAATTAAAGTTACTTAATTTATTTTCCTCTCCATATTTAAAAGCAGTCTATTGTCTATTTAAAAAATAATTAGGACTAGCTTGCTTCTTTTAAATTACCTTTTAAAACAATTGGTGCTCTTATAAATCTTCAGATACTCATAGGAGAATGTTACATTGACCTCTTATGGAGAATGTTTTGTGCTATTACATTACAGTGGAGTTGATTTCATTACCACTAGGGATGTTATGGTCCATAGCCTACTTTGAAAGAAAATTAGCATCCTATTGTTTTAGCAGTTATCATGAATTTCTGACATATACATATATAAGGCACCTATATGTCCCTTAATATTTTGAAAAGTAGATTTCTATATAGACATGAAAATAGATGATTTTGGGAAAAAAAGATAGTAATCTCCAAGGGTATAAAATATCATAGAATTGCCTATTCCAAAATCAGATAATGCTGATGGATGCAACATAGGCATTCTTCTAATTAGTGTGAGGGGTAAAAAAACAAAGAAAGCAAACTTTAATGCTTCAATATGTCTAATAACTTTTCTGTCAGGATAGTTTGGCATGACAATTTCTTAAAAGCCGACAAATTTCCGAGACTCTTGTTTACTCTCTGTTAAAAGACATGGAAGTGAAGATGTTTGTCCTAAGTGATTTAAACTTGCTACTCTCTGCAAATAGTAGTAAAATCTTTGTAAGAAAATCACCAAGAACTTGCCAACTTTGTGTTTTCAGGATTTTCAATGGCTTTAATTTTTAATATAGGCTTTTCAAAATGTACTTCTAAAGAAAGTTTAATTTGCTAGATAATGGCAAAAATGATCTTAATGTATTTTTTTTACCTCAATGCTATTTGTCTCTATTTTATTTCTTCTTGTAGTTTTTCATCTGAACACCTCAAACCATTTGGAATATATTTTCATAAATCATATGCTACTATGTTTCTAATGTATTAATAAAATTTAAACCCTAGAGTGATTCTCAGGTAGTCCATGTATGTAACACCTTCAAAATTAAATTTTGGCATTATCTAGAAAATTCACCATTGAGCATTAATTTTGAGGTTGGAAACAAATGACATTGAGGTAAAGCAAATATGGGATTTTTTAAAATCAAATGTCTAACATTTCTCATTTATTAGTAAAATTTATAAATGTATTGAGTTGAGAATGACTCTTAGGTAGTCCCTGTGGACAACACCTTCAAACCTGATGCTGAATCATATGATTACCTTGTGTGTTTGATTTTCTTTAGTTAATTTTGTATCAATATTAAAGGAGTCTTCTCTAGTTTCCTCAAAAGAATTTGTGGCCTAACAGACCAAGTATCTTTTTAAAGACAAGATATGATGCTGTCTACTCCATTTCCTTTATCCCCCAAGCTTTTTATAAATGGGGAATAAAAGTTAAGTTTATAGTCATTATTTTTATGCAAGTTTGAGATACATTTTTAAGGTAATATGGAACAACATAATCTCTACCTGGATTATAATTTTTGGCATTAAGTATCATGGGACAATGCATACTAAGTTATATTGAAAAATATGTTCTCTTTAATGATAAATAGTGTCTGCTACTACTCTTGGGTTTTACTAGAAAACAAGAGACAGTAAAATATATATATTTTTCTACTGTCCTGCATAATATTTGATATCTAACATATTAACGTGTTGCATTGACTTGAACTGGTCATCTCACTTATTTTTCAATAGGCAGGGTTTAGTTGCCTGATTCATATGATCAGTGTAGTCATTAAGCTGTTTATTTTTTCAGTTCAGATTATACATCATTTCAAATTAAATGGAAAAAATGCCAGATCTCTTCTGTGATTTACATTATGCAATTCAGATTAATATTTTGTCTGCATAGAGACTGTAAAATAAAATTTTAAAGAAAGATGGAATGAGAGTTTTGCTATTTAAATAGCCATGTTATTTTATACCACACAATTAATTGGAAAGTTTCTCCACCCTTGAAAAATGCATATTGGTAAATATGATAATACAAACATTAACTCTAGGTACAATATATTTTAATGAAGGAAAACTCATACAAGAGGTGACCTGTGCAAAGGTTTTATCTGTTTTAATTTCTTTCTCTGTCCTCAAGTGCCTAGAACAGTGATCATATGAAGAATGCTCACTGTGTTGAATGATGAATGAATGACTCAACGAATGTCACAATATATAGAGTCTTTACAGGTTACTTCATGAAGACAAAGGAAATGCTAATCTATTAGATGAAAACTTCATACAGTTATAGTTTACTATAGAGCCAACTTAAGCATAGCTCATTATAAATAACATATACAGGAGTTGTAAAATTATTTTTCAATTCCTTTCTTTTGTCTTAAAAAGGAAGGAGGTCATTTTTCTTTGTTCTCTTTTAAGGCTATATGCCTATCTTCTAATTAGAATTTGCCAAACCTGTACCACTGCCAGACACCTTAGGGAAATTAATTTAAAGTGTAACAACAATCTAATCATAAGAGATCATAATTTTATGTTATTTTCTCTTTCTTAAAAGTTTTAGAAATTTTAGAAATTTTCTTGAACTTTTTGTTCCTTATAGCAACCTGTATAGTAATAGGAAAGCTATAGTTACACCCATTCTATAGGTAAGAAAGTAGGGATTGGAGGGATGAATTAGCTATTCATAAATACACGTTAAACTGTAGATAAAAATGGTGAAAATGCCAGGGCATGTCTATTTTTGGCCCATTACTCCTGTGAAACTTGGTGACTTTGTAACTACATGTTGCTTTAAGTTCTTGGTGCTTTATTTTAAACCTATTGTTAGTTTGTTCCAATTTTTCTTTACCATTGCAATCAGTGAGGGCACCTGAAATTTGAAAATAACATGATTACTTTAAAAATATAAAAAAAATCAACTCTTCAAACAGTTTCATGTAATAAATTACAACACAGTCTAATTTAACTTACCAACTACATTTCATTGCATTCAGAGTCTTCAGGGTATTATTTTTTGATCTGTTGTTATGAATTTTATGAAACCATCAAGATTTCAATTGGGCATTCATCATCTCCAAATAGGCAGATTCTCAAGGAAATTATTTTTATTAATTAATTTTTTTCAAACAAATGTTATGAGTTTTATTTTGGAAAATTATTCTGTTATTGTGTTCCTTATTTACATTTTGAGAATGTTTAGAAATTTAAAATCCATTTATTTAAAAACATATTTTAGTAAAATAAATTTTTTGTCTATTTTCTTTCTCTCCCCCTCTCTCTCTCTCTTTTGAGATGGAGTCTCACTCTCCCATTCTCCCAGGCTGGAGTGCAGTGGTTGCTCACTGCACCTCCACCTCCTGGGTTCAAGCAATTCTCTTGCCTCAGCCTCCCAAGTAGCTGGGATTAAAGGGACACAACACCATGCTAGGCTAATTTTTATAGTTTTAGTAGAGATGGGGTTTCACCATGTTGGTCAGGCTGGTCTCAAACTCCTGATCTCACATGATCTGCCCACCTTGGCCTCCCAAAATGCTAGGATTACAGGCATAAACCACCACTTGTGGCCTCCGTCTAATTTCTCTAGAATTGTTTATATATCTTAAATTATGAGCTAAGAATGTAGGCACTTTTTCACTTGAAAATATATTTTTCAATTTCCCCTGTATTCTTTTCTTTCTTTAGTTCCAGGGGCTGTGTTTGATTTACAACTTGCAGAGGTAGAAGCCACACAAGTCAGAATTACTTGGAAGAAACCACGACAACCAAATGGAATTATTAACCAATACCGAGTGAAAGTGCTACTTCCAGAGACAGGAATAATATTGGAAAATACCTTGCTCACAAAAAAGAATGAGGTATTGCATTTTTATTTTACTTATTGGTGAGCCCTTTCTGCTTGGTTCGGTTCTGGCTCTGATAGTTTGGAAGATTTGCTAGCACTCACACACAAAATATTTGGCAACTTACTAATACAAAGTAAGGTAAATTTGGGGCATGCTGATAATCTAGCTAGATCATGTTTCATTTAGGTCTTATATTATTAGTTAAGTGCTCTTATTCTTTTTCACTATATAAAAAAATGTCAACTGTGCAATTAAACAGAACTAAAGGTGTTTTCGTAAGTTAATATTGTTATTCTAAATTAGTTAATGAATTATTTGGAAACTCTTGTTATGATTTAAGTACTCATTCAAAGGCTGTGCTTGCAATTTAGAACAGTTGCCAGTGAAAGGCACAGTAATTTCAGTAGCTGTTGTTGACAAATTTTCTGTTCTATTTGGTCTTGGGAAGGTAAATTTCAGAGCTGCTGCTTCTTTTTTTTTTTTTAAGTACATTTGATTAAGAAATCACATTACTAAATAAAAGAAATATAAGGTATTTCATAGGTTTAAAATAAGAGGACCAGGATCTTTAGGCAATGTACTTGCTTCTATTCACACTGAAAGTCTTATTTTTTCCCTTTTGTTTCTGTTAGGAAGTACAGGCAGCACTGATTGTTTTTTTTTTTTCACTGTCTTTGTTCACCTCACCTCATCAACTGTTCACCTGTGAGACCCTTTCAGCCTCCAGGCTAGTCATGTCCAGATACTGGCTGCTCCCTGAGGCACTCAAAGAATAAACATCCTTAGGACCAGTGTGGCAATCACTGGGCCTTAAAGACAAATGTGATAGTTTTTCAGCACCTGGCGTCTGCTGTTTTGTTTCAGAATTGCTGCTGCTTCTACCTGTGCTGTTATATTTCCCCACAATGCTGTCTCTATTTCTAGTCCCAGCCCTCCTCTATTTCTGGCACTTACCTATACATGACAGTTGACCTTACCATGTGCTCAATGCACTCTGGCCACCCAGGACTTATCACTCCCAGTTGCTTACCATCTTCAACCCAGGGTTAAATTTTAATCCTATGTTGATTCCCTTTCTCTGTGCAAAAGATGTTGAATTATGCTTTCTGTGATACTCTAGTTGACAACTCAGGCAAAGGGCAAAAGCTTAACCCTTTGCTCCTGCTGAGAAGATCTTAAATTAGATGCTGAGCTTTCTTAGGACTAGATGACAGGTTTTCTACTTCTGCTAATGACATCTATGAATGGGTGGCCACACCTGTTTTCCTATGAGGTTAAGAGGTTCTAGAAAGATTTTTGTTGTTGTTGTTCCTGTCTCTATCTGGTCTGGAATTCTGGTCACACAGTAGACAGAACATGTGCTTTGGAGAAATACAGATTTGGATTTAAATTATGATTTCGTCTATCACTGGGCTATACAGCAAGTGGTTAAGAGTGTAAACCAGGTTGAAACTCTGGTTCTGCCATTGCTACCTGTTTAACTCTGGGAAAGTTGACCTGACCTCTTTGAACATCAGTTTCTTCTTTAAGATAGTGATTACAGGTCCCTATAACAAAGGGTTAATAATGAGGATTTAATGGGTTAATGTGTGTAAAGAGCTTAGAACTGAACCTGGCATATAGAGAGTAGCACTAAATAGTTGTGACCTATTGTGATCATTAATCTTGGCATAGGAACATCCACTTTATATGGCCACCCAATATTTCTTCTCTTATCCTCTCTCAATAAAAGGAGGCATTATGCTTTTTATTTCTCTGATTATATTTTTATTTATTAGATCAGACTCATTTCTGATATTTCTGCTTCCCATGTAATTGGTGTTTGGGTTCACCTTTCAGGAGATTGATGTGGGGAGACCGATATGACAGAAGCTTAAAATCCAAATGGTCCTGGGTTCTTGGCCTGGCTCTGCCATGTTCTAGGTCTATGACTTTGGACAAACCAACTTTTGGAGATTTGGTGCCTTCATTTTTCTAATGGAGCTTATATAGCCACCTTATAGGGTTGGGAGTAAATGACATAAGAAAGACAACTTGTGGTTTAGTGTGTTCTTCATTTGTTATTCCTTTCTTTGACCTTGGTACCTCTCTCAGGATAAGGACTCTCTTTTCCCATTTCTATTGATCTTCTGAAAATGTAGCCTCCATTCCCCATCTCAATAACTCTTCAAATCCTTGAAATCTTGTTAGAAGTCTGATGGCTCAAGCCTGTAATCCCAGCACTTTGGGAAGCTGGGGTGGGTGGATCACGAGGTCAAAAGATCGAGACCATCCTGGTCAACATGGTGAAACCCCATCTCTACTAAAATTACAAAAAATTAGCTGGGCATGGTGGCACATGCCTATAATCCCAGCTACTCAGGAGGCTGACGCATTGCCTGAACCCAGGAGGCAGAGGTTGTGGTGAGCCGAGATTGTGCCATTGCACTCCAGTCTGGGTAACAAGAGCGAAACTCCGTCTCAAAAAAAAAAAAAAAAAAGAAGAAGTCAAGACCAGTAGTGTTCAATACACGGATTACTTAACATTTTTTTCTGGAGATGGAGTCTCCCTCCCTGGAGTGCAATGGCACAATCTCAGCTCACTGCAACCTCCACCTCCTGGGTTTAAGCAATTCTTCTGCCTCAGCCTCCCAAGTAGCTGGGACTATGCGTACATGCTGCCATGCCCGGCTAATTTTTTGTATTTTAGTAGAGACGGGGTTTCACCGTGTTGCCCAGGCTGGTTGTGAACTCCTAAGCTCAGGCAATCCACCTGCCTCAGCCTCGCAAAGTGCTGGGATTACAGGTGTGAGCCACTGGGCTCAGCCAAATCAAATATTTTTAACCACCCTTGTGTTCTTATCTGCTTCAAAATCTATCCCTATGTCCCTCACTTTTCAGCTTTTGACACCTCCTTAACACTTTCTACACTTTTATATACTGTGACATTGCAATCTTTTGGCTTTGTACAATTAAAAATGGAGAAAGTTAAAAAAGCTAACTCTCTATTTTCTAACTTTTTAGTAAAGATGTTCCACAGAGCTTTGGTTTCAGCTTTCTCATAACATTTTCTTTTGATTACCTCACAGTTTCAATCACTGCTTCCTATTTGTCTGACTTTTCTGCATTTCTTTCTACTCTGATCCTTCTCTCTGACACTCTGGATTCCTAATTGTAGCCATTTGTGGGAAGGTTCTGCCAGGGCTCATTACATCTAAATTAACTTCTTCCCATAAAACAAAACAGAAATCTTCTCTGAGCTAATAGGACCTAGTTCATGATGGGAAGGAAGATGTGACATTGGAATGAGGTCACAGATCTTGGGACAGTGATAGTGACGTGTGCAAGCTCCCACAGGACACACAGGAAGGTCTGTCCAGACAATTTCAGTGTGTCCAAAATAAGGCCTAAAGAGAAACTGACTTGAGGTCTCAGTACCTGGGTTTAGAATTTTTGAATCCCTCTGACTGGACGTTAACACAGATCTCCGGAATGAGGGTCATTGTCTAAGAAACCACGGTATAGAAGGCTTTGAAAGTGAGCATTGTGACATTGATATATATGTCTGGTTTGTCTTTTTGGATAGTGGAACCATTGTTCTCTCTGTCATGAAGGCCTGAAACCTTGGAGTCACTTCTGACTTAGAGCCTACTTAGCATTCAATAGCCACTTAATGTTAAGGTCAGTTATTTCTACATCCAGAATGTGACTTGCCTGTCTTTCTTTTGTTCCCGTGTCTCCCACTTCAGCTCAGGATCACACAGTCTCTTGCCTGGGCTACTGTTATCTCACTTATATTAGTTTTCCACTGTTCTATAACAATTTTCCACAAACTTAACAGCTTACAACAATTCATACTTATTATCTCACAGTTTCTTTGGGTCAGAAATCTAGATACAGCTTAGATGGGTTCTCCTCTTAGAGTCTCATAAGCCTGTAATTAAGAGACTAGCTGAGCTGTGTTCTCATCTGGAGACTTGACTAGAGAAGAATCCATTTCCAGCCTCACTCAGTTTTTGGCAGATTTTATTTCCTTTTGACTGTAGAACTGAGTGCCCTGGATTCTTGCTGGCTCTTGGCTAGAGACAAACACCTCACCATTTTTTTCCTGTGTGGCCTTTTTCAACAAGGCCATTTACTTCATCAATCCAGTAAGCAGGGTCTATATAATGTGATCACAGGAGAGACATGCTATTCCCTTTGCCTTATTCTATTGGTTAGATACAAATCATAGGTCTCAACTAACTCAAGAGGAGGAGATTTTTACAAAGTGGGAACAACAGGAGGTGGGGATAGTGGGTATCTACCTGAGAGACTCTGCAATACACTTCCCCAGCCTACTATTTTATATTTCAAACATCTATTAGAACAATCCTTCCAGATTTAAGTATATTATTTACATTTTGAAAGTAACCTAATAAGAATTGATAACAGATGACAAAGATTATATTATTTAAGTGACCTAGCTCTTCACTATCATTGCAGAAAATCAATGGATTCTAAAATAAATGAGTGTTAACAGAGTAGTATAAGTGTATTATTTAGTGTTTTAGAAGTAAACACCTTAAGAACTGAAAACAGTTTAAAGTGTTGCTTCTGGGAAGTAAGAAGAAAGGGGGGCATAAACAGGGAATTGTTATTTTCATTATAAACCATTCATCATCTTTTTTTTGTAGCCATGTACGTACATTACGATGATTAAACTTAAAAATATATTATAATATTACCCTTCTATGTTAGGCATCATTTTATCTCATTACCCTTACTGAAATTTTTTTCAAGTGGCTCCTATGATCTATTTGTTTCTTAATAAATATGGATTATTTAAACAAGCTGAAATATGTATAAGATTTTACTTTCAATATTTAAATAAATATTTGAAAAATATATTAGCAAATTGAGACTCAAGGTTTGAACTCTTTTATTTCAACTTCCACATATATATATATATATATATATATATGAATCTCATTCCTAATAAATGATGTGAATCCAACCTTAGCTAAGATATTTGATCAACTACTATAAGATAGCTACTACTGCAGAAGTAAGTCCTATCCTATAAGCTTCGAAGTATTCTTTGTTATGGCCCCAGAAGCATCTATTTCTTAAGTAACCATGAAATTTTAGGCGCTCTGTTAGGCACAGAAATCTACAGATGAATAAGAAACTACACTGTTTTTTATTTTGAACTGAAATATTTGTCTTCTAGTGTTCATCAGTTGGTCCTAACTCTCCTCTCTAGACCAACACAGTAGTCTATATTAAAATATAGAAGTATTTCTTAAGAATAAATCAAACATTTCATTAATTTGATTCAGCAGACCTCCAGTGAGCCTAAACTGATAGATATAATAAGGTTTTTAAGAAAATAAAATCACATTTGCTATAATGAAGATTATTACATGTAAAATCAAGTTGGTTTATTCAGGTGGATTAGGAATTTAACTCTGAGACTCCTAATTCTTTCACATAAATTCCAAGAATTCCTCGGCAGCATATGCAAGGCCTTTCATGTTGACAAATTGTGACATTCTCTAACTCAGTGGTTCTCAACCAGGGGAAATTTTGCTCTCCACGAGACATTTGTTAATCTCCTAAGACATTTTCATAGTCACAACTGAGGTAGTTGGGGACCAGGGAAGCTGCTAAACATCCTCCAGTGTACAGGACAGTCCCCAAAACAGAAAATTATCGAATTCAGAATGTCAGTAGTGCTGAGATTGAGAACCCTGTATTAAGTCATGAGTCGATAATTTTTATGTGTTGCAATGGACTTTTTTCTCTCCTATTTCTTTCATTTCTACTACTGCTTCTCTCTGCCCCTTCCCATTACTCTCTTAGAATCCAAACTCTTTCCTATCATTTTTGATTTTAATATTATTACTTTTTTTGTTAGAAAACCTAATTAACATCTAATCTAATGTCTTTTTTTTTTTAGAGGTTAAGTTTGAGAAATATTCACAACACAACACACTTAGCAATAACATTCTGGGTTGTTGCGAAGCTAATGTTAAAATTATTGCTCTAGTCGTGGAGGGTTTTTCTAATGTCAGAATACCAGAATTTGGGAACCATTCACATAGTTAAAAGCATTCAGGTCAACTCTCACTCTGAAATGGCAGTTTGTCAGCAGAGATGCTTAACATATGTAATTGATGGGATGCTGTGGTTTAACTCTCAATAATTTGTCTGACATGGGATAGAAAATATTGAGAGATTTAATGCAAAACCATAGTTCAGGGGGAATTTCTTTGTACTTCCTCTCTATAGTTCATTCTGCAGTGCTTTGTGCACAGTAGATTTTCAAAGGATGACTGATTGATAGTGGAAACAGCTGTGTGGTTTGGGCATAGAGTATTGACTGCACACCAGAGCTTCTCTGAGTTATGTGCTTGTGATTCCTGCACTCCCTAATTTCCCTGTGGAGGCAGCACTGAAGTGAGCTGTTGTAGGATAGAAGACCTTTACTTTGTCCCATACAAGGACATAGGAACAAACCCATATAGAGTTCTCTATCCATTGTTCTTTATCACAACTTTTAAAAAGTAGTTTTTATGGGAAACCTGCTGCTTTTCATGACAACCCTTTTCTGGCTAGCATTGCAACAAGATTTAGACAATTGCATTTTGTAAATATTTGGAGGACTGAAGATTTTTTGACTTAATTTCTCTGTTCTTTTATTTTTCAGAAGAGTTAGTATTTAAGTAACTTGTCTTTGTAGATAGTTAACTGAACTTCCATAAAATTTCTTGCTTTACTGAACTTACTTCTAAACATCTACTTTTCTTTCTTTCTTTCTTCGTTCTTTCTTTCTTTCTTTCTTTCTTTCTTTCTTTCTTTCTTTCTTTCTTTCTTTTTTGTAAATTCTAAGTGCTTTGATGTTTCTAAGGCCTAGAAAACCTGTTTTTGGCTCTCTGAGTGAAGACAACTCTAAAACATCTAACTAAGATAATTAAAAGACAGATAAGCCAAAACTTATAAACTGAAACCTGTATTATGAATTAATTATAAATTGAGGGTAAAAGAGCATGAAATTGATAATGAATAGAATAATTTTTTTAAAAGAAGGGGTTTGATGGTAAGTTTTGAAGCAGAACTTGAAAAAGAATTAGTAAAAGAGAGTAGATTTTTCAGTATATTCTTTTTCCAAAACTATGTTATTTTGGAAAATTTCACACAGGTTTAAAAGTAGAGAAAGAGTCTAATAAGCTTCCATATACCTACCACCTGGATTCAGTAATCATCAATAGGTTACCATTCTTGCCTCAAATTTTTATATAAATTCCAGACTTAACATCATTTTGGTCCTATATAACTAAGCACGAATCTCTAAAAAATCATGGACATTTCCATCCACAAAATAATGCCATGACCACAATGAACAAAATTCCTAATATCATCCTGGTATCATTTAATACCTAGACCACATTCAGATTTCCTGATTATCTTCAAGTCCTATATTGATTAGGTATATTCCAATTAGACTCCAAACAAATTTCACACATTGTACTTGTCAAGTTTCTTAAAGCAACATTTTCTTTGATTAATATGTATTTCCAAACTCAACATTCTATACAAATATCCGATATTATTTGGCCAAAACACATTTCCCTCATTTTGTTTCAATCAATTATGCTAGTACAAATGGAGAATGGAGAATCATCTTGCTAGCTTAACAAAAACCTCTACCGTATTCATCCATAATCTTTTCCTGATGTTTTCTCCTCAGTATTTGCCATTTTGGTGAACTTGACATGTGTGAATTACATTATAGGATCTAGGAACAATTACAGTTACTTTAAATATTCCTTAGGTCCAGAGTCTTGGACAGGTATGCCATGAATCTGGTGTGAAAACTATTAATATTACCATGTATTTTTATTCTGGCATATAATTCCACTCTCTTATAAACTACTATCATTGATGTATATCAAGCAGGCATGTAGACCTCTCACACATGGTATACAAATGAGGTCAGGTAATTAGAGAAGCAAAACATATCTAATACATCAGTATGCCTAGAACACTTACCATTTGAGGGTGAGCAGTTACAATATTTCAGTCATGAAACCTTTGCATGAGGATGTCTTATCTTACCAAAAAGAAACTGATTCAAGTCAGAAACAAAATCTGTTTCTTTCCAAAATACAGTATTGTTCTCTTAGGAAATACAGTGATCACAATGTGTTACAGTGATGCAGGGTATCGGTAGCTGGAGAATGAAATTTTGGAATCTAAAGAAGACAGTGGTCATGGAAATATGTTATCTTTTATAACAATATGATTCCATAGTTGTCAGTTTTTTAAATTAATATTTGATTTAAGTCATGAAGTGTAACTGTCACAGTCTTTTTAAAATATCTTCTTTTAATTGCAGTATATAAATGACCCCATGGCTCCAGAAATTGTGAACATAGTAGAGCCAATGGTAGGATTATATGAGGGTTCAGCAGAGATGTCGTCTGACCTTCACTCACTTGCTACATTTATATATAACAATCATCCAGATAATAACTTTCCTGCAAGGAGTAGAGCTGAAGACCAGAATTCACCGGTTGGTAGGTAGAATTTTGATTTTCTATAATGTGTGTTTAAACCACCAGTGCTAGCTAGCACAGAAATCAACCTTAGCTTAGAGTTCAGACGTATTATTAATGGTCCATGGGCTGGAGTCAAATTTTTTTTTAGCTGTCGGAAAACCTCATGCAACAAATGGAAATGCCACACAGGCAGAAGCTGGCCCCTCCTAACCTGTTTGACCTTCTTCCTGGAGAAAGTAGTACCCTAGAGTCTCTAGCCAAGCTGCATAGACAATCAGTTATTACAGTTGCCAAAGCAGGTGTGATGGGAAGGGATTAACATATCTTCAAATCATTTACAGGCCTCACACTCTCTACAGCTTTTGACAAATAGGTTTTCAAATGTCACTAAAGGTAAATAGGTCAGAAAGTTACAACTCTAGTGCATGGTGTGATAAACAGGTGTAGGTGACCCCAACGATGTGGTGATGTCATTAGTGTATACACTTGCTCTTCAGTGTCAGTGGCTATTACAGTTTCTAAAAGGAGAATGCCATATATGGCAAATTAAAAATACTCAGGTGACACATATTATCTCTCTAGTTTTTCTAAAATGTTAAATGAGAAGAACATTTTATTTTATTACCTTTCCTCTAATTTGGTATTTGTCCCATTCCAAATTAAAAGTGTTATGTTATTCTGTTTGTGGTAGAGTTAGTAAAAAAATCACATTACATTCAATATATGTTAATATTTTATTTACGTATCCATTTTTCTTGTGCAAAGATGACTGGAGAGCAATACTGAAAATTAAGAGGCCCGTGATTCCTGATGTAGGTGTTCCCTTAAATACTGCAAGTTTGGCCTATTTGCTACTTAAGAGTTTTGGAAACACAAGTTCTAAATAAAGCGAAAATCTAACATTTGAAATCCTTCTTCTGGGATATTTATTTGTCAGTTACCCAAGCATACTTGCTTTAGAGAATTATTTGGTTAATGAATGTATGAATGTATGGTGAAATTTGAGATCAAATAAAACTCTTTATTTCTTTAACTCTTGTACCAAAACCTGGTATTGATTTATAATATTTAATTATATATTATTGCCTACTCTTTCTTTTTAGAAAACATTCCTAACAAGTTCTTTAAGTTATGCTTTCTTAAAAACAATAATGTCATGTTTCAGAGTAATGTATAAAAACTAGCAAAATTATGAGAACAAAATGTTTATGGATATTATTGGGAGGTACTCAGAAATTCATAATAATATTCAATAGTATCTCTAAAATTAATGCTTTTATTTTTACTATTATTACACATCTACCTTTAATATAGGTGTGCAGGGAAAAATTAATTAATAAGGAGAAATCAGGTTTCAGATTTTTCTAAGGAAAAAATAATTTTGATTGCGAAGCCAAATACCTTTCTTTCTTTCTCTTTTTACTGAATTCAAATAGTAACTACAAGGAATCAGTATGTTACTGACATTGCTGCTGAACAGCTGTCTTATGTTATCAGGAGACTTGTACCTTTCACTGAGCACATGATTAGTGTATCTGCTTTCACCATCATGGGAGAGGGACCACCAACAGTTCTCAATGTTAGGACACATGAACAAGGTAAGGATGTATTTCCTTTGAAACAACTACCTGCAAATATTACTGTTATACACTGTGATACTTTATCTTTTCATTCATATGTTCATTCTTCTTTTTAAGTGCCAAGCTCCATTAAATTTATAAACTATAAAAATATTAGTTCTTCATCTATTTTGTTATATTGGGATCCTCCAGAATATCCCAATGGAAAGATAACCCACTATACGATTTATGCAATGGAACTGGATACCAATAGAGCATTCCAGATAACTACTGTAGATAACAGCTTTCTCATAACAGGTAGAAAACCACATTTTTTTTTTCTTGGTTGTTGTTACTGTTTGTTTTACATTTTTATTCTGATGGAAAATATTCATCTCCCCGTGCCTTAAATACTACAGAACACGTGCTGTGTCATTTTATATTTTGTTGTTTTGTGCCGCCATGAATATCTTTTTAAAATACTTGCATACTTAACTTGATTACATGTGTTTTACTTTAACTATATTTACCCACAGATAAGTAGAAAGTGTCAGATCACAAGCTTCATAGAAATTTACTTAACGCAAGGAATATTATATATGGTAAATCAAGATAACTCATTATTGAAGAGTAGAATGAATGAATGTAAATATCAGCTGAAGTAATTCAGCTGACATGGTATTTGTGCCAAGTCAACTCTACCCCCTGCAGTGTGCCAAAAAGTTATTTTTTCACCTTTAAATTATTGCCTTAATATTTTAGGAAAGAACTTGAAATCATCAACATGGAAAGTCCTATAAGCCCAAGAATTTCGGGAGACTGCAATTATTTGGAAGCTGATATAGATATCTAGTACCTCAAATAAATTATTCTCACTGGCCTTATGTTAAATGGCACCGATCTCAAGAATATTATTTTAAGGACAGTAAACAGTCTGTCTATTGTCCTTATAGGGTTAAAGAAATACACAAAATACAAAATGAGAGTGGCAGCCTCAACCCATGTTGGAGAAAGTTCTTTGTCTGAAGAAAATGACATATTTGTGATAACTCCTGAAGATGGTAAGAATATCAGTTTTAATTTTTTTTAAGAAGTGGTTGTACATGCTCACTGCTTTAATTCATGCCATCTCTAGGGTCTAAAGCAACAAGCATAAATAAAAATATAGGTACTAGGCTTGGTGTGGTGGCTCATGCCTGTAATATCAGTACTGTGGGAGGCTGAGCCAGGCAGATCACCTGAGATCAGGAGTTCAAGACCAGCCTGGCGAATATGGTAAAGCTCTATCTCTACAAAAATGTGAAAATTAGCCAGATTTAACATCATGTGCCTGTAATCCAAGCTACTTGATAGGCTGCATATATATATATATATATATGCTGAAAATTTTCTTTTCTTCGCCCAGAACCAGAATCACCACCTCAAGATGTTAAAGTAATTGATGTTACCGCAAATGAAATAAGGTTGAAGTGGTCACCACCTGAAAAGTCCAATGGAATCATTATTTCTTATGAGGTGCTATATAAAAATATAGATACTTTATATATGAAGAACACATCAACAACGGACATAATTTTAAGAAACTTAAGACCTTACACTCTCTATAAAATTTCTGTAAGGTCTTATACAAGATATGGTCATGGTGATCAGTTATCTTCTTTACTCTCTGTAAGGACTTCAGAGACTGGTGAGTTTTTGTTTTGCTTTGTTTGTTTAATAGTACATAGTGATATAGTAAGCATAGCTGACAATTTCCATGTTGTATACATAACCTAAAATCCCTCATTATTTTGTTTTGTATAATCCAGAAGTTAATTTTCTTTTTCTGGCAAAAGTGCAGATAAAGGTTATTGTACAAATTGTTAAAGTCTGATTTACATAAGGGAATGCCTAATTAAAATCTGTGAATTTTCAAATGAAAAGACCTTGAGAAACAAAGGATTCTTTCAATATACCTATAAATTTTAGGTTGAATGGCTACTTGCTTTCAAATGGGGTAAAAGCAGAGACATACTCATAGGCATAGATTCTTAGATTCTAATGAGGAATCTATATAGGTAGTGGTGCAGAGTGGGAGCACAAAAGTGGCATGCCTGTAGAAGACCTATGGAGGAGACAACATTTGGCCTGGATCTTAATGAGAATGGTGGAATGGGCAGAAGGATGTTATAGAGCAGGGGTCCCCAACCTTTTTGGCACTGGGGACAAGTTTCATGGAAGACAGTTTTTCCCTGGACTGGGGAGAGAAGGGGGGATGGTTTGGGGATGATTCAAGTATATTACATTTATTGTGCACTCTATTTCTATTATTATTACATTGTACTATATAATGAAATACAACTCACCATAATGCAGAATCAGCAGGAGCCCTGAGCTTGTTTTCCTGAAACTAGATGGTCCCATCTGGGGGGTAATGGGAGACAATGACAGATCATCCAGCATTAAATTCTCATAAGAAGCACACAACCTAGATCCCTTGCATGGGCAATTCACAATGGGATTTGCATTCCTATGAAAATCTGATGTCGTCACTCATCTGACAGAAGGCAGAGCTCAGGCAGTAGTGTAAGCGGTAGGTAGTGACTGTAAATACAGAAACTTTATGCCACTCAACTCCTGCTGTGTGACACAGTTCCTAACAGGCCACTGGCTGGTACTAGTCCGTGGCCCTGGGATTGGGAACCCCTGTTACAAAGGTTGCTGGGTGGGTTGGGAGAGGATATCCCATCTAAAGGAAATAATACAAGCAAAGAATTACTTGTGTTTTAGTTTCAATGAAACTAGAGTAAGGCAGTTTGTCTGATAATCTTATTTTATTGTTTATATTGTGTTACAATTATATATAGGTAGCATAACTATTAGGCCAATTCTACAATGTATTTTGAGAATTGATAACTAAATGTAAAGTTAACATTTAATTTGTACATTTAAATATTTACTGACTACCTACTGGTGGAACCACATGAAATTACCATTTTTATAGGTCATAAATGGCCAAATATCAGCAATTTCATATGGTTTAGTCAGATATATATGAATGTCTATCTTCACCTTGAGGATCTAGAAGTCTAGCAAAGTAGCTAGCTTACTTTTAAAAGAAAGTATCCTGTTGAAACTATTCACAGAAATGAATACCATGAGATGATACAAAAGAGCCTGTAGATAATGGCAATAGTTGAAACTGCAGGAAGAAGAAAGTAATTTTACATGATCGAGAACCTTAAAATGACAATTGATGTTAAAACATATATTTCCATGTTTCCTTGCTTTTATAGGTATTTTACCTAAAATAAGTATTTTTGAGAAAAACGCCTGCTCTTTAATGACTCAGTTTTATTTTGCAGTGGGTCAAGGAAATAAAACATGAAGTTTTTCAGCACCTATTAAGTGTCATGGGCTCTGCTAATGGGTTTCACACAAACCAAAGCAACACATTATTGCTATCTTCATGGAAAACTGAGTCTAATGAAAAACTGAGTGTTTGAGGGGTTCATTAAAAAAATATGCCAGGCTCTACTGGGGATAAGCAGTGTAGAAGAAAAGGAGGATTTCCT
This sequence comes from Callithrix jacchus, assembly GCF_049354715.1. Classification (NCBI taxonomy): domain Eukaryota; kingdom Metazoa; phylum Chordata; class Mammalia; order Primates; family Cebidae; genus Callithrix; species Callithrix jacchus. The sequence goes on from NC_133510.1 coordinate 83,209,445, forward strand.
TTCCTCCTTAAGTTTTATTAGTTGGTGGGTGTTTAATTGCCTAATGTCACCAGCTGGAAAGTGATGAACTGGAATTAGAATCCAAACCTATCTGACTGTAAAATTCATTTTTCTTTCATAGTACATGCTGTTTTGGAAGTAATCAATAAAGCTGGTAAATTTAAACTATATCTAAGATCTTTCTGTTCATTGTTACAGTGATATTTTGTTGTTAGGTTTCTGCCCAGCATGGAAAGGAAAGTAATAACTTTGAAAGATTCTATTGTGATATGAAAGAATAGCCATTTTTATAAATGCTTATCAAGTATTTTGTTTAACTGGCCATAACATCAAGAACACCTTATTTTAATAATGAATGATGAAGGATTTTTTTCTTTCTGATTATTACATGTGTATAACTTTTTATGTAGTATTGAAAATGTAATCTTAGTTTCTGTTGTATTATCTGTTTGTATGAGTTTAATTCCAAGGAAGCAACAATAAGCTTTAAGCAAACATACATTTTTAGATTTAGTTTAAAATGCAAATTTTAATTTTGGAAAGTACCTTAGAAAACATGCAGAACCCTTTATTTTTTAGGTGAGGAGACCTAGGACCTTTTGGGTAAAAGGACTCATAAATCATAGGACATGAGAAATAAAGTTGGGGCTATAGGCCTTCTGACCCCCCTTATAAGTCTCATTTAATAGGCTCCTGAGATGGCTAAAAAAGTAAAGAGAAAGGGAAACCAACTTATCCCATGGTTCCCTACCCAGGCCTAACAATAAGAGAATAGGGTTTAGGGCTGGGTGCAGTGGCTCATATCTGTAATCCCAGCACTTTGGGAGGCTAAGGCAGGTAGATCATGAGGTCGGGAGTTCAAGACCAGCCTGGCCAAGATGGTGAAATCCTGTCTCTTAAAAATACCAAAAAAAAAAAAAAAAAAAAAATTAGCTGGGCGTGGTGGCAGGTGCCTGTAATCCCAGTTACTTGGGAGACTGAGGCAGAGAATTGCTTGAACCTGGGAGGTAGAGGTTGCAGTGAGCCCAGATTGCACCACTGCACGCCAGCCTGGCAACAGAGCAAGATTCTGTCTTGAGGGGGAAGAAAGAGTATAGGGTTTAATGCCCGTCTTCCTAATATCTGGCTTTCTGCCCTAAGTTAGGATAGTCTCAAGGTCTGTGCACTTTCAACCTGGATGAAAATGGAAGACAGTGGAATCTACATTAGTGAATTTTCCTAGATTATGTTTGTTACTATTAAACCACCAACTTTAGCTCCTTTGGCAAAAGAGGAAACTAGAATGTTAAATCGGTTCTCAAGTGTTATTTGAAGCAAGATGAGCTCAAGAGTAACTATTTTTCTGTGTTTAGGCTCAAAATAATCTTATTAAATACAGTAATTATAACTTCCATTCATGTAAAAAATATGGATCTACCCTTCAGTATTGTTTCATGAGAAATTGAGTGATGTGTTAACTCAGGGATGTGTTAATGTTACTAATTACAAATAGGAGTAAATTATTTGGTTAAATGCCTTACTTTTTTAAGAGAAAGAGTTTGCTAATGTTTGGAATAAACCACTCTTGTGTTCAAGCAGGAAAGATCAATATAAGATTGATTCTGTGTGTGTGTGTGTTTGTGTGTGTGTGTATCTCTGTGTGTGTTTTAAACATAGAATGTGCAGTTTTCCAACAAACTTAAGATTCATTTTTATTTTCTCATACTTAGGGTGCAATAATCATAAATACAACATTGAGAATTTCCCATACAAATTACTTTTTTGATGATATATACGTATTTCCTTTCCTTTTTAAGACATAACTATCTTTAAAGTAAGCCTTTAACACTTTGTCTGATTCAGTGCAACAACCAAGAGTGAATAATAACTTAGATGTTGATGAAAATTCTGTGTAGAACCCCATTAATTTATTTGTATTAGTGAATAACATTTTTAAATGTGTCTGCATACATTAAAGCTGTATATGCCAAACAATATGCTTTTGCAAATTCAAGGTAATTTCCCTTTTTACTATCATCATGGACTATGTATTTTTTTTGTTTTAGAATTTTAATAGGTTCAGCTTATTCCAACTGATTATAATCTCAGTTGTCTATTTTATAAAATATTTCTACAATTGGGGTACACTCTATGCCATTTCAGAAAATTCTAAGTGCATCATCACTCTTCAAAATCAGTAAGTCATTGAGTCTGTCTTGCTTTATATACCTGATGACCCAGCAATAGTTATTCCCTAAGGAAAATGAATAAACATGCAAAGGATATCAGCCTTGTGTGAGGAATGCATATTTACACACTGACTACTGGTGGTAGGCAGACAACTCCTACCTTAAAGTCTTAAGAAGACTTAAATCTAATGGGAAATTTTCAAAATTAGAAATTACATTGAGCTATAAAATTCAAGCATAGCATCATGAATTCTTTTGCAATTAAAGAGTTTTTCAACTTGGTCTTGTATCTGTTCCTTACCTTTGAGTTTCTTTCTTGTTTTTAATATACTCTGTATTATATTAAGTATATTTATTCATTAACTGAACAGATTTTATGGATTCCATATCATGTTCTACCACTGTACTAGATAGTATAGCTATAATAGTAAACAAGACACAATCAATCTCTACCTAGTGAATTGTCTAGTGAAAGTTGACACTAGACAATTAGAAAATTAGAAGTTAGAAAATAAATCAGTAGACAAATTTGTGATTTTTGGTAGTCATAAGCTCTACTAAATGAAAAATATCATGGATAGAAGAGAGAAGGTTTGAATAGTGAGTGGGCTATTTGATATGGAGAACTGAGGAAAAGCCACACTGAGAGGTTATATTTGCCCAGAGATATTAATGAGGTACAGGATTAAATAAGATGAGAATAAGGATGAAAAGTGTTCCAGAGGGAGAAGAGCAATTGCCAACTTCTTGTACAGGAAAAAAACTGTGGAGTTGGGGCAGAGCAGGGCATTTTTGTCACTTGAATAGTGTGAGTTGGGGTAGAGAATTTGCAGATGAGGAGAGAGCAGAGGTGGATCATGAGATTCTTGGGTACAATTCTAGGAACTTTGGAGTTTAATTTTAATGAGGAGCTTTTGGAGAGTTATGAAATAGGAACATTATATGAATTACAATTTTAGAAGATTGCTGCCGAATATGTTGGATGTTGAAGTAAAGAGAACAATCAAGATAAACTACTAGATTTTTGGTCTGCACCTCTGGGCGAGTGGTGGTGCCATTTACTTAGAAGGGGAATTTCAGGTAAGGGGTCAATATGGAGAACATCCAGGAGTTCTGTTTGGATATTTTATATTTGAAATATCCAAGTGCCATTATGAAGACAATTAAATAAATATGTTTAAGGCTCAGGAAAAAGATCCAGAGCTGAATTTATAATTTGGAGCCTCACCATGTCTTTGGTATTCAGTCAAGGGATGAGGATAAAGTCACATCACTGGAAAACAGGTGGAGATGTTAAGAAGCTTACAGCGATGTAGTGGGTAATATGACACATAGACTTTGAGAAGAACCAGTCAAGGACAAAGTGAAGTCACCAGATGTAGAAGGAAAACTATAATGTTTTCAAAGCTGAGTAAATAAAGATTTTCCAATAGAAGCAATTTATTTCCTATGTCAAATGCTACTGAAAAGTAAAGTAAGATGGGGCATACAACTGATTAGTGCTTTTGCAAGAATGAAGATCATTGATGACTTTACAGGAGTAGGTTTAACAGAAAAAAAAATGGAGAAAAATGAAATGAAATTAATAGAGTATGATAGGCAACACAATTGCAGAAAATGAGGAATGGCAAATTTTGAGGAATTTTGATATGAAGTGGAGAGTAGACTTGAGTAATAGCTGAAGGAGCAAGTGCCATCAAAAGAAGACTTTATAAAAACCATAATGTATATTACAGCGTATGTGTGTTCACATGTATCACTAACTAACTTTAAGTGTAAAGTCTCTGAATAGGCAAAAGGAATAAAATCCAATGCAGACCTGGGAGGATAGAGCTTGGAAAGGAAGAAAGAGGAAAGACATTTTAAAAAATTTGAGGTTGAATGATAGTGTAGTTCTTTTCTCAGTGTTTTTATTTTTGCAATGTAATGAGAAGCAAGTTTATTAGCTTCAAATAAAGAGTGGAAGGCCATATCAGAGTATGTGAAAAGAGAAGATGATGGAAACACACTTTAAAGAGTGGCAGACTGAATTAACTAAAATAAAAACATTGGCTATCAGGAAATGAAAAGGATCCATTTGAGATTTGAGATTATAAATTTAAGTGGGACCAGTTAGCATGGAATGGTATTTTATTCAGCTATTGCACTGGGTATGTGAAGCCAGCAGAGTTTTGTTTAACTCCAATTGTATTTTGCCAGGGAAATTAAATAGAAACAATAGGAATTGATGGATACTGTTAGGAGGTGATTACAGTGACTGTGGACTCTAGCCTGAGTATGTAGAGAAATGAAGATTTAAGAGATGTGATGCACAGTGAAGATTTGATGAGGGTCAAAGAATTGTTGGATTCAAAGTACAAGGGTCCGTAAGCTGGAAAAATAGGAGTTGGTTGTCAAAGAGAGGAATAATGACAGTTATTGATAATGACAAAGTCTTAGGTGTTGCCATGAAAGCCAGTGAAATAAGGTGGAGTAAAGTAAGGTTGGGGAGAAGAGAAGTGGAATTATAGAGATAAAAGAATATAGAGTCCAGGGAACTGAATAGATCATTTGCATGGATCTTGACATTTCTGAGGGGTAGGGAAGAAGTTAGTCATCAAAGTGTTAGATAGCATCTTTAAGATGTTCAGAGAAGTGACAGAGTTATTACCAATTATCTGTCTTAAAGAGAGGTAGCATGTGATGATATTTAATGTAATGGGGCTTCAAAGGATCTGTGGTTCTTGAGGAAGAAAAAAGGAGTAAGAAATGCAACTATCCAACTCCTAGGCCCTATGGTTAGTGGGATTATGGGAGAAAAACAAACGTGATACCCAAGAAGGCTAAACTGTAGTATATTGATCAGCAGGTCCAAGATGTCACTTAAAGCCAGAAAGTTAAGAAAGCATTCAGGGTAGTTGTTGAGGATTTTTTTCAATGTAATAGGTTGGCCTGGGAAAACACTAGAGATTTAGGGTGTTTAGGATAGAAAGGATAGTGGAATTATATTGCCACATCAAAGTATGCATTGAATTGCAATCTTTGCAAAGTTTTAAAAGTATGAATATTCTTCAATTAGTTTTTCCTATTAAGTATGCCTTGGCACAATTACCCAATAACTGGTAACAATCGAGGGGAGGGACACTATGTTTACACTTTTAAGACTTCTGAATTTTATTTCTCTACTAAATTTATCAGTAGTAGTTTTTATATCCATTCCATTTAGAATATTAATTAAAAAGTTTAATTTCTTTCATTTGAAATAAAAGAGTCTTATAACGGGACTCTTGAATGGCAATAATATTTACATATTTAGTTTATATTGTTTAACACTCAAGTTAATTATTTATGTTATTGTTCTATGTACTCAATTTTTAAACCATTATCTTGACTACTCTGATCTTTCATCTGTGGTAAATAGTTTTCTACCTAAAGTGCATTGTCTACAATTTCATTTATTTAGGGTGTGTTGATGGCATTATCCCTCAGTTTTTTTTATTGTCTCAATATTTTTGGTTTGCTACCATTTATTTTTCTGGGTATGGAATTCCAGTTGTTTTTGAGTTGATGTTGATTGTCAGTCTATTTGTCATTCCTATGTAGATGATTTGTTTTCTTTCTGGTACTGTCAAGATAGTTTCTTCTTTGGTATTCTGTATTTTCTCAATGATATATCTAAATATGGTTTAACAAAGTTTCTGCCTGGGATTTACTGAAATTTTTGATTTGATGTTTGGTATCTTTGAATAATTTTGATGAGCCTCAGTGATTATCTCTTTAAATATTTCTTCATTTTCTCTATTATTTTAGACCCCCTTCCAGATAGATATCATCTATGTCTCAACTGCCATTTTATCTTTTCCATAACTGTCTTCTTTGAGCTGCATTCTTGATAATTTCTTCAATATAATCATCATTTTCACTGAAGTTCTCTTCTTCTCTATCTAATCTGCTCTTGAATACCTCGAGAGAATTTTAATTTTAGTTATTTTGTTCTGTTCCAGAAGGTCTATCTTGTTCTTGTTAAAACTTGCTTGGTTATTTAATATTATTTACCATTATTTAAATAATTATTTGTCCATATTTTAAAGTATGTTTGATTTCTTGAAACATATTAAACATTTCTATGTTAATATCTGGATTCTCAAAATCTGACTACTATGTATGTGTGTGTGTTTTTTTTTCCTTTTCTTTGCTGACTTTCACTACTGATATCTGATTTGCTTGTATGTTTAGTGATTTTATCAGTGAGCTCATACTCTTTGAAACTTTAGCTGTGAGAAATTTATGTGGTTTAAGTTGAAGTTGAGTTCCTTCAGTAAAGATTTATATTTACTTCTTCTAGTTGCTTAAGAGTCTTCTAGTTGCTTAACTGTAGCTCAGGTCTACAGTTTTATTTTAACTTAAATTCTGAAGTGGAGGTTTCTCCAGGGTATGTATAGGTATCATGGATTTAGTCCACATATGCTCATGGGGATAGACTTATAATTCCAAAACAGCATAATTTTTATTTATTTTCTACCTCTCCAACCAGAGGAGTGGTGAGAGAGAGAGAAAAGTTTCCTTTCTGTCCTCTCTACATGGTGAGTTTATTTCTCTCTCCTCATTCCCTGAGAATGAATGCACCACATTGCACAAGACCAGGAGTTTCCACTCACATAGACTTCTATGGCACATGCAGAAGAATCTAAATTATCCCCTAGATTGTTCAATATAATAACCCTGGTTAAAGTTGCATTCTTTTGGGGTTTCAGGTCTTTTTGCAGGTATATATTGCTCATCCTTCAGCTGGCCCCAGGGGTTTATAGTCTTTCTCTGGCACACTATACAGATGTTACTGTACAAACGCAAAGGCACCAGGATTAACCAATCTGCTACAAGGCAAAACTGGCTTTAGTACCAGCTTCCTTCTCACCATTTCTATCTTACATTTTGTTTGCATGTTGGTTTTACTATGACTTTTTCTGGCCAGCCATCACTGAATTATAACTTTCTTGTCAGCACCTCAATTTCTTAAAGAAAATTTATTTTAATGTTATACAGAGTTTTTATTATTTTAAGTAAGATATTCACTCAGCTTAGGGTATCTGTTCCAATATTTTACCAGAATTAGAATCTCATATATAGTTTTGTACTCAGATATATTTAGAAAACTATTTTACACATAATGTATTCAATATAAAAATGTTGTTAGATACAGAAAAGTAGTGTTTTAGTTAATGATATCCCATATTCCTGGGAGTCAGTTTTGCTGCCAGGTCATAATATGCAACCTCACATCTAGGAGGGGCTCCTTGCCTTGTTATAGTCCTTATTGTTAACCAACAATAACCTACTGATCTTTTCTTACATTATTATTAATAAGGGGCAAAATCAAGTTTTAAGTTTTTTAAAATTCTCTTTCTTGCATCTATGTGTTCTGCAGTGCACGATAGGTTCATATAGTCCCAAGTATTTTAGTAAACATATCATCTTATTTATTCTGTGGAATCATAGTAGCATTTTTGTTTGAATGACAATGTTTCTTGTACAGCTGTAAGTACTATAATTTATCTTCACCTTATTTCATTTAGGATTTTTTTACAATTACATTTCCATGAATGTTCACATGTAAATAACTTAGTGTACTTCAGTGACAATTTCATAGATTTTTAGAATAAAATTTTTTTATGTATCTATGTTTTTGTTTCTTTCAGTGCCTGACAGTGCACCAGAAAATATCACTTACAAAAATATTTCTTCCAGAGAGATTGAGCTATCATTCCTTCCCCCAAGTAGTCCCAATGGAATCATACAAAAATATACAATTTATCTCAAGAGAAGTAATGGAAATGAGGAAAGAACTATAAATACAACCTCTTTAACCCAAAACATTAAAGGTAAAAGAACAAATCTAATATTGTATACTTGTGTTTATAGTAACAGAGTAGCCACAAATATTAGCTAAATGTTAATAGTTGGATATTATTTTCGTGCAGGGTATTACAATTTTGTCTTTTGGGTTAAATAAACTAGGAGTTTGTTGTAAGTCACATGAAAGAATATTGTAGGTCCATTCTTTTCCCCATTATCCTAAATCATTTTGTCTTCATAAATAGGAGCTACTATTGCCAAAGAATGACATTTTCACTTATTTTTTAGTTTTGGAAGATTGTTGTGTTGAGAACCATTTCATAGTTTGCTTCTCACATATTATTAAAAGATATTTTGTAAGTTTCAACTTACCTGTTTTATTTCTATTTAGGACTGAAGAAATATAGCCGATATATCATTGAGGTGTCTGCTAGTACACTCAAAGGTGAAGGAGTTCGGAGTGCACCCATAAGTATACTGACTGAGGAAGATGGTAAATACAATAGTGGATATTGATATACTTTGATTCTGTAACATTTCCAGAAACATACATATGGAATGAAACAATGTTAAAACTTATCTAGTCGTGGGTATCAGTTGTGTACCATGCCAGCCTTATACAGAGATTTCATTGTCATGGTATAAAACAAGCTAGCAACGTCAGATTTACAATCAATAAAATCAGGCAAAAATGCTTTTTATTTTTCTAAAGTCATCCATACTCTGTAAAAAAAAAAAGTCAATCATGTTTTTCCAAGGGAATTTTTAAGGCTAAAAACTTTTTGAATGATTTGAACATTAACTGATATATGTCATGACTGTGTTTTTCAACTTTTACATTTTTAAGAGTAGCCATTACATGAGCCTTGAAGTAGATTATGTTTATGTCAATATTCAGTACTTTTTAAAATGATATTAAGGATTAACTTGTTAATGAGATCAGGCTATTGTATGGGTACTCTGCTTAAATGGACAAGATGCTATTCCCCAATGTTAATAGCTTTCATATTGAATATTTAAACATACCTTTCTCCAACGCCCAAAAAATCACCTTTACTACTGAGACCATGTTACACTGGTACCTTACCAAGTTAGGCATATATTATGCTAAGAAAATAATTTTTAAATGATATATTTGGGATTAGGATTTGCATTTTATGTTTTATACCTTGTATATTTTGAGAAAATTGTTTTTTTTCTGTAAAAGGAATTCCTATTTCCATGAAGGGTAGGCCTGGAAATATCATAAATGTTTGTGGAGTTCCTTTCCTTTTCTCTTTCCCTTTCACTTTCCCTTTCCCTTTCCTTTCTTCCCCATCTTCAAGCTAGGCCACAGCCTGTGAATATTAAGCATCTAGAATCATTCACCAGGGCAGAATGTGCATTAGACACTGCTAGGAGGGGAGACTTTTCTCTGTGCTGCTCTCTTTCTATTCAAAATAATAAAGTCTTCAACTCCCTCCTCTCTCTTTGCAAAATAATAAATTCTTCAAATCCCTCCTCTCTCCATATTTTTACTTCTACCAAAAAATTTTACCAAAGGTCTTGGCTAGGGTTCTTTGGGTTGCCCCAGTTTCTAAGTGTGATGCCTCCGTGGGTAGGTCTTCCTTAGTCATTGCATCTACTTACTATGCTTGCTTTTAAACTTACCTGTCAAATTCCATCAAACTTACCAGTCCAAATTATCATATTTTTCATAAATAGATTCTCTTTTCTCTCAAAGTGAAAATTATTTTAATTTAAATCAATTCTTCCAAATGGCTCAATGATTAAAAACTAAAAAAGAAGGTTAGTGTTCCTATCTATCTTATATACTATCTAAGATGATATGTAGTAAAAATAGCAATGCCTTTCTGAAAATAGTACCCATTTCTTTATAATTAGTCTAATCAAAAGTCCTAATGGTGAGAATTTGAGATCTTATGTGATGAAATCAGAACATATATTTTGAGTAGGCAGAGCTTTTACCACTTAAGTCAAGAAGTTCAAGGCATGCTGTGCATCTGAATTACCAGAGCTGTTAAAAATATGCTTTCTCAAGGTAAAGTTCCATCTAAATTCTTGGCCAAGTCATATAATTTCTAAGGAACAGGGTAAAGAACAAGACTTCCTTGTTGAAAAATTACAGAAAATTGAGAATGGTTGAAGAACTGAGAAAATTTGTATAATTGGGAATTAGGAACTCCTTGCCTTCATGAAGCTTGCAGTTAGTACAAGATACCTAAATTTAACAAATGTGTGGACAAATAATTTTTATGATTTTAATTACTGATATAAATGATCCCCCAAATTATCCACCAGGACAAAAGAAGGACCTAAGCTACTCTGAGGTATGAGGTCAAGTGTAGGTGTGGAAAAGTTGTCAAATCTGTGACCTGAAAATGAATAAAGATGGAGGGTGAGAGACAGGAAAGATGAGGTCAGGCAGAGAAGTGAGAGATTTGTGAAGCTCATTCTCAGCTACCTTGAGATGCTCTGAGATGACAAATTAAATGCATTGCAAAAGTTCTAATTTTCCTAGTTTCAATTTTGTTAGATTATATTTTAGAATCCATATGCCAAAATATTTTAGAATTCATATGCCAAAATGATTAAAACTTAGTCTGTTACAGTGGATGTTCAGTGATTTTTTTTAGGTAGACATATTAATTACTTAGCAGTAAAATGTTTTACATTAAAAAGAAAATATTCAGAGTTCTACTGAAGGTTAACTTTTAAAGACACCAAGCTTTATCTGATATTCCACGGAAGCATCTTAAAGCATGTTATAAAGTATAAATAATTAGTTGCAGCATATTAGTTTCTTGGTGCTGTTTTTGATTGAAGTCCTTTTTGTAAACAATAAACAGATTTTACAAGGATGCTGAAAAAAATATTTATAGGTTTTGCTTTGACAAATGAAAGAGAATTTTCACAGATAGTTTTTATCTTGGGAAACAGACATCTGTAATTGATGTATATATTCCTATGATAATCAATATTTGATAGCATTTTTATTGTAGTGCCAGTGAAAATAACAAAATGAAAATACCAATTACAGCTGTTATTTTTCCTTATAACTTGTCTCATAAACTTTTTCTGCTCAATAATTATTTTGGAAAATTATTATTAGTAAAATAATGAAAACATGCACACATGGGAACACATACAATTATAGCTGAGATTATTCAGAGAATCAAAAGGAAATGGAAGAAATTCAGGTAGCATTCTGCCAAATTATTGGAAATAGTGATCTGTACATGAACTGTATATCTATTGACATTGTTTAAAGATGTAAACAAATTCTCAGAATTTCTGTTTGCTACTATGAGTTCACATTCCATTCATAACTATAACAATGAACCAAATTTTAGTGTTTTACTTTTTTCATGTAAAAAATCGTATCCCATTATTCTAAGACATTACTGTGCTGTTACACAGCAGCTGAGAAATGCCATTCTAAATATTTTACCTCAATGGAAATATGAAGTTGGCTAACTAGTTTACAGTAATGGTTTTATTGCTTATTCAATGCAGAATAGCAAATGTATTTGTACTTTATGCTATTATAGCAGAGTTACAAGTAGATTCCAAACTATTTTCTTATTTATGTGCTACATTGGTATTTCCTGTGTAAACCATTATATTTTGAAGACTAAGTGAACAAAGTTTGATATTATTTTACTTTTTAATGACACAATGGAGATTGAGGAATGTAGTTTTCATTTGTGAGGTCAGTCATTTTAACTGCTTTCCCAATGTTATGCTTATCACTTTCCCAACTTCTTGGATGTGTGATTTTTTCCCACCTCTTTTTATTGTCTAGGGATCTCTTTTACTGTATATTTATTCACCCCCAATAAAGTTTTTATTTTTATTGGAGGATGACAGTTGACCAAGATGTACTTGAACAGTAGGTAAGTCACTGTGACATACCCCTTGTTCCATTTTCTCATGAAATATTTTTTTCCACTGAATCACAGAAACAGATGTTCTAACACCACCATGCAAAATCTTTCTTTATCATCTCATTTTGAAAGTAAACATTCTCTTGTGCTTCTGGAGAAAAGCACTGAACCTAATTCCTTTATGAGAAAGTTTATAATAAAAAGTGTTTGCATTTCCATGTTAACTGTTTCTTATATATGTTTAATAAAATGCATTATTCTATACCCTAACTTTTCAGCTCCTGATTCTCCCCCTCAAGACTTCTCTGTAAAACAGTTGTCTGGTGTCACGGTGAAGTTGTCATGGCAACCACCTCTGGAGCCAAATGGAATTATCCTTTATTACACAGTTTATGTCTGGTAATAATTTTTTTTGGAAATAGTTCTGAGAACAGATATTAATCTGTAACATAATAGGAATGTAGTTTTTAAATTTCAGAATGTGGTGCTACATTAGGAACCTGATTATTAATAGGTTAGTTAGTATGTTTTTATTAAGAAACAAGTTTTTCCCATACTATGTAGTGGTTCAATCATGGTCAGATGAAATAATTTTGCAAGTAAAACCAAAAAAAGTATGTGTTATGCATAATTATACTAATTTTCCACTCTTTAAAGTCATTGACAAATCAACTTGTATGAATGTAAACATACAGTTTTAAACTTCGGAAGTTTTACACAGTACTCTCATTTCACTGTCTTTTTAAGTGTCCCTTGAGCAGAGTAATTTTAAGAAACATTTAAAATAGATACTTTTAAAGAAACCTGTTATTTAAAGTGAATTTTTCCTTGAAATCTAAACAATGTATTTTGTTTCTAATCACCATTACCCTGATAACCTGTTTATCCTTCAATCATAAAAGGTGAAATCTTACAGTGCATTTCATGTTAGTTAACATACCTATACTACTTCATGAGAACTCTGTAGACTGAAATCTTCACTTTACTGTAATGTAAATCCTCTTTAGAGATTTTCACCAATTAGGTAACACATTATCTAGTGGATTTCATATAATTCAACTCAGAAAATACAATTTACATAATATTTTATAAAATGTAGCCATTTCCTGTAATCCCAGCACTTTGGGAGGCCGGGGCGGGTGGATCACGAGGTCAGGAGATTGAGACCATCCTGGTCAACATGGTGAAACCCCGTCTCTACAAAAAATACAAAAAAATTAGCTGGGCATGGTGGCGCGTGCCTGTAACCCCAGCTACTCTGGAGGCTGAGGCAGGAGAATTGCCTGAACCCAGGAGGCGGAGGTTGCGGGAGCCGAGATCACGCCATTGCACTCCAGCCTGGGTAACAAGAGCAAAACTCCATCTCAAAAAAAAAAAAAAAAAAAAAAGTAGCCATTTTCTTTTATATTTCTGAATTGAAAGGGCCAGCATCGAGAAAGAGGCTATGATATTTTAAAGAAGGCGACTCTTCTTCTCTTTCTTAAATTAATATTTTTCTTTCACTAATTCCCCTTTAATCTCTCTGCATATTTCTCTTTAAAACTATACTTTTTATGTTCTTCGTTGCCTGATTTCTAGTCACTTTACCTAGTCATGATGAAACTGGGAGTGTCATGACTTCCAGTTAATGAAAAGGAAGCAGAGGGAAGAAGGTAACCATTCCTTTTCATTACCCTATTTAATTATTCACTCATTCATTCATTGAACAATTTGATAGGGTACCTATATACTTATGAGCAAGACTTACATGAGACCCACATAATACCCTTGCACTCAAGAGTCTTGTATCTCCTATACTCCAAGGAGATAACTGGATTATATACCTATAAACAAGCAAATAAGGAAACATCAAGGGAAGGTCTACTTTCGATGGGATGCTTCAGGAAGTTCTCTTTGAAGAAGTGGCATTGAGCTGTGATTCAGTTGACAAGAAAGAGCTTCTTGCCATGTAAACATCTGCAGGGAAGAACTTTCAAGAAGGAGGGAATATCAACTGCACAGGCTCTTTGGGGAAACACAACTTGTTACCTTAAAGACCAGAGAGGAGGTCAGTTTGCTGGGGATTAGAGAACGAGAGAAGGAACAGTGGGGGCAGAAGATAAAGTTCAGGAGTCAAGCCATGGTAAGGATTTCGTTTTCATTTTAATTATAATGGGAATTCATAAATAATGTGAAGCACTTTAGATTCCCTACAGAGAATGAATTGTCAGGGACAAAAGTGTTAGCAGGAATACTAGGCTATTTTAGTAGATTGAGAAAGAGATGATAGTGGCAATGGAGAGGAGAAGTGGGCAGCTTTGAGCTACATTTGGGAAGAAAAACTAACAGGACTTAATGATGGATTGGCTGTGTGGATAAGAAAAAGAGAGGAATCAAAGATGACTTCTAGATTTTTGAATCAAAGGTGATTACTACTAGATTTTGATGCCATTTACTAAGTTGGAAAAACATTTAAATGAAACAGGTTAATTAAGTGAGAATCAAGATTTTTCTGGCTGAGATTTTTAGCACTGCATTATGAGAATAATTGTGTTCTTCTATACAGTGATCATGCTTCCCTTCCTAGAGCTTCCTTGTATTTCTAGCATAATGCATAGTACATCTAGACAGAAACACATGTGGTTGGATAGCATTTTAAGAGATGCTGTTTACCCAGATTTTCTCTGTGTGTGTATGAACCCCCATGTCAATGGGAGCCTCCTATTCTAGGAAATTTTTTTAGCTATAACTTTAGTTGTCTATTTATAATTCCAAAATGTCTAAAGGTATCAGGATTTGTTATGAATAAGCAATGACAATGTACATTTACACCACGTCTTAAGAATATAGCTTGGCTCAAATTTTATATGCCTACAATTCTGATGTTTCATAGAACATGACCTTTTAATTTCTGTAACTGGCTCTTTTTGCTTTTTGCAATGATGCTGGGGTTGATGAGAGCACTGATTTGAGGTAACCTATTCATTTCTCATTTCCTCTGGGTTTTTTTTTTTTTTTGGGGGGGGGGACAGAGTTTCGCTCTTCTTTCCCAGGCTGGAGTGCAATGGCGCGATCTCGGCTCACCGCAACCTCCGCTTCCTGGGTTCAGGCAATTCTCCTGCCTCAGCCTCCTGAGTAGCTGGGATTACAGGCACGCGCCACCATACCCAGCTAATTTTTTGTATTTTTAGTAGAGACGGGGTTTCACCATGTTGACCAGGATGGTCTCGATCTCCTGACCTCGCGATCCACCCGCCTCGGCCTCTCAAAGTGCTGGGATTACAGGCTTGAGCCACCGCGCCCGGCCTCCTCTGGGTTTAATTCAGTCTCTTTTGGGTAAATATTCAATCAATTCAAAATTTGACTCTTCAGTTGTACTTTTTCTTTCATCCTTCAAGAAGTATCCTTATCTCTCATTTTCTGAGGTAGTCTGGGTACAGGGGAAGCCCAATGAAAGGGGTGAGGGAATCTCAAATCTGTGATATTGAAATGGGAAAATTCCCTTGTCTTGCTGGCAGAGGGCATATGATGGGAGTGTGGCTGGTTTCTCTGGTGCCCTGAGGCTCACACCTTTAGGGGGAGCAGGCAGACGGGCAGGTTGTGGGACTCCGACCCCACAGCAGTGTCTAGGGGTGAATATTTACAGTTGAAGCCCCAGTGGGGTGTGTTACAGGATGATGCTCTTTCAGATTAGCCATCCCTAGGCAGCTTGTGTTAGCTCAATTAGACCCCCGCCCTTATCTCAAGAGCAGAGAGCTTTCTGTATCTTGGGGTGTCTCGCCTTGGAGTTCCAGAAGAACTAGATCACACGTGAGCTTGGGGAATGAGTGCACAGTTTTATTAAGTGGAAGTAACTCTCAGCAGATGGGGAAGCTCGAAGAGAAATGGAGTTGAAAGATGGTTTTCCCTGGAGTAGGGCCACTCAACAGTGGGCTCTCTCCTCCGTCCTCCCTGGCCAAACTCCGCCTCGTTCCGCTGGCTGTCTCTGTGCTCCTCTCGACGTCCAGCTGCTGTGCTGTATCTTCTTCCGCCTACGTGTTCCTGTCAACCTCCAGCCGCTTATGTGTGTGCCCGCTAGGGTCTTGGGGTTTTTATAGGCACAGGATGGGGGCATGGTGGGCCCGGATGGTGTTGGGAAATGCAACATTTAGGCAGGAAATCTGAAACGTCTGTCCTCACCTAGGTCTGTGGGCACAGGCCTGGGGGTGGAGCCTTAGCCAGTGACCCGTCCTTCTCTACCCAGCACTTCCCTGCCCCCTCCCATGTCAATATTGTGAAACACCTCACCTCACCTTTTTTTGGAATCATTCTGGCACAAACTTGCAGTCACAGCTGCTAGCTTCAAGGTTCCTATTTTCTGTTTTGTCCTTGGACAAACCTCAAGGCTTATTCTAGTCCCCTGGTTCCCTTAGCATGTCTGTCTTGGCCCTCAGGTAACTAGATACTCCCATTGGATTTCTCAGTGCCAATCTGCAGTGTGAAGGATTTGAGAAAAGTACTTCCAGACCCTTCTCTGGCCCTGAATGATCTGCTAGAGGAGCCCTTATATCTTGCTGGAAACACAGGTTTTCTAAATGGCTTGTTATGTTTATCTCCATCCTGAGAAAAAAAGTCTTTTTACACTGAGATTTCCCTCCCAAATCTATTCGGGTGTTTTCACCGCTCAAACCTTACCCTAAGTTGTTGGGACACTCCAGTGTGATAACTGCCCTTTTATTTCTCTCACTCTTTCTTCGCAGTGCAAATTTCTTTTCTTTTTTCTTTTCTTTTTTTTTTTTTTTGTGACGGAGTTTTGCTTTTGTTACCCAGGCTGGAGTGCAATGGCGCAATCTCGGCTCACCGCAACCTCCGCCCCCTGGGTTCAGGTAATTCTCCTGCCTCAGCCTCCTGAGTAGCTGGGATTACAGCACGCGCCACCGTGCCCAGCTAATTTTTTGTAATTTTTAGTAGAGACGGGGTTTCACCATGTTGACCAGTCTGGTCTCGATCTGTTGACCTCGTGATCCACCCCCCTCGGCCTCCCAAAGTGCTGGGATTGCAGGCTTGAGCCATTCTTTTCTTTTTTCTTTCTATTTTTTGACTGATGGAAATTTCCTTCTCCCATATAATCTTTCCTTTCTACACCTCAAGGGTCTTAATTTAATTGTAACAACTTAATTATAAAACTCTGTGGTCTCAAATAATCCAGGATTGATCTTGATGTGTAAATGGAATGTAGAAAACACTTTTCCCTCACTAAAACTTGGCTTTATTTTACACACACACACACACACACACACACACACACACACACACACACACACACTATCTCTTCTCTCTCTCTCTCTCTGCTTTAAGATCTGCTTTGTTCATTGCTGTTGCCTGACACATAATTGAAACTTAATTAATATTTGTTGACTTGATGAATGAATGAAAAGTATATGTTTTAAGTTAGAAACTGTATATATACTTATGGATGGATAAAATACATATTATACATAAAAAAATATAATATATTCTTTTTTTCACTGATGGAAATATATGTCATATATATATTTTATGTAATACATATAATATTTTAATATATAATATATATTATGTATTTTATATAAAAATATATAATACATAACATATTTTTATAATAAATATAAAATATTATATATTATTATATAATATGCATATAATATAGAATATATAGCATTTATAATAGGTAAAAGTATATATAATTATATAGAGATATAAAATATATTTTTATACTTAACGCAAAATATATATTATATATGGAATGTTGCATATTTAAAAAAATAATATGTAATATATATAATATTTATATATTATATATTATAATTTATTTGTATATTTATAATATATTTAATACATTTATTATTATACTCATATTATTTTACATAATATACAATATTTCATGTATATTATATATATTTTATGTATATGTATTTTATATATTATATAACATATATATTGTTTTTATAAATATGTAAAATATATATTTACATAAAAATATTTTATGTCTGTATAAAACACATACATAAAGTATATATTTAATATATATTGTATATAAAAGTATGTTATATATTATATTCAAAATATATCTATTATATATTATATTTATATATAATATGATATATAATATAATTATATATATCATATAATATAATTATTTTATACTATACATATATACATTATATAATAATATATATTATATATTATTAATATATATATGTATTTTTTCTCAATGCATTTCTGTCATAAGAATAATGGTGCTTTTTCAAGCATAAATAACTCAGTGGAATAGAATGAGATTACATAAAGATACAACAAAAAAAGGAGAAAGACCTTTACATATTCAAGAACATTATCCATAATATATATGTGTGCATATATATCTATATATATAGGTAATAAGGAAATATACACAGATATATATTTAAATTTCAGCATCATCTTACTAAGATGCTTGGTGGAAGCTTTATGCTTTAGTATCTTACTAAAATACTCAGTTGGAAATAGCCCTGTAAGGTATAGTAAGTGTAGCTAAGGGAATAGTCATAATTCTGGATTCCCTCATTAGTGATCACTAATCTTTTTGGGGAACTGTTACCATAATCAGGTTTATTATGAGGAGAAGAGGCAGGTATCATAATGTAATGCATATGGGTTTTTAGTCAATGAGACATGGGTTTGAATCCTGGCACTGTCACTGAGTTATCTTTGGCTCCTGTAAAGTTCTTAATAAATGGTAGCTATCTTTATTAGAAGGATTCCTGTTTCAGGAGTCCATAGTTTTCTCATAATTCTCAGTTGCCATTATTTCAGCTGCTCCCAAATTCTTACAAAACATTTATTCGAGTATTTCCTTTTTTTTTTTTTTTTTTTTAGAAGGGGTCTAACTCTGTTGCCTAGGCTGGAGTGCAATGGCGCCATCTTGGCTCACTGCAACCTCCGCCTCCTGGGTTCAGGTGATTCTCCTCCCTCAACCTTCCAAGTAGCTGGGATTACAGGCACCCATCACCATATCTGGCTCTAGTTTTGTTTTGTTTTGTTTTTGTATTTTTTGCTAGATACAGGGTTTTGCCATGTTTGCCAGGCTGGTCTTGAACTCCTGACCGCAGGTGATTTTCCCGCCTTGGCCTCCCAAAGTGCTGGGATTACAGGTGTAAGCCACTGCATGTGGCCGAATATTTCATTTTTTTAGTGTCTTCAAAATGCAGGCTTACTATTACATTTGTTATATTGGGTGACTATTTTCTTTATCATGAATATTTCTTGACAAAATAGCTCATGAGGGTTAATGTGTAACCATTTTATATCCATTATTGTGTGATTCGCATTTGGTTTATAGATGATATGTTCAGAAATATGTTTTAATCCATTGCATTTTAAAATGATTTTTTCTTCTGAAGTTTACTTTGCAAAATAACTTTTATCATCTGTCAAGATGGCAAACTAGCATTTTTCCCCTCAGTTGTTGATAAATAACACATATTTTTCAAATGATACACAGTCCTTGAATTTCTAGGGCAATCACCATTAAATAAATGGATTTCTATGGGAGCACTGACACTGTAAGCTTATTCTTTTCATACATTTTAAGTTGAGGCATGATATTCTGGTAGAACTTATTTATTTATTTACTATATTCTTGAATTCAACTTGAAATTTTAGCACTTTTGCTTCTGTATGTGTCAATGAAATTTAATAGTTTTCTTCTTTGTTTAGGAAACTTCTAAGGGAATATACCCTATAGAGTATAGCTAAAAGACTGAGGACTGAAAGTGATGCTGAAAATTCCGGCTTATATACAAATCTTGACTCTGAAATGTTTCTCAATTTTGTTAGTAGTAACAGTTGCCAAAGAATATATTAGGAAGTGAAAATAATTCTAATGCAGCTCTTTACTAAATATTACTGTTCAAATAATTCTCCCAGTAACATAAAAGCTTACTTTTGTAAATGGCCTTCTGAGTCCTAAAAAAGTATACCCACTGTAGTTTCTTCAAGTTTTCTAAAAGATTTTCACCATGTTAAAAATGACCTCATGGTTATTGCCTATAATATAGATTAATACTCAGAATGCAAAGGGGGCCATTTCAGATTTTCTGAAGTTATGTCTCATTTTGGAATGAAAGTGGTAAAGATAGATCTGTAAGTTAGGAGAGCATCTCAGTGGAGGCAGTGTACGAAGGCAGCAGGAATGACTGTCAAGAGTTTGACAAGTAGCGTTATAGACATGGAATACTGAGCCTAGGTTGGGAAGATGAAAGAAAGACAGATAGACGAACCGGTAGAGCACATGAATGCTCTTTAGGGCTTAATATGAGGTTTCTAGTGGGATGACAAATGTTCTTACCAGTGTTCTGTCTCAGCTCTTTCCTCATAGTCATTTTTCTGAATCACTCTGAAGCTTGAGTGCCAAGGTTACAACCAGTTCTGCCCACGATTGCTCATGCTTTGCAAATGGGTCAGTTAAGAATTGTCAGTGTTAAAAAAAGTGAGTAGGTATCTCATAAAACTTCAGTTTTCTTTGTTTCTTATAAAAATCAGAACACTTTTGCCATATTTCCTGTGCCAAAAAATCAGCAGAGTTGAGTGATGACCAACTTTTACTTGAAGCATTTGCTTTGTCATTTACTGTGGTTCCCACCACAATGTATTTATCTTAATTTAAGGAAAATTTTGTAGGTACATAGTAGCTTTATTTATTTATGGGATACATGACATACTTTGGTACAGGCTTATAACAAGTAATAATAACATTATGGAAATGGGGTATGCATCCCCTCAAGCATTTGTCCTTAATGTTATAAACAATCCAATTATACTCTTATTTATTTAATTATTATTTATTATACTTTAAGTTCTGGGGTACATGTGCAGATCATACAGGTTTGTTACATAGGTATACATGTGCCTTGGTAGTGGTTAATGCATCCATTGCCCCATCATCTACATTAGGTATTTTTCCTAATGCTATCCCTCCCCAATCTTTCCAGTCCCTGCTATTCCTCCCTTAGTTCCCCATCCCCCAGGCCTCGATGTATGATGTTCCCCTCCCTGTGTCCATGTGTTCTCATTGTTCAACACCCACTTATAAGTGAGGGCATGCTGTTTGGTTTTCTGTTCTTGTGTCAGTTTGCTGAGAATGATGGTTTCCAGCTTTATCCATGTCCCAGCAAAAGACATGAACCCATCCTTTTTTATGGCTACATAGTATTCCATGCTGTACACGTGCCACATTTTCTTTATCCAGTCTATCATTGATGGGCATTTGGCTTGGTTCCTGTTGGTGAGAGTATAAATTAATTCAAGCATTGTGGAAGGCAGTGTGATGATTCCTCAAGGATCTAGAAATAGAAATATCATTGGACCCAGCAATTCCATTACTTGGTATATACCCAAAGGATTATAAATTGTTCTATTATAAAAACACATGCACATGTATGTTTATTGTGGCACTGTTCACAATAGCAAAGACTTGTATCCAATTATATTCTTTTAGTTATTTTATAATGTACAACTAAATTATTATTGTCATCCTGTTGCACTATCAAACACTAGATCATATTCTTTCTATTTTTTATATGCATTACCCATCTCCACTTTCCCCACCCCTCCTCACTACCCTTCCCAGCATCTGGTAATCATCCTTCTACTCTCTATCTCCATAAGTTCAATTGTTTTGATATTTAGTATCCACAAATAAGTGAGAATACTGAAGTTTGTCTTTTTGTGCCTTACTTGTTTCACTTAACACAATGACCATGATGGCATCTCATTCTTTTTTATTGCTGCATAGTGCTCCATTGTGTATAGATGTACCACATTTTCTTTATCAAGTCATCTGCTGATGGACATTTAGGTTGCTTCCAAATCTTTCCTATTGTGAAGAGTACTGCAGCAAACATGGGAGTTTGCTTCCATATACTTATTTCTTTTCTTTCGGGTATATACCCAGCCGTGGGATTGCTAGATTGTTTAATAGCCTCATTTTTGGTTTTTAGAGAACGCTCCAAACTGTTCTTCATATGGATTTTACTAATTTGCATTCCCACCAACAGTGTACAAGTGTTCCATTTTCTCCACATTCTCTCCAGCATTTGTTATTGCCTGTCTTTTGGATAAGAGCTATTTAACTGGGGTGAGATGGTATCTCATTGTAGTTTTGACTTGCATTTCTCTGATGATCAATGATGTTGAGCACCTCTTCATATGCCTACTTGACAATTATGTGTCATCTTTTGAGAAGTGTCTATTCAAATATTTCGTCCATTTTTGATTGGATTATTAGTTTCTTTCCTGTAGAGTTGTTTGAGCTCCTTATGCATTCTGGTTATTAATTCCTTGTCAGATTGATAATTTGCTAATATTTTCTCTTATTCTGTGGATTGTCTCTTCTCTTGGTTGATTGTTTCCTTTGCTGTGGAGAAGCTCTTTAACTTGATGTGATCTCATTTGTCCATTTTTGCTCTGGTTGACTATGTTTGTGGAGTATTACTTAAGAAATTTTTACACAGACCAATATCCTGGAGATAGAGTTTTCTTGCAATAGTTTCATAGTTTGAGGTCTTATATTTAAGTCTTTAATCTATTTTGATTTAATTTTTATATATGGTGAAAGATGGAGGTCAAGTTTCATTCTTCTGTGTATGGATATCCAGTTTTCCCAGCACCATTTATTGAAGAGACTGTCCTTTCTCCAATGTGTGTTCTTGGCATCTTTGTTGAGAGTGAGTTCATTGTAGGTATGTGAACTTGTTTCTAGGTTCTCTATTCTGTTCCATTGGTCTATGTGTCTGTTTTTATGCCAGTACCATACTGTTTTAGTCACTATAACTACGTTGTATAGTTTGAAGACAGGTAGTGTTATTCCTCCAGTTTTGTTCTTTTTGCTTAGAATAGCTTTGGCTATTCTTGGTATTTCATGGTTCCATATAAATTTTAGATTTTTTTTCTATTTCTATGAAGAATGTCTTTGGTATTTTGTGAGAGATTACATTGCATCTGTAGATTGCTTTGAGTTGTATGGATATTTTAACAATATTGAGTCTTCTACCCCATGAACATCGAATACCTTTTCATTTTTTGGTGTCCTCTTCATTTTTTTATTCATCTATGTTTAATAGTTTTTATTTTAGGGAACTTTCACTTCTTGCTGCTAAACCCTATTTTAAACCAAACTTCTTAGTCATTTATTTTATCTGTCTGAATCTTGAGTTATTAACTGTTGATTTAGGGAATCTTCTCATCAAGTTTTTGAAATGCAGAGAGCTGGCAGAGATTTTGATTTGTTTGCATGACAGACTTGGGGAACAAAATGTCTTAGAAACCTGAAGAAAATGAATCAAGAAAACTTAAAAAAATCACACAATCTAAAAATTTAGAAAGGAGACTTTATTTGTAATAAAGGATCACAGTCTGCAAGGTGGCCATTTTTCAGGTTAGGAAATGTGCCTCCAGCAAAGACCAGAAATGGGCACTTTGAAGGAGGAGAAATCAGGGTAGGAGCTTTATGCTCATAGGGTTAGCTAAACCTACATATTCAACCTGCTACAGGAGGAGCTATGAGTATACAGGAAGGTGGTACTGACACATGTGTATTGAAAAAGCATGTATGTAGCAAATGATCCATGTTCACTTTGGGGTGGAGACTTCACATTTAAATGTTTACAGTGAGTTCCTATACATCAAAGTGCTTTTTCAGGACACAAAGTCATTCAAATGCACAGCCTCTGTAAATTAGCCAGAACCAGTCTATGGTCAGTGGTCTTACCAAGAAAAAGTTATTGAAATCAGTCTCTTGTCCAGTTAAAGCTGTAATTATGACTTGTGGAACAGGGGGTCAGTTAGACACTGTCTGGTGGTAAGCTACAATTGTTTTAATATGCTTATCTTGATGCCAGTGCTTGGTTAACTGCTAGAGAAAAATAAAAACCTATGGAAGTTAGAACATAGTTTAAGTGTATATTTTGGGCAGGGAAGGGATGGTTGGGTGCATGACGTAACCCCTGCCTGACATGGCCATATGTTGTGTTTATAATTTAGTATCTTATTGCCACAAAGAGTCTGTTCTTCAGTCTCATGGTCTCTATTTGATATGGGTTGCCTGTGTCCCCACCCAAATCTCATCTCATCTTGAATTGTAGCTCCCATAATCCCCATGTTGTAAGAGGGACAGGTAGGAGATAATTGTACTGGGAGGGTGGTTTCCCCCATACTGTTCTTGTGGTAGTGAATAAGTCTCACCAGATCTGATGGTTTTATAAGGGTTTTCCCCTTTGGCTTGGCTTTCATCTTCTTTTGCCTGACACCATTAATACATGCCTTTCACTTTCTGCCATTATTGTGAGGTTTCATCAGCCACGTGGAAGTGTGAGTCCATTAAACCTCGGGTATGTCCTTACCAGCAGCGTGAAAATGGACTAATGCACAATTTTAGCATTAATATAGGTCAGTTGTTGTGTCTAACAGTAAACAGTGGGTGGTATATTGAA
The DNA here is from genome assembly GCF_049354715.1 of Callithrix jacchus. NCBI lineage: Eukaryota > Metazoa > Chordata > Mammalia > Primates > Cebidae > Callithrix > Callithrix jacchus. The sequence continues at coordinate 83,233,799 of NC_133510.1, forward strand.
GTGTGTCATGCCAGAAACTCCGTTGTTTTTTTTAAAGGTTCAGTTGGTTGACAGGCTTAGGATTTTATTTTTAGTTTACAGTTTATTGGTTATCATTTTGAGACAAATGTTTTTTATATATTTTTTCTTTTTTAAAAAATAGTACAAAGCAAAGATATCCTCATTTTATTGTTGTGGAAACATTCTTGATGAGATTAAAGACAAAGGTAAGATGACAGAATCAGAATTCACACCCAGATCTGTGTTACTTTCAAATTATGCTTCTACCAAACCAGTAGGAATATGTGTTATAATTAATTAGCCTTTGGTCTAAAAACAGTGCATTTATAGGATTATAGAAGTCTGAATTTGATAACAGCATGTGTAAAAAGGATTTAGGGAGTTATAAGAAAACTAACCTTATTGTATCAACTCATATGGGATATTTCTACCAAAAAAGTCATTGGCTTAATATTGGTCTGTGTTTATTGATGGACTGTATCTGTTATGACAGAATGGTAATTACACTGTTTCATGAGTCAAACCAGTTGCATTACTGGTTAGTACAGTTTGAATAATATATGGACAGATTAGAGCTTGTTCAGGAAGAAGTGATGAGAATGGTGGAAATCCTCAGAATCAAGACATATGAGGAATTTTTGAAAGAAGGGAACAGGTCAAGATTAGTAATAGTCAAGATTATTTTAGTTTCAAGTACTGGACTCATCCTAAATTGGCTTAAGCAAAAGTGGGAATATATTGATACATGTAGCTGAAATGTCCAAGCATATACTCACTGGATGTGAGAGTTCAAATGATTTTATCAGGTGTGGTTAATAGCGAGAAGCTTGGTGTGGTCAACAATGAGATGGCCTTTGCATCTTGTGTGTAATGGCACAGGAAAGAAGTGAGTAGATAAAGATGGAGAGGTGGTTAGGCCATATACATTGAGTCCTGAAGCCAGAATAAGAAATTAGAATTTTATTGCAAGTGCAATGGAAAGCCCATGGAATGTGTTCTCCAGGAGTGTGATCATGCATCTTTGGGTACGTGATTTAAATACAATTTTATAATTCTGTGTAATACTAACAGCCATATTCTCTCTCTTTATGTCACTCTCGGGTCTCTCTCTTTCTCTCTCTCTCTCTCTCTCTCTCTGTGTGTGCTTCTATTTATAAGAAGTACATTTATTATTGAATTGCTTTAGTTCTCCCTTCCTAAATCGTGTGGATATAATAAAAAACAATGGTAGTATACTACTGGTTATTATGATAATAAATACTAGACCCACTGAAAAGTTCAATTCCCTTTCTATAAATCTCATAACATTTGTATTTTCTTGTTTAATAAGGACCTTCCTGCCTTTTGGTAAGGTCTAGCAATGTAGGAACTGTATTTTATCACAAGTCAGTAACTCAGTGCCTGGCATATGATAAGCATCCTAAACAAGTTTTAAAAGAGAGCATGAACATTCTAGAGGAGAAACCACATGGACATATTTTATAATGTTTAAAATTACAATTTCAATATAACCTTTCTAATGCTATAGATTCACGCAGTTCTATGCCCCATCCTATCTGTGCTTTCTCTGGTATATGGATCTTCACATGAGAATAAAAATATATCCTCTCTTTATGGAGAGAGGGTATGAATTGGAACCCAGAATTGTCCCTCTCAGAAAAGCAGTTGTTTAAGGAAAGGGTGATTGCAGAGAGGCTAGATTTGGAAGCTAAAGCCTTGGTTGGAGGAAACTAAGTTGGATAACTAGTTCCGTACATTGGAATTCCAGAAACTTCCAGAAGGTTCAACAGGACATATTAGTCCAAAGACTATTAGTGTGGTTTTTGTATGGTAAATAGAATTATACAGGTATAGAATTGCAAAGTAATAAGAATTTCCCCCCCAAAAAATATAGTAAGATGTAGGTGATTTCACAGAAAATAAAGATCAAATGTATAATGTATATGGCTTGCTGTAGCTTCTGCTTGATGAAAGGCAAGAATAGTAAATCTAGAGGTTTGCCAGTCCTTCAAGTCTTCCATAAGCAACATTTTCCACAGCTTTTTAGAGTAACTGAAGAACAGACAGTTTGAAATTATGTTCTTTGGGGAGGGCCAAGAGTAACCATACTCTAAACTTGTGGTAAGACAAGTACCATGTGTTTAAAATGTTTTCAAAAGAGTGGCTAATGTTAATACTATTTGGTTATATTTAAGATTTCTAACCAGGACTTTCTCTAAGAAATGAAAAGTAATGAACATTTTTTTTAAAACCCTTATTATGAGAAATTAATGTGGTGATCAGGTATTTGGAACTGTTGAAGAAAAATGAAAGAAAATGGATTTAATAAAGTGGAATGGCACTGATTTACTGAAAAAAATTATTTAAGTATTTTTTCCAACCTTTCCAGCTTTATGATTATAAATTAAAAGCCTTTACTAAAAGTCAGTCCACCACTGATTATATTTTAAAGCTTGCTATAGATTAATCACTTTGTATCACCTTAGCTTTTTTTAAAAAGACATTTTTGTTTCTACTACACTTGGCAAACTTTCAGTAGAAATGCCACCTTTCTTATTTCTTGACTAAATGTGTTAAAAGACACTTTCATTTGTAAGATTAATTTTATAATTATATTTATAGAACCTATAACCTTTTAAATTTTGCAGTAGAAAAATGATTTGAAAATATTATACTATCTAAACCCTGTCAAGTAATTTTTAACTTTGTATTCATTTAAACACAATTTAATTTAGGCCAAAGTTATTTGATTCGTTATTATGCTATACTGTTATTATTCACAGAAATTGACTCTTTCAAAATAAAAATTGTGTACCAATATTTAATTCATAATGCTTTAAAGTATTAAATATTATGCTTTGCCCTCTCTTTGTGCAAAATTGATAAGTACTCAAGCAGACAAGGAAGAAAACATGAATAATTATTCTCTTATTATCATTAATAATTATGTATAATTCATAAATTCCATACATATAGAAACTAAATTAAAAATTTACAAAACAGAAAAGTAAAACTAGTAAGTAATTTAAAATATAGAGTTAGAAAAGAAATGTGGAGATTGATCCAGAAAAGGGAGAAAAACCACATTTAATCTAATGTTAGGAATGAAAAAGAAAACATAACTACAAATATTTAAAAATTAAGAGATACCTATAATCCCAGCACTTCAGGAGGTCAAGGTGGACAGATTGCTTGATCCCAGGAGTTTGAGACCAGTGTGGGTACCATAACTACAGATACCTAAAATAAGAAATATCTGTAATTCCAGCACTTTGGGAGGCCAAGGTGGGCAGATGGCCTGAACCCAGGAGTTTGAGGCCAGCCTGGGCACCGTAGTGACACCCATCTCTAGAAAAAATACAAAAAATAACCAGGTGTGGTAACTACGCCTGTAGTCACAGCTATTCAGGAGGTTGAGATGGGAAGATCACCTAAGCCTAGGGTTGGGGCCATCGAGGCTGCAGTGAGATGTGATCACACCGCACTCAGCCTGGGTGACAGAGTGAAACTCTGTCTCAAAAAGAGACAGATAGATAGGTAGGTAGATAGATAGATAGATAGATAGATAGATAGATAGATAGATAGATAATGGGATATTTAAAACAAACTTATGATGGTAAATTTCAAACAGATGAAATCACAAACTTCTAGTAAGATATGACTTATATACTTTGTAATAAAAATATCCGAATATTTTATAAGCTTTAAAGGAGAGAAATAAGTAGCTAATAATTGCATGATCCTCCAATAGCCCATATTCTGAAATATTTTACTCAAATTTTGGAACCCTAATGGGATGATAACTATGTGGCTATAAACCCTTTGAAGCCAGAGGTTACATCTTTTTCACCTTCATATATCCATCACAGAATATAATAACTTATATTTTAGGTCCTCAGTAAATATTTGTTGAAGTAATGAAAGGAAGAAAAAATGTTCATTTAAAAGTCTTGTTTTTCTAATCTCACTAATCTTTGAGCACCCCTGGGAAGTCATTTTACATGTTTTTGATCAGTTTCCTTTCCTGTTGTCCTGGGAAATTTTCTCAAATCATCTCTATTTTCAAGCCCTTTGCTAACCGTCACTCACCTCATTCCAAGCAGACAAACCCAGCTTCCATTCTAAACTTAAAATTGAGGTGACCATCTCAAAAATTTGACTACTTCAAATTCTTGCTTCCAGAATCCATCAACTCACTTACATCCATTCTCAGAGGATGAAATCTCTCTTTTTCAGTTCAAGGGCAATCCCTCCTCCTGCCTCTGGATCTTAATTCCTTGGGTCTGCTCTAAATATATCTATGGATTATTAGTGGATGCTTCCTCAGCTTCAAACTCATTCACTCTTGAGTGACTTGTTTTGCAAACAAGCAAAACAAAGCCAAACCAAACCAAACCAAAGCAACTAGCCAGTCAACCAAATGATGGCAATAAGAACAGTAACAACAAATGAATACGCTACTTTGACTCAGATGATCTCTGAGGTTCTAGAACAGCTTTAGGAATGGGCAAGTGTTTATTCCTTGCTAGTTTGGGGTTATTTAATACATAATTACCAACTACTGATGCTATCAAGTTGTGTAGAATAATTATCCTAAAGTACAACATAGAAGAATAGTTTCTTCATATAACAGGAAAATTGGTGAATATCACTGATTCATATGAGGAAAAAAATAACCTAATAAAGAGTCAAGTAAGTGAATGTTCACATTCTTCATTTTGAAGTTCCATTTAGTGAGTAAAAGGAATAATCTAGAATATTTAGATAATAACTGATTAAAGTTTTGAAAATAAAGTCACAAAAATGAACAGGGATGATGTATCATCAGGGTAGATTGCCACATGGAATAAAATATCAAATGATGAAGATTAAAATTAAGACTCAGACTTTTCAAAGGTCTCAAACCTTGCCTAGAGAACCATATATATTCATGCCTCTTCTCTTCTTCTCCCACCTCTCTCAACTCCCTATTCTACTCTCAGAGTTTACAAACTAGCTTTCTAGTGAACAATTCCTGAATCTTTGGGGCCATGTCTTATGCTCCTTTTTTTATACTTTGGTCACAACTAATTTCTTTGCTCATTGGTTTCGTTGTTGTTTACTTTTAGCTACTAAGGTAAAAGGATATTGTCTTTGTTCTTAAGGAAGTCACATTATTACTAGTGAATTGTTTTAGAATTATTTACTGCCTTATCTCTCTATTTTGAGGATAGGGGCTGTATCTTACTCATATGATGCCTGAAGTAGTGCCTGAGACAAAGTAGATGCTAATTAAATTTTATTGAATTTTGTTAAATATTGATTTTGTACATATCATCTCTATATTCAAAGAGAGTGGGAAAGTTATCTTTGCTTATATGGTCTAAAGAATGGTGTCTAAAGAACTCAGACTAATAATGTTTTTATTTAAAAGACTAAAATAAAATATTTAAAAACCCATAAATAAGTTTTTTTGTTTGTTTGTTTTGATGGATCATAAATGACCAACAAACATGCAAGAAGACATTCTGTCTCACTTTCAGCCCAGGAATGGCTAACTGAAATCTGACTAAAAATCTCCTAAAATCTAAGTATATTAATAATATCCAGAGATTTAGGTAAGTTTGTCAAAATGAGTACTCTTACACATTGTTGGTATGATTCTAAATAGTTATAATTATCATAACTTAAAATTTGATACAGTAATCATTTTGGAGTAGTAATTTTAAAATTTTCCAAAGTATTCAAACCATTTGAAGCAAGAAAGACACAATTTGAATACTGGTGTAGTGTTGTTGCATGCCTGCAGTCTCAGCTACTCTGAAGGAAAGATGAAGTGGCAGGATACTTTGAGCCCAGGATTGAAGTCTAGCCTGGGCAACATAACGAGACCTTGTCTCTAAAATTTTTTTTTAATTAAAACAATTTAAACAAGAATCATACAATTTAATGGGTAGAAATAGAAGTACTATTATGAAAAAATACTTCTTTAAGGATAACTACAGGATCATTGTTAGCAATAGCTAAAGAAATAGAGAAACAACCTAAAAGTTAATTCATAGAATGACTAGATAACTATGATATATCCAAATTATACAGCTATGGAAACATGTTATAGATCATTGGTGTTAACATGATAAAAGAAAAAAATCAAGATATAGAACATATGTTTTTATAAGTGAAATTAAAATATTATAATGGAATACATGATAATTCTATTATAATATTTTTAAGCTAATAAGAATAAAAAAGATTTTAAAACTAAGCCAGTTAAAAGCAAGAGTAATAACTTACTATAGCAGTGTCAAAGATGAATTTCCTACAAATGGGTGGGAGTGAACACTTTGAGCTTCAGGATTGCTCTGAAGATTGCACCTTTGCGATTAGAGAGCTCACACCTCAGCACAGAGATTTGTGTGTTATCTCCAATAACAGCTACTAAGAGTAAGGAAAATGGAGTTAGAGCCTTGGTTACAGTTCACTTCTGTCTCCTTTCTTTTACTTTTAGTTGTCAGTTTTATAACAAATCATCTTTTACATACTTCACATATTCGGAATTGTTTTAATTCATATTCATGCTACCATATTTTTCTAACTTATTCATTAAAATATCAGTCACAATCCTAAATTCCAAAAAGAAAAAAAACCCTAAGCAGACGAGACATCTGAAAAAATTTTTGTTAGCTTAATTTTGTTTCTGAGAGTAAACCAGATGTAGAAACTAAATCTATATATGCAAACTGAAGTGAACTATTACATTTTTATTAATATAATTTATAACAACTAGCTTCTTTTTACTAAACTATTCAAGATAAAATTTATTTTTGATATGCATTTCCAGATAATTGCCTTGATTCTGTATTATCCATGGAACATAATCTGGGTTTTTTATAGTTGGTAGATACTTAGGTACAAGATTTTGGTGTGGAAATCAGGGCAAGAAAGTAGTGATGCAGGGTTGCAGATAACATTGAAATATGTTATTGAAAACAATTTTTAAAATTGATATAATGCAATTAGATTACTTTAGCTAATTGCAAAACTTTATTTTATTTTATTTTTGTTTTTTTGAGACACAGTCTTGCTCTGTTGCCCAGGCTGGAGTGCTATGGGATGATCTCAGCTCACTGCTGCCTCTGCCTCCTGGGCTCAAGCGATTCTCGTGCCTCAGCCTCCTGAAAGCTGGGTCCACCGGTGTGCCCACCATGCAGGGCTAATTTTTATATTTTTAGTGGAGATGGGGTTTCGCCATGTTGCCCAGGCTGGCCTCAAATTCCTGGTCTCAAGTGATCCACCTGCCTCGGCTTCCCAACCCTCTCAAAATGCTGGCATTACAGCAGTGAGCATCCACACTCAGCCTAATTGCATAGTTTTAAGAGATTCACGTTGGATTAGCGTTTCTGTAGTGTCCTGATGACCTGTGACCAATGATAAGAGTATGGGTAATTTGTATGACAAGGCATCTTTTTTGGCGACTGATAGCCACAATATGAAGAGTTGTAAAAGCCCATCTCCTCTGGTCTCAATGAAGTCAAAGAAAGCTCTCCTGACTGCTTCTGAAAAAGGATGTCAAACAAAACTGTTTCAAATTGCTGAGTAGCCTGGCTAATCCTGCCTGTCTCCAATTGCATATTCTAAATCCATATTTTTCTCACTGTGGTAAGCTTTCCAACAATTTTTCAGATAACAGTACTTATATTTGAAATAAATTGGTGCTTCTGTGGTAGTAAAACCATGACTGAAATGTATTTCTGTAGATAACTTTAATTCACTTAAAATCTATTATTCCTCCTAATGATTCAAGGCTTCAAATGTTTCAATGGTAAAGAAAGAGATTTTCTATTCAGGGGGAATATTCATTTACTTCTTCAGTGCCTTGTGTGTCTAGGGAAGAAAAATATGAGATTATAGGAGGCATATACTTTTTCTGTATTACTGAACATATTCCCTTATCTAAATTCTTTAATTTTATTGTTCCTAAAATCTAAATTTTAAAACAATATACATTTTTCAACACCATGATATACATGTTCATTTTTTGGGTTTAATATTAATCTATATCCAATTCAAACTGTGAAAACTGAACATGACTGTAATAAAATAGTGTTATTATTTTGTTCGTTAGACTCTAATTTTCCCCTTTTGGGATTTTAGTACTTAGTTGGAGAGTTCTGAGTCAATATTTATTTAATTTGTTTTTTTTTCTGGACTGAGATTTTAAATACTTTAAAGATTTTCATTGAGTGAAATATGAGCTATATTTTCTTCTTTCCTGGATGATATACATACATTGTTTTCAATCTCATATCTTTTTTAAATAAGTACAGGGGAGCCCACAGTCTTGTTATTTTACACACCACTATTTAAATATTTGGTATGTATTTATTTGTGTTGGCCTGAAGTAACTGTTACCTTTGTACAATATTTGAAAGATAGGCTTATTTTATAAATTAATAGTTTAAATAAGATTTTGCAAGCATTTGAAATGAACAAATATTTGGACAACTAAAATATCAGTAGGAAAGGGAATATTGAAATTACTTTAATACATAATATTCCTGGAAATCCATTAAAATTGGTACAAGGAAACTCTAATTATGACCATCATATTAACATTTGATTTAATTACCAAATATAATTGAAAGCAAAATAAGTTAATTCACTAAAGTATTCTGAAATTTACTCTTTTCAGTGTTTCAGGATAATCAACACCTTTATTCTATTAATCTAGATGAATAAATTTTGATATATTAATGTTGTTTACTTTATGTTAGTATGCTCAAAAAGTATATGTTAAATTTTAGAATTCAATTATACAGATAATACTCTTTTTCATCTCAGGAATGGATCATTATTAAAAACTATTAATATAACTGAAACATCATTGGAGTTATCAGATTTGGATTATAATGTTGAATACAGTGCCTATGTAACAGCTAGCACCAGATTTGGTGATGGGAAAACAAGAAGCAATATCATTAACTTTCGAACACCAGAGGGAGGTGAGGAAATGATGTATACCGATGTATTAAAATAATGTTTTTCCATTTTATTAAAAAAGAATATCCTGTCCCCCAAAAAATACAAATATAAAAATGTATGATTAAGCCTAATATTCATCATCAGTTGGATGAAAAATTGCATTTTGATCACTTTTTAGCTGTGAGATGTTGGGAAAATTAATCTGTGTGCCACAATTTCCCATTGGTAATGTGGAAAGAGTATCATTCTACTTTACGGGGTTCTTCTGAAGATTGCATAAGTTGATATTTGTAAATGCACTTAGCACAGAACTCACTTGACACATGGAATTTTATGTGTTTATTAAATGAAACAACATAAAATGCATGAATCATTTGTCTATGACCCTTTCTATTCAATATAAAAATTCAAAGCTATATTAGAATTTCAAATTATGTATTTTATATTGGAAAGCTGTTATAATATTGTTATTGTATCCAGAGCAGTGGACAGGTTTTAGAACAGGGATAGTGTTTTATGAGTAAGAAATCCATCTGTCTTCAGATTGTATATGCTTATAATAAAGTATTAGAGGGCTGACCCAATGCATTTTATGGATTTCATTTCTGACATGTAAATAGATGTTATTTCTAATTCAAGCTTTTTTGAAAAACAGTTTTTATCACTTTGATTTATAAACTATAGGTAACATTCAGGACATTTCAGACATTACTTGTAACCACATATATAGCAATTTGTTCAATTATTTGTTTTATAGCACCGAGTGATCCTCCCAAAGATGTTTATTATGTAAACCTCAGTTCTTCATCAATAATTCTTTTCTGGACACCTCCTTCCAAACCTAATGGGATTATACAATATTACTCTGTTTATTACAGAAATACTTCAGGTACTTTCATGCAGGTAAGAATTAAATTTTCTCCTAGTTCTTAATTAATATCCTTAAGTTTTATTAATAATACAGGCTTGTCACAGTAAATAGAATTGTTTACTCTACAGTGATAATTATGTACAGATGTATTTTATAAGAGCAGAAGGAGAAAGGACGGTCTAGTTTTCTACTCTGTACGTCATGTAGTTTTTGCTTTTTGTTTTGTTCTCTTTAGGGAAGAGAAATGGGGCCTAGAGAGTCAGTTTATTTTTTACCAAAATGCTGTTTACAATTGTAACAATAGTCGTTACACCAATAGAAGATATTCAGATTGGAGATTTTTCCTCTTACACACTTAAAAAGCATTTGCACAATTGTTCCAGTAGGCCTACATTTTAGCAATGATTTTGTCTCTGTACAGTTTACTTATGGTTTATATGTGATTTATATTTTGGTTTTCTTTGTTCATATCTAAATAATAAAGCATAAGTATCAAACTTTGGTTCCAACATGATCTTCTAAACCTACTTATTCAAACCTGGGTATGTAATGTGATCCAATTTGCAATTCATCTGTCTTAGAACATGTTATCATTTATTAAATAATCTAAAGAATGCTTTTAAGTGTGACAGCTGCAAGAGGGCACAGGCTAATGATGTTAAAACATTTCAGAAGTATAGTCTCATATTGCTTGAAGTTTATCCATGCTTTAACTTATTCCTAAAGTTAATGTTAAAAATATCATCAACATTTTCACTACCCAATTTTCTATTTCAAATTAGTAGAAGAAATCCTCAAAATGAGAATTATTTACCAGAATAGGTGTATAGCCTTTTATTCATTCCTTATCATCTTTCTCCTTCCTACAGAACTCTGTAGAATATGTCATGCATGGTATATCATGTTCTATCTCCTATTCCATATAACCGCTGCTTCTCTTAGTTCCCTTACGCTATAAGTATCTTGAAGAGACAGAATTGTGTAACATTTATCTTTTCATCTCTTAAAGTCCCCTGGAACTATATCTTATATAGGTTTAATTCTCAATAAATATTTTAATTGAAAGATTATTTTAAAAATTATAATAGGCCAACATCACTTTTAGTACATAGTCATAATTTTGGAGCACCTGAGTATGTAGCGAAGTCATCTTTCCTTCTTCTTATCTTGGAAAATTTAACCTCTTTGTTACTACTTGGCAAACCATATTGTTCTTTCTTCAATTGTTGCACATTGTATTTTGTACAGCATATTAACTTTTCTACTTTTTAATTTTTACCCATTTATGTTTCCTGAGTGTGCCCGGCATAATGTTTTCTATTTTAAAAAGTGCTAAGTGAATATTAGTTGATCGGTCAAATTTGAAAAGGTTTTACTAAATACCTTCTGACTATATTTATATAAACAAAAGAATAAGCCTTAATTAGATAATTTGTGCCAAAAGACAATTTTTGTGCAAAAATAAACAGATAAATAAAAGAATCATCTGGATAATTGATCAAATGTTACAAATTTGTTAGATGTCTAAGTCACCTACTCAGCAGGAATGACTTCTGGGTGATTCAGATAATTTGTTATGTATTAGTCAGCAAGGTCACAGGTAATCAGAATAAATTCTATAACAAAAATTAAAATTTACATCAAAAAGCTACATTAATACTTTTAAGTGGTACTTTTTCTTTTTACAGTTGTTCCATGTGTAAAGCAGATGTATTGGAAAGTACAAAAGTTAATGGATCATATTTTGTGTGAGATTGCTGTATTACTTTAACTTGTGTATTCTTATGTAAATCACCACAAAATTGAAGTAAATCTTTTATTGCACTATATTTTCCCTCTGAATACTGGCAAAAGAACCGTAAAATTTTGCTGAAGTTAATTTGTTGATAAATTATAGAACCATTCTTACTATAAATTTAGTCAAATTGCTTATCCTGTTATTCATTTAAATGAAACTAATTACCATTTTTTGTTGTGTGCTAGACATGGTATTAATGGCTTTATGTGCTTCATGTCACCTAATCCTCAAAGTTGTTTGTGAAGTGGAGACGATTATTTCCATTTTACAGTTGAGGGAAGAGAAGCTTTGAGATTAGATGATGTATCCACGGATACCCTGCCAGAACTTGAATGCAGGTCCATAAGACCTAAATGGCTTCATGTGGATTGAAATGATTCAGATTACTTTGTGCAGATGGAAATTATAAAATTATTCATACTGTTTGCCTATATGTTTAAGTCTCCTTGTATTTCAGAATTAGTTTTATTTGACTGTGTGTTTTATTTTAAAAATTTGGTAGGAAAGAAAATGATTGTATAAATGCCCTAATAATTTTTTAAAGCTTTGAGAAAAAAATGTAATTAGGAGTCAGGCAAGAAAATTTAAAACGTTCTGTTACTCGATACATCAGAGAGTACATCAATCTGCCATCCTTTTGCTTCTCACAGTTGTAGCAAAACAAAACAAAACAATACAAAACACTAAATGTGAATAATAATAGCTATTCAAGTTCATAAAGAGGTAAACACATTCATAATTCCTTCATCACAAATGGAAAGAAACAAAACTAAAATTTTATAATACTCCCAAACTTGTTTAAAATTAGCTAATGGTTTGAAAAATACTTGCATGTTTTTAAAAAGGAAAAGTGACACTAATCAGCACAGTTGTAGCATTTCCATTTGGCCACTTGACCTTCTTCATTGTTAGCATGGAGTTTTTACTCTTTGCTTTTTTATGTATTGGCTTTGCAATAAAAACTACCATCTATTTTTCTTTTAGTACAAACATATTTCCAGTTTAATTATTGCAATAAAAATATTCTACATTGATTTTTCTAAAACAATTAACATATTGAAATGAGACAAACAATTCATGGATAAATTATTTTGAAATGTTCATGCATACTAAAAAAATACATTCTGAACAATGAGAGCGATATGTTTATTTTTCAGAATTTTACACTCCATGAAGTAACCAATGACTTTGACAATATGACTGTATCTGCAATAATAGATAAACTGGCAATATTCAGCTACTATACATTTTGGTTAACAGCAAGTACTTCGGTTGGAAATGGGAATAAAAGCAGTGACATAGTTGAAGTATACACAGATCAAGACAGTATGTAAACAAAAAACACTTATTAATCTTTAATATGATTAATTTAAAACTTATTATTTCAGGAACTTTTCTATTTGTTTGAATTTGTAATAAAATCTTTTATTTAGACACATTCATTATACGAGTTTGAAAATTCAATTAATATTCTTATAACACCATTACAGTAATGGCCTCTTCTGTTCAAGAAAACTGCTAACATCCGTTCATGAAAATTTATTCTTTTTATTGCTTCAAAAGATGTCATGGCCGTCCAGTTACGGGAACTAAAAGTACTGCATACATGGATGAAATTTCCAATAGTTAATTTACTTATCCATTTTCTTTAAGGACTTAAACTTTCTATCAACTTGTTTTCTTTTCAGACTTTGAATCTTCATAGGACTCTGAAGCACTTCTGTTCTTACTGTGTTTGTAACTAATATATCCAGAATATATATATTTTTAACTCCAGAAGTTTCTCACACATATCTTCTGAAGAATCCTATTTATGTTGAGTATTCAGAAAACTGTAATGATTGAAGCTCTTGATGTTTTTTAGGTTTCAACTTTCAGAATACAATGATAAGCAGATCATTGCCTCTTTTTCTTGTAGTTGTTTTTGTCATCCATTTGCTTGTTTATTTTCAAAGACTAGTCCCGGATACTGAGAAATGGTAGTGACCTAAACTTCTGGAGTAAAATTCCATTTTTATTTTCTGAAAGCCATAAAAATTCTTTAAGCATGAGAAGTGACTGCTTGCTTTGTTGTTGGAACAATCTTTCAAATTGTTGACAAGTTGGTCAACATAAACAGATATGATACATGTGTGGAAATAGGTATTTTGGGAGTCATATAGTGTAATATATGATCAATACCATTTTAGGCATTTTTAAATGCAGATCTTTCCCAGGGTTTTTACCAACCTATAACATTTTATCAGTTATAATTTCCACACCATGAGTAATAAGCACTTACTATGTACTACTTCAAAGGTGGATGTCAAATTTATATTAATGGAGTTTAATATCATAATACAACTTATATCCGAGAATTAGAACTTGTGTAACTAGAGTAACTGTTTAATATACAAATGTGAGTTGGTAGTCTGATGACTGGAGAAATTTTGAGACTAGATATTGGGAAAGCTTTTAGTGTTAATTCTTCTGGCTACCCAAATGACCTTGGAGAAGTCACTTAATGGCTCTGAGCTTTAGTTTCTTCATATATGCAACAAGGGTAATATTTAGAAGAAATAAACTAAAAATATGGTTGAGATAATATAAAGTATCAAAATACTTAAAACAGTATACATACACAAATTATGCAAACACGTATACACATTATGCACACACATGCACACACACACAATCTCCACGTAGTAGGGAAAAAAACAAGAGAATATTATAGAAACAGTTTCCATACATATTAAAGATGACAGAGTTTATTTTGAATGATTTTTAAAGTAATTATTTAGAAGGTATTCTATAATAGGTGAATGTTTGCCACATCTGCATTTAAATAATTTAGGCGCTGATGATGTAATTGAAGCCATTTCAACAATTAGTAACTCCGTTTGTGAATTTAGATTCTGTTTAGGGTAACTGATGATTTTTGTATTTTGCCCATTACCTATCATAGTACCTGAAGGGCTTGTTGGAAATCTAACTTATGAATCCATTTCGTCAACTGCGATAAATGTAAGCTGGGTCCCGCCAGCTCAACCAAACGGTCTAGTCTTCTACTATGTTTCACTGAGCTTACAGCAGACTCCTCGCCATGTGAGACCACCTCTAGTTACATATGAGAGAAGCATATATTTTGATCATCTGGAAAAATACACTGATTATATATTAAAAATTACTCCATCAACAGAAAAGGGATTCTCTGATACTTATACTGCCCAGCTATACATCAAAACTGAAGAAGACGGTAGGCTAGACACTTTTATTGCCTATTAAGCAGATTGTTGTTGTTCTTTTCATTTACATTGCTTTCTGATAGGGAACAGTATTCAATTATATTGATTCTGTTTGATCTCAAGTAATTAGCCTTTCCATAAATACAATGTTTCTTAAAATAATCTGCTAAGAAAATCAAATCCCGTTGTGATTGAAGCTTCTGTTTTAAATGCGGATTCACTTTTGTTTCATTTAATATTCTTTTTTTCTTTTATAGTCCCAGAAACTTCACCAATAATCAACACTTTTAAAAACCTTTCCTCTACCTCAGTTCTCTTATCATGGGACCCCCCAGTAAAGCCAAATGGTGCAATAATAAGTTATGATTTAACTTTACAAGGACCAAATGAAAATTATTCTTTCATTACTTCTGATAATTACATAATACTGGAAGAGCTTTCACCATTTACATTATATAGCTTTTTTGCTGCTGCAAGAACTATAAAAGGACTTGGTCCTTCCAGTATTCTTTTCTTTTACACAGATGAGTCAGGTAAGCCGGAATCCACTTCTTCAAACGATTTCACTGTTGCGGCACCCGCGCTTTCTTTTTAAGGAACAGCATGGAAAATGAAAGGATATCTGAATGTTTGTTTGTAACAGCCTTACCATTTTATTTACTTTCTTGAATCTTTTGTTTTGTTTTGTTTTCAATTTGAGCTTCAGAATTTTCTGTTCTGTTTAAAGCTACTTTGGAAGTACTGTGTCCAAATACAAATTATAACTAGTTATGATATTTATTTCTGAAATTAAAATATGATCATTTTATTAATATTTTTAAACTAGTGTCTTCAAGAAAGTAATTCATGGTGCTACTGTTATGTTAAAAGTTTTATGAATGTTAGTTTCATCGTGTGTTTTCCTGCAGTGCCTTTAGCACCTCCACAAAATTTGACTTTAATCAACTATACTTCAGACTTTGTATGGCTGAAATGGAGCCCAAGTCCTCTTCCAGGCGGTATTGTTAAAGTATATAGTTTTAAAATTCATGAACATGAAACTGACACTATATTTTTTAAGGTAGGTTGATTACAACAGTATATGTTTATTTTAAAAATTTAGAAATGGAATCAAAATCTTTTGCCATGTAGGAAGAAAACGGCCTACTAAATTAAACGATGACTATTTTTTAAAAAACGTCTTTATTTCCTACAATTTAAGGATGCTATGGAAAACACAAGAAAGTGTTTGCCAGATATATAAGCTGAATACTTCATAGAGCAATGTACTTAGATTTGTAACTTCTAGATATCTACAATTTAAGAAACAATTACATCGTTTGCTAATGCTGGAAAGGGTACAGTAATTTTTTTCTGGCTAACAAATCTGTTATAAAATGTATTTCTACCTATTATTACCAGCAGTACCAAGGGAATCTTTTTAACCTTTTAGAAAGTATTAATATTCATACTGGACTTCTGGTCATCTTTCCCGATAGCATATGATCCTACAATAATTGGTCTTTGAAGATATATCCTTATCCTTATTTTTTTTAATTTTCAAGAGTAATTGATTTGCAACACTAACTACATTTTCCTTCCTCCATTTTTGGAATCCAGAATTAGTGAAAAATATTCACAAAACTGATGTAACAGAGTCTCAAATATATATCTGTGATTTCTAGCATTTAATTGCCAAAATGTAATTGACAAGCATTTGTTTAAGAAAATTTCCTTATTTCTTTCCCAAAGGCAAATGAAGTCCTGGAATGTTCTTATTTAGTTACAGCAAGAAGAGTACAAAAAATCTGCAGTAAATGTTTTACTCAATATTAAGAGTATTACAATTTATGACTATGGTAAATCATTGCTATAGCATGTGTAGCTTACAAATTGAATAGTAAAAATCGAAAGCAGACATTAACTTTATATCATCAGGAACAATGACTTTCTTTCTGGAAACCAAGATATTACTTTAAAACCTGATAGTCTGAGTATAATTTGAATCATATTGCTCCATAAATGTGGAATTTGTTTCCCAGAAGTGTGAAATTATATTCAATGTCATGAAGCCTCTTGCCCTTTAATATCTATCCCTGGTTTAATCGGAACATTTTTCCATTTTTTATTTGCTTTGTCTGTATGGATCACTGGGAGACAGATATCAAAAGGGAAAAAACAATCCTTTTCTTAGAGTAATTGCATTCCCTGGATTATTGTGTATGTATATTAGAGTGTGAATGTTTATATATGATCTTATCTCCTCAGAATGGTAATCTCTAACTCTCTTAGCATAGTGGTGGAAGCAAGGGCTCTGGCTTCAAATTACCCGACTCAAATTCTGCCTTTGAAACTTACTGTACTTCAGTAGAGACATTGCTTACCTCTTGATGCAAAATGAGAGTTACAAAGATGTATTCATTTGAAACTGAGGATTATAAAGGAAAATCTATAGAGCATTTCGAACAATTCCAAACATGTGATGAACATGTTAGCTATTGTTGCTGTAGTTGCACATAGTTTTCAAAAGAACAAAAAAAACTGTCCAACATTTTAATAGCACTAAGCATGAAATGACAATATGCCATTATGTGAATATGAGAATAGCTTATATTCTAAGTTTTGTAAACAGGTTTTCTCAATAGAAGCACATCTTTAATATTTCACTAGTAGCAAAAATACAGTCTTTATGACATTCAGTATTAAACATATCATTTGAGATGGGCAGTTTTATGTTTTAAAATCTACTACCTCATGTTAACTCCTTTTTACATCTATTTTGTCTTTCATCAATTTTCTTAATCTTATTTTCTTTCAAATTCCTTTAAATGTACTCTCATGCCGTCTTTTTCCCTTTCTCAGCATCTGGTTACTATATTTGCTTTCCTCTTTCTGTTTAGCTTTCTCCCCTAGTGTGTTTTATTTTCCTTTCTTTTTCATCTACCCTGGTATCCTGACAGTAGCAATTTATATTATTTTCTCTGTTTTTATATTCTTTTTCTTCTTTCAAATTAGATGTGTATTTGTGGAGGTACGATAATACTAGAACCACTTCACATGTTACTGCAATCCTAGTCAATCCACTGTGGTCCACAGACAGTAAAATCAATAGGTAACGAGTCACTCACACATGCTGAAAGAAATTATTTAGTACAAAGTTCTATTGAAATAGGTTTTTAAATATTCATCACTCATGTCTCCCTTTTCGACAACATGCTCTTGTGTAAATCTGTTCACTCTCCCATAAATTACTCTTTTATTATTATGACCTCTCGGGTTCAGTTGTTTCTCTGGTTATTGGCCCCTTCTAACCAAAATCATAGTTTGCTTGTTTTGTGTTTAATTTTTTCTCATTCAGTAATTGTAGATTTCTCTAGTTAATATAAAAATTCCTTGATGGCAGGGACCATGACTTATATGTATCTATAATTTCCAGATTATCTTATAGTATGATTTGCAAATAGTAAGCAGAAAAGAATGACTGAAATAAAGAGATACAGTAAGCCCAAGTAAGTCAATGAATTCCTGGAGATTATTTTAAAATAGGATCCTAATTGTAAATTCCCCAAGAGTTAATATTCTTATTAAATTTCTGTACTGAAATATTTAATAAGTAATCAATATGGCTTATATTTGTCAGGTATAATGTAAGATTCTTACACTTATACCAGATAGGAGATTATCTTCTCTGTCCATAATGATAATTGATTAATCTTAACTGCTTTCTTGGTTAGGACAATTATCTTTGAATGAAAACTTTGTACTTAATGAGAATTTTTTTCTATGAGAAATCAGATTCCTCCTTAAGCAACTATGATATTCTTTTGTTCCTTTTCTCATTTCTCTAAAAAATTGTGTCAAATTGTAAACTTAGGAATTGGATGGGAAAACTCCCAATTTAAGCTTCATGGAAGCTAGATATTTTTAACTTATTTTTATTTATTTATTTTTTTTTTATTGAGCTGGTGTTTCACTCTTGTTACCCAGGCTGGAGTGCAATGGTACGATCTCGGCTCACCGCCACCTCCGCCTCCTGGGTTCAGGCAATTCTCCTGCCTCAGCCTCCTTAGTGGCTGGGATTACAGGCACTTGCCACCATGCCCAGCTAAATTTTTTGTTTGTTTGTATTTTTAGTAGAGACAGGGTTTCACCATGTTGACCAGGATGGTCTTGATCTCTTGACCTCGTGAGCCACCGCGCCTGGCCTATTTTAAACTTATTATTCACTGCTTTATTGCCAGTGTCTATGTACAGTAGCTGAAGAATAATTTTAAATTACACAGGAATGCTGTGGGTATTAAAAATGAATTTAGATGGGTTCAGAAAAATCAAGTATCTTTGACCACCCACAAGTTGGATTTAAATTGCAAACAGTAATTATAGCAGATTGAACAAAAATAGATTATATAATTCCAAGTAAAAATCAGGAAAACAAAGTGAAAACAAAACACTCTGTTTTTAAAAGGCAATTATAGGCCAGGCGTGCTAGCTCACACTTGTAATCCCAGAACTTTAGGAGGCTGAGGCTGGCGGATCCCTGAGGTCAGGAGTTCAAGACCAGCCTGGCCAACATGGCTAAACCTTGTCCCTACTAAAAATTACAAAAATTAGCCAGGCATGGTGGCGGGCACCTGTAATCACAGCTATTCAGGAGGTTGAGGCAGGGAGAACTGCTTGAACCTGGGAGGTGGAGGTTGTAGTGAGAGGAGATCAATCTACTGCACTCTAGCCTAGGGAGCAAAGCAAGACTCCAGTTCAAAAAAAAGAAGAAAAAAGGTGTAAAAAAAGCAATGAGGTTCTTCAGGGCAAAGAGGGTGCCTAATTCGTCCTTGCATCATAAGCTGGCACACTCTAGAGCATAAAAAAATGCTGGTATGTATTATAATTTAAAATATCCATGCCTATTAAATTATTTGTTAAATAGAGAAGGAATAACTTCGATGAAAATATTCCAATGATGAACAAATTTTTGACGATGCATTGGGACTAATAAATTTTTTTTCTGCTTTTCAGAATATATCAGGTTTTCAAACTGAAGCCAAACTTGTTGGACTGGAACCAGTCAGCACCTACTCTATCAGTGTATCTGCCTTCACCAAAGTCGGAAATGGCAATCAATTTAGCAATGTAGTAAAATTCACAACCCAAGAATCAGGTTAGATGCAGTTTTTGAGCCTAAAATATTTCATTTTATATTTAACACCTTTCCCCTCTTTTTTATTATTTATATGATAAAGTATCATTACTTAAGGGTCTATTCAAAGGGAAATTGCATTTCAGTGTTTTACGTTTGAAATAATATGGTGTATCTGTGTTTGTACATATATATTTACACATTGTTTTTCCTTTTGAACTGAAGAAATTGAAATTAAAAAGTAGTTTAGGAACAAAATAGCTTTCTAGATATCTGTGAAAATTATCTAATTCTTAGAACTATTTGAGACAGCTGGGGAAAAAGGAGGAAATGAACCAGCAGTCACTTTTAACAGGCTGATTTATATTCTTAAGAAACAATATATATAATTTTCTTTTAAGAAGATGAGTTGTGACATTTGGAGAGCAAGAGCCATTGTGTAAACCCTCTATGATCCCGTCATCTCGTCTTTACCATGTGGAGGACACTGTTAAATATCACTGACCTAATTCATCAATAGCTTACCTGCTGTGTCACACATGTATACATGACATACCTTGCATTTGTGTGTACACTGAATAGTTTTTATTTATGACTTATTTAATGTTGGCTTAGAAATGTACTTCTCCTTTTCTCAACTGGACCACACATTTAAAGGAACCTCTTCTTAATTTTTTTTTTTTTACTTCTGTCAACGTTTATTGAATGAGCACAAGATCCTATTCTCATCATTTCTTCTTAGCAGCTCTGGATGTACTTCCTGGTATTTTAGAGAATCTCAAAATTGAGATTGTAGACTACTGACTGCTAAATTAACCATTTTTGCATTAATTTATGCTACCTGAGACTTTTTTTTTTTTTGTAGCATTCCTGCAAGAGAGGCAAAATAGATAGCATTTACAGTGGATAAAAGTACATGCAGTGATTGTCTAGGTTTGAATTTGAACCCCATAACCTACTAGTTGTACAATCTTGGCAAAGGCTCATGACTTTCTGAACCTCTGTATACTTAACTAAAAGAAGCACACATGGCCGAGGCGGGTGGATCACGAGGTCAACAAATCGAGACCATCTTGGTCAACATGGTGAAACCCTGTCTCTACTAAAATTACAAAAAATTAGCTGGGCACGGTGGTGCGTGCCTGTAATCCCAGCTACTCGGGAGGCTGAGGCAGGAGAATTGCCTGAACCCAGGAGGCGGAGATTGCGGTGAGCCGAGATCGCGCCATTGCACTCCAGCCTGGGTAACAAGAGTGAAACTCCGTCTCAAAAAAAAAAAAAAAAAAAAGAAGAAGCACACATTAGCAGTAGTTATCTCATAAGGTAGTTGTCAAAAATATTTGAAAAGATCCATATAAAGCATTTCATAGAGTGTTAGATACACAGTAAATGCCCCCTAAACATTACTATTGCCAACATTCCCATGTTACAGATGAAGAAGCCACGATTCAGGCAGATTAGATGAAAAAGTCCTTGAGAACACTGGTGAAGAACCTGACTAGAACATTGGCCTTCTGCTTCTAGTGAAGAGCGGACATGACTATAGGAAATGCAGGTTGTAAATGAGTGATAGAATATAAAAATGTTCAACCCATAAATTAAAAAACAATTAACAATATTTGTATATGAGGGTAATAAGAATCTTGTAGAAAGTGCTCTGTTAACCAATAAATATTTTTGTCAGTAAGATAAAATTGTACCACAACATTCTATATTCTGATTAGTTAAATAAATACAATTTTCACCTTTAAGAGTTATAATATTACTGGTTAATTTTTTGTTTTGAGGTTGACAAAATCAGGAAAATAGATATTAATAAAATCTGGATTTATAAGCTAAAGTTCAGCAAATTGCCATCTGTCTTGTGTTAACTTATTTTATAAAAATGTTTAAGATTTTGAAAACAAGGAAGTGAATAGTTAATAATATTTAATTGCTAGATCCCTTGATCAGCCCAGAAATTACCTTTTAAAAAATTTTAAATGCAACACCTTCCCTAAGTATTACCCTTTAGTACTGGTGTCTTTAGCTTACAGAAGAAGAAAAGTTTATAACAACTCAGTTTAGACCCAGGTAGAGCAGTATAGGCAGGTGAGAGATCACCTGCGTATTCTTTAAAGCATTGTGTTTTACATAATGGCAGCAAGTTATTTTCTTTCAATTTTCATTGTTTGTAATCCACAAATTGACTATGTCCCAATTTTTCTTCTACCATTATCTTTTACTCTGACAAGGAAAGTTATTTTTACTAATACCAACTTTAGGGGACATTGGCTAATTGGACATTTCTGTGGGAAGTAATCAGTCTCTCTAATGTGCAGTCACTTTGGTGGGCTGAGATATTGTTCTTTAACCAGATCTACCAGATATAGTGGATCTCTGAGAAATTGGGTTACTTTTAAGTAAATTCAGAGAGGCTCCAGAAAATAAGACTGAGACTCCTTAAATCTTCCTTCCAATGATGTCTATGAAAGGTACTTAAAGATGAGATCTTCATGATTCTTCCAAAGAAGTCCTCCCAGTAAAAAAGCATTACCTTTAAATTAGTTAGGGGTTTCCAAGTTCTGTGAAGCCCAGATTTGTCACATTAGGGAGGCATCTGCATGTATGTTTTGTATAAAAATGTTCCACAGTGTTGCTAAGATTGTTCCTTTACGATTAAGAGAGCAGTTATCAAACACTGCCTGGGCCTGGGCTTGAGGCTACACATTTGCTTTTGAGCTTTTGAGGATGTGATTGGCGCTTGGACCTGGAAGATATTCAGTGACTGGTTCAATATTGTAAGGATTAATAACATAGCAGAAAAAAACAAGTCAACAGCCTTTTGATTCCATCTATGTTAATGACTTTTTAAGCACACATTGAAAAGTTGATATATTAAATATTTTTCTAGTTCTAAACACAGTTTTATTGAGCTGTCACATAATTTAATCAATTATCTACTTACATGTGTATACATTTTAACTTTGGGCATATGTTTATCTCTTAAGTTCCAGATGTTGTGCAGAATATGCAATGTATGGCAACTAGCTGGCAGTCAGTTTTAGTGAAATGGGATCCACCCAAAAAGGCTAATGGAGTAATTACGCATTATATGATAACAGTTGAAAGAAATTCTACAAAAGTCTCTCCCCAAGATCACGTTTATACTTTCATAAAACTTCTTGCCGATACCTCATATGTCTTTAAAGTAAGAGCTTCAACCTCAGCTGGTGAAGGTGATGAAGGAACATGCCACGTCAGCACACTACCTGAAACAGGTAACTAATGTGAAGCCTTTAATTATTTGTGGATTGTGTCAATACCACCTGCAAACTGTATGGCATATTTATATAAGGACATAAAGCACAATTAAAAAACTATGACGCAGGCTTTTTTATCCCATGTGTTGCTTGAGTACCAGCTGTGTACTACCTTGACCCTTCTCCAAAACATTGGCAGATTGAGGGAGGAAAAAAAGAGAGCATCTGCTTTACTGTATTTCCACAAATATAAAACCTTGACTTACTGAATTATGCTTTACCATGATTTGAAAGAAGGAATAAACATGTAAACCTTTCGTGTATATCTTGTTTTGTCTTAATTGTTTTTATGTAAATCTAGATGTTTCCCTGAACTCTATGGTTGAGGTATATCAGACTCATTTCCATATATTTTTCCCCTTTATACCAGCCTTTATCTTTCATGCTAGTTGAATAAAATATCCAGGTTGTTAAGCTTTAGTTCACAAGAAGAAACTCTCACCACCCCTAGAAGTGCTCTAGCCTATGTCATAATATCCTTCATTCTATTTTCTTCCACATTCTACCTGCTTACATAAATTAAAACCTGATTCTTTCCTGATAACACCACTTTCCCGGATGCATGTCCTAACGGGCACTGTGGATATTGTCATAATTGTTAACTTCTGGCACATCCAAACCCTTTATCTTGGAAACGTCTTTCAACCTGTCTCTCCTTTGGAAATCCTCATTGCCTTATTTTACTTCATGTTTCAATCCTTGAGGCTGTATACCTAGAACATCAAGACATAGTCTGCCTTCTTTCTGATTTCAGCATCTAAATCAGCATCCTTTCCTTCTCATTCTTCCAGTGCAACCTTTTTTCAGACTATAGTCTTTGCCTTCTAGGATGGAACAGCTACATTTCAACACCACCATCTCATGCTCCTTAGATCTCATACCTTGTCATTTTGACTTATCTTCTAGAAAGAGTCCTCACTCTGAGAAGACCACAGTTTTTTTTTTTTCCCAAGATGCTGGCTGCTAAATATTTCTGAGAAAAAATAGAAATGATTCTACTTTGTTTGTCTATAAATTCATCATCCTTAATTGTCCCAGCTACTCCACAGTCTTCTACGTATCTGTTGATTTTACACCTTAGGAAATAGGTTCATGGGTATACTTGCCATTCCATATGAAAATTGGAACCTAGTCTGTTCCCCCATCATCCATATTTATTGTTATTTTACTAATAATATTAGCTATATTGACATACCCTCCTTCCATCAAAAATTTTACCCATGTCTTTATTCATGCCCTCCACATATCTTCTCTTAAGATGTCCTTGCCTTACTCTTTCAGGGATCTAGCTGTTCATTTTCATTTTAATATTATGTTGTCTCTAGAACATTACTCCATCAGTTTATTCGAATCTCTCCTGCATTTATCCTCTTTTTCTTGAACATCCACTCAAATTGTTGAATTTTTATTTTGAGACAGAGTCTTGCTCTGTCACTGGGCTGGAGTGCAGTGGTGCAACCTCTACCTCCCAGGTTCAAGCAATTCTCCTGACTCAGCCTCCTCAGTAGCTGGTACTACAGGTGCATACCACCACACCCAGCTAATTTTTTGTATTTTTAGTAGAGACAGAGTCTCACCATGTTGGCTTGGATGGTCTTGATCTCTTGGCCTCATGATCTACCTGTCTTGGCCTCCCTAAGTGCTGGGATTACAGGTGTGAGGCACCGCACCCCGCCAAATTGTTGAAAAATTTCAACTGAAGACCTGGTTGAAGTATCAGTGGAATTTGTGTTACATAAAATTGCTGCCTTTTTCTCAGTTTTCTATGCCTCTTCTTGACCATCCATTGGACCTCAACCCTCATAGTTTTATATAATTCCTTACTCCATTTTTTATACATACAATTGGGTCTTATCAATTCAATTTCCAACATGGCTCTGCAATTTGCCCCTTCTCCACCGTGTCCACCACCATTGTATATTAGAGGAACCTTGTTGCTTCCTGTAATAGCATCCTAACTAGCCTTATCACCCACACTACTTTAGCCTAGTCATAAGTCTCATCTTCCCACCTACTCACTTAATTGAATTGGTTCTAACATACAATTTAGACCATTTATGCATTGGCAGGTGAAATGTATTATCTGAACAATAAAGGTTACACATGATCTGACAATTATCTGAACAATAAAGCTTCAAGTTGCGTACCTGAAGCACAGAAGTAATAATGAAAGTCACCATGTGGAGGAGATGGGCTAGAATAGCCCAAATGTTTTACTCATTCCCATTGTCTAGAAAATATCTTAGAATTCATCACTAGTTAGAATTTGGTTTCTCTCTAACTTTTTAATTCTTATATACATTTATTGTATCTTCTCCTTCTCATATAGCTGATGTCTCCAGCTAAACGTCATTTATTTAGCACACGATTTCACTATTTTAGTATTTTAACTCAGAAAACATGTATGAAGCATCTACTATGAACTAATAATTGACTAGGTTCTCTTCTTTAAACATATTCAATCCTGTTTTATTATCAGCTTGCTTTGCTTCCCTTAGCTGTATTATTATTTTCCCTTTCTGTGACACATAAAATCTTACTCATTTTTAAAAGCCCAGCTTAAATGTGCCTTCTTTATTAAAGCCTTTAATGGCATTTCTGGACTTCATCCCAGACTTGCTGACTCATAGCCTCAATGAGTGAAGCTTAAGAATCCATATACTTCAGAATCTTTCTAGGTAATTCTGATATTCTATAAGTATTGGAGAGTACTGGAGTAGATTACCAGGAACTTTTGAGGACAAGCAAACACTGTCAGAAAGGTCTATCGGGTGACAGGTGATTTCCCTGTGGGTGGCCAGCACATCATTGCTATGTGGAGTCTGTGAGAAGAAAAAATGTTCAAATCCAGGCAGGTGGTCTGCATCAGGGTGGTCTAGCACTAGGTAAAATGGTCTTGATCATTGGACAAGAGCTGAGTCTTTGAGAACTGGCAAATAAAATACAGGACAGTGTATCTGAAATAAATGAGAGATTGAGGAACAAGGCAGAAGATATTAGGTTGGTACAGAAGTTACGTGTTTTTTGCCTTTAAAAGTAACATTGAGTGCACTGGTACTCAATGTGGCAGCTTAGACACAGGAATGAAGCAGGAAATTCCGTTAACAGAACTGAGACACATGATCCAAATAGCAATGTGCACCTGATATAGAGCCACCGGCATTTAAGGTCCAGGTCTTCGCTAAAAAAAAAAAAAAAAAAATCTAATTGGAAAATTGAATTCCATCTTAACTCATCCTTAAAAGGCTACATATGAGTAGACTGAAGGGATTCTAAATCAAAGAATTAGACAGTTATTAAACATATTGTACTCTGAACTATGTACTTTCCTACGACTGAGGACCATTACTTCTCAAAGCTTGAATTCTGTATCAGAATGTATGGCATTATGGCACTGTTTTAGACTTACGGAATCAGAATTGGGGAACTAGATCTTCATTGAAACAAGACGTGAATAATACACTGCTGAATTTGGGAACCACTCATTTCCATTGTAAACTCTTTGCTTGTAGGAATCCTGTGTTATTTGTCTTTGTTTTACTCACAATTCCTAGCAGAAAGCCTTGGGCATTGTAGGCATTCAAATGTTTGCAGAAGAAATAAATGAATTGTTTTCTTCTAAAATTCATTATTTTTCAGAGGGGTTTTTACTTTATTGCAATATATTATTTCCACATTCCCATCAGGCAAAATTAGAAATATTTTTCCTTGTATAAATATAAAAATTAAGGAGAGTCATTTATATAAAACATGAATATTAATTTATTTTTGTATAAAATATTTATATAAAATATTAAATTTAAATTAAGGAGACTCATATAAAACATGAGTATTAATTGCTGCTTCAAAAGTATTTTGATTTTTATCTTTAAAATTGTTTTGCATTTAGTATGTAGTTAATTTTATAATGACAATATTTATTAGGTAATCAATTTCATTTTATATGGGTTCACATGAATTGTTTGTTGATAAGAGGTCTGTAAAAACTGGAAATTTATTGTTCAGATTGAAAACAGTTTTACAGCTCATTGCATACTTCTAATTTATGTGGTCTAAGATTAGTCACAGTGTATAGCCAGCTCTGAGTCACTGACTCTGTACTTACTTTTGACACAAACTGAAATCAAATTTGGCTCATTCTCTCACTGCCTAGTGTCTGACCTTAACATTCCTTCCAGGGATTATTGAGTATTTTTTTCAATGAAACTTGGTCATATCTGGATGCAGCTAAACATGTATCATGACAATTGAATTTATGAGGAGATTGGTTTCTAAGCTGGTTCCTTTGCCACAGTCAGATATGTTGGAACAGGGCAGTAAAGTCGAAGGCCTCCAAACTTGATTCTGCATGTTAACAGCATTTTATGCCCAAATATATTATATATACCAATAAAAAGAATACAGCAAGTCCATGTGCATGAAGTACTTAACTTTTGGACCTTGAATTGATTCAAAATGCACTTATCCATATTACTATCAAAACTTAGCATAACATGGATGGACGTGGAGGACAGTATGTTAAATGAAATAAGCCAGGTACTGAAACACAAACTTCACAGATTCTCACTCATTTGTGGCAGCTAAAAACTAAAACAATTGAACTCATGGAGATAAGAGTGTAGAATGATGGTTACCGGAGACTGGTAAAGGTAGGAGGGTCCAGGGGGGTAGGAAAAGTGGGGATGGTTAAGGGTACAAAAACACACATGGAATGAATAGGATCTAGTGTTTGATAGCACAACAGGGTGACTAGTCAATAATAATTTCTTTTACATTAAAAAAAAACTAAAAGGGTATAATTAAAATTTTTGTGAAACAAGAAATGATAAATGCTTGAGGTGATGGATACCTCATTTACCCTGATGTGATTACTATGCATTGTATTCCTGGACCAAAATATCTTATGTACTCTGTAAGTATCTATACCTACTATGTGCCCATAAGAATTTAAAATTTAAAAGTAAAAAACAGTTAAATCTAGTAAATGTTTAGATTGAATATTTGGTTTTAAAAAGTTGGTCTTTTCTGGAAGATAATTTTATAGTTTGAGTTAATTCAGAGCTCTTCCAAGTTCCATAATTTAGAATCAAAAGAGAAAAATAAAGTACTTTCGTATTTTTGCACTTCAGATGCAAAAACTTAATTTAGGAAACGTACCATGTGCATTTGTGGTTTTTAGGGGTGTTCTTTTCTGCAGTGATTTCTTTATTGGCTTTTTCTCCAATGGACAGTATCAGGCATATAAACTCACTGGAAATCCACTAAGTTTGCAAATATATTGATGCTACATTATGATTGACTTGGATTGTATTCAATTTAATTATTAATATCATCATAATCATCATTATCTTAGAGATAAGATCTCACTGTATCACCCAGGCTGTAGGGCAGTGGCATTATCTCAGCCCACTGCAGCCTCAATCTTCTGGGCTCAAGTGAATCCTCCTACCTCAGCCTCCTGAGTAGCTAGGACTACAGGTGTGCATTACCATGCCCAGCTAATTTTTTTGTTTGTTTGAGACAGGGTCCCACTCTCTTGCCCAGGCTGGAGTGAAGTGGCACTATCTTGGCTCATTGCAGCCTCCACTTCCCAGGTTCAAGCGATTCTCATGCCTTAGACTCCCAAGTATCTGTGACCATAGGTATGTGCCACCACACCTGGCTAATTTTTGAATTTTCAGTAGAGACAGGGTTTTGCCATGTTGAACAGGCTGTGTCTGGAACTCCTGACTTCATGTGATCTTCTGCCTCGACCTCCCAAAGTGCTGGGATTACAAGCATGAGCCACTGCTCCCAGCCTGCCCAGCTAATTTTTTATTTATTTTTGTAGAGATAGTCTCACTATGTTGCACAGGCTGGTCTCAAACTCCTCCTTCTGCTTCAGCCTCCCAAAGTGTTGGGATTACAGACATGAGCCACAGCAGCCAATCTAGTTTATTTGTTAAATAAAATATTTATATCTTTTATAAGAATTTATAAAATGCTTATATACTATTTAATAGATTGAATGTGGGCAGTAAAAGTGCTGCCCTTTCATGGCTACAAATTACTGCACTAAATCAAAAGTTCACTTTTCCTTTGTGTCTTATTTACATAGCTTTCCTCACCCATCTTCTGAATTAAAATTTGAAGGAAAAGATGCAGGAAAATTGCATGATTCTGGTTGCTCTTAAGCAAGTGAATTAAAACATTCAATTTACCAGTGGGTAATTAATAAAAGCACAAAAAGTATTGTAGTTGCCTGTCACAAATCAGAAGGAAATAACTATTAGTATATCTAATTGAAATTCTGGCGTTGTATAAAATGTCTTTTCTATAGACTTAATTATTAAATATAATAGTTTTCTTAAGAGTGAACATCAGATGAGAAATATCTTTTTACACTTCTTGTAGTGCAGTTGACCAATATATAATTATTCACTGCTTGCTATGTTTGGGTTCTGGGTTTAGGGTTCAAGACCCAAGTTTGAGTGCCAGGTGGCATTGGGGATCTCTGCCCTACACATCCAAATAACTCCATTATTATAATAAAAATATATACAAAATGCATAAAACAATTAAACACAAACCTACATAATATTTGGTCAATTTTGTGGCTTGAAGAATTTTTTTTTTTTTGAGACAGTCTCATTCTGTTTTCCAGGCTGGAGTGCAGTGGCACAATCTTGGCTCACTGCAACCTCCGCCTCCTGGGTTCAAGTGATTCTCATGCCTCAGCATCTTGAGTAGCTAGGACTAAAGGCCTGGGCCACCACACTGAGCTAATTGTATTTTTGGTAGATACAGGGTTTTGCCATTTTGGCCAAGCTGATCTCAAACTCCCGACCTCAGGTGATCTCCGCATCTCAGGCTCCAAAAGTGCTGGGATTACAGGCATGAGCCACCACTCCTGGCCTTGAAAATTTAATTAAGTAAAAATTCAGGAGAAAAAGATTTTGTTGAGGCTTTTTTGAAGGGTGAAATATGAATTGGATGTTGCTTATTGATAGCTTCAAAATTGCTTTCTATTAGAAGTTAAGAACCAATAATCTAATTGGAAGAGAATGATATAGCACATATTTGTCTTGAACCTTGAATTTCATAGAAAAGTACACTAATGTTTACTTAGATCATCTGATATATAGCAATAAAAGTCAAGTTTTCTAAATGTTCTTTCTGTTTTATCCTCAGAATGCTATGGAAAAAATGCCAATTGTACATATCAAAGAACATTCCTCTTTTATTGGAAATAAGTTGGATGATGAGGTTAAGGAGATCAAAGGAGATTATGAGTTGGCTAAAGCACTCATGGCAAGCCACCCTGTGATACCCTCACTATGCATGAAAATAGATTAGCAGACAGAGGAGAATAAATAGGAATTTCAAGATACAGCAAGAGAAAACACATAGTAGAGAAAGGAAGTACAAGGGGTCAGGCCGAGATAGAAGCTTGACTAGAGAGGAACGTATTTTGTTAGAAAGAGTGTAGGCGGGAAGGTTGAATAACTGAAGTAGACCCCACTTTCTCTGCTCTTAGTTTGGCATGACTGTCCCAGAAGTTTGACTTTGTTATAAGGGAAAATCAGGAACTTGTGCTAAATTTAGAGAAGAAAATAACATAAGTAATTCTAAAAACAGTGATTGTTTTTGGCCATTTTCCTGAACACTGCAGAAGTGTCTTTAGATGGAGAAGGATTTGTTCATTACATATTTACTGAGCCTCCTAAGTCATGAAGAATAAAATCTCCAGTCATTTCAGCAGTCCATAACACCCTTCTTTTCAATCCAGTATTTTCTTCCCTAGTTATCTGTCACTTCCCTTATCTTGAAGTTTATCCTCAAATGCTATGTCTTCTAATTTGCAATTCAACTTCCTTCCTCCCAGCTAGAATTTTCCATCCCCTTTTTCTGCTTTACTTTTCTCTGTTGGATATATTATATGTACCATTATCTGTGAGTCTGTTCTCACTATAATGTATGCTGCATGGGGACAGAGATCTTTCTTTGTTCAAAATGATTTCCAGTGCCCAGAAAAGTATCTAGCATACAGTGATAATAAGTATATTATTATAAATGAATGAATCAATCAAGGTATAGTCTGAGAAGAATGATAGGCATACAGCAAACACCAAGTATGCAAAAGTCTTAAGTAGAAACCTGCAGTTACAAAACTATTTTTAAACAATTATATATTAAAACATATGAGAAAGGCATGTCTTGAAGAATATATTTTCTAATTAAACATTTTAAAGACAGCTGTAGATTCAAATGTAGTTATGAGAAATAATACAGAGAAATCCTGTGTATCCTTTATCCATTTTCTTCCAGTGGTAACATCTCTCAAGTAGTGACATCTTGCAAAACTGTACACAACTAGTATATTAGACAGAGAACATTTCCATCAGAATATTTACTCCTGTTGTCTTCTCATAGACCCAATTTCTGCTCACCATCCTGCCAACTCTCCTCATTCTGACCCCCTGGATACCACTAATCTGTTCTCCATTTTCTATAATTTTGTCATTTTAACAATGTTTTATAAGCAGAATTATAAAATACAGAAACTTTTTTATCCAGAAAAATTAACAGGATAACAGGACATTCAACCAAGGTTTTTTTGTGTGTGTAGCAATCTTTAAGTCTTGCTCTGTCATCCAGTCTGGACTGCAGTGGTGCAATCTTGGCTCTCTGCAACCTTCACCTCCCAGGTTCAAGTGATTTTCTTCCCTCAGCCTCCCAAGTAGCTGGGACTACAGGCATACACCACCATGTTTAGCTAATTTTTGTATTTTTAGTAGAGACGAAGTTTCTCCATGTTGGCCAGGTCAGTCTCGAACTCCTGAACTCAGACAATCTGCCTGCCTCGGCCTCCCAAAGTGCTAGGATTATAGGGATGAGCCACTGCACCAGGCTTTTTTTTTTTTTTTAGTATGGATGTACCACAGTTCCCTTAATCATTCACTGGTGGAAGGACATGTGGGTTGTGTTCATTTTGTGGCTATTAGAAATAAAGCTTCTATAAACATATGTGCACAGGTTTTGTAGGAACATAAATTTTCCTATGTCTAGGGTACATACTGAGGAGCACATTGCTGGGTCATATGGTAGTTGCATGTTAAGTTTTTTTTAAGAAACTGACAACCTGTTTTCCAAACGAGTTGTACCCTTTTAAAGTCACACCAACAATGTATGAGCCATCCAGTCTCACACACAGGTGTGTAATGATATATATCATTCTCGTTATAACTTGTGTTTCCCTGATGGCTAACGTTCAGTAGCTAATTGAATATATTTTTTCATGTGCTTATTTAGCATCTATATATCCTTTTCCATGAAATGGTTATTCATTACTTTTGCCCATTTCCTCATTGGATTGTTTTATTGTCGAGTTTGGGGAAATTTTTAATATATTCTAGCTACTTATTTTTGTTAGATATATAGTTTGCAAATGTTTTCTCCTAAGCTGTAGCTTATCTTTTCATCCTTCTAGTGAGGTCTTTTTCAGAGAAAAACTTTTTAATTTTGATGAAGTCCTATTTATCAACTTTTTTCTTTTAAAAAACTTGTGACTATGGATGTCTAATTGCTGTAGCACTACTTGTTGAAAGAGCTATCTTTCCTCTATTGAATTTCTTTTTCTTTTGAAGCTTAGTATGTTGCTTGAAACTATGCTTGTTAATACTGCATAATGAAAATGTACAAAGAATAATATTGCAATTTAAGTTAGATTATGTTACATTTAAGTTAATTATGTTTATTAATAAAAACTTTTTAGATTTAAATATTCCAGAATATTTCTTAGCTTTCTGATTGAAACAACCATCAGTGAATATTACCTTACTTTATAAGGTATTGGTATACATTTGAATTAAATTCAATTTTTCAAAATGACTCCTAATTTGAAAAATATATTCTATCTTGAAACTAAAAAATATTTAACACTCCCCTCCCCTCTCCTCTCCCCTTCCTTCCTCTTTTCTCTCCACATTTTGTAAAATGTGGTCCTGAATAAGTCACAATATAAAAATAAAGGCACACTTAACTTCTGCTTCCTCCAACCCAGAGGCTACTTTCTGTTCCTCAACCTTGGAAACAAGGTGAAGAACAGTTAAGCAATTTTGGACAGGGCGTTGCCAAAACTAGATTCAAGCAGCCACATGTGCACACCTCTTAAAAAGATTTTAGGAAATGAAAGCAAAGAAGCCAGGTTTGATTTTTAGTGACAAATACAAAAGTGAAGTGACTTTTTCCCAAGTAAGAGTGCCATCGGGATGTGGCCCAGCCACGTGCTTACTATGCTATGCTTCCCAGAAAACCCTCATGCTCTGCTCCAGGAAAAGGTTTTTTCCTTTGGAGGTTCAGTGTCTTGGGAGCTCTTTGATTTTGTCAAAGAAATGAGCAGAGATTACCTGTGGGTAGTTTAAGGCTTGGAGTCTAGGTATTTTTCTGACATTGTTGAGCAAAGTCCATGTATCAAATGATCTGTTTCTAGTTTGTTTAAATTCTTCATAACATTTGTAGACCTAACATGGCAAACCTTCATTATTTAATAATAATAACACCTACTACACATTCTAACTTCTGATTCATTTTCTGTGCCTGGAAATAGCCTCTGTGTTTAACAATAATACCTTCATGTTAAGCAATCCACTGTTACATGGCCACAAAATATTAATGATCTTCTGAAGACCAAGAAAACATTTTTAACTGTAGTTGTTGCACAGAAATTCTCACCCAGAACCCCCCAATTAAAAAATTTGGACAATACAAATAATAGTTTAAGACACACATAAACACAACCCGGGTACTCTTACACACACTTTCTATGGAATTGTGTTTTGTGAAGCTCTTCATTTGTTAAGAACCACAGAAGTTTTATTTTGCTAAACAGCTGCTCCAGGTCGTTCTTCTTTAGAAAACATATAATTATAGGATACCCAGGTGTTTTTTCTTTGGAAAATATATCACTATAAGATACCCTGTTTATTGTATGAGAGAAAAGGAAAATATGTTGTGATAACCAAAAAATTTCAAGGGCTTTAAGATTTATAAAAATGGACCTTTAAACATGGTTAATTGTTCTGAGGATGCAAAGTTGGAGCTGAAATATTATATCAAGCCATTGCAAAAAGTGTACCACAGCTATCTCTTGAGGTCAAATCTGGTACCTGAAATGCAGAAAAGCTTCAAGAAACATTGCTGGTTGGCCTTCTGCCACATGACTGTGTGATCATGTAAGTTTCACAAAAGATTCATATTTCTTTGCTAGTTTGATGTTGAGGATTTGCTCATAATCCTCCCTAATTTTATATTCTTGGTCCTTGAAGAGACACATAGTATCCCATCTTGTCAGAGAGGAAATACGAGCTGGGTTATTCTTTATCCAGGAGATACCTGAAAAATTAGGTAGTGTGAGTACTGCAAAGTGAGGCTGATTTTCCAAAGTACTAACTTTGTTCTAATTAAGAACAACTTATAGTGGTCTCTGCTACTGGTAATGATTATCTTCTTTTATGATCTGAAAAATCTGCTCCTGCTGGAAGGTACTGCTCACTGCCAGGTGGGATGGGCTTCAGTAGAGAATGTGGGGTCTGTATCTGAAGCAGAGGCGGCAGAGTTGTCAAGACTAGGGCCAGGCAAAAGGCACAGCGCTGTAGCTTTGGAAAACCATGGCTTAGCAGTGCCACCTCCATCTCCGTGGTTCACTCCAGGGTCACCCACTGGTCATGCCGTGCTGTTGAGGGGCAGAGACCTGGAGCAGACACTGAGATGGCTGCCTGCACAACCACTCACTTCTCAGTGAGCCTCAAAGCCAAGCCATTTTTCCATACCTCATTGAGTTATTATTATTATTATACTTTAAGTTTAATAATATTATTATACTTTAAGTTTAACCTGCAGAATGTGCAGGTTTGTTACATAGGTATATATATATGCTATGGTAGTTTGCTGCATCTGTCACCCTGTCATCTACATTAGGTATTTCTCCTAATGCTATCCCTCTCCTAACTCCCTACCCTACAACAGGCCCCAGTGTGTGATATTCCCCTCCCTGTGTCCATGTGTTCTCATTGTTCAACACCTACTTATGGGTGAGAACATGTGGTGTTTGGTTTTCTGTTCTTGTGTCAGTTTGCTGAGAATGATGGTTTCCAGCTTTATCCATGTCCCTGCAAAAGACATGAACTCATCCTTTTTTATGGCTGCATAGTATTCTGTGGTATATACCTGCCACATTTTGTTTATCCAGTCTATTATTGATGGGCATTTGGGTTGGTTCCAAGTTTTTGCAATTGTGAACAGTGCTGCAATAAACATATGTGTGCATGCATCTTTATAATAGAATGATTTATAATCCTTTGGGTATATACACAGTAATGGGATTGCTGGGTCAAATGGTATTTCTATTGCTAGATCCTTGAGCTATTGCCGCACCTTAAACTTCCTATGAAACCAAAAAAAAAAAAAGCTTGCATAGCCAAGACAATCCTAAGCAAAAAATAAATAAGAAAATAAAAAACAAAAAACAAACACACAAACAAAAACAAAGCTGGAGGCATCCAGCTCATTGAGTTTAAGGAACTTTTTGGAGATTGCTTGAGATTTCTACATAGACAGTCATGCCATTTGTAAAAAGAGACAGTTTTATTTCTTCCTTTCTCATCTGTATGCCTTTTCTTTGTTTTTCCTGTCTTACTGCACTGACTAGAACTTTAGCTCAATGTTGAATAAGAGCAGTGAAAGGGGACACCCTTTCCTTGTTCCCAATCTTGGAGGAAAGCATTCAATTCTTTCACGATTGCTTGTGATGTTAGCTGTAGGTTCCTCTTTATCAGGTTGAGGAAATTACTCTTTGCTTCTATTTTTCTGAGAATTTTTATCTTAAAGGAGTGTTAAATTTTGTCAAATGCTTTATTTTTTTTGCATTGATTGATAATGTTAATGCAGTTTTACATCTTAGGCTTGTTAATAAGGTGAATTACATGGATTGATTTTCTAATATTGAACCAGCCTTGAGGTTCTTACACTACTTGGCCATGATGTGTATGTTCCTACCCCATGGGTGTTGATGTATGTGCATGTGATTTCTATTTGATTATATTTTGTTAAGGATTTCTGCATCTATATTTATGAAAAATATTGGTCTGTAGTTTGCTTTTTATTTTTACACTGCCTTTATCTAGTTACTGTTTAAGAGTAATACCATCTTTGTGAAATGAAACTCTTCTAATTTCTGGAACAGATTGTATAGAACTGGTATTCATTATTCTTTAGACAGTTGGGAGTACTTTCCAGTGAAACTATCTGAGCTTAGAGATCTCTTTTTGAGAATTTTAAAATTACATTTATATGCTCTCAGGATGCAAAGTGTGAGCTGTAATGTACTATCAAACGACTTAGAAAAAGTAGCACTTCTAGATAATTCACAGGTTGAAAAGGAAGTCTTAAAAGAATTTTTTAAATACATCAAACTGCATATGCTAAAATATATTGAATCAAAATGAAAATTCAACATATCAAAATTTGTGAGACTCAGTGAAAACACAGAAATTTATAGCACTAAGTGCATATATTAAAAAAGAGAAAATAGATTAGTAATCTAAGTTCCATTCACAAAAAAAGCCTAGAGAAAGAAAAGAGAATCCAGACCATGCAGAAGGAAAGAAATAATAAAAAGCAGAAATCAATGAAATGTAAAACAGAAAAACAGTAGGAAAAATCAATGAAACAAGAAACTTGTTCTTTGAAAAGCTGAATAAAATTGACAAATCTCTAGCAAGCCTGACAAAGCAAAAAAGAGAACATTCAAGAATGAAACAAGTGCCGACATGGCAGACATATAAAATAAATAAGAGAATACAACAAACAGCTCTATAAGTTAAATTTTATATATCTGATGAAACATACTAATTCTTCAAAAAACACAACTACTATACGATATACTCTAATGTGAAGTAGGTAATTTGAATGTTTTGAATAGTTGAATAAAATTAATACTATATGTATTAAAGACATTAAGTTTATAATAATTTCTTTGTTCGGGCTGCTATAATACCATAAACTGGATGATATATAACAACAAAAATGTATTTCTCACAATCTAGAAGCTGGGAAGTCCAATATCAGGGCACCAGCATATTCAGTGCTTGGTTAGGGCCCATTTTTGGGTTCATAGATGGTTCTTTCTTATTGTGTCCTCATATGGTAGAAGGGATAAGGCAGCTCTCTGCAGCCTTTTCATAAGGCCCTAATCCCACTCATGAGAGCAGAACCCTTATAACTTAATTACCTCCTAATGGCCCCATATCCTAATATAATTACACTGGCATTTAGGTTTCAACACATGAATTTGGGGGTGATGCAAATATTCACACGATAGCAATTTCCTTTTATACCACTCTAGCAAAAGTACATCTCTGTTATTGCAGGTAGGGGTAGAAATTTGGGTTTCTCACTTGGGCTTTGTTATACCCAAAGAGAGGACTTCTCATTGCTGCTGGGTTAGCTGGGGAGTTTTGGCTCCCCACTAAGTCTCCACTGGGATCACCCTGTTGGGAGGAAGAATGATACCTTATCACTGCTTTCCACATGTTTTCCACTGACATTATGGTGTAAGGGTCTTATTACCATTGGAATGGGTGAAAATCTTGGCTCCTTATTCTGCCATCTCTGATATCATGGTGTCTTGTATAGTTGGATACCTCATTACTGCTTAGAGAGAGAAGACTAGGTTCTGTATTCCTCAGTATGGAAAAGAATGAGATCATAGTTTTTTTGTTGTACATTTTTTTTAGTAGACTGTAGCAGTTATTGTCTGAAAATTTGCTCTCTTGCTAGACTGAACTGTTTTATGCTTTTTTTTAATTTTTAATTTTAGTTAGAGCAGATTTTTATGGGGCTCTTTTTGGTCAGTTGGTTGGTGTTTCCAGATTGCTGGTTTCTGGGATATATGAGCCAAAAAGAAAACCCAAGGAATTCACCACTATGCTTTTTTTGAGTCCTGGCCTCTCTAGCTGTCCAGCCTTCTTAACTCTGCCTTTCAATATCCTTTCATTTAATTGTGAATTTAATGTCCATGGTTTTTAAGTACATAGTGAGAGGAGTGGGAAGAGTACATCTACTTCATCTTCCTTGAAGCAAAGTTCATCCCTGGGTTTATTTTGAATATCAAGCATGACACTTTTTATCCATCTCTTCAAGATCAAGTATTAAACACATATTAAGTACTGTGGTAGAAACTATTGAGATGACTGTGATGAGGTGAATGTATTTCTTGTGCTATTAAAGTTTAGAATTATATAATTTTAGACTTTCATTGAATCTCACAGATAACTTCATTTAATCATTTCATTTTGCAGACATGGGAAATGAAGCACACAGCTTAAGTATTTGTTGAGTTTTCTATAATTAGTTATTTGCAAAACTATTATTAGTCCAGAATTCTTTCTACTATATTGTTCCCTCACCTTAGAAATTTAATACATCATTGTGTTCATTGCAGTTACGGAAGTTTCTTCCATTATTTCACAATGTCTAAGTAGACACATTGTGAAGTGAAGAAATGTACTTTCATTATGAGAATTTCTTCATTAACATGTATTTATACATGTATTTATACATGTTAATGAAGAAATTCTCATAATGAAAGTACATTTATTATGTGAGTATATACATACTGTTGTCCAAAAATGGATTTAAAATTCAGGAAAACTAAATTTCTATGATCAAATTTGTGCTTAGTCTATAAAACTAAAAATATTGTGAGTTAACGTAATAAGATCTGTAAAATACTGAGGCCATTCTGGGAAATGTTTAAAGTTCCTAGACTCATATCACATTTTGTATCTTGGGTCAGTTCCAAAAGTGTAGTGTTTGCTATTTTGAAGTTGTCTGAGGTATCAAATTCCAAATTATAAATGTAAAATTCTTTAAAGTAATTCCTTTTATAAAAAATGAATTTAGGTTACTCTGCATAATTCTCCTTGACCCCATTGATGCTTTAATACCTCTCATTAAGTGGACTCCAGGCTGCCACTCTTTGCTTCATCCAGGCTCCAGCTAAAGCCAGCTGTTCTTTGAGCAGTGTTTTTACTAACTTATTTAGGAACTGGTGCATATCTTATTACCCTATTTTCCATTCCTGTCCGATGCAGCTGTAGTTGATACTTTTCATAACAGCCTTTACATATCAACCTCCTTCCCAATTTTTTTCTTATTCTCTTTTACTTCCCTTTTTAAGTAAATTAAGCATGTGTGTGCATGCAAAAGTCCTCTTCTTTCTGGTAACCACATTACTTGAAAGTTTCAGGAATGTGCCTGTTGTTTGTCTGAGATTATAAATGTCATGGAAAAACTTTTACTAATGCTGTAAACATTCAGAAATGTAGAATACATGAATTTTAATAGCAAAATTTCTCAAATGTTGCATTTAAGAAATTAATTGACTTAATTTAAAACAATGCAATGTTAATACAAAGAAAAAAATTTGAACAGATAGAAGACTGTACAAAATATTATTAACCTTAACTTAGTGAATTTCAAAGATTACAAGTTTCATGTCATACAAAAATACAAACTAAAAAAACTAAACTTCTATGATCAAATTTTATAAATATAAGTCATGCATAAGTTGCAGTCACTATAAGATTAAATACTTTCAAAACTCAAAGGTAAAAGTAGCATTTTTAGTATATTAATAAGTTATCATTTCACTTTGAATTTTTACTATCTACTCACTATAACCTTCAATAAAATCACCCATTGGTTCTATGCCTAGATACCTTTTTATGAAGAATTACTATTTTAAAAGAAAATTATATTAGAAATATTACAAATCCTATTCCATATGAATTGCAATAATAAAATCTATACTAATTAAAAGATACATTAAAAATTTATAGCCCAGGCTGGGCATGGTGGCTCAAGCCTGTAATCCCTGAACTTTGGGAGGGCAAGGCAGGCTAATCACTTGAGGTCAGGAGTTTGAGACCAGCCTGGCCAACATAGAAAAACCCCATCTCTACTAAAAATACAAAAGTTAGCCTGGTGTGGTGGCAGGTGCCTGTAGTCCCAGCTACTTGGGAGGCTGAGACAGGAGAATTGCTTGAACCTAGGAGGCAGAGGTTGCAGTGAACCGAGATCACACCATTGCACTCCACCCTGGCTGATAAAGTGAGACTCCACATTAGAAAAAAAAGAAAGAAAGAAAGAAAAAAAACCACACACACACACACACACACACACACACACACATAAAATAGTAGCTCAATAGATTCATTACTAATTCAATTAACACTACTTTAGTGTTTTCGTTTTTTTATTTTTATTTTTTTGAGACAGGATATCACTCTGTCATGCAGGCTGGATATACAGTGGCATGATTGCAGCTCACTGCAGCTTCAACCTTTTGGGCTCAAGTGATCCTCCTCCCTCAGTCTCCAGAGTAGCTGGGACTATAGGCATATGCCACCATGCCTGGCTAATTTTTTAATTTTTGTTGAGACAAGATCTCACTATGTTGCCTAGGCTGGTCTTGAACCCCTCAGCTTAAGCAATCCTCTTGCCTTGGCCTCACAAATGCTGAGATTATAGGCATGAGCCACTGTGATTGGCCTACTTTAATATTTTTTAAAAATCCAGATTGCATTTTTGTAATTTTCTTAAAACACACTACATTAATGATATTTGTTGTGCATGAGAGGTCTAGCATTTTTAAAGTTTGGTCTTGAAATTTAAAACAATTTGGCTGGGCACTGTGGCTCATGCCTGTAATCCCAGGACTTTGGGAGGCCGAGGCATGTGGATCATGAGGTTAGGAGATAGAGACCATCCTGGCCAACATGGTGAAGCCTTATCTCTACTAAAAATACAAAAATTAGCTGAGTGTGGTGATGCACACCTGTAGTCCCAGCTGTTTGGGAGCCTGAGGCAGGAGAATCTCTTGAACCCTGGAGGCAGAGGTTGCTGTGAGCTGAGACCACACCACTGCACTCCGGTTTGAGCGACAGAGCGAGACTCCATCTCAAAAAAAGCCAAAAATCAAACAACAAAATTCGTATTTAGGTTGTTATCAAAGAAATGGTTAGCTGTGTAAAACACCTTGAAAGCTGTGTGTGTACCTTAAAAGCGAAATAGGATGCTTTTGTCAGAAGGACTATTAGGAATTTTGTCTGCAGATTAAACAGGTACCAAACAATAGTTGAAAATAGTTGGTGACATACTTGGGCTAA
Organism: Callithrix jacchus; assembly: GCF_049354715.1. NCBI lineage: Eukaryota > Metazoa > Chordata > Mammalia > Primates > Cebidae > Callithrix > Callithrix jacchus. The sequence goes on from NC_133510.1 coordinate 83,275,277, forward strand.
TCATGGCTAAGGCTTCCTTTCTAGTATGGGTATATGAGAAATACAGCAAAGTTCATAATTGTTTTTCTATTAAAATTCTAGATTTATAAGATATTATCTAGAAAATACTAATGTCTATTACTTTTAATTTCTGTATACATGTATACCTTGTGGTGACTTATTTTGAGTATTATTGGTACATTTTTATGGGAAAGCATTTTTCATGTATTTAATATTTTCTACTGATGGGAAATGTATATACAGTAACATGTACAGAACTTGTGTACAATTCATTGAGTTTTGACAAGGACATACACTCGTGTAACCACCATTCAGTCAACATATAGAGCATTTTCATCCCCCATAGAAAGTTCCCTTTTACGTCCATTTCCAAAGGCAACTGCTGCTGTGTTTTCAATCAACATAGATTAGTTTCACTTTCTTTTTTTTTTTTTGAGACGGAGTTTCGCTGGTGTTACCCAGGCTGGAGTGCAATGGCACAATCTCGGCTCACCGCAACCTCTGCCTCCTGGGTTCAAGCAATTCTCCTGCCTCAGCCTCCTGAGTAGCTGGGACTACAGGTGCTCACCACCATGCCCAGCTAATTTTTGTATTTTTAGTAGAGATGGGGTTTCACGTTGTTGACCAGGATGGTCTCGATCTCTTGACCTCGTGATCCACCCGCCTCGGCCTCCCAAAGTGCTGGGATTATAGGCGTGAGCCACCGCGCCCGGCCTTAGTTTCACTTTCTTAAACTATATGATTCTCTTATGCTAGGTGGGCCATTTCTCTCAGCGTAACTGTTGACAGTTTTATTAATTTGTTCTGTTAGTATTGAGTCATTTTCCATTACATGAATATATACTATTATTAGTGTGTCTGTTTTCTTTTGATGGACATATGTGTTGTTTCTAACTATTAGGAATGAAACTGCTATAGATATTTTTATACAAATCTTTCTACTGTAATTACTGGGTCATAGGCTAGGTATGTGTTTAATTGTTCAAGAAATTGATTTCCTAAAGTTATTGTATTATATGAAATACATACCCAACAGCACTGAATGACAGTTCTTATTACATCTCATTCTCAGCAGAATTTGGTGTTATAACATTAGTCATTCTAGGTGACGTAAAAAAGTATACAGTTTATTGTAATTTTAATTTGCACTTTTCTGATGATTCATTATGTTGGATACTTTCATATGATTATTGGCCATTCATATACAGGCAGTCCTTGCTTTACATAGTAGTTTAGGACTAAAAAACGATTATAGAAACTGAATTTGTGCAAAGTAATCTTAATAATCAATGTGGAAAATTATTATTGTTCTGTGACCTTCAAAAATTTTTGTTACAAAGTTCAAAACTCTCACTGTCAATTATAAATGTATGTAAAAATGAAAAACTAATAAAATCAACGTTTATTTAGTATACTAATTTAAAACATTAGAAACAGAATTTTGTGTAAAAACTTATCAAGAATTTTTTTTCACTGTTTAGCTTATGTTATAGGGCATCTTTTCTATGTTTCAGTGAATTGTTACGCTGCTTTCAAGGTTTAGATCAGTTTCCAATATTTTATCCTTTGCACTTTCAATATTCTGACATATCTGCAAGAGTTCTCATAATGTGATTTTTTTGTTGTTGTTGCTGCTGTTTTTTACTTCCTTCAGGACATCATCCTCCATCCAGTTCATCAGAACTACTTGCTCTAATTTCTGCCCATGATGGTCTTTGCTAAATTGTCCTGGCTGCATATCTAAAGTTTCTTGAACAGTAGTTTCAGCATTCCCATGGTCAGCCGTTTGTTCTAAAACTCAGTATATGTTAGTTTCAAATTTCATTTCCAGCACTCTCACTTCTGTTGCTCTGCTACCATCTTTTCAAGCCAATATGTGTCATATGAGTTCATTGCTGGGCGACAAGGAGTCACATAGTTATACAATTTGCTGCCTGTGCAAGAATTGAATAACAAATGCACAGTGACCAATCAATGACAGACTTTGGACAAAGTGATGTCATATGTCACTGATTTTTAATGTGCATATGTTATTTATGTAATGATTTTATGGATGAAAGAGCGATAAGCAAAGTTTTTATATAAAATTTCTCATAGAAATTATAAAATTTCTTGAATTTGTTACACTTCAAACCCTGTTTTAAGAAGACAGGTGTTATTTAACTAAACCATAGTGACTAAAATTCAATAACTAACCCATAGTAACAAAACCACAGTAACAAAAATGCAAAAATTTACTGCATTTCTCTCTTGAATTGTTTGCCTTTTAATATTGAGTAATAGTAGTTCTTTATGTATTTTGGATACAATTCTTTTTTACTTTTTAGAAAATTTGATTTCTTTATTATACTTTTAAGTTCTGTGATACATGTGCAGAACATGCAAATTTGTTACATAGGTATACATGTGCTGTGGTAGTTTACTGCACCCATCAACCAATCATCCACGTTAGGTATTTCTTCTAATGCTATCCCTCTCCCACCCTCCAACTCCCTGACAGGCCCAGTGTGTGATGTTCCCCTTCCTGTGTCCACGTGTCTCATTGTTCAACTCCCACTTATGAGTGAGAACATGCGGTGTTTGGTTTTCTGTTCTTGTGTTAGTTTGCTAAGAATTATGGTTTCCAGCTTCATCCATGTCCCTACAAATGACATGAACTCATCCTTTTTTTATGGCTGCATAGTATTCCATGGTGTATATGTGTCACATTTTGTTTATTCAGTCTCTCATTGAGGGGTATTTGGGTTGGTTCCAAGTTTTTGCTATTGTGAATAGTGCTGCAGTAAACATACATGTGCATGTGTCTTTTTAGTAGAATGATTTGTAATCCTTCGGGTGTATACCCAGTAATGAGATTTCTAGCTCAAATGGTATTTCTGGTTCTAGATCATTGAGGAATCACCACACTGTCTTCCACATTGGTTGAACTAATTTACGCTCCTACCAACAGTGTAAGTGTTCCTATTTCTTCACATCTTCTCCAGCATCTGTTGTTTTCTGACTTTTTAATGATTGCCATTCTAACCGATGTGAGGTGGTGTCTCATTGTGGTTTTGATTTGCATTTCTCTAATATATGTTTGTTGGCCAGATAAACGTCTCCTTTTGAGAAGTGTCTGTTCATATCCTTTACCCACTTTTTGATGGGGTTGTGTTTCTTGTAAATTTAAGTTCCTTGTAGATTCTGGATATTAGCCTTTTGTCAGATGGATATATTGCAAAAATTTTCTCCCATTCTGTAGGTTGTCTTTCACTTTGAAGACACTTTCTTTTGCTGTGCAGAAGCTGTTTAGTTTAATTAGATCCCATTTGTCAATTTTGGCTTTTGCTGCCATTGCTTTTGGTGTTATAGTCATGAAATGTTTGCCCATACCTGTGTCCTGAATGTTATTGCCTAGGTTTTCTTCTAGAGTTTTTATGGTTTTAGGTCTTATGTTTAAGTATTTAATCCATCTTGAGTTAATTTTTGTATAAAGTGTAAGGAAATGGTCCAGTTTCAGTTTTCTGTATATGGCTAGCTTGTTTTCCCAACCCCACTTATTAAACAGGGAATCCTTTCCCCATTGCTTGTTTTTGTCATGTTTGTCAAAGATCAGATGGTTGTAGATGTGTGCCATTATTTCTGATGCCTCTGTTCTGGTCCATTGTTCTATATCTGTTTTGGCACCAGTACCATGCTGTTTTGGTTACTATAATCTTGCAGTATAGTTTCAAGTCAGGTAGCGTGATGTCAACTGTATTCTTTTGCTTCAGATTGTCCTGGCTATGTGGGCTCTTTTTTGGTTCCATATGAAATTTAAGGTAGTTTTTCCCTAATTCTGTAAAGAAAGTCAATGGTAGCTTGATACGGCATAGCAATGAATCTATAAATTACAGTCACCCATGCTGGAGTGCAAATGGCATGATCTGAGCTCACTGCAACCTCTACCTCCCGGGTTCAAGTGATTTTCCTGCCTCAGCCTCCTGAGTAGCTGGAATTATAGGTGCATGCCACCACAACTGGCTAATTTTTGTGTTTTTAATATAGCCAGGGTTTCGCCATGTTGATCAGGCTGGTCTTGAACTCCTGACCTCATGATCCACTTGCCTCAGCCTCCCAACATACTTGGATTACAGGCAGGAGCCACCGTGCCTGGCCTACTATACTTTATTAGAGATATGTATAACAATTATTATCTTCCAGTCAATAGCTTGACTTTGTTTTCTTAATGGCACCTATTAATAAGCAGATGGTTTTAATTTTGATGAAATCTAAATTAGCAACTTTTAAGCTCATTTTAGTAGATTTTGTATTCTAACTCGAGATTGTGAAGAATTATCTGTTTTTTATTCTAGAAATGCTATAGTTGTACCTTATACATTTGTATTTTTGATTCATCTTGAATTATGGGTGTGTAGTATAAGAAGTGGTTCAAAGTTCATTTTTTCATACATTTATCAAAACAATAACTATTTTAAAAATACTTTTATTTCCTCATTTGAATTGCCTTGATAGTTTTGTCAATCACTTGACCCTATGAGCCTGAATTTATTTTCAGAATGTATTTCCTTCCATTGATTTATTTATCTGTGATTGTAATAAAACCAAACTGTGTTGATAACTGCAGCTTTATTATAAGTCTTGAAATCAGTTTGTGTAAGTTCTACAAATGTGTTCTTTTTTCAAAATTGTTTTGGCTACTTTTGGTCTTTGCATGTCCATATAAACTTTTAAATTATAATGATCTTATTAATTTTTACAAAAATGCCTGTGGCATTTTTATTAGGATTACATCAGATCTATACATGAGTTTGGGGAGAACTGACATCTTATCAATGATTTATTAATGAATATGTTATTATTTCTTAATTTTTAAAATCATTTCTTACAGCAATGTTTTGTGGTTTTTAAGTAAATGGATTTTGCATATCTTTTGTCAAAATTATTTGCAAGTATTTAATTTTTTAATGTTATTCTAAATAGAATTGATTTTAGTCATTAGTCTGATGCAAAAAGAAATATAATGATTGTTCATTTTGACATTGTATCCTATGACTTTGCTAAATTTACTTCTTAATTCTAGAAGGTTAAAAATTTTTTAAAGAATGTTCTATATTAAAAATATTGTCTTTCAATATTAAAGATATTTTTATCTCTTTCTTAATTCAATGACCTTTTTGTTTGTTTTGCCTCATAGCACTGGCTAACCTCTCCAGTACAGTGTTAAGCAGAAGTGATAAAAGCCAATATCCTTGTGTTGTTCCCAATTTCAGGGAGAAGGATTAGTTTTTCACTATTTTACATGATATTGGCTGTAGACTTTCTGTAAATACCCTTTGTTAAATTGAGAAAATTCTTTCATTTGTAGTTTGCTATGAGTATTTATTGTGAATGGTTGTTAAATTTTGCCACTTGATTCTGAATTTAAGGTTATTATTTCCTTTTTCTCTTTTATTATCTTACTATGACAAGTTACTTGGTTTATTTTTGAATGCTAAGTTAAATTTACATTCCTGATTAAAACACACTTGATGAGATGCATTATTTTACTATATATGGCTGGATTTGATTTAGTAACATTTTGCTTAGGATTGTTGTATTTCTGTTCGGAATAGGTATTGGTCTATAGTTTTCTTTCATTAAAATATTTTTTTCTCAGATATTTACATCAAAGTTATACCATCCTAATATATATAGTTGTGGAATGCTCTTTCCTTCTTTATTTTCACAGTTATTATTTCATCCTAAACTATTTGATAGAATTCACTAGTGAAACCATCTGAACCTGGAGTTTTCTATTAAGCAGATTTTTTATTACTTTGACTTCTTTTTTTTTTTTTTTGTGCTTCTATTTTATTTATTTTATTTTTTTTTAAATTTTTTATTGGATTATAGGTTTTGGGGTACATGAGCAGAGCATGCAAGACAGTTGCGTAGGTACACACATGGCAGTGTCCTTTGCTTTTCTTCTCCCCTTCACCCACATTTGGCATTTCTCCCCAGGCTATCCCTCCCCACCTCCCCCTCCCACTGGCCCTCCCCTTTTCCCCCCAATAGACCCCAGTGTTTAGTACTCCCCTCCCTGTGTCCATGTGTTCTCATTTTTCATCACCCACCTATGAGTGAGAATATGCGGTGTTTCATTTTCTGTTCTTGTGTAAGTTTGCTGAGGATGATGTTTTCCAGATTCATCCATGTCCCTACAAACGACACGAACTCATCATTTCTGATTGCTGCATAATATTCCATGGTGTATATGTGCCACATTTTTCCAATCCAGTCTATTATCAATGGGCATTTGGGTTGATTCCAGGTCTTTGCTATTGTAAACTGTGCTGCAATGAACATTCGTGTACATGTGTCCTTATAGTAGAACGATTTATAGTCTTTTGGATATATACCCAGTAATGGGATTGCTGGGTCAAATGGAATTTCTATTTCTAAGGCCTTGAGGAATCGCCACACTGTCTTCCACAATGGTTGAACTAATTTACACTCCCACCAACAGTGTAAAAGTGTTCCTTTTTCTCCACATCCTCTCCAGCATCTGTTGTCTCCAGATTTTTTAATGATCGCCATTCTAACTGGCGTGAGATGGTATCTCAATGTGGTTTTGATTTGCATCTCTCTGATGACCAGTGACGATGAGCATTTTTTCATATGATTGTTGGCCTCATATATGTCTTCTTTCGTAAAGTATCTGTTCATATCCTTTGCCCACTTTTGAATGGGCTTGTTTGTTTTTTTCCTGTAAATCTGCTTGAGTTGTTTGTAAATTCTGGATATCAGCCCTTTGTCAGATGGGTAGACTGCGAAAATTTTTTCCCATTCTGTTGGTTGCCGATCCACTCTAGTGACTGTTTCTTTTGCCGTGCAGAAGCTGTGGAGTTTGATTAGGTCCCATTTGTCTATTTTGGCTTTTGTTGCCAATGCTCTTGGTGTTTTGTTCATGAAGTCCTTGCCTACTCCTATGTCCTGGATAGTTTTGCCTAGATTTCCTTCTAGGGTTTTTATGGTGCCAGGTCTTGTGTTTAAGTCTTTAATCCATCTGGAGTTAATTTTAGTGTAAGGTGTCAGGAAGGGGTCCAGTTTCTGCTTTCTGCACATGGCTAGCCAGTTTTCCCAACACCATTTGTTAAACATGGAATCCTTGCCCCATTGCTTGACTTCTTTAATAAATATAGAACTATTCATACTTTCTTTTTTAAAATTATTTTTACTTTAAGTTTTAGGATACATGTGCAGAATGTGCAGGTTTGTTACATAGGTATATATGTGCCATGGTGGTTTGCTGCACCTATTAACCCATCATACATTCTGTGTCATTTTATGTAAGTTATGTTTCCAGGAAACTTGACCATTTTACTTAAAATGTTGAATTAATTGGCTCAACATTTTTCGGAATCTGCAGTGATATTCTTTGTTTTATTCATGATGTGAATTATGTTTTCTTTCTTTTTATAGCTCTTAATAAGTATTTATATAGCCAACTTTTATATGGGTTAATGTTCTCTATTGTTTGTTTGTTTCCTATTACATCAATTTCTGATCATTAAGATTTTCTTGCTTCTAAATATTTTGCCATAATGTTCTATGCATTAGTTCCATGTGATTAATATCAGAACATCTGTATCATTACCACTTTTCAGCCTAATCATTCTAATAATTATTGAGAAGGAAATGATAAAATATTTAATTATGATTGTGGGTTCATTTCTTTCAATACTGTCCAGTTTGCTTCATGTACTTTCAATAAAAACTATCCCTTTTATCTTTGGGTACACTCCTCGTATTAAAGCTTTTTTGTCTGTTATTAATATAGCATATGCTCTTTTGTTTTTGGTTTGTATCATACAATTTTTTCTATCCTTACTTTTGAATTATTTGTACTGTATTTAAACTGTCTGGTGGACACAAAGTATATCTCTTGTGAACAACATATAATCAGGTCTTTAATCCTGTCTGACAACCTCTGATTTTTAAATGGATTATTAAATTCATTTAGATTTAAAGCTAATATTAATTTGGTTGACTTTGGATCTACCATTTTCTTTTTGTTTTCTGTATATCCTGTCTCTGATTTTTAGTTCCTCTGGTCTTGCTTTCTCTCTTGCATTCTACTGAGTTAACCATATATTTTTAGCATTATATTTTAATTCCTCTATTGGACTTTTAGTAGTGTTTCTTTGTACAAGGGACTACAATATGATTCCTTGGCTTATTATAACTGTTTAATTTATGTAACTGAGAATAAAATACATGAACTTTGCAAAAGTATTCCCGTGTACTTCTCTGTAGTTTGTGCCATTATTGTTATATTTTTTGTACTTACAACAGTAAGTTATAACAAATTGTTGTATTTATAACTACTTATAACAGTAAATACAACAAATATAACATTAATGGCACAAACTACGGAGTTATAAGTACTTAACATAAGCTACAAGTTATAAGTGCTTAACAACTTGACAGCTGTATATATTAATGTGTGTGTGTGTGTGTGTGTGTGTGTGTGTACACTCAGTTTTTCAGCTGTTCCTTTCTACTATGCTTCTTGGATTCTCCATCATATACATGTAATTAAAATATTAGGCAAGGATTTAAGGGGAGTTTAGTCCCAAACTTTGAGTCTAAGTTTTCTGTTTCCAACTACTTTAGCAGCCTCATACTTTATTCTCTGACACCTTGAGCCAATAGCTATGGGTTGTTTTTGTTTTTTTTTTTTTGTTTGTTTTTTGTGTTTTTTTTTTTTTGCCTTTTTAAAGTTCATACATGTTATCTGCTGAATAGTTTGATATAAGCTATCACCAAACCAGGGTTCCCCATACTGGAATGTTTGTTACAAATTCTTAGCTGCTTTTGCAAAATTTTTGCCCAAAATGTGAATCTGAGCTCTTTTCATTATTATTATAAAGATAACTAGTCACACTGAACACTTCAGTGTATAATAGCCTTAATAACACTTGGTGATGGGTACACAGAAGAGGAGTTTATATTGCAATAATATATATGGCTTTAAATTGATTATTAGACATTTTTATTTCTAAAAATCTTTTGGGCCAGGTGTGGTGGCTCACACTTGTAATCAAGAGCCTTGAAGGCTGATGTGGGAGGATTACTTGAGCCTAGGAGTTAGCGAACAGCCTTGGCAACATAATGAGATCCCATTAGTACAAAACATTTTAAAAGATTAGCCTAGAGTGGTGGTGTGTGCCCGTAGTCCCAGCTACTCAGGAGGCTGAGGCAAAGGATTGCTTAAGCCCAGGTGTTTAACATTACAGTGAGCTGTGATGGCACCATTGCACTCAAGTCTGGGCAACAGAATGGCACCCTCACACCTGTAATCCCAGAACTTTGAAAGGCTGAGGTGGGTGGATCATGAGGTAAGGAGTTTGAGAGCAGCCTGGCCAACATAGTGAAATCCTGTCTCTACTAAATATACAGAATTAGCCAGGCATGGCGGTGGGCACCTGTAATTCCCGCTACTCAGGAGGCTGAGGTGGGAGAATTGCTTGAAACCGGGAGGCAGAGGTTGTAGTGAGTTGAGATCACACCATTGTACTCTAGCCTGGGCGATGAGAGTGAAACTCTAAAAAAAAAAAAAAAAACTTTTGCCAATCAGAGAGTTTTCTTTTGGTTTCTTTATACTACTGAAGCCCATGTCCCCAACCTCACATTATTCTTTGAACCTTTCTTCTCTATTGATTGTTTCTCCTTCTATTTCTTCCTTCTCACTCACTCACTTTCTCACATGGGATCCCTGAAAAATCCCAATTCTTTATTCTTTCTTCTGGATATTCTCCCAAAGCTTAGATTCAGCACTCCTCATGTATATTTTAATTGGTAAGTTTTTATTTACAGCCACAGTTTTTTTTTTTTTTTTTTGATGGAGTCTTGCTCTGTTACCCAGGCTGGGGAGTGCAGTGGCACATTCTCAGCTCACTGCAACCTCCTCCTCCTGGGTTCAAGTGATTCTCCTGCCTCAGCCTCCTGAGTACCCAGTGAAGGAGGAATTACAGGGGCCCACCACCACGTCCAGCTAATTTTTATACTTTTAGTAGAGACAGGGTTTCACCATGTTGGGTAGACTAGTGTTGAACTCCTGACCTCAGGAGATCCACCTGCTTTGGCTTCCAGAAGTGTTAGGATTATAGAGGCCTGAGCCACCACATTTAGCTTGCCACCATTTTTAGAAGAGAAAAAAAGTTGTTGTAAGTAACATTCAATTATATTCAACATTTTTTGGAACTTGTATTTTTGAAATCTGTCCATCCATCCATCCATCCATCCATCCATCCATCCATCCATTCATCCATTGATTTGTTCACTTACTCACATTTTTGCCAAGCAAATATCAGTGTGTGCCAGGTATTATATGCTGACCTGTTTTTTCTGACCTTCTTTTCCTATTCTACTTCACTGTACAGTAACTATTGATATAGACTCAATTCTTCATCTCCGGTGTTTTGATGATGTGAGTACTCCTTTCAAATATTCATTCACTCTCATGATTTCAGTTACTTATAGATACAGATATTCTCCCAAATTCATTTCACCTGACCTGTTCTGCTAACACAAACCTCTCCTGTGATAACTCTATGTATCCTGTTAACAAGATATAAAACTAACATTTTATTTCCTCATACTCCTCTGTGGGTAAATCTCCACAAACTAGTATGTCTTTCTAATTTCTTCATCACTCTCAATGAGTCAATTTAATCTCCAGGTGTTATAGGAGTGATCTTAATAGATAATTAAGTCTGCTTTCTAATTACTTGTCTAAGAACTGTTTCAGACAAACTATGTGAAATCAAAGTTGTTATTTTTGATAGATATTCTCATGAGATGACCAGTTCAGGCAGCTGTCAAAACTGATGAATCTATAAATCAAGCCAACTAATTTTGCCTTTATATTAGTCTGTCCTCACACTGCTATGAAGAAATACCTGAGACTGGGTAATTTATAGTGGAAAGAGTTTTAATTGGCTCACAGTTTAGCATGGCTGGGGAGGCCAAAGGAAACTTACAACCATAGCAGAAAGGGAAGAAAACACCTCTTTCTTCACATGGCAGCAGCAAGAAGTATAAATGCCCAGTGAAGGGGGAAGCCCCTTATAAAGCCATCAGATCTCATGAGAACTAACTCACTAACACAAGAACAGGATGGGGGAACCACCCCCATGATTCAATTATTCTCTACTTGGTCCTCCCCACGACACATGGGGATTATGGGAATTACAGTTCAAGATGAGATTTGGGTGGGGACACAGCCAAACCATATTAGCCTCCAAACAGAGTATGTATAACTATATGTATAACTTGTTTTCTTTGTAATGGTCTCTAAAAAAATGACTTTTCTTCAGAAGTTTTATTGAAATATTTTTAAAGGTAAGTGTTTAACAATATATGGTTTAAAGACTAAAATTATTACAGCTATGGTTTATAGAATGTTGGGCTCGAATTGTCCAACTATACATGCACTGGAATAGATACAAAACAATTTTAAAATATGTTACTCCTATTTCATGCAAATTGAATACATTTATCTTGTAGGATTATTTAATTTGGCACATTAGCATGAATGTGTCAGTCCAGTGCTTTGTAGTAGCACTGAAAATTATGTTTGTGTTTCATCACTTGATAAATACTTCATAATTTCTCTGGATTAAGCCAGGCTACCAGAGAGAGATGCACATGAACTGTATACTTGCAACCTATGAAGAAATAGTTTGACTAAAACATATTTGAGAATTATTTCACCTACCTACTTTGAGTGACATTGTAAGAATGGGAAAAATTAAACATACTTAGGATTTACCGTGTATTGATGTTGCTGAGGACATTGCTTATTAAATTATGGTATCCTCTTTATGGGGTTTTTAGGAAGAAATGTATCTTTGATTTTAGTACCAGAGTTTATTGTACTTTTTGTTCATTTAATTTATTTGTAGTAACAAAGATTTACAATCTTGATTTTCCCTTTATTTATTTGTTATGAAGAATCAAATGTATAATTTACTTTTAAGAAGTCTAAAGTATGTATTTTGTCAGTTAACCTAATTCCTGGATTAATTCCATTTATTTTAACAGTATTTTCTCAGTGATCATTATATCATCACATTCTGTCAATATTTCTTTGCATTTTTCTTTGGCTCTAGTCCTAATTATTCTTAACCTACCTAATCATTGTAATCTATGTTGCACTTCTTGTATAAAGTATCTAACCAGTTTTTATCAAATGTGCCTATTCCTAATAACAAGTGATATGAAGACTCAGACTTTTCTTTAAGTTTACATGTCACTGATTAATCTCTGTCAGTTGTTTCTCTATTGCCTACCTAAACTGCTTTCAAACTTTTACTGCCTTTCAGTAACACCAAACCTGATAATCCCCCACACTTTTTTCTTATTACTGACCTAGTTAGACTGTTTTCCTTCAGCCTAAGATACTTTCCAGTCCTTGACATTTTGTTGCCACTTACATATCTCTCTCCAAACTCAACCTACTTGAACATTTTTTCTTTCACATCTTCACTAATCCTCAATTGTTCCTACAAATTATAGCTCCAAGATCTTCTTCTTTTTCCTGTTGCCTTTACCTCTTTGTAGTTATTTCCATTAACTAAAATATTTTTCATCTACGTGCTAAAGGTGCTTATATTTGACTTGTAACCTGTCCACATCATTCAATGTGAATGTCCAATAAATGCTATTGACTAAATTAAAGTTAGTTCAAAATTTATATCTGGTATGCTGAAATTTGCTTTGCACTTGACTTTGAAGGTATTTAAATTTTTACATTGATTTATACTATGTTAGTGTTAGCAAATTCTTTTATTTGTTTAGGTTTAAATTATATATCTGTATGATACGTTTCTAAAAGGATAGATTATTTAAAATTTCTAGAGACAAAAATATTCTTAATAAACTTGGAAAGATTGGATTGATAATTTTGTATGTTTTATAAATATAATTCATAAATATAACGTTTTGGACATCTGTTTTGCTTAAAAGAGAGTACATCTGTTCCTGAGAATAAAAATATATAGTCATAAATAAAGAACTTAAACTTGGTCATCCAAGTTAGTGTACTGATCCAGGTCAATGAGAAGTCAACACAAACTACCTTCACAATCCTATCAGGAAAGTTTGGCAATCTCTAATAATTGATATTCAGAAGTTTACAGAGTTACATTTTATACATGTTTTCATCCTCTAAGTAGAATTTACTAAATAGTCACTAAATGCTCTCGTGCATTTAAACCTATAACAAACATTGCTTATTTAGATCTACAGGCCCTAATTTCAACTGTGATGAAAGTATTTTACTGATAAGAATAATTTATGAATAAAAATGTAATTTACTGAGTACCTTGGCAGTTAATGTTGATCGCTTCATCACAGTTCAGTCATGTTTAGAAAATCTAAGCAAGCTGTGTGATTACTCCAGGAAGCATGGAATGATGTGTTCAAATTAGTACCATCTGTGGACAGAAAAAGTTTGAGGTTTTTAGTCATTCTTAAAGAATGGAAATCTGATTCTCCATGCTGAAACGAGTGTAATCCTTTTTGTATCTGTAATTCAATAGGGCAGTTGCCTTGAAATAGTCTAGTTCAACACACAGTTCATCAAAGAGAAGATACTGGATATAAATGAGGGTTACTACTAGTCACTTATGAATACTTCTGAGGTAGCCTTTTTTACAAATTTGTCTATAAGTTATACACTATATATGGCCTCAAATCAGATTCATTTCTGGTTTATCTTTCTAAATGCATTTGAGTAAAAATGTGAACTAGATTTTGTACAACGTGGAAACAGAAGGCTGTTTCAATGAGTAAGTTTATGTTTCCACAGTCAACATAAACTTACTGAGTGACAGTATGTTCCAGTGTCCCATTACTGTGCCTGCCATATACTAGGAGGCTGAAAGTGTCGTTATGCTTTCCATAGCCAGGTTACAAATAATTCTTGCTGGAATTTTTATGGTTTTCTTTTCAATACCTTTTTTCTCTGAAAACTTAATTGGAGAATACTAGAGTCTGCAAATTAATATTAATCTGCTGAAAATTTTTACTATGTAGCATAATTTGTTAGTAACAAACACTAGCTATCCTAAAATCTGAACATCAGAGGAAAAAATAGTTGGTCATAGTCATCCCTCCAGTTGGGATCAGGAAAGAGCAGCCTCCTCTGCTTTCTGTAGTTCAAAAGCTAGTGAATATTTTCCTCCCACTTCCCAGGGGTTTAGCAAACTCTAGGGAAAAAAAAATTGAAACATGGGAAAGGTGACCAGTGGTAGATCTAAAAATAAATAAATAAATAAAAGAAGGAAAATATTTGAACCATACTTCCTGATTTTCATGGGGAAAGAGCAGAGTGTAAGATTTTAATGAAATATAAAACTTTTCAAGGCCAGGCCCCATGGATCATGCCTGTGATCCCAGCACTCTGGGAGACTGAGGCAGACGGATCAGTTGAGCCAGGAGTTCAAGACCAGCCTGGGTAACATGGCGAAACTCCATCTCTACAAAAAGTACAAAATCAGCTGAGCGTGATGGCACACACCTGTGGTTCCAGCTACCCAAGAGTCTGGGTTGGGAGGATCACATGAGCCTGGGAAGTTGAGGTTGCCAAGAGCCATGATTGTGCCACTGCACTCCAGCCTCAGCAACAGAGTGAGACTCCGTCTCAAGAAAAAAAAAAAAAAAGTAAAAATTTCTACATAGCAAAAACTACTATCAGCAAAATAAAAAGACAAATAACAGATTTGGAAAATATACCTTCATCAAGTATCACAAAAAGGTTATATTAAAGGCTGAAATAAATAAATAGCAAAGCCATCTACCCATTAGGAAAAAAAAGTAGTAAAGAATACAAATGATAGTTTATAGAAAAATAAATTAAAGCAAGAGAAGTACAAATAAGCTTCACATTGAAATATCATTTTCCCCTCTGAAACTTTACTGCATACTCTGTTGGCAAGTGTGGTGGGAACAGGCACTCTCATGCATGTTGATAGGAGTCGGTATTGGTACAACCTTTTTGGAGTGTGATGTAACAATTCTACAAATATGCATGTTTTACCTAGCAATGATTATCCCACAGATTTACTCACATATACCTGTGGAAAGCATAGGCTTATACATTACAGCTGTTTATTGCACATATTGGACACAGCTTAATATCCTTTCATAGGGCCTGATAAAATCAAATTTGATATATCCATTTCAGTGTGCTTACTCCATACAACCCAAAACACTAAAGAAAAAGGCAAAACATATTCAAAGCGTATATATAGTGACCCTAAATCCCAGTTTCCAGGACAGTCTGGGTTTATGCTTCTTGTCCTGGCATTCCAACCAATAGACATTGCACCTGTCTGTATAACAAATGATTTGCTGCAATGGAGTGAATGTTTATATCCCTTGCAAAATTTATATATTGAGATCCTAACTCCCCGTATGATGGTATTGGAAGGTAAGACTTTTGAGAGGTAATTAGGTCATGAGGGTAGAGCCCTCATGAATGGGATTAACGCCCTTATAAAAAGACTGCAGAGAGCTCTTTTGCCCTCTTTCTGCTATACAAGGACATAGCAAGAAGCCAGAATTCTAGAACCAGGAGGCTGGTTCTTACCTGAAATCCACCATGCTGGCACCCTGATCTCTGACTTTCAGTTTCAGAAGGATGAGAAATAAATTTCTATTGTTTGCAAATCACTGTCTATTGTAACTTGCTATAGCAGCCCAAACTAAGACGGTCAGGCTAGGTATACATACTCTTTAGAAGTAAGGGAAGGGACTGGCATGAGGAAGGGAGTAGAATATGAGTTTAGATGAAGAGAAAGGGAAGGCTGCACTCCAGCCTGGGCAACAGAGTGAGACCTTGTCTGAAAAAAAAAAAAAAAAAAGAAAGTATACCACTGTACTTCAAATAAAGCTAAAAATCATACATTTGATTTAAAGCCTCGGTGTGATGTGATTTCACCTACATCACCTACTTTCTCTCTTCCCATTTGTCTCCTTGTAGATTCAGCAGCCTTCATTAAATGTTTTCAATGTGTGATGCTCTCTCTTCTTCAGGGTCTTAACATCTTCACACACCCTGATACTTTTTATCTGTGAAGCTTCTTCTTATCCTTCAGATCTCTAATTAAATTATCCTTCATCAGGAAAGCTAAATAAAGTCCCCTGTTACAACCTCAATTCATTTGCTCACATTCAAAAAATATTTATTGAATCACTATTTTGTTTCATGCAGTAGTCTGGACTCTGAGAGACACAATCTGATATGTACATTGACATTTTATATGTATATAACCTATAAATAAACATATTTTGGATAACTTTTTAATATTTTTATTGAGATGGATGCAGAAGCAAAACCTTTCTCAATCTTTTATATAGAACATTGGGGTGATGTGGAGGTGAAAGTGGATTAGGCTACTTTGCGGTGAGTTTTCAGTGCAGAGCTAAGATTTATAGGAAAGTAAATATCAGTTCAAAATAATGCAGGCTGTACAAACAAATAGAGCTATCTGAAAATAAATTTTAAAATAAACTCCCCTTGAGGTGTTGAGTTTCCTCTTCCTCTATATACATAAGCAGAGGCTGGATAAGTAGTGATAGCTCATTTTGTAAAGGGGAGGTTGTATTGGTCTTCTATTGCTGTGTAACAAATTTTCACAAACTTCCTGGCTTCAAACAATACCAATTTATTAGCTCATAGTTCTATAGGTCAGAAGTCCGGGGCATGCTGTGTGTAGGTTCTCTACTTAGTCTCACAAGCTAAAGTCAAGTTGTTAGTCAACATTTTCTTGTGTAACTTAGAGTCCTCTCCCAAGTTCACATGGTTATGGCAGAATTTAGTTCCTTGCAGTCATCAGACTGAGAGCCCCTTTCCTGGCTGGCTTTTAGCTAAGGGCTGCTCTCAGCTCCTAAAGATGGTCTATGTTCTTTATTATGCAGCTTCCTCCTTCTTCAAAGCCAGCAATGGAGAAATTTTTGTACATTGAATCCATCTCTTTAAATCTTTGACTTCCTTTTCTGCAAACAGCCGAAAATACTATTCTGCTTTTAGAGGGCTCAGGTTATAAGGTCAGGTCCATTGAATAGTTCTCTATTTTAAAGTAAACTGATTACGAGTCTTAGTTACAGCAGCAACATAGCTTTCCATTTGTCCCTAGATCAGGGTTTGGTTGAGTAAGTGGAAGAATCTGTTTGTATAGGGATCGAGAATCTTGAGGGGTATCTGCAGACACAAAGGTCAGACAAAGAGACAAGCTGACCAAGATGATCTCTCAATTTCAAATTCTGAGATTCTGTGATTTTCTCATTTATTTGCCTGTTCTTATGGATTCAATCGCCAAAATATATCTTTAAAACTTCTGTCCTGTTGCTATCATCTAATTTCGTCTTTCCTGGACAAATTAAGTAGTCTCTGAATTTCTCCCTTTTCCTGTTTTGCAATTACCAGACTGGGCTTGATAAAATGTACCTCTGGACATACTGTGACTTTTTTATAGCTTTCCATTGCCTGACAAGCTATCTATAGTGTCTTCTGACACACTAAGTCCCCAAACTATTGTGCAGCATTTCTGTTATTGCCAGCATGAATTATAAGCTGCAATTAAACTTGTCTTAGCTCACCCTCTCTTCTATGATCTCCACTTTTAGAATCAGTGAAATTCCATCTCACATACCATCTCTTCTCTAAAGACATTTTCTGCACACCCAAGTCAATCAAACGTATCTGATTTATGTTTGAATATTTTGAAAATGTATCTTATGTTGAGATGATCCGAGTTCAAATTTAGTGACTGAGGGATTTGAAAAAATTATGAAAATTCTACTTTTTAGCCAATTCTAAAACTTCTTCCTCTATGAATGTACATTTTTTTTCTAAAGATAATGTTTTCTCTAATTGTTTTTCTTCATGATAGGTAAAAGTAAAACAGAATGTGTTGTAAATAGTGTGACAAATGCTCTGTCTTACTACTACTTTTAATGTGAATGTTCCATTAAATGTAGTAATATTTGATAATAAATATTAATATTTAAAAACAAAATACTTGAATCTGATCATAAGACTAAGTAATCTAATAACTGTCTTCCACTGCTTTATAACTTCTCTTATGTTTTGGTAAATATATATATATGTATATATGTATACATATATATGTAGTATATAAGCAGATGTATAAATAATTAGATAGAAATTTAAGATGAAATCCAAAATTGTAACTGAAGTCCAGACCTCTCTACAGAATCCAGACTCAAGTACCTATCTAGTATGTGATATCTCCTTCTGGGTGTCTGAGAGGAATTTCAAACTTAACCTACTCAAAAGAAACTGTTAATCTTCCTCCCCAAAGCTTATCTTTCTCACAATCACTAGTATCTTGGTTAATAGTGACTTCATCTTTTTATTTGCTCAATCCAAAAACCTTAGGGCATTTTTTATCCCTCTCTTTCTCTGATATTTTATGTACCACACATCAGCAAACCCTGCCAGCTTTCCTTCACATTATATTCAGGATCTGAATGTTTCTCTTCCCTTTTGCACTACCACCTTGGACCAGGTGGCTGTGATCTCTTGTGTTGACACTGCAGTTGCCTGCTAATTACTCTCCTTGTTTCCAGCCTTGTTACCTTTCAGTCTGTTCCAAACACAGTAGCTAGAATGATTCTGTGAAAGAGAAAGCCTGTCACTTCTCTGGTCAAATTAAAGCCATGACAATGTCCTCTAGTGTCATATACTGGTAGCCTCTACCAGCAACAGGACTTCTTGTTGTTCTCCAAATATACCAGGCATGCCTCCAACTGTACAGTTTCCTCTGCTGCAAATTTCTCTTTCTGAAATATTCACATGGGTAGGTTCCCTACCTACGTATGGAACTTAGTATCTTCTAATTTCTTCTCTGACTACCTAATTTAAATTTTCCATATCCCTGAAACTCTCCTTATTCCCATTCATTTTTTCTCTGTAACACTGATCATCATCCAAAACACTATACAGTTAGTTGGCCCTACGAATTCATGTGTTCTGCACACAGGTTCAATCCACTACAGATGAAAAATATACAAAACCAAAATGTATCTGTACCCAACATGTCCAGACATTTATTTCTTGGCGTGAATCCCTAAACAGTACAACAACTATTTACAGAGCATTTACATTGTGTTGGGTATTATAAATAACCTAGAGATTATTTGAATTATATGAGATGTGCATAATTTATATGTAAATACTATACCATTTTATATAAGGAATTTTAACATCTTCTGATTTTGTTCTCTGTGGAAGTTCTGGGAACCAGTCCCCTGCAGATACCAAAGGTGACTATGTACAATACTTATTTATACTTTTATTGTTTATAGCTCCCCTGAATGTAAATCTCTTAGAGGCAGGAATTTTTGTCTGTGTTGTTCATTGTATTTTCAGCACCTACAATCCCACCTGTACATATATGATGTTCTTAGATATTTATTGAATGTTGAATTAATGTATGTAGAGATCAATGAGTTTTCTAAATATTTATTAATTTTCTTATTTTTAAATGTCAATATTAACATACAGTTTGCATTCATTATGTAATTTTCACATGTCATCATTTTGATTCTCTTTATCTCCATCTTCTTAACAAGGGTCCTTGGAGATATACAAAGAAAGGCATGGTTGAGAAAAGTTCCAATACCACTTATTTCATTGCTCTTTCATATTTCTAACCTTAACATGCTTATATTACTTGCCCGATAAACTGTCTCTTGAAAACAGGACATGAATTCCTACCACCAGGCTCAGAGCCTGACACATGATATGCATTTGGCAAACCAGTAGTTAGTATGAAAGCAAACAAATGACTCCAAGTAGGATCATGTGTTAATTCTAAATATACATGAGATAAAACTTTAAAAAGATGAATTACATACATTAAAATTGTCAGTAATATTGTTTATTTAAAATTGTTTTATAATCAACATTTACTAGCTATAAGATATGCTTGTGTTTATTTAGACATTTAAATACATAAACATCTTCCCTTGGAACCGAATATTACAAACATATATCATACCTAGGGAAGTACTTAGGATGATATGAACATACTGTTTTCCTTCGTAACGTTAAATATTTCTATTTGAATCCAAAGTTTGTCTATATAAGCCACTTATGATTAAATTTGGGAGCAAAATTAGGAATTAACAAATTACAATTATTTTGTCTTCTACCTTTTTAAAATGGTGGTCTCGGAAGCATCACTTTAAGATTCTTCTCATTAAGTGTGGGGATAATTAATCTAAGTGCTGTAGTAATTTGACAGATCTCTACTAGGTGCTCCATAATAGAATTCTATTCTTTCTTCTGTTTATAAAGTGTTCAGTAATTCTACCTGCTTTTAATTTTTTCCTTTAATTTTTAGTTCCCAGTGTTCCCACGAATATTGCTTTTTCTGATGTTCAGTCAACTAGTGCAACATTGACATGGATAAGACCTGACACTATCTTTGGCTACTTTCAAAATTACAAAATTACCACTCAACTTCGTGCTCAAAAATGCAAAGAATGGGAATCTGAAGAATGTGTTGAATATCAAAAAATTCAATACCTCTATGAAGCTAACTTAACTGAAGAGACAGTATATGGATTGAAGAAATTTAGATGGTATAGATTCCAAGTGGCTGCCAGCACCAATGCTGGCTATGGCAATGCTTCAAATTGGATTTCTACACAAACTCTGCCTGGCCGTGAGTATTGTTCTGACATATACATACTGATTTCTGTTATATTCTATATCTGTCTATAAATTATGCTTTATACTTAATACAATTACACGTAAAATCACTGAACATAGAAATAACTGAGGACACTGACATATATAACAACGCGTTTATTTTTAATTTGATTGAAACCCAATGAGAAATTCAATGTTAGTCATTATTAGGGATTTTCTCAAACTCCCAAAGTTGTGCCACAGTCCTAGAGTCTCATGTTGCAACATTGCATTGTGGGAAGCGTCTCTGATGGTCTACCATTAAGCCATGCTGATTATTATCTAATGCCTTTGACCCATGCCCACATTTTTCCTTCATATTTGGAGGTTCTGCTGCTTTTAAGCTTGACTTTACAACCTTTTCAGTGACTTCAAACTTATATACACACACATGTGACCACGGTAACCCTGATTGATCTGTCTGCAGGTAGTTTTTCAGCTTGCATTTTTCAACTGCACAAAATCCTGAGGCAAAGAAATATCAAGTGTTTAACTCCCATTTTGAGATAGGAAGAAGAAAAAAATACAGAGGAAAACTACAAAAACTCAAAATTATTTTACCATATAAACATCTTTCAGGACTTTAAATGCTTTTCTATTCCAACTACTCAGTGTATAGGTAAAGATTGCTCTTGCAACTTAGGTTTTGTGTTTATAACTAACTGATTGTCCTGCTTGCTTAGATAATATCAGTAACCATAATTAAGTAAATAAATTTCTGTTCCTTATCCTGAACTCTGTCTACATAGAATTGTGATGGTTTCTATGCAACACAAATAAGTTGCAAATCAAGTCCTACAAACCAGAGCTCTGGGGAATGGCTGCATTCTCTGAAATGCCATTTCTGCCCCAGCCCTCCAGAGCATATTTCAGGTTTGCTAGGTCACCCGTCCCATATAAGTCCTTCAGATATGGACCTTATGTTATCATCTTCCTGTCTTGACTGAGACTCTTAAAAGGTGATTCCTTTCAAATCCAAATCACATTTTCTTAAACATTTTTGATACTTATTATTAAAGTGGTATACCTACACACAAACACACACACACACACACACACACACACACACAGAGATTTTCAGTGAGAAATACCATGTTAGGCACTTACAGGCAGTGAAATAAACTTTGATCTAGAGGCTTTATTTTGTAGGCCACCAATTGTGTCTCTTGTTTCAATTTCCCAGAGTATCTGGAATAATGTTCGTAACAGTAAATGTCCAATAAATGTTTGTTAATGTAATTCAATATTTGAGGTAGAACTCTGACAACAGTCTGTAACACAATTGTCCAACCCTTTCTCTCTTTAGCACTTTGACACTTGGTTTCTGTAAGGTCTGCCCTTCTGGTTTTTATCCTGCCTTCTTAGTAGCTTTTTCTCAGTCCCCTTTGCTGAATTATTCTCAGCAAATAATTCTAACTGTAAGCATTGGAGAGACCAGAGAGCTATACTCAGCCCTTTCTATTCTTTATCAACATACAACCCCAAGGAAATTTTACCTTAAGTGCCTTTATTCTGGTCTATGGCTTTGAAGTCTACTTACATCCTGATTCTTCTCAAATCCTATTTCCAGTCCTGAATGCTGCCTAGAACTCCAGATCAGTATATCTACCTTATCAACTAATCATGGGCATGTGTTTTGAATATATATCTAAATTAGCATGACCAAACACCAAACCTTCTCATATCATTATTTATCTGTTGCAGAAAATGAAAATCTAGGCATTATTCCTTTTCTCCGCAATCCTGCCAGTGATTCATTTCAACCACACCATCTAAACAAATCCCTCCATTTGTATTACTATTACATTAGTCCAGTCCTTCATTACTGCTCCCACAGCACTAGCCTAACTAGCCTCCTACACTGCCAGACTGGTCTTTTTCAACCTAAAGCAGATGATGACACTTTCTTGCTTATAGCTATCCAATGAACTCCCATGGCTTTTAGAATAAACTTTACATTTCTTAACATAGTTAACAAGCCCTATATGACCTGGCTCTTACCTTAAACTTTAACATTATTTATATCACTTTCTGCCTTACCATTGTCTTCCACTCCTCTAGACTTTTTTGTTGCTTACACAAAATAAATTCTTAGAACGTATACCTTTGCATTCCCTGTTTCTTTTTATTAGAATGTTCTACCGCCTTCTTCACATGAGCAGATTCTTATGACATAGATAGTTACTTAAATGATGCCTGCTCAGAATGAATGAATTTCCCTGACCACTCAATCTAAAAATAGTCTTGCAGTAATATTCTACAATACTATTTTATTTTAATGAACATTTATAATTATATGATCATTTTTATTTACTTGTATTTAGGATCTGCCTTGATCATTGCTGTTGCCTCCTTCTTTATCTTTCTTTCTTTCCTTTTTTTTCTTTCTTTCTCTCTCTTTCTTCCTCCCTCCCTCCCTCTCTCTTCTTTCTTTTCCTTCCTTCCTCTTTTTCTTTCTTTCTTTCTTTCTTTCTTTCTTTCTTTCTTTCTTTCTTTCTTTCTTTCTTCTTTCTTTCTTTCTTTCTTTCTTTCTTTCTTTCTTTCTTTCTTTCTTCTTTCTCTTTCTTTCTTCCTTCTCTTTTTCTCTCTTTCTCTTTTTTTGTGTGAGAGAATCTCACTCCTTCACCCAGGGTGGAGTGCAGGGACACAATCACAGTTCACTACAGCCTCGACCTCCTGGGCTCAAGCAATCCTCCCACCTCAGGCTTCCAAGTAGCCAAGACTACAAACACATGCCACTGTGCCTGGCTAATTTTTTTAAAATTTTTTTGATAGAAATGAGGTCTCACTATGTTGACCAAACTGGTCTTGAACTCTTGGGCTCAAGTGATCCTCCTGCCCTGGCCTACCAAAGTGCTGAGATTACAGGTGTGAGCTACCATGCCAGGCATATTTTCTTATTGTCTAGAATAATTCCCAGTACTAGTAGATACTCTATAAAAATTCCCTGAATGCGGGAAATTTGATCGAATAAGTTTTAGTGGGTAGGACAAAATAGATCGTTTTCCAGTGCAGGTGATGATAAGGGTGATGATAAGGATGACGATGCTATAGCAAAGAAAGCAAAAATATGGGAAAAGTTCAGTTTACTTTGGGCTTAGTTAATAGGTATGGTTATTTTGAACAGTTGGATTTTGTCAAGAAATAGCTATTCTAATATAAGTAGAAAACAGAAATAAGTAAGTCCTCAGAGATTAGAACCAAATACATTAGTAGCCTAGAGCCGGCTTGTGGACAGCTGATTTGTAACCTTTGGTTAAAATATGCCTGTGCCTTTGTGCCTGCTGCCACTAAGCGTTCCCATTCCAAGTGTCTCACTTGGGGAGTACCTGCTTCTAATTACCGCATTGAGCCAGGAAGTGAACTTTTTAAATGCGGTCTCTTGCAAGCACACTTGACACTATTATAAAAGATGTTTAATTAGCATAAAACAACATATAACATGATCAGTTCAGAAGTTGGTAAATGAAACTGAAAAGTTGGATTTCGAAATAATCCTACATTCTCAAGTCTTTCCATTTGAATGTCATTCTTTCCACCCTATTTCCTTCACTTCTTAGCCAATTTTGAGGTCTATGGCCGTATTTTATTTCCAGGGAACACAGAGAAAATGGACTTTCTACCACTGTGCTTAGTTAGGAGAGAAAGGTGAAAAGATTTGTATTTTTCAACTGTGTGATAACATTTGATTGCATTTTCAAAATTCATAGCTTTTCAACTGTGTTGTATGTGGATGAGAATAATTAAGTTTTGACAATGAGTTGGTTACTCCTTTTAGTTTCAGGAATGGAGGAACTTTTTGCTTCCAATGGAAGAGAAGACATTTTACTAATGATAAATATTGTACATTTGAATTTCTACATTTCATAATTATACATCAAAATAAAAGTTCTACTTATTATATTAAGTCAGGAAGAGATAATTTGAGATTATATTTGATACTAAAGACAGAAACTCACTGCATATATTACTGCAACATAATATATACGGTGAAGTAACATAATAGAATGAAAGACATTAGAATAGTTAACAAAAGTCTTGAAGAGCAATAATACTTTTCATATTAAAAATAAAGCATTCATAGATGTTGCTTCTGCATGCCAAAGTTGAAAATATGGGCATTTTGCAAACTCAAAAAATCTAGATGAAGAAAATTAATGTTTTGTATTATTTATAATTGACTCAAAAATGTGGTATGGGTCACCTGGTAGCTCATGTCTGTAATCCCACCACTTTGGGAGGCTGACGTGAGCAGATCATCTGAGGTCAGGAATTTGAAACCAACCTGGCTACCCTGGTAAAACCCTGTCTCTTCTAAAAATACAAAAAAATTAGCTGGGCATGGTGGTGCATACCTGCAACCCCAGCTACTTGGAAGGCTTTGAGGCAGGAGAAACGCTTGAACTCAGGAGGTGGAGGTTGCAATAAACTGAGATTACACCACTGCCCTCTAGCCTGGGTGACAAAGCCAGACTCCATCTCAAAAAAAAAAAAAAAAAAAAAATGTGGTATGTTGTTTCATGATAGAGGATAAAATAACAACTCTTTCTCTGAATTAGAGAAAAGACTAAACAACAATATAAAATAGTACAAAATAACTATTTCAGAGAACTGCATTTTATTCTAATAACATCAAGTTGTATTCAAGCACTTAGTAATATAACATCTTGTCAAAACCTGGAGCTTCTCCATAAAGAGCTACTGATTAATGGCTAGTTTGAAATTAAATTGTTTAAAATGTGAGTAACTCAAATAAGAGACCACCTAGTTTTAATAATAAATATTATAGGGCCGGGCGCAGTGGCTCAAGCCTGTATCCCAGCACTTTGGGAGGCCGAGACGGGTGGATCACGAGGTCAACAGATCGAGACCATTCTGGTCAACATGGTGAAACCCCGTCTCTATTGAAAATACAAAAAATTAGCTGGGCATGGTGGCGCGTGCCTGTAATCCCAGCTACTCAGGAGGCTGAGGCAGGAGAATTGCCTGAATCCAGGAGGCGGAGGTTGCGGTGAGCCGAGATCGCGCCATTGCACTCCAGCCTGGGTAACAAGAGAGAAACTCCGTCTCAAAAAAAAAAAAAAAAAAATTATAAAAGGTTCTACAGTGGATTATACAATCAGAAAATATGTTCTCATTAGCTATCTGAGCCCATAAAGAACAGCATCAAAACTGAGGATCAGGGAGCAAAGTCAGAATGCTAGCCGAGAATTAAATTGGGTTATCCTATGAATCTGAGTATACACCTGTAAAACTGAATAAATAAGGGAAATAATAGTCAACCAATTTAAGCTAACCATTCTTTCTCTCACATACTCTTACCTAGATCATTGAAGCCAAATTGCTTTTGTCCTTAAATAATCATATAATAGCCATATTTCTACTGCATGCTGAGTGTTATAGATACAAATATAAGTATGAAAATTTAAAAAATGGTAAAAATATTTAACTTGAAACATTACAGTCTTGCAAATTATTTTACTCATCTATTTTTTCTGATTAGCCTTAAAGTCAAAAGCAGTTTGAGTGGTGTGTGTATGTATGTGGTGGTGATGTAAAGCCAAAAGCTGTTAAATGCCTCTGTGGTGCACAAGAGATACTTAATGCTGAGAAAATGTACAACTTAAAAGGAGTGTGGGTGTGAAATTAGTATGGAACAAAATGGGAGTCTCATAATGTGCATCTCCTATAGACCACCAAGACTGGAAGACAGAAAGAAAGGAAAATTCCTGGGGTAACACTTAGGTTGTGAAAACCACAGGATACCATACTCATGAGGAATTTTAACTACCCAAACATCTGTTAGGTTAAAAAAAATTCAGCAAAACATGCCTCATCAAAGAAGTTTCCAAGGAATGCAACTTTATGATCTAAAAAGAAGAAAAACCAAATAGAGGGCAAAGCACACTTTAACATTATTAAAAATTAGAAATTGTTAATGTGTTAACTATATATTCAGTTGTTTTTCTTGGTTTCTTCTAAACTGTGTAATGTACTTATGTGATAAATGTTATAGTTAGAGAGATATAAATTATCCTTCTTATAAAGAAGGAATTATATAATGGTAAGAAATTATTTTAGCCACAAATAAATAGATACTTAAGACATTTAGATGCTCATTTGGTGGCAAAGTGCAGTTTTAGGGTAGGCATTATCTTGCTGCCACTAGAGAAAATAAATATCATTTATTCTAGACATGATGGTTACACTTCTGCAAAATTAGTTAGATGCTGTTGAGAGTCTTCTAAATTAGTTACCCAGGACTCCATAATGGGTAATTCAAGACAACATCTCTGTCCTCTAGGCCTGTATACTGAAGTTATTGGTATGACCACGTAGGTTCCCATAGACATCTCAAACTCCATATTGCCACCTTCCCCTGCAAACCTTTTGCTTTCCTTGTGTTCCCTGTCTCAGTTTACTGCACCACTATTCATATAGTGGTTCAAACTAGTTATCTAGAAATTATTTTTAGTTCGTTTTACCTATTCTCATCCCCCATGAGGCAAAATCTGAGTCCTATTGTATTTACCTTCTAAATATCTCTTGTATTTATTTTTCTTTACAAGTATCTCTAAGTCCAGATTTTTACATTTATCTCCTAATTGATTACAAAAGAGATCTAAATGGTCTTTTTGCCCTCATTTGCTGCCACTCACTTCAACTCAGCATTTCAGTACACCTATCTTGAAATGTTGTTCACCATGTTCCTCTGCTGAAAATCTTTAATCATTTTCTATATGCCTGCATGTTAAAACCATGCCCATTAGTAAAGCTCTGTAACTTCATTTATAATTTGGCTTATATTCCTCATACATACACTATTCTTTCTCCTATGGTCTGGATCTTTGCTATTCTTTCTTACTGTCCTTTCTTTCCTCCTCTTTTGGTGACAGCTACCTTTTTGATATGTTTTTAGATAACTCTTTTGAGAAACCTTTCAGAAATCCTTCTTTCCACTCCCACCTCCCAAAATGTGTTTCTCAACAAATGAGCATATTGCATCATAGTTACTTTTCTCTTTCTTTCTTTTGTGGGCCTTGAGTTCTTTAAAAACAGAAATAGCCAGTTGCGCATGTCCTATGTATCTTTCTGTCCCCTGTGCCTACTTTTAATCTAAGATTTGTTTTGAATATTGAAGAAAGGCATTTGGTTTTAATGTGAAAGTATTTCAGGGTCAAAATTCTCCATATTTTAAAATAGTTCATACTGATTTTCTTTAGGTTTTTTTTTTTTTTGGCTTAAAACTTGTCTTTCAAATACTTGCATTGTTATCGCCAAAATTAAAATTCTCCTGGCCAGTTGCTTTCCATGTTTGACATATTCTGCTTCTTTTATTTCATAAAACCAGTCTATTTTATATTGTTGATTATTTTGTGATTTTCTCTTTCATTAATTAACATAATAAATATGAATTATTGCATATAGGAAATATTACTATTGCATGTAGAAGATATGAATAATTACATATAGGAAAGAATTATTGCATTTAGAAAGATTTCAAATGGTGAAGGAAAATAGTAAATGCCCATTTCAGAATAGATTGGGGAAGCATTAAAAATATCTAAATGGATAACTGAGATAATGAGCTGGTAATAAATATGTATAGTGAGACAGAATTATAATAGGTTGATGGCCCACGAAAGAACAAAGGGGAAGAACAATGTTTAAAGTTGGAATGCCAAGTGATTACAAAGAAGAGATACATTGCTGAAATCATAATTGAAAGAAAATGATAGAAAGCATTTAACATTAAAGTATCTAATAATATATTCAACTATATATTTAATGCCAAAAGACCTTATGCTAGGTTATAAAGCAAATTTTCTGGAATTTAAATAAAAATATTTGTTCTTGAAATTCTGTTTACATAAGCAAGTAGAAAGTTGCAGCAAAATCACTAAAAGTAAAAAAAAAAAGGAAAGTTTAAGAATTATCACTTTTAAAAAAAATCATCAATATTTTAGAAACTCTGGTTTTCATAAAGGAAAAAGGGGAGGGAATTTTGTCTCCATTTATAGCTTAGCGGTATTTTATCTTTTTAAATTTCAAATTGATTCTCCCATTTTCTCTGAGATCTCAAACTAAATTTCATGTTGAATTGAATTAACTTTTACTCTTCTGAGAATCTTCTTTCTCTTCATTCAACAGGATGTGTGAAGTAGTTATAATACATTGTGAGTTTTGGTCTTTAACCTCAGTTCTAAGTTTTACCTTAGCATTAGGCCCTAGGTCAACAAAATTTCAGCTTCCATTTCTTCTGCATTTACTAAGACGCAAGGAAAATTCTGATTTAACTATGAAAATTCCAAATTCTAGAAAACCCTAGGATGTCTATATATGGTGTCTTGGTCACATTTTGTTCATGCCTAGTAACAAATGAGACACCTAGGCTGCACAGTTAAGAGCATTAACAATGACTTACCTTACTGGGTGTTTGCTATATGCTGGTACTATTCTAAGAACTTAAAAGACTGATTCATGCATAAGTCTTCATTTCTAGCACAGAGCCTGCACTCTTAGATCTTGACTAGAATTCAAGCAAAGCCTCAGGGTGGAAAAGTACCAAGAGATGGAGAGGTACTAACTGTGATCATATAGAGAAGCTAGCCAACTGTCCAATCATCTCCAAAATAAATTGAGTGAGAATTTTGACACATACCTCAAAATTATGCTTTTAAAGTTTCTGATACCCTTGATTCTTACTTTTCTTTAATGATATCCTAGATATTTCTTTTATCCCAATTATATCTGCATATAAATAATAGGAGAATAAAATAGCAACATTTATCCTGGCCCTAAGACTGCATTTTGGTGATGGCCTTACCTGAATTATTCCAGGTTGCTCCAATGCAGAGCTTCATGGTGACATGAAAGTGGTGATATTTTATGCTTTAATGGAACATGCTGAACTGTTATTCTAGAAACTTAGGACATGGGAGGAAGTGAGTAAAGAGAACTCTCTTCATAGTTTATTCAGAATTAAAATAGAATGAAAGGTAGGAGGCGACCAGTCTGTGGAGTATTTGATGGCTTGATACAGGTCTCCATGTTGATTACCAGCTCCCAAACTTCCTTGATATCTACTTCTTTAGACTTCCAGAAGGAGTAATTCAATCCTCTTTTCCACCCTTGTTTCTAATGTTGGAATCATTGGTCATCTAATCTGAAGAGCAGTGTCACTATTTTTTCAAATGGCATATCGACATTATAGAGCAGTAGTTCTTAAACTTGAACACAGTCATTGCAACAGCTGCAGGACTCTTAATTGCTGAGCCCTATACTCAGGGTTTCTGATTCAGTAAGTCTGAGGTAGTGGCTCAGAAATTGCTTTTCTATGGCTCCCCTAGTGATGTTGATGCTGCTGGTCTGGAGACACATTTTGAGAACCACTGTTGTAAAAAGTTGTTTTATAAACATGATGTTATTGTCAGAAAATATGTATCATCTGATTCTAAAGTAATAGTAGTAATTAAAATATTTTCATTCTTGCCCGGCATGGCCAGTATTGAAACTGAGAGGTTTTCATTGTATTTTTTCCAACTTAAGCCAGTCAGAAATTAGTCAGAAAATAACTCATTTAAGCATCAAATAAGATGATTATACAGTGAAGTCTAATATTGTGAACATCCATGAATCATTCTTGGTACTCATGAATCTAATCTGACAAATTCTTAGACTTGCTGTATCTGTAACACCATTGTGCTATACCCTCTGCAGGACCACCTTGCTGTTAGGAAATCTAATTTAAAAACACAATTAACATCTTATAAAATGGTAGAAAATGTTTTCTATACCGGCAGTGGTGTTGCATTTTGGTCAGTGAAATCACTGGCTCTAGGAGAACATCCAAACTACAGAAGGATAGCCATTTATCAAAGTGTTTTAACCAGAGGCAGGAATATCCTGAGATACTCTAGCTGTGTGGAAATACGATGAATCCAGTTGTAGAGCTTCTTCAGGGTCCTTGGTGCCCTGAATTGTCTAAGACACAGGAATCCACTGGCCAGTTGGATTTCTTCTAATCCTGAGAGGCATCTAACA
The DNA here is from genome assembly GCF_049354715.1 of Callithrix jacchus. Lineage (NCBI taxonomy): Eukaryota > Metazoa > Chordata > Mammalia > Primates > Cebidae > Callithrix > Callithrix jacchus. Next base: position 83,306,073 of record NC_133510.1, read on the forward strand.
CTTGGTGCTACTTTGTCCAGGTATGCTGAATCAAAGTCAACTTGTAGTCTTTGAAGTCGTTAATATTTGTGTAGCTGAGAAACAACAGAGCCCTTCATTTAGTGATGACAGTCACTAGAAATCTGGTGGCCCAATATACCAAATTCTGAGACAAAAACACCCTGAATGGTAAGCCCTTTTAATACATTTTATACTGAACTTAAATTCATGTGTTCGTATTGTTCAACACCCACTTATGAGTGAGAACATGTGGTGGTTGGACCTAGTGGAGATGACAGGGGAATGGATGAAGCAAACCACCATGGGATGTGCATACCTATGTAATAATCCTGCGTGTCTGCACATGTACCATAGAACTTAAAATATAATTTTAAAAAATTCAAATAGTTGTATAGTCAATTTAAATTCCAGGTATATAGAGCTGAAGTTTTCTGTTTTGTGAGTTGCAGTCAAACCATTTATTCATTTATGTTTATTCTTTTAGGAAAGTCATCATAATAAGGTGTACTAAAAACCATAGAGTATTTAGGTTAGACTTAGAGGGGTCTCCAGGTGGCAAAATTACTAATAAGTCTTAGAATGTGCTTATTCTAAAAGTATAGTATTAGACACACTAAAACTTGTTGGTTCTTAATCAAAGTGGCAGGGACGGGGGCATTCAAACTTTTATATGGACTAGGCAAAATGATGGTCTATCCAGACTCACCTTTCAGCTAACACACTTAGCATCAAGACACAGATGGATGGGAAAGATGACCCTGACCCACATAAGACCCACATTCCTGTGCAAGGATAGAAGCATGATAATCAGGAAATGATGGTTGTTAGTTACAGAAAATGCATTATGGTGAAAAGCAGGGGGAAAGTGCTGGTGAAAGGAAGTGATTGGATTATGGGCAATGAGAGAATAAGGATAGATCATTCCCACTGAGTAAATTGCTGTGATTTATAAGAGAAAGGGTATAGTGATATCTTGGCCCATTACTGACTAGATTCATTTCACAAACAATCCTAAATCAGAATGTGACAGTTTATGGGGAGACAAACAAAGTCTCCCAAAAATGCTTGCAAGTTACTCAGCTTTTAAACTGGCATATTTTCAACTCCTCATACCTTTGCAACCATCAGCTCCCTTTGTTTTTGTAGTTGGGAGTGTAATTTTGTAGCCACCCTTCTGTGACACTAGTCATAGTTTACTATATGCTATGATAAAAGAGAAAATACTGGATATAAATAAAATAAATATATTTTATTATATGTTTTGGGAATTTTGTTAAATTTCATAAGAATGTTGCCTAAATTAATTTTTGTATGTATATAAGTATATTATAATATTGCATAATAAAATAATTAGATGTTGTTTTATAATAGATGGGCATTTTGGTATTCTAAATATTTCTCTAAAATTACCTATGAATTAATTAAGTAGTTCTCTTTTGTTGCTCCAGATAGGTGAAACATATATTGTTACATATTATATATTATATATTTTTGTATATTCAGTTGTATATGTTTTTTTTTTTAGTTTGGATTTAGGAGCTCTAATCCTTCAAAAACACAAGTCGGCAAAATACAATACAAGTTGGCTAAAGGAAATTTTTGACAGCATCAACACAGGAAACTTGTGTAACAAGACAGGCAATTTTATCAAGAATTTTACTGAAAATGCAAACATTGTTTAGAGTGATTGTTACTTTTTTTAAAAAAAGGAAGAAGGAAGGGAAAATGACTTTGGGAAAAGCTCAAGAAATGGCATTAAAGCATAGTTCAGCAAGGGGCTAAATACCTCGCTGTTTTATAATGACTGATCAGTGCAAAGAACTTAAAACATTTAGGAGTATGGGTGATTATATGTGTTGTTGTGAATAATCTTTCAATGTCACGTTCTCTTAGCTCTGCTTGGGGTCACAGAGACTCCCTGATGAGGGCTGTAATTGCTAGCATTAAAGGAATGATTGTAGGGTTGACATTTTATTGTGAAAGAAGAGAAGTTAAAGCAAAGCATTATATGGCTTTCTGAGCGGGCATACAGACATACTCACAAGCCAAAGTTTTCCTTGGGAAAAGGTTTTGCACTTTGTCTTCAGTGAGACCCCAAAAAGCCACTGTGGAGCAGAGATCCAGAAATATTTCCAGATACGACCAGGTGCAGTGGCTCACGTCTGTAATTCCAGCACTTTAGGAGGCCAAGGTGTGTGGATCACCTGAGGACGGGAGTTCGAGACCAGCCTGACCAAATGGAGAAACTTCATCTCTACTAAAAATACAAAATTAGCCGGGCATTGGTGGTGCACACCTGTAATCCCAAGTACTTAGGAGGCTGAAGAAGGAGAATCGCTTCAACCCAGGAGGTGGAGGTTGCAGTGAACCAAGATCGTGCCATTGTACTCCAGCCTGGGCAACACGAGCAAAACTTTGTAAGAAGGAAGGAAGGAAGGAAGGAAGGAAGGAAGGAAGGGAGGGAGGGAGGGAGGGAGGGAGGGAGGGAGGGAGGGAGGGAGGGAGGGAAAGAAGAGAGAAAGGGAAAGTGAAAGGGAAAGAAAGGGAAAGGGAAAGGAAAGGAAATGAAAAGAAAGGAAAAGAAATATTTCCAGATACAAGCTACAACAGAAAAATCTCACAACTTTCTAAGTCACAGAAAATTAACAATAAATTTTTCATGATGTCTGGGCAACAATAACGTGCCACTCCACTTTCTTAATAGGACAAGTTAGGTTGAAAAGTATAGTCCCAACAGCATCAAGTAGTCTGTTATAGAGGTACATGAATCAAATAGATTCTGGAGATGATCTTTCCTTTTTTGATGTAATTAATTTTAGCCCATCTTTCTCGTATGAGTTATATTCCAAGGATTACAATCTATCACAGACCCTTTTACTTCATGGCATTTATCTTTTTGTTCCCAATAGCCATCCTTACAAAGAAAGACATTAACGTTGGTCTTAAAAGCCCTACATAATCTAGCCCTCATTTCCTCTTGGATTCTCATTCCAACTCACTGGGCTTCAGCTTCACTGTTGTCTTTGTTACTCTTAAGACATACCAGATGAAATCCTGCCTCAGGATTTCGTGCTAGCCATTCTCCTCCTGGACACTCTTCTTCCAAACATCCAAACAGTATTCCCTCACCGCCTTCAAATATTTGTTTAAATGTTATCTGCTTAGTGAGGCATATCCTGACCAGTATATTTGAAATAGTGACACCCTTAAACATCCTCATGCCCATTACCTTGTCTCATTTTTCACCATGGTACATAATACTTCCTAACATGGTATATAATTTACTTGCATAGTACATATTTATTCATTTATATTTTTCTAATATATATTATTTTTCTCCCTCCATTAAAATAGAAGTTCCATGGTCTTTGTCTCTTTGGTTCTCTTCTCTATTCCCATCACTTCCAAAGTGCCTGGCATGTCATAGGTGTTCAGTAAACTGTTGTTCAATGAAAAGGGTTAAAGAGTAGAAGCTTTATGGATGGATCTAAAGCTACCTGGATCATTTGTATGAACCTTTTGTCTTCCTAGTGCCTAGCACATAGTAAGTACTTAATAAATATTTATTCATTCAATGAATGCATAAATTTATTCTCAAAGTCAGCTAAACATTTGGTTATAAATAAAGAAAAGGGGACTCTAAAATATTTTCTTTTGTGTACCACTTGAAATGTGTGGCCTGTCAGAAAAGTGTCCACACTGGTTCTTCTTACAGAGCTGGAAGTCAAATTTTGAAAAAACATTAATAAGAAAGGAGCCTTAATACATTTATACATAGCTTGTATCCTATCCCCTTTTATAGAGTCAGAGGCAGAAGAGAGGTCACTGAAACCCACAAAACATATTTACATTTTTCAAAGCAATTAATTATGCTGATGGCAGGAGACCTCTTATAGCTCTCTCTGTTATGTGTAATTACCTAGATAAATTAGGCTACATTTTGAGGTGGTTTTTCTAGGACCATAAAGCTAGCAGTAAAAAGAATACAAATGTCTGCTTTTGCAGAGTATGTGTATGTTTCCTTGATACCTTAGTTGTTGGAGAAACTGTACTCAGAACTGGACAGTACCCAGTGCTGTCATCATTGGCACCTCCTAGCTCATCAAATCCTTGAATCCTGGAGCATCCTTTCTTCAGCCTCTCCCCTGGATGCTTTCTTGGCAATATAAAATTGGATCTTTGAGCAAGGGGTGTCAGTGCTCAGATTATTGCACAAGTTTCAGAAGTATAAATAGGGAGAGTATCTTTGTCACTCCAAAGGAATTTGTTCACTAAAACTTCCTTATATGTATTTGCTAGATTTCTGTATAGTTACATTCAAGTACTATTATTAAAATATGTCAATGCTATCGTTAAAATATTCTTTGGATTGGGTTGTGCACCTAAATTCCATAGACATAATGTTATATTCCTAAGAAATATATTCTAAATATCAATTACTTATTCATAGTTTAAAGATTGTCACCACCATTAACCTCTTGGTCTGTTTTACGCTGCTATAAGAAAATATTAGAGACTGGGTAATTTGTAAGAAGAGACTTTTGTTTTCTCATAGTTCCGGAAGCTCGGAGGTCCAAGATGAAGGTGTAGACAGGTTTGGTTATCTGGTGAGGGTTGCGCCCTCTGGAGGGGAGGAATGCGTGTCCTCACAGGGTGGAAAGCAGAAGGGCAAGCTACCCAAATGCTTCGTGAAGTCTCTCTTAGAAGGACCTTAATCCCATTCACCATGGGAGGCATTTTCATGATGTAATCACCTCTTATAGGCCCTACCTCTTCATACCAGCACACTGGCCATTGCATTTCAACATCTAAATTTTGGTGGAGACACATTCAAATGATAGTAACATCTTATACCTATCTGGTATTGAAATAAACCTGTTGGCTCTCTTCAGAGCATGGGAGTCCCTTGAACCAGATATACTACCCGTATTTATACCATCCCAACTTGTAAGAAATTATCTGAAATTTAAAAACAAAAACAACTGTCTGCATTCTGATTCTATTTGCCTCATTCCAGGCTATCTTTCCAGTTGCCAGGTAGGCATCTCAGACTTCTTGAGGTTCTCAAACTCAATGAATATGAATCCAAATTTATAATTTCCTACCATAGTCTTACCCCACCAAAATTAGTGTATGTTCCTGAATGTACTGTTGTGAACTGTCAAAATTCACCTAGCATTAATGTGTGAGTTAGCTTTTACTACTTTCTCTATCTCAATTTGCACTCACATTGAATTATTCCCAGAGTTCTTTTTATTAATTTTTCTGTAGTGACTCTAGGTTTCATTTCCTCCTATCTATCCCTTCTGTCACTATTCTTATTTTGGTTCTCATGTCTAACTTGGCTTTTTGGAACGAGCTTATCTATACTCAGTGTGCTTCAGAGAACTTACCTTTTTCATAGCTATCTGAGTTGTCTACCTAAATCAATGGAAAAATATTTCATTTCTCAAAAACCTCAGTGGAATCCCACTATTTAAAGAATAAACTCCAGATTCTTGAACATAACATTCAAGTACTCCCTAGCTTAATTCCTAAATTACTACTTGGGCTTGTTCATTTTTGTTCCTCCATAAATACTGGTTTTTCTATGATAGCTCTGTTTCTTAGATTTAGGGATTCTGAATTTTTTTTGTACCATGAATCTCTTTGGAAATCTGGTGAAGTTTATTGACTCCTTCCTAGGGTAATATATGTTTTTTTACTTGTAAAATAATAATATTACCAAGATAAGCAGTTCTACAGCAATATACGCTGTCTATGCATCCTGTTGTTTATGTTTTTGTGGCTTTTCTATGACCCTCCCTTATCACAGAAGTACCCCAACCCTGCTTTTATGGTAATTGAAATCCTTCTCATCTATCAAAGCCTAGTCCAATTCCCACTTTTACTGTGTATCTTTACCTTGCCTCCCTGCCCGATCTGTATCAACAATTTGCTCTCACATTGTAGATTATGTGTTGTGTATTTACATTTGTCCCTTATCTTTATCCTTTATGATATCTTATTAATTGACAACACTGTGCCAAATACTGAACTAGCCACTTTTACGTATATTGTTTTCATAATCCCCTTTAAAGCACCATCAAATGTTAATATGATGGGGAAACTGAAGTCCAGACATTTTGGTGTTTGACCAAGATCATACAACTTCTACTCTTGCTAGATAATGAATTATTTGAAGAAAGTAATATTTTATCTTTCTGGTTATATGTTATCAGGATCTGTGGGATAGTACTTCTTCAGTAATGTTTGCCCATGTGTATTTTAAAATATTGGAAAAATTTATCTCCCAATATTTAATATCATTAGAATTGACTAGGGGCCCTGGGAGGACAGAGGTGTGTGCAGCAGTGGTCTTTCTTAGGTTAATGTTTGTGTGAAATTAACTGTTGCTGAATCTTTCCCTGCATATTTTTATCTCTCCTAATTTCTAGTAGCTTCACAAATTGAAATTATACACATAAGGGTTTTCAACAGAAACCTTTTAAAGATACTGTCTCTTGTTTTGTATTACTGAATTACAAAATTAGGACAAATTAGGACAATAACAAATAGGACAATAAATTAGAACAGAATAACAAATTGGGACAAATTTAGAAAGTAGAACAAATCAAATAATTTAGTTGGAATCATAAGGAATTCAGGAAGTATTTGAAGATTATACTTCTAATAATAGATCAGAACAATTGAATAACCCATTTCATATTCTCCACCCTCAGTGAAAACAATAAACTCAACTCAACTTACATTTGTAAGACAATATATATATATAATTTTGTTATACCAGTTTTACTTTTCACTGTGCTCCTCTATATCTCTGTAGTTAAATATGTTTCTGCAGGAGTTTTCTTAAAACAGCATTGCTAGGTTAATTGTTTTAAAAGAAAAATATTTATTTATTTAAAAAGGCTTACTTAAGCAATGGTAATCCTTTCCTTTCACAATATTAAGTTTTAAAATAACGTACTTAGGATTTTAATTAATTATTTTTTCATTTGGAAGGCGTTCACACAGAGTAACTAATTTTAAAGAATTAGATATTTTTATTTTCTAATGCCTTTAGCACTTTGTGATTTATATAAATTAATGTAAAATTAATTCATTATGACTATCCATTTTTCATGATCTTTCCTATTATTGTACTTTAGCAAGTACTAATTCTAATGTTGCGAGATAATTTATTTTCTATTGTCATAGCTCCAGATGGTCCTCCTGAAAATGTTCATGCAGTAGCAACATCACCTTTTAGCATCAGCATAAGCTGGAGTGAACCTGCTGTCATTACTGGACCAACATATTATCTGATTGATGTCAAATCGGTAAGGCATGTCTTACCTTCTACAAGAGTTGGTATAAAATGCTTAAGAATACAAGTTTTAGAACCAGAGTACTTGAATTTGAATCTTGGCTCTGTTAGACACTAGGAAAATTACTTCACTTGTTTGTGTTTCAATGTCTACATCTGTAAAGATTGATAATAGTAAACAGGGTGCAGAGATTCTATAAGGACTGAATCAGTTAGCATGCAGGAAGAACTTAGAACATTACCTGACACATGGTAAATGCTCAATAAATATAAAATATTAGTAACATTATCATTATATTTGTTATCAGAGTATAGAATATACATATACATATATATGTGTATATATACACATATAAACGGTTACATTGGTGGTAATGCAAATATCTGGTTTACAGCACAGTGGAAAGTGATTCATAATACAAAATGAGAAAAGAGAAGTCATTAGGAGAAATGTCTCCCAGATAAAATAATATCAGAGCTAATGCTTGAAAAATAAGTGAAGCAGAACATGAGAGGGAAATGGGAATAGGGGTGTAAAAGAGTAAGCCTCATTCAAGAAAAATCAAGTTGTTTGACAACCCTGGGTCATAGCATTCAAAAAAAAAAAAAGTTCTAAGAGGTGAGGCTAGATCCAGAGGCTGACTAATGTTACAGAGTTAGGGTTTTATGTTACGGGCAGTGGGGTGCCAATTAGTGATACAGATTTCTACTGTAGAATAAGTATGGTTGCAGAGTAGAGGATAGTTTGGGAGTAGTATGGGGAGTGCAAAATCAGGCAAGGAGACAGGAAACCATTAACGGGCAAAGAAAGAGAACAGAAGAAATGTAGCAAGAGAACAGAATGAAATATAATCTCAACTAACTCATGCTGATTATAAGTTATATGACAGAAGATTATGAGGAGGAACAGATCTGTAGAGGAAAAGAGTGAATTCAGTATCAGACACACTGAGTTTGAAATACCTACGAGTTCTTCAGGTCAATAAACCCAATGGCAGCATTAAATATGGATCTAGAGCTCATAAGTTCTGGATTTGCAGATTTGGGTCATGTTAGTATTTAGAAAATAGTCAAAATTATAGGAGTGAAGGAGATTTACTGTGGAATGTGCAAAGTAAGATGACAACCTGAGGTTAGCATCCTGGGGAATACAAACGTTTAAATAAGAGGCCACTGAAAAGACTGCATGGGAGTAGATAGCCATTTGGTGGTAACCCAGGCATGAAAATCAAATCCTTCATGTAAGACGGGATACTCAATGATTTCGATAATGCAGAACTGTTAGCCAGGATAAGAATTGAAAATATTTTCTTTGCACTCAGCTTGAGTTTTGCTGGGCTTGATGAACATGGTTTTCTAGTAGCATCTTACGCATTATATAGAAAACTTACAGTGAATTTTCCTTTCTCTTTGCCTCTGTCTCTTGTCTAACTTTATAATTATTATGTCTTTGTAGTATTTCTTAAATGGAGACATAATACTTCTATCTCAAAAGACCTGTCATCATTAAAATAAAATTTAAAGAATTATTGATACATTTGTTCTCCCATTCAGTCTTTACTTTCTATTCTTTTTGTAAAGCATATTTGAAGATTTTAGTATGTAATTAGCCAAAAATAACTAGCATGAATGATGAATGCCTCGAGAATATGCATTAAAAACAAATTATAAAATGATAAACCTTTACTCTGTCAAATGAAAGGCACTTTATTAATGAAAATAATTCTCCCTTGGAAATTCTGCTTGAAGGAAGAAAAAAACAAAACATATTAAGAAATGATTTTGTAACCTGATTCTTGTAGCCTTCTTGCTAAGTTTTAAAATGAGCAAGGGAAAGAGTAGAATGGGAAGATAATGAATATTTTAACTACATAATTTATACAAGTTACATGCTGCCTCTTCCTATGCATTATCATATTATATGTTATCTAACAACATTTTGATATAAACATCATTACCTTCATTTTGCATAAAAGCAATCTGAGGCACAGAGAAGGTGAATAAGTTCTCACAGAGCCAAGACTTGGCTAAAACTAACAGACAGTGGTTTAACAGGAGAAAACGAGGGTCAGTAAATAGCAAATAAAATTGGCGAGCATAAATAGAACCTCACCAAATCAACAATCAGCAATAGCAAGAACAGCAATAGCAAGGACAGAGTCAGACAGAACCTAGTAATTCAGTTTCTTTAGGATTCTCGGAACTAAGTAGAGGCATTTCCTTCCTTCCTTCCTTCCCTCCCTCCCTCCCTCCCTCCCTCCCTCCCTCCCTCCCTCCCTCCCTCCCTCCCTCCCTCCTTCCTTCCTTCCTTCCTTCCTTCCTTCCTTCCTTCCTTCCTTCCCTCCTTCCTTCCCTTCCTCCTCCCTCCTTCCCTCCCTCCCTTCCTCCCTCCCTTCCTCCCTCCCTCCTTCCTTCCTTCTTCCTTCCTTCCTCCTTTCCTCACACATTTTAAAATACATCCAATATACCATAACTATGCTAGATGCTGGATTTGTAGAAGTGAACAAATCAAATAAAGCATGTTTGCAGCTCATTTCATTAATATGTAGTTATCAACATTAAGAATCATTGGATCCCAGACCAAGGAAGAATACATTTCATTGCACTTAGGACGTACTGTACAGCCTGTCTTCTGGAAATTATTAGCCACAGAGGATAAAACTCTTTTTTTTAAATTTTTTATTGCATTTTAGGATTTGGGGTACATATGCAGAACATGCAAGACAGTTGCATAGGTACACACATGGTAGTGTGTTTTGCTTCCTTTCTCCCCTTCACCCACATTTGGCATTTCTCTCCAGGCTATTCCTCCCCAGCTCCCCCACCCTGCTGGCCCTCCCCTTTCCCCCCCAATAGACCCCAGGGTTTAGTACTCCCCTCCCTGTGTCCATGTGTTCTCATTTTTCATCACCCGTCTATAAGTGAGAATATGTGGTATTTCATTTTCTGTTCTTGTGTCAGTTTGCTGAGAATGATGTTCTTGTGTCAGTTTGCTGAGAATGATGTTCTCCAGATTCATCCATGTCCCTACAAACGACACGAACTCATCATTTCTGATTGCTGCATAATATTCCATGGTGTTTAATAAAGAAAGATAATAATCTTTTGTACTGCCAAATTTGAGGACCGAGAATTCCTTTCAAGTTTTGTTAATTATTTTTAAATATATAATGTATCATATTCATGCCATGTCATATTTTTATGCCTTGATATTTGTTATCTATGGTTTTAATGGAAGGCATTAGAAGAGTATAATTTATAAATAGTTCAATCTATAAGATCAAACCCAGTGAGCCTGTGGCAGTGTAGCATTGGGATATGTGCCACATTTTGATATTTGTTATCTATGGTTTTAATGGAAGGCATTAAAAGAGTATATTTATAAATAGTTCAATCTATAAGATCAAACCCAGTGAGCCTGTGGCAGTGTAGCATTGGGATATGTGCCACATTTTCCCAATCCACTCTATCATCGATGGACATTTGGGTTGGTTCCAGGTCTTTGCTATTGTAAACAGTGCTGCAATGAACATTGGTGTGCATGTGTCCTGATAGTAGAATGATGTATAGTCCTTTGGATATATACCCAGTAATGGGATTGCTGGGTCAAATGGAATTTCTATTTCTAAGGCCTTGAGGAAAATTCTTAACTTTAAAAATTTAAACAAAAATTATCAATCTCAGTAAAGATATATTATTAAAAAAACTTTATAAAATGTAAATATCATCCTAGATGATTCTGCTGGAAATTAATGCATTTATAGTCATTTTTATTGTTCCTTTTATTGTTTCACTTAACAAGTTGTTATTGAGTAGCTTCTGTTCATCAAGACAAGGATGAAAAAACAAAGCTCTGCTGTCAAGTAGGTCACACCCTAGTGGTACACACTGGAATATAAACAGCAAATTAGGCTAATTATAGAGTTTGAGGTATGAAGTTTTGTGGGAAATACAAGCTAATGAAGTAGTTAAAGTTCCTGTTATGGGGGACATAGGATATAAAGGAGACTTCACAGAGCAGGTTAAATATGTTCTGGGATTTGACTAATGAATAGGGTGCACCAGGTGGGAAAGGGTGGAGACAGGATCGGAAGAGAAGAAAAAATAGGAAGTAGGGCAGGAGTAGAAGAACCAGAGGCTAATTACTGATACTTTATATAAAGTCACACTTCAAAAATGATGAAAGACATTTTATAATAATAGATTATCAAGTATAATATGAATGAACAAATTTGGAATTGATTGAAGGAAAATGAGGAGTCAAAAAGACTTGATTTCAATCCTGGGTGAGTGGACAACTAATAGTTAACAACAACAAAGGTGGAGTAGGTTTAATAAAGAAAGATAATGATCTTTTGTACTGCCAAATTTGAGGACCGAGAATTCCTTTCAAGTTTTGTTAATTATTTTTAAATATATAATGTATCATATTCATGCCATGTCATATTTTTATGGCTTGATATTTGTTATCTATGGTTTTAATGGAAGGCACTAGAAGAGTATAATTTATAAATAGTTCAATCTATAAGATCAAACCCAGTGAGCCTGTGGCAGTGTAGCATGCTGTGGACTCTTGAAAGAACTGGACTCAAATCCTACCGCTGCTACTAAGTAATCCTGAGGAAGTAACCTCAACTCTATTAAATCAGAATTCAAACAGCTGTAATAGACAAGCAAACAGTAGTCAAGTGAAGCCAACTGAGTCAGGCTCCAATGAATGGGACCCACAGCCCCTTTACAGGGGTTGACAGTTACTCATCTCCACATCTCTAGATAATATTTTTTCAGCATGAAATTCAGCCTGGTCTTAAGGAAAATTCCAAAAGGCATATTTTATGTGATATTTAAATGTTGACAACTAGTTAAATACACACTTCCTGCCAGTAGTACATATTCCTGATCAAGAGGATTCCTATGCTAATTGGTATTTCTGCCATTTTTGAGAAGTGGGGCATTTCCATCCACTGGGAATAATCTATTTGACTGTTTGCAATGATAGTATTATTTATATCAGCCTCTTGCTATGTTTCTTCTTTTATTTTTCATAGCAACATCTTTTTAAAAAAAATCTTTGAGTTAATTTCATTTATATTACCTCTGTAGACATCTCTAAAAATTAGTTTCCAGGACAACATTTTCAATATAGGTATACCATATGCAAATTGATAAGTGTGTTTCACCATATTATCAAGAAAAAATGTTCTTAGCAAACAGCGTTAAAAGAACACGTTGAACCAACCAAACAAATAAAAAAATCTTTTAAAGTTATGAAGGAGGGTTAAGTTGAAAATCCAGTTAATAGTCTATATTGTGTATTAAATCTGGTTTTAAGTGTTTCAATTCAGGTTCCTGAGAGTAGTATGCATGATAGGATTTTGAATTTTCTCATGGTTATCTTGGGAAAAACCCTTCTACTTAGTGCTAGCAAGTTTAGCTATGCTTAATATCTGGAGTCAATAGGCCAGAACCTTCATAAAGGACAGACTATGTTTGAACAAATCATATAGCTACATTTCATATGCCTAAAGACACTCATTTATGCACATTAATAATTAGGACATCCACAATTAATTGAGTTATCCAGTGCTATGCATGGTGCTAAATCAGAGTTTTTCAAACTGCAGCCATCATTAGAATTTTTAAATGAATTGGAATAAAATTAAAAAGAGCAGAAAAGATCAAAGTTTATTACAGAAAGATGATGTATTTCTGACAAATGTATTACAGACATAAGATATACATATATTATATATCCATCTCTCTGTCTTGTCTTCTGAATTATTTTACTAAGAGTGTTTCCTTTTGTGGGTAATGGTGAAAAAATTTTGAAATCTATGTTCAATATTTTAGACCTATCTTTTCTAAATCTCAGTGGAACACTGTAAATAGTTGTTATTAGCCCAATTTTACATACATTGAAAGACCAGACTGTATAGGTGATTTCTCAAATACTACAGAGCTATAAATGGCCAATCTGGAATTTGAACCCTGTGTGATTAGGTACCAAAACCTCTATACTTTCTTCTACAAATATTGGAGTCAAAAGTAGCGCTTCATTGACTGCAAAGATGATTTTTGCTTATTCATTTAATGGGTTGATTAATGATAGTTGGCTCGTTGAGTTTGTTTTCTTTTACTTTCAACTATTAAGATAGATAATAATTAGTAAACTGTTATAATAGTACTTCAGATTTCCCCGGGCAATCTGATGGCAAAATAAATAAATAAACTAAAATCTTGGTTAGATAAATACATCTCATACAGCTTTGTATTATTATATTTTGGTGATTTGGATATCAAGTGCTGCTTTCTTAATTTTTACTTATATTTTTCTATAGGTAGATAATGATGAATTTAATATATCCTTCATCAAGTCAAATGAAGAAAATAAAACCATAGAAATTAAAGATTTAGAAATATTCACAAGATATTCTGTAGTGATCACTGTGTTTACTGGAAACATAAGTGCCGCATATGTAGAAGGGAAGTCAAGTGCTGAAGTGATTGTTACTACTTTAGAATCAGGTAAGGAGAATTTCGCATCCTTGCTAAAAATTGAGACTTAGCTCGCCTTCTTACAGTTCCTCACGCTCCACCCAAAAAGGATATATATTATGAGAAGTTTTTAAAGCGTATAAACAAACAAAAAAAAATCAGTGACTCTCTGCAATTGACAAAAAGGAAGCTTTCTATTTACATTTTTGAGGTAACAATGAGTTATGTAGAGTATTCAATTCTTGTAAGTACAGAAACAAAATAAAGGTACGTAATTTGTATTTCTTTGCACTTATTTAATCTGCTAGTTGTTTTAGAAATTAAGTACACTTACCTAAGAGATATTTCCAACTGTCTATATCCAATAACACTTCAACTAAAATTCTATTTCAATTATTTCTGTCTCATTATTTGAATGAATATTAAACTCATAATATTCTATGAGTATTAAATAATCTGGAATTCAAAAGTAGAATCCAGCTCACATTTATCATAGCTATTGTCTTCACTTAGTCAAGTAATATATGTCTTATTATGTGACTCTTTAATAAATGTCAGAATCCACACAGATTTCCTCAAGTTCTTATGAACAGGGTCTGAATGAATAATAAAGTTGTAACCAATAAAAATTAAATTTGGAAAGTCAACATCCCAGAACTTGCTTGCCCCATCATCCTTCAGACTCCTGATGTTCTTTGCCACCAGATATATCATTCGAAAGAGCAGATGAAGGGATGTGTTGCTATAGTTTATTTGTTGCTATCTGTAAGGTAAGTATAGGAGGTAAAAATTTTTTACAGCTACTTTTGTTGTTACATTATATTGTCTATGCATTTTGTCTGTAAAGTTATTGCTCTAAATTACAAGGTAAATTTTATCATCAGCATCCTAAAATTCCATTTGTTCCTACTTGGCTGCCAAGTATCACAGATGTCTGTTTTCTGATTACGCTTTTTACTTCTCCATCCCTTCTACCTGTGAGCAAAGTTATCATGAATGTCCTCACATTTATACCATAAAGCATTGTTTGTCAGACCTTAATGTGCTGTCTCTTCCAAGGTGATCACAATTTAACACATTTTTACTAGATCTCAAAGAGTAGAATTTTATATACATAACCAAAAATTTGGGGAATAAGAAGTTCTTTACAACATTGAAAGACTTCCTTTGCTTATGTGACTTAAAATCACTTCCTAAATTTAGGGAAACATCTCATTAAAAGAAAATATGTTTATGATATAGCATAAAAATGTAGAGTAACAAATGCAAAAATATGTCTCTTGAACCAAATTAACCTTTTCATTTTTCCATTTAAAATGAAATATGTGGCACAATAGCATTTATCTGCTTTTCTCTCCTTTTTTCTTTGATGTTTATTTACTTTTTTGCAAGATAATAAAGCTTGAATATCTGAACTGTTGACAGCCAAATATTACACTTCTTCATGGAAAATTTTTACTTAGTATGGAATAATATAACTATTTCAAGTTGATCAAAATAGGTATAATCATTCAATCAGTCATTTATATAAGGAACACTAATTATGTAATGCAACAAGAATTGACTCCTATATTCATAAAATAACTTTATCCTCATGCATGTTTTTAATAATGTAGTGATGCTTAGCTTGTAATATGTTAAGGTATTTCATTTATTCAAAATAAACTAAGATATTTATACTATATAAAGAACTCTCAAACCCAGCAATTTAAAAAAATCCAATTAGAAAATTGGCAGAAGACATGAACAGATATTTCACCACAAAGGAGACATGGTTGGTAAATAAAAACATAACAATATAAGTTTTCAACACCATTGGCCATTAGGGAAAATGCAAATTAAAACCACAATAGATATCACTGTCCATGTACTAGGGCAGATAAGATAATAATTTAAAATATGGCGATAGTACTGAATGCTGGCAAGGATGTAGAAGACTGGACTTCTCATATATTCCATGTAAAGTGGAATAGCCACAGTGGAAAATAGTTTTTCAGTCACTTATAAAACTAAACAAAAACTTACTGTGTGGCCCAGCAATCACACTCTTGGGTCTTGATCACAGAGAACTGAAAAACTATGTTTATACAAACCTCTGTGCATGAAGGTTGATTGCAATTTTATTAGTAATAACAAAAATGGGAAGCAACCCAAATGTTTTTCCATAATTAAACAAACTATGCTACATTTACAAAATGGAACTCTACTTAGCAGTAAAAAGAATTAACTGTTGATACCTATAGTATCCACTTTGATGGACCTCGAGGCCATTATGTTATTGTCATTTTCAAAATGACATAACTATACAGAGGAAGAATTATTAGTGTTGTGAGGAAGCATATGCTGGAAATAAAAGAGGATATTAGAAGGGAGTTTCTTTAGGGTGATGAAATAGTTTTAAAGTATCTTGTTTATGGTGGTGGTTACAGGAATTTATACATAAAACAAAATTGCATAAAACCACAGAAAAAACATGGAAAGTGGTGAAATTGGGATAAGGTCTGTAGTATTAACAGTATTGTACCAATATCAGTTTCCTGGTTTGATATTAAACTTCAGTTACATAAGCTGTTACCACTCGGGAAAAATGGGAGAAAGTTAAATGCGACTGTATGTCCTGTTTTTACCACTTCCTGTGACTCTAAATTATCAAGCCATTGCACTCCAACTGGGGTGATAAAGAGAGACCCTGTCTCAAAAAAAAAAAAATAAAAATGATTAAAATGTCATAGAAACACATTCTGCATAAAAATAAGGCAAAATAAACTGCATCTCTATGATGGTTGCTGTGAATTACAGATGTCAATGATTCTGTGATGTATCAGCCATTTTTTCTCGTTTTCATAGTTTATATGGTTTAAATAATTTGTGGAATATCCTTTAAAAACAGAAGTTTGAAACAAATAAATTTATGTGGAGACAAAAAGGAACACAATTTAAAAAATAATAACTTTTAAATACTTTATTTTAGCCCCAAAGGATCCACCTAACAACATGACATTTCAGAAGATAGCAGATGAAGTTACAAAATTTCAATTAACATTCCTTCCTCCTTCTCAACCTAATGGAAATATCCAAGTATATCAAGCTCTGGTTTACCAAGAAGATGATCCTACTGCTATCCGGATTCACAACCTCAGTATTATACAGAAAACCAACACGTCTGTCACTGCAATGCTAGAAGGACTAAAAGGTGGACATACATACAATATCAGTGTAAGCATCCGTAGATTTAGTTAATTACCCAGATGACAATGACAGTTTATGAACTTGGCATTTCAAAATATTTCAGTTTGTGTACACATTACATTCCCATATTTTTTTGTGAGATTGTTTGACATGTCAACAAAAATAAATTTTGAGAACTGAAGTTGCCTATTTTCTGTTATTATACAAATACTATTAAAACTAAAATGCATAAATAACCAAGAAGTTTGTACCATAATAGTAGAAACTCAGAAATAAAAGAAAGAAAATTCACGTTAAAAGTAAAAGAAAAAAAGTAAAAGAATAGTGATATATAAAGAGATAACTCTGCCTAAAAGAAAGCTTTGTGTGATTGTAAAATTTAAATGGAAAAGCAAACTTTAAGGACAAAGGACAGAAATAATTGTTTACATGTTTGAAATTCTCATGTATTTTAACCAAGTATTACTAAAAGTTAATAGCATTTTATATCTTCATTCTAAATTACCTATATCTGGGCATAAATGTATGCATGAGTTCCTATGCATACACACAGACATATACACACACAATTTATTATATTCTTTGCCTACTTTTAGATTATCTTGGAATTTTCAAATAAAATTATATGATTCAGAAAAATAATCTTCTAAGAAATAGAATTTACTTTAAATCTTAAATTAGCTTAGTAATATACCTACCAACTCTTTATTAATATCAATGTAATTATCAGAACATTGGTAATAATTTATACATGTGTATGTATAACATGAATATATTTATATTTACTACTCTCACTCACTTTGACTTTATATCTTTATAAAATCAAACTTGCTGGGATTCTTCTTGCATGGGTCATTGAATGGATAGCCATTGTGAAAGATCTATTAGAGGGAAGACATTGTGAAAGATCTATTAGAGGGAAGATGGTGAGAAAGAGAATGAAGTAACCTGGGTTGAAATCCTGGCTTCTGTGCCTGGGCAGCCTTATCAAATCTGTTCCCCAGTTTCCTTATGTAAAAAATCGGTAATAGAAATAATAACTTCTTTAAAGGATATTTGTGAGGATTAAATATTTATAGTTACGGTAGATAGTGAGTACTATAAATATTTTGGCTATTGTAAGAGAGAAAATAGAAACCAAAAAAGTGCAACTAATTAATAATTTTTAAAAATCCTTTGCAGAGTGTAATTTGCAATATCCCTAACACCTTAAAGTTTGTTAGGATGTATAACTTTAGCACCTGTACTGACCTACTGAATCAAAATCTGCATATTTGCATTTAACCAGGTTTGCAAATGACTTCTTTGCACAATGCAATTTCAGAGGCACTGTCCAAACTTTTCGCTTATTATTTCACTGAAATGTTAGATTGTAACATAAAGAAATAAAAATAGTGGACCATACCATAATATCTCTTTTTATCTTTCATACTTCATTTTTTGAATTTCCAAACTCAAATATTTTCTTTAGACATTTTAAAGCCACATTTTATGGTATTTGCTTGTTTATCATATGTACTACATCATGTATATTGTAATATTAATTCAATAAAAATATTTACAAAGTATCTAGAGTGTGGAAGGGTGGGCCAAAAATGTATAAAAAATTAATTCCAATAAATGTTTTAGACACTGAATTGGGTTTATTGAGTTCAATAAAATATGCCAAGAATATAGCCTTTGTTAAATATAGCAAGATAAAGTTAATAAAAGAAGATTCTGTGTCTACAGCTTCCTTAGCACAAAATTAATTGAAAGGATTCACGTTTGTGTAATTCACCCTCTGTGTATACAAACAGAAATGTTTTATGTGTATATGCTGCTTTATGCAGGTTATAGTTTCAGATACTTTGGGGCAGGGGTGAAGAAGGGCATAAAGGACAACTTTCAGGGGGATGATTTAATACAGGAAAACTGGGAGGCTAAAGGAATAGGATTTCATCTCACAGAAGAAAAAAAAGAGGATCTTGAATATGGATTTAAAGAAGGCCAGAGTTAGCTAGCTACAGAGAGAAGGAACAGATGTTGGAGTAGATGAAGGGAGAGCACAGATATAGAGACTTTAGTGCTGTTCTTCCTGTGTTCACACTGAAACCACCATCTGTCCAGGTCTCAGGGATAGGGCAGTTTAGATCACTCAGCCTTTGTTCTCAGCATTTAGTACCAGAACATCAACTGTAAAAAATACTTCATTGTTAATGTTCTTCCTACACATATTATATTTGAGTGCAAAAATATAATTAATAGACTACTTGCAATTGTTTTTAAATAATCATTTTAAATTACATGTAGCCATAATCAGTTATATATGCACACAAGCAATAACTTGAAAATAGTAACATATGTTTCTTTGTTTTAGGTTTATGCAGTCAATAGTGCTGGTGCAGGTCCAAAGGTTCCAATGAGAATAACCATGGATATCAAAGGTACATGCATGAACTACCTTCCTATGAAATGCTATCAATCTGTGATTATAATTTGAATTCTATACTTGAAATAGGATATAGACAAGCCTTCAAGTGATAAGTATGCATATATTAAACATATATGAAGTAATAATGTGTGATTATTAAAGCTAGAGTTAAAATGTTGAAATAATGATGTAAATTACCATGTTAAAGAGAATGTCTTTATTTTTTATTTCTTTAATATATTTTCTATTTCTGTTTAAATTTTTTAAGGCAAATTTTATAGTCTGTTGTTTTATGTTTCTCTAAATTTTATTGAAAAGAAATGTGTTTAAATTGCCTATCATTAGACTTTGACTAGATCTAATTTGATTATTAGATTATTTGACTGATCTTTATTTACCTTGAAAATCAGATTATTTCAGTTAATCAAATAGTGTTTTTTGAACTACCATGTAATTGGCTTTATAATTCTGATTATAAAGAAATTCTAACAATTCATGATTCTGGCAGGTATTTTTTATAGAAAATATAACTAAAATTTGGGTCCCCCTTTTGAAAAAAATAAAAACCACATACAAAACCCAGAAAAGGCGATTAAGAGGAATTTAGGGCCATTCAGACAATCACGGTGCCCTCTTTTCCTGAGAGTGAAAACAAGCAGGTAATAGTTGTCCCATCTCTCTAAAAATGTGCAATAAAACCTTCAGAGAGGTTTTTAAAACTGAAGTGGATGGACTTTTAGTAGAATTCTACCTGATATGTCTCTTTCTAAAGCAAAAAGTAACTTTTTTCAGTCTTTGGCAAATACAGCAGAGCAGAGTGATTAAAGTGACAGCATTAGGCTGGGTTCAGGGCCAAACTGCTGGATTGAATCATGGATTAGCCACTTGATATCTGTTTGACTTTGAGAAAGTTTCTTAACCTTTATAGGCCTGCAAAATGGAGATAATGCTAGTTCATATCTCAAAGTTTGTTGTGAGAATTAAAAGAGAATCTGAAAAAAACCCTTAAGACCTGAGGCTGGAAACTTGTACTATTAAGAATTTTTAAAAATCACTGTCGGATGAAACTGATAAATTTTATCTTTATGGAGTATTTATATAATTGTGATTCTATTTGTGATTGTTTGATTTTAATTGATAAATTATGTACTTTGGGATGTACAAATGCATAAGGCCTTAAAAAACATCAACTGCTTCACAAAATGACTTCACAAAGAATACCGTGAGTCATACCATCTTAATTTTTTTTTGTTATTCAGTGGCAGACATTTAGGTGTGCAGATAGCAATACATGCATCACTTTTATGCTTTAGTAAAACTTCCCATTTCAGATGCTTTTCCCATCCCTGTACCAGGATGGTTAATCTTGACATTTACTCCTTACCTAAGGCAGGCAGACTTATGACTTCTAGTCTAGAGAAGATATATGAACATAGTGTTAGTGGTGGGGCCCTAGAGAAATTAATTTTCTCTATTAATACACATTATTTTATTAATGATGTGGAATATTGAATTGGTAGTAGTCTCATGGAATTTGCATTTGACAGATAATATGAAGCTGGACAGTAATGTCCAATGCTGGGTTCCTCTGACTGGAAATCTTTGCCTGGGGACTCCCCAGTGGCATGACTGCGAGTCTCAGGACTCCATGAAACCTGAGCCTCTTCTTACTGAATCCTGCCTTTCATCTTCCCTTTTACAGGTATAATACTTGTGATCTGTGGCACTTACTCTTTCTCTCTGTCCCTTAATTCTTTTTTTTTTTTTTTTTTTGAGATGGAGTTCTGCTCTTGTTACCCAGGCTGGAGTGCAATGGCGCGACCTTGGCTCACCACAACCTCCACCTCCTGGGTTCAGGCAATTCTCCTGCCTCAGCCTCCTGAGTAGCTGGGATTACAGGCATGTGCCACCATGCCCCGCTAATTTTTCGTATTTTTAGTAGAGACAGGGTTTCACCATGTTGATGAGGATTGTCTCGATTTCTTGACCTCGTGATCCACCTGACTTCCCTTCCCAAAGTGCTGGGATTACAGGCATGAGCCACCGTGCCCGGCGACTGTCCCTTAATTCTTCACAGATAATTCCCTCAATAAACCACTTACACATCCAGTCTAATTTTAGCCTTTATTTCTCATAGTACCCAAACTGATACATTGAGTAAGAAATTCGCATTTGAATCTGATGCTCAAAAAAGAGTGAACTACAGAACTAAGTAAAAAAAAAATTGATTCAAATGTTGATAGTTATCTTGATAACTATGTGACATAGGCTCTTTTCCTTATCTAAAAAATGAAAACAATATTGCCAATTCTGTGGCACTATTGAGAAACGTTTAAAAAAGATTCTTAAAAATATGGAAATTAAAATTTGGTTAAGTAACTTACTGATGTTCAAGCACTACATTCACACACACACACACACACACACACACACACACACACACAGAGAGAGAGAGAGAGAGAGAGAGAGAGAGAGAGAGAGAGAGCTATAAGATTAAATGAAACAAGCAGAGCTTCTCTACATATATTTTGGAGATATTTGTATGTATCGATTATAAATTATGAATTATCATGGCTATTCTAGAAGTTATTCTGGTAATCTTTTAAGATTAAAAATATATGTATCTTTTGTTCTAAAAATTCTGCTCTTAGGAATCTATTTAATAGAAACAAAAGGATCTGTAAATAAAGCCCATTGTAAAACAAGACTACTGTAGCACATGTTTAAAAACTGGAGGAAAAGTGAGTTCTCATCATCAGATGAATGGTTGAATTAATATGATGCAGCTGCACCGTGATACATAATATAGTCATTAAGAAGAATGAGTTAGCACTGTACCTGGTCACTTGGAAACACTTAACCAAGTTATATTTAAGCAAAAAACCAATATGAAAGATAATTATAATACATACCACATTAGAAAAAGCAGTGGGAAGAGTGTGTTGTGTATGACTATTCATGTATTTTTATATGATTATGTGCACATAGGAAAAAAGATGGAAGGCTGTCATCTAGATGTTTAGCATGGATTAACTATGGGAGGGGTGCTAGTATGACTAGAACAGAAATTAGCGAACAGACTAAAAGAAGCAAAAGAAACTACATTAACATTATAGTAAGAAGTAAATATATTTATGCATTTATAAAAAATATATACGAGTGAGAGCATATATAAATTGAATTTTAAAATGTAAAGAGGAGTCAGATGCCTGAAAATCACACCTGGGCTCCATTATCTCAGGAAAGTCTCAAATATATAATTGTGCTTTCAGGACATAATAATTGCTAAGTGTCTTTTCTCTCCAAACACAACTCTCTATAATTTGTTATTTATGTTTGTCATCACTTTATCTGTAAATTATCTGCATGAAAGGAGAAAGGTTTTTTCTTCTCTTGATGAAACGAACATTGTAGCGATATTTCTTCTTTGTTTACAGCTCCAGCACGACCAAAAAGCAAACCAACCCCTATTTATGATGCCACAGGAAAACTGCTTGTAACTTCAACAACAATTACAATCAGAATGCCAATATGTTACTACAGTGATGATCATGGACCAATAAAAAATGTACAAGTGCTTGTGGCAGAAGCAGGAGGTATCATCAAATGTCAATTTATCTTGTTAAATTGTGGAGTGTAAATTGCTGAGTGCTAAGAAGAATTTAGTTCAAATTAAGATTGACTCCCAGTTATCACACACTTCCTGAGATTAATAGGTTGTAAATATTATTATTAATGATACCAATCATTTATTTGCAAATAAATAAACTCATTTATTTATTTTATTTATAAAACTTTTATAAATATTTATACCAATTATTTGTTTATTTTTATTTACCAAGCAAGAAAAGGCACAGTTAAAATATGTGATTCATTAATTTCATATACTAGTAGATAAACATGTTTTGATTTTGGTAAGATGGAATCTTGATAGTGTCTTTGGAGGTGTGGACCAGTAAGTTACTCTTGATTGAGGGATGTTCTTTCTCTATGCAAGAAATCATCCTTTATAATAGTTCCTGTAGATTCGTGTAACAGAGAAGAACAGGGTTACCTGCCTATCCAGGTAGACCACTTGAATCCTCTCTGGTGGTTCATAGAGTGGCTGATATTGCATCCAGATTACCCTTATGCAATTATAAAAACACTTTATAAATGTGAAAATATGTTCATGTGTTACTTGTAATTACTATCCTCTTTGTTTCTGAAAATAGCTCAGAATGATGGAAATGTAACAAAGTGGTATGATGCATATTTTAATAAAGCAAGACCATATTTTACAAATGAGGGTTTTCCTAACCCTCCATGTACAGAAGGAAAGACAAAGTTTAGTGGTAATGAAGAAATCTACATCATAGGTGCTGATAATGCATGCATGATTCCAGGCAATGAAGACAAAATTTGCAATGGACCACTGAAACCGAAAAAGCAATACTTGTAAGTATAGGTTGTATCTACCATGCATTCTGTTAGCAAGCTAGTTAGTATCTTTCATCCATCCATCTGCCTCTCCTTTCATCTTTTCAATAAGCACTGGACATCCACCATGTAGGGTGACCTGATTTTTCAGGCACTAGGAATGGAAAGATAAACCAAGCATTCTTCTTACATTCCATAAACATACAATATTATAGGGGAAGCAGGCAACCCTAAGAGTAGTTATGATTTGATATGTTACATAAGAACAATATGAAAAATGTGCTATGGAGAACATAGGCATATAAGAGAATTTAATTCTTTCTGTGGAAGACAATATGACTAATGTGTTTTTCACTTATTATTTTGCCATGCATGCTGATGTACAGGATTTTAGAAACACTGTTCTATCCTTTTATTTAACAGTGGCTTCCCTTTATGTCACTCATAACAATAACTCTGCTTTTTGTCTCATCAAACATCTGTGTGAGTGATAGAAATATTTAATATTGCATTTAATATTTAGCTTTTTGAAGCCCCTAAAAACCTAACATTTTAATCAATTTGATATTTTGGCTTTATTAAATTATTTTCTAAATTGATTATTTTCCTTTTGAATCAATTTTATTATTTTTATATCGTAAGACTACAATTTTTAAAAAATCATCTTAACATTGTGTGATTTTCAAAATGTAAAATTTACTTATAATTTTTTAAATAGGTGCTTTTATTTGTGCCTGTTAGTTAAAACATTATCAAATTCTTTACAGATGTCTTAAGCCAAGTTAACATTGGAAAAATTAGAGATATTAGGCAACTAAAAATAATGCTTTATTATCTGTATTAAATGCAATTACTTCAGTTCAAAGTCTATCTATTACAATTACGATAGTTAGAAAATGATATACTACCAAGCATCATGTTTATTCATACTTACAGTTTATCTATTTTGTATATTTGTTCTGAAAACAGACTCTTCATATACCAAGTTAAATCATACAGTTTTTATAATTATTTCTTGAGTTATTCATAGGAAAAATAATATGATATGCAAAGTGTTGTTTTTTTCTTTTTTCTTTTATAGATTTAAATTTAGAGCTACGAATGTTATGGGACAATTTACTGACTCTGATTATTCTGACCCTGTTAAGACTTTAGGTAAGACATATTTTGTAGTTATAATCGCAATATATTTATCAAAGTTGGAACATTTATTAGTGATGTTATTTATTTGGAACGTTTATTAGTAAATGTATTAATCCATGTCTAGATGTTCTTAAATGCAAAGTCATTTAAATGTTAATTAGCCTCTCTAATAGTATTTGTGGGTTTTTAAATTTTTTTATTTTAGGTGTGGGGGTACCTGTGGAGGTTTGTTATATAAATAAACATGTGTCATGGGGGTTTGCTGTACATATTATTACATCACCTAGGTATTAAGCCCAGCACCCAATAGTTATCTTTTATGCTCTTCTCCCTCCTTTCACCCTCTCCCCTCAAGAAGACCCCAGTGTCTCTTATTTCCTTCTTTTTGTTCTTAAGTGCTTATCATTTAGCTCCCATTTATAAGTGAGAATGCATGGTATCTGGTCTTGTGTTCCTACATTAGTTTTCTAAGGATCATAGCCTCTAGTTCACTTCATGTTCCCACAAAAGACATGATCTTGTTCTTTTTTATGGCTGCATAATATTCCATGGTGTATCTGTACCAAGACACATGCACACAAATGTTCATTGTAGAATTGTTCATAACAGTAAAGACATGGAATCAACCTAAATGCCCATTAATGACAGACTGGATTAAGAAAATATAATAGTATTTGTAATCTTTCTTTAAAAGATGGATGTTCCATACATTCTAATCTGGGCATAGATTTTGTGAGGATATTGATTCTATACTGAGATTACTAACATTATACCAAATACATATTTCTTTGGTTATTTTGATATATAATCTTAAATATAAACTAATAAAAGAGAACTATGCTTGTGGAAAATTTCCTTAAATAACCCTAAAAACTATACTCTTACAAGTGCTTTTTAATATAGTTATTTATTTTAAACAACTCTTTCATGACTTTCTTTCACTTATACCCATCTAAATTAGGCCTACATAAAACAGGAATGTAGTTTAGTCAGATGTATGTACATATCACCATCATCTCATTATCACCATTGTCATTGTCATATCTAACATTAAATATTCTGTGCCTGACACGCTTCTAGCTCTTTGCACATATTCACTGGCAAACTCATCACAACTCTCTGTTAAGCTATGTCAGTGCTTCTCAGAGTGATTTTATACCCCAGGGGACATTTGGCAATGTCTGGATCCACTTTTGTTTGCCACGACAGAATGGTGGTGGTGGTGCTGGTTGTGCTGGTTGTGCATGCTACTGGCATCTAGTGGGCAAAGATTAGGAATGTTGCTAAATTTCCGCAACGCACAAAACCGCCCATAATGTCAGTGGTCCTGAGGTTGAGAAACTCTGACGTAAGCCCTAATGTTCACTCCATTTACAGATGAGGAAACCAACGCTCAGATTCGTTAAGTATTTAAATGTCTAGACCATGATTCCAACATTACAGAACAGGAATTCATAACACTACATTACAAATACAGGACTTAGATCTGGGTTCAAATCTTGGCTCTGACACTTGAGAAAATAATTTAATTTCTGTAAATCTGAGTTTCCTTTGTTGGGAAAATATTGATGAAAGTATCATCCTTGAGGGGTCATTGAAGTTTTACATAAAACAACATATATAAAAATATTGATATTTTATAGTTAGTAAATTTTAATGTTTAGTAGCTATTTTGGATAGGTTACTATAAAATATTTTAGAAGTATTTTTATTTAGGAGAAATTATTTCTCTAGAATTTTAGTGAGAGTATCACAACATTCTGTATTGTTTGCAACAGGCCCTCAAAAGCCCCAATGTATCCATCTGTAATACTTTAAGGAACTACATGAACAGGGTACCTCTGAGGCACCACTTGAGAATGTGAGACTTTGTGTGTTGCTCGGATCCTGGCGAGGTGTTGCTCAGTGTATCTTGAACTGCTAATAGATTTCAGTGCGGGTTATGACTGTAGAAAGATTGTCCCACCATTTTTAGCCAGAAATTCTCATCAGGTTATGGAAATATTAATTGTATAAAAAGCCAGCCTCCACGGCCTCTAGGTAGTCAAGGAAACTTTGCATCTTGAATAAAGAAAGAAGGGGCATGTAGTTTGCTACATAGAGGTTTGTAGAGAAATAGCAAATACCTTTCTTTGGCTAAAGTATTTGTTTCATTTCATTAAAATCATTGGTTTGATTAACTTTACCCAATAATTTCATCATTTTAAAGCTAGCTAATTAGTCTTGTGGTTTTGAAATTTTGTCAGGCTTTTCTGCATCTGATAGATGAATCCATCACACTCTGATGCCACTACAGTAAAATAAATGTCTTGTCATCAACATAATTTCCTATAGGTTACAGCATTCAGAAGCCATCACTTCAGCTAAGTAGTGATCCTGGTGCATGTACCAGTGGAAGGTAAAAAACCTAGACAAGACAGTTAACTCACATATCTTAGGAGATAATATTTTATAGGAGCAGTGCTGAAAGGAGCTAGCCTTGCTGTGTAGTGAGATGTTATCATTCATTGGTTACTGGTTTCATACAGATTACTGATGGGAAGACAACATGTTCAGTCAGTTATCGAGAGGCAAAGTTGAGATGTTCAGGGTAACAGAAATGAGAAAGACAAGCCATAAAAGCGGGGAGCCCCAAGCATTAGGAACCATGGTGCACAGGAGCATGATTCCCTAGATTCTGCTAGATGAATTCTCTCTGCCCAATCATGGCCTCATCCAGCCCTATAGGTAATCTCAAGGAGCTCCTCAGCGATGGTCTTCTCTTTCTTCTTTCCACTCACAGTCAAGGTGGCGGAATACAACCATTAATTCTGGAATGTAGCAGAAATACATAGTTAGTTTTCTGATTCCTTCTTTGGAATTATAACCACTGCTGCCCCAGTGATTTAGGTATGAACCTTTGTGTGCTCTGGTAACAGGAGGAGTCTACAGTGGGTAAGAGATGTGTAATGAAGGACAGAGCACAGGATCCTGCGAAGGCTAGGGAAGGAGGGACTGGTGAAATGTAGACTGGACACATCATACAGAAAGGCATTGGGCTGCTGAGGGATAGTGACAGTGAAGGGTTCTATGTATCTACTATCAAATTACTCAGAGTTCAGTATATTGTTCATAAGCCAGGGACATAATGACAGTCTTTCGCGTTGCTCCTTAGAGTGATCTTCCAGGGACTCTCTCCTGAGAGAAAGCAGCTTTGTCATTGGCCTTTGCCCTACAATTCTTATTCTGGGTTGACCACATGGAGTTCTGCTATTTAGACAGACATTTATGTCTATCAATAAGGTACAATTATGCCTCTCAGAGGTGTTATTATTTGGAGTTTAAAATTAGAGGCAAATACCATAGACTGATAAGCTTGCTTAGTTTGTAATCATTAGTTGCGGTGAAATGAGAATGCACCATTGGAGCAGAATTCCTCAATGACTAGCAAAGTAGCCCAGCCATTTTTCTGGTTAATGGATTTAACACCATCAGTTACTGCTGTCACATTTGCTTTCTACCAGACTATTGAATATCATGATTCTATGGAGATTAGAGTCACCTTGATAGGTCAGGCAACAAAGAAACTCCCCTAGAAGTAGTCCTGGTCCATTTGACATTACTAGAAGACTATAGATCAGGGGTGTCCAATCTTTGGCTTTTCTGGGCCACACTGGAAGAAGAAGAATTGTCTTGGGCTACACATAAAATACACCATCACTAACAGTAGCCGATGAGTAAAAAGAAATCATAAAACCATATCAAAATGTTTTAAGAAAGTTTATGAATTTGTGTTGGCCCACATCCAAAGCAATCCTGGGACACATACAGCCCATGAGCTGCGAATTAGACAAGCTTGCCATAGATACAAAAGAGTTCTTATTAAAAGAACATTGCCAAGGAAGAAACTCTAGAGGAACTCAAAAAGAAAGTTGACCAATTCTGCAATGGTCAATGCAAGAATGGTTTCAGGGCTGTGAGAATGAAGGCAGGCAAATAATAAAGTGCATTCACATAATAATACCCCTGGTGTCGTCAGAAGATGACAAAGGGTGATTGAGTCCTTTTTTTTCCTCTCAAAAATGTCATGTGCTGGGATATATGAATCATTTGCCTCAGACTAGGGACTCAAACATTCCTAGCAAGGCTGCTGAAGACATATGTGTGTATGTAATCCCAGACTACAGAGAGAGAAGTCTAGGTCGCTTGAAGGTCACCCACCCACCAGGGGATAAGCATTCATTCACTGGTATTTTGCACACCACAGGCAGTGAGCACTAAGTGGAGTTGCCTATCTGTGGATTTAAGAGCATTTGCAAGGTTGTGTTTCCACAGACCATTGTGGTAGCAATTATGCCTCTCAGAGATGTTATTATTTGGAGTTTAAAATTAGGGGCAAAAGAATCACCATAGACTGATAAACTTAAAAATGTTTAAGTTTAGTGAAAGAGGCTAATGAAAGTACAAGTGAGAGAGGGCTCAGTAGAGCTTCACTGGATGAATAAGTATGAGTCTGTGGAAGAGCAGTTTGCATTTAAAGAAACCTTTATGGCCTGTAGGAATAAACAGGAAAGATAACACACGCATTATTTTAATCCTAAATAAATACTTAAACTTACTTGATTTTGTTTTTACACAAGATTGAGTATTGGCATTTTTATTAACAAAATTCACAAGAAACCTTAAACTTTTTGAAAAAATTCTCCTTGGGTGCATCAGTTTATGGACAGTGCTTGTAGGCAATGTTTTGATTACAAGGTTTAATTATAGAGGAATCCTGTGATTTGAAAACCAGACACCCATTTCTGTACCTTACAGGGCTCTCATTAAAGCTGAACACGATGAAACTTTAAACCCCATGGCAAAGACACCCTGTGATTGTTTTCTTTTGTCATAATACTTCTCATTTAATTACTATGCTAACAATGAAAAGTTCCAATGTGCTCACTTAGATTTAGAAATAGGGAGTTGCCTTGCATCTTTTCCATCCAAAGGATTACTTTTCTGAAGTCACCAGAGGAACAGAGGAACGCTGTATTTTATAACAAGACAGTGGTAATGTGGTAGTGAACCTCACAGACTCTGTAGTCAAGACAGATATATTTCACGCAGTCTTAGTATATATCGAATTTATGAGATTGTGGGATAGTTACTTAACAAATTATTTTTAAGTTCTGAAATCTTATTTCTAAAATGAGAATATTAATACCCACATCAGAAGCTAACTAGGAGATTATACCAGATGAATAACTGGATGAATGAATATGAAATGTTTCTTAATAAATATACCTGTCATTGTTTATGTACCAAGTCTTGAAGGGGTTTTACATATCAACTCATGCATCTTCACAGCAACTCTGCAACACAATCTCCTATTTACATGTCCCCAATTTCTAGGTAAGAAATTTGAAGCATTGTATTTTTTAGCAACTTGATCAAGGTTTTTTAAATTTTTTTATTTATTTTTATTTTTTTATTGCATTTTAGGTTTTGGGGTACATGTGCAGAACATGCAAGGCAGTTGCATAGGTACACACATGGCAGTGTGGTTTGCTGCCTTCCTCCCCTTCACCCACATTTGGCATTTCTCCCCAGGTTATCCCTCCCCAGCTCCCCCGCCGCTGTCCCTTCCCTATTTTCCCCAATAGACCCCAGTGTTTAGTACTCCCTTCCCTGTGTTCATGTGTTCTCATTTTTCATCAACCACCTATGAGTGAGAATATGCGTTATTTCGTTTTCTGTTCTTGAGTCAGTTTGCTGAGAATGATGTTCTCCAGATTCATCCATGTCCCTACAAACGACACGAACTCCTCATTTCTGATTGCTGCATAATATTCCATGGTATATATGTGCCACATTTTCCCAATCCAGTCTATCATCAATGGGCATTTGGGTTGGTTCCAGGTCTTTGCTATTGTAAACAGTGCTGCAATGAACATTCGTGTGCATGTGTCCTTATAGTAGAATGATTTATAGTCCTTTGGATATACACCCAGTAATGGGATTGCTGGGTCAAACGGAATTTCTATTTCTAAGGCCTTGAGGAATCGCCACACTGTCTTCCGCAATGGTTGAACTAATTTACACTCCCACCAACAGTGTAAAAGTGTTCCTTTTTCTCCACATCCTCTCCAGCATCTGTTGTCTCCAGATTTTTTAATGATTGCCACTCTAACTGGTGTGAGATGGTATCTTAATGTGGTTTTGATTTGCATCTCTCTAATGACCAGTGATGATGAACATTTTTTTAATATGTTTGTTGGCCTCATGTATGTCTTCTTTTGTAAAGTGTCTGTTCATATCCTTTGCCCATTTTTGAATGGGCTTGTTTTCTTCCTGTAAATCAGTTTGAGTTGTTTGTAAATTCTGGATATCAGCCCTTTGCCAGATGGGTAAACTACAAAACTATTTTCCCATTCTGTTGGTTGCCAATTCACTCTAGTGACTGTGTCTTTTGCTGTGCAGAAGCTGTGGAGTTTGATTAGGTCCCATTTGTCTATTTTGGCTTTTGTTGCCAATGCTTTTGGTGTTTTGTTCATGAAGTCCTTGCCTACTCCTATGTCCTGGATGGTTTTGCCTAGATTTTCTTCTAGGGTTTTTATGGTGCCAGGTCTTATATTTAAGTCTTTAATCCATCTGGAGTTAATTTTAGTGTAAGGTGTCAGGAAGGGGTCCAGTTTCTGCTTTCTGCACATGGCTAGCCAGTTTTCCCAACACCATTTATTAAACAGGGAATTCTTTCCCCATTGCTTGTTTTTGTCAGGTTTATCAAAGATTGTATGGTTGTAGATATGTTGTGTTGCCTCCGAGGCCTCTGTTTTGTTCCATTGGTCTATATCTCTGTTTTGGTACCAGTACCATGCTGTTTTGATTACTGTAGCCTTGTAGTATAGTTTGAAATCCAGTAGTGTGATGCCCCCTGCTGTGTTCTTTTTGCTTAGAATTGACTTGGCTATGCAGGCTCTCTTTTGGTTCCATATGAAGTTCATGGTGGTTTTTTCCAGTTCTGTGAAGAAAGTCAATGGTAGCTTGATGGGGATAGCATTAATTCTGTAAATTACTTTGGGCAGTATAGCCATTTTCACGATATTAGTTCTTCCTAACCATGAACATGGAATGTTTCTCCATCTGTTTGTGTCCTCTCTTATTTCATTGAGCAGTGTTTTGTAGTTTTCCTTGAAGAGGTCCCTTACGTTCCTTGTGAGTTGTATTCCTAGGTATTTTATTTTTTTGTAGCAATTGTGAATGGCAGTTCGTTCTTGATTTGGCTCTCTTTAAGTCTGTTATTGGTGTAGAGGAATGCTTGTGATTTTTGCACATTGATTTTATATGCTGAGACTTTGCTGAAGTTGCTTATCAGTTTCAGGAGTTTTTGGGCTGAGGTGATGGGGTCTTCTAGGTATACTATCATGTCGTCTGCAAATAGAGACAATTTGGCTTCCACCTTTCCTATTTAAATACCCTTTATTTCTTTTTCTTGCCTGATTGCTGTGGCTAGAAATTCCAGTACAATAGGAGTGGTGACAGAGGGCATCCTTGTCTAGTGCCAGATTTCAAAGGGAATGCTTCCAAGTTTTAGCCCATTCAGTATGATATTGGCTGTTGGTTTGTCATAAATAGCTTTTATTACTTTGAGATACGTTTCATTGATACCAAGTTTATTGAGGGTTTTTAGCATAAAGGGCTGTTTAATTTTGTCAAAGGCCTTCTCTGTGTCAATTGAGATAATCATGTGGTTTTTGTTTTTGGTTCTGTTTATGTGGTGAATGACGTTTATATACTTGCGTATGTTGAACCAGCCTTGCATCCCCGGGATGAATCCTACTTGATCATGATGGATAAGCTTTTTGATGTGCTGTTGCAATTGGCTTGCCAGTATTTTCTTGAAGATTTTTGCATCTATGTTCATCACGGATATTGGCCTGAAGTTTTCTTTTCTTGTTGGGTCTCTGCCGGGTTTTGCTAACAGAATGATGTTGGTCTCATAAAATGATTTGGGAAGGATTCCCTCTTTTTGGATTATTTGGAATAGTTTCAGAAGGAATGGTACCAGCTCCTCTTTATGTGTCTGGTAGAATTCGGCTGTGAACCCATCTGGACCTGGGCTTTTTTTGTGTGGTAGGCTCTCAATTGCTGCCTCAACTTCAGACCTTGTTATTGGTCTATTCATAGTTTCAGCTTCCTCCTGCTTTAGGCTTGGGAGGACACAGGTGTCCAGGAATTTATCCATTTCTTCCAGGTTTATTAGTTTATGTGCATAGAGTTGTTTGTAATATTCTCTGATGATGGTCTGAATTTCTGTGGAATCTGTGGTGATTTCCCCTTTATCATTTTTTATTGCATCTATTTCGTTGTTCTCTCTTTTCTTTTTGATCAGTCTGGCTAGTGGTCTGTCTATTTTGTTGATCTTTTCAAAAAACCAGCTCTTGGATTTATTGATATTTTTAACGGTTTTTCGTGTCTCTATCTCCTTCAGTTCTGCTCTGCTCTTAGTTATTTCTTGTCTTCTGCTACGTTTTGAGTTTTTTTTATCTTGCTCCTCTAGCTCTTTCAATTTTGATGATAGGGTGTCAATTTTGGATCTCTCCTCTCTTCTTGTATGGGCACTTATTGCAATATATTTTCCTCTAGAGACTGCTTTAAATGTGTCCCAGAGATTCTGGCATGCTGTGTCTTCATTCTCATTGGTTTCAAAGAACTTCTTTATTTCTGCCTTCATTTCATTGTTTATCCAGTCAACATTCAAGAGCCAGTTGTTCAGTTTCCATGAAGCTGTGCGGTTCTTGGTCAGTTTCCGAATTCTGAGTTCTAACTTGATTGCACTGTGGTCATAGCGACTGTTTGGTATGATTTCAGTTGTTTTGCATTTGCTGAGGTGTACTTTACTTCCAATTATGTGGTCAGTTTTAGAGTAGGTGTGATGTGGTGCTGAGAAGAATGTATATTCTGCGGATTTGGGGTGGGGAGTTCTGTAAATGTTTATCAGGTTTGCTTGTTCCAGGTCTGAGTTCAAGCCCTGGATATCCTTGTTGATTTTCTGTCTGGTTGATCTGTCTAATATTGACAGTGGCATGTTAAAGTCTCCCACTATTATTGTGTGGGAGTCTAAGTCTCTTTGTAAGTCCTTAAGAACTTGCCTTATATATCTGGGTGCTCCTGTATTGGGTCCATATATATTTATGATTGTTAGCTCTTCTTGTATCGATTCTTTTACCATTATGTAATGACCTTCTTTTGATCTTTGTTGCTTTAAAGTCTATTTTATCGAAGATGAGAATAGCAACTCCTGCTTTTTTTTGCTCTCCATTTGCTTGGTAAATCTTCCTCCATCCCTTTATTATGAGCCTTTGTGTATCCTTGCCTGTGAGATGGGTTTCCTGGATACAGCACACTGATGGGTTTTGGTTTTTTTATCCAATTTGCCATTCTGTGTCTTTTGATTGGTCCATTTAGCCCATCTACATTTAGGGTTAATTTTGTTATGTGTGAATTTGATACTGCCATTTTGATGCTAGCTGGCTGTTTTACCCATTAGTTGATGTAGATTCCTCATTTTGCTGATGCTCTTTAGCATTTAGTGTGTTTTTGGAATGGCTGGTACTGGTTGTTCCTTTCTATGTGTAGTGCCTCTTTCAGGAGCTCTTGTAAAGCAGGCCTGGTGGTGACAAAATCTCTGAGTACTTGCTTGTTCACAAAGGATTTTATTTTTCCTTCACTTATGAAGCTCAGTTTGGCTGGATATATAATTCTGGATTGAATGTTATTTTCTTTAAGGATGTTGAATATTGGCCCCTACTCTCTTCTTGCTTGTAGAGTTTCTGCCAAGAGATCTGCTGTGAGTCTGATGGGCTTCCCTTTGTGGGTGACCTGACCTTTCTCTCTGGCTGCCCTTAGTATTTTCTCCTTCATTTCAACCCTGGTGAATCTGACAATTATGTGCCTTGGGGTTGCTCTTCTTGTGGAGTATCTTTGTGGTGTTCTCTGTATTTCCTGGATTTGAGTGTTGGCCTGTCTTGCTAGGTTGGGGAAATTTTCCTGGATAATATCCTGAAGAGTGTTTTCCAACTTGAATTCTTTCCTTCATCACCTTCTGGTACACCTATCAAACGTAGGTTAGTTCTCTTCACATAGTTCCACATTTCTTGGACTTGTTCATTCCTTTTTGTATTGTTTTCTCTAATCTTAGTTTCTTGTTTTATTTCATTGAGTTGATCTTCGACTTCTGATATTCTTTCTTCTGCTTGGTCAATTCGGCTGTTGAAACTTGTGCATGCTTCGCGAAGTTCTCGTGTTGTGTTTTTTCAGCTCCTTCAATTCATTCATATTCCTCTCTAAGTTATCCATTCTTGTTATCATTTCCTCTAATCTTTTTTCAAATCTTTTTTCAAGGTTCTTAGTTTCTTTGCATTGATTTAGAACTTAGCTCACAGAAGTTTCTAATTACCCACCTTCTGAAGTCTAATTCCATAATTTCATCACAGTCATTCTCCATCCAGCTATGTTCCCTTGCTGGTGAGGAGTTTTGGTCCTTTGTAGGAGGCGAGGTGTTCTGGTTTTGAGCGTTTTCCTCCTTTTTGCACTGGTTTCTTCCCATCTTTGTGGATTTATCCACCTGTCATCTGAGTAGTTGCTGACTTTTAGATTGGGTCTCTGAGTGGACGCCCAGATTGTTGATGATGAGGTACTTCTGTTAATTTGTTTTCCTTCTACCAGTCTAGTCCCTCTGCTGTACGACTGCTGAGGTCCAGTCCAGGCCCTGCTTGTCTGGGGTACACCTGTAGCAGCTGTGGAACAGTGAGTTATGCTACCAGTTTCTTCTTCTGCTATCTTTGTCCCAGAATGATGCCTGCCAAATATCTGTCTGATCAGTCCTTTTTGAGGTGACTCTTTGGATATACTGGGGTCAGGGAGCTGCTTGAGGAGACGCTCTGTACTTTATAGGAGCTCAAGTGCTGTGCTGTGAGCTCTATTGTTCATTCAGGGCTGTTAGGCTGCTGCGTTTACGTCTGCTGCAGCAGAACTCATAAAACCCCCTTTTTTCCTCAGATGCTCTGTCTCGGGGAGTTGGGGCTTTCTTTATGAGTGTCCGTTGCACTATCCTGCCCAGCTAGGAGGCAATCTAGTCACTATTTGTCTGCCGAGGCTCTGCCCTGCTGGCGAGGGGTCTGCCCTGTTGCTGCAGGCTCTGCCATGCAGCCACTGTCTCCACCCTGTTGCGGAGTCTCTCTGTTATGGCGGGTTGCCTCGGCAATGGCAGGCTGCATCAGCAATGGGAGTGTACCTCAATAGGGGCAGATTGCCTCGGTAATGGCAGATGCCCCTCCCCCACCTAGCTGCACCATCCTGGGTTCAGCTGTGCCCACAGTGAAACTCTCCACCCAGAGCATTTCAAATCGCCGTTTTGTTTTCCCTATGGGGGTGAAACCCACCGAGCCTGCTCACCTGCTCCTTGCCTCAGAGCACCTTTTTTTATTTATTTTTTTTAAGTTGAATGGTTGGCTCTCTCCCAGGTGTTTCAGTCACCTGGTGTTAGGGCACCGGGATCTGTGTGATTTTCCGTGCAGCAACCCACTGCGCTGGCTCAAATGCCACTTCCTAGGAATCTCCTGGTCTGGCTCACTGTTTAATCAGTCCCGTTTAATCAGATGGATATGCTAATCTGCCCTCCCAAATCTCAGATTGCCGGTTTAACAGGGCACCCGGACCAGTGTGTTTTATGTGGAGTGTTGCAGAGTGCCGCTGCTCCGTGGCACCCACCGAAGCAGCCACTGCAGCCAAAACAGCTGCGCTAGTGTCCCGTGTCTCTTCTACACCTGGGAATTTCCCCGTTCTGTGGGCAATAAAGATCCGTCTGGAAATGCGGCTTTGACTCACCCTCTGCGCGTTCACTGAGAGCTGCAATCCTGAGTTGTTCTTACTGCACCATCTTGAATCCCCCCTTGATCAAGGTTTTTAACCATCCCAAATGTGGTGGCAGAACCTGCCTTCAGACCCAGGCAGCGTGACCCCAGTCAGTGCTGTACTTGTAACAATTGCGCACACTGCCTGCAAATCACTAAGTGCCCAAGTAGCTCCCAGTTTGTTACTATGGGTGATGTTTCTGCTCCCACATACTTCCTATCTTTGCTATACCATTTTCTCTTCTTGATATTTTTGATTTATTTCTAGCTGCTTGCTTTTCTCACACTTTTGTCTTGGCCTTTGAGGTTAGCATTCACAGATGAGCATGTGTTGTTTTTGTGTGCAAATATATCATTTCTTTTTATTTTTTTTTAACACTGAATAATGTGACCTTTTCTTACACCCTGGTAAGCACTTTACTAGCTACTTTTAAATTTTTACCTTCCTATGTAGATGAAAATGACATTCATCCCAATAGGGTGTTTTAATCTATATGTTTAAAATTTTATTGACACTTGACAAATTATACATGTATATATTTATGGGGAACAAAGTGATGCCATTATATATGTATACTATGTAAAATGATTGAACCAAGTTAATTAACAAATTCATCACCTCAAATGCTTATCATTTATTCCTCCTAATTTTATTTCTTGAATTATGAAATTGAATAATTCTTTGTGCAGTGTTTGAGTATCCCAGGTGACTAGCACTGGGCCAAAAGAGAAGATGAACCCCCTATGCTTTAGTCCTGTTATAAGAACTCATTTTTTGTAATAATAATAATAACAAGAAGAAGAAAGAGAAGGAGAAAGAGGGGGAGAAAGAAGGAGGAGAGGAAGGAAGAAAATATTCTTCATTTTTATGCATCTATATCAGGAGCCAGGCATTGTACTATAAGCTTTCTATCTCATCGAATTTGAGCATCTTCTTAGAGAACAGGGTTAAAAACAGATTTAAAAAGTTGGATACATATGCTGTATTTAAATAATGATAACTTCAGCCAGAAGGTGATACTTATGAAAAATTAGTGCTTTAGAGTTATGATTTGCCAAATTATAGTAGTACAATTTATCATGTAAACAGAACAACTTAACATGATTTGTCACAGGATTTAAGTCTAGTCAGAAATGACTGTGCTTATTACAAAAAGAATCATGTTTACACTTTTAAGTAAAAGAATTCCATTTTCTAATAAAGGATTTAGAGGAGTGACATCATTCTGTACTGTGAATGCTCTGTGAGTCCAAGCATAGCAGTGAATCAGAAAGTGTACTTGATAATCAGGGAACATTTTGTCCTCTCTTAGTGACACTTTTGTAATTCATGTGCCCAAAGGATTACATATTGTTTATTAATATATTATATGTCACTTCCTCACTTGGCCAGTGCTTCGAAATGGTAATCTAATCTGAAAAAAAATTTTTGTGTGGTCTATGAGAACATTTTTTTTCCCAGTGTTCTGAGGCCCAGTGATTCATTATTACCTGATAAAGAGGATTCTTTATTCATCTTCATGTCTCCTTTCCCAAGCATATCCAGTTAGAGTCATCATGTAAAAATTCATAAATCAAACCATTTATATTTTAATGTATAAAAAAGTGTATCTAAAATACTTTATGTGATACATGCTGTTTCCCCATTTTTTTAAAATTTAGCTGGAGATTCTAGCAGACCATCAAGGGTTGATAACTGTTTTGAATTCAGTATTTATTCAAATCCACCATACAGGATAGCCACAGGAACCCGTTCATATTGGTAATATTTTATTTGTACCAATACATGATAAAAAGATGAAGGATTAATACTTGCCTATTTTACAGATAGATAACCTAGTTTGTCATTTGACTGTAATACTTTTCTCAGTGACATTACAAATCATGTAATTTAAAACTGGTTACAATTATTAGTTGTTGTGCTTAAAAGAAATTATTAATAATGTTTATATTCTTATTTGCTTCATGCTTGATCTTCAACCATGAACACTTTTAATCTTTTTCAAAATCAATATATTTGTTCATTAGTAAGTTTAGAAAGTATTTATTTAACATTTACTATGTCCCCAGTACTTTTCTCAGAACATGGAATAGTTTTGTATAAAATAAAAATCCCTGTACTCAAGGGGGCAGAGAATAAACAATAAGAATAATAAATAAGTGAATTATATGTTAAAAGAAAATAAGAGTTGTGGAGGAAAAAAAGTAAAACAGAGTGAAGGAAGAGTGGGATATGGGATGGAGTGGCAGAAAATGCAGGGAGTTGTGTCTCTTTCCATTTTAAATAGGGTGCTGTGTTAGTCTGCTCAGGCTGCCATCACAATATGTAATAGTTGGGATGTCTTAAACAATAGTTTATTTTCTCGCCGTTCCGAAGGATGGAAATCTGAAATCAAGGTTAGGTGAGGGCTCTCTTTCTGGCTTACAGATGGTTGCCTTCTTGAAATGTCCTCACATGGCCTTTCCTTGGTGCATGAATGAAGATGGAGAGAGTATGGCATGGGGAGGAAGAGAGGAAAGGAATGAGTGACAGAGGAGGTGGGAGAGAATAAGCTCTCTGTGTCTCTTCTTATAAAGTCACTAATCGAATCAGATCAGGGCCCCACCCTTATGACCTCATTCAACTTAAATTAGTTTCTTACTCCAAATGCAGCCACACTGGAGATTAGGGTTTCAACAAATTAATTTGGGGAAAACACATGTATTCAGCACATAATAGGTGTTTCAGCAAATCCTTAAAGGAAATGAAGTGGCTACCCAGAAAGATATATCAAGGAAAACAAAGGAATGCAAAGGCAGGCAGAGGAAGAAGCTGCTGCAAAAGTGCTGTGTCAAGAAAGGTCAAGTGTTATTCATCAATAAAGAGGCTAATCTAATTTGGCTTTCTAGGAGTGAGCAAGCAAGGTGGGGACTGGAAGGGAAATCAGAGGGGTAACAGGGGGCCAGACAGTTAATGAAGGACCAGATCACACAGGCCATTGGAAGGACATTGGTTTTTTTCTGTGAGAGATGAGGAGGATTTTAAGCAGAGAAATAATGTTTTGAAAGGATTGTCCTTGCTTGTATATTGAAAATAGGTGGAATAAGGACAAAGGTGGATACATGAAGACTTGCCAAGTTTATAATTTATGCAAGACAGGATGGTGGACTGGAACAGGGTACTAGCAGCAAAGGTGGAACAAAGTGAATGGAACATATACAAGTAGAAAAAATAATATCATGAACCCCCACATACCTACTAACTAGATTTAATAAAAATTAATATTTTGTGCCACATTTGTTTTATTTAGGCATTTGTTCACTTATTTCTGAAGTAAAATAAAACAGAAAGCATATTCCACCCCTAATATTTTAGTACGTTCTCTAACAAGTATGTTTTTATTATATTGCTGCAGTTAAACTTAACAATGTTATTGATATTATTTAAGCTACTTGTTTATATGTCTTCAGATCACCCTTTGATTTTTTATAGTTAATTTATTTGAATCAGCATCCAAATAAGCATTTACACATTATCTTCGATTATTCTGTTTCTTCTAATTTTTTTTTAAAGATTTTCTTTTCTTCTTTCTTTTCCCCCATGCCATAGACTCACTGAGGCAATCAGATAAGTTGTCATGTAGGCAGCCCCATATTCTGGATCTGTCTGAATGCTTTCTCTTGATGTCCATTAGTGTTTTTTTTTTTTTCTTTCCACCACTTTCTTATAGATTAGAAATAAGATCTAGAGGTTTGACATTTTTGTCAGAAGTACTTTATAGGTCTTGCTGACTAGATCAAAATACCTTCCATCAGGAAGTGTAGAATATCTGATTGTTACATGTGATGCTAAAATTGATCAGTAGGCGTGGTGGCAGCAGCAACAGCATGATCCTTCTGTGGAAAGTTGGTTTTTACCGCTTATAACCAGCAAATAATCTATAGAGTGGTATTTTGTCATCCTGCAAATGTCCAAAACCTGATTAACCTTCCTCCTAATCATTTGAGAATACATTTATGTTTGTGAATCAACTATTTCACTAGAAATACCAATTATTAATTTCTAATTTTATCACTCCTTTAACATTTATTCAACAAAATTCTCTTCTAATAACAATCTTTATTTCCTTGACGAGGACAATTTTTTTAAATTCATAAAATGTAGTTCATATAAGAAAGCCAGAAAAATATACATTTTAATTACAAATTAATTATGAATATTTATACCAAGGGGATGGTCTAGTTATAGCGAGTGTTTACAAATTAGTACTTTTTAACTATTTGATACTAGGCATGATACCTGGGTGATGAAATAACCTGTGCAACAAACCCCCATGACACGAGTTTATCTGTATAACCAACATTCACATGTGACCTCCAAATCTAAGACAAAAGTTAAAAAAAATCAGCACTCTTGTTATTTTATTTTATTAAATAATATTATTTTTTATTTCCAATCAATTTCTATTTTTATTCAATATAAGTCTTACATTCTTCCCTCTTTGGCCAGTAGGAGCCCCTTCAGTAGGATCATTTGTTTCTTTTATACCAGTAGCTTCCTAGATATCTAGCACCATTATATGTCTTGAATTTGTTTTGTTCCTTACTCCCACTTTGGAATTACCATCTTTCCAAGGTTCCCTGGTTTCTTTGGTGAAAACTACAAATATGTCGAAGATAGAGCCTACGGAATTTCCTCGTTTGTTTTGGATGTGTTCTACGAAAGAGTCAAAGATGACTCCAGGGTTTATGGCCTTAGCAGCTAGAGCAAGGGACCGTCCATCAACTGAGAAGTGGAAGGATACAGTATAAAGGAGGGAAGTGTACGCATTCAATTTTGGACATACCGATTTTAACATTTTAAGCATACTTCTAAATAAAGATGTCTAGTAGGCAGTTAGATATATAAGTCTGAAGTTTGGTAGATAAAATCTAAGTAGTCATCATGATATAGATGAAATTAAAACTGTGAGGCTAGATGAGCTCACACAGTGAGTGAGTTTAAATAAAAAAACAAGAGGACCTAGGACTGAGCCCC
Organism: Callithrix jacchus; assembly: GCF_049354715.1. Taxonomy (NCBI): domain Eukaryota; kingdom Metazoa; phylum Chordata; class Mammalia; order Primates; family Cebidae; genus Callithrix; species Callithrix jacchus. The sequence continues at coordinate 83,347,937 of NC_133510.1, forward strand.
CAATTTAAAAAGTATAGAAGAGGAACAAGCAAGTTGCTACATTTTGCTATTATTCTTCAGCAAAGAATATTTTCTTATGCCAAGAAATTTTTTTTGGTAGTTTGGGATCCAAAATAGTATTCCATCCTAATATTTAATTATCATGTTATCCCTCTTCTCTAGGGGAAGGACTTTCAGAAAGAACTGTAGAGATCATTCTCTCCGTCACTTTGTGTATTCTTTCAATCATTCTCCTTGGAACAGCTATTTTTGCATTTGCAAGGTAAGATTTATTTGTGCTTACATTCCAGGACGCTTTATGGGCATTGTATCAGTCACAGTCCAATCAGGAGACAGAAGCCACAACAGTTACTTGAATGGGAAACACTTTTACTTTTTATATTTTTAATAGACAGATAAAAATGTAATTATCATGTACAATATGATATTTTAAAGTGTATATGCATTGTGGATTGACTAAATCTAGCCATAAAAAAAAGAAACCCTGCCATTTGAACAGAAGACATTTAATTTGAAGAATTGTTAACTAGAGAAATGGCTAACTACTAAACAGAGTAAAAGAGGAATCTAAGAGTCCAGAAGTAGCAAACACAACAAAGCAGCTACTTGCTTTAATTGGAAGGAGAGAGGACAGTAAAGGAACTAAGAACTGAAAGAAGTTGTCTCCCAAGATTTACATGGAATCACTAATGCGAGCACATGTAACCTATCACCTATCAGTTAGCAAAGAAATATGACAGAGGGAAGGAGCTAGAGCTGTTTCGTAGAAGCTACCCATCTTTATTAGATGGTAGGCAGGCTGGAATTGGTAATAAAAGCATCCCATTCTTGCTGAATGGTGTAGGTGAGCTGGTACTACTTGGAATCATTCACCAATGGAATGGGCAGAATGTTCACTTCAGAGGCAACAAGAGCTCATCCAAGTGAATTGCTGGACTCTCAATGAGTAATAATGCAGGACTGGATCCCAAAAGGGCAGGATTTTCCTCTTCCTCTGCCTCACATGGTCACTCTAGTGCGCTCTATTGACAAAGCCTAACATTCTGCCAGCTGGCAAAGGAGAAATATAGGTTCCAGCTCCAAAATCAAAGAGCAGGGCAAAAAAGATGAGGTTTGGAGACAATGAAAGACGATAAAGTGAAAACACAAAAGCAGAAGCTTTCAGGCCATCTGTCTTTTAAAGTTATTTGTAACTCTGATAGGTTTAATTTAAAATATCTCAATCAGGTCTAAATATTAAAGTTTATACAGAAAGAAATCTTTTTACAATGAGAACAACATTTGTAAAATGTCCAGTTCCTTATATACTAGACCCCCTTCTTATGCTTACTTTATGAACGTGTCTGTGCTGAATTTTCCAACTCTATCTTTCCATTCTCAGCATCAGCATTCTAATTTCCTTATTATTTATAGGACCTCATCAGAAATCTTACTTCTGACCTCAAAATCTAGCTTCGTAAGTCAGATTGCCATGTTAAAGGAACCTTGTGTTTGTAAAGATAACCCTTCTACCAATTTCCTAAATAGTCCAATAGACCATTTTTATTTCAACTGAAGAATGTAGTTCTGTATTCTAAATGCCATGTATCATGTTTCATCTTGACTCCCGTAAAATATCATTTTAATAAATCATTTGAAAGGCTCTTGAAAAAATATATTTTCTCTGTACCCACATACTGTTCAAGATTTAGCCAGAATACAGTAAGAGGGTCATTATTCTAGGTACTTTGAATGCTATACTGTATGAAATTTGCTCCTTTCCCCTAAGAAGTATGCACTGGCCACATTTATATAATTTCCCTGCTCTAAAATCTTCTCTGACTTCTCATTTCTCTACAAGATGAACTCCTTATGTGAGCAGGAAATGGTCCTCCTTATTCCCTACAACTGCCCTACACAGTAGCTAAAGGGATCTGTTCTCACCTGAACATTCCTTGGGCTTTTTATACATTCTGCTTTTGTTCAGTCAACCTGAAATGCGCTTCTTCCTCCTTCTTATCCTGGAACATCCAAGTCAAATTCTACTTCTTTACTTCCTCTAAATAATGATAACTACAACTTATATAACTAATCAGGCACTGTCTTATGATTTGTAATTTGAATCGTTTTTCTCTGTTTATGCTTTTTCTGCATTTAAATCTTGCCTCTCAACTAAATTGTAATGTCCTTGAGGGTAGGGAACATGTTTTATACTTTCTATATCATCCTTGATACCCAGCTCTTGAGAAATACTAAATATTTGAAATGTGAAAAATAGAATAGCTAAACATTACTTCGTAATATACCCTATTGTGTCATGGAGAAACAAGCATGTAAAGGGCTTAAGATGAAAGGAATCTGATTTGATTCTGAGATTCATGTGACTTTTATTTTGAACCTGAGTTTTCTGATTGTAAAGATAATATCTACTCACAATATTTTTTAAAAATTTAATAAGATAGTTTGAAAACAATTTTTATGTATTTTCATGCATGTAAAAATTTTCATATATGTGACAACAATGGTGCATTATCTTTTTCATTCCAATAACTTATTTAAAAAAGAAAGTACAATAAGTTCTATGGAATTAAAACAAGAAAAAAAGTTGAGTAGCTATAAATTTGCAACATATTCAGAGAGGTGATTTTAACTAAGAAATTATTTGTATAAATGTCTTTACTTGAAAAGAAAACTAAACCTAATTTTATGTACTTTCTGTGATACTCCCTTATTGGACTTTACTGCACTAATTTTAGAATTCGACAAAAGCAGAAAGAAGGTGGTACATACTCTCCTCGAGATGCAGAAATTATTGACACTAAATTGAAGCTGGATCAGCTCATTACAGTGGCAGACCTGGAACTGAAGGACGAGAGATTAACGCGGTGAGCACACTCCTCTGGGTGAACTGTGGTCCAGAGGGCCTGGAGCCATGACCCTATTCTGATCTATGCTTGTTGGAAGTGTTTGTGGGGCTCCAATTTACACAGGTCACAGAGATCTTCTTTCAAAGGGTGACCTCCGTCTTCTACACACTTCTCACTGGTGTTCGGAGAATCACTTAATCTTCCTAATATTTTGAGTTAAATATGAACTTCGGACTATAATGTTCAGTCAGGATTATTTTCCTGAGACAAATATTTTCTCACATTAAACCTCTGACATTATGTTTAATAATTAATTTCATATGATAGATTTTTACATTTAACTTTTCTGGAAGTGTCCCCATTTTCAATCACAAGTTTAAATTAATTAGTAATTACTTAATAATTTATGTCTATTTTTATAAAAGCCTTTTATAACTATTTTAGTATAAAATTACATAAAAGTCTAAGTTGTATATATTTTTTAATTACTTTGTATTTAAAAATTAAATATAAAGTAAAAAGTTACCTTCAGAAGGAAAAGTTAAAACATGTGTACTAAGTATGTTTCATTGTTACCTATTAGAAATAGGTACATAATTTTAAAGAAAAATAATTAAAAATTCTTTTAAAAGTATTATAAATTATTCAAATTGTTGGCAAATTATGAAACTTTGTCTATTAAGATAATTCATCAAATTCTTAATAAAAACGACCAGTCGGCTATTTTAGCAAGTTTATGTTTTTATACAATTCAATCATATGTAATGCTTCTAAGCACAAAGTAATTGTTACCAGGTACTTGCACAGCACTGTTAAAATTTTTTTTAAGAATATTAATTTTGAAAATACAGCATCAAAAGTCTTGGACTTAAAAAGAACTATTCATTTGTAGTTGTCACTTATTAAAGTTGGACTTTTTCTAATAGATGAACTTTGCAAGTATATTTCCAGCCTATCTAAAAATATCTAATACGTGCTATAGAGGGAAGTGTCATCTGATAAGAAAGGGCCTTCCAAATGCTACAAAATGAAGGTTATTCAATGGTATCACTAAATTTCAGGGAAATGTGCTTTCTTGTATATGAAAACTGACTTTGTAAACATACGGATGTTGATCTTCATGTTCTAGTACAGTGATCCTGTCCACAAATGGATAGTACTCCAAAGATTTAAGTGTCAGATGATGTAAATTACCCAATACATAGTTTTCTATATAAGAAATATTGGCCAGGTGTGGTGGCTCACGCCTGCAATCCCAGCACTTTGGGAGGCCAAGGCGGGCAGATCACCTGAGGTTGAAACCAGCCTGGCCAACATGGCAAAACCCCGTCGCTACAAAAAATACAAAAATAAGCAGGGCGCAGTGGTGAGCGCCTATAATCTCAGCTACTCGGGAGGCTGAGGCAGGAGAATGGCTTGAACCAGAAAGGCTGAGATTGCAGTGAGCCAAGATCATGCCATTGCACTCCAGCCTGGATGACAGAGCGAGACTTTGTCTCAAAAAAAAAAGAAAAAAAAAAAAGAAAAGGAAATATGTATTACCCAGTGTAACTCACCTAAGTAAAGCCATATCATAGGAACACAAGCACTGCTACTACTAGACTGTGTCTCAGTCCTTAAGAAATTATTTTGTATCATCAAAGAAAGTTTCTCCTTCTTTCCCCCTGTGGGCCAAATGAATTGTAGTGGTATCCTCCCAGCCTCCTTTCTGCACACCATTCTCAATTCCTGGTGCCCCTCCTCAGGCCTGTGTGGCTCATCCCTTTCTTCTATACCTGAAAATGCACAAGGGATAAAATTCAAATCTCTCAGTGCAATTACTTTTAGCTATTTGAGCAATATAGTTGAATCTGTTCATACTAAAATGTAAACTTCTAAGACCAACCCCATCCCCAACACTGGTAGGACATTTTCATTTTGTTAAAAAATTACTTAGTTACCTCTGAAAAGTGCTTAATAAGTATGTATTCAGGAAATAAAATAAAGTGAAAAAGCTGTTTATTATGTCATGTTTTTAGACAGACAATAATGAAGAAAGTATTATCAAAGAGGTTACATTCTAGGCAGACTGTGGTGAAATTCAATCCTCTAAGCACTAGGTATTTTCATAGCTTGTCCCTTTCTCTACTTCTGAACACTAAATACAGCCAATATAAAAAAATTAGAAAAGGCTGGGTGTGGTGGCTCACACCTGCAATCCCAGCATTTTGGGAGGCCGAGGAGGGTGGATAACCTGAGGTCAGGAGTTTCAAACCAGCCTGGCTAACATGGTGATATCCCATCTCTATTAAAAATATAAAATTAGCCTGGCATGGTAGCATGTGCCGATAGTCCCAGCTACTCAGGAGGCTGAAGTAGAAGAATCTCTTGAACCAGGGAAGTGGAGGTTGCAGTGAGCTGAGATTGTGCCACTGCACTCCAGCCTGGGTGACAGAATGAGACTCTATCTCAAAAAAAAAAAAAAATTAGAAAGTTTTTTTTTGTTTGTTTGGTTTTTGTTTTTTTTAACAATGACTGTGATGGCAGCTACAGAAAAGTTTCAGATTATGGAAAAGGTGGGCAAGGAATGTGCAGATAACTATCGGTTATTTATAATTCAGGGTTTTTTTTATTTGACTTTCACTCCTCATCATTTATTTTTCTACTTCTATGTTTATTTATTTACATATTGCATTATTTGTAAAAGAGTTTAAAAGTGAAATAATGTTTCAAATAATCTTTATTTTGTTACACACAGAGAATTAGTATATATTGCCCCTAATAACAGCAAAATTGGAAATGCTGGTTTCCATGCTTTTCACTTTTTCACTTGTTTGTTGTGTTTCTGGTATTCACAATTGTTTGTAATTCCAGTGTCACATAATAACATGCTTTGCTGGACTTCTTAAAGACATGCATTAAAATAACAATTAAGTGATTTGGGTATTAATTCTTCAGTACAGAGATCTGTGCCCAGCTTTACTATTTATGCAATATTTTTACGTTAATAAAGTCACTAAAACATTAGACAGTAAGACTAGAAAAATTAACTAATGGTCCTGTAAATAGCTGCATGTACATGTGATTGGGTTCTGTCATTTGGTGAAGTTCTAAAGCTCTTCACCTGTTTTGAGGTGTTTGAAGATCTAAATCCATTAAAAGTTAAACAGGGAACTGATTGTAGATTCTAGGAGTGAGAATGGAGAAGTTTGAGTTAGCTCCCAAAATTGTTGGCAGACTTCCACCATATGTCTTTGTTATCTGCAGGAAAGAACTGCCATAATTTCTCTTAAATCTACCCAGCTAATAGGCCAGGTGCGATGTCTCATGTCTGTAATCCCAGCACTTTTGGAGGCCTAGGTGGGTGAATTACCTGAGACTAGGAGTTCAAGACCAGCCTGGCCAACATGGTGAAACCCCATTTCTATTAAAAATACAAAAATTAGCCAGGTGTGGTGGCGCATGCCTATAATCCCAGCTACTCAGGAGGATGAGGCGGGAGAATAACTTGAACCCAGGAGGTTGGAGGTTGCAGTGAGCCAAGATCACACCTTTGCACTCCAGTCTGGGCAACAAGAGCAAAACTCCATGTTAAAAAACAAACAAACAAACAAACACAAAACAACAGCTACCCAGCCAACATATGCTCTCTATGCTTTGTCTACTTGATTCTTAGGCATGTACTTTTTATTCCAACTTGGCAAATAATTAATCAATAATTAATATATTAATAATTAAATTGAATAATCAATAATTAAATAATAATCAATAATTAAAAGAGTAATTTTAGGAAGTTACCTAGTAGGCAAAAGTAAAACAAGAAAAAACATGGTGCTTGGTACTAAGTCCTCTTGAAGATTTGTGGTTTCATATTTCAGATATTATTTAGCTATTTTATGCTCTCTGCCTGTATATTTACATTTTTAAATCCCATTGTGTAATTTTTGTTATTTGTAAACTCTAGTTATTTAATTATGTTCCACTTTGTTTCACGAAACTTTTGAAAATGACTTCTCTTCTGTACTATTCCCAAATGAGAGCAGAAGTCAAATAAAGATGTATTACTCTTTAATTCCATGAAAACATTCAGGGATATACTAAATTAATGTTTTAAATTCTCAATTGGAATGATAATTATATTAGGCACAAAAATTATTTACATTTTATGTTTAAGTTTAGATTACAAAAACTATATTTCTTTGAAAGATTTTAATATTTTGGGCTCATCTGTTTCACACTTACCAAATTAGGAAATGACCCTTGGGCTTTGTTATTTAATAAATATACCGAACAACATTTTGTGATGGCTTCTGCAAAATACCACCATGTAGCCTATTGAAGTTAGAAAGGTTACAAGCTCTTATTGGCAAGATCAGCAGGCACAGATACGCATAGGTAAGACAGACCTGTACCTTTAAGATCACTGAGACTGATTCACCTTGTGGATTGTCTTTAACTAGTTTTACTGTGAAACAATTACCTTCCCATGAGAGTTACATCACTTGTAATTAAATAACCTAACAGAATTTTCATAAGCTAAAGATGCTATTTGCTAAATAAGCATTTTTTAAACTATCTTCTTTCCACATTTAAGTCATGGAAGTTTTGTCTCCTATGTAGACTAAATCATGAAAGAATAGTAAAACAACATTAATCAACATCACTAATATTCTTACTTGACAGATGCTCAGTTTCATCTAGACATCATTTCTTTTTCAAAAATTTTACACACAATTTCATACTAATTATCCTGCCTATTTTAGTTGAGTGATGTAATGGCACATTATTTTAAGCGTCAAAGCTCAATCCAATAATCACAAATAGAATTAAAATTCACAATAAAATAAAGCAAAAAATCTAGTGCGTTGGAACAGTTTCTATTTTAAGAGAAACTTTCTTTAATAATTTTCTTCAATAACTTTAGAAGTATACATGTCAAATTGTTGTTAAATATATGGTTATGTCTTCAGAAAACTTACTGCTCAAAAGAAAATTCTACATATGCACTTTGTAAACTGTAAACCAGAATACCTTTGATATTGTTATTATTGTGATTTATATTTGTAAAATTGAATACTATCTCAGTCTACTTTAAAATATAGAGTTTTCTAACAAAATAATGGCTAGTGTTTATGAGCAACTACTATATGTTAAACTCTGTGTGTAGTGATTTCACTTAACTCTTTCAACCGTTAGTGGTAGGTACTCCTATCCCCATTTTACAGATGAATTTTTAAAAAATGATGGTAGGACAGGCTTAACTAAATGTCTAAGGTCATACACCTAATTAGGAGAGCTACAAGCCAGCCTAGGTCTGTCTCTGAGGTATCAAGATACGTGTGTGTGTGCGTGTGTGTGTGTGTGTGTGTGAAAAGCATACTAGAGAAGATCAATGTAAACTTTCTTAAATAGAAAAAGACCCATGTAATTCTTTCTCAGCAGCATTTTCTATGTTGAAAGTGAGTCTAAGGAAAGAGGTAACTCTTTGAATTTCTTTGTTGTTTCATAATATGAAGCAAAGAAGTGATAGCATTTTAGTGTTGACTCAAACTTGCAGAAACTGAAAAACTTTTAGTAGTACAATTTTTATTTTGGCTTTAATAAGAATTCATAGTTTTTGACTGATATATGCAATTCTAATAGTTTACATTTTAAGTGTCTAAGTTTTGATAAATCCTGGTCATTAATTTTACTTCTGTTCTAAACTTAAGCTGTCTTTGCAAACAATGGCAAAAATTTGTGAATCCAAAATACATGTTCTACATGTAAAATGAAGTTGGAGATACTTAATGCTCATGTTCTTGTGATAACAAATCAAAACTAATTCAGTGTGTTTGTATACTAAACAAATGATGAATCTTTACTTCCAGATATTCTTCATTTTTCTTTAGACGCAAGGAGATTTTTGTCATCCAGTAAGTTACCGTGGCAATGCAGAACTCTGCTGTGATTATTTTAATCTTGTCAGGTGGTGTGCTCTATATTTTAAAATACACAATACTGAACATCTTATTGTTTAATGTGCTATTTTTCCAAAGCTACCCCAAAAAGCTATACTTTCTACTAACAATGTGACCTTTATAATATTGCATGCTATTGATAATGGTAAACTTAATCTTATCAAAATGCACATTGACTCATAATGTGCATATCCTGAGAATTTGCTGTGTTCCCATGTTATGTTAGGATTGATTTTGAATTAAGTTTTCACTTAGATTTCTGTCCAGGCTTCTTGTTCTGTTATTAACATGACACAAGAGCTGAGTTCTACGTCTGGAGGGTGGAGACAATGTTTACATTTCATACAAGCTCATTTCTGCAACTGTAGGTGGTTAACCTGTAAGGACCAAAACAATGACATTTCTTGTTCTCTGACTCTCTGGTGCATACACAGAATGGCATATTTCATGGAAACTTTATTTCTGCACCGTCAGTCGGGAGCCAACTGTGCATGCTTTCAGGCACTCCCTTGATACTCAGAAATGCCATCTATATCCTGGCACAAACATTTTTGGATACATTCTGAGAGTACCGTAGCAGAATATCAGCACTAGCAGGGACCCCAGTAACTGATTGAGTGCCCCAAACATAACAAATCTCTTCTTGCAAAGAATGTGGATGAAGGAATATAAAGGGAGGCAGGGAATTAAAAAGGTATTTGATTTCAAAATCACACAATTTACTAAAGAAGAGTCTGTCTTCATGAGCTATAAGGCTGAATGGGGCCAAGGCTCCTGATATTCTAGTCAACCATGAATAGTACTCAGCATTATTAAAATAGAGGAAGCTCATTCTATTTCTACTCTAATCACATTTAGCATTTGGGAATAAGTAACCTTGTTTTTAACTTCAGATTAACTAGTTATCAAGTTCCCATTGACAGAATTAAGATACTTTTATGAAAATACATTTCCTTCAGAGGACCTGCTTGATGGGATTCAAACATTTGTCTAAGTAACACTGTTAAACTAAATATTTAATTGATCACATTACACATAAAATATCAATTTTTAACTAGCACTCAAAGTTAAACTCTGGCCATTCCAGACTTAGAGGCAATTTGGTTGAGCTACTCTGCTGAACGTCTTTCTTCATCTTCATAAAATATCCTTTACCTATTTCCTCCTCCTCCTCTTCCTCCTCCTCCTCCTTCTCCTCCTCCTCCTCTTCTCTTCTTCTTCTTCTTTTCTTCTTCCTCTTCCTCTCCTTCTCCCTCTCCCTCTCCCTCTCCTTCTCCCTCTCCCTCTCCTTCTCCTTCTCCTTCTCCTTCTTCTTCTTTTCTTCTTCTTCTTCTTCCTTTCTCCTTCCTCCCTGCTTTCCTCATTGACTCCCTCCCTTCCTTCCTTTCCCGCTTTCTTGCTTTATGCTATTAATATCTCAGAGAAAAAGTGCCTTCATTTTTGCAGAATCTTCACTGTAACACCAATTTTCTTTCCTATAATCAGTGAATAGTACCCTGCTCAGTCAGAGCCCTTACCCTGACAGAGCTAAACTTAGTCATTTGCTTTAGTCAGAACCTTTATAGAACACGTCTACATACATCATATATTTAAAGTATATCTGTCTTGTTCCAAATCTAGTTTTCTGAGGCTGCTTCTAACATCTAACAGAGAAATGTTATTACCTGCCTGCCATGCTGGCTAATAGGGAGTAAGGCCTTCTTTTCAGCTTGTGTAATGTCTTCTGTCTCCTATTCATTGAATCCGTGTTGAGAGCCCCATTCATCTCTTCACACAGCTTTGATCAGTCTCTTTCTCCTCTCAGTCTACAACTTCTACCCCTTGCCCTGATGTAGGCAAACAATTCCATGGTTTTCATTTAGAATACCTGACTGACAAAAGAAGACTTCTGGCAACAACTTTTCTTCAAATGTGCTAATGTGGAAAGGCTTAGCAATAAGGAAAACTCAACTTTTGCCACACTGGGGATCATACCTCTCAGCTGTTTGACATCAGGAAGAATGTTGCATTCACTTCTCATCTAAAAGGTTATTTCATCTTGTAAATAAAAATAAATAACAATTGGGTATCACTCAAATGCTAGGCACTGTTTTAGACACTGGGAATAGTATGACCAGAAAGGAAGAGACATTGCCTCCAAAGGGCTATCTTTCAAATGTAATGTTCCTTTTAAACTGATTTGTCCTACACATATAAGGAGACATGTTGAGAAAGTAATACATATCATTTGCTATTGTTTTTCTGATTTAAGAAGTATTATATGGCCAGGTGCAGTGTCTCATGCCTGTAATCCCAGCACTTCAGGAGGCTGAGGTGGGTGGATCCCCTGAGGTCAGGAGTTTGAGACCATCCAGGCCAACATGGAGAAACCCTGTCTCTACTGAAAATACAAATATTAGCCGGACATAGTGGCAGGTGCCTGTAATCCCAGTTACTTGGGAGGCTGAGGTGGGAGAATCACCTGAACCCAGGAGACAGAGATTTTGCAGTGAGCTGAGATTGTACCATTGCACTCCAGCCTGGGTAACAAGAACGAAACTCCATCTCAAAAAAAAAAAAAGAGCAAGACTCCGTCTCGAGAAAAAAAATTCTATTACTCACTTGTTCAAATGGCATGTTTCTCTTATAAAGTTATAAAGTTTTAGAATCAGCTGTATAGTACCAACCATGGATTAGGATATTTTAAATTTATATTGAATTTATATTGGGCACTGCACAAACATCAATGATTTGGTAAAAGAATAAAGAAGGATGTGAAAGATTACTTTCAAACCCAAAATAAAGAAAAATAATAGGAAATAACAAAAATTAAGGCATCTTTAAAAGCATTAAAGTAGATGTTTTGGATAATTGATAGATAATTGTAGATGTAGAAGTAATTTATGATTCATCAGTGACTTGATGAAATACATAAAATGAAAGCTCACAGTAGCATGCAAAACTTGGAAATATTAATATTTTACCAGAGAGCTAGATTCTTCAAAAATGTAATCTACCAGAGAGCTACATTCTTCACAGATTTAATCTAAGTAGCAAGTACAAGCTATGGGATACAAATACATATTTTTACATCAATCAACAAATTTGAGATTTTTTTTTATTTTTAACCTAACATCACTGGGAAGTAGAAATAAAAGGTTCTCAGTTTGTCCCATGCCACTGGTAGTGCTGGTTGAAGGTGCTCAGCTATAGGCTATCATCTGTAGCTCTCTATTAGGACTGTATTTTAATTCCCTGTAGATTTCAACTAATTGACCTTGAGGGAAAGCTGAGTCTCTGTGACAATATGGTCTTCAATCACCACTGCCAACATAAATAAATGCTTCCTTTCTAGATCCATCAAGAGTAATCTGAGTGGAATTTAAGTTTTTGATAGGCTTTAAAGAAATGAGTCCAGACATGAAATAAGACCCTTTTCAACCAAAATATGTAGGATTTAAGACAGTTAAGATTCATGTAATAAAGTGTTTAACCCTTTCTGTTGGAAATTAGTCAGTTATCTTATTGAAATCTGGACAGTTCCCAAATTGATTTATTCAGTAATGAACTGAATATAGTCTGACAATAACCTTCACTCTCATAAGTGAATGAGAATATCTTACAGTCTAAAAATGTTTTCCATTTAACAGTGTTTTTAAAAGTGTTAAAAATGTTGATAGAAGATTTTTTATTTAAGTTTGTTTGAGTAGCTCCATGGATCACTTCATTTGAAACTAGCACTACTGAAATACGTTACTGATTTTCATGCACATCAATTTCTGTGAGGTTTTGATGCTAATTTAATCAAACAGTTTTTATCATTAGGAATTTAACTATACCTCTTCAGTGATAAGTTAGTGCATTTTCCTTACAGTATGTCCCATTTTCTTTTCTAATTCTCTGTATAAATTATTTAAATTCATATTTTGTTCTATATAAACATTAAAATTTAAAACTTCAAAGAAAAATACAATTTAGAATGCAGCCAATACCTAAGGGATAAATACACCTATACAACATGAGACTAAGAACCAAAGCAATGATAAGCATACTACAGACAACAATGAAGAAGGAAATATCTAATTTTTATTTGAAATAGGTAATTTATCTCAAAATATCTTCTCAATTTGAGCATTCCTGATTAGGTATTTCAAGATTTCAACTCACAAATGATTGTGACTTAAGTACAGACTAGAAATTACATAAAAACGGGACCACGAGAAGCCTTATTTCTTATGTTATATAAACATAAATGTGAAGAACAGATTCTACAAAGTGATTAGGTTTAGATAAAAAAGAGTGATACAGAAGAAAATCAAACCAAAACAGATTCCATCTCTTTTTCTTAAAGTGTGTGCCTATTTATCAATTACTTGAGTACACAAGAGCAATTTTATTGTTCATTTCTCTAACTTTCTAACAAAGTGCACCTGTTAATTTATAATGTTAGGTGATCTAATATGGCTTTTGCTTAGACTCATGTGCTTTTTGTTGATGAATCTATTGATCATATATATTTAAAGCTTTGAGTTAGGATCTCTTGAGAATTCTCAGTTTCTTAATAATTTAGTGGGAAAATGTATTCAATTCAGATATTCTCTCACAATAAAACCAAAATATTCATATTTTGCTTTCTGTGTATCTTAATCTGAATTCACCCACAATTTTACATTTAACATGATTTATTTAATGTTTACTATGAATAATGTTATGAGGGACATCTAGTAAGCCAAGTGTTAATCCTGCCCCAACCCTCAAGTATATATGAACCCAAATGCTTGTATCCTTAATTCAGGGACTTATATTGTCATAATATAACATAGAAGATGATTTGTCCTTGGAAATTTGATTTTACAGAGAAAGGAAATTGTTTTTTAGAAGAACAGAGTAAGATCAATAGGATAGTTAACATTTGAATCAGGTATTACAGAATAAGTAAAATTTCTGTTGTAGGAAGAATGTCTGGAATGGTATAAAATTGAGGGGAAGGGATACCAAGAGAATATCTGGACTGCACATAGGATGTATGAAGGGGAGTTACAAGGAATAATGTCAGAAATGTAGGCATGGTTAGAAATTTTTTGCATAATTATATGAAAACTGAATTATTATGGTCATTGTATTAGATACTTGTTTGGAATCTTGAATTGAGAACTAGAAATCCAGACTTGGATTGAAAATCTAGATATTCATGACCACTATATTTTAGCAAAATATAGTTTATCCATCTTTGAGCACAGTAAAGAGAATATTCTTTTGGAAATAATGGAAAAAATCCCTTCCTTATACCAGTATCAATTGTAGAACAATATGGATAGGAACAGCTTGAGTTAAACAAAATAAACTAGAAATAGTAATTATCATACTAATGATAGTAACCAATACTTACATATTGCTTACTAAAGCCAGAGACCTCAAAATCTTTTTACATATGTGAACTTAATTTACATGTATTTTCCAAACTAGGAAACTAGGGCACAGAAAAATTAAGTCTTGTACATGATAACATAACTAGTAATTGTTGGAGCAGGTATTTGAAACCAATACTGGCATCAGATTTAAAATAAGGCAAGAATTCACAAATATCCACCCAAACCCAATATAGCCAGTTATGGTTTAAAACTATCTTTAGGTGGACATCACAAAACACATATCATTATTATCCCTCTTGAGGGGTGAGGGAGCTGAGGTATTTATTCACCAACTCTGGTTAGTTATTGGTTGACGGATGTTTCTGGGGACTCTCCAATGCTTCCAGCCTGCACGCAGGAGACACTCAGGGGAGAGTGGCAGGTGCTTGTAGTAGCAAACCATCTCCTTGCATGGGAATGTTGAGTACTTAGACGATGTGGGTCAGGCACCAATGGTATCTGTACAAACGTTTAAAAATGTGAGTTTCACAGCACTTAATAAATTTGCAATGATGTGTTTCTTCAAATATATATATATAGTTAGGGAGAGATTTTTAAATGCAAAATGAATTAAGAATAGTGAAACAAAAGCAACTTTTGGTAGAAATTTTCACTAAAAAGACATGGATTTAAAACAAAAAATATATATTTATTCAATTAATCATAACTCTGAATGAAGAATGAAAATAATTAATATCTCTTTTAGATTCTAGTTCACCCAGTAGAAATACTTTTTTTTTTAGTACCAGCTCTATTAATCCTCTAGGAAAAAGGAATCTCTACACTATAGGATGGCAGTCTCATTGTCCTTTTATAGGTGGACCACGAGCCTGTCACTAAATCAGATATAGTGTGCTTAAATTTTATGAATCACAGTGGAATATTATTTTCTGTTGTTGTGAAAGTTATATCCACACAGCTGAAGAGTTTCTGTGTCCATGTGGTGGCAGGAAAATAGATCTTGTTAATCAAAGCATCTCAGTCATTTATATCTTAAGTTCAGTTAATCAGAATTTGCCCAAAACAACCCTCTGTTCTTTCCTATTTCTGAAGAAAAAGATAGCATTGGAGAACTGGGCAACAAGTTATCTTAAGTGAGCTAGATAGTATGTGTGGTTGTAGCCCATAGTTGTCTTTCTTTCTTGCTGGTCTCTGCTGAGGGGTAATTACTTTCAACAAAGATTGATTGTTGCTTCAGTCCCCACTGCATCCATTACTATGTCAGACATATTTCCAGGGCCTCCAATATTCAGACATTCTATTTTCGCTTCCCCAAATCAAGGATTCTTCTCATTTGATAGCCCTTTCAGCCATCTCCATATCCATCTAGAGTCAGGAATTCTTTCTTGCTTTCTTTAAATCACTCTTAAGCTTATTCACCAAGACTCTTTGTTAACCACTGCTACTTTGTCACTTAGATGCCCTGTTTGGTAATGGGATAGTCTACCACCTTATGTTTACCCTGAGAAGCTAGAAGATACAATATCTGCTTCTGCTTGGGGGCACTCAACATTAATTGAGAATTCTATCATTCTGCTTTGTTTCACCTGCTTCAGCACTCCCATATATTTCAACAATTCCGGTATTGTAATGAAATATACTTCCTTTTAACTCATGTTTCCTTCATCGAATACACCTCTTTCTGACCATTTTTATATGTATTATGCTATGTTTTTCAATCTAATTATTTTCTTTTGTTCATTCTTCAAAAAACATAACTTCTTATAAAAATTCTTCAAAGAATATAGTAAAATCCTTAATATTATTTTAAACTTAAAACTTTGAAAAAGTCATATGTTCTTTACTTCCTTTCATTATATTTTGTGCCTTTTGTGTTTTTTGCAGTGCTAATTTGTTGTGCATGACATAAGTGTTATTAATGATACACACATCTCTAAGTTTGTGCGTGTTGTGTAATCTATTTAGTTGTTAAAAAAATATTTGTTTTTTCAATGTATAAATAATTTGGCCAATGATTTGTCACAAAAAATAGGTCTAAAATATGGAAATAGTTACAATTTGTTGTTTTTGTGTATTTATCCAAATTCACTCATTAAACAATACTGAGGCAATGTGATGTCACTTTTCATGGATTCACTCTGTCTGGTTCAGCACTTTCTATAGATAGAGGAAATGTTTTTAAAATCCGCATTAACTCTTTTAGACCACTAAATACTATGCAATATATTAAAAAGTGACCTATTTTTAATGTGGTATCCTAAGTGCCCAACATTTTCAGGCATTTATGATGACATTTATAATAACAATAATACCTTTTTGGCTGGAGGAAGAAGCTAAATTATTTGCTATGTTTGAATCCAAATAGTATAATTTCAAAAAAATTAAAGGAAATTTAAAATAATGATCACATATTAAAGGCATAGCACATTTAAATTATTTATTTATTGTAATTTTCTGATTTTAATCTACACTTCTTTCAGAATTTGCTGTCCACTCTGACTCACAATGCATTTAACACAATCTCTATTGCAGGTTACTTAGTTATAGAAAATCCATCAAGTAAGTTTGTTAATATTTTTTCTTCTTTTTGAACATTAAAGTTAGATGTACTGACTCAGTAGAACCTTAATGTGTGACTCACTCTTTGTATGTTTGCTGGAAAAACCTCCAAGCTGGATATAAATCATAAAAGCATGACTAATTGCATGGTAACTGGAGAAATGCTTTCTCTCTCTCTGGGGTGAAGCCTGCATGTCTGTATTTTAGCTTGGGAAGTAATACGGGGATATTTAAACTCCTCAGGGTTTAAAAACCATGTCATTATGAGAATGAGGTCACTGCAATATTTTATATCTTCTAAAACCTTGTAATGTATAAAATGTTTTCTGTCTGACAAAGAGGTATTATGTGCTTTAGGATTCAGTGATAACTTTATGCTCTTACATTTACTTGAAAAACTTTCTTCATTAAAGTGCTAAATCCTTCATTTAATGTCACTAAAATATTGAAGGAATTTTGTACCATGAATACAAAGAAAGTGAGCTTAAAGAGGAAAGGTTAACTTTATAAATATAACAGAGTGACTTTAAAGGGCTGTGTTATTTGTGATTTTCGAGAGGTCCATTGTTCTTTAACTTGTTAACAGTGAAGCCAGTGCCAATGTTAAAGCGAACAAATACAATCTAACATGACCCCATTTTACACCTTTCTTTACTTGGAGGCCAATAAGCAAGAAATCCTTCCTGCAACATGTTGAAGAGCTTTGCACAAACAACAACCTAAAGTTTCAAGAAGAATTTTCGGTATGTTACTAGCAGTTGTCACAACATTGCAAGACCTCCAGTCGTTTCATGTGTCACATTTCATGTCCATTTTAAGCATGCAAGGCCATGAAGGACTCTGGCCTTGATAATCAATACCCAATTACCAGGTTGATTGTTTTGATAGTAATGTTACACTGGGCAGCCTATAGTGCAACCTAATCAGAATTATTCACCTACTGTGTCAGGAAAGGTGCTCTTCTTCAGACCTCCCCTGTATTGGCAGCATGACCTTGTCTCTTCTTTGCTCTTTCATCCAGATGTAGGTGCAAATATAGAATGATGTATTCATTCCTTTTTGTTTGTACTTAAGGTTTAGGTCAGACTATACATGCAGTTTTATATTTAAGTAATTATTTTACATTTAGATACTAAATTATTTCATTTTATATTTACCCACTTGGTTTACATGTGTGATATAGATGAATGTGAGACCAGAACTTGATGCTTCCAGAAACTATAAATAAAAATTATTTCTAGAACTGTCCAAAAATTAAGAAAAAAAACAGAGAAGTAATGTCCATGTTTTATAGGGACCTTTTAAATATTACTATGGAATAAATGCTGTATCATATAGTGAAAATATATAAAATTAAAAATTTGTCACTTTAAATCTACTTAAAAGTTGGGAATAGTTTTATTGTTTTTAACATTATGTATATCTATATAATTGAAATTATTTAAAAACATAAGGTGATGTAAAATCTGCAAGCTACTTTAAGACTTATAAGTATCTTTTCTAACTTAGATGATTTTTTTAAAAAAAGACAGACTTCTAAATACCACCAAAAAACATTATTTCTATTTTTTTTCCATGAACTTCCCAGTGTGTGAACTTCTGACACAAAGAATAAAACAATCAGTTTAAATAATTCAGAATTATAATATTTCAGTCTCTTAGGGAATAATAACAAAAATGAGAAAAGATTAATTGCATTTCCTGCGGCCTTTTGGTTATGCTTCTTAAGTAATATTTGTCTGGACTTAACAAAATCAATGGTGCCGTAAAATTATTCCTAGCATTTAGACAGCAAGAACTCTCAATTTTTCAGGAGCCAAAGTGTAATTTTACTAGAATAAGAGCGAATATAATTACATTATGCATGACCAAGTAGATAAAACGTTTTATTAGCAATAACAGTTTCACATATACTACATGAGAAAGTTTCTACTTTAACTTTTTTGAAGACCATAGTTTTAAGAAGAATTTTTTTAAAATTGTATTTTTCTCTAATGCTTTATTGAGAATTTTTAAATGAAAATTATTAAATTACTATGTTCTAATAAACACATTTTTGATGCATATATGTGATAAACATTTTAACTTAGGACATATTCACTGACACCTTAAATATGTATAAGTTCCTACTATATAATAGGTATTGTATCTGGCACATTGATATATTAATTCAACACTTACCAGCTAAGTGACTTTGGGCAAATTACTTAAACTCACTATGCCTCAATATCTTCGTTTGTAAAATGATAATATCTGCTTTATTAAATTAGGACTATAAAATGATTGAATATAAGCAATACTAAGAACAGTAGCTGGCACAAGTATTACCTATTATGATGATAAATTTCTACCATGAAGAAGTTCATATTACGGTAAGAACTGCAGATGTGGATAAAAATTGCAAATATACTGTATCATGATGAAGATAGGCATAAAGATTGAGGATAAAATCTGTTTGTATATTAACCAGAAAAGACTTCATAAAAAAGGTGGCTTTTGAGATAACCTTTAGGCTGAGCAGAAATCCAATGAGAAGGTAAGGGAAAAAAGGTGTTCCAGAGGGAAGAAAAGGATAAGAATGCAAAAGCAGTCTAACTCATCTGTGGTCCCACTAAAAAGAGAGGAAACAACAGGAGAAAGAGCTAAATAGGGAGATCTGTGGCCTTGTGCACCCTGATAAGCATAAGACTGCGCAGTATACCATTACCATCCAATCAACCTGGTGTTTGAGCACTGCTTACCAAAGCCAGAGCTGCTTAAGTCTAAAAATGGAAACTTTTATGTGAAATAATTATAAAATATAAGTGCTCTTTTAGTTCATTTAAACTCACCTTTTTTCTCCCTTCTTTATGTATTTCCAAAACTTTGACACAAGGAAGCTCTTCTAGGACACCTTATTGGGTTAAAAAATTGTTTTTTAAGCCTTTGGTGCCAACATGTCAGAATTCAGATCTTATACCATTCCTGTCCCTTAATACATGCCCACATGTAAACAATTGTCCAGATTTTATTTTTGAGGAAAAATAAGGAAGGGAAATTTATCCAATTAAAGAAATAATTTATGTTGATGTTGAAAAATTGCTAAAACACACATTGTTAGTGCTTTTTATGGAATTTGGTAAGTTGAGATTTCTAAAATGGAAAACTGTAAATTTCACAAATGTAAATTTTAAGCTTAACAAAATAATAAACATATTGTCTTATAGCAGACTTTTTAATGATGCTTGCTTTGCCAAGAGCAAGGTAGATGGATAATATCATAATTTTTCATCAAATGCCAATAATAGATCTTCTTGACCCTTCATCTGCATCTGATAATTCTTCATCACACCTTTGCATTCCATTATTGATTTAACAATGCCTACTGAGAACAGGAATTGACCTCTGGCATCTTCTCAAACTGACCAATGTTGTACCAATTAATAGGCATGAAATCACACTGCCTGAGGAGAAAAAACAAAAAATAAATCATTGAAATCCCTCTTCCTCCTAAGTAGACATTAAAATATTAAACATTAGTGTGTACCCAATGACACATTCATAACATATGGAAAATGGTCACTAACATGATTGCCACAGCTTAAGCCTTCCCAAAGTGCAAAGAAATTATCTCAGGAAGGCCAATAGCCCAACTGACCAACTTCAGGATATTTGTGGTGAAAGCTTAAACTCATTACTGTTAACTTGACCTTGTTTCCACAGTTACGATAGGTGCTTTTAAATGAATTATTTTTAAGGTTTAGAACAAATAACTCTCTTTTAATTAGTAAAATTTCTTGTTTACCTCTGTTAAATGTAAATTTTGCAATGACTTTATTTTACAGGAATTACCAAAATTTCTTCAGGATCTTTCTTCAACTGATGCTGATCTGCCTTGGAATAGAGCAAAAAACCGCTTCCCAAACATAAAACCATGTATGTACACTTGTTGGTTTTGGTTTCAATAGGAAATATTTTTGAATGACTACCATCTTAACTTTTTATGTTGTTGTTTCCTTAATATGTTTTATTTTATATTAATTGAATTATAATAATGTATTCTATTGGCAGCGACTATCAAATTATATTTCTTTCACTTTGTTCATATTTATTTAAAGTTAGTATACCTGGTTTTCAGTTTGTTCACACAAGTTCATTTATGCAGGTGCAAGAAACTGTAGACCTAATGGTTTCTTAGCTTTGTAATTTAACCCAAGTAACCTGTTTAACATCTTCCTACAGACCTAGCATCAAATGCAAAGAGAAAATTTACACTTAGTTTTGTGCATTAGTTTCCCTTAAGAGCATAGCAGTGTTTCCTATGGAACATAAAATAATGCATTGTAAAATATTCATTGACGTTCAGAGTAAATGTGCACTTACATGAATTCGTTTTACAGATGAAGCAGGATTGTGCTTCACCGTAGTAAACACAGCTTCATTTTTCTTTTTTTTTATTTGTGGAGGGGAACCAAAACTGCCCATTTTTTGGGGGGGGAACTGAAACTGCCCAACATTTTTCAATCAATAAGAAAAGAAAGTATTATTTCTTAAAGAATTAACACGCTGGGCACGGTGGCTCACGCCTGTAATCCCAGCACTTTGGGAGGCCGAGGAGGTTGAATCACGAGGTCAAGAGATCGAGACTATCCCGGTCAGCATGGTGAAACCCTGTCTCTACTAAAAATACAAAAAATTAGCTGGGCGTGGTGGCACGTGCCTGTAATCCCAGCTACTCAGGAGGCTGAGGGAGGAGAATTGCCTGAACCCAGGAGGCGGAGGTTGCGGTGAGCTGAGATCGCGCCATTGCACTCCAGCCTGGGTAACAAGAGCGAAACTCCATCTCAAAAAAAAAAAAAAAAAAAAAAAAAGAAATTAAAAAAAAGAATTAACAGTGATGTGAAAGGAAAATATGACTTTTTCTGTTACTAATAGGTATATGTTTAATATTATATTTTTGAACAGGTATCCCAATTATCAGTATTCTGATTCAATACATTTTACACTATGAAATTAAAATGTAATACTGTAATGTCCTGAAACATGGTTTCAAAGTCTAGAGTTTTAAAATGTTCCCAGTTTTAAAGATAATATGCACCTGCATGTATATATTTTTTTCTATGCCTTTTAAAATGTATATGGGGGAAATTGCTATAACTCTTAAAACTTGAGCTCTTCTTTCCAAAAAGACATAGACCTAGAGAAGGACGTAATCACAGAGAGTCAAATTGTAAAGGACATGCATAGGAAGAAACAGACCAAATTCTGATATTATGGAACTAGAGAACAACTTATGAAGTTCATGAAGGAAACAAATTTAAGAAAACTGATATGGGGGTAGTAATCTAATAGAATCTGTTAATTTCTAGGAACTGGAATAGGATGAAGATACAAATAGCTTTAACCACCTAAATCCTTTCTGCAATGAAACAAATCATAAGTAAATGATTTTAAGAGCAAGATGACAAATAAGATTTTGTTTTAGGAAATAAACATTCATAATTCTCTCCCTCCCTCCCTCCCTCCCTCCCTCCCTTCCTTCCTTCCTTCTCTCCCTCCCTCCATCTTTCTCTCCTCTTTCTTTTTCTCTTTTCTTTCTTTCCTTCTTTCTTTTTTCTCTTTCTTTCTTTCTCTCCCCCCTCCCCTCATCCTCTTCCCTCCTCCCCTCTCCCCCCCCCGTCCCCTTCCTCCTCCCCTCCCGCTCCCCTTCCTCCTCCCCTCCCCCTTCCCCTTTGCCCTCCCCTCCCCTCTTTCCCTTTGCCCCCCCTTCTCCTTCCCCTCCTTTCTTTCCTTTCTTCCTTTCTTTCTTTTTGGAGTTTTGCTTTTATTGCCCAGGCTGGAGTGCAGTGGCAAAATCTCGGCTCACTGCAACTTCCACCTCCTGAGTTCAAGCAATTCTCCAGTCTCAGCCTCCCAAGTAGCTGGGATTACAGGCACGTGCCACCATGCCTGGCTAATTTTGTATTCTTAGTAGAGACAGGGTTTCACCATGTTTGCCAGGCTGGTTAAATTTCGAAGACCAGAACCTTTTATTCTTCCTTTTAGAGAGTTAACCTAGATTGGGTACAATGTAAGTTTAAAAGTCATGGATATTCCCCCCCCCGCTTTTTTTTTTTTTGAGACGGAGTCTTACTATGTCGCCAGGCTGGAGTGCAGTGGCACGATCTCAGCTCACTGCAACCTCCTGAATAGCTGAGACTACAGGTGTGCGCCACCACACCTGGCTAATTTTTTGTATTTCAGTAGAGACGGGGTTTAACTATGACCAGGATGGTCTCGATCTCCTGACCTTATGATCTGCCGCCTCGGCCTCCCAAAGTGCTGGGATTACAGGCCTGAGCCACCGTGTCCAACCCCATTCCCATGTTTTTATATTTATCTGCACCTAAATTTAATCCAAACTGCTTCATGCTTATTTGGTGGTATTCTATGAAAAGAAATAATATAATCTGATTAAAGGACAGTTACTGTGGAATACTTAGTATTTTTTCCATTGCATAGAATTAATGTATAATATATCAGTATGTATAAAGTAATTCAAATACGTCTTACTTATTTCCAAGGAGTGTCTAATTTTAAATATGTAAAATTTGATATATTAGAAAGTTTTTTTACAGTGTGATTTTTCAATCGTTTATTAAGATGTCAGTCCATTATTATCTGGGTTCCCTTTATGACTACAAGAAATGTTAAACAATTTTAATGTATTACAAATAGGATGAGAAGAGAATAAGAGTGGTTGATGGAACTAAACAATCTTAAAATAATAAAAGGGACTGAGGAGTATGACTACCCCAATTTTCCATATTCAAATTAATAAGATTTCCTGGGTTACAAACCTGTTTCCCCACTAACTACATTAGTGACTCTGAACATATTATTCAGTGGTCTATACCCCATAAGAGTATTGTAAAAATTAGATGAAATAAGGCTGTCGATCACTTTGTCCAGTACTGGAACACAGGAAATACTCAACATATTAGTTCTTATCTCACTGGTTAGTAGATCACTTCCTTTTAAGAGCTGCTAACTTTCTGGGTGAATAAGATTAATTCATAGGCATTTAGGCTACTGTTTGGAGACAATAAGCCCAAATCTCTAGCCTGGGTTAGAAACCAAGCTGTAAACTCACAGCCACATCTATTCCATTGGCAAGTACACCTTTCTCTCTCTCTCTCTCTCTCTCTCTCTCTCTCTCTCACACACACACACACACACACATGCACACACACACTAGAAACAAGCAAATAAGATGTTTAAACTAAGTAGATTCTCCTATTGTGCTTGCAGAGAATGCATAAAGCTGAAGAAAATTTATTTTCCCTATAGAGATTGAATTCATTTTAATAGAATTTGAATTTTAGCTTGAGCCACCTAAATTAAGTGTATTGTTTCTCTCCCCTGAGTAATGCAGAAAGTAGAATGCCAAATATCACAGTAGGTTTTAGATGACATAAGCTTATAACACTTTTAAGATACTGAAGTTCGGAACAAATACTTGCAGAAGAGTTTCCAAATCTCCATTTGGCAGACAACTATGACCTTCGGAAATATTCCAATACCAGGAAGAAAAGCTTAGCTTGTTGTTGACTCAGATAATTATAATGAGGTATATCTAGTGAATGGAAGCATAATGATTCTCTTCCTTAGTTACAGGACTAGTTACAATGTCATTAAAATAAATCATATAAAATTCCATAACTTTAGGACATAAATCATTTGCAGAAATGTGTTTAATCATTCCCATTTCTAACCGTAACCACAAGGGGCAAGCAATTGTAATTACTAACAATACAACTAATTCATTTTAACAAATTATATGTTTAAGTTTTAAGAACCCAAGAACATGTATTGAGTGCCTATTATAAGCTTTCATGTAAATTTTCTTCAAGAGGGTTATACAAAATCTATGTTATAATGACTTCTTATAGCTGAGGTAACCAAGGAACAGAGAAGCTAAGCAATTTACCCAGGGCCAAATGTATGGTAAGCAGATCATCTGGATTTCAGACCCAATCCTTTTCACCCATTTTTCCTCCTTGAAAACAAACAAAAACCTGTCAAAACAATTAGTAGTGGATATTTCATGTCATTTCCATGCTTAGTTAAAATTATTACTGGCCGTTTCAATTATAATATCAACTTGGTACTTTCTCAGGAAAAAATAATTTCTGACATTTTTCTTTGATGAAAAGTAAAGAGTACAAGGTATCTAATTTTACTAGGTCTTAAAATATTCTAAAAATAATAATTAGAAATCTGAAAGAAAGAATAGGCAGATAAATTAATGGAAAAGTATAAATGGTCTAGAGATATATCTAACTACCTAGAAAATAAAGTGGTGTTTTGAATCGGGGAGAAAAGATGAAATGTTAAAAAACTGATACTATTTGTTGTTCCAATGACAACGGATAAACAATAAAAGATATATCTATACCTCATTCCTCAAAAACAACAACAAAAAAAGTCCCAATTGGCCAAAGTTTGAAATACTTAAAACCAGAAAAATCCATGAAATTTTCAGAAGAATCTATGATTGTAAAAATAATAATAATTTGGTATGACAAACAACTTTGACAAGTGGTACAAGAAGCCAAAGTGAAAAATAATGAGAAATTTGATTGCATAATAATATAAATTTTTATATGGCAAAATTCATAGATAAAATCAAGGACAAATGACAAACTAAAAAGAACATTTTAATTTATACGAATGACAGAAGGCTCTACAAAGCCTTCTGTTTTTAGCATAGTTTTTTAAAAAATTAAAATGAGAAAATGTGAAATGCCATTAAAGTGGTCAATAAACATAAGCAAAACAGCTCAGTTTCTCTTGTATTTAAGGAAATCAAAATAAATACCATGAGACATTAATTTGTATCTGTCAAAAGAACGTAAATAAATTAAAATGTTTAATAATACCTTGTGATAGTGAAAGTAAGAGAAAACAGAGTTTTTCAAACACGTTGGTTCAGAGTATTAATTCAGTTAGAGAACAATTTAGAAATATTTTTCAAAATTTGGAATGCATATATATAATTTGAAAATTGTACTACTGGTAATATAGTCTACAAATATACTCCTACATATATACAAAATTTTAATGATGTCTGTTCAGCATTTTATAATCACGAAGTGGATCATTTAAACAATAAAGGGTTAAATAAGTATGTTATTGTATATTCAAACAGTGAAATACTGTATAGTTTTTTAAAGTAATGAGCTACATATCTTTGCTTATGTTGATATAGAAAGATATATATATAAATAAAAAACCTATTTGCAGAATGGACTGTATTTCACTCCATTTGTAGCTAAAGAAAATTAGAATGCAAAGAATATGTTTAGAAAATTCTGGAAATATATACAAGGACATATTAATAGTCTTTGTCTCTGGGTAGTAGAAATATGGGAGAAGAGATAACTTTTTAAATTTACCACCATCTGTGAAGTTGGCATGTTATATTATGAACTCCTTTGTATTACATTTATAGTAAAAAATAATTAGTAACAATGTAAAAAGCCAATTAGCATTGATTCCTTATATTTTCTTCTAGATAATAATAACAGAGTAAAGCTGATAGCTGATGCTGGTGTTCCAGGTTCGGATTATATTAATGCCAGCTATATTTCTGTAAGTTAATATTATTATATATTTTATACTTGTATAAAACATAACTACTGAAACTGTGTCACCTTTTCAATTACTTAAAACAACAAATTCTTCACAACTCCTATGGACCTTAATATGCTAGCTATTTACAACCTCATGTTTTACCCTTATTTTAAAGATGGGTATATGGATATGCCTAATAGAGATTACTAACTTATCAACAATTATTTCACCAGTTTGAGGCAGATGTTCAACTTCAGACTACATATCCCTGTATCTTTCTACTAATTCATATATTTTTTAATGTATTCTCCATCCACAATGAAGTCTGCCAATCTCTGTGAATTAAAAATGATAAATGGACAGCTATGTTCATATACTATAAAAATCTATTATGCAGCTCTTCCCTTCTAGATTCGCAGTCCTTCAAGGGGGTGACAACACTGTCACCATAGTTACATTGAAATTTTGTATGCACCCAAGACCTCTGCTTGGTTTGCGCATTCATGGAATCTTAAATAAGGAAGTGCCCTTAATTTGACCATTCACCTTGGAACTCTGTTCCTGTCAGCCTCTCCTAGCATTGTTCACTCACTTTTTCCTAAGTTGTGAACAATATAGGAACTGATTGTTCATTTCCTAAGAATCTGAACAATTATTCTCTCTCGGAACAACTCTATTTTACAGTTGTTGTTTCTGCTTTTTTTTTTTTTAAACCAAGTTATGTCTCTTTATCTTCTTACCCACTGACGTCATTCTAATGCATAGCAAGTTTAACCATCTTTATTACAGTGAATCTACAAATAGAGGAAGATTCCCTCTGCTGCCCACACTCTCCAGAGGCTTTTTCTTATTCATAGGTCTTCTCACCCGTACCTGCTATTTCCTTCAGTTCTATTAAGGCTCTTGTTATATGATGTTTCACCCTTTCCCCAACATCAAACATACCTGTGGTGTGTCCCAGTGCCTGCAAGCCTTTGTCAAGGGTGAACAAAAAGAATTCATTCTAAATTCTATATTGGTTGATAATTCATCTAAAATTACAATCATATATTGGATCCTATTGTCAAAGGAGTAACTAATGGGAGAATTTAAGACTTTTCAACCAGAGAAGTGAAGGAAAGTTTGGAGAAGCTAAGGTATTCTTTAAATTTTATTCTATTTTTATGCTAGAACTTTAAATATGTATTTAAAGAGTTACATGTATATCTTATGAATTTACTATTATTGTAATATTTTATTCATTTATCAAATGATTGATTCCCTTAAAAATGTAATTCTTCTGTAAACATTTTGGTGAAATCTTATGCTTACTAATTTCCATTGTAATCTAAATTCTACAGCATGTTGAAGTTTTACTTGGATTTGCAAAATGATGCGTATGTGCATTTAGATATTTAAATTTAATCACTACTCTAATAATCAAATGCCATCAAGCAGAACAAGGACAACTGGTTGTATCAGTGACCTATTGATTTGTATCATTTTTTATTTACCAATAAGTAGATACAAATCAACAGCTCCTATTGTCTAATGTTCCATCAGGGATGACAGTACGGGATATGGCTATAATTAAGAAGGAAACCAGACAATTTTAGTACGTGTAGCTGAACCACACAGATTATATAAGCAAAGTAATTTTCACAAACCCCTAGTGTCCCGTTTAAATATTATAGGTTGTCAGCAGACAGCTATGAACAAATGATAACACGGTATGAGCAATAAACTAGGAAGCCTGAAGATATATATTCTGCTATAATCAAGTGCTGTTGTAATATAATAAACCTTACAACAAAGTCCCTATGACCCAATGTAATGATATACATAATCAGTGCTGAGCTGCATGGCAAGCAGGCTCAGATGGAAAGTACTTTACAAGAAGGCAGATTTCCATATTGGGGCTGGTAGTGTACTGTAGCACTCGGAGAAATCTCCTTTGCTTGGGATGCCAGGAATAAATGAGAATAGATATAGCAATGATACTGTAGTGGCCCTTACTTTCCACCTACATATTCACACAATCTGCACTTCATAAAGAATGTCTGATATCTCAATTTCCCCTTACTCCCAAGTTTTGTTCTACAGCACCTCCAACTAAAAGTTTATAAACACTTGTACCAGGAGCAAAAGACAGGCCATCTATAAATGGATTCTCAGTTTCAATTTTCTTTGGAAGCTATAGCAAAGGGAAGAGAACTATAGAAGGAGGTAGGAAAGAAACAAAATAACTAGTGTTCAGATAGGAACACTGAAATCTGGGGAAGAGACAGAGGAGGACCAGCACATGGTCTGAGGGATGTATGTTAAGACTGGGATATTCCAGCCCAGGGTTTGTAACTCGGTTAACATGCCGATGTGTGTTTTCCTCTGCCCTTGGCCATTCTCAGGAATGGTGCTCCCAGAGTTAGGATTTGAGAAGGCTGGAAGATTTTTGATGAACGATAGACTGTGAAAGAGGTAGGAAGAAGTGATATTGCAGCCCCATAATCTGCCACCAACTGTACAAATGAGTTTAGAAATGTTTTCAAGAGAGTCAAAATTGAAAATACTATGATTTTAGGTATAAGAGGAAGACTCTGACCCCCTCCCAAATTATCTCTACTGTCAACTTGAGATGCCTGCAACTACTATAACTCGATGACAGCTTTTAACACAACTAGAGATTAAAGGCTATCATGCAAATGGTTGAAGCAACATCAGAAACATTAGATTTGTTCCCACATTGATAGAGCATTATAATACTAAAGAATATTGTGTCACTGAAAAAGTGAAATAAAAACATCTAGGAGATACATTTTATAAATCAAAAACAATTAATTAATATGAATTGTCCTCTCCTCTTTGATCCCTCCACACTTTGTATATTTAGCATAGCCCTTTTCATATTCTAATTTGTAGTGATCTCATTTATTAATTGCCTTCTCTGTGTGAGGAAGAGCATAAGGTACTGGGCACTATATGAGGGTGAACATGTATATTTCCTCTTATCTAAGTACTATGTAAGGGTGGAGATTCCGTCTTCATGATCTTACTATCAATCCTTCAGTATGCATTGAGGACCCCTAAAACACATACATATAAAAACACAAACACACATGCATATTTATATGCATTATTTATAAGGATTTGCTAGACAGTTTGGGAGATATTAAGATGAAGTATCTGCTTTCAATGGTATTGTAATCATGTAAGATGAAAAAATACTTATATACACACACATATGTGTGTATCTATATATAAATATATTTGTATATGTGTAACAGTTATATTTTTATGTGTATATATGTTTGTGTTTATGTCCAATGTGTAATTCGTGAATAATTAAAATATGATTTAGTAGCAATAAATAAAGTAGGGTTGATTATTATTTCTACTTTATCAGTGTAGAAATTTCACTCAAGTTTCAGATCATACAGCTACAAAAATCAGAGAAGGAATTTGAACTCAGGTCCATTTGAACTCTCAAGCATATGTATTTACCCACCTAAATATAATCCTGTATATTTATAAATTATTTAGAAATATATAAATGTATATACATTTTATACTTGTGTGTATAGATATGTATATCTATCTCCAACAAAAGTTCAGGCAAGAAGTTTTCTCTCAGAAAAAGACAAAAGTTTGCACATACATATGCAAAGATAGAAGCAGAAATAGTAAACGAAATTGACATACTTTCTTCATTTTCATAGGATGTAATGAAAATATCTCCAAAACACACCTTTGGGCAAACATTTTAACTGGTGCTTTACCATTTTATAAAATAGAAAACTTAAATGTGTCTTAGCTTCTTTACATGAGAATCAAGAGGGAAATGTGACCATATGAACATATATTTAAATAACAGATGATACATAGATATATGTATTAAAAACAAATATAAAATAATATTTCAAGTCCTGGCAAACTGAGATCATATAATATTGGTTTTGTAAATAAGTGGTAATATAGGAATAATCCCAATTATTTATATATGTGTATATATATAACATTATATGGTACAATATTTAGTATATAATATTATATGGTACAATGTTTAGTATATAATATGTGATATATAGTCTATATTACCCTGTGTGGAACCTACTCCTTCCTTACAAGTACAGCCTTTCTGGCCTTGCTCAGAATGGGTCTGTACTCCCTTCCATATGTACTCAGCATAGAGAAGGGCTAAGTTGCCTCAGTCCTCAGTGCCACTTCCACCTCATTCTCTATCCCTCTGCCCTAAAATTGCCAGCTTGAAATCATGTCGCCAAGCATAGGACACACTATTGCTCTTTTTGGAAGTTAACTACCATCCCCTACTTTTTCTCATTTCTTAAAGATTTTACTTCAGGATCACTGCTCCTCTCTCATCACCGCTTCTGTCAAAGTATTGATAATGTCAAAATTCATGTAAAATATTGACCCAAAGTTCTGCCCATTACTTTCTGGACCTCTTATCTGTGGTGACTTGTCCTCCACTTGACCTCATCACTTTCTTCCATGTTCACAACCTAGACCTTTTCACCATCAAGAATTGTAGCCGCTCTATGAAATTGATTGCAGATATCTTACTATCTGTCCAAATCTTTCTTTCCAGATCACTAGACTTTGATAATTCTTCAACACTGCTCTGACCTACAGCCCTTTGATTAAATCAAATTTTCCATTTTTCCTAACCCAATCGAGACTTTATTTTTTTTCTTGCTCAGTTTGAATTGCATGCTTATTTGTTTTCTTTCCTGTATTATATATATTCTCAACTCTCAAATTTATCTTTTATAGTCTCAGTCTTTTGACAAATTCCCAAACTTGACTAACACACTCCATGGATTCTTCTCTGTGTTACTGAATGCATCTTGGAGAAAATTTCATGACCACACCAAAATATCTCACTTTAAACTGACAGCCACTAGCCTCAAAAACACAGCCTCTTAATCTATTCAATCTCCCTTTCTTCTGGGCTACTATTTTATTTCTTCTTTCTCCTTCATTTTCACCTACATCTAATGGCCTTATTTATTATTTCACTGATGAAATGGAAGCAATTAAAACAGAACATCCACAAGGTCCCCTACCTATCTGCATCTGTGTCCTCATTCTCAGTCTTTCTCATGTGAACTGTCCTAGCCCCTGATAATAGCCAACCCTACCACTTGGACACTACATGACCTCTCCCTTTGCCTCTGAAGAACATGGGTTGAGGAATTCTCTCTTCTGCATTATCAATTTTTCTCTTTTAGCAGCCAAACAAATCTATTGTAATTTCTTACATCATAAAAATATCTTGATATTGCAGCTCCCTCTCTACTTCTCTATTGTTCTGTGTCTTATTTACATCAGAGCCCCTTGAAGAATTGTCAACACTTACTATCTTCAATTCCCTTCTCTTATCTCTTCAGCACCCTCAAATAAGACCTGGATACTAAGCAAACCCAACACCAAACCAGCTATTTTCAAGGCCATCAATTAACTACTCAGAAAACTAGTCTCAAGTCTCATTCCCTAATTTATTTGACCTTTCAGCAGATCTAACTCTGTCATCTTAATTTCATCAGTTCTAGCTCATCTTTTAGACCTCCAGACATTGAAATAATTTAGAGCTCTATACTTGAATTTACTGTCTCCTTCCAAACTCATGTTCTTGGTGATTGTAAGAGTCAGTGTTCTCTAGAGGGATAGACCTAATAGGTTAGATGTATATATGAAGGGGAGTTTATTAAGGAGTGCTGACTCACACGATCACAAAATGAAGTCCCAAAATAGGCCATCTGCAAGCTGAGGAGCAAGAAGCCAGTCCAAGTCCTGAAACCTGAAAAGTAGGGAAGCTGACAGTGCAGCCTTCAGCCAAAGGTTCCTAGCAAATTACTGGTGTAAGTCCAAGAGTCCGAAGCTGAAGTACATGGAATCAGACGTTCGAGTGCAGGAAGCATCCAGCATGGGAGAAAGATGAAGGCCAGATGACTCTGCAAATCTGCCCTTTCCACTTTCTTCTGCCTGCTTTATTCCAGCAACTCTGGCAGCTGATTAGATGGTGCCCACCCAGATTGAAGGTGGGTCTGCCTCTCCCAGTCCACTGACTCAAATGTTAATCTCCTTTGTCAATACCCTCACAGACATACCCAGAAACAAAACTTTGCATCCTTCAATCAAATTAATGCTCAATATTAACCAACAAAATGATGTCATCCAATTTTCATGACTGTAAGCAAGAGATATGAGCTGATTATTTTCAAATTTATGTCTCTAGTTTGGACTTCTTCCTGAATTCTAAAGCCATATATCTAATTGCATTTGTGGCATTCCTACTTGAATATCTAATAGTGATTTCAAATGTTAAATGTCCAATGTGAGTTTTTTATTTTCTCTGCAAATCTGTTCATACTAAAAGCTCAAAAGCACAGCCAATAAAAGCAAAAATAGACAAATGGGATTATATCAAACTAAAAATCATATGCAGAGCAAAGGAAACAATCAATAGAATGAAGAGACAACCTGCAAAATGGAGAAAATATTTGCAAACTATTTATCCAACAAGGGATAATATCCAAAATACAGCAGGAACTCAATAGCAGAAAAAAAACATCTAATTTAAACATGGGCAAATGAGCTGAATGGGTGTCTCTCAAAAGAAGATGTACAAATGGCCAACAGGCTTATGAAAGAAGGTTTGACATCACTAGTCATCATGGAAATACAAATCAAAACCCCAATGATATATCATCTTCCCCCATTTAGAATGATTATTATCAAGAAGACAAAAAATAACAAATGCCAGTGAGTATGTAGAGAAAGTGGAATTATTATAGAACCATCATTATGATGCAGCAATCCCACTACCAGGTATATATCCAAAGGAAAGAAAATCAGTATGTCAAAGAGATGTCTATGCTTATGCAATAAGTGCTGCCACACTATTCACAATAGCCAAGATATAGAGTGAACCTAAGTATTCATCAACGGATGAATGAATAAAGAAAATATGCTATATATACACAATGGGATACTATTTGGCCATGAAAAAGAATGAAATCCTGTCATTTGTGGCAACATGGATGAGCTTTGAGAATATTGTAATAATTTTAATAAGCCAGGGACAGAAAAATAAATACCACATATTCTCACTCATGCACGCTGAAAAAGTTGATCTCATAGAAGTAGAGAGTAAAAAGAGTAGTGATTAAAAGTGGGAAAGGGAAGAGGAGAGAGTAAGAGGTTGGGTAAATGAATGCAAAATTACAGCTAGATAGGAGAAATAAATTCGAGTGTCTATAGCTCTCTAGTGTGGCTATAATTAACCACAATTTATTTCATATTTTCAAATAGCTAGAAGAGCAGATTTCAGGTGTTCCCAATAAAAAGAAATGATAAATGTTTGAGGAGTGGATATGCTCGTTACCCTGATCTAAGTATTACACATTGTATACATGTATCAAAATAGTCACACTGTATTCCATTAAAATGTACAATTTTTTAAAAATGTACAATTATTATGTGTCAAAAATAATAAGAAAAGATGATTAAAAACTGCTCATCCTGGAGTCTTCTCCATCTTCCTTTGAAGTCATTGTTGATTTCTCTATTTCTCTCGTATGTCATATCTAATCTATTAGTAAATTCTGTTGGTTTTGCCTTCAAAATGTATCCAGGTCTGGTCACTTCTTACCATTTCCATTGATACCACCCATGCTACCAATATTTCTTGACTGAATTGTTACAACAACCCTCTAACTATTCTCCCTCCTTTCACCTTTTAAACTCCCATAGGTTGGTCTATGGAAACCATGTGAAACTGTTAAACCATATGCTATGTTCAAAACCTTTCAGTGAATTTCTATATAATTCAGAGTAAAAGCCAAAGTCTTATAATTACCTACAGGGACCTAAAGCACCACTTATCTTGCCTGCTCTTTCTGACCATTTTCTCTTATTCTTCCTCCTCATTTACTCTACTCCAGCCACCTGCTGTTCTTACAACATTCCTGACATCCCTCTCCTTTAAGGTGGTTGGAATTGACTTTCCTTCTGCCCACAATTCTTTTCCCCCCGAATCCTGCAGGCCTCACTTCCTTCCTTCTTTAACACTTTCTTCACATATCACCAGTGATATGTGAAACTTGGAGATGTACTTGGAGAACATTATTATAAGTGAAATAAGCCAGGAAGAGAAAAATAAATACTCCATGTTCTCATGAAGTATTAATTTTTTTCTGAATAGCCTATTTGTGAACAGCCTATTTTCTGAAAACTTTCTCTCATAGACCTTACCACTTTTATAAATTCTGTGTAATTTGTTTGTTTAATAGACATTAATATACAATATCTGTTTCTCCTAACTATAAGATAAATGAGGGTAGAAGTTTTAGTGTCTTTGGTCAGTGATGAACCCCCAGCTCCTAAAACAGTGCCTGGAACATAATAGTCATTCATAAATACTGATTGAGTGGAGAATGTGCATATTTTAAAAATCTGTAAAGAAATCAACCAAAATGTTAATCGTCCTTCACTCTGGATAGCAAGATTGTAGGTGAATTCTACTTTCTATTATATGTTTTTCTAAGTTTTCAAAATATTCTACACTTAACATATATTATTTTTAATAAGAAAAGATCCCTTACACTTTAAGTACATATTTAGGTCTTCAGTACAGAGTGTATTTAAGAGACTCAAGATTTTCTACAAGCAAATGTTCCTGGCTTGCACAGTAGTTTGGGAAAATCACCTAAAGTGCCTCCTCATTATTCTTTAAAGTAAAGTAAACTTGCTGGATTAGATTTTAGAGTCCCTGGAAAATTTAAATATATATTTAAATAAATATATCCTCTGACTACTGAGATGATTTCAATGTAAAAAAGTAAATTTTACCTTTTATTCCTTATTCCTTTAAGCATCTTCCTATTTCAAATAGATGTCATTCCACTACTACTTTTTAACTTATACATTACCTTTCTTTAAAAGAAATCCACAGATACTGCTCACAATTATATAAACTCAAATGTCATGCTTTTATGTTCTAGGTAAATAGACCAAGTTTCAGAGAAATTTGATAAATATTCACAAGGATGTCATAATAGATTTGAGAAAGATCTTCATCTATAAAATGAGTATACTATTGGTACTAATTCACAACACTTTTATAAGAAATTTAACATAAGATGCTTAGCAAACTTCTTGCTACAAAGACTCAGACTTAAGACCTTATTAAGTTCTGTTATTCTTGTAACTACTGTTATGTTGTCCTTAATGTTTTATTCAAAAGTGTGACGTAAATTTTTAGAACCATTTATTGTACAGTATATCAGATTGTGAAGATAAAGTTAGATGCTGGAAATTTTGAGTAAGATTATCTAGTATTTAAGGTATTCTAAATATTAGGTAATTTTAAAACCAGCGTATGTTTCATGCATTGATCGAAAACTAAAACATTATATCTACATACATAATGATGCAGTGTATGTAATTATATATTTCTAGGGCTATTTATGTCCAAATGAATTTATTGCTACTCAAGGTCCACTACCAGGAACAGTTGGAGATTTTTGGAGAATGGTGTGGGAAACCAGAGCAAAAACATTAGTAATGCTAACACAGTGTTTTGAAAAAGGACGGGTAAGTTATTTGAAAATGTTTTCACAAATGTTATTTTGCAATTGTGTTAACATATGTGTGAATATTTCATCTAATACTGTGATATACAAACATCAATAAAATCTGGACATCTACAAAGCAATTTTAACTTAGTTGCAAAAACTGTGATATACAAACATATCAATATAACAATGACTGTTGTGATTGATGATTTTCTCTGAATGCAGATCAGATGCCATCAGTATTGGCCAGAGGACAACAAGCCAGTTACCGTCTTTGGAGACATAGTGATTACAAAGCTAATGGAGGATGTTCAAATAAATTGGACTATCAGGGATCTGAAAATTGAAAGGGTAAAAATTTTAAAAAGTGGGGGACAAGAGAACATGGTATAAAATATGAACAATTTAAATGTCTAAAATAAAACTAATTTCTAGAACTATCCCTTTCAAGGATACCTATATAGTTAATAATGCTTTTGTATTGTTTTCTAAGCAGAATTTTGAATTGATATCAAACTTTAGTGTTAATGTCACTGTATTTGTTCCAGATCACTCTAGTTAAAGTCTGTATTAACCAATTAGCATCGCATTCATAGGCTGACAAGAGCAGAAAAAGGAGAGAAAATGACGAAATCACTGGCTTTATTTTATTTCATGAAGAAACTGTAATATTTGACTTGAGACAGCAGTTTCTCAAATCACTCATCTCTAGGTCCTAATAATTTGATTTTCTATTTAATCCAGATCCAATATAGAAAAGGTCATATGGAATCTCACTTTATCAGTTTACATAAATACCTATACACAGAAGATGATATAAGGATCTTTATACTTTTCACATATCAGATTCTCAATACCTGTATGTATGGAATAATTTGTGAATGTGTTCATTTAAGTTTTGGGTCAAAATTGTTTTAAAACTTATACTGAGTGCTACAAAATGATATGCTGTATTTGAATATTAATATTCTATATTAACATTTATTTACAAGCTTTCTAATTGTTTTCATTCATACTGAAAGGCAATTCTCCTTATTGTAACATTTCTCCTTATTATAACATAAAAAATCTCTCTTACAGGAAATAATGAAAACATTTGGTTTAGTAAACAGTCATTTTTAAAAGATCATCTTCGAAAACTGAGACAATTGCCTTCAACCTTCATTGTGGGACTTAAATAATTTTGTCATTCATTAATCTGTCCCTTTGTCTAGCATGGGGATTACATGACTGTTCGACAGTGTAACTTTACTGCCTGGCCAGAGCATGGGGTTCCTGAGAACAGTGGCCCTCTAATTCACTTTGTGAAGTTGGTTCGAGCAAGCAGAGCACATGACACCACACCTATGATCGTTCACTGCAGGTAAGAAAGAAAGCGATATTTTTAGAAACATCTATTAAATGCCAGAAATGTTCTTTGAACACATTGGTCTTTTTATTATTATAATTCCATTTTTTAAAATAAAATCTTTGTGTAAATTTCTTCCAGCTTGCCATCTTCAGAGATTTTGCATTTAGCATTTCTAGACACATTGGGATAATTTATGTTTTCTGACATGATAGATTTAAATCAGTCTTGAGTCTCTTTCACAATTGGAGTTTGGAGATTAGAAGAAAATGTAGTATGAATTCTACTTAAATACTCAGAATAGGTAAATTTATAGAGACAGAAAATAGACTTGTGGTTACTAGTGAGGAGGGAGATAAAAAATTATTATCTAATGGGTACAGACCTACTATTTGGGATGATGAAAAGTTCTGGAAAGATACAGTGTTGATGTTTACACAACACTGAGAATATAATTAATGTCACTGAATTGTACATGTAAAATAGTCAAAATGATAAATTCCCTGTTATTCATCCTTTACCATGCTAAAAAGATTTTTTTTTTTATTATTGCATTTTAGGTTTTGGGGTACATGTGCAGAGCATGCAATACAGTTGCATAGGTACACACATGGCAGTGTGCTTTGTTTGCTTTCTCCCCTTCACCCACATTTGGCATTTCTCCCCAGGCAATCCCTCCCCACCTCCCCTTCCCACTGGCCCTCCCCTTTTCCCCCCTATAGACCCCAGAGTTTAGTACTCCCCTCTCTGTGTCCATGTGTTCCCATTTTTCATCACCCGCCTATGAGTGAGAATATGCGGTGTTTCATTTTCTGTTCTTGTGTCAGTTTGCTGAGGATGATGTTCTCCAGATTCATCCATGTCCCTACAAACGACACGAACTCATCATTTCTGATTGCTGCATAATATTCCATGTTGTATATGTGCCACATTTTCCCAATCCAGTCTATCATCGATGGGCATTTGGGTTGATTCCAGGTCTTTGCTATTGTAAACAGTGCTGCAATGAACATTCGTGTGCATGTGTCCTTGTAGTAGAACGATTTATAGTCCTTTGGATATATACCCAGTAATGGGATTGCTGGGTCAAATGGAATTTCTATTTCTAAGGCCTTGAGGAATTGCCACACCGTCTTCCACAATGGTTGGACTAATTTACACTCCCACCAACAGTGTAAAAGTGTTCCTTTTTCTCCACATCCTCTCCAGCATCTGTTGTCTCCAGATTTTTTAATGATCGCCATTCTGACTGGCGTGAGATGGTATCTCAATGTGGTTTTGATTTGCATCTCTCTGATGACCAGTGACGATGAGCATTTTTTCATATGATTGTTGGCCTCATATATGTCTTCTTTTGTAAAGTGTCTGTTCATATCCTTTGCCCACTTTTGAATGGGCTTGTTTGTTTTTTTTCCTGTAAATCTGTTTGAGTTCTTTGTAAATTCTGGATATCAGCCCTTTGTCAGATGGGTAAACTGCAAAAATGTTTTCCCATTCTGTTGGTTGCCGATTCACACTAGAGACTGTTTCTTTTGCTGTGCAGAAGCTGTGGAGTTTCATTAGGTCCCATTTGTCTATTTTGGCTTTTGTTGCCAATGCTTTTGGTGTTTTGTTCATGAAGTCCTTGCCTACTCCTATGTCCTGGATGGTTTTGCCTAGATTTCCTTCTAGGGTTTTTATGGTGCCGGGTCTTATGTTTAAGTCTTTAATCCATCTGGAGTTAATTTTGGTGTAAGGTGTCAGGAAGGGGTCCAGTTTCTGCTTTCTACACTTGGCTAACCAGTTTTCCCAGCACCATTTGTTGAACAGGGAATCCTTTCCCCATTGCTTGTTTTTGTCAGGTTTATCAAAGATTGTATGGTTGTAGCTATGTTGTGTTGCCTCTGATGCCTCTGTTCTGTTCCATTGGTCTCTATCTCTGTTTTGGTACCAGTACCATGCTGTTTTGATTACTGTAGCCTTGTAGTATAGTTTGAAATCCGGTAGCGTGATGCCCCCCGCTGTGTTCTTTTTGCTTAGAATTGACTTGGCTATGCGGGCTCTCTTTTGGTTCCATATGAAGTTCATGGTGGTTTTTTCCAGTTCTGTGAAGAAAGTCAATGGTAGCTTGATGGGGATAGCGTTGATTCTGTAAATTACTTTGGGCAGTATAGCCATTTTCACGATATTAATTCTTCCTAACCATGAACATGGAATGTTTCTCCATCTGTTTGTGTCCTCTCTGATTTCGTTGAGCAGTGGTTTGTAGTTTTCCCTGAAGAGGTCCCTTACATTCCTTATGAGTTGTATTCCAAGGTATTTTATTCTTTTTGTAGCAATTGTGAATGGCAGTTCGTTCTTGATTTGGCTCTCTTTAAGTCTGTTATTGGTGTAGAGGAAGGCTTGTGATTTTTGCACATTGATTTTATATCCTGAGACTTTGCTGAAGTTGCTTATCAGTTTCAGGAGTTTTTGGGCTGAGGCGATGGGGTCTTCTAGGTATACTATCATCTCATCTGCAAATAGAGACAATTTGGCTTCCACCTTTCCTATTTGAATACCCTTTATTTCTTTTTCTTGCCTGATTGCTGTGGCTAGAACTTCCAGTACTATATTGAATAGGAGTGGTGACAGAGGGCATCCTTGTCTAGTGCCGGATTTCAAAGGGAATGCTTCCAGTTTTTGCCCATTCAGTATGATATTGGCTGTTGGTTTGACATAAATAGCTTTTATTACTTTGAGATATGTTCCATCGATACCAAGTTTATTGAGGGTTTTTAGCATAAAGGGCTGTTAAATTTTGTCCAATGCCTTCTCTGCATCAATTGAGATAATCATGTGGTTTTTGTTTTTGGTTCTGTTTATGTGGTGAATTACGTTTATATACTTGCGTATGTTGAACCAGCCTTGCATCCCCGGGATGAATCCTACTTGATCATGATGAATAATTTTTTTGATTTGATGTTGCAATCGGCTTGCCAATATTTTATTGAAGATTTTTGCATCTATGATTTTTTAAAGTAACAATATCTTTTAATTTTTTAAATTTTATTATACTTTAAGTTCTGGGGCACATATGCAGAATATGCAGGTTTGTTACAGTATACTATAGTTATATTGTTAAATGCTGTATGTTAGAAAAGATAAATTCATTCAATTTTTAAACTGTCATTTAAAAAAACCCAATATGTAATTTAAATTATTATACATTTTCCATAAATTCTCTGGATTTTTAAAATTATAAGACTAATGCATAAATGCTTGCTCATTATAAAATATGTGAACAATGCTTATATTTATAAAACATGTAGAACAAAAAGTAAAAGCCTCATTTTTACCTTCTCAATTTAAAACCCCTCCTTACAGGTAAAAAGTTTAATATAATAGTGTATACCAAAAATAGTATAACAGTTTGCTTCTACAGTCAGTGATTGATTTTATGCTGGCATCTTGATGATTAAAACCTTTGACAGACAGTAGCTGCCTTCAGTTTCTCTGAATCATGCAAATACACTGCCATCGGCACTAAAAGAAAAGTACTTTCTCCTTTTTAGCCTCAAAAAAGAGTAGTATCTCCTCCTTTGTGATTTAAATAGATAAAAGATAAGAAGAAAGTATGTTCATATTATTTATTATCTTTCAATATCATGTGAAAATCGTCTACTACATATTTATCTCTAACTTCAACTTCTCACCTTGACTTTAGACTTCTACACTGGGCTTCCAGTTCAACTTGACAGCCATTCAGACTAAAAAGTTCTAGAAATTTGATATGTACAAAACAGAACACTTGACTCAATCTCCAAATTCACCTCTGCTCAGTTGTCCCTATCTTGGTAAACAGCAAGCCCCTTTCATTAGAGCCAAAACTGCTAGAGTCATCCTTGATTCTGCTTCCTCTCACATTCCACATCTAACCAACCAGCAAATACTCTGATCCCTGGCCACACCTCACCTCCTCACTGCACTCTCACCTCCCTGGTCTCCCCTGATTTGTGAACATTCAAAAATGCTCCCAACTCAGGTTTCTTCTCATTTTGCTTCTTCTGGCTACCATGATCTTCTCCCTGATACTCACATGGTGTGTTCTCTAACTTTATGCAAGTTTCTTTTCAAATATTACATTATCAGAGAAGTTTTCTCTGCTGACTCTATCCTACCCTATCACCCTCTATCTCCTTAACCTGTTTTTGTTTTTTTTTTTTTCCCCCAGTATGGCACTTCTTACCACCAGTCATGTTCTTTGCGTGTTAATTTATGTGTTGTTTTCCTCTAGAATATAAGCTCTATAAGTGCAGGGACTTTGCGTTGTTCACTGCTCTGCCCCAGGTGCTCAGAACAGTGTTTAACACTCAAAATATACTTAACAATTCAATGACTGTGTGGAATATGTGTATACATGTTACTCTAATCAGTTTTATGTTGTAAGGCTCACAATTTCTTAGGTCGAATTATAGGAAATTGCCAATATTTAAAAGTGTCTTAGTACAGAACTATAAAAATGGCAGTTTCATGTGGTTCAAAGTAATATTTATAAGACTAGAAAATCTTTCAAAATTTTTTTCAGATTAATTTCCTCTATTAACCATTTATTTCCTAGGGATCTTGTCTTTCTGACAGTAGGAATTTGAGTCAGTCTTGTGAGGTTTATCAGTTAACAGTTTCTATGGAGCACATGCCAGTCTTTGAGTATTAATATAATTTCTTAAAAGAAAATCGTTTTTCAATTTTATTTTCTATAGGAGGTAAAATAAATTCTAGAGAAAGAAAGTAAAAATGACATTTGCGAGACTATTTTTCAAAATGATGCAAAGAAAATGCTTTATGAGCTAAATATTGAACATTTGTAATGTTTAGCATTTCTGCTGCTAACTGAAAATTTAGTCAATACAGAGTGGTATTAAGAATTTTCAATGATTTTTTAAAAATCTCTATGGTTCTCCAACAACACCCCCTAAAATATTAAGAAATAAGAGGTTAAGCTCCACTGATTAAAGAAAGAGAAACTCAAATATTTGATAGCATATTAATGATAGTCATCTTGCCCTATTTAAACAGTCTTCATAACCTTAAAAAAAAATTCAAAGAAGCTCCAAAGAAAGTCTGCCTCCAAGTAAGAGAAGAAACTGTTAGAATTTTTTGCTATCGTAGCTCATTATCTTTAACACCATCAAAATGAACAACCCTTTGCTGAATAATTTTCATGTAATTTTACTCTTCCTGCAGTGCTGGAGTTGGAAGAACTGGGGTTTTTATTGCTCTGGATCATTTAACACAACATATAAATGACCATGATTTTGTGGATATATATGGACTAGTAGCTGAACTGAGAAGTGAAAGAATGTGCATGGTGCAGAATCTGGTAAGATATCTAAACCTGCACTGCATTCTAAAGTTCCAGAATTTCTGCAGGTGAGGTCGTAGTGGCAGCATCTGGATGGACATGGGCTTGAAGCTGTGTTCGCATGGTGGAAACTCTCTTTTCCTGCGTTATAAGCTTTGTGGGGAAGTCCTGGGGAGGGCAGCTGATAGAAATTACAGGAGAATTAATGCCCATGTGCCATTGTCACCCTGCAGCATTGTTACTGATGTCTCATCTTAACTCGTTATACTGATAGGTATGTAGGAAATAACTTATAAATTGATTTATCTTTATCATTTAGCAGCTTTGGGATCTCAAAAAATGAACTCGTTAATATCTTTTCAATATCATTATCTTTTGAAAAGTTGTAAGCGGGAAAACAGTTTAAAATATTGATCGTAATGAAGTTCTATGGATTTTACTTCTCTATATTTATCCCTATGGCATACCAGTACTAATGATGAATATTGTAGCATGCTATCAACTATTAACTGAGAATTTTTTGTTTGTTGTTTTGGCTCACACACACAAATTTATAAAATATATACAATTTTAATTTTAAAAATTGCACAGTATAATGGTAATGTGGCTAAAAACCTCTACTGAGTGTCTACTGGGTACCAGGTGATATATGAGACCCTTCATATGTATTATCTTATTTAATCCTGATTAATTCTTTATTTGTAAGGCAGGGCCAGTAAAACCAATCAACAGACTAAATATTACTGGCTCTGCTTTACAAACAGGGAAGCACATGTTCCAAGAAGTTAAATGATATTCCAAGATGATATTACTGATAAGTTCCAGAGCCCAAATTCAAACCCTATTCTGTATAACTACAATATACATGATATTCCTATCTGTAGCTTTAGATTGGAATTTGTATGCTACACAAACAGAGATTTTCTTGTAATAAATGCACAGATCTGCTTTAACAATATTTTCCAGGTTACATTCTAGAAAACATACATGGCATCAAAGTAGTTAAAGATTTGAGAAAATGAGGTCTCTGCTAAAATAAGTATGAAAAAGAGACTGATTTTTAAACACATAAATTTTTATGGCCTTAATGCTAAATTCACTGACCATTACAAAAACGGATCCCTATGGGCAACTTTTCTCAAACTTTGATGATTGTAGAGCTCTTCAATCCTTTTTGATCCAGATCTGTAATAGCATGTCATGGAACATTAATCCTCCTTGAAAGATGCTGCTCTAGACCAGAGATATCCAAACTTTTTAGACAAACTTCCCTTTTAGGAAAGATGTTTGAGCTTCAACTCTAATACAGATATATTTATCTTTAAATGTAGATTGTTTGGTTATGTAAATTATAAACATAAATAATTTGAAAAACATGAGAAAAATATCAAAAAAGCACTATTTTCAAAACCTTGCTCATTGCTCAGGCTTCTTATTATCATTACGTGTTTTCAAAAAAGAAAATATACACTTAGGACAAAATGCTTTTATTTTGATAGTGGTTTTAAGTACACATTTTAAGTTTTTATGCTTTTTTAAAAAAGTGATCTAGCTTTTTGTCAGGTCTGATTACATTGTTGTTATGTTTACCTCATAGTATGACTACAAAAGTACTCTAGGAGCATGATGGTGTCAGCCTTGCCAGTTTTTTTGTCGTTCATTTGGGCTTGCATGATAAATATTATCATTAATTCATAGTCTCTTTGTAGGAATCTTCCTCAGTTACTTGGATAATTAGCTAAACTAGCTAATCTAATGCATATTCATTCCCTTATATACTGAGTTAACAAATGAGTTAAGTG
Source organism: Callithrix jacchus (assembly GCF_049354715.1). NCBI lineage: Eukaryota > Metazoa > Chordata > Mammalia > Primates > Cebidae > Callithrix > Callithrix jacchus. Next base: position 83,392,271 of record NC_133510.1, read on the forward strand.
TCGCTCTTTCCCTGGGATACTTCAGAAATGTGATAATTAGGTAAACTAGTTAATATAATGCATATTCATTCCCTTATATACTGAGTTAACAAATGAGTTGAGTGTCACTCTTGCCCTGGGATACTTCAGAAATGGAATATTACACATGACCAGGGCCAGCTTCATGGGTATGCAACATGGGTGGTTTCACAGGTCCTCACATTTAAAAAGGCCCTGAAATTGGTTTAATGTTTGCTGTCACTATTTTGAAAAATCTTAAAGTTACATTTTGAGACAGGAACTTTCCATTTTGCATTCTCTCTAATCCAAGTTGGGCTGACAAATTAGGTAGCTGGTCTTTATCAAGGGGTCTCAGAAGATTCTAATATCACTCCAATGATTAACCATTATTAAAATTTAATTTCCTTCTCACTTTTAGTTAAAAATAAAGATAAATAGAAAGATAACATTTTCCTCCCCTGTCCCTAGCTGTACACATATACACTGGTGATCGATGCTCTCAATGAAATTAAGGGTTGGCTCTCTTGGGTAGGATACAGGATGGAACTGATTGTTTCCTTCTAGAATCTAGAGTCAATCTTCAAACAGTAAAAGTTGAAAAAACTTCCAGGTTCTATGACTTCATAAAACTAAATTCTGTAATGAGTGTGTTCAAGAATGTCTATTAATAATTACCCAATTTAGTAGTCAATATATGTTATAAACTTCATACATTATACTATTTAACCAGCCATAGCTAGTTGTCACCGCTTGGGATGGGAGCTTGAGGTGGTGGGGGGTGAGGGGAGGTGTGATTAGAAAGAGAAGGTTTTTGAAGTCACAGAGCTAAATTCAGAATACAGCTCTGCTAATTGCTGGCTCTGTGACTTTGTTTAATTAGCGTCTCTGAGCTATTTCTCTTTTGCAAAATAGCCCTGTTACACTTTTCACAAACTTGTTGTCAGCATTAAACAAGAGAAAGTTTGTAAATCACCAACATGGTGCCCAGCAGGCAGTAAATGTTCAATATGATTTTTCTGATTCTCTCCTTGCTGAAAAGAGGTACTCGGAAGCCCTCTTTTATTTGTCTTAGTTCCCAGAAGTTAGGCTCTTTACTGTTTTTTTTCCCTATGATGACAAACAGAGAAATGATCACACCTCACCTCTAGTCCTTAAGCACCAGCATTGCCTTGCACAAGAGCAGTTTCTTGTTTTCTTTTCCTGCAGTCCAGAGTGATTGCAGTTTCTATGAAGAATGTTCCTGTCTTACAGCACATGCTACAGCAGCCATGGGAGGCTGGGGGAAAGCAGCAACTTCAACAAAACACTGCCACTAAGAGGCACTGAGGGGCATGGCCCTTACCCAAGAGAAAGTTTTGATTTCTTTCACTCAAAAAATAATGCACTGGGGGCTGAGTGCGGTGGCTCATGCCTGTAATCCCAGCACTTTGGGAGGCTGAAGTGGGCAGATCACCAGAGGTCAGGAGTTCGAGACCAGCATGACCAACATAGCAAAACCCCTTCTCTACTAAAAATACAAAAATCAGCTGGGTGTGGTGGCAGGTGCCCATAATCCTATCTACTTCAAAGGGTGAGACAGGAGAATCGCTTGAAACCAGAGACAGAGTTTGCAGTGAGCCGAGATTGCACCACTGCACTCCAGCCTGGGTGTCAGAGCAAGGCTGTCTCAAACAACAATAACAACAACAAACAACATCAACAAAAAACAATGCATTGTAGCCCCAGGAAATTTGAAAGGCCTTTTTGAGAGAACACTCTGTAGTGAGATAATATCCTAAGATACTCTTAGTGCCTCGCATAAGTAGAAATTTACTGATAGTAACTCATACAGTGGGAGAAAAAAAAGTTAACATATTTTGGGTGCCCAGTTTTTTGCTGGGAATTTTACATATGTTACATCCTTTAAATCTTGCAACACAGGATTTATGACACACACTTCCACCACCAGATGAGGTAATTGTGCATCAGAAGAGTTTAATTCTAAAGGTAATATGGCTATCTAGGGCAGAAACTGGGATTAAACTTTTTTCACAACAGTACACTGCTTTCTTGGCAGTAACCCAAAATGGCAGAGGGACCTTGGAACCTGTAGGACTGTCTCACGAAGCTCAGCCTGCTCTGCTGGCAAAGTTTATACCTATCATTCTTTCCAGTGGAGAAGATAAAATCAGGACAGTCAGAAGTTTCACATACCAAATGTGACTTCAACTTCCAATGTGTTTATAAAAATAAGTAAATAAAATACTAGAACTCATAAATTTAAATGATTTCCAAAAAGATTATATTGTGTCAGCATATTTCTGCCAATAATATAATTCATTGTGTCATGTATGCTTGAAAGCACACCTTTGGAATTACCTTAAGAAGTAACTTTCTAGCAATTTCAATAGAAATTTTATTGCTTTCTAACAACACTTCATTTCTTACCAAAACTGAATTCTACAAACTCTATCATTGACCTCATTTACAAAACTTGACACCTAATGACATTTGAATTTTCTCCAAATTACATCTGCTCTTAAACAGTAAAGATTGCCTAGCTGTGAGAATTAAATGAAGCTAAGTCAACAGACATTTATGATGCAACTACTATGTTCCATGCACTGTTATAGGCAACCGGAATATAGCAGTGAATATGACAGAGTTCTGCCCTCATAGAACTGATGTTCCAGTAATGAGATGTTCATGGAAACATTTTGTAATCCACAAAGGAATAGATACTCATAATCGTGACTAACAATTTCTGAAGACAATTAGAGGAGTTCCAAAAGGTTTGGTGGTATAGCAGCCAGCAATAGATATGAATATAACCTCTGAAGCTGATCGCTTTTGAGAATGTTCTATTTAAATCATTGTCAATTTGAGTATATGTCTTAAACATTTGGTGATATTCCTTCAAAGTTAGATATGTCTGTTATGTACAAATGAGGGTGATTTAAAAGATACTTTTTTTTTTTTTTAGCTTTAACTACTTTTGGTAAGGTCCAGACTCAGAGATGCTAGCGGGTTATTGAATTACATTGAAAAAATTTGAAGGATCCAAATGGTACTGAATTTAACCAAAACATTCAGATGCAGTGTTAGGATTCCTTGTCCAGCACCTGGATGTTTGGGCATTTCAATGACCCGCTGCCTTATATTTACAAAACAGGACCAAATACTTGACCTTAAGTTGGCCATATATCCTGGTGGCTAACAGATTTGTTAAACATATTTTAAATGCACTGATGGTGTATAGATACGCTCACTCACAGATTTCAAAAGTAAATTTAGTATTTGTATTCCAACAGTCATTCAAACAAGAAAATTGTAAGAGAAATTACTCAATTAGGTCTAACAGGAAAAAGGAAACTCATAAACAAATTTAAGTAATGCAATTTGCTACTTCTTATAATCACAGTAAGAAAGAATATGTTAACACTTGGTGTTTAGTAACAAGTGTTAGAAAAAAACTTGAAGCTTCAAGAGACCGCAGGAATTCAGAAAGCCTCATATATGAAATGGTAGAAAACCATATATATACTATGATAAATTCTGTATCTGTAACTTAGCTATTTATTTGATGAATTCAGTACTACTTTTAGCTTTAACGGTATAACTCCCTATATAAAACTCTTCATCCATCTATTTGTTTAACCATTCTGTCTTTGGTATCCAGGCACAGTATATCTTTTTACACCAGTGCATTCTGGATCTCTTATCAAATAAGGGAAGTAATCAGCCCATCTGTTTTGTTAACTATTCAGCACTTCAGAAGATGGACTCTTTGGACGCCATGGAAGGTAAACAGAAACAATATGTACCCAACCTACTAGTGTACCAACTACAGTAGGAACATAAATTTCAAAATAACCATATGTTAAATATGTTTAAGAAACAGGATTAGTGCACACATCAAATTTTTTTTTTTACTTCTCTGTTATCCAAATTGGGCTAATAATATCCTTTCTGTCTGCATTGTATTTTTATCATGGGACATTTAAATTTTGAACTTTTAACTTCAATACTCTCTTGTAACATGTTATTTTCTGTTATAGGTGATGTTGAGCTTGAATGGGAAGAAACCACTATGTAAATATTCAGATCAAAGGATACAATTGGAAGATATTTTCAAATTCCAGGGGCCAAAGTTACCCCCTCATTCTTCTGAATTAAAATGGGCAAACTTAAAGAAATATCGATGCTTCCCTAACTGTGCCTTTCCAAATGGATTGAACATTTTAAGACTAGTTCTAGAAAATAGCTAATTCAGAATGATTATTTGTTTTGTACAGAATAAATATTATGCATTTTAAATGCTTAAGAAAAGACATCCCATATGTTTTTGAAGTCCTTTGTTTCAATGTGAATTTTCCCTATGTATTGGATTTAATTTTGAACAAAAGTTATAAATGTTGATTCAGTAGTGTTGTTTTGGCTTCCAGGGTGTTGACGTTTCTTGTGGATAATTTCCAGGACTGTCATAATGATCTGTACTTCCATGTACAACCCTGTGTTTTGAATCCTCTGTTTTATGAGTGCTGAGATATCATCTCATGATCCTGAACAGCTGAACAGTAACCCCCTGACACTGCAGGGATTACTTAGCCTTTATACAACACACAGTAGCTCTTCAGGGACACTTAGGGCTATTTAATTTGCATTGTGATCTTCAGTTTGAAAACTAAAAAGAAAAATTAAAAGTGCAATGGCACACATGAAGTTACAAAGTACCATTTTAGCCGACCCACATTTGTAAACTTTCAGGCACAAGTTTTACCTCTGTATTGTATATTAAAATATATAGTCAAATGTATCAGAGTGTTCACCCATTAGATATATATTCAACCTAATATGAACAATTCTGAAGAATATTTTTCAGCAAAAATGTATCAAAAGAGTAATAAGAACACATAGTGTGTTGCAAGCTTGTAAACCAATGATGTGCTGCTGTGGTGCCAACAGAGATTTCCAAATGGATTATGATAAATGGCCTTTATTTCATTTTCCAAGGTTGATTATTGAGCAGTATATCTGGTGGAACTGAAAACAACTTAACCATGTGTAGCTAATTCGAGATTTCTTTAAAGAAAATCTTTCAGTCTCCATCGTATTAAATAGTGACCATGTACTAAGTTTTGAATTATATGAAATTATTGTGTCATAGATTTCAATTAACAGTAATAAAAATAGTGCTAATTATTCTCTCTATGGTAAGAATTATATCTTATGCTTATTTCTGCTGAATATACATATAAGAAATGTGATGGCCAATAAAATTGAATTTTAATGAATTATCTAGCAGCATAATTTCAGAACCTCCTATATAAATATTTGATTTTGTATCTCATATTGACATAATAATTATATTAATTCTCAAATATATAAAATATTTACATGTAAGTAAAATATAATGACATAATTTATGTAATATAATATATATAATTAAGATATAATTATTTCTTAAGATATCCATAGATGGTAAGTAATTTTAATGTGAGATTTACTATTCAAGAAATTAAAACCCTTAGTTTCACAGCCTCTGGAAAAGTGTAAAATTGGCTTCCCTTTTTTTCATGGCAAGGAAGTATAAATAAATACAATCCACTACTGTTCCAGCCAATAAGTTTATAGAAAGTACCTGAAAGCAATAAAAAATGATGATAACTCTAAAAGATTCACGTTGGGGTTATACATTCTTTAGTTTCTTTTATGTCAGTCATTGAAAATGTATGGCAAGCCAGTATGGGGTTCTGTATCGTGAAAGACAGATAACATAGCCTGTGGGAAGTATTGTTGAGGTTACTTTTTAATGTATCAAGTGATTTTAAACATAATTCAATCTACAGGCCAGCCCACTTTCTATTATATCTGTATAAATCAGATGTGTAGAAGATAGAGTTTGACCCATGTACACATACATATGTGTGTATATAAAACACAATTTGAATACTAAGTCTCTCTAACCATGCTTATCAAACTTTAATGTTTATACAGAATATCTGGGGATTGTGTTAAAAATGCAGATTCTGCTTCACTAAAAATAGAATAGTCCTGAGAGTCATTTCTAGCAAGTACTTGAGTTATAATATTGCCGCCTAATCTCAGGATATATGTTGAATAATGTATGAATCTCTAAAAAACATTAGTCAGGATCAGAACAATTTTAAATCTACCTGAAATTACTTAAAACATGTTTTAAAAAAGATTTAACTTCAATATAAAAAGAATTGTAACCATTTATAAAATATGCATAGCTAGCAATATCAAGACACTAACTAAAATTAAACTGAAACCCAGATATGAATGATAGCTAAACTTTCTTTTAATGATGTTGTGAAAGAAGCAATTTATAGCCAGGTTCTATAGGTGGCTACTAAGTACTAATTAAAATAATGAAGAACATCTGTAACATTTTTTGATCAGATTTGTCAAAACACATTGAAGCACATGTACAATAAATGAGCAACATGTGTTTCATATGAACCAAATGAAACTGGAGCCTCTCAGAATGGTTTGCCAGAGACAAGAGCAGCTGTAGGTATCACCTCTACTTTTATTCTACTTTAAAATGCTTCATTTTTTTTTCTTTCAGTTTATAGGTGAAATATATAATAAGTCTTTTGCAGAAAAACTAATTAAACATTGACCTCTTAATAAAGGAGATGGTGATTCATTCCACATATTGAACCAAACACTAGATTTTAAAATGAAATTTAAGTTCAGCAAAGTATTCTATAAGTCCATGCCATTATTCTGATAAACATGTCCATTTTCATTAGCCAAGCTTTAGGAAATTCAGTGAACTTTTATGAGAAACTTGGGACACAATGATTTGAAATTCTCAACTGAATTATATTTAAAAGTGAATTTTTTTTAAAGTTTATAAAGCAGAATGTTGGCAAAATAGCTTGTCTTCTTAGGATAAGCAATATTTCATGGTAAATGACTTTATAAATATGGATAGAGTTTCCATGTAGAATCAGGACTGGTAGACCTACAGCTCATGGAGATGTTCTGAGGAACAGAATAGATTGCGTATAAGAAAATGTTTTGAAAAGTACAGTGAACATTACAACGTTAGGATAATCTTTTACCAAGACTAGTCAATGTGTAATGTTTAAAAAGATAATGCATCCCATTTTAAGATTGCATTGTACTTTGTTGGTATTAGTGTCATATTTGTATGTCTGTTTCACATGCACAGACTGAAGAGAAAATTATGGCAGCCATATTGACTTCAGGTAAGTAAAACTACTGATATTTACTAAGTAAAAAATCAAGTGCTTTTTCAATGATTTTTTGATTAAAATTAATATATAAACATGTACATGAATAATATAAAATATAATTTGGAAAACAAGTCAAGAAAATTTTCATTTCAGAAGATTCATCTGGGCATTCTAAATCAGTATCCGCAATATTGTCCTCTGAAAATAAAACTCATTTAATAGAAGGTTTAATCTGTTAACAAGATTATATTCCTAAAGTCACAATCTTAAATTATTTTAATGGTACTAAAGGTATTGCTAGGTTGGGAAGTCATTTTAGTAAATTATAAACTTTTTAGAGTACTTTTACATCCATCATCCCTATTAATCCTTACAAAATCCTTTAAGATCGGCAGGGTCCTGTATTACAGGAAAGATAATGAAAGCTTAATTGCTGTGCCTGAAACCACATTTATTAGTAAAAGTTGAAGCTGAAATTAAAACTGAGTTTCTATGGCTCCTGGAAAGTACTCTTTCCATAACGTTGTGTCAGTCTCTCCGTAAGCAAATGACATGCTTTGAATAGTGTAAAATGCTCATGATAAAGAAAGGTTATAATCATCATATGTCCCAATTCCCTACTAGCCAGTCAGAGATTTTCTGCTAATCATATGAAAATAAGTAACAGAAACCACAGACAATTTTAGAGATAAGTAAGCTCTTAGAATGAATTTAAGAGTAAAAATAATCTTGATGTAGACAATAATATTAAAGAAGAAATGTAAAAGAAGCAAAAAAATTAAGATATTAGAAATGAAAGAAAAAGAACATTGAAATTTATAGAATAATGAAAATAAAGCTAAAAAAAGAGAAGTTGTCAAAGTCAAAAAAGCTCCATAGCATTTACATACACACACACACACACACACACACACACACACACATACAATATGTGTATATGTATATATAATCAAATCCTATCAACTCCTTTACCCTACTAATAAGCAAAAGAAAGTGAAAGAATAAGAAAAGCATAGAAGAAACAGGAAAAAAAGAAAGCTAGAAGATATAAAAGAAAGAAAAATTTAAAAAATATTCTGTAATTCAATATTTGAATATTTAAGGAGTACTGGCACTGTGCTGGAATCATTACATGAGCTGGCATTTTATCTCATTTAAACCTCATCTGTGAGATTAGCTCCACTAAAAGAGTAGGAAATGGAAGCATGGGGGGATGAGGAAGGTGCCCAAATTCTCACATAGAGTAATTGGTAGTATGGAATTCAAATCCAGGGCTATCTGGCTGAAGTTCATGTTCCTTTCAAGGTATGTATCCATCCTTATTTTATGTTGAAAAGCAGCATGCAGAAGCCTGGGAATAAAGAAGCCTCAGGAAGACAGTTTTTTAATCCTGTTTTGTTCTGACTTCCATTTCAAAACATTTCAATATATACATGGACTGTATGGACTGTAGGGAATTTGGACATGTGAAAACAGCCTACGTGGGTGAACTTTCAGATTAATTTGTTGTTCTAATATTCATTCTTTTTCCTTCTCCTATTAATTCATCTGATATAATTAAATTTGTGTAAGTATGTAGCCAGATTGGATGGATATCCCATCTGTATTTACTAATTTTGTGATTTGAGGCAAAAAGCAATAACCGGTTTGTACCTCAATTTCCTCATTCCTAATATGGAGGTAATTATAATAGGTACCTCACATGTTTGTAGAGCAGTCTTAGTTCAGAGTAAACACTCAATGGGGTTTGGATTGTAATATACATGATAATGAAGTGGCGTCATTTGTCTGAACTAATACGCAAGGTCTGTTGTCTCACACCAAGGAAATCAAGGACGCTGACACAGCAGGGTGAGGTTAAGAGCAGAAGTTTGATAGGCGAAAGAGAGAAAATCTCTGTTGCTGCAGAGACGGGTCCCAGAGAAAATGGGTCGCCATTCCATGGTGAAGTGCAGGAGGTTTTATATATCAGCTTGAGGAGGTGGTGTTTGATTTACATAAGGCACAAAAGATTGGTTGGACTAGGTCTGCCGTTTGCATAATACATAAAAATCTGGCCACCCCTACTCTAATCTTTTATTATGCAGATGTTTCTCTATCTGGCTGGCATCATGTTGCCTGCTTTTTTTACTGTACATGTGGTGACAAAGAGAAGGGAAGATGGAGCCTCCCTGTTGAACATACCTCGCCCCCAGGTAGCCTTCACCTATTGGAACAAATGCTGAAATTCACCCGTGTAAGTTTCCAGCCTGCTAATCTATGTCTGCAGCATGATTTTTCAGGCTGCTTTTGTTGGAAAAGAAATAATTTGGGGGCTGCTTTTTATTAAAAGGGAGGCCTCGCCAATGATTCCTTTATCCTCCCTATCTGCCTAAATAATTTCTAACTCCTGTATCAATAATGGTAGTAGTTATGATTTTTTTTCTGTAAGAATTCAAATATGCCAAAACTATGACCTATTGATTCACACAGCCTCTTGAGATATATATAGAAAACAGAATTATTATCATAATGATTAGCTTCAAATTAGCCTAATGGTGATAGAGGGAATTATTCCTTAGTAGTTAGTGGAATTTCACATTCAACATTTTTCTTTTAACCTTAAAAACAGAAAAGAAAGTAAACATGATTATGATTTTGAGGCATTTCTAATCTTATTCCTTATTATATAAACCACATTTTTCTAAAATTTCATCTTTATAATATTCAAATAAAGTTGTTCTTAAGTAAAAATAATTTTTTAAACACTTTGAAATTTAAATGAAATAAAATTGTGTTTATTTTTCTACATTTTCATTTCAAACCCATATATCTCTTGCTAAAAAAAAAGAGTTATAGTTTTAGGTAAAAATAAATGATTGAATAGATGATTAATATAGCCTCAAAATACTGAACTATACCAAAGAAATTAAATGTATTTATTACAAATTAAACATACTTCTAAAATAATATAAGTTGTAGATCCAGAAGATAAATTAATGATATGAAAATAATGAATTAGAAAATCTACATATTTGAACAAATATTCTCTAGAGAGAGAGATTTCTATACCCTAAAAAAAGACACATATTCTTTTGAAGTTCTCATGGATCAGTTGCAAAGAAGGACTGCTTCCTGTGTCACAAAGAAAGTTGAAAATAATTTCAGACTCAGTATCGTACATAGCCATTTATCTGACTACAAGACAATTGAGTAAAACATTTATAATAAAAATAATTTTAAGCTCCTATATTTGAAACTAAATTAATACATATCTAAATATCACACAGAGTAATATGAAGAATCTCAGTGAAAATTACATAACAGAACTGAATGACATCAAAGCACCTTTTATAATATTTTGGGAGATTCTGCTAAAGTAGTACATAAAGGGAAGCTTAGAGGCCTAAAATATATATCCTCAAATATAAACATATTAAGCATTTACTTGAGAAGCTGGAAAAAGTACAACAGATTTCATTTGTGACAACATTTTGTATGAGTTATCCACTGGCAGGAGAAAATATGGAATTGAAAGATAAAAAACACCTCTTTAAATGGAGAAATAGACCACATTAATAGGGGGTCAAGACTATACTATAAAACTAAAAATTCAATCAGTTTCTAAATTGGTTGAATCAATTTCTAAATTCAGAACTTCAGAAAATTCTTTTTTTTTTTAAGTTTTATTGCATTTTAGGTTTTGGGGTACATGTGCAGAACATGCAAGACAGTTGCATAGGTACACACATGGCAGTGTGTTTTGCTTCCTTTCTCCCCTTCACCCACATTTGGCATTTCTCCCCAGGCTATCCCTCCCCAACTCCCCCGCCGCTGGCTCTCCCCCATTCCCCCCAATAGACCCCAGTGTTTAGTACTCCCCTCCCTGTGTCCATGTGTTCTCATTTTTCATCACCCGCCTATGAGTGAGAATATACCGTATTTCATTTTCTGTTCTTTTGTCAGTTTGCTGAGAATGATGTTCTCCAGATTCATCCATGTCCCTGCAAACGACACCAACTCATCATTTCTGATTGCTGCATAATATTCCATGGTGTATATGTGCCACATTTTCCCAATCCAGTCTATCATCGATGGGCATTTGGGTTGGTTCCAGGTCTTTGCTATTGTAAACAGTGCTGCAATGAACATTCGTGTGCATGTGTCCTTATAGTAGAACGATTTATAGTCTTTTGGATATATACCCAGTAATGGGATTGCTGAGTCAAATGGAATTTCTATTTCTAAGGCCTTGAGGAATCGCCACACTGTCTTCCACAATGGTTGAACTAATTTACACTCCCACCAACAGTGTAAAAGTGTTCCTGTTTCTCCACATCCTCTCCAGCATCTGTTGTCTCCAGATTTTTTAATGATCGCCATTCTAACTGGTGTGAGATGGTATCTCAATGTGGTTTTGATTTGCATCTCTCTAATGACCAGTGATGATGAGCATTTTCTCATATGTTTATTGGCCTCATATAATTTTTGCAGTTTACCCATCTGATGAAGGGCTGATATCAAGAATTTACAAAGAACTCAAACAGATTTACAGGAAAAAAACAAGCCCATTCAAAAATGGGCAAAGGATATGAACAGACACTTTACAATAGAAAATTCTTAAATGAAATGTGAGTAGAGAACAACACCTAGAATTTCAACAGAAACCTTATAGAGTCTCCAGTAAACAAGACTCTCACCACAAAACTTTTTAAAAAGGATTCGAAACATCAAATTAAACTATATTACAGTTAAAAAACCCCAGCCCTTTTAAAATTAAACCATGTAAATAGGTTTAACAATGTAACATTCTCAATACTCCCCATTCAGTTATAAATTACTAGGCAGGAAAAAGGAACTGGTAATCAGGAGAAAGATCTATTATTAGAAACACACATGTAAATAAAAAGAGATAGAATTAGCAGACAAGAACTTTTAATATAGCTACTAAAATATGTTAACATGAGAAACAAATATAAATATTACTGGAAACTACAAACAACTAAAATAAACTTCTAAAACCCATAATAGCTGATGTCAGAATGCTACTGGATGCAATTAAGAGCAAATTAGACACTAAAGAAGAAAAAAATCAGTAAACTCAAAGATCAGTCAATAGAAATTATCTAAACGGAATCATAGAGACAAAGCAGGCTGAAAAAACAACAGATTCTCAGTGACCTGTGAGATCAATTCAATAGTTTATCATAAGTGTAATCAGAATCAAAGGAGGGAAGAAAAAATGTTTGAAGAAATAATGTCCAAATATTTCTTTTTGAAAAATATAAATCTATAGATTCAAGAATCTCAAAAAATATCTAGGCAGATTAATGCACAAGCATGCATACACACTATCATTACTCTCAATTCTGTACCCACAATAATTTCTGCATAAGCATGTGTGCACACACATACACACACACACAACTATACCAAGGCATATCATAAGCACTTACTTGCATAATCAAGGCAAGTCACTGTTAAAGATAAAAAATGTTAAAGGCAACCAAGAAAAGAGATACTTGTTCTGGCGATGAAAGAAAATAAAATATTCTGGCTACTATATAGAAACAGTGCAAACCAACTGACAACAGAATGACATATTCAAAGTGCTGAAAGCACTTCCTCAAACTGACGAAAAGCAATTACAAAAAAGCTGGAGCTAATATTATATTCAGTGATGAAATATTGAAGGCTTTCACTCAAACATCAAGAAAAAGGCAAGGATGCCTGCTCTCACAACTTTTATTCAACATTCTCCTGGTGTTTCTAGCCACTATGATAAGCCAAGAAAAAGAAATAAATGGAATATATTTTGTAAAGGAAGAAATAAAACTTGATGTGAGTAGAGAAAAACACATCATTTATGAGAAAAATCTTTAAAAATCTACAAAAGAAAGCTACTAGATATAATGAGTAGCTATAAAAAAAGTTACGAGATATAAGGTCAAGATACAAAAATCTATTTCTACACACTAGTAATGAACAACTGGAATCTCATAGTTAAAAATACCATTAACAATAGCATCCAGGGGAGAGGGAGAGCATCAGGATGAATAGCTAATGCATGAGAGGCTTAATACCTAGATGATGGATTGATAAGTGTAGCAAACCACCATGGCACAGACTTACCTATGTAAAAAACATGAATTTCCTGCACAGATATCCCAAAATTTAAAATTAAACTAAATTAAATTTTAAAAATGGCATCCACAAACATAAAATGCTTCAGATAAATTTAACAAAATATGTGCAATATTGTTATACTTAAAAGCCACTAAATATTAATGACAGGAATTAAGATTCTAATAAATTTCTCTGAAATTCATTTTCATAAATTGAAAACTCATTGTTTTGATGCTAATTCTCTTCATATTTATTTATAGATTCAGTAAAACATCAATAAAAAGTCCATAAGGCTTTTTTAAAGAAATTGATGAACTGTTTTTATAGTTTATATGGAGATGATGCAAAAGACTAAAGTGACTCAACAATTTAAAATAGAACACAGGTGAAAGATTTACACTACAGATCTATAGATTCATTTACAGAAAAAAAGGTCCAAAAATAAACTTGGATACAGATGGCAAATTGGTTTTCAACAGAGATGCTAAGGTAATTCAACAGGGAACATATAGTCTTTCCAAAAACAGTATTGGAACAACTAGATGTCTATATGAAAAACCATGAATCTTCACCTTTATACCATATAATACGCACAAAGATTAAATTGAAATGTGTCTCAGACCTAAATGTAAAGGCTAAAACTATAAAGCTTATGGGGATAAAAGTAAGAAAAATTCTTCATGAACTTTCAATAAGCAAAGGTTTCTTAGATTATAAACCAAAATAAAACATCAAGGTAAAACTTGATGAATTGTCCTTCATCAAAGTATAACTTCTTGCTCTTCAAAAGACACTATTAAGAAAATAAGGCCAGACATGATGTCTCACACCTATAATTCAAGTACTTTGGGAGGCCAAGGTGCGAGGGTCACTAGAGCCCAGAAATTCGAGACCAGTGTGGGCAACACAGGAAAACCCCCTCTACAAAACATTTATAAATTAGCCAGTTGTGGTGGCACATGCCTATGGTCCCAGCTACTGGATAGGCTGAGATGGGAGGATTGCTTCTTAAGCCCAAGAGGACAAGGCTGCAGTGAGCTGTGATCATGCCATTGCACTCCAGCCTGAGCAACAGAGTGAGACTCTGTCTCAAAAAACAAAAGAAAAAGAAAATGAAAAGTCAAGCCACAGGCTGGAAAAAATAGGAGATAATATTCCCAATACATGTAATAGGATACAAGTCCTGGTACTTATCTCCAGAATATAAGTATATTTACAAAGTATAACACACGCTGGAAAAAGTAGGAGATAATATTCCCAATACATGTAATAGGATACAAGTCCTGGTACTTATCTCCAGAATATAAGTATATTTACAAAGTATAACTAACACACACACACACACACACACACACACACACACACACAGCCAATATGTCAAATGATATTTAGCACCAATACAAAAGATGTTGAATACCATTAGTTATCAAGTAAATGCAAATAAAAATCATGAGATACCACTACACACTCAGTGGGATGATTAAAATTAAAATTACCAAAATATCAAGTCATTGGTAAGGATTTGAAGCAGCTAGAACTGGAAGTATAAAATGGTATAATCACTGTGGAAAACAGTTTGGCAGTCTATCATAAAGTTAAACATATTGCCATTATTACCATACTACCCAACAATACCATTCCTAGTCACGTACCTAAGAGAAATTAAAATATACTTTCAGAAAAGAAGTTGTATTTATGTTCTTAGCAGCTTTATTCACAACGGACAAAAATAGAGGGTCCAAATGACCATCAACAGGAGTGGATAAACAAGCTGTGGTCTATTTGAACAATGAAATACAAATTGGCAATAAAATAGGAATGAATTGCAATAAAGAGCAGGGAGAATTCTTAAAAAACATATGCAAGTTCTGGATATCAGCCCTTTGTCAGATGGGTAAACTGCAAAAATTGTTTCCCATTCTGTTGGTTGCCGATTCACTCTAATGACTGTTTCTTTTGCTTTGCAGAAGCTGTGGAGTTTGATTAGGTTCCATTTGTCTATTTTGGCTTCTGTTGCCAATGCTTTGGGTGTTTTGGTCATGAAGTCCTTGCCTACTCCTATGTCCTGAATGGTTTTGCCTAGATTTTCTTCTAGGGTTTTTATGGTGTTAGGTCTTATGTTTAAGTCTTTAATCCATCTGGAGTTAATTTTAGTGTAAGGCGTCAGGAAGGGGTCCAGTTTCTGCTTTCTGCATATGGCTAGCCAGTTTTCCCAACACCATTTATTAATCAGGGAATTTTTCCCCATTGCTTGTTTTTGTCAGGTTTATCAAAGATCAGATGGCTGTAGATATGTTGTGTTGCCTCCGAGGCCTTTGTTCTGTTCCATTGGTCTATATCTCTGTTTTGGTACCAGTACCATGCTGTTTTGATGCATGTTCTTCACGTGTACCCCAAAACCTAAAATACAATTAAAAAAAACATATGCTAAGAGAAAGAAGACAGACACAAGAGAGTACCTACTGTAAGAATCCATTCTATGAAGTTCTGGAATAGTTCAAACTAATCCATTGTGATAGAAATTGAATAAATGATGACTACTTGGAGTATGGTATACGTGGGGAATTGACTTTGTATACCAAAGGGAACATTTTGAGAATGATGAAAGTGTTCTCTATCTTGAATGGAGTGCTGTTTATACAGGCATATTCATGTGTAAAATGCCTACACTTGTATACACACAATGATTGTGTTATATTTTATGTATGTTACAAACCAATACAATTTACTAAACAGAAGGATCATGAAAAAATAGTCTTGAGATATTTGTACGTCGTTTGTATAATGTTTTAAATAGACAACAGGTATACATTTTTTGTGGATGCATCCATTTTAGTACAGATAAAAAATCACGGGAATGAATAAAGCTATAAAAAATTCACATCAGAATCTAATTGCGATTCTTGCCAAAAGAGAAAAACAGAAAAAAAAATCACATTAGAATCACAGTTTCCCCTGGCAAGGGAGGAATGCATGTATGGAGACAGATTGTGAGGGAATCAGATTGGGATACGCAAGGGCTTCCAATGCATTTGTAAATTTTGTTTTAAAATTTGAAGCCTGTCTGCCAACATTGTCAGATTTGCTAAAATTAAATATGAGTAAAAAAATATTTATTATATTATGCCTTATAGTTTTTTGTTTGATGAATTTTATAATTAAAAATCACAGGTAAATTTTAAACTTTAATAATTTATTAAAATAAATGACATAAAGTGTTTATGGGTTATTTTCACTATAATAATCCAAGCTCTCCTGTATGAATAAGTACAATACCAAGAAAAATATTTGCTTCTGTTATTTGCTTACTCCATTCCCAAAGCACTATCAGTCTTTTAAACATTAAAAATAAAACTTGATATGCTCCAAGTTCTTTCCAAAGAATTTATTATGCTCCTATTTACTCAGTGTTTATAACCTCCTGAACTGCCATGAAAGATAGGATGAATTCACTTGCTGGACTCTGCCACTGGAACACAGAGTTAGTTTCATCAATCTGAGTGTACTACATTCAGAAAGTTGGTAAATGGTAACAGGATGAGCACTGACTCCCTGGACTATTAAATCAGAAGTTTTATTTACTTATGTGTTAAAGATTATGCTTAAAATTGTGATATGAATAATTGTGATACACATAAAATTGATTTTGCTTTTTATTTTATTTACTATAATTAATAATAACCTTCTTTATTGAATCATTACCATGTGCCAGGCACTCTTCTAAGGACTTTACAAATATCAATTCATTAACTTCATGACAATTCCTGAAAGTAGGTGCTATTATATGGCTTTTACATATAGAGAAACCAAAGCAAAAGGAGGTTAAATAAACTGCTCTAGATTACACATTATTAAATGAAAGAGCCTAGACTTGAATACAAGAAATCAGGGTTCAGAACCTGTAGTGTTTGCCACATATCCTGCTCTGTTACATGGGGGCCACAAGATATATGATAATATCTCTGATCTTACCTACTTGGATGTAGTATATGCACATTAACTCTATGCTCTCCCTCAAGAACAAAAGCTTCTGGATAGCATCTATAATAGCTACTTTATGCAAATTCAGTTACTCATGTCACATAGTCAGTGATAGTGCCAGCCTTTGTATTTCGGTATCTAGTACTATATTATTTCTCTGATTCACTACCTCCTCCAATATACATTCGGTCCAAACTAAATTGTGTGGTTTGTTTGCTCCGACTCTGCACTTTGTCGCCAGATTTAAATCTCAAGCTCTGAAACTCTGAGATTTAGATTTAAATCTCAGCAATGACCATTTCACTGATCTGTTCGGTAGCCCTTCGTTGACTTTTGAATTAAACTCCCGTTTTACAAATACCTTTCCACAGTATTCTTTTGTTTCTAGAACTAGACCATATTCGAATATTCACTGCTTACTAAAACACATCCTACACGTTCACAAATACCATGCTTTGGCTCCTACATTTCCCTCAATAACTAATACCTTTCTTAGAACCTTTCTGAAGCCGTTTTTGCAGGTTCTTATCCACTGGCATTCTCCATTTACTAGATTGTCAACTACGTTTCTCTTAATTTTATCCATGTAACGCTTAGATAACATCTTACACACGACAGAAACTTAAACAAATATGTTCAATTGAAAATTTGCCTAGGCAGAAGTAAAATAATGTTGTCCATGTGACAGTGTATTTTCTTACCAATTCACACATGCTAAAATATCCTTGCAGTCAGGGAATAAACAAACACCTCTGGATCAAAGATAAATGAAGGTGAAATAGCAGGGAAAACTGGCATACAGTGATTAATGTATCATTTGTTCAGGATTATCAGTTATCCAGAATGTAACTAAGAAATTGATAGTGTGCAAAGAGCCTTTAAACAACTGAAGCTGACAAAAAGGAATTCTGTATAATTGGGCAACTTATTAAAACGTAGTTTATCAACAGTCTTTTCTTATAGATACTTCAACAAACTTGGTTTTTCAGGTCACGGTAATCCAGAAACAGCAAAATTGATGGCTGATATACTTATTTTGTGCACGCGTGCACACACACATACACACACACCCCTTCTTATAAACAACACATATACCTTCAAAACTTAAAAATTTG
The DNA here is from genome assembly GCF_049354715.1 of Callithrix jacchus. Lineage (NCBI taxonomy): Eukaryota > Metazoa > Chordata > Mammalia > Primates > Cebidae > Callithrix > Callithrix jacchus. Next base: position 83,410,683 of record NC_133510.1, read on the forward strand.
GGACAATTTATTGAAATCCAACATATTTCAATAGCCACTGGATATAACAAAAATAAATATTACAACACCATCCTCTGCATCTTTAAGAAACATTTTTTTTCCTCTTTCGATTAATTTACTGTTTAAGGAGACAGAAATGGGTTTGAAATCTTTTTTAAAAGAACTCATCAAAACGAATTAGACTACAAAGGTAGGGTAAGGCAATTCCAGAAGGAAGCTGGAACAAGATATCCCACAGGGCTGAAACAGGTGGTAGAGATGGAGAGGCAGATCTGGACTCAGCTGCCAATGTGCACATTCATGGAGGCAGACACCAGGTCCAGAGAGTACAGTAACGAACAACAGGTGGTGAACCCAACTAGGACACATGAGAGTAGACTAGCAAGAGGTAGCATATCGTAACAGGCAGGTGAAGCAAGGTGAAAGAGAATCTAGGAACTGGCACCATGCAGGTCCAAGTGGCAGGGAAGCAGGTCAGCAGGGAGCAAAATTCTACTTACCATCTAGAGACTCAGTGGTGGCTCACTTCCTCAGGGCGATATGCAAAGTAGAGACCCAGATGGGTTTCAATGGCCCCTCATATCCTGATTATGAATATATAGATAAATACACACACACACACACACACACACACACACACACACACACACACACAAATACCCTTTGCAGTGCCTTAAAGTACTAAATAAATGGTAACTCAATGAGTGAGTACATGAATGAATTTTTTTAATGTTTTAAGTAATTTAGGCTACTAAAGAGATTTTAGAGGCAGAGAATCATCAAAATCAATATCAAAAATGTGTTACCACTAATCTAACCAAAGCAGCAATAAAGCAAACAAAAATAACGGAAGTCAAAGTTGTCATTATATACATACCTAGAAGATACAGATAAATAAACCAAAAAAATGTATAAGTAATAAGAAATTCTCTAATTCAGGTGATTGCAAAATAAATATACAAAAACCATAAGCAAACAATTAACATGATAGAAAGAGATAACGGGAAAAATTTGTTCACTGACAATGTCCAAACTATTATAAAATATTGAGAGGGTAAACTTATGGTGCATTTCTGAAGAAAACTATAAAATAGGGAAATTAAAAATATGATTATTTTAAGTCAGAGAGGCCTATTATAAAGAACATCATTCTTCTCCAATTACTTCATAAGTTTAATGTGCTAATTTAAAAATCTTAATAGCATTTAATTGTTCCAAATTTGAAAAAAAAAAACTTGTTAAGTTCATCTAGAAGAATGAATAACTGAGAAATGGGTTTCAACATTCTGATGATTAAAATGATGAAAGAAAAACTGCCCTTTAATATATTAAAATAGTTTATTAAGTAAATAAGTTAAAAGTATGTTATTGAGATGAGAAGCAACCAATACCTCAATGAAACATACAGGTTTTTCTAACACAGTCTGTGTTATAGTTTTCAATAGCAAGGAAATATCACCACCAATGGAAAAATGATGGTAGGCAAGGAAAATAATGGAATCAGGTAAGATATAACCTCATCACCAGAAACCAAAATGGATTATGGAGAAAATAAATCTTAGTATGTCCCAAGGCCTTGTTTTTCTTTAAAGGCCATAAATAATTTCCCCCTTCTCAGGATAATAGCTCATCAACGTTTAATGTCCAATTAATCCTCCAACCCTAATGTTTAGACATTTACATTTTCTCCACAATTTATAATAATTCAAAGATGTGTATCAAGAAACTAAACCTAAATTTTAGGACAATGGACTACTTTGAGTAACCTTACTTCCTGGTACAACACATTTAACAAAAATAGCCTATAATATAATCTGTTATCATTAGGAAGGACTTGTTAAAATAAAATGACGACCAGGTCTGAAAAATTTCTAAGTAGACAAACTCAGTTAGCATTGAAAGTAACCTTAACATTGCTTAGACTACAAAAATAAGCAAAACAAGTTGGGACATTTATTGTAAATGCCAGAATCATTAAAAAAAAATAAGTTTAACAAATCAAAAGCTGCCAGCAATGGAATAGACCAAATATGACAATTGTGTAAGTGTAACCACTCTATTTTCAATTTCTTGTTTCCACATTCATGCTATAAAAGCCTTCCTCTTGCATTTCTTCAGTAGAACTCAAGATGTCCTTCAATTTGGTATTTCCCCAATTTATGCATCACTGATTGCTCAAATAAACTAAAATTTGTATTGTGTCTCAGTTTATCTTTTAATAGTCCTTATTTGTATAACTTAATTTCCCAGGTAATTGAAGCTTAATATTGAGAGCAAGGTACCTGGTTTCCTATTCCAACATCCTCATCTCTGTATTTTAGAAGTGACTCAATCTAATCATAAAGCTCAGCCTCACTCTAGAAAGAATTTAGTCCTTATCCAGGAGAATATTATATTCCTTCAGTACTCTTAGATCGACATCAAGAAAATCTTGCTGTAAATGTAGTGCAGGCCTTGTTTCCCAGTCCTGGAAACTAAGATTCTGTCTTATTTACCAGATGCACTTCTACTTGTACCTAAATTCCTGTTTGTATTTTATTTTCTTAAATATTTATTTTATTTTATCATTACAAAATACAAAATTATTATATAATTTGTGCAAATGACAGAAAAATCTAAAAAGGAAAATGAAATTATATCACGTTAATTCTAGTACCAAAGGGTAGCTATTTTACAATTTTGAGTAATGTTTCCAATCTTTTTCTTTCTGGTCATGGTCGCTAAAAGAAATGCAAGATTTAATGAAGATACCAGATAATTGGGGGATTTATGGCATTGGTTAGAAGTATGACCATTTTGCTTTTAAGGCTTGGGCTTGAATTAAGTGAAATTTATAAAAAATATTTAATAAGTGAATCAATTCAAAAATTGGGTATATTATTAAATCACTGGAAATAAAAGGCTTGTTTTGCTGAGTTTTTCATGATTATGGCTTCTTTTCTAAGAAAATGAATTACTATTTTTAAAATCATGTTTCATTAGTCTCATCTTTTTTCAATTTCCTCAATTTTTTTTTGAAATACTCCACTTCATTTGTTATGGTAAACTATAAAGATATATGTTACATACTTATTTTAATGAACTGTATACATACTGACTACAATCTAACTCCACCAAACAGGAACTTATTACTTGATTTTTTTTCTTTTCTTTCTTTCTTTCTTTCCTTTTCTTTTTATTTGAGACATGGTCTCTCTCTGTCACCAGGCTGAAATGCAGTGGCGCGATCTTGGCTGACTGCAACCTCTGCTCCCTGGGTTCAAGCCATTCTCCTGCCTCAGCCTGCAAGTAGCTGAGACTACAGGCACCTGCCACCATGCCAGGCTAATTTTTGTATTTTTAGTAGAGACAGGGTTTCACCATGATGGCCAGGATGGTCTCAATTTCTTGACCTCGTGATCCGTCCGCCTCAGCCTCCCAAAGTGCTGGGGTTACAGGCGTGAGCGATAGTGCCCAGCCTGATTTTTAATATACCATATAATCTAGCAGTAGACGTTACAGTGATATAGAATACTTCGTACTTTAGTATGTCAAGGTAGGTGGTAATACACCAAGGAAAGGTCATTATGTTAACTTCTAAAACAAATACAATTATAATTTGATATATGTTTATGCAAATTTAATTCCAACAAAGAATTATTTATAAAACAACAATATGTGAGGCCAAGTGACCTATCCTAGCATTTCTTTTCTGTATGTTTGCTCTCACTTTAAATGTACAATATGAAGATTTGGGGCTGATATTAACTCTCCTAGGGATATTGTGAACAGAGTTAATATACCTAAAGAACTTTAAATAATAACTGGCTCACAGTTCGTACTTAAATAGACTGATGTTTATCATCTCTATCACTGTATGAGAATTTGGACTTTACAGGAATTGAATTGCAGTTTTATTTCTTCTTGACATTGTATTCTAGAACCCATGTTTTAAAGTAGAACTTTATGTAAGAAAAGGAGTTATATTACATAGAGTGAACAAAGTGATTTATAATTTAAGTGATACTTATTTCTACTAATGTAAAATCATTTAACTGTATTTGAGAGAAATTTATGCTTACTAATAGGCAAGGTTCATTCCCATTTGAAATAAAAATGACTTTAGATTGGAAATTTCATTACTCTTCCTTTCATGTCTTTCATGTCATACTTTAGAATTAGAGATGGGTTTTTAATCACTTGCTGGCTTTTCTTTTATCTAACTTGAGTGCATTTATCAATCATTAAACATAAAATAGGTGTTGGGCATTGTGCTAGGCCAAAAGTTCTCAGCCGTGTCTGTACATTTTAATCATTTTCCGTTTCCCAGGTGATTCTATTGTGCAGTCACGTTTAAGAACCATTAGGCTGGACACATTTAATCTCATCAAAATTTCTATGAGCATCTACAGAAATATTCTGGTTCAGTTGAGCTGCTGTGGATCTCTGGAATTCAAATTTGAACAAGTTCCCTCAGGGATTCTGATACAATTGATCACAGGATTATTACTTAAGAAAACCTGAGTCCTGATTATGTCAATTGCACCATATAGTCTAATGTGATCATTTCACAGGCTTCTTATAAAGTATTTTACAAAATTATTTTAAGGTAAACTAAAATATTTGTATTACTACAAATTGTAAAGAAGAAACGTGAAGGATACAAAAAGATGAGATAAGGATTAGTTTTCCATGTGGGGTTCCATACTGCTCTGACTACCTTCGGGTACCCATCAAACTCTGAATCAGCAAAGTTTGGGAGGTGACAAGGTAGCAACACAGATTAGCTTCTGATGACTCTTTTGTAGAGTGAGCAAAGGTAACGTAACCACATGTCTTGAGATCCTCACACTTATGAGGCCAGCTAGATGAAACAATGACTCATTGACACAGAGACTGAGGACATCAAAGATGGCCAGGTATGCAGGAGCGAGATGACTAGGAACAAGTAGCCCACCACTGCTGTTAAAACACACAGTCAATAAATAATCATACTCACCTATAGAACAATAGCATGAAGGTCTGATTGGTGTACTATAATTTGGCTGTAACAGCTAGACTTGTGTCTAAAGCTTAGCTATTTTAGCTGCAGGAAAAAAAAAAAAGTGTTGTTACAAAGTGTATTTTGAGTAGAGAACTTTTGGTCCCATAAAGGTTTCAGGAACTTCTGCCCAAACAAAAGTTTTGGCAGAACTACTTTCAAAGAGAGTAAATGAGCATTATGTCTTGTGCTGATTTAAATATGCACCTTTTGAGCAAAACATCATAAAATTTAAGCAAATATCAAATAGAAATAAAAATTTAAAATTCTAATAAGAAAAATGCCATTTCAAAACATTCTCAGGCCTGGTGTGATGGCTCATGCCTGTAATCCCAGCACTTTAGGAGGCCAAGATGGTTGGATCACATGAGGTCGGGAGTTCAAGACCAGCCTGACCAACATGGAGAAACTCTGTCTCTACCAAAAATACAAAAAAAAAAAAAATCCGGGTGTGGTGGCACATGCCAGTAATTCCAGCTACTCAGGAGGCTGAACCTGGGAGGTAGAGGTTGTGGTGAGCTGAGATCGCACCATTGCACTCCAGCCCGGATGACGAGAGTGAAACTCCATCTCAAAAAACAATAATAATAATAACCTTCTCATAGATGATAAAAGGTTTTGACAACTATTAACACTTTTATTCATCCACTCACAAAAATTACATAGTATCTATCTTAAAACAGATAGCCTTCTGTAATCTGTACTGATTATTGCATATTTTCTGCCCTATGTAATGGATGGTATGAACAATAAGCACTATAAGGCAATGTGATAAATTTTAGGATATATGTAAGCACAGAATCAGATATTATAATCAGTATAAGCTATGAAAAGTGAATATGCTTTAATGATCTACACACACAAATAGTCTCCTAATGAATATTTCCTTACAGACTGAATTTTGAAGTAGAAGAACTTAGGAAACAACATCAGAAACTTCCAAACTTTTTGTGACTTATGTGCTTTGTCCACCAAATTTTATTCCCAAGGAAGCAAGTCACTAAAAAGGAGATGTAGTTTACCCTAAAGCCTTCTGTGTCAACCCAATATTTTAAGCATTTTAAATAATTCCAGAGTGCGCATTGATTTTCAAAACCCTGTGATTTTTTTAAAGAGTTGATTTTGATAGAAGTCTAATGGTCAATTATGAACTCAGAATGGCTTCACAATCTCACTTTCCCCCTTACAGCTTTTCCCGCTCTTGCACACACTCTCTCTCTTCCTCCTCCTTATCACCCTCATTCTCTCTGTTTCTTTCTCCATTATTTGTTTTTAAGAGACTATTCAAAGTCGCAGAGTCTCAGAGCCTTATAAAGGTCTTGCTGTGCACTTCTGAAGGTAGATCTAAATTATTGCACCCTCAGAAAAATTTCATGCTAATCTTATAAGATTTTGTAAGATTGTGCTTCATTTTTTCCCTGTGGCTGAGGTTACTGCTATGATGATGTACTTATAAAACTCTTTAAGTAACTTATCACCACCAAAAACAGTATTACAGTATTATCATCTATCCAAAAGCTGATTTTAATCATCACTTTGATTTTCAAAACATAACTTATTCCATTGAGAAGTCTGGGCTTTTCTTCAAAGTAGGGAAAAAATAAGTTTTTTGGTGAATTGACATGGATAAGATTAAAGAAAAATTTCTGCTATTAGAGATTTAGAAAACTATTTAGAATACCAAATCCTCAAAGAAGTAAAAATAAAGTTTGGGAACATAAGAAGTCTAGATATTCTAGAATCATATACTTAAGATTAAAGAATTAATATCTGGAAATGACTTAGTTCTTTCTAAAAGGCAGCATATGTTCTTAGTGCTATTGTGTCATAACATAATTTAAAATCTAAAAGACTAAAGCACACTAACGAATCTGAACAAAACAGTAAAAGGACATCGAAACAATCAAGCATCATTTATTACGCTTATATCATTTTTAAGCATAGCAACCACAAAACAATTGCTGCCTTTTGGCAAGCCTCAAATATAAACATTTCCAGGAACAGCACAACAGATTGGTAAAGGGCAATGCAACCCTTGATTCTTGCATTCTTTCTTTGTGATGTGATGATTCTCACTAACCCAAAACAAAAACTGACACACAAGAAAAGAGCATATTGTGCCATGGAAAAATCATACCATTGCATGGTCCAACTTTATTTAATTACAAAACAAATATTAGACACATCTGCAGCCATTCCTTATACTATTCATTTTATGCCCTTCAATCCTCAAAATGAGGGTGCTTTCCGATCATGAATAAAAATTTGCAAAGTCGAGCATATTTCACAAAGGAATACAATAATCATTATCTGTTGCCTGCAATCTGTCAGTGCTTCAGTCATGGCTGTGAAATGAGTGTACTCACACAAGTGTGCACACAAGCCACTAAATGAAAAAAAGATTTTTCTGTAAGCAGTTTATAACTAGGGATCTATTGGATTTACTCAGGACAGGTGTGTGAAAAGATTCAGGTCAAGAAAGGAGGCATTGACATAGATTTATTGCTTTCATGACCATTAAGTCTTGATAGAGAGAACTAATTGATTTTGCTCTTTTCACTTTTTAAGAGGTCAAGCTAAAGTTCTTTTTTTGAGAGTGGGTAATGGAACAAGTGGCAAACTGAACTAAGGACTCTGTGACATATATTAGAATTCTGGTGTTATTTGGTCCTCTGAACACAGAAGGAATGCCCAACAAAGAGCCATATCAGAAAAGTATGTAAAATCTTAAAGTGCTACAACAGCTGAGTGCAGAGAATAGTTCTATTGAAAGAAAATTAATGAACAAGTGTCAAAATGGACAGTTGGTGTCAATTCCTATAGGATTTGGATGTGAGAAGTGGAGTTGAGGAAACCATGTTAATAAGCTCTTGTTTGCATGACAAGATCATCGTACCTCACCAAATATCCATCATAGGAGTTATGCTTGTCACAGTTCACATTAAAGTGTTTCACAGAACAGAATGCTTTACTGTGGGCCATGTAAGCACCTTATTTTGTTGATCTCCAACAGCATATGATCATCTATTTTCTTGGAAACAAATTTAGAAAGGAATTCTACCCTCAGCCTATGTGGTAATTCTTGGACCAGACTGTGCCCATCATTTTGAGAAAGAAAAGACCCTTTCAAGCCCGAGTTGACTTATTGCTAAGTGAGTTTAAAATTTGTTTACAAACCACGATGTTTTGTTTCAGCCTCAGTAGTAATCCCATTTAAAACTAAATTCTCTCTATTCTGTCAACTAACAAATGAGTAGAAATAAGTGTTTTTTAAATTTCTGATTATTAAATCTCACTTAAAAAAAGCTTAATTAAGATGAATTAAAAATTTCAAGTGTATTCCATCTCAGGAATACTTTATATGAAAGATATTTCTTAATAAAGGCTTTCTTTATAAATGGCTCACATAAAATAATTTGTTAAACTTCAATATAAATTATGTTATTAAACCAAATATTGCAAAAATAATTATACTGAAGTGTAATTTATTTCAGCAAATCTAAATAATGGGAGACTAAAAAAATTAAATTTCTCTTCCAAAAGATCCTGGAATGTCTTTTTCCATGTGCTCCTTTGTAGATAGATAAGATCAGTATTTGTTTTTATTTTTCTCTTTAATCTGCATCAACCACACTTACATTTAGCCTTCTCAATAGTTAAGACACCTCAATAATTTCAAGTGATCATAAAAGCCTCAAAACATGTCATGTCCAATGTGAAAAGACTTTCCCATCAAGGAGCATTAGATATGGCTAGTTGTTTAGAGGATCTGTGTATTGGTTCTAGACATCTTCTACCTGCTGAGATCTCTTGGTCATTTACAGCCCCAGTCCTTGTAACTACTGTAAGTGGAGCACATTAGTTCACTAATTGGGGGAAAAAGAGAGACAGGACATAAGAGTATTGCATAACTTAGTATTTGGAAAATGTTCATCTATTTTCTTGGAAACAAATTTAGAAAGGAATTCTACCCTCAGCCTATGTTGTAATTCTTTTTTTTCTTTTTTTCTTTTCTTTTTTTTGAGACGGAGTTTCGCTCTTGTTACCCAGGCTGGAGTGCAATGGCGCGATCTCGGCTCACCGCAACCTCCGCCTCCTGGGTTCAGGCAATTCTCTTTCCTCAGCCTCCTGAGTAGCTGGGATTACAGGCACGCGCCACCATGCCCAGCTAATTTTTTTTGTATTTTTAGTAGAGACGGGGTTTCGCCATGTTGACCAGGATGGTCTCTATCTCTTGACCTCGTGATCCACCCGCCTCAGCCTCCCAAAGTGCTGGGATTACAGGCATGAGCCACCGCGCCCGGCATCCTATGTTATAATTCTTGGACCAAACTGTGCCCATCATTTTGAGAAAGAAAAGACCCTTTCAAGCCCAAGTTGACTTATGATAGCCCTATAATGGTGTGCCAACTTATTCCACCTTTTTCATTTTGCTTCTCACTGTGTGTTTTAAAACAATGAAACAGACCGTGTGTTTTGAGCATCTTCATATGAACATCTATTTTGTGACCTCTGAGACAGACTGCCTGTACATAGTAGTGAACATGGAAAATATCACTGTGTCATTATTTGCTAATAGGGAAATACATAGGTCCAAATCTCAGCCATCAGCTACCAACATGCCTCTTTTGGACATGCGACTGAAAAACTAACAAAGAAACAAAAAAAGCAGAAGTTACCCTGAAGTTTCCCAAATAAACACTCAAAGCTCCTCTAAGGTAGGTAGCTCCTGGAAGATGATTCTTTTGGTCACTGTAAGGAGATTTAGAGGAAAAGCTTCTCTTTAATTATATGAATCACTGCCACATGAACCAGGTTTAAGAGTATGGCGTGTGATCATGGGCAAATAGGTTAACTTCTCTTTGCATTCTGTATTTTTAAAATAGAATCAATTATATAATATACTTGGCACAGTATTGTGAAGATGTAATGAGATCATTTATTTGAACATATAAATTTATATTATATGTTCATATATATTTCAACATATAAGGGCCCGCAACTTATTTTGTTTCAGAGTTGAATAATGGCTACAACTTTACAAAATAAAAAACATATATATTACTACTTTTTATTCTTTTTTCTTTGAAAGCACCAAGTCGTGAATATTATGTTGCTACAAAAGAAGCAGCTTAAATCTCACGATAGCATTATGCTGAAATACAAGAAAGTGAAAAAAAAATCTATTTAAATGATTTAATAAAAAGGCATACTAATATTGTAAAATTACACAGCCAGTCTTTTCTAATATGACAACACCTAGCCCAAATCATAAAAAAAAATCAGGAAAAATAAAATTTAATATGATGAATTTTATATGACCAGTGACATGTTGAACATCTAATGCCTGTACTTTAAAAAGTTCCAGATTATATGCGATTTAAACACAGTATAACTTTTAACTTCTATCACTCACTAACCTAAAAACTAACATGTATTATCCACAGACAAAAATGTCTTGACTTTCAAAAACGTGTGAGATATGTGTGTATATCTGATTAAAGAACTTTTTTCTTCCAAACTGGTAGGGAAACTTTATGGAAAAAATGTGTTTGTACAGTGGTGACTATTTGTCACGGTAGACCCTGACACAGGCATTAAAGCACCAAACATTTTGGGCAATATGTCATAACCAGCCAGTTGGAGGGCAGTAACAAAATACTTGGCTAACCATACTATACTAGAGACATTTGTTTATCTTAGCAAGCACCACTATAATTGGGTCATCCGAATATCATGATTTGTTTCATTTTTAAAAGATGTAAACATCATAGGAAAACCATTCCATTAATTTCGGACATTTAAAATATTAGTTGTATGTAGTATCATAAAAATATTTATATAATATTTTCATTGAAAAAAGCAATATACATGTAATGTTATATTGTACTTAAATTTAAATAAGAAGTATGTAACATGAAATTTACATTACATGATATTACATTATGTAAAATTTTGTTCATATAGAAAACAAAAAAGTAGGGTTCAATATATTGAGTTGACAAGGAGAGGGATGATTTTTTTCTTCAATCATAGCTGAAATAATACTAATTTGTATTGAATATTGTTTCTATGCTAGACACTGTATATTACATTTTATTGACATTGTTTAAATCTTTAAAGCAATGTTATAATGTGTTTTCATTTTATAGACTAATTAAAGCTTAGAGAAGTCATAAAACACGTTCAATGTCAAATGATTAGCAAGTATCAGAGCTGGGCCTAGTAGAACTTTGTCTAACATCCAACCCCATATGTATAATTATAGTAATTTCTTAAAAAAATCTATACTTTATATATCCTGCACTCTGTACATTGTTCGCCAGTTTCTATGGGCTTCTTCTGGGAAATAGAGTGATTAACTCATTCTGACTTGACCAGGGTTTCCCCAGTTTTAGCACTGAAAATTTGGCCTCCTGGGTACCCACTCAGTCCTAAGCAAACCTAAGCCAGTTGGCCCCTCACCAGAAGGAATACTTAACCCAGAAAAAATTCGAATGGTTCCCAAATTTTACTCTTAAATTCAGAAATCTGAATAAAAGCAGGGGGAGGGAGGTGCAGAATTATGAACAAGACATCATTTTTTGCACTGAGGAATATGAGTTTCTTGGGGAGAAAAGAATTCATTGTCACCTTCCCTGTAAATTATGCCTAAGATTTAAGAAACGAACAGCAGCCTCCTTAGTGTTGTTTTGCAGCTCAGTACATGACTGAACACAGACTTTTGGAATCTGGAGTGAGAGCAAAGAGCAAAAATGTGTTTCTTGAACTATCTGAAGATCAGCCTCGCTGGTTCCTCCCTCACTTCTTCTATCTAGACTCATTTCCTTGGTGCTCTTTTTAAAAGGGTGTTTCATGGTGGGCTTGGAAACCGAAGCCTTTCCTTCTCTAGGTCCAGTCCCATTTTTATGCATAACTTCTCATGGCCACTTACTGAAGATGGCAGAGGATTCGCCTTTAATATCTTTCCTTTTCCTCCGCTTGGTTTATGCCCCTCCCCCAGGTCCTCTGAAGTGACTCAAATGTTCTGTTGGTCTAAGTGCAAGACTATTTTTACCACAGTGTTTGGGAATCTCTGGGCACAAACTGTCTGCCGATTAGGTAAATTACAGGTGCAGAAGCTCATGTTACTCATTTAGCTGTCACAAATTGAAAGCACTAATCTGCCTCTTCTGAGTTTTGCCTTTCAGTCAGCGGGCTCCTCCTTTACCTTTTATTCTTTATGGCTACTCTCTGCCCTTGCTAGGTGACCCTTCGCCCTGAGGGCTGGCCTGCGTTCTGTTCACTCTCTTTAGCTCCTCTTTCTCTTCTCTCTCTCTCCTTTCTTCTACCCCATTTTCTTTCCTCTATTTTCATAGTTGAAGGAGTATATAATCATGTTCGATCTGGCCCTCAGTTCTGGTTTTTCAGCTATGGCTCAATCTGCTTTCTTTGAAGCTTGACTATGTAGCCAAATCCCCCAGCTCTCACCCACATAAATCTCTTCACTAGTCTCTGATACACCTCTGTGTCTATTTCTTCCTTGAGCTTCCTCTGACTTTCACCATCATCCTGATACTTTCCAAAAACTTGAACTTTGTTCCCTAGAAATACTACCACAATGTCTCAGGAACTTCTGTTCCCAAGCCATCCTATTCTCCAGTTTCCTGTTCAGGAGGGACTTTATTGTTACACAACCTTACAGAACTGCGTTCCTTTCTTTCAAAGTTCCTAACTAGGTTACTCATTTCTGTGACTTTTAGTTAGTATCTTTGTCCCCCAGTTAACTGGAAATTTAATGAGCGTATAAATACATCCAGCTCTGTTACTAGAGTGACTAGTTTCAATATTTTTACCTTAACACAAATAAATCCCCAAATTTATCAGCAACATCTTTCTCACCAAATCTAGGTTTTTCAATGAATTCGCTATGACTCTTTCCATCAGAAGCTTTAGAAATTGAGTAGAAGAAGGAGAATTAATATTTGTTGAGTACATATTCCACACCATGGGCTCAGCATATATTATTTCATTTAGTGCTAAAAGCAAGCCTGTGATATATGTAATGTATATGCTTTTGGTTCTCTAATGAAACTATGGCTAGAAACACATACTTAAAAATGGCTAGAACACAGATTCTTTCTCCAAAGCTCTCTTCTCTTTCAACCATATATGTAATCCGTCCAAAGACTCATAGCTAAAATCTACTGATATGAGCTAGCCATAATACTTTTTCTCCCACTTCTTATCACAGAAAACAATTGGGAAACACTCAGCCTTTTTTTTTAGATGAAGGGGAAAATGTCATTTATAGATGATTAAGCAGGAAATAAGAACAATAGGGCGATAAACTACATGAAAACTTCCAATTCTATCACCTCGTTTCAGATTTTATGATGAATGAACTCTAGTTTCCTTGGAGTGATTTTATTAGTGATAATATGATTATTCCCTTATTATCATTTACTTTTTTCATAATTCAAAAAAAATTTGAACCATTTAAAGCATGCCTCCAAGCTTTAAATAGTTGTAGTTTATGTAAACCTGATTTAACCACTTGCCAAGGTCTGTGTCTCAAAGTTCTACTGAGAAGTAATATAATTGCAATTACAGGCATCTCATATTTTGTAAGCAGTTTGAGTTCCAAGAGTTCACTAGTTAGTAGTTTGGAATCAGTGCGTATTTTCCCATTGACCTAATCAAATAAAGGGTGTTTATTTCCCAAGCTTGCCTTTCCTTGTTTTCTCCTCCCACCTCCTGCCCTCAACCTTCAAAACAACAACAAAAAAGGGGGAAAAATCTGTTTAAACCAAGGTGAACACTCATATTAACTTTACTGGTCTGAGTTCTAGATCATGTTGGAAAAGGGGATTTATAATTTAATAAGGAACAATTCAATAGGTGAAGGTTGAATTTACACTAATAAAAGCTACCCTTGCCTAAGAAGTTGCTCTTGATCAGCATCCCAAAGCTTTATGTACTTTTTTTAAAAAAAATAATTCTCTTTCTACATTTCTAAACTGGCTCTTTCTCCAATGATGATACTTGAATGAAAGAAACAGAAAAAGAAAAAGGTGAACTTTCATATTTTTTAGCAGGCTTATGATGTGCAGCCTTTCTAACATCTACACTGATACCTCTTAAAATCAGCGACGAGTCTAAGAATGGTTATGCCTTAAATGTTATTTCTTTACCTGGGCTTCAAAATTGCTTAGAAGTGATATTTTTCTCCTCCGAAATACTAATTCCAATAATAAAAGTACTTTTAGAGAGGATGCTACATTTTTGAAGTGGGTTTCACATTTGTAAACATTTAATTTTTATAACATCCTGTGAATATGGATGTCTTTTGTCATCATACCAATATTATGGATGAAACATCTGAGGATTTGAGATAGTAGGGTTGACTAAATCCTCACTTGCCTTAAAGGACTATAATCTAGGCCTTCCCCATCTCAATTCCAAGGCTATTTCTCCCATTTAGTCTGTTAATTTAACTCACCACTTTAGATTCAGACTCCATGAGAAGAGAGACTTTTTTTTCATGCTTTATCCTTAGCACCCAGGACACTATCTGGCACTTGGTAGATACCCATTAAATGCTGAATTAAAAAAATAGTCATTTTTATATGAGGGAATCTGTGGGGATCGCTCCCATGTGAGGCCCCTAGGAAATGGGCCTCGCCATACGGTGAGCTTGAGCCCAGACACAGACCCCTGGTTGGGGGAGTCAAGCTGAGGAAAAGCAGGAACCGAGAGAGGAAGTATATGTTATTCAAAATAATTAACAGACATTACTTTATGGATATGAGGACTTGCAAGGCATTGTGACCACTTTCGGCTCCTTATGGTTTATTGCTTGATTGTTTTCATTTTGGACCCTTGTTATCTTCATTGTAAAATATTAACTTAAGTATTTACACTTGGTAACTTACTGTAACTTACTGGGTGTAACTGTAACTTACCATAGCTTACAGGGTTTGACTGTAACTTACTTACCTTGACCTATTGGGCGTAACCTACTTACTGGAAGTAACCTACTTACTGGGCATAACCTACTTACTGGACTTAACTTACTGGGCGTAACTTGCTTACTGTAACTTAAGTATGTTGATCTGGCATAAACAACTTTAACTTCAGAAAAGTATATAATGAAACAGATTGCAAAAATAAAATTGCTGCTTGGACATAGCCTAAGCAAGCCCTCCAGACTCTGCTTTTCTATTTTCTTTCACTTCCGTGCACTCTCTTCCTCAGGTTGAATGAGACATCTACGTTGGCGGTCTCGGGGACTCCTGCAGGTCGGTAGTCCGCTGGCAGACGTGCCAGACCCCGACATTTATATTCATGATCTCAATTATTTTTATCATAATAATCTTAGTACACTTTTCAAATTGTCTTCACATTTACAAGAGACAGCATAAAGTGTGGTTAAGAGCAGAAGCTAATTTTCTATAATAGACATTAGATTATACCCTGAGTTGCTGAAACTTTCAATCTGCAGTTTACATTTATAAGACAGCATAAAGTGTGGTTAAGAGCACAAGCTGATTTTCTATAGCAGATGTTAGATTATACCGAGTTGCTGAAACTTTCAATATGCAGTTTTGATTGCTGACTTGAGCAACCAAGAAAACAAGAAAACCAAGAAACAAAGAAATACAAAAAAAAAAAAAAAGTCACAAGAGATGTATTGGCTTCTTATAACTCTTCTCTCTGCTTCCTATCATTCCAAAAATCTAAGAATGTTTATTAAACTTGATAAGGAACAAAAACAGTCAAAAATGTCAAAACTTAACATCCTAAGTCTGTGGCTCAATAAAAACTGTAAAGAATCATCTTCTGGAAAAGGCGACTTAAGTCAAAATTATCTAAATTATCTGACAGTTGATTTCCTGCATTATCTTTACTCTATTCATTTTAAAAAATAAAGTCACAAATAACACAGCTCATAAGCATCACTCCTTAGGGTAGAGCAATAAGATTCTATGTTTCCATGTAGTTTTTCAGGCACTGACTATAAAGACCAAAACCAAGGTTGACTGTCATTCCAAAGGCCACTTACAGACAGGAAGTCCTTCCAGAGCCCTGGGAGGAAAAGGGAAAGGAAAGGACAAAACAACAAAACAGAGGGATGGAAGAAAAAAAAATCTTCAACAGCTATGCTTTATTTCATTCATAGAAATGGGTGTTTGGCCTAACATGGCTTTATACTATAATTGATAACTACTGTTCACCAAGCATCTATGTGCTATATGCTTCACATGCATGGTATTACTTTATTGAATCCTCACCAAAACTCGGTAAGGCAACCACTATTATCTTGAATACTCAAGATCTAGTACTTACCTATGGATATATACATAGAAATTAACCTTAGTAGGACTTGAAGAGAGTTCTTTGGAATCCAGGGCCCCTGCACTTCACCTTTGTATTGTACTGTATCCCAAAGAACAATACATGTGACTACTGGATCATGGGCAAGCTGCAATGTAAAAATGCTATTTCCTTGCCCGTGCCTTGGTTGCTACTTTTCTCACTTAAATCCCATCAAACAAATTATTTGGAGTCAATGCATAGTGAGAATGCAATAGAAAAAGTGGTGAGCACACAGTGTGCAGAACTGGAGTCATAAGAGAGCCACCTTGGAGGGGGCCACAAATAAATGCTGAAATATCAAGTAGCTGTGGTGTGAGTCTTGCTTTCACTAAAACTATTTTTAAGGAGGAGTTATTACATGTATTGCAACCCCATCCTCTATCCCACCCCCTACCTCATATGTAATACTGCTCCACAAATGGAAGGGTACAGAATTCAGATCCTTGTTGTCCCTCTCCCCAAAGGAAAAAAATAAAAAAGATAGTAAGGACAGTCTCTATGGAAGGACCCAGAAAATCATTTCATCCAGTATCGCGGGATGTGAGCACCCTTCAGCCGCCCCCTCCAGCTCCCAAATCACCTTGCAGCCTTAGTAAAAGAGAGGAAAGAGATTTACCTGCTTCTATTGAGACTGAAGCCTGAAAGTCATGTATAACCTTTGAAGGACTGTAATGGTTTTAATCACAGGAATAGCATCTTTTTGAGAGGCAGGAGAGAGAAAGGAGCTGAACCACGCCGCAAATATTAACCAGGCTATTTTGGAGCAATGGCTATTGCCTTTGAAATCTTTCATCATGGGTCTATACTTAGAATTCAGAGGAGCACAGGGGGAGGAGAATAGGGCAATGTTAATCCCCAGTTGTTTTGAAGTTGTCGTGTAAGCAGGTTAGTATCTAAAATGCCCAAAATGGAAGTGTTCAATCCTTTGTTTAAATTATATGATTCATTCTGTGTAACCTGGTCTGCACATAGATTGTCATAACACTCTGGGAGGTGACACTTCTCAGTTTTCTTTCAAACTAGATGTTCTAGAGAGCACTAGCTGCAATCACATTGGGAGACAGATACTCCATGACAGCTAAAAGTTGGATTGAGTTTCAGGAGCTACTATATATAAAGCTGAGTCGACTTATGTCACTGGACTAATTAAATGCCATCTGGGTGGTTCCTCTGGGTTTTTTAGTCCATCACTCAGTTCAGATCGAGTCAGAGGCCAAGGAGGAGAACATGATGATGGACCTTTTTGAAACTGGCTCCTATTTCTTCTACTTGGATGGGGAAAATGTTACTCTGCAGCCATTAGAAGCGGCAGAAGGCTCTCCTTTGTATCCAGGGAGTGATGGTACCCTGTCCCCCTGCCAAGACCAAATGCCCCCGGAAGCAGGGAGCGACAGCAGCGGAGAGGAACATGTCCTGGCGCCCCCGGGCCTGCAGCCTCCCCACTGCCCTGGCCAGTGTCTGATCTGGGCTTGCAAGACCTGCAAGAGAAAATCTGCCCCCACTGACCGGCGAAAAGCCGCCACCCTGCGCGAAAGGAGGAGGCTAAAGAAAATCAACGAGGCCTTCGAGGCACTGAAGCGGCGGACTGTGGCCAACCCCAACCAGAGGCTGCCCAAGGTGGAGATTCTGCGGAGCGCCATCAGCTACATTGAGCGGCTGCAGGACCTGCTGCACCGGCTGGATCAGCAGGAGAAAATGCAGGAACTTGGGGTTGACGCCTTCAGCTACAGACCCAAGCAAGAAAATGTAAGCCTAGATGCTGCTGGGGCAGGGAAATGCAAAGGCTGATTAAACGCCTTCCTCTGGGCCTTAACCTCCAGCTGCTTGGTCTTTTTTTCCCCTTCCCCCGTGCTCGTCCGCCCCTCCCGCTCCTTCTCTAATGAACCCCCAGTGACCCAAGAAGACCGGGTGCCTGCAATAGGCAGGAAACGCGTACCCAGCCCGAGGAAGCAGGAAAGCTCCCCCTACCCCCACCCCCGGAACCGACGTTTCTTTCCTAATCTTCTGCTGCCTTGGTTTTCCCTCCAGCTTGAGGGTGCGGATTTCCTGCGCACCTGCAGCTCCCAGTGGCCAAGTGTTTCCGATCATTCCAGGGGGCTCGTGATAACGGCTAAGGAA
Organism: Callithrix jacchus; assembly: GCF_049354715.1. Lineage (NCBI taxonomy): Eukaryota > Metazoa > Chordata > Mammalia > Primates > Cebidae > Callithrix > Callithrix jacchus. Next base: position 83,429,179 of record NC_133510.1, read on the forward strand.
GGTAAAGCAAAAGAAAGGGCTCTGGGCCGCACCAGAGAAAATCCGGGAGGGGGATAGGATGGTCGGGCCGAGAGGGCTGGAAACGAGAGCTGGGACGCGCCCTGCGCAAAGGTCGCTCTTTCCGCGTAGGGACCAGGCCCTTCTGCGCCGCCAAAGCGGCCTCGCGTGGGGCGCGGAGTTGCTTCGTTTTCCTTCTTCGGGTACTATGTTTGTGTGTTTGTTTTTTGCGTACAGGAGGAGCAAGCACTGATTCGTCAGCCTCGAGTAGCCTTCGATGTCTTTCTTCCATCGTGGACAGTATTTCCTCGGAGGAACGCAAACTCCCCTGCGTGGAGGAGGTGGTGGAGAAGTAACTGGGCCGGCGTTTGAGACCTTCTCCACGCAGCAGGAAGAATCCACCCACTCACCCTTCCTGGCCTAATCCTTTAGATTAGGTCACGTTACATTAACATTTAGGAACCCAGACCGAAAAGCTGGTGAAAGGGAGGGAGACATATTCACAAAGAAACGTTTCAAAAACTGTTGTGCACGTTCAAATGAAAAAGCCTTTCGGCTTTGGGCTTTTATTTTTTCGGAACCGCGAGTGGCTTAGGTCTAGCCTCCTTATTAGTGTTGTTGTTGTTGTTTGGTTTTATAATACATTAACGTTTATTACGGTGATCCTTTTGTGCCATATTCAAAAGAAGTTCATTCCTGTCTAAAGTGGGAACGTTGCATTTAATGTTAGGGGTATTTAATATATTTTTGTAAATAGTTTAGCACTTTCATTTTTTATGTAAACCTAAGAAATACATTTTAAATGTGGAATGGTGTATATAAAATGTGCGAGGATCCTGGAATTGTAATATTAAAAAGAAGTTTCTATATGAACAGAGTTGGGTCCTAATTTTTATGAAACTGGAAAAAATATGTTTGGAGGCATGTGTACAAAAACAAAGAGTAGCCATATTTTAATTTAGATACCACACAAGCCCATTTATTTGGGTGTTTTCTTTGAGGCCAATTGAAAGGGAGGAAAATTGGTTTTCCTTAGTCTGAGTTAAACTGGATACTTTTCTGTCTCCCGTATACCTCACACTTGTAATTGGAAGTGAATAGTGCCCAGAAGAAATCTGTCCTTTTTCCTTTTATCTTTTTCCTTCTGTTTTTACATTCCTATAAGTGGAGATCCGAGTGAGATTTACTTACCCAAAATTAACAATGGAATTTTCAATCTAGGAAAATTTGGTTGCAAGAAATTACCACACCCAAACTCTACTCATTTCCCGAAAAGATCTTCAGCGGATTTAGCCCCAATTGCATTCCTTCTTAGCCTTCCCAGGTCGCTCTAGTCCTAACGTGTGGATCTGGAGTTCCGGGGTCTGCACCGGCCTGGGGACGGCTCTCTGGCCTCCTCCCCAGTTTTCTTGAACTAGACTGGTCCTTAGCAGACTGGAATATCCTCAAGGCCTCGTTTGGCTTGGGTTTGTTTTCCAAATACAAAAGATAAAAGAAATGGGCAATCTGTCTCTGGAGGTGGGGTGGGTGCTTTGAAGGGAGGGCTGCTTCAAGTGAGGGAGGGTTTCAATGGTTGAGGGCAAAAGACAACAACAACACACATGAAACCTCTTAGCCGGACCAAACAGCAAAGCCCCAGAGAGGCTTGAAGCCCCAGGAGCTCCTCAACATGCGGATTTTACAACGTGTGCCAGGTTTGTTTATCCTGTAACCTCAGGAAGAAACGACCACCAAGAAACACAGTAGGAAGTGAGGCAGAGGAGAGGAGGAAGCCATTTCTTTTGAATGGCGACTTCTCTCTCAGATTCTGTAAGTGGCACCGTCACTCCCTCCCCCCACCCCTGAACCTCTACCTTTCCTCCTCCTCCCCAACAGCTAGTCTTCAGTATTGAAAATCAAATCGGATTCAGTATTTCCCAGCCCAACCTTTGCTTCCTTACCCTCCGAAGGCTGGACCTTCCTGTTGAGCACCTAAGTTCTAGATAACACCACAGACAGCGCTCCCTGCAGGTACGGAGCTGTATCTTGCCCCCTTTTCCTCTCAGAAAAGAAGGCCTTTTCCTGGGATGAATAGTTTTCTGGATATACAGATAATTCAGATTTCTTCTAAAATACATTTAAAATGCAGAAAGATTCATAGAGAAAGCTGACAATGATATACAATCTCTTTTAAAGGTTTGGAAGAGGCAGGTGGGAGATTTAGTGGATGCAAACTGCTGAGCCTGTGTGGGGTTGACTACCTAGATGGAATCCAGGCTGCCACTATCTAGGGCTACACTGCTCATTCTTAGTCCCGTTTCCTTCTGAGGTTGAGGATTCACTGAGATAACACATGTGATGTGCTTAGCCAAAATGGCACAAAATAAACACTAGATACCAGCTCTTCTTCATTAGTCAATCTAAGACCCTTTTCTTCCATCAAAAACCATAGTTTCTTGCCTGTGCTTGCTCTGGCTGGGGAAAGTATTGACAACAATGAGAACAGAAGCAACATAAATGAGCCATTCCTAGCATTTAAATATTAACTCATAATCCTACAACAGATGAGAGAGGTACCATTGTTGCTTTTACTTTACAGAGGATCCTTGGAACAGTTTCCTATACTTGGTAAGTACTGCATAGAGCCAGGATTCAGAGACAGGCAATTATCAATGCATTCAAGCCTGTGCCTTTAACCATCATGCTCTATGAAAGAGACTCCGTGGCACATTGGCAATTTCTTTCTTTTCTCCTTTTTTTTTTTTTCTTTTTAAGGGGTGGTGTGTCCCTGTTGCCCAGACTTGAACTCCTGGGCTCAAGTGATCCTCCAGCCTCAGCCTCCCAGGAGGCTGGGAATACAGGCTCGTTCCACTGAGCCCAGGTTGCCTTAGGAAATTAATAAGCAACATTTTATGGTCTGTTGAATAATTTGGCTCTCCTTGACATTTGTTTTCCAAAAGCTCCTTCTTAAGAGTGGCTAGCTAGTGAACTCCAAATTATAGTAGTAACTTAAAAAAAAAAAGTGGTAAAGCATTTCAAATTATCCAACCAAAACATGTGTGAATATGTCTGGGTAGTGTCTAAGCCCATTAATTATGCTTATTAGATACCCATAATGTTCTCCCTAAGAATGAATAGGGATTTTCCCCAAAATGTATATATGCACACCTATATTTTTAAAATTCAGATTTATTATGCAAAACAAAATAATGTAACTGGTTAGGTGAGTTCATTTAATTTATAATTTAGCATATATTTACAGTAAGATGTGTGTTATAAATGGCTCAACATCAGAATGCTTTTATTAATTCATGGACTTTACATGTTGATGGATTTTATTCAGTCTTTGCAAGCCAAATCCTCTCTCTCTTAGCTGGGTAACTTGAGAAATTGTTTGGAATAAGTTTGCTTATTAGAAGTCTCTTCATTAAATAAAGCAAATATTTCCCAAAGACTTGATGTGACCTCCACTGCTACAGATTACATGTTAGGCTTTCCAGTGAAAGCTTTGGTGTGTTTGCAATTAAAATGTTTTTGTTTGATATTAATGATGATAATCTTTACTGAGGCCAAAGCCAAAATAAACAGGGCTGTGGAAGCAGAAAATCAAGACATAATAACTTGGTAAAGATAAGCAATTTGGGATTAAATTCAAGCCTCTTTCCAGAGGCAGGTATAAAGTTATCAAATAAAAAATAATGAGTGATTTTCTTTATTATACTACTATAGAAATAACTCGTGGAAAAGCAAATGTCAGCTTTTCAAACTCACTTTAATGATCATACCTGGATCACTGAATTCCAAGCCTGAACACTGGAAATCCCCTTATGTCTAACAGTCTTGATATTTTTCCCAAACTCTTGCATATGTTTTGGGGGTGGAGGGAATGCTGGAATTTAGGGTTCCCAACTACTTTTGAAACTAGCAGAGAAATCTTGGCATGCTGAAAGTGACCTCTATCCTTATTAAGACTTTTTTTTTTTTTTAACTAAAGTTAGAATTTACCCAGTTGTGTTTTTCTTCTAGTAATATTTACCCCATTTCTTTATTTCACAACCACTCTACCACAACACCATAGCTGGAATTTTTTAAACATTTTTGTTTATACCTTGAATATCTCATTGCCTAATCCAGTGCATTGATAAATTAGCAATAAGATAGTATTTTCTCGAAGAGCCAAAACACCAAGCTATTTCTCTGACAGGCCCCTCCAGTCACTCCCTTAAATGATTCATCTTATAAAAAATGATACTCCATCCTAGAAGTTTCACTCTGAAAAAAGCAATTTTTTTGCAAGCCTAGTTCAGAGTCAGTCTGAGATGGAATGGCTATGCCATGTGCAGGAACAAAGATAACGCTGTAAGAACTGGCTACTTTCTGTACTCTCAAGGCTGCTAAATGTCCTTACTTAGGCCTTTGATCTCTCCTGGAAGTCCTCTAATTTAAGCAGAGGCCAATGTCTTCCTCAGCTGTCTTCACAAATTCTTCCAGCAGCTCTGGCAGGTACTAATGTGTTTACTTAGGTGTGCCTGATTCCCAGAGTTAATAGCAGTTTGCAATTGTTTAGCACATTGTGAAGTCATCTATAATACAAAAAATAACAAGAAAAACTTCCATAGTCTAGGAGTTGAGAAGGATCTGCAGGTAGGGGCAGAAGTGAATTGAAATGGATTTATCCTTCTACCCTTACTGACAGAGGCTCCTGAGTGACAGCATCTTCCTTTTATATGTATTTGGTATCTCCTTCTAAGAGAAGCATAGAGGATTTTCAATAATGCAGAATGCCTAGGGTGGGCAAAATTTACTAGAAGAGGAAGGTATGAGCATCATTTTGCTGGTGTGATCTGTCCATCAACACGAGTGTGTTGCCATAATGCTTAAACTAAAACAGATTTTACTTAAAAAAAATGTTGATGTTACTTAAAGGTCATTGCAATTAGAACCTGGTTAAAATTCTAAATTGCAAGAAAATAAAATGTATTTTTCTCAGAATATAAAATGAAAAAATATAAATAAATAATCTACTTCAACAGGACCTTAGTGAGTATCCATTTATAGTACCAGAGGTGACTGAGTTTTCTTCCCCTCATTTACCTACTGTTAGACTTCTCTGTCAGACAGGGTTGGAGTGTCATTTCCAACAACCTGTTTACATATGAAATAAATGTGAGTTTTCTCCGCATGCAAGAAATTCACTTCTCTGCAGAAATAGTAGAAAACTTATTTTCAGTCTTTGTGTAAGGAGCAAAAGCCAATCTAGTCCAATTTTGAGTACAAAAGGGTGCCCTGATTAGTAGATCTTTTTAAAAGCCATTTTAAAAACTTTTCCCATGCTTCCCTGTTCAACTCACTCAAAAAAATTATTTTTCTCTCTGTTTCTCACCCAGTTCTTTATTTTCTCCTTCCAGGTATCCCCTCGGAGAAGAGCAGGGGGCTGCTCCTGAATTGGGACATCGTAGTAGTCATCTTTGCGGAGCTGGCTGCCTATCTTCTTAGCTTACTACTTAAAAAAAAAATGTTTTTTAATTCTTCTTAAAATCTCTTTCTTCTCTCGCTCCTGACAGCATCTTAAAAGTTATTTCTTTTAAACTTTTCAAAAAGTTTTTGAACCTTTTAAAAAGTTTCTTGTTTCTTTTTACTTTGGTGCTCTGAGATCCTATTTTCAGCACTTGCGCCCCAAGGGCCCTCAACTACAGACCCTGTTCTCCTTGCTAGCAAGTCCCATTAAGCCGCCGGGCGCTCGTGTTTTCTTGGCTTCTTTAGTACCACTCGCTCGCGGCACTCCGGCAACTTTGTTTTGAGATCACCTTACCAAAGACAGCTCTAACCTCTGACAACTACTCTTACTGACAGAGGTTCCTGAGTGACAGCGTCTTCCCAGGCACAGGAGCCAGAGAAAGATGTTGAGGAGCCAGGAAAAGATGAGTAGCTAGCTTTTGCGAGTTTCTGTTCTGTAGCGCTAAGGAAGCGCACGAGCCTAAATTAATTGAAGAAGAAAACAAACAAAATCACCTCTAAATAGAAGCTGTAATGACAGGATGCCTAGTTTCCAATCCTGTGTGACCTTGGGGCAAATCACCTAGTCCCTGGGGCTTGGGTTTACTTTCTTTCTGCAGTGGGTCCAATAATAGTTCCCGCAGGGTGGTTTGGAGTATTCATTGTTAAGTTAATCTATGGAATGAGTTGAGAACAGTGCTCTGCAAATAAAAAAATTCTCAAAAATTGTTAGTTCAAAGTATCTCACACTGAGGGGCTTGAATAGAAAGCTTGTTAAGTGCTTTCAGAAATTAGCTGAAAGGAGCAGAAGTGCTCTAACTTTCACTCATACTTTAAAGATCAAATCACAAGTCTGAGCTAATCTGTGGATTCCATAGCCAAAAAATAAATAAATAAAAAGTGGTCATATGGCTGCTGAGAGAAACTGTGGGACTTGGCTGAGAATTCCTGGGGGAGAATATCTACCCACTATTGTATTTCAGAGGTAACAATGTGCTATGCATTTGCTGTGCATTTGAATGTTTCCACCAGCATGGATGGCGTCTTAGATTCCACCTGGGTTCTTCTTGAACTTGCCTCTTTTTATCTGGTGTAGCCCTGGATACAGTATTCATTTCAAAGGCATAGACTTGTTAATAGCCCTAGAAAAGGTGCAGATGAATTTCCCACTGGTCAGGTGATTAAGCAGCCCATTGGTGTGAGAGGGAGCCTGATTTTCAGGAGTGATCTTTGTCTTAGGGATGACAGGACTGGAGAGAGGAGATAACAATGGTGTGGCTAGCAAACCTTAGTGACTGACAGTGTCACCCTCCCATGTCTGGTTTTCAAGGCCTTCACTTCAGAAAGGACATCTCACCCTGAAGAGGTTAATATTTCTCTGGCACCTGCAGAGGCTGGATCAGTGAACCAGAGTTGCTTTAAGAACATAATACAAAGTTCCATTCACTGAAAGAAAATAAATAACAATAATAATAGGAAGGAAAACTCCGTCCTCCCAATAACTTTGGAGCCACAATATTTATTAAACTGGGTGACCCTAGGTTGAGTTGAGAACACTCCTGCTTCTTTTAACGGGGCCACAAGACCTAGTCTAAAACCCCACAGTAATTGTGTAGACCTTAAGTAATTGCTTTTCCTAAATATAAACAGCACCTCTCCAACCTAAGTAATCTGAAAGTGGATTAAGGGTGGAGGAGGATTGGTAAAAGCTGATTAATAGATTCATTCTCACTTAAATGACAACCCTCCCCTCTCACCCTCTATCCATTCAAGTTCCAAAGACCCTGCTGTGCCTACTTTTCTGGAAGGCTTTTGTCACTGAAGTGTGTGAAGTTACTCCTGGCTCGAGGAGTTGGAAATTTTACACGAGTCAAGGATTGCAGTGGCGGCAGCTGGGACGCATCTGTAACGGTGTTAGTTTGCCTGAAAGCAGAAAATTAGCAACCCTAAAGCCTAGCTTGGCTGTTTAGTCTGTAGAAATGACAGGGTGGAGCAGAAAGAGAGGGAGAAAGGAGACTCGCCCCTGGAAAGAAAGTTTGCCATCTAAAACTGGAGTTCTTCCATTAGCAAAGCTTAGAGACACTTTGAGTGCAGGTTTTTGGCCTGCTCAGGATATAGAGAAGTCCTGGAACGAAGGAGAAGGCACTCAACAAATACGTGCAGAAGAGGAAAAGGAAGGAAGCAAGGACGAAAGGAGTGTTTCTGGTCACCTGGCCCTCCTGTGCCCACCTCCTTTTAGATGAGCAGACATACAGGGAGAATTCAGAGTGCGTGGAAACTCCCTCCCTAGCCTCAATAAGGTAGAGTCTGTCAATAAATGACAGTCTGAACAAAATTGTACTCATCTGAATCTATACAAAATAGATTTTATAAGGCAAAGCCTAGATTTACTCCATGATTGAAAATGTTACTCCAAGTTTTTGGCAACCCTTATTCAATCAAATTGCTGGGGAAAATTCTCAAGATAATTAAAGTTCACGTAAAAGAGAAACAAACACCCCAAAATCAGGTGATTCCTCATTCCCGGGATTGGGCGGGCAGGTTAGTTCTTGGTGCCAGCTGAAAGGGATTTCTATTTATTATTACTATTTTGAAACGTGCATGCAATTGCAAAAAGTTGTACTACCTTTGTTACTTCTGTATGAAACACTCCTTAAGTGATCCCTTGGTTTAGCTTAACTAGAGAGTGCAAGTGAGCAGGTTGGGGACCCCCTCCAGCCGCAGCAGAAACGCAGTAAAACCATTAGCGTCAAAAGGGGCAGCTCACAGCAAATTTTCCCTAGAGGAAAGGGGGAGGTTTGTCCAGACAGCCCCCGCGGGGGTTGCGGTGGGATATGCTAATAGTGCCGGGCCACTGGGACCGGCCTCCCTGCAGCAAGAATATATAAAGAACCCCAACCCCAGCTTGTCGACCCAGGCCAACAGGCGTCTGCCCTTGTTAATTACCGGAGCAACCGACCAGGGAGCTCCGCCCGGGATTTGCCCGTCCGTAGCGGCGCCAGGCTCCCGTTTCTCCCCATCCCTCTCTCTGCCGTCCAGGTGCACCGCCTGCGTCTCTGCAGGGTGGACATGATGGACGGCTGCCAGTTCTCACCTTCTGAGTACTTCTACGACGGCTCCTGCATCCCATCCCCCGAGGGTGAATTTGGGGAGGAGTTCGAGCCGCGAGTAGCTGCCTTCGGGGTTCACAAAGCCGAGCTGCAGGGCTCAGACGAGGACGAGCACGTGCGAGCGCCTACCGGCCACCACCAGGCTGGTCACTGCCTCATGTGGGCCTGCAAAGCCTGCAAGAGGAAGTCCACCACCATGGATCGGAGGAAGGCAGCCACCATGCGTGAGCGGAGGCGCCTGAAGAAGGTCAACCAGGCTTTCGAAACCCTCAAGAGGTGCACCACGACCAACCCCAACCAGAGGCTGCCCAAGGTGGAGATCCTCAGAAATGCCATCCGATACATCGAGAGCTTGCAGGAGTTGCTGAGAGAGCAGGTGGAAAACTACTATAGCCTGCCGGGACAGAGCTGCTCGGAGCCCACCAGCCCCACCTCCAACTGCTCTGATGGCATGGTAAGCAATAGATCTGGAACCTGCTAGACTGCCCTAACCTTTTCTAAAGTCCTTACACCTCATTTAAACCAGGTGCAGTGGGGAGAGTGGGGTGGCGACAGTTGCTGAGTTGCTTTAAAAGAAGAGAGGTCCACATTTAGAAAGACTCCCCAAACTGCTGCTGAACAAGGTTTTAGTTTGACTTTCTAGCAAGTTCTAGGTGTACACTGTAATAAAGAGTTGGCATGGGAGATAGGTGGCTGTGAATAATCACTCAGATGTTTCCTCCATTCCTGAATTTATTATTTTCAAAATATACCTTCTGTGGATCATGCCCTACACTAATATCTAAAGACAAATTAAGTTTATAACTTAATGAAGAAATGGAAAGAAATGCCCACATGGTCCCAGTTCCTGCTCTGCTGAGGAATGGCTGAAATATGTTGATGCATTCTTTCTAGAGGGCGTTTTTGCTCCAAGCCTGCCAGGTTTTAATGTGTTTTTGCCCTGGGAAAGTGTTCTTTCCCTGAATTAGTGAGGCTTTCTTCTACTCCAATCCATTTTGCATGGTTAACCCAATGCACATTGCTGCTGAATTCCACCCCCTCTTCCCTTTGCTGCTGCTCTCCTCTTCTTCAAGCACAGAGATTGACCTCAGTGCCCTAGGAATTTGGAGAGCGCTAGCCCTTCTTAAATCAAGGCAGTGGAGGTGATTGACAGTGGTTGGTTACAGAGCTGGTGGGCAAGCACAGCTTCACTGTTGGTCAGAACATCTTTTGCCAAGACCTGAAAACAAACTTTTCTGTGTGTCTTGTATTATAGCCTGAATGTAACAGTCCTGTCTGGTCCAGAAAGAGCAGTACTTTTGACAGCATCTACTGTCCTGATGTATCAAATGGTAAGAATTGATAACTTCACAGGAGTTTAAAGACCAGTTCAACCTAACAATTCAGCCTACAACAGTCTGTTTTTCCTGATAGTATCGGGGAAGAGAATGGAAGTGATGGTTCTTATAGGGAGGCTTTGACAAAGCAAAATAAACATATCTTCTGTTCCAAATCCCCCTAGCAGACATGCACATACACACTCACACACACATGCATACACACTGTTGCTTGAAATATTATCAAGGGGCTTCCCCACTCCTCACCTCCACCCCACAGGAATTACAAGATATTTGCTGTAAATTTCTAAGTTAGACTTTCTGTGACCACCTGACCTCTGGGTGTCAGAGGAGCTGACCTACAGTTTGAGGGGCAACATAAGCAAATCTGTCTATCTAGGGCTAATTATTTTTTAATGCTCTCTCCTTGTATCCTTAGTATATGCCACAGATAAAAACTCCTTATCCAGCTTGGATTGCTTATCCAACATAGTGGACCGGATCACCTCCTCAGAGCAACCTGGGTTGCCTCTCCAGGATCCGGCCTCTCTCTCCCCAGTTGCCAGCACCGATTCACAGCCTGCAACTCCAGGGAATTCTAGTTCCAGGCTTATCTATCATGTGCTATGAACTAATTTTCTGGTCTATATCACTTCTTCCAGGAGGGCCTAAAACACAGGAAGAAGAAGGCTTCAAAAAGTCCAAAACCAAGACAACATATACATAAAGAATTTCTTTTCAGTTGTAAATACTATCTTTCCACTTTATAAAAAAGTGTATTTAACTAAAAAGTCATCATTGCAGTTAATACTTTCTTCTTCATTCTCCTTTGCTTTAGATATTAATACTTAGTTCCAATAATACTATTTCTGATAGGCGGCAATTCATTGAGGGTATCTTGTTGCAATGCTTAACTTATATATATGTATATATATTATAAATATTGCTCATCAAAATGTCTCTGGTGTTTAGAGCTTTATTTTTGCTTTAAAACATTAAAACAGCTGAGAATCAGTTAAATGGAATTTTAAATATATTTAACTATTTCTTTCCTCTTTAATCTTTTAGTTATATTGTATTAAATAAAAAATATAACAATACTGCCTAATGTATATATTTTGATCTTTTCTTGTGAGAAATTCATTTTTTAAATGTAAGCACAAAATAGTACTTTGTGGATAATTTCAAGATATAAGAAATTTTGGAAATTCCACCATAAATAAAATCTTTTACTACAAGAAATAGTTTGGCTCATGATCTTTTAAAAGAACACCCCTAATGGAATTAGTATTCATTGACATGCAATCTTTGTGTCTGGGCTGAAAATACTTAACAGTTGTCTTTTCAGATAAATCTGAATCTTTACCATTTTCATGAACCTAGTTGAGGTCCTGTTGATGTTACAAATTAAAATGTCATATTTTCATTTTAAATATATTTCAAGTGACCCTGCTAGATGAAACGTTTTCTTTATTTTAGAATTGTACCATATGCTATCAAGTCATTTGTGTGTGAAGGGAAGATTGAAGTTATTCAGGACAACAACACGTGCTTTTTTTAAAAGAAGACTATGCAACATTATTATCGTTTTAATAGCTACAGTACAATAGAAGGCATGAGTTAAATCATATTTACTTTTTCTATCTGTCTGAAAATATCTTGATACTATATACTAATATTGTCAATAAAATATTTAAAGGTATTGGGCCGAATTATTTTTTATATTGCTGGAGTGCCAACATACGAAAACTTACACAAATTATGGTGAAATGAGACAGACTGGAGTTGTCTTCCTCCTTTTTACAGCCTTTGAAATTTTATTGTATTAATCATATGTATGTGTGTGCATGTGTGTATGTGAAACAGATGTGTCTCTTATTCATCACCCTAACTTCCTCTCAAAAGAAGTGATATGAAAAAATGGAACAATTAAGTGGAAAATAGGTTGAGGCAATGTCTGGGATAATTCTCCCAAGTTTACCATTGAGAGAGACTTTTTGAAAAAGATATCATTAAAGTATCTAAAGTAGCTGTTCACAGAGAAGATAAAACATCAATAATTGTTTCATCCTCTTATATGTTTATTAGTTTAAAATTCCTAAGGATTTGTGGTTACATATATTAATCAAAGAAAGCATACAGACTCTTTGCTAGAGCTTGGCAATGCTACCGTTCTCAGGAGGGTTTCTCTTTCTCTCTGATGTGATTCACTCATGCTTATGCAGTCATGAAGCTTAAAGGAATGGGAATCATTCCGTAAGAAAGGGAGAAGCGATGAGTTAAAAAATATTATGGCCACTGTCACTCTGTTAGCCTCACGGCCTGACAGAGGATGCTGACTTTTAGCACACAGATATAAGTTGTTTATCATTTGAGAATGTGAGGATTTTACATGAAGAGAATTCAAGAGGGCATGATAGAGATTTGTATACATTTCCAACATAAGTTTGGGTTATTCAGTTTTGTTAGATACTGTGCTAGTTACATTTGCTCCTTTTGATACTTCTGTGGTGACATTGGAGATTTGTTGTTTTTAATAGGATTGGAAAGAAAAAAATATTCAAATATAGGTTTAGTTTTTTAAACTTCAGTTTTTAAACAAATTGCCACATATTTTGTTTCATTTAATATTATAATTAAGCACAAAATATGAAATTTTTGGTTCAAGGGAATGAAAATCAAACTTTTTATATCAAATCCCAATTGCTTTATAACTTTGCAAGCACACCTAATATTCTCAAAGAGTATTACAATGATAATTCAAAGTAGTTGTAGTCTTTTCAGTGGCCTGGATTTAACACAGGTATTGGTCAATATACAATTTAAAACAATAGTCTTCATTCCAGGTTACTCAATTAATCCCATTATTAATGTACTAACATTGAAGGCTGATTTCTGCTCAGAACAGCACATTATTTGCAGTCATAAATACTTATTTTTAGATAAGAGACTTTGGAAATTGGTGTTCCAATGGTTCAGATCCAGAAAAGTCTTCTCTTCTTTAAAAAAGTAGGAGGAAAAAAAGAACTGCAACTCACAAAAGACTGAAGTTAGGATGGGATTTTGCCATCTATAAATCTTCAGAGAACAGTTGAAGGATTAGCCCACTTCACCTCAGCTGTTTTCCATACAGCCAACCCACAGTCAGATTTCTAAGAGCAACTAGGACAGTGTTCCCTTGCCTGTTTGCATGTGTGATGGGTAAGAGATCTTCAGTAAGCGAGAGTCAAGAGAGCCTCCTTTCATCTCATGGCTGCAAAATACATGTTCCCTGAGTTAATATGAAAACCAAGTCTAGGGAAGTTATGGAAACTTGTATGTGCTACGTGGAGGCAAGTTGTTATATATACCTAGGTGTCTCGATTGTCCCTATTTTCTTCTCCTTTGAAAGATACAAGTCAGATAAAATTAGTAGCCATATTATACCCATAAATTCCCCTTTAAGGTGGCATCCTTATGAATACTTACTCTGAGAGTGGTATTTTCTGAAATTCTCTCTTTAGGGGTATAACAGTTACTAAATTAAAGTGGTAATTTAATTCTCTGACTTGCAGAAGCGGTATTTCTGGGAATTATATTAGAATATGTCTCTTCGTAACTTCAGAAAAACCCTGCTTGAATGGCAAGGTACTCCTGAAAATATCACCACTGAATGTTCCTGCATTGTCCCAAAAAGCACAGGACATCATCTTTGTTTTGTTTAAGAATTTTAATTGTACATATTTTAGTTGACTAGTAAGTTAGTTTATGATAAGATTACAATAGTGAACACTAAAATTATTGTAGGGTTAAAATATTATTTAAAAAATACCCTTTGTAAAGGGGAAAATAGCCAAATCCTATCTCTGTTTATGGTATGAATTCACTTCATTACAGATTAATCAGAAAATAGTGATACAGCAGCAACTGGCAAGTATTGAATGCTTATTATGCACATGAGAAAACTGAGTCTTAAGGAGTTTAATAATTTGCCCAACATATAGCTGACTATTTGGGCCTCTTTACAATATGTGTTCCGGGAGGCTCAGGCAGAAGTTACAAGGCTTCTTGTGACATAGCATTGGAAGTGCCAGAACATTATTTCTACTACATTCTTCTGGTCAAGCAAGTGACTAAAGCCAGCCCAGAATAAAAAAGAAGCAAATTAAACTCCATTTTTCAGGGAGGAAAATAGTAGTGAATTTGCATACATAGTTAATACTATCACAATGACAAGTATATACTGGCTTTCTATTTCTCTATTTTCTCACCTTTTACCAATTCTACTGACTGTAATCAGGCTTCTATTTTTATGATTGTCTGTGATCACTGATAACCTTTGAACCAGTGGACTATTCTAGTCCTGGGTGAAGCTTATCCCTGTAGGTGAGATGTCTTCCTTGATCTTTAGTCCTATATATCCAACTTTTTTTTTTGTTGTCTTTTTTTTTAACTTTCTTTTTTTTTATTGCATTTTAGGTTTTGGGGTACATGTGAAGAACATGCAAGATTGTTGCATAGGTACACACGTGACAGTGTGATTTGCTGGCTTCCTCCCCATCACCTATATCTGGCGTTTCTCCCCGTGGTATCTCTCCCCAACTCCCCACCCGCTGCTGTCCCTCCCCTATTTCCCCCAAACAGACCCCAGTTTGTAGTGCTCCCCTCCCTGTGTCCACGTGTTCTCATTGTTCAACACACACCTACCAACTGTCTTCTTAAAGTCTCTCATAAGTCTCAAGGGCACCTCCAACTCAACGTATTTCAAATTAAACTCATCATCTTTCCCTTCTCTCCCTACTTCTAAACCTGGCTCACTTACAGTGTTGACTCTCTCAATGAATGACATTACCAGTTATTTAAACATGAAATTTGGAACATATTCCTGATATCTCAATCTCTTACTCTCTTGTCTAATTCATTACAAAATCCTATGAATTTACTCTTTACTCTTAATTAAAACTATGGCTATATCATTTCAGGGATATTATAAGATCTTGTTAATCTGTCCCTCCATAATTACTTTAAATCTTCCCCTTCTGGTGACAACATTCATATTTTTCTGTGGAGACTGTTCCTTTCCTCTTTTCAGGTCATGTTGTTCAGGTGGGATTCACAGTAGCACCTGACTATAGAAGTGAGCAAGTCATTCTTCTCTTCCTTGGCCATAATGATTGTTTCATGGATTCACACATGACCCAAGTTGTTCAGTAAGTGTCAGTCCCAGGATATTTGTTGGAATCAGAGAAAAGGAAGTTCTCTTTCTGCTGGGCTGATAATATATGAGAGTTTTTATCTCATATATCAGGCTGCCAGCTGTCATCTCACCCCCAAAAAAGTAGATCCTGCCTAAAAATAAAGCAATGTGGTAGAAAGCAGTACTGTGATGCAGATATTCCTGAAAACATCATTGAGAATCCAGATCCCCAAATGCCTGAATATTGGCTGTTGGTGACACTTTACAATTTAGGAGCCAACACATGGTCTTTTTTTCTTAAACCAGTGTGAGTGGGAATTTTCTTAACTGAAACAGAAATAATCTTGTATAATACCACTCTTTGATCTCTTCTGCCTATTGCAGCTAGAGCAATTGTCTCAGAATATTCATCTGATTATGTCAAGCATTCCATTTTCCCTCCCAGCTTATTGCATGCATGGTAACAAAACAGCAGGCTCATTAACATGACCCTCAAAGTTTTGTGTGTCAGTCTCCTATCCACTTCTCCAGCGTTATCTTTTTCAGGTCAAGTCTCTACTCTCTCCACTCCAGCCACAGAAGTGACTTTTATCAGTCATCACATTCCCTTTTGCCACAGAGGTTTTACACATTGAATTATCTCTGTCTACAACCTCTTCTCTCCTCTACTTCACCTAGCCAATTCCCACTCATTTTTATACAGGCAGCTCAGGCATCAATTCTAAGGCAATTTTCCCTGAACTCTCTCACAATGTCAGGTACTCTTATTCTACACTCACAAAGCACCATGTATCTTTTCTCTGTGTCATGTCTCATCGTTGAAGTTATGTATTAATTTTTGTGATTATTAACATTTGTTTCCTCCATTACGAGAGCAACAAGACCTGTCCTTTCCCAACTCTGTCGTACCCTGGATTATAATAGGAAATATTTACAGTATATACATACACATAATACATATATGGATATATTATCCTACTATAGTAGGATAGATTGTGTGTGTGTGTGTGTATATATATATATTTATATACACACACACACACACACATACACACACACACAAAATGAAGTTAAGGAATTCTATGAAGATTTTGAAAAAAGACAGTACATTCCACAACAACAAATGCTTCAGCAATGTCAATTCATTTATGTTTTATATGTATATATTATTTATAGAATATATAAATAATATTATATATAAATTATATAATATATGATATAATGTATAATATAATTTATATATATAGTATATAATATGTGTGAGTATATATATAAAACATCTTCCAAATGCTAATCTGCATATTTTTCTTCAGGGGGCCATTCATATTTTTAAATGGCCAACTAAAGATTTCCTCCTTGATGTCAATCTC
Source organism: Callithrix jacchus (assembly GCF_049354715.1). Lineage (NCBI taxonomy): Eukaryota > Metazoa > Chordata > Mammalia > Primates > Cebidae > Callithrix > Callithrix jacchus. The sequence continues at coordinate 83,445,623 of NC_133510.1, forward strand.
AACATGGACAGAACTGAATTCATCTTCTTCTACACATTTTATTTCATCTTGTGGCATCATTTGATAAAATTTTTGGAATTATTTTAGATTCCTCCCTTTCCTCAAAGCAATTCATTTAATTTGCTGGGAACATAAGGCAAAACGAAACCTAAAGGTAATAGTAGTAGTAGCAATAAAAGCAAAATTGTATTTCTTCAGTAAGTATGATTTTTCACACTGTAACATTTATAAAATCAGCCTGGGTTATATGGTTTTTGCCTACATTTCATGGAATAAAACTCCTTTTTTATGCAAAAGGTTGTTTCAAATTGAACCTCTTATAATCAATGGGATTTTAGAGTCAAGGAAATGTATTTATATTAAGACAAGAAATATATAAAGGACATTCATTAAACATTTCTGTTTTTTTTTTACTAGAACTGTGTTTGTCCTGTATTATTAATCTTGATCACTGGTTGATTAAAAAACTATTTCCATTCATAGAGTGACTACTGTGTACCTGGAAATGTTTTCGGGTCTGATTCGCATTATATATAAACAAGCATAAAAGCAGCTCAAGGAATTGGGTATTACTGACTCCAGGCTATTGCAAAGTAAGAGGTTACACATAGAGAGTATGAGTAACATGATCAATTTACAAGTGGGGTTCTTATAAACTCTCCTATTACAGCTCTATGCAGCCACCAAAGTTCAGTGGAAACCTGAGGCAAGGAAAGTATTTTGAGCAAGTAACTAAGATTTTGAAAAGGGTGTGTTAGTATTCTGGTATTTTGGAATGAGGAGAGGATGGAGTCAGAAGGACTAATTAAGAGGATTTTGTAATAGCTCATGAACAAGGTGGTGTTCCACATCCCTCGATGCATTGTCCAGCTCAGTGAAAGTTGATGACTGATTGAACCACTGAGGTTCTGTCTGCCTGATGCCAGACATCTGGATACAAAGTTTAAAATCCAGTCATCCAGATGTTAAGGTTACATGATATGGCACCATCAAACATTTAGAAACGTTTAACTGATCGACTACCTTTTTTACTTTTCATCCAGATGAATAGCATTGAGTTAACTCAGCTTGAGCATGTATCAATTACTATTCCTTTATTTTTTAAACTAGGAAGTGGTTAATCAGGTTGCCAATGCTGATGAGTCACTAAAAAAGGAATGGTGGTATGACATACAGATAAATATAAAAATAAGCAAGAACATGTAAATAATAAAGAAAGTGAAAGTTTCATCTTATTAGAGATGCATTTTATAGGTTCTTTATTGTGGCTTCTCTTCTTTATAGATGAATTTTCATTGCGTTGAGTGTTTCAACCTTACAGCATTACGATTCTCTATGTAACTTGTTTTTTTTTCACATCAAAGCTAATTCTGAAAATATTTCACAGACAATTAAATCTTAACACTTTCCTTCTGTTAGCACTTTGTGTGCTTGGTTAAAATGTGATATAAAAAACGAAGCACTGTACTAGCATAATGAGGTCACTAAAAGTAAATATTAGTCTATTGAATAACTATATTATATGTAATAATGTGTTTTAAGAATCCTAATTTTGATAAAACTACAGTGTTATGATCAAGTAATAGTGATAATGTAAAATAAATATATCTTTATTTTTTTAGTTGAGATCTCACCCTGTCGCCCAGGCTGGAGTGCAGTGTTGTGATCATGGCTCACTGTAGCCTCCATCTCTTGCACTCAAGAGATCCTCCCACCTCAGCCTCCCAAGTAGCTGAGACCACAGGACCATGCCACCATGCTCAGCTAATATCTTTATTTTTGAAAAATGAATCTCCAAATTGAAGTATATAAAATTTGAAAATAAGATCATTAATTTCTCATTGAAGATAATGCTTTTTATTCAAACCAATTCTCTGTCCAGATGCTAAACTGACTTGTTAAGTGAAAGTTCAAGTAAAACAACTAAATGATTGTTTTATTTGCGTGATGATAAATATTGACCATTTTGAACTGTATTATTTTTTCTTGAAGAAATTAATGATTTTTAAAGTTACCCTTTTGAATCATTTCTTTGTTTTTCTTTTATTATCTGAATAGGGATAATCGGAACGGGGAAGATAAGCTGTCTACACGGGGAAGTGACAAGGAGAATTGAGATGATTTTCTGGGTCACTAAACCCCATACTCCACTGACTTTAGTTAGTAACACATTTTGAAGGGATAAAGTTTGTGGATAAAGACAATTAAAAATATGTTTTTTATTTGTTTGCCTTTTTTTCTATTTGTTTATGCATTCCCTGAATGCAGAACTGTTCCCTCAAACTCTAATACTTTTCTTGATCTGACACAAAAAAGGATACCAAATAAGTGTTAATTGAATACATTTTTGTATTCTCATATCAATTTTTATACATGAGTAGAATCTCTATGGGGGAATTTAAATTTCTTTCCATATCTACATGTAGATCAGAAAAGCTATCCTGTTTTATGTGTTATAATCTCTTTTAGAAAGACAAGACATATGATATGAGTAGTCCCATACAAATTTAGAATCAATTGAACCTTAAAAATTGTGTTTCTTCTACAAGGACAACATTATTACAATCACAGGCTTAATAACAGAGTTAGAAATAGTTGCATTAAAAAGTTTCCTAACATTTGAATGGCAAAAAAATGTTTTAATAAAGTTGCATGAGGAATTTTGAAAGTCTTCAGGCTTGTTAAGTTGGAAGGATAAGTGTCTTTAACATTGACATTTTGCCAACTAAGAGCATCTAAAAGCCTTCTTTAAATTACATATAAACAAAAATCATTTCACCCACCTCTGGACTGGAATGCGACAGCTGGTTAAAATAAGCATAGCAACACTACACAACAATGTCAAACAGGATGAATGGCTTAACTAATCAAAAATAGAGCATCAAAGTAAAACTGCTCAAATTAGATTTCTGGCCAGGACAGAAAGGTTAACTGTTCTGTATTGGTATAAAGTCCCTAGAATCCTTGATGACTGCAGGATTCATGTCAGTATTGCCAATCAAATTCAGGATGTGATTTGACAACTTAAGAGTTTTTTAAATATCACACTGGGGGCTTTTCAACATGAAGAACATAGAAGGCAATATGTATGATAGCTAAGAGAATAAGCTTTGAAGAGTGACCCTGGTCAAGTCACAAGTTCCTGTCTTATAAATTGACCAATCTACTTTCCCTCCTGCATGTAGAGGGATGTTTTTCTCTCAAGATGTTTTTAGGATGAGTTGTATATAATATGTTCAAGCTCTGGAACCAGTTCTTAGTACATAGAATGCACACCACACTTGGAGATAATTGTCTTTAATCTATTCATGATCAGCAGAATTTATATAAAATTCTTAGGGAAGAAGTTCTGAACAATATGCTCCCATATACTAAATTATTCTTAACCAAGGGATCTGAAAAATTGTTGGCTCAACTGATAGTCTGGTTTAATTTAAGATGTTTGAGCAATGGTGATAGACTATCATAGCCAGAAGTTGTTGAGGTAAAACTAGAGAAAACAAACATACTAATTTCCCTTTTTTTTTTTTTGTTTCTGCTTAGCAATAAATACTTAATCAAAATTAAAAAGTGAATAGTTTCAAATTATTTAACACCTCCTGAATTTCTAAGCAGATATTAATGTTTGCATGGAAATGTATAGATTGCTGTATTATTAAAGTTAATTAAATTATCTAAAATCATTATTCATTTTATTTTGGCTAATTTAAAGTTTTAATAAAATCTTATTTTAACACCAGAGAGTATATCTTCTTTATCTCATTTTCCTTCTGAACTTTTGCTTTATTTTTTGGGGGATTAATAACTGAAGATTCTATAATTTTAAAATATTTTCATAATAAAGACTCTGAAATATTAGTAAATATGGGAGTATCTAATACATTAAGTATTACTGAAATTATTTTCTAGTGATTCTTAGAGAAAAATATCCAAGTTATAGTCTGAAATCATGTACTGATGACTGGTATAAGTGTTCTATAATCATAGTATTCTTCAATCCATCTAGGTTCAAATGTCTACTCCAGCATAAATGACAAGATCATTTATAATTCTTACTAGAGTGTGGTAGGCAAAGCCATCCTTTTTAAATCCAATGTGTAACAAAATAGAGTACTGCATCAAGACTTCTCACTCACTGAAGTTATAATACATAGGATTCTAACTGTTAGTCTAGTCCTCTCTGGTGGTTAATTATTAAAATTGTGGCTATTAAGTTTCATGTGTTATATTTACTGCAGCATTTGGAAACACTGACAAAGGGTTGAGCATCTCTGGTATGTCCATTCTAGGTTTGCTCACTGAGCCACCTTGCTTGCTGATAAGTTACATAAAAGACTTCTATTTTTATGGGGTTTTCTTTAGCTCTTTATTTGCTTCCAGTAAATGTTCAGTGAAAAATAATGACATTCTATAGGACTCTATGAATTCTCTCATGTAATACTTGTACTATTTATTCATATTCTCAGTTAGCAACATACAAAGAAATACAGAATACATTTGGATAAGGGAATTACATATTAATAACAGTCCCACTCTTTTATTTTTTAGTTTTTTCCAAGTTTTCTGAATGGATATTTTAATAATGGAAACAAAACAGTTTCACAGAAATGTATATAAACTCTCTTTATATCAACATTTTCTAATCAACAATTTCCTTTCCAGTTAGTCAACTTTTGAAAGCAGCCCTAATATTTCACTTGCTGCTTACACGTGGGTACGGTGAATATTATTAGGTTTGACTGAAAGACAGAAAGATAAGCTGGGGTAGAAGAGACATATAGAGGGCAGACATTGGGATGCTTAACAGACTTACTAAAATCCTACTGAGATCACATAGAACTCTGGCAAAAAGCTTTGTGAAGTTAGAGTGTATCACTTTCCCCACTGCTCCAGTGATCACTCAGACCACCCCCTGTAGATTTGGTCTTCCCTGAAAATATTATTTATAATCAGACAATCTCTGAGAAAGACCATGCTAATTTAAAGACAGAAAAATATTAATTTCAATCACAGAAATTATTCCAAGTCTATGTTAAGGTCAAGAATAGGTACTGATGATTGCGACAATAATAACTCTGCTTCTTACTAGCTTTCCAATGGAACTATTAGATTACTGAAGTATAATAGCTTATTTTAACCCCCTTTCCATAATTTTTATTAAATTTTTGCAATTATACAATTTCTCATTTATGTATTCAAAAATCTAGTCAAAATTTAAATGTGGGATTATTTTCTAGTCTTTGTTTTTTTCAGTGAACAGAGCCATCTCCTTCTGAAAAAATAAACAGATAATTTGGAGAACACATCAGAAGTTCTAGCAAGATATTAGTATTTTTCTGAAGGCTAGCAATGAATCACTTCTAAAGTTTTCCTAATATCCACAAAATAATGGTACACACTTCATGTGAATTTTTGTAATAGATTTACAGAAAAATTATTTCTAACGAAAATGATGAGGCTGGGCATGGGAGCTCATGTCTGTAATCACAGCAATTTGAGAGGTAGAAGCAGGTAGATCATTTGAGTCCAGGAGTTCGAGACCAGCCTGGGCAACATGGCAAAACCTTGTCTCTACTAAAAAATACAAAAAATTAACCGGGCGAGGTGGCACGCACCTGTAGTCCCAGCTATTCAGGAGACCGAGGCTGGAAGATCACTTGAGCCCGGATTGTTGAGGCTGGAGTAAGCTGAGATCATGCCTCTGCACCCTAGCCTAGACGACAAAGTAAGATCGTGTCTGAAAAAAAAAAAAAAAAAAAAAAAAACTCAGTGAACAAAATGTTTTGATTGAACCCTGCTAAGTTAGAAAATTATAATATAGGAAATTGGTGCGAATGATATTTTGTGCTTCTATAGAAAATCTGGCCAGAGAAGAAACAGAGACAGAGAGTTTACCTGGAATACATTTCTCCGTTGCTTCCCTCTCCATCCAAGTTCTTTTCTAGTTTTTGCTCTTGTTTTTATTATAGTGGCATATACCTTCATATTTCAAATATCCTCCCAGAGAATTCTGAATCCCAAATAACTGTGAGTAATGCCTGTAATGTTTGCCTTCTAAAGGGTTTAAGCTAGTCTGCATAGTTTATAGCTGATAAAATGGGAATCAATCTTTCACTGCAATGATGTATTCACTGCACTAAGAACCATTTCCATTGTAAATTAATTCTTGAAATGTTGGATCATAAATGTCATCAGTATCATTACCTAGTCCCTCCCAGAAGCAGTGACTCTGTCAGTTTGCTGCAGGTGCTGGCTTCTAAAAGGAAGGTGCTCCAAACAAAACGCATTAAACCATGACTCCACTCTTAAGGGTAACTCCTTTCAAATGCCTTTTTACTTTATGCTGCTTGGCAGAGAGATTAATGGATGCCATTTCTGATATGCAACTGGCTTCAGGGTTTTTCTGTAACCTTTCAGAAAGAGATACTCTTGAGCGCCTTTTGACAAATATATTTCTCAAATGTTCCTTCTTTAGAAGGCTACTCTAAATTTAGTCAGAATTCATCTTCTTATGCCTCTGTATGGAATCAATGGGCCTAAAATACAACGATTTATGCCTTTACTGAGTCAGTGTGTACAGAACTTACTAGGAATTACATGAAGGATAAAATAATCAACAAAACAGGACTAACCTTGAGGAGCTTAGGTTTCTGTATGGTGAGAAACAATCCTACCCTGATGAATCAAGAAAGAAAGAATAAGGGAAACCAATTTCAGTTATCAGTAGCTTAGGGCCCTCCTCACACATTTTGAAATGTTAACTAAAGTTTGAAGTAAGTTTATGCACAGTTTGGTGTTTTCTGGAGAACAAACGTTCTTAAGGAAATGAGAATAACATGAAAATATACATTCTGGAAGTAAATTTTATTGAAGAGTACAAAAACGGAATATTGATTCCACAATTGCCATGCATAACAGAAAGAAATTTTTAAAGTAGTTCATCTGTTTTTAGATGTTCTCTTCTTTTCAGACTTCTCAGACTGATTTAGTAGTGTGTGCATGAGATGGACCTAAAGCTCAGCATGGATCAATCTGGTGAGAAACCTTAGGTTCAGTGAAAGAAAACTGTTATTTCTATCATCCATCTTCTGATTTTTGTAGTCAGGAAAAATTGGTAACAAGTGTCTTGCTCCTTAAAAAAGTCAGTGGGGATATGTGAAAAGCCTTTCACCTGGAGGCAGATGTCTCATAAAGTAATTCTAAATTGGGCTCAATTAGTTTAAGACAGGGTGAAAAACTGTTGCCCCTCAACTCCTGATACGTATTTATGGTCCTACAGCCAGAAGGACCTTAACTGCACTACCTTGTGTTAATAACAAGTATTTATTGAGCATCTACTTTGAGATAGTCACTGAGGTTGTCTCTGGACCTGCATTATTTTACAGGTTATGGAAACCAAGTCTCAGATAAATTAGGGAGTCACAACAAATCTTAAATAAGTAGTAACAAACAGATCATGCTGTTTGACTAGACTGCAATCATTTTAGATTTCAAATAAAAAATTATAACTTACAAAAATTCATGTTTAAGTATAAAACTAAAATTACCTGTATAAGTAATTTAGGAAGTAAGGCAATGATTTAAATGGATATTGGAAAACCTTAAAACTGAATGTTTTGTGGTATATTAGAATTTATAAGATACAAACTGTCAAATACCATGTTAGAAATCAATACTAAAATTTAATTAACCATTCACCAAATTAAGAAATAATAAAAATAACAAAATAACAAAAAAATCAAAAAAATCCAAATTACGATTTAGAACAAAAATAATAAAATACAAAATATAGGATAGATAAGGCTTTATATAAATCAAGCTAAAACAGAAGAAGTCACAAACATTTTAGAAATTAGAAAGCTGACAGTTTCGAATGTATTATGATTTTTAAAATAAGAGATTAATATGCAAAAAATCCCATAAAACATAAAATTATATACAATACAGATAATTTCCTAAAACAATATAAAGTTTAAAAACAGACCAAAAAAAAAAAGCACTAGAAAACAGGAACAGTCTTATATCTTTAACAAAATTAAATCTATAGTTACTAATATCCTAATAAAGTGGCACATCCAGATAGTTTTAAGGACAAATTCTACTAAACCTTCACTATTACTTTTTTGTTTTGTTTTGTTTTGTTTTTTGAGACAGAGTCTTGCTCTTTCACCCAGGCTGGACTGCAGTGGCGCGATCTCGGCTCACTGCAACCTCTGCCTTTCTGGTTCAAACGATTCTCCTGTCTCAGCCTCTTGAGTAGCTGGGATTACAGGCATGCACCACCATCCCTGGCTAATTTTTCTATTTTTAGTAGAGACAGAGTTTTGCCATGTTGGCCAAGCTGCTCTTGAACTGCTGACCTCATGTGATCCACCTGCCTTTGCTTCCCAAAGTGCTGGGATTACAGGTGTGAGCCACCATGCCCAGTTTATATATTCTTTTACTTAATAGCAAAAGATTCGCCATTCTTAATTATATTATGTAGTTGTGAGATAATAGTATTACAAGAGAAGAAAACAATCACAGCAAGCTGTTCTTATTTATGAACATAGAGACAAAATCCTAAACAAGGGGCAGTGTGAGGTGGCTCATGCCTGTAATCCCAGCACTTTGGGAGGCCAAGGCAGGTAAATCACAAGGTCAGGAGTTCAAGGCCAGCCTCGCCAAAGTGGTGAAACCCTGTCTCTAATAATAATAATAATAATAATAAAATCCTAAACAAATATTAGCAAACTAAATTCAAGTTGGATTTATCTCAAATAAGCAAATTTTTACATTTACAAAAATTTATTAATTCAATACATAGAGAATAAAGTAGAAAAAAATCAAATGATTTTAAAATCTGGAGAGGAATATTTTGCACAGAAATGATTTGAAAAGTAGCAAAGCAGTCATTAAAAACACCTTTTTTATTCTGATAAAGGTATCTCCAAAAAACTCAAGAACAAGCAGATTATCAGAAGCATTCGTTTTCTTTTTCTTTTTCTTTTTCTTTTTTGAGACATAGTCTCGCTCTATCACCAGGCTGGAGTGCAATGGTGTGATCTCAGCTCACTGCAACCCCTACCTCCTGGGTTCAAGCGATTCTCCTGCCTCAGGCTCCCAAGTAGCTGGGATTACAGGCTCCTGCCACCATTCCAGGCTCATTTTTGTATTTTCAGATGGGGTTTCACCGTGTTGGCCAGGATGGTCTCGATCTCTTGATCTTGGTGATTTGCTCGCCTAGGCCTCCCAAAGTGCTGGGATTACAGGCTTGCACCACTGCGCCCAGTTAGCATTCTCTTTTATATTAAAAAAGAAGCTTATCTATCAGCACTGCTTTTATTCATAGCTGTATTTAATGTTCTAGCCATAGAAGCAAGGTAAGGAAAAGAAATGGTATAAGAATTAGAAAACAAGAGACAAACTGGCTGTTACTTGCAGAAATACAATTGGCTGTGTAGAAAACTTAGGTGTTAACCAAATTATAAGAGCCATTAAGAGTTTAAACAGCTTGTTAAATGTCAGCTCTGTATCTGAGAATTAATACGCATACAAGAATGTAATATGCTCATTTACAAGAGGAACAAAAAAATTAAAAACACCTAAGAATAAAGCTAATTAAAGTATTCCTGACATTTTTGGAGAAAATTATAAAACTTTATTGAAAGAAATTCAGGAATATCTAAGTAAAAATACAGTTATACCATATCCATAAATAGAAAAATGTGAGGTTGGGCACGGTGGCTTGGTGGGGCTGGCAGATCACTTGGGATCAGGAATCAAGACCAGCCTCACCAACATGGCAAAACTCTGTCTCTACTAAAAATACAAAAATTAGCCAGATATGGTGGCCAGCACCTGTAATACCAGCTGCTAGGGAGACTGAGGCATGAGAATAGCTTGAATCCGGGAGAGAGAGGTTGCAATGAGAGATCATGCCTTTACACTCTAGCCTGGGCAACAGAATAAAACCCCATCTCAAAAAGAAAAAGAAAAATGAGACATTTTAATGATGTTTCCAATTTTTATCATATTTAATCTCTCAATTCAATACAATTTCTTTAGGGAATATGATGAACCAACTCTAACATATACATGAAATATTAGAATTATTTCATCATAGTCAAAGATCAAAGACAAAAGATGGGAATCCTTGTTCTACCAGACTTACTAAAAGATATAGTAATTAGAGAGTTTGACATTAGTTATGTGGCAAATAGACCAGTAGGGCAGACAAAAACAATAGAACACCTCAAAAGTAAATAGACCCACTTCTATGTGGACACTTTATTACAATGATGGCATTTGAAGTTCAATGGTAAAATTATAGGTCTTCAATAAATTATGCCTGGATATTTTATTATTGGAGGAGAAGGGAAGGGAGGAGAAGGGAAAGGAATGAAAAGAAAGGGAAGAAAAGGGAGGAAGGAAGGAAAAGACAAGAAAAGTTCTACGTCCAAGTAGAACATAAATATGAAAAACAAAACTTTTAAAAGAAAAAAATAGAAGAATATCTTTATGATGTTCAGGTAGTAACAGATTCTTACATAAGACATAAAGTAAAATAAATGATAAATTCTTTCACATTATAAACTTTAAGTTGTGTTCATCAGGAGACGTACTTTTTAAAAGGGAAAATACAAGTGACAAGAAGGAAACAAGAAGATATTTACAATACATAACCAGCAAAGGACTGTATTTTACATATGCTTATTACACATATATAATCTTTTCAAATCAAAAATAAGAAAGGCAACAAATTAAAAAATAGGTAAAATATATAACAAAGAAAATCACGAAAGAAGAAACTTAAATGGCCAATAAACATGTATAAAGTTAGTCAATTTTAGCCAGGTGCGGTGTGTCAAGTCTGTAATCCCAGCAATGTGGGAGGCCGAGGTGGGCGAATTGCTTGAGCCCAGAAGTTTGAGACCAGCCTGGGTAACAGAGGGAGACCCTATCTCTATTTGCTAAATGTTATAATAACAAAAGAAAGAAGAAAAGGAAGTTTCCCAACCCCATTTGAAATTAAAAAATCACAAGTTAAAACTACAACTGGTTATTATTTTATGCACAATAGACTGGCAATCTATGCATGCAGGAAAATTGCATTTATATTCCATAAATTTATACAAAAAAACACCTGACAACCTCAGGTGTTGGTAAGGATGTGGACTAATGGAAACTCTTCTACAATGCTACTGGGAGTATGAATTGGCGCAAGCATTTGAGAGAATAATTTGGCCTTAACAAGTAATTTTGATGATGCAGCATAGCCTATGACAAACCAGAAACAGTTCAATGAACTGAATGATATTAATCCAAAAATCTTCCACTCATATTTAGTTAGTAATGTGAATAAGATTTGTTGGTGCTTATTTTTATGGGAATAAAAAGTCAAATTGATCTAGACCCTGTCTTATTCTAGCTGTAAGCAGTAGTCAACCTTGGATACATGAATTGTTTGGGAGGCCTCCCCTTCCCCCTCCAGAAAACTCTGCGTATTTTATTAAGAGCTATTTCTAATATAACTTTTACTCTCTAGGTTTAACAATTATCGAAATATATAAACCATTAGTTGTTTTGATCAATTATGTACTACTATTAACTGTAAAATCCTAACTTAATTCTGAAGAAATTTTTAACACTTAGTATTTGAGTCAGAAGAAGTTTTATTTTTTAAATTTATATTATATACATGCTTTTTTAAAAAAAGAAACAAAATCTTGCTCTGTTGCCCAGGCTGGAGTACAGTGCCATGATCATGGCTCGCTTCAGCCCTGAACTCCTGAGCTTAAGTGATCCTCTCGCCTCAGCCTTCAGATAGGAAGAACTATAGGTGTGCACCACAATGAATGGCTGATTTTTAAAATTTTTAGTTTGTAAAGATGAGGCCTTCCTGTGTTACCCAGGTTGGTCTCAAACTCCTGGGCTCAAGTGATCCTCCCACCTCAGTCTCCCAAATCACTGGGATTACAGACATGAGTCACTGCACCCAAGCCTATATGACTTTTGTTGCAGGTAATTATAATAGTGAGATCAATAAAATAAACTGAATCATAAAAGTTGCATAAGATAATGTGGGTAAAACAAAACGGAGATACAAGTTTGAGAAAAAAGGGGTATGTTCTAAAATTAGTGTATTTTGAGTGGAATCAAAATGCAAATATCAGGCCATATGATGTGTATTAAGAGTAAGTATTATTTCTTAAAAATGTTATTTCAGTTATATACATATGGGTTTATGTGTGTGAGTATGGGTGGGTCTGTGTATGCATATTGAATCATGATGTAAAAATATTTTTCATTTGAGTAGCAGCAAAAATCGCCCTGACCCAGGTGATTCTGATGCAGCAATCCACATTTTGAGAACCTGGGGGCAGTAAGGGTGAAGGAGAAAATATCGAAGACTTTGGCTTCAAAAATAAATTTTTATGTATAATAATTATATGTATATATGTGTATAAAATTATTTAAGAACTTGAAATACATAATAGGGAATCCAGACCTTAATGCTTGAGAAGGAATCAGTAGCAAAGTATAAAGTTTTAGAAGGCTGTCCAGTGGAGACCATATTCAATAGCCAGAAGAACACCGAACTTTAGAAATGAACTCCAAGAAAAGAAACAAACACATGGAAATTCCACTGTAGTATGAGTTACCTTGATGGGGAGAGAAAGCCTACCTGCTAAAGCAAATAGATCTGGCAAATACAAAAGCAGAGACAGGAGAGTTGGAGTTGAAACTGAGAGACTCAAACTACAAACAACTGATACAAATCTATCCCTTCACATCTTACGTTAGGAACTTAGCACCCTTCGAGATAGAGCCCAAAGTGGGGATTCATATAAAAGTGGTCCAGTAAGTGTTCCCAAACAAATCTAATACAGGAGTGAGCAAATCAGAACAGAGAAAAGAAGCCAAGCAAGCATGTAATTTCAGACTAAGCTCCAGTGTCAAGCTGATCCTATGGCACTGCAAATTACAGTTGAATCTTGATCAATGTGGGGTGTAGGGTACCAATCCTCCCACTCCACGAAGTTGAAAATTCCTATAACTTTTGACTTCTCCACAACGTAACTACTAAAACCTGCTGTTGACTGCAATCCATACTGATAACAAACAGTCAATTAACACATATTTTGGATGTTATATGAATTGTATACCATATTCTTACAATAAAGTAAGCTAGAGAAAAAGAAAATGTTTTCAAAAAAACTATAACGAAGATAGAATATATTTACTATTCATTAAATGGAAGTGAGATAATCATAAAGGTCTTCTTCCTCATTATCTTCATATTAAGTAGGCTGAAGAGGAGGAGAAAGGGGAGGGGTTGGTCTTGCTGTCTCAGGGTTGGCAGAGATGGAGAAGGTGGAGGAGGTGGAACAGGAGGCAGGAGAGACAGGCACACTCACTTGGTTTGACTTTCATTGAAAAAAATCCTCATACTGTTCAAAGGTCACCTGTATACTTCAGAATGTGTCCTTACTAAGGGTAAAGGAACTGGGTTTTTGTGTTTGAGGATCCAGTCAAAATCATTGCCTAAAATATCCCTTGGGGAGATGTAACCCCCCCCAGAAATTTCTTATTCTCTAAACTTGTAGACAAAGTGGCTCTAGCCAAGTTCAGCTTTCTCTATGTAGAAACAAGGCACACAAACTCTGGGGATGGGCACACAGAAAAGGAAAGATCAAAGGGGTCTGAGGAAACTGCATAGAGCACAACAGCATCCACTATGCTTTAAAAGAGTTTTCTCACAAGAGGATGTTTTTGCAATAGAAAGAGCCAGTTAGGGTAAAGTGAGCTTGATAAGAAAATTTCCAGGGGCTTCTAGAACATTAAAAAAATAAAATCAATCCCTTTCACTCAATACAATTATTTTTTAAAAATATGAAACCAGAACTAGAGCTAAAGTGTTTAGGGTTTATTATTCTAGCTTGCTTCATTTTCTTTTTAACTTTTTAAAGTTAAAATTTATGCAAATCTTACCTTTGTAGCAAAACTGAACTTGTACCCCTGAACTTAAAAGTTAAAAAGTTAGAAAGTAGAATAGGAATAGAATAACTTTGGCATGCCAGTGATATTACATAAGTATAATTTAATTAAATTGCACTTTATTAGCTGTAAGTGAAGGTACTTTTTGGCATAATTCAGAGGGCAAGGGGAGCATATAGGAAGAATATATTTCTTGAATCAAGGCTGAGCCCATGCCATGATGATTCTTTCAGTGTGTTGACTCTATCTCTAGCTACATAAGAGGAAGACATCCAGGAAAAGTCTTAATAAAAGAAAACATCAGCACATAGAGGAGAAAAACTCACACCGGGGCATTTTGGAGGGTGGAGGGTGGGAGGAGAGAGAGAATCAGGAAAAATAACTAAAGGGTACTAGGCTTAATACCTGGGTGATGAAATAATTTGTACAACAAATCCCCGTGATGCAAATTTACCTTTGTAGCAAAACTGAACTTGTACCCCTGAACTTAAAAGTTAAAAAGTTAGTTATAAAAATGAAATAAATAAATGCAATAAAGAGGAATATGAAAGTAATAGTGTGTATTAAACTAAATAACAGTTTGATTAAAAGGTCTAAAACATTTTCTTTGGAATTTTTAAAACTATAATTTTAGCTGTAAAAGGTTGTCCTTCCTATCATATATCAGCTAGAAATGCTTTTATTTGAAAGTAACAAAACTCAACTTATAAAGGTTAAATAAATACGACTTAGTGGTTAAGCATAGATTTTGTAGATTTAGATCCTAGCTAGTAAGGTTGAGCAAATTATCTATTTTTTTCTGTTTAAGTGTTCTAATCTAACAAAAATAAAGATAATAATAGTATCTACTTTGTATTTAGTTGTGAGAATTAAGATTACTACATGTAATATATCTGAAATCTGCATGCATGTAAAAGAGTGCCTGCATTTTAGTAATATGTAAGTAAATAACTTAAAATTTGTTTTAGTTAAGAATGATATAAAAGTAATTTTACTGTCCTGAATTTTTGTTAATCTTTAGAAATAGTTGCCAAAGAAGACAGAATCTGTTTCTCTTGCAAACAACCCAGAATTTATTTGTAGGAGAGTGAGAAATTTATACTGTGCTTATTCATTTATAGAAGTGGGACACTACACATTTTCTTTATGTTCTGCACCTTGTTTAAAGCAAAATACAGACCTCTTTCCATGTAAGCATATATAGGTCTCTAGTGCTTTTAAATATATTACAGCATTTCATCATACGACTATACCATCATTTATTTTACATGTCCACAGTGACAAACATAGTTTGTTTACAACCAATGCTGCAATGAATATTCTTGTATGTGGATCTTTGGATATTTATATGAAAATATTTGGAAGGTAAAATTAAGACAGAAAGCATTTGAAGTGGCCATCCTTCATGTAGACCACAACAGTAAAGATTAAGAGATTCAAGAAGATGAAAAAAATGGAGGAAAGTATTAAAATTAGACATTTAAATATATCCCACAGGATTTAGAACACTGTAGTTAAATTTAACTGTGTGTTAAAAACTGGGATTGAATACTTTTAATTTAAATATTTAAAGTTAAATTTAAATACACGGGCAAAAATCCACTGTCAACAAGTCCTGCCTGTGTATACAGTGCTTTCTATCAGCTTTTTAGAGCTAAGTTCCTAAATATAAGCAGACAAGCAAGAATCAGCAGATGCACAATGAAAAAAGCCAAGAAAAATAGAAAATAAATTTTTGGAGAACATAGGAACTATACAGAGAGAAGAAAACTTAAAAAATGTACAAAAAATATTCTCAGATTCAATCAACAAATACTTGATAACCTGCTATGTGTTAGGCACTAGGGATTCAGCATTAAGTAGAACAGACAAAAAAAGCTCAGCCCTCATGATGCTTAGAAATTATTGTATTAGAAAAGAAGAAAGAATCCTGTGAATAAAGGGATACTTGGAAAAAAAAAGCTCATGGAAATTAAAAATATAATAACAAATAATCAAAAGAAGGATTGAACAAGAAAGTTTAAAGAAAATAGAATAGAGAAAATAGCAGAGAAAGGATCAGACATTTTATTGGACTGGGCCAGGCAGTTTAATGTAAACATAATGGGATTTCTTAAAAAGAAAAACAAAAACAGTGCAAAGGAATAATTCAAAAACATTATTAAAAATTCCCCAGTAATAAAATTTCAGAATTCTTCAGATCAAATCAATCTATTGAATGCCCATGAATATTGACCCAAACCAAATAACATCAGTATGCAATTTCAGAAAATTAAGGACAAAGAGAAGATTCTGAAATGTCCCGGAAAGAACACAGATTTTATATACATAATCAAGATTGGAAAGACAACAGATATCTCAAGAATAATGCAACAAGGTAGAAGACAGCAAAGTAACACTCTCAGAATTGTGAGTGAAAATTATACATTCATCTAGACTTTCTTCGATTAACTGTGAATGTGGAATAAGGACATTTTAAATAGATATGTACAACTTCAAAAAATTATGTCTGTGCAATCTGTCTTTTAGAAAGTTCCTGGAGGATGTGCTTTGTTAGTAGGAAGGGTTTACAAAGAACAAGTTGTACAATCCATGAAACAGGAAATCAAACACAGGTAAAGCTTTTCTAAATCAAACACAGGGAATGGAGATTTCAAGAGAATGGCTGTTCAGCTGGATAATCTGTAGCAAGACAGAATTCTCCACAAAGAACATCTTCAGGAAGATAAAGTTAAAAAATACCTTCTGCTTTTAGATGTATTGAGAAGACATTAACAAAACATGAGAGAGTTAGGGGAAAAATTAATGATAAACAAACAAAATCCACCCAACAAACAAAACAAAAATTAATTCTTCAGAAAATAGAAAGTGCAGGAAAGGAAGAAAAATTCATATTCTACGTTGCCATTCTGAGTAGGACTTACAGAACTGAAAACCTGGGAGTAATCTGAGGACAGGGCTAACATTATAGGCCAGTTGATAGATTTTATTTGTTTTTCTTTTTTAAATTTTGACTTTTCTTTATATCAAGGGGTTACATGTGTATGTTTGTTATATGAGTATATTTTGTACTGCTGGGAATTGGGCTTCTAATGTACACATTACCCAAACAGTGAACACTGTACTTATAGGTAATTTTTCATCCCTTGCCATGCATCTTCAGTTTTTGGAGTCCCCAGTATCCATTATGTCTGTTATTTTCAACTTTATGTACATGTGTCCCATTGTTTAGCTCCTATTTATAAGTGAGAACATGTGGCTCTAGCGAAAGATTTTGTCTTTGAATTTTAATTCAGGTGTTTGAGATTAGTTCTTCTTCCCTCTGATACATTGAAAAGAGAACTGGACTAGGAGTTATGACTTGCTTTGACAAATAAAATGTGGTATAAGTGATATTATACAAATTTCTGAACCTAGAAATCAGGAAACCTTGCAGCTGTCATCTTTTCCTCTTTGTATCCCTGAGACTATCATGTTGTAAAGAAGCTCAACCAAGTCTTCTTGAGGATAAAAGACTACATAGACAGAGGGCCCAGTCATCGCAGCTGCCCTAGCTGGGCACAAGCTCCAGCTGGCAACCAGTGGAACACAGCCACAGGAAGACATTCAAGTGAAACCGGCAGAAAAGCTGCCCACCAACCTACAGCATTGTGAAAAGCAATAAAACTGTTGTAAGCTACTAAACTTTGGTGTGTTTTGGGGGCACAATACTATGCAGCCAGGGATGATTCATACAGTATATGGTTATTTATTTGTCTTTTTTGGTAGCATCCCTTCTCTCCCCAGTGCAGTATTATCAATCTTACCACCAATATTACTAGTTGCTCCTTTTTTGAAGATGCTTCAAGTATTCCCATCTATAGATCTGGGTTTTTTCTTTTGGTTTGGTTTCATAGACTTAGCTAACAAATATTTATTACCTATTATGGGTCAAGCTGTTTATACGTAAGATCTTGGTCTCTGGCTTCACTTCTTAGCATTACCACATTCCATCCCTAATTGCAATCATCCAGTTCTAACATTTGTCTCACCCCTCCTAGTCTTAGTGACACTATTCTCTCTCTGGAATAATATTCCTCCCTTAACTGCCTAACAACTGCCTGACAAAGTTTAAAATTTGCAATATGGAATCCCCAGTCATGAGGTTTGATTATTTCTTATTCAGCACATTCAAAACTCCTTTATTTTCATCTCCCTCTAAAATCTGCTTGATGCTGTGGCTCTGCACTAATTGACAGAGCCTCCATTTTCTCCTGGGCACAAGTCATAATGGCTGCTGTTCCTGCCTTTTCGTGTACTGTTTTTCAGGGTTGTGAAGTCAGCATGCTAACGAGTGATTTGAAATGTTCTTCACATTTGTTCAGCTACAGAATCACCTTCGGCAAATTCATGAATTGACACTGCTGTTAAATTGAAGCTCGAGCTCCAGGACCCAGCAAAATCCAATCCCTCTGCCATGTCCCAAAGACTTTGTCTTCCTAAAGGATTTAAATGTCCAAGATCTTTCTTGCTTCACATTTGTTATATTCTTTGTTTCTTTCCCTTTGATATGCTCCTACTCCTTTGAGAAAACTTCAGTCCAACTTGTTGCCTGATTCTTAAATTGCTCCCTTTCCTACTTCGTACAGGTAGAACTAACAGTATTTGCTGGTTTTGAGTGTCTTGTTTTTTTCTTTTCCTTTCTGGCTCAGATTTTATATTATATTTATTGCATATTCTTTTAGAGTTTGTCTTGTCTGTGTCTATCATACACAGAAACGTCAGGTTTATGGAACTGCTTAAAGTTCTCACTATTCAAACAAATGTCTTCAACTTTATTTCCTCAAGTTGAATAATCGTCCATCAGACAAACATTCAGATCAGGCAGAGCTCTATTACTGTTCTCCAGCTGGCCTTAGTATGTTATATCTTGTCCATGCCTTTCCATGCATTCACAATGTCAAAACGTCCTGAAACATATTCCTTCAAGGCATAGGCAATCTTCGCAAGCCTGTCAATGGTAACTTTCACCTTGAAAGTTCATCAAGTAATTTTTGAGTTTCTGTATTTATCTTCCTGGCTTTTCTTTCTCAAAGAGATGCAAATTTTCTATATTAAAACAGATTTATATAGCTGTCCTATTCTTCAAAGGGTTTTCCTGTGTGCTCACTTTGACTCTGCAGCTTTCCTTGAACCACTGTTTGGTTCAAAGCCAGTAATTCCCCGAATTCTGCTCTTTGTGGAGCAGTAATTTTGACCCACTCTTTAAGATCTCTATTAGAAGTTACTGGACTCTACCCTTTGTGAAGCTAAAATAATTCTTCTATTTCATATAATATCTTTAAAAGAAAGGAGATCTGGAATCATTTCTTTTGCTTTTGAACAAATATCCACTTATCATGGCCTTGAAGATCTAATATCATTGTCCCTTTTTCCTTTTTCATCTGTCTAGAATGTCTTCTATGATTTAAAAATTTTAGATTTTTTCTATTCTTCAAGTTTAATTAATTACCCTCCTTTATTTTTATTCTTTCCTTGCCCCTTTGTAAATGTATGACTGAAACCTATTTTTTCAAACCATTTCTTGGTTTCTTGTTAATTGTGATTCCAAGAAACATAAAGAGGTCAAAACAGATGTCTTTAATTATATCCGTGACCTTTCACTTTGTAAAAGTCTTATTGAGTTGTTTGTCTACCACCAACCAATAAGAAGATGTATCCTTTCTATAGCAAGGGACCATGTAATATTTTTCATAATTACCAAAACTGATCATTTGAATATGAGTAAAGTCATAGTTTAGCCCTCTAAAATTTAAGTCAAACCTTGTGTAGTAAACAAAGCCATAGCCATTTTGAGACCACATGGTGATGGTAGTAGGCTGGAGGCAGGGGTACATGTAAGAACATATGGACAAAGCACATGAGTCCAAGATGTCAGCTATTCCTTTATCAAGAATGCAGCTCAAAACCACAAAAAGCAGCATGGAATTTCAAGCAGCTGATCTGGCACTGTCTGTTTAGGCCTGGCACTAATAATTTAAAGTTTGAAATTCACTAGTGAAGCCCATTTGGAAACACAACAGTCTGTGTAGTTCAAAGTCCCAATCTGAAAGCTTGGCTGAAAAACACAGCATAAGCAGCAAACATTTTCCTCCCCACCCATGTTCAGAAAGAATGAATCCATTTTTCTGTCTCACTTGCAATGCCAAGGCAGAATGCAGTTGACAGTCGATCTATAGCAGCTTGCATTGCAGAACCCAAGCAGCCGACATCTGTCAAGGCCATTATGGCATTACAGGTCATTTTTGCTGAGATAGAATCAATTGCCTGAGGACAAGGCTACCCTAAGCTGTGGTGACACGCCAGTGTCGAAATCTTCATAGCTTTGCATTCAACAAAACTCCAAATCCTAAAGCCACTCTCCTAAATCATGGAAGTTTAATATCAACTATACAATCTAAAAAGCATGTACTATGGAGTACAATTTTGGCTATTACCTAGTTTTACAAACTGAGCACTTGGGGCCAGGCATGGTGTTCCGTGAAATCCCAGAACTTTGGGAGGCCAAGGCAGGAGGATTGCTTAAGTTTGAGTTCAGGACTAGCCTGGACAAACATAAGAAGATCCTGTCTCAAAAAAAAAAAAGAGTTAGCTTCCAGTAGTGGTGGCACGTGCCTGTGGTTCCAGCTACTTTGGAGACTGTGGTGAGAGAATTGCTTGAACCTAGGCGACTGAGGCTACCAGTGAGCCATGATCGTCCACTGCACTCGCACTCCAGCCTGGGCAATGGAACGAGACCCCCATCTCTGAAAACAAAACAAACAAACAAAAACACTTAATCAGCTGCCACCAAAACGTCAATATATTACAAGTTAATTTATTACCAGAAGCCTAAGAGTAGGCCACAATAAATTCTCTAAAGGCAAGCTGATCCCAGAGTAAAGTGGTATGTACTAGGCCACACATACTCAGTTCCTGCCTCCTCCTTGTGGAAGAGGTAAGCCACTCCTTCTTTATGAGAGGCCTGGAATTTGATTCTAGGACAGTCAAATGACACTACTAGTTCTTAACTAGGGATAATTTTACCCCCAGGGACATTTGTCAATGTCTAGAGAAATTTTTGTTGTCAAAATTGGAGACGTGTTACTGGAACTAGTGGGCAAGAGACAGGAACACAGCGAAATATCCTACAATGCACAGGAAAGCGACTGCAGCGAAGAAGAATGATGAGACCCAATATGTCAGTAGTGGCAAGGCTGAGAAACATGGTGCTGTATTGAAGTACTGTATAAGAGTTGGGAAATAGTGTTTCTAACAGCTACTTTTCCTGTCTCACCAAAACTACATGCTAGAGGGTAAAGAGGTACTCCATAAGGATATGAGTGCTAACAGGAAGGGAAAGGTGCTAGAAAACAAAATGATAAATGTCCTCTTCAAAATATATGTATATGTGTGTTGTTCCTGTCCTTGGAAGTGTTAAGAGTAACTCTTTACATGGCAGCATGTTAGATATTTTGATTCTAATATTTATTTTTGTATTTATATTTTAACTTTTTAACAAGGATTAATATTTCTATAATGAGGCATTTAAAAAGCAAATTGTTTTCTTTACTTGAGAATTTCACTCAAGTCAAGGGAAAGAGAATGTATCATAGGAGATGATTCTGAGTCTCAAAGACATTAGGGAGCATGTGTCTCTTGGTTGCCAATATTGCCAAAAGGTACTATTCAAATTCTGACAGTCCTGTTGAAAATAAAGAAGAATTTCTTATAATTATTATTATTCAAGAGACAGTAGAATTCTCACTGCTCTGCAGAATACAAAGGAGCATGTGACTCTGCACAGTTTTCATCACGTTCCCTGGTACCTGTATTCTCCTCTTTTGTGTAGCGTAACAGGGGAAGACAGAGTTGCTTGACTCTCACCATATTATTAACTCTAAATCACATCTGAAATGGGAGCCCTGCAGGGAGGGTTTAGATGACACATCAAAGAAAGAACACAGCCTAAAAATATTTGGTTTAAAATCTGATTCTTGATGTGCCAGGTATTATTTTCCTTGACATACTTTTTTGCCTGCCTTTGCAAAACCATAATCAGAGTGACTGCCCACTCACATTCAATGGGGAAGAGAGTGGGGATTTTGTGAGTCAGCCGACAAGTTATAGAAATTGAGAAAAATCAGTTAAAAGATCTCTAGAAAAATAAAATGTTATAGTAAAAAGAAAATTGTGATCATCCCACTAACTTCCCTTTTTACAGAAACACAGAAACTGAAACCCCCAAAATCAAGTTATAATCTTGAGTGAGGATCACAATGCATGTTCATAGAAAAGCCAGATATCCTAACTCCTGGGCCATTTCTTTCCCACTCTGTGATATTGTCTCATCTATTGCATCATCCTTTCATCAAATATTTATGACCATCCATTACAGTCCTTTTGGAAATTCAAAAATAAAACAGAGGACTCAGTCCAATAGTTTGAATAAGGGGAAAAACTTGTATATAGATAATTAGAAGAACAGACACTGAGTAATACATGCAATGAAAATAAAATCAGGCCAAGTGCAGTGGCTAGCACCTGTAATACTAGCACTTTGGGAGGCCAAGATGGGTGGATCACCTGACGTCAGGAGTTCAAGAACAGCCCAGAAAAACATGTGAAACTCCATCTCTACTAAAAATACAAAAATTGGCTGGGCATAGTGGCACACACTGATAGTCCCAGCTATTCAAGAGGCTGAGGCAGGAGAATCATTGCTTGAACCTGGGAGACTGAGGTTTCAGTGAGCATGCCACTGCAGTCCAGCCTAGGTGACAGAGTAAGACTCCATCTCATAAATAAATATATATATAATCATAGGAATAAAACTCAAATTCCTATAGAAACTTGACAGGTAATATAAACAAGTAAAAGAGGCTGTGTGGAATTTTTTAAATTAGTGAGGTTTGGGGAAAATAAGGGAATCCAAGGAGTGTGCAACATCAGCTCTAGCTAATTGTCACCAGGTGATAATTAGGTTCATTTTTTTTTCTAAGGAAAACTGAGAATCTCAATTTATATGTAAAATGGTCATTTTTTTAAACCTTCCTAATTGTGGATATATCATGTGGGGAAAAGGAAAAGTGACAAAGAGAAGAGAGAAAAGGGATAGACTATAAGGATTATGAAAGGCTTTGGGGCTGAAATGAGCATCAAGGTAGAGTGTCAAACGTTATGCAGGTTATGGCTAACCTTGTTTTGGCAATCCCTCTCCCTGTTATATTCCATGATGGTTTTCAGTTTTGTTTTAGTGTGATTTAACTAATGAGCTATCTATTTTGGATGACTTTTCATTTTCTCAGTAACTGGCCTACTTTCTGACGCTCACAGGCTTTCTAAATACCCTGGGTACTAGCACTTGCATTTGTCTTACAGATTGAGATGTGAAACATCTCTGCAGCTTTTGTGCCGTCGCTTTGAACCTTAGGTGGGCAGTGAATCTCTTTTGTGACAGGCTTATATGGAAACTACAGAACAGATGGGAGTTGGCTGGAAATCATAAAGAACAGAGAGAAATCAGCCATGAATTACGATTGCCAAGAAATCCTGCAAAGTTATTTTGTATTAACTAGCATGGAATATATTGGAAGACTCAAAATACTGAAAGAATAATGGAGTTCATTGTCCTCTCCAAGGAGTAGTGAAAGCTTTTTGATAGATTCTAAGCACCTGTTTCTTTCTCCTAATATAGAAGTAGACGATGATTTCCTTTCAGACATGGAGTGGCTGGGGACAGAGTGGGAAAATGGTTGGTACTCAGGTCCTTTTACTTTTCTAAATCAAAGTTGCTGCACCGCTAGAATGTGAAATGTGCTATATGCTTGGAAAACATGGATTCTATCCTTTAAGGGTCTAAAAATACAATATGTGTAGGAATAAATACTATTTCAGCCATCTATCAATGCAACAGAAAAGAGAAATTATAATGGTCTTAAATCAAGGTAAGGAATTTAAAGAGTAATTTGTTATGGATGGTTTATCAATGGAGAAACCATACAACCATGGGGATAAACATGTATTGAGTATTTATTATCTACTGGGTGTTGTCCAGTTGCTGGAATTCACCAGGTAAGTAATGTAGTTCCCAGCATATGCCATGATCTATTTTAGCCTCTCGGCCTTATAAGTGCTATTTCTTCTTTGTAAAATGTAATGACCTTCAATTCATTCTTCAGAGCTCAGCTTAAACGATTTCTTCCATAAGAAGCTTTTCCTGACCCTGCAAGACTAGATTAAGAGCTCTTTTATGCACTCTCATAAAACCCTGCGCATGTCTCTATCATTGTCCTGGCCTTCCTATCTCTTTATCTAGACTGCAACATGAAGGTGGAGTTTTATTCAGTTTTATAGCTTCAATATTTTGCACAGTGCTTGGCATAGTGCATGTACTCAATGAATGTTTGTTGCATGAATGAATGAAAGAGTGAATGAATGAATTTATAAATTGATGGATGAATTAATAAAATATAATCCAGAGTTCAAACACAATCCACAGAATGGGAGAAAATATTTGCAAACTATCTCTCTGACAAGGGATTAATAACTGAAATATATAAGAAGCTCAAACAACTCTGTAGGAAAAAACTCTAATAATCCAATCAAAAATGGGCAAAAGATTTGAATAGACATGTCTCAAAAGAAGACATAAAAATGGAAAACAGGCATATGAAAAGCTGTTCAACATCATTGATCATTAGAGAAATGCAAATCAAAACTGCAATGAGGTATCATCTCACCCCAGTTAAAATGGCTTATATCCAAAAGACAGGCAATAACAAATGTTGGCGAGTATGCAGAGAAAAGGGAACCCTTGTACACTGTTGGTGGAAATGTAAATTCGTACAGCCACCATGAAGAAGAGTTTGCAGTTTCCTCAAAAAAGCTAAAAATTGAGCTAACATTTGATCCAGCAATACCACTGCTGGGTGTATACCCAAAATAAAGCAAATTAGTATACAGAAGAGTTATCATCACCCCTATGTTTGTTGCAGCACTGTTTATAACAGCTAAGACTTGGAAACAACCTAAGTGTTCATAAACAGATTAATGGATAAAGAAAATGTGTGAGATATATATCTACACACAATGGAGTAGTATTGAGCCATAAGAAAGAATGAGATCCAGTCATTTGCAACAACATGGATGGAACTGGAGGTCATTACGTTGAATGAAATAAGCCAGGCACAGAAAGACAAATAATATCGCATTGTCTCACTTATTTGTGGAATCTAAAAATCAAAACAATTTAACTCATGGACATAGATTGTAGAAGAATGGTTACGAGAGGCTGGGAAGGGTAGTGGGAGGCTGAGGGGGAGGTAGGGATGATTAATGGGTTCACGAAAAATAGAATGAATGAATAAGACCTATTATTTGATAGCACAATAAGGTAACTTTAGTCAATAATAACTTAATTGTACAGTTAAAAATAACTAAAAGGGTATAATTGGATTGTTTTTAATGCACAGGGTAAATGCTTAAGGGGATGAATATCCTATTCTCCATGATGTGCTTATTTCACATTGTATGTCTGTATCAAAATATCCCATGTACCCCATAAATACATACACCTACCATGTACCCACAAAAAATTTTAAATGCCTATTAGAATCAGAGTTCAACCCCCTTGGATAAAGTCAGTCAGTTCCACAGATAGAACTATATTTGTTTCAGGCTGTGCTATTAAAACACTTGTTAGTTTTGAGAATTAATAAACATTCATATATATATATATTCCAGAATGGAATATAGAGGGAGCGACTTAATTACCTAAAGGAATGAGGAAGGACTTTACAGAGAAAATAAAAATATTTGTTGAGATTTTGAATATTCCTTCATCTAGTAAAGATTTCTTCGGGGTTCTAGCCCCTGGCATATAGGCTTCTAGGTAGTGGAATTACAGTTCACGAAAAAACAAACAAAGTCTCTGTGCTTACAGGGTAGGGTTAGAGAGCTTATGAACTAATACATATGTCCATGCATACATACATAAAGGTATGTATACATTTGACATTTTAGGTAATGATTAGTGCTATGATGAAAATATAACAGTATTATGAAACATTATGAATAAAGGCAAAATAGGTACAACTTTTCCAGGGATTAGCTTAACCAAAACTCTTTAAAATTTTATTAACAGATTCTGGTCAACTCTCTAGCTTTCTGTTTAGTCAAAGCTGTCTTGTGGAAGGCACAGTGCTTGGGTGGACAAAATCTTGAGTCTTTTGCTGTTCCTTCTCCTCTCCACTTTGAACTTCCTGCCCTTTTCTACTCCACACTCAACAAGACTCCTTCCTTCTACTCATTTAGGCCTAAAATCAAACTACAAATCTATTAACAAACAGCCTGTATTCTTTTTGTCTCCTTAGTCAGATGATCAAAGAAGTACTTAAGGAAATAAAGAAGAAAGTGGGATGTTTTGTTTGGACTTAGTGTGTAAAGAATAGATTTTTGGGGCCGGGCGCGATGGCTCACGCCTGTAATCCCAGCACTTTGGGAGGCCGAGGCGGGTGGATCACGAGGTCAACAGATCAAGACCATCCTGGTCAACATCGTGAAACCCCGTCTCTACTAAAAATAAAAAAAAAAATCAGCTGGGCATGGTGGCGCGTGCCTGTAGTCCCAGCTACTCGGGAGGCTGAGGCAGGAGAATTGCCTGAACCTAGGAGACGGAGGTTGAGGTGAGCCGAGAATGCGCCATTGCACTCCAGCCTGGGTAACAAAAGCGAAACTCCGTCTCAAAAAAAAAAAAAAAAAAAAAAGGAAAACAATGGATTATTGGTGTGAGGGAATTAGCATACACAGAGGCATAAATGTCTTTCTCCTGAATGGTAAACATAACAGTGAGCAAATGCTTTCTACACAGATATTTAAGAAATCATTGGATAGGCTGAGATGAATGGCAGTCCAAAATTCTGCAAGCCTACATAACCAATAATCAAAAAATATGAATGTCAGTTAACCTAGAATGCACATTGTAATTTTTAAAAATTCTAATGGAAGCACTGAAGAGTCAACAGAGTTGTCAAAACTTTTACTTTGATTAAATGTGAGCATATTCAATTCAAGCATTTTATAATTCATGCCCATAGGCACTGTGACTATGTTCTATAAAATCTCAAAATTAATTATGAAAAACATGGACACTTAATGAGTCAAATACCACTTACGTTATTGCTTAGTAAGCTGTGCTCTTCAATTGGTATGTATAGTTTTTAGTTACTTAGACTAACAGCAAATCATAATTGTTGTGTAAAACATCACTGAGCATGAATTATAATATCCATTATTCTAGCTTCTGTATCATTAAGGCAAAAATCTGGTTTCATGGTAAACTTAACCTTTAAATGCAAAACTTCTCAATACAGCTTGCTGCTTCTAACTTACATTTTGTAAGTGAAAAAACGAACTTTAAGAAATCTTCCCTGTTCCACTAGAATCCAATGACAAATTCTTCCAATCCTATTCGATTTGTTGATTCACTTAATTACTATATATTACTATGTAATAAGGCATTGCGCTAATTTCTTGGATGCAATGAAATTTACTCTCTAATTAGAAAGATCTTAATCAAATAAGAATTATACAAATAGAAGTAAAATTACTAGTGATGCAATGATTACAAAATGACTTACGATCCCATGACAGGTGCCTTGATATAGTTGGAGAGTTAGGAATGGCTTCCCTGAGGAAGAAATAAATAGTCTGAAATTTAAGGGAATTAATTGAGTGGATGGAGTGTAGCTGGAGAGTGGGAGTGGAGAAAAGAGTTTCTAGCAGAGAGAATGGCACACAAAGTTCCTTCAGTGAACATGAGTTCAATCAAATAGACCAGTGTGGATGAAGGAGGATTGTTCTGAGATGAAACTGGAGAGATGGGCTGAGGCCAGACCTTGCAGGATTTAAGTAGTCACTTTATATATTTGGGTCTTTATCCTAACAGGAATCTCTTGAAGAATCTGAAGCAGAAGAATAAAATATAGTCAGGCGTTAAGTCATATTTGAAATAAATGTTTGTAAAATATGCCTTATTTTACATTTTAATAAGAATAAATAAAAATCTGCCGGCTGTGCTTAAATGTAGTATACGAGTTTTCCTACCAAAGTGTTCTTTGGCTTGTACACATATTTTTCTCAATAGTTGAAGTTGCGAACATTCTTTCTCCATTTGTGAATAAGCACGAGGCACCTAACCCAATGAAGATAAACACCTGCTGTACTGAAAGATGTAATTATACTTTGAAAAGTAAAGGAGCTCTGGAATATATTCATAAGGAGTAATATAACTCATAAAAATATTACATAATAAAAAAAGTAACGGTTTTTGTAACTTAGGGCCTAAACAATAAGAATGGAGTTGATGTGATTAAAAACCAGTAGAATGGGTGATTTCAGAGTACCAGTTTCCCCAATTATCATAGGGGCTCACATTGACTCTCTGCATCCTTGAGAGTGTGCAGAGCTGTTGCATATTGCCATGTGCAGACCAATAGACAACTCCAACCTTTGATAAAGACCTTGGCAAAGACATCTGTAAGTAAGACCATGAGACAAGCCGATCAGTAGTGAGCGGTAGCTAAACTAGTGAGAGAGACTGTTAATCCCTAGATATGTAGCCTATGCCTTCCGCCCCCATCTGAGGCTCTTGCTTACTCACAGATGTGAGTGGCTTGTTGGTTTGGTTTGGGGTGTGTGTGTGTGTTCCCTCAGAATAAGTACAAAGCCTTTACCTTGCTGGGGAAATTGAGAAGCTAAAGCTACTTAACTCATTTCATGTTTATTAAAAAAAAAAAAAGTGGGCCGAGTGTGGTGGCTCATGCCTGGAATCCCAGCACTTTAGGAGGCCTAGGCGGGTGGATCACTTGAGTAAGGAGTTGGAGACCAGTCTGACCAACATGGTAAAACCTTCTAAAAATACAAAACTTAGCTGGGTGTGGAAGTGGGTGCCTGTAATCCTCAGAAGGGAGAGGCTGGAGAATTTCCTGGACCCAGGAGATGGAGACTGAGCTGATATTGTGCCACTGCACTCCATCCTGGGCAACAGCACGAGACTGTCTCAAAAACAAAGAAAAAAAAAGTGCAGCTTACTGCCAGTGCTCATTTAATTTTACATGAACACACACACTTTGAGGCCGAAGTGAATCTAACTGATTTTCAATGTGAAAATAAAATATAAAAACCATTTTTGGAGTTATTTCTAAACAGAACTTACCTCTAATCCTAATGTAAAAGAAATGTATATGATGACCAGTATTTAATAATAACTGTATTAAACAGTACATTAAAAGAGTCATTCACCATGATCAAGTGGGATTTATTCCTGGAATAAAAAGCTGGTTTCACATAAACAAATCAACAAATACAATTCATCATATTAATAGAATAAAGAGAAAAAATGATTATCTCAAGTGATGAAGAAAAAGCATTTGATAAGAAAATAAATAACCCTAATTAAAAATGGACAAAGGACTTGAGTAGATATTTTTTCAAAGGAAGACACAAAATGGCCAACAGACATATTTTATAAGGGCTCTACATCTTTAGTCATCAAAGTCATTGTGGTTTCGTTTTATTTTGTAAAATAAAACCGCAATGAGATAAAACCTCAGATGGTTAGATTAGCTATTATAAAGAAGATGAAAGATAACAAGTGTTGGTGAGGATGTGGAGAAGAGGAAACACTTATGTACACTATTGGTGGTATTGCAAATTAGTATAGCCATTTTGAAAAATATTATGGAGGTTCCTCAATCATCTGAAAAACAGAATTACCATATGGCCAAGGATTCTTACTACTCTTCACAATAGCTAAGATATGGAAACAACTTAAATGCCCATCAACAAATAAATAGATTAAAAATGTGACACACACACACACACACACACACACAATAGAATATCATTCGGCCTTTAAAAGAAAACCAAAATTTTGTCATTTGTGACAATGTGGATGAACCTAGAGGACATTATGCTACGCGAAATAATTCAGACATGGAGAAACAAATACCACTTGGTCTCACTTACACGAGGAATCGAAGAAAGTTGAACTCACAGAAGTAAAGAGTAAAACAATGGTTACTAGACACGGGGGGGTTGGGATTAAATAGGGATAGAGGAGACACTGATCAACAGGTAAGATAGTACAATTAAATAGAAGGAATAATTTCTGCCATTGTATTCAATAATAAGGTGACCATAGTTATTAATAATGTATGTTTCAAAATAGCTGAAAGAGGCCGGGCGTGGAGGCACACACCAGTAATTCCCGCACTTTGGGAGGCTGAGGCAGGTGGATCACAAGGTCAGGAGTCCAAGACCAGCCTGACCAACATGATGAAACCCGTCTCTACTAAAAATACAAACATTGGCCAGGATGGCAGTGCGTGCCCGTAATACCAGCTACTCAGGAGGCTGAGGCAGGAGAACTGCTTGAACCCAAGAGGCGGAAGTTGCAGTGAGCCAAGATCACACCACTGCGCTCCAGCCTGGGTGACAGAGAAAGACTCCATCTCAAAAAGAAAAAGAAAAAAAAAATAGCTGAAAGAGAGAATGTTAAATGTTCTCACCACAAGAAATAAATTTACACTGATGGATGTGCTAACTACTGATTTGATCATTCCACAATGCATATATATTTTAAAATATCATCTTGTAGCCCATAAATAATACAATTATTATTTGCTAATCGAAAATAAAATAAAATAGAATTTTACATTAAAAAAACAAAGATTGGGTAGCTGATTGGATTAGAATAACAGTAAAGAGACCAAGGGATTTATCAGAAAGACTGTGTAATTGATTGACTATTGGATGAGAGGAAGAAAAGAAAGATTTCAAAATAATTTCCATTTCTGATTCTGATGTTACTATGCACTGAAATAGGGAATATTTGTGTAGGAATTTCACCATTATTTTTGTTCTGGTTGTATGTTTGTAACTGTCCTCATCTAAATGAAATTCAGTCAGATAGTAGTATTCAACATTTCAGTAGAAGCATGAATTGTGTTTTATGGGATGTACACTGTACATTTTTTGATTAATTTCAACCTCAGATAATAAGATGAATTGAATCTTGTTAGCACTTTAGATTATAGAGAATTACTAGATTAAAAAATATGCTTTAAAGCTTTAGGGTTGTACTTTTCAAAGCATTGCTTAAACAAACAGGTAGTGGGAAAAGAAGAGAGTAGAACCTGATAACATAAAATAAAACTCACAGCAATTTTTTTTGTAGTTGACTGAGGTCAGTTTAGTTGAAGCATCTTGCAAGAGATAAAAACACATTTAAAATAAAATTTAAAAATGAATATCTCAAAGTATTATAATTAAACTATCCTATTGTTGTTTTATACATTTGTGTGCCTTTATTACACCATTTATCACATTCTGCAGTAGACTATAATTATTGCTGTTACATCTTTGTGACTCCTACCCAATTATAATCACTTACTGGGCAAAGAGAGTGCCTCGGTTTTTTTTTTGTTTGTTTCCCACTCACAACTCGCACACTACTTATATCTCACTTAGCATATGTTTGCTAAATTTACTGATCTTTTAAATTATTAATTTTAACTTCTGCTGAGGCAATACTTGAATAGGCTGGATCCAAACCAGTTTTCCTGAGAATTAATACAAATGTGAACTTATATTTGATGAACTGGATTGTTAGACTTTGTAGGGCAAGAAAAAGAAATTTTCTTTTCTACCCATCTTAGGCTCATTGGATGGGAGTTTTGTAAGTTACACTGACAAAAGACAGTTTGTCAAGAGAAAAACATGCTAATTTATTTACTATAAGTTTCACATGACACAGGAGCCCTCATAAGGAAATAAAGATCTGAAGAGACTGTTAATCTTGAATGGTTTTATGCTAGGTGTGATGAAGAGTGGAGAGTCATGGGAAAATTTGATAGCACAAGGAGATATCATAGGAAAGAGGGCTAAGTGTGGCAAAGTGGGGGACACTTAGCAAAGTCTGTTCTTTCATATTCCTCCTGGCAACTCATCTACAGAGATCAGCATGCTCCTTTCCTCCAGGTACAGGGAGGGCACTTCTCACATGAGGATCTCATGACTGCCTCAGGGGAAGCTCCGAGAGTCCTTCCTGCACCTGCTGTTTCTCAAATTCCTTCTGTTTAAAATAGTCAATATGCCAAGGCGGCATATTTTGGGATAGTGCTTTCTGAATCCTGTTAACCCTGAAGCATGGAAAAACTGCACTGACTTGCCTCTGAAGTGACATTCAAAGAATTTGCCATTTTCTTTTCTACCTATTTATTGTTTCCTATTCTTTTCATTGTTATTGTTCTGGCCCAGTTATACACAAGGGGTGATATGATGGTTGTGTTTCACCATCTACTCCTGGTGTCTGAAGAGTAACTTCTAGGCAAGAAATGGTGACTAAACCGAGGCTTACATTTTGCCAATCTTATGTAAAAGGGAAAAACAAGCAAGAACAGTGCACAAATCATCTTCAATGTTTCTCAGTTCCTCTCTGCACATTACTTTTTCCTCCTTCCCACCCACTTAATTATTTAGCAAATATTTATTGAATTTCTTAGGAAGTGGGAGCACAGCAATGAATAAAACAGATTAAAATCTCTGCCCTTGTGAAATGTATAATCCAGAAGAGGAAAACGGACAATGAAAAATAAGCAGCACAGAAGGGAGAAAGAGAAAGGCTAGTGCAGGGTCAGATATAGACACAGATATGTATGTTGGAAGATAATCAATACTGAGGAACAAAGGAAAATATTAAATAAAATAGTTACAGTAGATCATACTGTGAAAACAAGACCAAAATGCAGTGTTGAAGGATCTGCAAGAATTAGCCAAGCAGTTGTCTTGAAGAGTGTATTCTAAGCAGAGAGAAGAACTAGCTCAAATGCTCTAAGATAGACATACCCAATGTTCTTGAGAACCAGCTCAGAGGCCAATGTGGTTGGACGGGAGTGAGCTAAGGGGGACTGGTAGGATAAGCGGCAGAGGAGTAAGAGAGAGCTAGAACTTAAAAGACTCTTAAAAGAATCTTCCTTTTCACTCTAAAGGGTCATTACAGGGTTCTGAGCATAGGAGTGACAGTGACACAGTCTGACTTATGCTTTTAAAGGAGTTCGAGACCAGCTGCAGTGTTGAAGACAGACTGGGGTGGGATGGCGGGGAGGGGACCTGGAATCAGAAAGACCAGCAGGAAGTTATCATGGTGATTCAGGTGGGAGATGATGGCCAGGACTGAAATGACAGCAATGGAAGCAGTGCAAAGTGCGTAGCTGCTGTTTATTCCTTGAAGGTTGAGTCAACAGAACTTCCTAACAGACTGGATGTGAGTATGAGAGAACATGTGGAGTAGGGTAATCACTCCACTGTGTATGGCTTAACAAGGGGCAGGGTGGAGCGGCCACAAATTAAGATGGGGGTTGCTTCCTGAACGTGGGGGCAGGGTGGTCAGGAGTTCAGTTTTGAATGTATTGGGCTTACATGTGAGTTCATCAGCTGAGATTGTATATATACTTCTTAGTTGAGAAAGAGCTTGGAGACCACAGTAAATATGGTATTTGTCTGCCTAATCAATATTCTTTCCTTACAAATTAGAAGTTCATTTGTAAAAACGATTCAATGACTTGCACAGGGCCACACAGCATAACAATTGCCAGGCACAGTTGTTCTTTTTAAGTACTGTCTGGGCATTAAATCACAGCCATGTTCAGAATCCTCTGGCCTGTTTAAGTGAAAACCTTCCAGGGTTAATAATTCCAGTCACTCACTCGGGAAAGGGCTTTTAAAAACCTGCCTTGTGCCAGCATGAGATTGGTCACACCTATAATCCCAGTACTTTGCGAGGCCAAGGTGGGCAGATCACTTGAGGTCAGGAGTTTGAGACCAGCCTGCTCAACTTGATGAAATCCCGTTTCTACTAAAACCACAAAAATTAGCCAGGTGTGGTAGCTCATGCCTGTAATCCCGGCTACTGGGGAGGCTGAGGCAGGAGAATCTCTTGAAGTCAAGAGGTGAAGATTGCAGGGAGCTGAGATAATGCCACTGTACTCCAGCTCAACAGAGTGAGACTTTGTTTCAAAAATAATAACAATAATTTTATTATTAAAAACAGAAAAACTAAAACCTCCCTTGTAATGAAGACATACAACTAACACTCATTAAGAAGTCATATCGCTCACCTGTAATCCCAGCACTTTGGGAGGCCGAGGTGGGTGGATTACAAAGTCAGGAGTTCAAGACCAGCCTGACCAACATGGTGAAACCTCATCTCTACTAAAAATACAAAAATTAGCTGGGTGTGGTGGCACATGCCTGTAATCCCAGCTACTCAGGAGGCTGAGGCAGGAGAATTACCTGAACCTTGGAGGCGGAGGTGGCAGTGAGCCAAGATCGTGTCACTGCACTCCAGCCTGGTCGACAGAGTGAGACTTTGTCTCAAAAAAAAAAAAAAAAAGAAGAGGTCATATCATTCCAGACACACTGTTTCATTATCTCATTTAAGGGTCACAACAGCCCTATGAGTTAGGTTCTGTAACTATTTTCCCTATTTTACAAAAGAGGTAAAGAAATCATAGAGAGGTTAAGTGATTTGTTAATTAAGTAGTAAAGCTGAGATTTAAACCCAGCATTCTGAGCCTAAAGTTCTGCAATAGACCTTCACCCTTTCACTAAAGTATTCAAGCCCTATAAAAATGCAGTCAGTGCTTGAAAGGGCAGTTTGAAAGCTGGTCACTATGTCACAATTGTTGTGACAACAGGTGATAAGAGAGGAAGAGAGGAGCAAGCATATATATATGTGTGTGTATGTGTATATATATATATATATATATTTGGCGTTCCAGGAAGATGGAGGTGGATTACAGAACTGTGCAAGAGTTAAAGAACTGGGGACCAGAGATTACTACTAATACTCAGATTTCAAAGACGAATTTTCTTTTCTTTTCTTTTCTTTTCTTTTTTTTAAGACTCAGTCTCACTCTTGCCCCCCAGGCTGAAGTGTAATGGGTGTGATCTTGGCTCACTGTAACCTCTGCCTCCTGGGTTCAAGCAATTCTCCTGCCTCATCCATCTCCTGAGTAGCTGGGATTACAGGCACCTGCCATCATGCCTGGCTAATTTTTGTATTTTTAATAGAGACGGGGTTCCACCATGTTGGCCAGGCTGGTCTGGAACTCCTGACCTTTCAGGTAATCCACACACCTTGACCTCTGAAAGTGCTGGGGTTACAGGCGTGAGCCACCGCGCCCGGCCCAAAGACAAATTTTCTAACTTAACTCTACCGAAGACTCTAACTTCTGTGGAAGGCCTGTTTAAATAAAACCAAGGAAGGCTTATTATAACACAAAGTGATTCCTTTAAATAAAATTAAGTATATAATATGTCGGTCTTGTTCATTAAGAATAATTTGTTTCAAATTGCCTACAAACAATAATTTTATGCACTGATTTTATTGATTTTATCACTGACAGACTGGCATTTACTTCAAACTGTGCCAAGGAGTAAACTGAGTCTTTATCAGCATTTATACACTAAGTTAAAATGAAAAACAACTTTTTTTTTTCAAAAGCTTGCTTTGCTGTGAATAAAGAGAACTTCTAAGGAAGCCTGTGTTCATAGATTAACTGTCACAATACTCGCAACCTTTACTTCCTTTAGATGTGTCAATTAATTCCAGGGAGTAGATGGTAAATTGGTACATCTTTCCATTAAGTTGGACTTGCTTACCTTCAAAGAGGGGAAACATCGCCTCCTCCAAGTGATAGAGGGATGAGAAAACCTTTAAATATAGTCAGATGGAAAATGAGTGAAATGTTTTGTTTTAACATATGCCTTCTGGTATTCTTTATTTTCAAAATGAATAACTATTGTGTTTTTCATTTTATTTGTGGTAATTAATGCACTTCATTTGTTTTACTTTTGTGGTTTTTGACTTGTTCAATTTGATTGAAGAGCCTTTCTTTCAAGGCATTTGTCTGCTCCCTGGTGGTCGGATAAAAAATTGCACCTCCAAGTGCTCAATGCATTAAAAAAAAATCTTTCAAATTGGTATTCGGAAGTGTGTTACCTCATATTTTATAAGCAGGTGGATCCCACATTAAGTTAAATTATTGTTTCCTTAATCCAATTGAGGTTTCAAATGTTTCTTTTATTATAAAATGTATACAGAGAAATTTCTATATGCTTACTTTCTGGTGTATGAAGCTATAGTATGAGAGGTCAGTTGTTAGGGAAAAAGAAGGAGAAAAGCAAGATTAGAAATTATTACTGGAACCGCAAGAGTAAATTTGCTGGAGTGGTAAGATGAAAGTTTTCTTCTACTTCCTCTTTTTTTCTCTCTCTCTCTTCACACACTCATAAACATCCCACAAGGCAAAGATAGGCTTGCCTAGAAAACTACTGCTTCAGTTTCTCCTCTACTTTTCCTCTGCTGTAAGTTAAGTCTCCAAGCCCATGAAAAATGTGTGGACATCTGGCTGATGTGTATATCCCAGTACTTTGCAAGGCCTAGGCAGGAGGATTGCCTGAGTCCAGGAGTTCAAGACAAGCTTGGGCAACATAGTAAGACCCTGTTTCTACAAGAAAAAATTAAAAATTAGCCAGGCACAGTGGCCCTTGCCTGTAGACCCAGTTACTCGGGAGGCTGCAATGTGTGGTGAAGGATGTGTTAATTAATTTGATTGTGGTAATTATTACCCAGTGTATGTGTATGTCAAATTATCATGTTGGACACATTAATATATATAATTTTCATTTGTCAATTATACCATAGTAAAGCTGAGGAGGAAAAGGTAAGACATTTTCATGTAATCTGTCAAGACCATTTTCCATTATGACTGGGTTTCCTTCATACTTTCCCTTAGAATGGCCTTGGACATTGTGACTTGGGAACAAGGGGATTTGTGTCAAAGATATTCCATTTTAATTGTAATTTAGAAAAACAGTTTGGAAATTTTCAAGAGAGAAATTATAGAGTCTTGATGTGAAGATACATGTGAAGATATTTTATCTCTTGATAAAACGAGAGAAATTATAGAGTCTTATGTAGATACATGTGAAGGATACTCTTTTGCCATTTAAAAATCTATTTACTAAAGAACCAAAACTCAAATTCAAATTAATGAAATACGAAAAGAAAAACCACAGGAATAAATGATAAAAATCAATAGAAATTACTCTGATATCAAGAAGTAAATTGTAACAACCATGATGAAGTCAGATCATATCCAAAATAATAACTCATTAAGAGGAAAAGATAAGTTTGAATGGGAGTAACGAATAGGCTCTTGGCTTGATAGATAATACAATCAAAACGAAACATTCCACAGAGGCAAAGTGGAAAAAATGTAAATACTTTGCCGATTTAACAAAAAATACTGACAGAAGAAAACATAAAATCTCATAATATATTCTAACTACAGTGAGGACATCAATAACAAAGTGTTTAAAAATAATGCAAAAATTGCCCTCAGAACCTGTGACTCATATGAACAGAACTGCATATGCCAGACATGGTGGCTCACGCCTGTAATCCCAGCACTTTGGGATGTGGATCCTATGAGCCCAGGAGTTCGAGAGCAGCCTGGGAAACATGGCAAAACCCTGTTTCTAGAAAAAAGTTTAAAAATTAGCAGGGCATTGTGCTACATGCGTGTAGTCCCAGCTACTTGGGGTGAGGACCTGAGGTGGGAGCGTCACTTGAGCTTAGGAGGTAAACCTACATTGAGCTGTTACTGTGCCCCTGCACTCCAGCTGGGCAGCAGAGCAGGACTGTGTCTCAAAAACAACAACAACAAAAAACTTGACAGAGAGTTTCCCAAATTAACCACAATCCAAAAAAATTAATTTGACATCCCCAATAATAAGTTATAAAATTAAAATAAATTATTCTAAACTACCAAATTAAAGAAAATTCATCA
Source organism: Callithrix jacchus (assembly GCF_049354715.1). Taxonomy (NCBI): domain Eukaryota; kingdom Metazoa; phylum Chordata; class Mammalia; order Primates; family Cebidae; genus Callithrix; species Callithrix jacchus. The sequence continues at coordinate 83,483,539 of NC_133510.1, forward strand.
ATCTAGAGGAACGACTGAATTATCTTTCCATTCTCTCCATGGAAAACATTATAAAATCAATGTCACATCAAGAGACAATTTAGAGCATACAGCAAAAAGATATATGTTAGGAAAAAGCATTATGACATTTTTAAGGTTGTTAATAAGTGAAATTGTAAATTTCTGTATTTGTCAACTTCTGAAAATTTCTAATTTCTTGTTAGTTCTATTCACATTTTAAATATATTTACATCTTCATAATTTTTCTTAAAAATCTTTTTTTTTTTTTTGAGACGGAGTTTCGCTCTCGTTACCCAGGCTGGAGTGCAATGGCGCAATCTCGGCTCACTGCTACCTCCGCCTCCTGGGTTCAGGTAATTCTCCTGCCTCAGCCGCCCGAATAGCTGGGATTACAGGCGCGCACCACCACGCCCAGCTAATTTTTTTGTATTTTTAGTAGAGACGGGGTTTCACCATGTTGACCAGGATGGTCTCGATCTCTTGACCTCGTGATCCACCCGCCTTGGCCTCCCAAAGTGCTGGGATTACAGGCTTGAGCCACCGCGCCCGGCCCTAAAAATCTTTTTTACTGCCTCTCTCCAGATAAGCTTTCCTTCAACCCAAAATCTATCCCTATACACACCTCCACTGTAACTCTTAGCAGTTGTGGGTCCCTTCTCAATTCTTACAAAGCATGGTCGCAGACATACACATTTACACACACACACACACACTGTCGGTTGTGATTCAATCTCATCTAAGGATAAAGCCTGGGTAATGGCTTTGCATTTGATTACTAAAAGGCCACCCTCTTAACATTCCATCTCCAGGGTGAATTAATGTCTGTAAGAGACCTGCTTACACCTTTTAACTTGCTACTTTTTAAGTCTTTACCACAGTTATCCTGGAAAACAAAAAAAAAATCTAAACAAATTTATAGCCTCAGTTTCATCTAAAACCCCCCTCCTCAGTTTTCTGTAATTAAGTGACGATTCTCATTCAGGCTGCACTGAAATGGGAGTTAGTGTTTTTCAAGATGTAAGTATTTCTTGTTAAAAAACAAAAAGCAAAAAACAAACAAACAAACAAACAAACAAGAACAGGTGCTGTTCGCACCAGAGGCACTGGACAAGAAAGATAAGAGAGCCACTGCTCTCTTATTTCTACATAGCAGATTTGTATTTTGTGACAAAGGTAGCGTGTATTATTTTCCATGCCCAGAAATTCCTAATGGGAGTAGGTATGATAATGACATTTTATACTGTGGTGTTGAAACCATCTCCACAGGGTTGACAGGAATTGCATGTCGAGCTCTGGACAGAAATATAGTTATAATTAAGCATTAATCAGGCTACACTCAAGCCCACTTCCTTGTTGTTAAAAGTCATGTAGCACTAGATACTGGCCATTTGAATGTTCATTGTTCCATAGATAGATTTTCTGACATTTGGGTCATAGACTGTTTCAGAATTGATTTGCATGCCCACTGTTCCCATAGGGAGGATGTCTGACATGGAGGTCATAGACTGCTTAAGAAATAATTTGCATCTCCACTGTTCCTACAGACAGAATCTCTGTCATTAGAATCATAAGGCTTTTGTTAAATTTTGTAAAATTTCTCATTTTGTGTGATTTCTATTCTCATTCTAAATAAATACTCACATTTATATCTTTGTAATTTTTCTTTAAGACCTACTTCTGCTTCACTCAAGATTGTTTTCCAGACCCCAAATTGCAGCAACCAGTTTGAAGATGGCCATAGAAGAATGAGATCAGCCTGAGAATACACCTTCGTCATCTCCCTGCCCCACGACTTCACTGTGCACTTTGCGACCCATCAACGATCGCCACTCCACTCCAAAACTGTTAAAATTTTTTTCCTCAAATTCTTCAGGGATATGGGTTGGAGGCTCCCTCCCATCTCCTTGTTCAGTGATCCTACCATTAAATCTCTTTCTCTGCTGCAACTCAGCAGCATCTCAGTGTATTAACTTGCTGTATGCATCAGGCAATGAGCCTATTACAGCTACAGTAGTCTATCCAATATGAAACAAGAAATAAAATTCTGTTAGTGCTATGTTGAGTATTATCCCAGCTCTAAAAGTATATTTGAAATGAGAATTGTAAATCTGAAAGCTTGTTTAAGTACAATAGGCAAATTTTATTGGAACATATAAATACGACAGGCCTCTATTTATTGGCCTAACCAGTTTCTTTAGAAGGCTGGAAGAAGTAAACCTTTCTCTTAGAGTTTTGTATGCTTCTCTCGGTCCTGAATTAGGTATTTATCTAAATAGTATAGAATTCATGTCTGTAATTCAGGAGGTAAAGAAGAGTACCAAGGGGACTTGACTTAGTTTCAGACCCAGGAAACACTGCAAGAACTTTGATGTGCTACGTGGCCTCCAGTTGGGAGCTTGTGTTGATACTGGCAAGGAACTATATTATTGACTAGCTTTTCTTTGCACAGGCAGTGAGAAAGATTAGCATATTGGATTAATCAATTTTTAATGAGGGAAATATATACTAATGAACAAATATTTGATACTGCTGTTGCAGAAGAGCAACATTTAAATTTACAAAAGGACAGAAGTATTAGGAGAACTACTTTGGGAACTGGATTTTCCATGTAATCCTTTGTTTCCGTCTTCTGTCTCCTGGCTTTCTTCTTCAGTCTAGGATATGGATGAATAATTAAATGAGGATGTATTTCAGATTTTTGTGTGTGTGGATTTTATACATAGCATTCAAGCACTGCTGATTCATCATGAATCGATTATACTTTGCTTGTGGGCTCAGTCTTTGATCATTTGCTCTTTTGGCTTACCAGCAAGATTAAGTAATTTGTCCTAAATCATGCTCTAAGATTTAAGACTTCATTAAGAATGCACTAAAATTATATACATTCTACAAAAAGCAATTTTAGAGATTCTGTATTTCTCAAGACTGCTGGCTGCCTGTGACTTAACATAAGTTAGTTTATTGGCCCCGTAATGAATGGTAGAGTGGAGAGATATAGGGATTCTCTTTTTCCACATAAACCAAAGAAATATAGAATTCAAAACTTTGTGTTTCTAACACTGTAGAAAAGAACAGTTCACTCAGAGCTGTTAATATTTTAGGAACTAGAGATTCAATTTAGTAAAAATCACTAGGTCATCAATGTCACATTTGTTTGAATTGTGAAAAGATGCCTCCAGGCAGATGGATTGGAAAAAAAAAAATAATAACTAACCAACAAACACTTTCTGGGCAGATGAATTACAAAAGGCATCTCTTTGGGTAAATAAATGATGAAAATCTAAAAAAACACTCTTTTAAACTGATAAACATCCCAAGACCAACAAACCAGCCTCCCAGTTACCCTCTTGGCTGGATGCATTTGTGAAGAGTACAGTCTCCAAAATCATGCAACTGATTTTGGAGAGTTCATCAGATTTTTCTGAATCTTGGATAAAGTATTACACTGTACTCTTTTTTTTTTTTATGTTGGAGGGTAGTATCTGCTGGGCTCACAATGAAGCCGTTAATTTTGTTATTACACCTCTCCCACACCATTTACCACCTCTGGTGGTAATTGTACCACATGACCCCAAATTCCTGACCACAGTGGATTGGACACTGGACCTAAACTGGGCCAATCAGAATTACTTCCCGTCAATTTGCGACTGTCACTGAAAGAAATCATAAGCCTCCTTAGAGGTGCAGCAGTGTGGGCAGCCTCCACACTCAACACACAACATTTAAAAAGCCAGTATAGGCAAAGAATGAAGCAAACATAGAGGGAAGAGTGGGGAGAAGGTACATAGGGTGGAGATGACCCTGTGTTGTTCTGAAGGCCTTTGTGGTCTAATACATACCGGTGTCCCGATCATAAATTCTCTTTTTCTTCTTTACCTAGGTTAAAGTGTTGCGTTCATAATTCCCGTTTCCGGAGGACTGAAAACCAGACTTTATTCTGTTAGATCCCAAGATAACAAGAAGAGGAAAAGGAAAAAGCCCCAGGTACTATTAAACCACAGTTACAATCACTGACATTTGAATCTTCCCACCAAACAACGTTACTATTCTGATTTACTTTCAGCTCCCAGGGAGAGTTCATATTAGGAGGAAGTACCTCTCATCCATGAAAATCCACCAGCCCTGGGGGTTTAGAAGGGAAAGGATGGAGGTTTCAGGGCTTGAGGCTAGGCTGATAGCTGAGCAGGGCTGTCAGTTCGCCTTAATTTCACTCCTGTGGATACCTGTACCGGGGCCTGAGCATTCTTACAGATCTCTGCATAGGAAGCTGCCCTTCGGCGTTATTAAGGCGTGAAAGCAGCAAGAAAGGGCAGAATTAAACTGCTTTTCTCTAATGTATCCTTTTACTGCCCAGTGTGTTTTGCCCTAGGCTAGCCTTTTCTTCTCATTTCACCCTCCACACACCAGTCCAAGACAGCCCTTTCTTCTCACAGGAATTATTGTGTTATTTATTATTTCTTAAATTCTTTTTTTCTTCTCCATGGCTTTTCTAGAGGAAACCTAGCAGTGTGGGTTTATCAACCATTTTGGCAAGCGTCTGAATTTCACTGAATAGATTTTTGAATAAAAATTATAAACAGAGAAAGTCTAGTAAATCTGCTAATAGAAAATCTGACTATGCCTTGTGGGAAAATTTTTTGTGTGTGACATTCCATTGTGTACCTGCCGGAGAAGAAAACAATTGGGCCTGTTACTCAAATTTTTAAATCTTAAAGCCAGTCCATTGTTATGATTGGACTTTATTCCAGTATAAGCACTTGCAAACAGATGACATAAAATGAGAATATAATATAATGAGTATATATAATGGGTTTACTAAAGAATCTCTATACCCTTGGGATATAAACAGTATTTTGGATGTTTTGTTTGTTTGTTTTTCTACAATCATTTTCATCAGTGTTTTCTTGAATTTCTCCTTGGAAGCTTTTTAAACAATATCACCTATAAATTTCTGGTTGCTTATGATTTTCAAAATTAAACCCAGTTCTTTTTATTTAAAATTGAAACATTTTCATATTTGATCCAAAGTTCTTCTAACCCAAGCATACTAAATCAGTCCTGTTCAGTGTTGCCCATAGAACGTTTTAGTCTATGAATGGATTCCTAGTGGTCAGAGGCAAATTTAGATATATGTATAGTAATTTGACTTTTATGTAACTTCCAAGCCCATATAAGCCCCTTCTTAAACTCTAAGGCCCAATCACATGGACCCAGTGGCACTTCTGAGACTGTCTTCCATGAATCCTGATAATCACAGGGAATTAGGATGTCTTGGAGATTTATTCCCATCATTTTCCCAAGCACTACATTTCCTTCAAGCTCTGTTGGTACAGAACCTCCAGGAGGCTTCATGTCTTTGTTCATGTGTGCCCCCACACCTTGAGGAGCACATCTCAAAGCTCTCTGAAAAACTTGCTCATGACATTCAGCTGTAGAAGCAAGGGCACCTTTGAGGAACTCAAGATTGCTACAGCTCAGTTTCATCTACCTGCGGAGTCAGTTTCCAGAGATGTTTCCTTATAGTCACCTCTTGTCCTGGTTTATTTTTGGTGCTATGACTGAATACCTGCTACATCTGGTGAGAACCTTATTGCTGGTGGGGACCCTAGAGGCTCTGGGCCTTGGATGCAAGGCATCATGTGGCGATGAGCACATGAGGGAGAGGCAAAGTGGCTTTGATAATAGACTCAGTCACGTGATAAACCATTAATCCATTAACCCACTAATTTATTAATTTATGAATGGATTAACCCATTTGCAAGAGCAGGGCCTTTGACCCAATCAGCTCTTAAAGGCCTTATCTCTTAATACTGTTACATTGGGGATTAAGTTTCAACATGAGTTTTGGAGGAGACAAATATTCAAACCATAGCACCCCTACATTTAAAAAATTATAGATATATATATATATATAGAGAGAGAGTGTATGTTTATCTTTATGTATATTTTATATCTAAAATATATATATTTTGTGTATATTCCTGGGGTACATGAAAAATTTTGTTACATGTATCTGATACATAGTGATAAAGTCAGAGTATTCTGGGTGTTCATCATCTGAGTACAATACATTTTTGCTAAGTATGGTCATTCTACTGTGCAATCACACATAGAATTTATTCCATCTTAGCATATGTTTGTACCATTTAACCTACTTCTCTTCATCCTACCTCCCTCTTCACCCTTCCTGGTCTCTGTTACCTATTTTTCTACTCTCTCCCTCCATGTGTTCAAATTATTTAGCTCCTACATATAAGTGAGAGCATACAATTTCTGTGTTTTTGTGTCTGGTTGGTATTACTTAACATTATGTTCATCAGGCTCGTCCATGTTACCACATTTTTTATGGCTGAATAGTATTCCATTTTGTATCTACATCACATTTTCTTTATCTAGTTATTTGCTGATGGTTGATTCCATATCTTTGCTATTTTGAATAGTGCTGCAATAAACATGCAGTATACCTTTGATATATTGATTTCTTATCCTTTGGGTAGTCATCCAGTAGTGGAATGGCTGGATTAAATGGTAATTATGGGCCTGGCACTGTGGCTTATGCCTATTATCCTAGTACTTTGGGAGGCTGAGGAGGGTGGATTGTTTGGGATCGGGAGTTCCAGACTAGCCTGGCCAACATGCAACATGGTAAATCTTTGTCTTCACTAAAAAAAAAAAAAAAAAAATTAGCTCTACCTGGTGGCGTGCGCCTGTAATCCTAGCTATTCAGGAGGCTAAAGCAAAAGAATCACTTGAACTTGGGAGGTGAAGCTTGCAGTGAACCAAGATTGTGACACTGCACTCTAGCCTGAGCAACAGAGCAAGACTCTGTCTAAAAAAAAAAAAAAAAAGTCATTCTTAGTTTTAAAAGAAATTTCCATACTGGTTTCCATAATGGCTCTAATAGTTTACATTCTCACCAACAGTGTATAAGAGTTATCTTTTACACATGGGCACAGGGAGGAGAACATCATACACTGGGGTATGGTGGGGAGTGGGGAGCTAGCGGAGGGACAGTGGGGGTGGGGAGGTTGGGGAGGGATAACACTGGGAGAAATGCCTGATGTAGGTGATGGGGGGATGGAGACAGCAAACCACCATGGCATGTGTGTACCTATGCAACAGTTCTGCAAGATCTGCACATGTACCTCAGAATTTAAAGTACAATAAAAAAGAAAAGAGTTCTCTTTTCTACTCATCCTTGCCAACATCTATGATTTTTGTCTTTTTAATAAAGCTATTCTGACTGGAGTAAGATTATATTTCACTGTGATGTTAATGTACATTCGCTGATGATTAATCATGTAAATTATTGCTAGCTGTTGAAAATGGGATTGCCATCTTGATTGAATATTTTTTCATTTACCTGTTGGCTATATGTATTTCTTCTTTGGAGAAGTATCTATTCATGTCCTTTGTCCACTTTTTAATGGGATTGTTCGTTTTCATTTGAGTTGTTTGAGTTCCTTTTGTATTCTGGATATCACTCCCTGCCAGATAAACAATTTGCAAATATTTTCTTCCATTGAACAGGCTGTCTCTTCCCAGTGTTGATTATTTCTTTTGCCGTGCAGAATCTTTTTAGTTTGATTAGTTCTCACTTATTTATTTTGTTTTGATTGCCTGTGCTTTGAGGTCTTACAGATTATTTGCCTAAGCCAATGTCCAGGAGAGTTTTCCTTAGATTTTCTTCTAACATTTTTTATAGTTTCAGGTCTTACATTTAAGTTCTTAGGATATTTTGAGTTGATTTTTTTTTTCTGAGTATTGCTCTGTCACCCAGTCTGGAATGCAATGATTCACTGCAACCTCCCCCTGCTGGGTGCAAGCAATGCTCCTGCCTCAGCCTCCTGAGTAGCTGGGACTACAGGCATATGCCACCATGCCCAGCTAATTGTGTTTTTAGTAGAGATGGAGTTTCACCATGATGGCCAGGCTGGTCTCAAACTCCTGACCTCATGATTAGCCCACTTAGGCCTCCCAAAGTGTGGGGATTACAGGCATGAGCCAGCATGCCCAGCCAATGTTGAATTTTTTATATGGTAAGAGACGGGTCAGTTTTTATTCTTCTGCTAATTTTCCCAGCAGAATTTATTGAAGAGGATAAAATATACTGCAAGTCTAGAGCAACAAAAACAGTATGATGCTGGTGTAATAGACATATCAGGGACCAGACGTGGTGGCTCATTCCTTATCCCAGCAAAAGTTCTGATCAGCTTTGTCAATGATCATTTGGTTGTAAATATGTTCCTTTATTTCTGGTTTATCTGTTCTGTTCCACTGGTAGATGTGCCTGTTGTTTTTTGTTTTGTTTTGTTGAGACAGAGTCTCATTCTGTCACCCAGCCTGGAATGTAGTGGCACGATCTTGGCTCACTGCAACCTCTGCATCCTGGGTTCAAGTGATTCTCCTGCTTCAGGCTCCCAAGCAGCTGAGATTACAGGCATGCACCATCACGCCCAGCTAATTTTTTTGTATTTTTATTAGAGACAGGGTTTCACCAAGTTGGCCAGGCTGTTCTTGAACTCCTGATCTCAAACTATCGGCCTGCCTTGGCCTCCCAAAGTGCTGGGATTATAGGAATGAGCCACCACGTCTGGTCCCTGATATGTCTATTACACCAGCATCATACTGTTTTCGTTGCTCTAGACTTGCAGTATATTTTAAAGTCAGGTAATGTGTGATGCCTCCAGTTTTGTTGTTTTTGCTCAAGATTGTCTTCACTATTCAGGCAATTTTTTCGGTTCCATATGAATTTTAGTTTTTTTTTCTAATTCTGTGAGGAATAACCTTGTTCTTTTGAAAGAGATAGCATTGAATCTGTAGATTGCTTTGGCAATATGGTCATTTTAACAACATTAATTCTTCTTCTTTTTTTTTTTTTTTTTTAAGAGACAGGCTTTCACTGTGTTGGCCAAGTTGGTCTAGAACTCCTGGCCTCAAGTGATCCACCCAGCTCGGCCTCCCAAAGTTATTAATTCTTCTAATCTATGAGCATGGGATGTTTTTCCAGTTGTTTGTGTGATCTTCAATTTTTTCATCAGTGTTTTGTAGTTTTCTCTGTACAGGTATTTCACTTCCTTAGTCAAATGTATTTTAGGTACTTTTCTTTTGCAGCTATTGTAAATGGGATTGCTTTCTTGATTTCTTTCTTGGCTAGATCATTATTGGTACATAGAAACACTATTGCTTTTGTGTTCTGCAACTTTACTGAACTCATTTATTAAATCTAAGATGTTTTTTGGTGGGGTCTATAAGTTTTTCTAGATATAAGATCATATCTTATCATCAGCTAAGAGGGACAATTAGACTTCCTTTTTTTTTTTTTTTTCAATGTAGATGCCTTCTGTTTCTTCCTCTTTCCTGATTGTTCTGTTTAGGACTTCCAGTACTATGTTGAATAGGGGTGGTGAAAGTGGGCATTCTTATCTTGTTGCAGTGCTTAGATAAAAGGCTTTCAAGTTTCCCCACTTGGTACGATGGGATGCTGTATATAACCTTTATTATTTGAGGCATGTTCCTTCTATGTATAGTTTGTGAGAGGATTTTTTTTTTTGACAGGGTCTCATTTTGTCAACCAGACTGGAGTGCAGTGGTGTGATCATGACTCACTGCAGCTTCTATCTCCCTAAGGTCAAGTAATCCTACCGCCTCAGTCTCCTGAGTTGTGGGAACACAGGCATGCTGTGACATACCAAGCTAAATTTTGTGTTGTACTTTTTGTAGAAATTAAATTCCTGGGTTAAAACAATACACTTTTCTCAGCCTCCCAAAGTGCTGGGATTACTCGTGCAAGCCACCACACTGGTGAGAACTTTTATCATGAAGAAATGTTGAATTTTATAAAACTTTTTTTTTTGCATCTATTGAGATGATCATATGATATATCACATTTACTTACTTGTGTATGTTAAACAATTCTTGTGTAAATCCCAACTAATTGTGGTATATTTTCTTTTTGATGGGCTGTTGGATTTGGTTTGCTAGTTATTGCTGAGAATTTTTGCCTTTATATTTATCAGGGATAGTGGCCTGTAGCTTTTTTTTTTTTTTTTTTTTGGTTGTGTCCTTGCTGATTTGGGGATCGGGTATTGCTGGCCTCATAGAACAAGTTGGGGAGAACTCCTTCTTCTTCAATTTTTTGAAATAGTTTCAGGAGAATTGATATGAGTTTGTGTTTGTATGTAGGGTAGACTTCAGCTGTGAAATCAACTGATCTTGGACGTTTCTTTATTGGGAAACTTTATTACCGATTCAATCTCACTACTTGTTATTGATCTGTTTGGGCTTTCTTTTTCTTTCTAATTCAGTCTTGGTAGGTTGTATGTTTCCAGGAACTTATCCATTTCCCATATGTTTTCTAGTTTGTCAGAATATAGTTATTCATAATACTCTCTGATGACCTTTCATATATCTGTGGTATCTATTGTAATGCCTCCTTTTTCATTTCTGATTTGTTTATTTGGGTGTTTTCTCTTCTTTTTTTTTGTTTAGTTTGACTAGCAGTTTTTCAGTTTTGTTTATCTTTTCAATGAAGCAACTTTTCATTGCATTGATCCTTTGCAGGTATTAAGCCTCTGTTTCATTTAGTTCTGTTCTGATCTATGTTATTTCCTTTCTTCTGATAATTGGGGGTTTGGTTAGTTCTTCCATTTCTAGCTTCTTGAGGTGCATTGTTACATTCTTAGTTGGTAATCTTTCTGCTTTTTTGATGTAGACATTTATTGTTGTAAACTTTCTTCCTAGCACTGCTTTTACTGTACCACACACATTCTGGTATGTTGTGTGCCCATTTTTATTTGTCTCAAGGAATTTTTTTATTTCCATCTTAATTTCTATATTGACCCAATTGTCATTCAAGAGCATGTTGCTTAATTTTCTTGTATGTGTATAGATTCCAGAGTTCCTCATCATATTAATTTCTGGTTTTATTCCATTGTAATCTGAGAAGTTACTTGACATGATTTTAATTTTTAAAATTTGTTGAGACTGATTTTGTAGCCTAACGTATGGTCTCTCCTGGAGACCATTCCTTATGCCAAAGAAAATAATGTATATTCTTCAGTTGTTGGATAGAATGTTCTGTAAACATCTGTTAGGTCCATTTGGTCTAAAGTTCAGTTTAAATCCAATGTTTCTTTGCTAATTTTCTTTCTAGATGCTAATGCTAAAGCTGAGAGTGATGTACTGAATTTCCCACTGTAATTATATTGCAATCTATCTCTCTCTTTAGATCTAGTAACATTTAGTTTATGAATCTGGGTGATCCAGTGTTAACCCCACTACATTTTTCTGATTGTTTATCTTTAAGCTCCTCTCCCTCACATGGCTTGGGCTGGATAAGAGTGAAGGTGGAAATAGTAAAACCTCTTCCAAAAACAGCATTTCTTACACATTTATTTCTCTGTTTATCTGATTATGGGGAAGAAGGGTGCTTTGAATTGAGTGGGGCCAATGCAATTACTTTTAGATAGTATAGGGATATAGTTTGACTCTATGTCCCCATCCAAATCTTACCTCAAATTATAACCCCCATAATCCCTATGTGTCAAAGACAGGTCCAGATGGTGGTAATTGGATCATGGGTTGTTTTCTTCCATGCTCTTCCCATGATAGTGAGTGAGTTCTTATGAGATCTGATGGTTTTATAAGCATCTGGCATTTCCCCTGCACATACTCACTCTGCCCTGCTGTCCAGTGAAGAAGGTGCCTGCTTCTCCTTTGCCTTCTGCCATGACTGTTAAGTTTCCTGAGGCCTTCCCAGCAATGTGGAACTATAAGACATTCAATGTCTTCCCTTTATCAATTTTCCAGCCTCAAGTATTTCTTCCTGGCAGAGTGAGAATAGAGTAATACAATGGCTTTCTTTAGATTACAGGAATATGTGGTTAATTTCTATTTCATCTTCAAATCTTAGCTATAATTCTGGGCCAGTAAAAACATATTACTCTCATATGTAAACATGAGATCTTATATATATCTTATTATATTTCCCTCAGTAATTTGCATTTGAATTGAAAGAAAAATGTTGAAACTATCCTATTAGTTGTCACATTCTACATAGCAGCTGGAAACCCAAGCAGTGACTCTGGTGGGTAGCTTAACTTCTGATGAGGAGCAACAGCCCAGGGTACAGGAAAGTCCTAACTTTCTAGTTTTCCTTTACCATTAGGAAACCCTGCCTACACTTTTTATGCAGGTTGTCTTTTTCTCCGAAATAAAGGATGTTACAATAATCAAAACCTGTTAATATATGAAGTTCTTAGAAGAGTACTTGATACATAGTAAGTACAAATATACTGAATTCTTATAATTGCATGTTGCTTCAGCATCCATTTTGAACATAAATGGTTAACTTTCCATATTCAGTGAGTCAATATATTTGGCTTTTTCATACCAGAGGCAGAGCTTAGTCACCCTTGACAGAGTTTTCAGTTCTTGACCTCTTCCTATTTTTTCAAGGTGTTTCATTCGATATCTGCCTCATCAAGTGCCTCCTGGTGACTACTTCCCTATGAGATAGTTATATTCAACCTACTTTAATTTCTCCACCCACTCCCACATGCTGCATGGACTTTGTAGGTAGGCCACAGTGACCACCTCTCAGTCACTGCAGGACTGCATGGACCTCCTACCCACTTGCTCTTCATCTCACCAATTATAACTCCCCACCAGAAATCCACCTAGGAAATGGCCTGGACCCCAATAAAGGCTTTGGCTCACAGGTCCCTCACTCTTTCTCTCTTGCTCCCCACTTGACAGTTGAGCATGTGTGTCCTGGATTCCCTTTTTCCCATTAGTCCTGCAAAGTGTACTGCTCTCTCCTCTCTAGGGTATATGTAAGAAATAAAACTTTTTCTATTATTACATGTGATATGGTTTGGCTGTGTCCCTACCCAAATCTTATCTTGAATTGTAGCTCCCACAATTCCCCCATGTTGTGGGAAGGACCTGGTGGGAGGTAATTGAATCTTGGGAGTGGGTCTTTCTCATGCTCTTCTTGTGATAGTGAATAAGTCTCATGAGATCTGATGGTTTTAAAAAGGGGAATTTCCCTGCACAAGAAGCTCTCATTGCCTGCTGCTATCCATGTAGGACATGACTTGTTCCTCCTTGCCTTCCAGCATGATTGCAATGACTCCCCATCCATGTGGAGCTCAGTCCATTAAACATCTATCCTATATAAATTACACAGTCTCGGGGATGTCTTTGTTAGCAGTGTGAAAATGAACTACTATACCATGTGTTTTGTTGTGCTGCCTCTTCTGCGTCTCACATGGCCAACAAACCTAACATCCTTTCCAGTCAGGGCACTCCTACAGAGTTTCTATCTGGGTAGGAATAAACTATTCACAGGTCTGATGAGAGTCACAGAGCATCTGCCAGAATAAACAATCCTGTGAGAAGAATACTTGGTCTTGAGTAAGACACTTTGGCATTAGGCTGTAAGACAAGATCAAGAAGTATTCTGACAAAAGATAAAGGTCAGGATGAAAATCAAATTAGAGGAAAAAAAATACAACAATTCAATAAATGTTAGCGGTTAAGTATAGCTTTGTCTACTCAAAACACTTCTCTAATTATCTTATTTCAGTAAAATACTGCTGTAAATTGCAAAATCAGCCTGATTTTCTGTTCCTCTGTGTATAAATGCCTTTTACAGTGATCAAGAAGTAAGAGATTTTTCCCCCAATTGCTAATTCTGGGCTGGGCTTATGACTTGTTTTGGCCAATAGAATGTGATAGAAATGACATTATGCCAGTCTAAGCCTAACTCTCAGAAGGCATTGTGGACTTTTCCTCCCTCTTGAGATTTTTTTCCCTCCATCATGAGAACAAGCCTAAACTAGGTTACTGAGTGTAAAAGACCATGGGGAAGAAAGCTGAGTCACTTCTATTGGAAGTCAGCCAAGCCCAGAAACAGAGCTGCTCAGCTGATGGGCAATTGACTACAGATACGTGGGGAAGCCCAGCCAGTCAAACCCAGTTAGCCCAGGTGAGCACAGTCTAATTCGGTGACCTTCAAGAACAAAATAAATGATTCTTATTTTAAGCCAAAATTTGGGGAGCAATCTTCCTCTTGTCGATGTCTATCACAATGCTATTCTAGACTCTTTGTACTGTCAAATCTCACTTAACTTTTAGCATTCATTTCAACTGGCATTTCTTCTAAGAAGATTTTTCTGGGCCAGGTGCGGTGGCTCACGCCTGTAATCCCAGCACTTTGGGAGGCTGAGGTGGGTGGATCACGAGGTCAAGAGATCAAGACCATCCTGGTCAACATGGTGAAACCCCGTCTCTACTAAAAATACAAAAAATTAGCTGGGCATGGTGGTGCGTGCCTGTAATCGCAGCTAGTCAGGAGGCTGAGGCAGGAGAATTGCCTGAACCCAGGAGGCGGAGGTTGTGGTGAGCCGAGATGGTGCTATTGCACTCCAGCCTGGGTAACAAGAGTGAAACTCTGTCTCAAAAGAAAAAAAAAAAAAGAAGATTTTTCTAATTTTCTCAAGTGATGTGTTATCTCCCCTATAATTGAACCCCATTTTTATATTTGTGTCCCTTTTTAGTTTTTTTCTTAACTGGTTTTCTATTAGAGGTGTTAGTGTCCTATGCATCTTGCTTTTCCTACAGCTAATCAGTGGACACCCAGGAGGTACAAGGATGTTACCCAGACCTGGCCAATTATGCTACCATTTCCCACAATAATCTCCTTAAGAAGTGAGCACCAGACTCAAGTCATTCAGAGACTGCCTGTAAGATATAGGCACTGAAGGAAAGAGTCTGGTTTTTCATTTAGATGAAGAGCTATAAGAATAGAGGTCTGGTGCTGTAAGAGACTAGGAGAGGAACATACAAAGGAGAGAAAATGTCTGCAGTGGGAGACAACAACAGCCATGAACAAAAAGAGGAGAAACAAGCAGTGCTGAGGAAGACAGAGGGGTAAGAACAGGTAAGAATTCTATCAACACGGAGATACCGAGGCCTGGGTCTGTCCTGCTTTGGAAGTAATTGATTCTCTCTCCTTTATTTTTTTTTCTTCTCAAGCTCAAGCGAGTTGTGTTTTAGTTACTTGCAAAAAGAAAAGAATCCTAAGCATCTTGTGAACAGAGGCAGGTTAATATGAACCATTCTCCAGTGCTATATCACCTATAGATAGGTTGACCACACCATGTGTTGTCTATATTGGGACACCTCTGAGAGCAAAATGGGGATGCGACTAATAATTATTCTGAAAAAAACTAGTGCTAACTGAGCCTTTCTCTTTGGGTTTCCCAGAAAAAAAAAATCAGAAAAGCTGGATGTGCAAAGCCGAGGACTAGGTGCTGGACTGTTGTGTCATAAAAATCCAGATGTAGACCTTCTATGGGTCCCCTTCTCTGTAGTAACCAGTCAGCCTCTCACTCTTACAGCCCTATTAGGTACAACAATACAGCCAACAAACAAAAATTCACAGGAAGCAAAGATTTATGGGATGGGTAGCAATTAAACTCTTTGGAGCTATGTTGTTTGTGTTGGATAGTTCTTGAATTTGTGTTTGTTATCACTATAACTTAAAAAATGTAAAAAGTATTAGTTCTCATGTATGAGAATTTTCCTTCACGATATTATGTTTTCTACATTTGGTGTGGGGGAGGTGGGAGAAGGAGCAAATTAATATAATGTTTAAGTTAGATGTTGAATATGTTTGGTATATAATATAAAAGTTAAAACTCAGAAAAAACTTTGTGTTAGCAACACAAATGAACACAATGTGAGCTTTAGCCCACAAAACAAGTCACATGAAATGTTGATTTCAAAGATTATCTTTTATCTTCCTAGATAGGCTATCCCTGAGACAACAATAATTAGTCTCACAATCCCCTGTCCCTGATGTAATGGCTTAGGGACAGAGGAGAACTAATGTGTAAGTGAGGCTTGTGTTCTGATGGGCAGTGGCAATAGGCAGGACCATTAATACAGACTCAGACATATGGAATTAGTATTATTGTGCCCACCTTGCTGATTTAAAACTCACTTTATGCTTCAGAATGTCTTCCATGAAATAAGCAACCAAATATGTATTTACAGTAAAGCCATTTGGTGGGGGTGTTGGGTACTTAATATTAATATGGTTAATATTTGCATTAACCTCTACATTCCCCTGAGGATAAGAATGAGAGCAGAACAACGAAGAGAATAAGAGATAAGGATGACCACTTTTATCTTTATATTATCTCTTCTTTTTAAAAAATAATAATTAAGGCTCTTTTCTTTTTCGAAAGTATGTGGTGTTGAGTTCTCAATCCAGATGAACTTTATGAGTTAGCTATGGAGAACTGAGATAGACCTCAAATAATCTAGCAGCCATTCTATAAAGTTGGCAGGCAGGTGAAAGAAAATTCCTTTTAAGTAATATTAAGCACCCACTTAGCAGGTAATTACTAACTGAAGGAGAAATTAAAATGACAAAGACACAAATGGGTCTACTACAAGACAAGCTAAGAAAAATGCTAAAGAAGGGGTACAAATAACAAATATCATAGTGCGGTTTGATGATGGAGTAGATAATGTCAGGTCTGAAAAAATAAGAAAAATCTTGGAAGAGAATTTGAAATGGGCCTTTGAAGTTGGGTATTTTTTTCTTTTCCTGAGAAATGAAAGAGGCATTTCAGGAATAATCAAAATCTAAGACGAAAGAAAGTTTGGGACAGTTTCCAGGAATAGGTAGTAGTCAACTTGGACCAAAATATTAATTAGGCTAGAAAAGCAGTGCCATTTAGAGGGGAAACACACATTTCAAACCATACTATTTCCTAATGTTAGTTAGTGTGTTGGCCTATCACTGAACTTTGCCCCGCTCCCCATCACACACATGTGCACACGCGTGCACACACACACACAAACACACACTACATTCTAAGCAAATACTTTGAAATTAGTGGTTCATAATCTGATGTAGTTATGGTAGATATTTTGTACCATAGAGCTGTGCTAGTTGTTAAGTTGAGCCTAAAGCTGCCTCCTTACAAATTTAAAATTCAGCCTAAAGTTTTCTCCATACAGTGAACTGTAACCTAACCTAAATGGATATGTAAACACACTGTAATCTACTCTTCTGGCAATCATCAAATTCCATCTGTTAAAACTGTGTTCAAATAGTGTAAATGCTGAGCTGTACACAATTTGGCTGTTCCTGTACCTCACTTCCATTTTCTGTATGTCATTTTCCTTTTCCTGCCCCTAAATCTTCTTCCACCACACAGCTGTGCTGGAGTCTCTCTAAGCCTCCTCTTCCTTGGGAGGCTGTTCAATTCCTGAATTATTCTTTATTCAGTTAAACCCTGTCAAAGTTGATTTGTCGAAGGTTTTTCTTTTTACAGATGGTATCACTAGTTGAATCCAAAGAAAAGCTTCCAGCAACCCCCAGGAGCACTGGGTGACCAAGCAAGGTACCTGCTGGGCCGATTGTGTTCATTGTTTTCTTGTACAAACTGGGGATTATTGGTTAGTTCTCCCTTGAATTCTGATTCCCCACAGACTTGTGTTTTGAGACTCTCTGAGTTTGAGCAAATTTCTGATCCAAACTGGGTTGGAAGTTGCAACAGAAATTGGACTGGGCCCAGAACTGGATTGGTTCTGTTAATTAACTGGATTGGATCTAGTTGGAAGCCTTAGATGTCTGACTGGGTCAGAGAGAAACTGGAAGTAAACGGCTATACTACAGGGGATGCCAACTTCAGCTTTCAAAAGTTTGCAGAGATTTTTTATTTTTCTTGGGCATTTGGGTGTGGAAAAATTGTTGGCTAAGTTGATCAAGGAGATCTGAGAATCAAAGCCAAGATTCAGATTAAAAATGGGATCCTTAATTTCTTAAGAACTGAGTAATCTACCTTCTAACTATGTCTACATTTCCACATAAAAAGTATTAGGCCCTAGAAGCAGCAAATGCTTATAGACATGGCAAAATCTTACTAAAGATAGTTTAAAAGTAGAGTGGAACATTACAAGTGAGCAACACTGTACTTTAAGAAGTGCATTTAAAAGTGAAGACTCTTGGCGGGGCATAGTGGCTCACTAATCCCAGCACTTTGGGAGGCAGAGGTGGGTGGATCACGAGGTCAAGAGATCGAGACCATCCTGGTCAACATGGTGAAACCCTGTCTCTACTAAAGATACAGAAAATTAGCTGGGCATGGTGGTGCGTGCCTGTAATCCCAGCTACTCAGGAGGCTGAGGCAGGAGAATTGCCTGAACCCAGGAGGCGGAGGTTGTGGTGAGCCGAGATCGTGTCATTGCACTCCAGCCTGGGTATCAAGAGTGAAACTTTGTCTCAAAAACGACAACAACAAAAAACAAAAAAAACAAAAGTGAAGACTCTCTAATTAGTCTCATCCAGGGATGAGACTTTTTTTTAAAAAAAAAAAGACTTTTGGTTAAAGGCAAATAAAAAGCTCCAGCAACTAATTGATAAGAAAAGTGAAAACTGCTGATATTTTGGCTTAGTTATCGTGATGGTTAATACTGAGGATCAACTTGATTGGATTGTAGGATCCTCAGTGTATCTGTGAGGGTGCTGCCAAAGGAGATTAACATTTGAGTGAGTGGGCTGGGAAAGGGAGACTCACCCTTTATCTGGGTGGGCACCATCTAATCAGCTGCCAGAATGGCTATAATTTAAAGCACACAGAAAAAACGTGGAAAGACCAGACCGGGCTAGCCTCCCAGCCTACATCTTTCTCCCATGCTGGACCCTTCCTGCCCTTGAGCGCTGGGCTCCAAGTTCTTCAGTTTTGGGAAGAACTGGCTTTCCTTGCTTCTCAGCTTGCAGATGGCCTATTGTGGTACCTTATGATCACGTGAGTTAATACTATATAAACTTATACACACACGTGCGCGCGCGCGCGCGCACACACACACACACACACACACACACACACATCCTATTAGTTTTGTCCCTCTAGAGACCCCTGACTGATAACTACTTCATCCCGAATTTGTAAAGAAAGCTACCCTAGACATAGTCTATACAAAAGGAAGATGCTTGTAAGCTGGACTTGCTTCTTTTTCAGATCTATCCATGCTTAGTTCAGGCATAGAGAATGCTTTCTTTGTCCTATTCCTTAATCAGTAATTTTAGCTAAGAAAGAGTAGCTAAATTAAAAAGACCATCTATCAAACTAAAATACACCTATCTGGCGCTTAACCAACTATCTTAAAAGACATTTGTAAAACCAATTTACATCTATAAAGAAAATCTCCATATGTAAGAGCTCTGTGCACATTAGAAACTAGTACCACTGTTTTACATTTACATAACAAGTCATACCTTTGTTTAAGTTGCTTTCTCACATCGTGCCTTAACTGAACTTTTACTTATACCAGTTTTTCCTTGGTTTGAGAAATGGTACAATATTTAGGCCTAAAGTTTTAGCTCTGTGCTTTTGAAATACAAATCTTGTTTCACGTAAGAATTGTGGCTTTAGAAATGCAAATTTGTTGCCTAGTTAACAATTGCTCAGAACAATGAAACAGGTAATTGGAAGATCAATAGGCTGAATGGGGAGAAACCTCTTAGAGTCTGGCAAATGAGAATCCTTTGCCAGGATGAAAGCTGTCAAGATCTGCTTCTGTCTGTGTTTGTACATCCATATACATTATGTGTATGTGATAATATCTGGTAAAACAAAAAGCTAGTTTAAAAAATTGTTGGTAAAATAGGAATGGCTTCAAAATTATCAAATATAATTCAGTAATGGTTTGATTTGACTGCGAGCTTATGTTTTTGGTTGAGCCTCTGGATTTGAGAGTTTGAGTAGGTGGCCATGGTGAGTCATGGAGACATGTTCTCAGTACCACAAGATAGAATCAGGCCTAATATAGACCCTTTTCCCCTGCCCCAGCTTTGCCTCCTGGCTGTTCTGGGAGGGGTTTCAACCTTCAGGCATTTTCTCCATGGCTCTGTCTTTTACCCTGACCTCAATATCTGGTATATAATACAGGACTCAGGACCTGCCTTTCATAGTCTTCTTAGGTGCCATGAAGTGATTTGAACCTAGGGTAACTAGAAAAGACATTAGGTAGGGCATTTGTGCCATAGTTTCAAAATTCTTTTCAGTAATTTAAAATTTTAAAGTCATATTTTGTTAAATTAAGTCATAGTCATAAAATGTGTGATTCATTTTTATATAAGGTAAAATACTAAAATATTAGTTATCAGGCATGAGTTTAAGTCTATATACCTTGACATGTTATTTTTATATGGTATAGGAAAGCTAAATATATTTAGATCTGTTAACAATAATTTAGGAAAATGTCAAAAAAATTATAAACTTGTTTTTAATCTATAAATACTGATATAAAACAGTTCAAATCTTTTCCTAGGATTTTCACTAGAAATTAGGGTTACTGAGAGTTAAAATTGTAGTTAATGTATGTAATTAAAACTATTAGACATGAAAAAACACAATTCTTCATACAGAACATATAAACAAAAGCAGGATATGCTTTTGGTGAGAAAAGTTGTAAAGGCATAAAAATGTGTGTTGACATAATTTCATCTAGAAGTTTCTTAAAAATTTCAAATTGAATAAAAAAATAGGTAAAACTAAATGAATATAGAAAGTTAGGAAGACGTGTATGAAAATCTTGTGGGGCTAAAAGATGACATCTGATAGATTTATAAGGTTTTATTAAAATTAGCTTTAGTGTTGATAATGTATTATTCAAAAGTAAAATTTGTTTTTCTCTTTTGAACAAAAATTTTATGTGGTGTTAATGTCAGTAAAATGTTTTTGTTCACCTTTTGAGTAAAAAGCAAAAAGTAAGAAACAGAGATGAGAGAAGAGACATATTCCATCTCATGCTATCTCTCTCGGGTGTTTTGCTTGGGAAACTGAGTCTTCTCTCAAAGAATAAAAGTTTTTGCTTTTTTAAAGAAATCTTTGAATTACTATTTCGGCTACATGAATGATAATTATTTTACAGTGGCTTGTGATTATATTTTGGTTAAATATTTTAAATCTCATATTTGACAGGCTTCCTAAAATCAAATTTCATCTTCAAAATTAAGTCTCTTTTTGTTTTTGACCCTAAAGTTAGGATGCTATAGAAGGCCCCTACAGCAGCATCCAAAGACTAGAAAAATAGTATTATTTGATGTGTTAAATTACATGGGAAGCCTTATCAAATAAGAAATAATGTTTAACCTTGAGTTGCATTTCATAAATGTTTATATTCCAAAATTGTATGGGTCTCCTAAAATTCTGATATGTCTAGGTATATACTATCACTCATAATTATGGTTAATATGTTAAATTATTGTAGGCCACGAAAATAACCAATTTTCCTGTGGATGGTGTCCTTGTGCCCATCTTTAGTCATTTCCACAGTTAATTGCTTAATTCTGATGCAGTTTCTGAAAATTTCACAAGCAAGCCAATTCCTAGAATATTGTGTTTTCAAGGAGGTTCATGAAAGGATAGAAAGGACATTGATAAGCCCTCTTGAATACAGGTTTCTGATAACTTTATGACCATATAATTTGAATGGGTTAAAAATTCCTTTTATGATATCTTTTATAATAAAACAAGTAAACTAAGTAAGTGTTTTCCTCAGTTTTGTGAGCTGTCCCAACAAATTAACTGAACTCCAGGAAGCACTTGTGGGAACCTCTTTCTGCAGCCAGTTGAAGGACAGGTGACAACCTACCACTTGCTATTGGCATCTGAAGTAGGCTAAGTGCTGTGATGCTGAACCCTCAGACTGTGGAATCTACACCATCTCCAAGTAAATAATCTCAGAATTCAATTAAATTACAGGACATCCAGTTGATTCCTGCTTGGAAAACTGTTTGGAGGGGGGAAACTTTTACATTTGGTCACAGAAGTGTACTATGTTGAGTCTGAGACTAGAAAGCCAAAACAAAAACAAAAACAAGAAACCAATTTGTCTTTTCCTTTACAGAATCTAACCCCTCAATACAATGACCCCACTGTGTGGCCAGGAATGGAGAAACCCAAGAAACTTAGTATCCCAATATTCAGGTGCCTTCAGCATCTAAAAATTCTTTTACATCCATGCTTTAAAAGAACTTAAAGTCATTTATAATGAAAACAATAATTCCAGTTTGGTGTCTAATACTTTTACTTCCCAGCAGCATAATACCACTTTGGTCAAGTTGAACCACTGCACAATTTTGCAGCTTTTTCAGAAAAATAATGAAAACAATTGGAAAGACATGATGTACATGCAAATGGTGAGAAAGTGATACTATTGTCCAGTCCTTCCCCATAAATGTGTAAAATGTTCTTAATTCATCTCCAAACTGTGTATTTATTATAAGCCCTTACATCAGAGATTTTGTTTCTTTCAGTTTTTGTAGCACCAAATAGACACAGTAGCTAACAAGAAATAATTCTGAGAAGTCACTGAAATATTTATCACATGTCAGAAATTTTCTCCTCTGTACCTTTAACCATGTTCCTGGCTTCACATATTCTTCTTAAGAGTAAGCTATAACATAAGATTGAGTTCTTATCCTGTTTTTACTACTGATGTGATTTGTTTTCCATGAATAATACTTTGTTAATATCTTTTATATATTACTTTACAATTTCCAAGTACTTTTATATACAGCGACTCAGTTAGTGACTCATTCATTTTAACATAATGGTGTTCCCCAAACCACAGATAATGATAGACATATGAGCTCTTGTGTCAGACTGCGTGAGTTCAAATCCCAGTTCCACCTGCTAGCTGTGTGACTGTGGACAAGTCACATGATATATCTGTGCTTCAGTTTTTAACCTATAAAATGGAACCTATTGAATAGAGTTGTCGAAGGGATTTAATGAGATAGTACATGAAAGCATCGAGCACAGTAGCTAGAAAATAGTAAGAGCTGAATAAATGTTAGTTATAAATAAATTATTACTTACCTACCTCACTGGGGTATAACTATGGTTTATGGATAAACTAAGCAGCATTTTTGAGTGGTGTTTTTAGAAAAGCAGGCTCACATAAATCTGTGCAGGGAGTATTTCATGATTTCCATGGGGCGAGAGATTTTATTTTTTCTATCAGATGTGAAGAGGACCCAATGGAAAGTAAATTCTCTAGTTATTGCTAGGGTAATTGTTGGAGAGTTTCTCACAGTAAGCTCCATGAGGGATTGTGTGTGTCTTGTTTGCTGTTGCATTTCCAGAACCTAGCATACACTAGGTACACAATAAATATTTGTTAAATGAGTAAACACATGGAAAAGTCTGAATAAGTATGTGATTAAATTTCAGCTTAGTACATTTTTGGAATCAAATATGAAAGGATAAGTGATCTTTTGAAAGTAGAAAAAGATTTAGGGACGGTGTCTTCAATTATTATGAATTTCTTAGAGAACAGTTGTTAATAAATATCAAAGGGGATAATATGCCTGATGATCATTTTATGTAAAAAATGAAAACATCTTTTATAAAATTTTAAAATAGGGTTCTGTGTTTGAATCATTCCTGCCAAGTAATTCGGGAAGCTTGTCTAAAGAACAGGAATGGTTGGGTTCAACTCAGTGTAAAATCTCTGTATCCCCAAACATTGTTCCTTCTCCACTGTTCAAATGTCCTCAAATCTTTGAAGCCTTTAAAGTAATGAAATTCCAAATTCATATATCTAAAAAGTTTTCATAAAGACTCCATTATTGTTCTAACCATGAAATTTAGAAATCATAGTGTCAATCAGTATAAGCTGGTAAAATTTGTGTGATTTTTAGAAGGCAAAATCCATTTTTTTGGTCTATTCACTGATTAAGTCATTTATTCATCCAACAAATATTGAGTGCCTACATTGTGCCAAGTAGTGGTAAAGGCAGTCACAGCCCTTTCTCTATGGCGTCTTCCAGCTACAGACAGATCAGATGGGTCAGACCACCAATATTGGAAGATCGTTTCCATGTTGGCCTCCCTGAATCTTCAGAGCATTGAGTCCTATGTTGTCTAAAGCTGGTCTTGTGAACAGGCTGTGTCTGTATGACAAAAGCAAACCTAGCTAACAGATGAGAAATTCAGGCATTATTCACACATCCACACATATCTCTAGATGTTTAAAATAATGTAGACAAAATATTCCACCTCTTGGAGTCCTACAGTCATAGTTGAGTAAAAGAAAATGAGATAAGATCAGTTTGATGTCACAGTTGAAAACTGCATTTGTAAATTTGTGTAATCCATCTCGAGCCAAGTTCTTCAGAGACAGCCTAAAATCCTTAAAAAGCCTCTGCATGCTAGATGTTGCATTTAGATCTTAGTATTGTCTTAAAAGATTGTGATTGTTCACATAACTAAAGAATTCCCTATTGACTACATGATTGAGGAAGCACAAAAATCTGTTATTCTTTCCGAAGTCAATTGTAACTTAAGCTCATTATCTCCCTGCAGATGTTCTATTTCAAATGGCAACAGAATCAGAATGTAAATGCTCCACTGAAAAGGTTTGGAAGCTCTTTTAATGAACTGTGCTCCATGTATTTGTCTACAAAATCATAGCAGGAAAAAGTTTAGAAAAATCTATGCCACTGGCCTGAAAAAGGGAAAAAACTAAAATTCACCAGGATTTCTAGTGATACCATAGCCATTTAAAAAATTTTAGCTTTTAATACCTAACTTGTTTATTACATTAAATTGAGCTTCATGTCAGAGAAATGCAGGTTTTTATTTTTTATATAATTTAGGACATGTCAATGGCTCTAGTATGATCGTTAATAATGAAGATCATTAGTATAATACAAATCGTGGTATTTTTTTCCCTCTTCTTCTGGCTTCAGTGAAACCTAAGAGACCCACAAGCCCCTTAAGTCTTAGTGATGGCTACTTCTGATTAAAACTTTAGGAAAAGGCTTACATTTCAACCAACAAGATTTTACTGAAGAAAACTGGTCATTTGTATATGAGACCACTCTTATGGGTAATCTGTCCTTAGATGTCTTAGGTGTGATGGATTGCCACTTTAACAACCTGGCACATGTTAATCAGCACTTAACATTAAGTAAATGAAGCATAAAATACAAAGGCTTCTAGAAAATGTAAATGTAAACTATCTTACCATTTGATAGTTGTTTCTGTAACACTATGACAATATTTGTATTGATGTGAAACCATATGATAACTTTAATATTGACCAAACACTTATGACTAAGTGAAAACATACTCACTTTAAGCTCCAAATTTATACAATGTATTGAAATGTGTTGAAATGACCATTTTCTCATTACAAGGGTTCAATGATTTCCCTTTATGAGAATCATGTGGCATTGCCTGAACAGCTTTAATATATCTTTGTTAAATGATAACTAAAATATATGTTTTATTAAATTTTTCTTATAAAAATGTGAACTATCTCTTTCAAACTGAATAATACATCGTCTCCATTCATTCCCTTTCATCAGGCTTTTCTCTTTTGTAAATCTATTTTACATAACATTCAGGGTCCTCACTGCCCCACCGCACCTCACCAGTTCTCTCTGGTAAAAAATGATATGTATTCAAGGATGGGAATCTATTACTACAGGGGGGGCATTGTTGAAATTAGTGAACCTCCTAGTTTCCTTGCTGTTTTTCCTCTGGTGGGGGATGCACTGTGAAGAGCAGGGAAAACCTGGTATTGACAATACTATCACCCAACAGGGCATAATAAAATGTGCTGGGTAGGTTTGATTGGTTTTGTTTTATTTTCAAGAAGACAGTCTAAACTAGCTTCATATATTTGTATTTTGGGGGACTATCTGAAGTGTCAAATTATATTGTATCTAGGGGAATCAATTTCCATGTTTGAGAAAAGGGAATATTCAAATATTTGCCTCCGTTTTCCTGATCTATTTTGAATGTTTCAACTAAGCAATTATTCTTTTCTCAGTTACATTTCTGTGCTTAAGGTAGTTAAATGCCCAAATAATTATTGCTTCCTATTTATTTCATAAAGTAAAATCAGACTTAGGTGCTTAGATTTATCGTAAACCAAAAATAATGACCTGTAGAGGTAGTTCTAACAGATTATTTTTCCAGTGAATGACATTTTCTGAAAGATGATATCCCATTGTCTATTTACCTACAGGAATATATATATATATATATTTTTTTTTTTTCTCTAGAGGAAGCAGCATCTGCCATTCACAATATTGATATCACTGGTTTCCATCTGCCCAATTATAAGAGAAATAATATTTGTTTATCTGAGTGCCAAAAATATCTAGTTTATATTTGGGGAAATTGATCTAAACTTTGTATGACATAATTATTTGAATATATATGCACTTATAATTTAATTTGTAAAGCTAAGCTTTAAAATACGAAATAGACTTCCATGACAGCACATCTGTGTCAGTAGAGTTTGGATTTCTTCAGTGTTTATCAATCAAAAAGTATAAAACAAAAAATATTGAGAGTGGGGTTATGTATATAACGTGTAAGAATCGGTTCATGGGGCTAGGTTCTTTGCTATTATTCTCTTACCAGATTCACAGCACTTGGTAAGAAAAGAACCTAAGTTGTAACAAATGCATTCTGATAATATATACTTTGTGGAATAAATAGATAGTATATTCTGTTGAAATTAATAATAGATAAAAGCAACAATTAAATTAAAAACTACAGTGCTAGAGTTTCTATCCTTGCTTCTAACAAACTAAAAGTTAAGCTAAAATTGGTCCATTCTATTAATGCCTAATAAAATTCATGGAAACAAAAAGCTGATAGCTTCTAGAACCTGAAGAAAGTACAAATATAGTATGATACCTTGCGATTTTCAAGAGTAAAACAGAGGCTGAATTTGCAATTAACTGGAATTCCAATTCAGACAATGCCGCACTGTGGACTGTGGCACAGGTCAGGGTAAGGGGCAATGTGTAGGTTTCTGTTAAGTGGCAAAAATTTGAACTGATGCAGTTTGAATTACAGCCTAATGAGGGGTTTGCTAATATCTGGAAAAGCTATGGATCCAAGATTCGCTTAATCTTGGCCCTGGTGATTTATTTAAAAGTCATAGACTTTATTCTTCTTATACTGTTTCAGTTTGCAGACTAGAAAACCTCTCCTTCTGCACACTGAGAATTCCCACTGCAGTGGATGGAAAGTGGATGCATGTAAAGCCCACGTGAGCAGTGGCGGTTCAAGCCCAGAGAAAGAAGGTGTCGAGTTGCCTTGGTAAAGAATTTATACACCATGTGTTCACAGCTTCTTGACAGGTATAATAATCAGTGTTGTCTTTTACTATGTGCTGGGATTCTGAAGCACGGTTTCAAATTTGTGACTATCAGATGTTTGATCAAGTAGCTTTCCCTCAAGGGCCTGAAAGGGAAAAAGAGTGAAGAGAAATCAGTGATTAGTATTCATTTGTCAACTACAATATACTAAAAATATCAAAAGAGCATATGCTATGTGAGAACAGCAAGGATTATTTTGGGTGCTATCATTCATGCACCATCTTCCACATATGAAAAAATTCGTTTGATGTTTGCAAAGGAAGTAATTATCAAATGAGGATGGAAAAGCCACAGTTGTTCCCTAAAATGAAATAAAGAACACCAGTTTGGAAACATTTCAAATGTAAAACATTTCTTTCTTCCATTTCCAGATGATTCTATTTTTCTTCATGAAGGCAAGGAATAACTAACATTTATGTTATGACTCTTAGAACATTTAGTAGCACTTTTGTAGAGGTACAGGCCAGCGAAACCACTCCCTGCTAGGCTGGAGGCACCAATTTTCCTTCTCTGAAAGGAACATTAAATCTGTCTCTCCTTCTACAAGGTCAGCCTGACACCATGTGGAACAGAATAGGCAACTACCTGTATGGTCAGAGTTTGAGCAGCAGCCTTCCCAGATACCTCCTCTCATACCTGCCACTCTTCCACTCTTAGGGGGGTCATTTCTTTCAGAGAGAACCGTGATTTTTCCATCTTTGTTCTCAAAGCTGCAGATATTTTTATTTCAGTGAATGCCAAGCACCATATTGAAAACAGATTTTAACAAAATTGTTCTGTTTTCTTTGTGTCAACACTCTCCAGCTGCTCTGCTTTATAGAGATGTGCCCAACCTCCCCTGGGGCCTACCAAGAGGATTGAAAACTGTGCATAAAGCTGTTGTGTTTCCTCAGCAGTCACCGACGAGATATTACATACAACACACGGGCACAGGCGTTAACATTTTACCTATTACAACATCACCACTCCTACTACTACTCCTACTACTAATGAAAATTTACTGAGTGCTCACCAAGTATCATATATTCTGCTAAGAGTTTTACATAATATTTTACATATTTAGTCTCCACAACTGACCATTTTACTGAGTCTTAGATTGAATAACTTCCTAAAGGTCACTTAGCTACAGAGTGACCAGAGATCTACACTGAGTTCTTTTTTTTTTTTCCTTTGAGACTAAGTAAATCTTTGCTTCCTGGGCTTAAGCAATTCTACCTCAGCCTCCTGAATAGCTGGAACTATAGGCATGTGTCACCATCCTTGGCTAATTTTTGTATTTTTAGTAGAGATGGAGTTTCCCCATGTGGGCCAGTCTGGTCTCGAACTCCTGATCTCAAGTGATCCACCTTCCTTGGCCTCCCGAAGTGCCGGGATTACAGGTGCGAGCTACTGCACTCAGCCTAAAGACTGAGTTCTTAATGAATTAAATGGTCATATAACTACACGTCCTGAGGAAATGGGACTCAGAACAGGTAAATTTGGTAAGTCTTTGATCTCTTCATCTATCCAGGGCAGGAGTCAGCCTGAGAGATGTGCCAGTAGCTGAGAAAGCACGGGCCATTCAAGATGTAGGTCACTGACATACCTCTTGGAAAGAACCAGCTGCAACAAAGGTTAATATTGCCCTCAGTCATGATTTATAATTTAACTCATTAGCAATTTATTTTTAACAAAAGCTTTTTTTCCATATTAGTGTTAATCTTGTTGATCAAATTGCCTTACTAATTCTTTTTTTCTTTCTTTTTTTTTTTTTTTTAGAGATAGGGTCTCGCTATGTTGCCTAGGCTGGAGTGCAGTGGCTATTCACAGGAGCCATCCCACTACTGATCAGCACAGGAGTTTTGACCTGCTCCATTTCCGACCTGGGCCAGTTCATCCCTCCTTAGGCAACCTGGTGGTCCCTCGCTTCCAGGAGATCACCATATTGATGCCGAACTTAGTGCGGTCACCCAATTGGCATAGCACACTACAGCCCACAACTCATGGGCTCCAACAATCCTCCCAACTCAGCCTCCCGAGTAGCTGGGACTACAGGCACACACCACCACGCCCACGCCCAGCTGCCTTATTAATTCTTAAAAGAGCCACCATGGTAGGCAGAATAGTACCTTCTCATCCCCTAAATGTTAAGTCCATATCCTAATCTCCAGAACCTATAAGTATGATAGATTACATGGCAAAGGGAAATTAAGATTGTAAATGAAATTAAGGTTGCTAATCAGTCTATGATAAAACAGGGAAATTATCCTGGATTATTTAGTTGAACCCAATGTAATTAAAAGTGGAAGAGGGATGGGTCAAAGAAAAAAAATCACAAGGGAAATTTAAAGAATATTTCGAACCAAGTAAAAATAAAAAATAAAAATGTCTTGACAAGTTGGGGGAACCAAAAGATCAATCATTTATGCCTCTTCCTTAGAAAACTAGAAAAAGGGCAAATTAAATCCAAAGTAGGCAGAAGAAAACAAATAATAAAAATTAATGCAAATTAATTTTTCATTAATAAAAATTAATGTGGAAGAAATCAATGAAATTGTAAATAGGAAATAGAGAAAATAAATGAAATCAAAAGCTGATTCTTTAAAAAGATCAGCAGAAACTAAGCATGGTGGTGCATGCCTGGAGTCCCAGCTATTCAGGACACTGAGATGGAAAGATTGTGTAGCCCAGAAATTTAAGTCCAGCCTAGGCCACATAGCAAGACCTCCATCTTGAAAAAATAAAAAGACTGATAAAATCAATAAACTTCTAGCCAGGTTAACAAAAAGGAAGAGAGGACACAAATTACTACCAATATTAGAAATGAAAGAGGTCACATCACTACAAATACCATGGACATTAAAAGGATATTAAACAAATATTATGAACAACTGTATATCCACCATTTTGATAACCTAGATGAAATGAACCAATTCCTTGAAAGACACAATCTGCCAAAACTCACATAAGAAGAAATAGACAATGGCTCACGCCTATAATCCCACCACGTTGGGAGGCCGAGGTGGGTGGATCACGAGGTCAAGAAATCGAGACCATCCTGGTCAATAAGGTGAAACCCCGTTTCTACTAAAAATACAAAAATTAGCTGGGCATGGTGGTGCGCGCCTGTAGTCCCAGCTACTTGGGAGGCTGAGGCAGGAGAATTGCTTGAACTCAGGAGGCGGAGGTTGCAGTAAGCCGAGATCGTGCCATTGCACTCCAGTCTAGGTAACAACAGCAAAACTCCGTCTCAAAAAAAAAAAAAAAAAAAAAAAAAAATTGAAATAGACTATTTGAGTAGGTCTATATTTTTAAAAGAAATTGAATCAATAATTAGTAGCCTTCCAAAACAGAATGCACCAGATCCTGATAGGTTCACTGGAAAATTCTACCAAAATTTAATAAATGTTATACTGATTGTCTATAATTGCTTTCAGGAGATAGAAGCAGAGGGAATACTTCCTAATTCATTCTATATGGCCAGTATTACATTAATACCAAAGCCAGATGAAGACACTACAAGGAAAAAAAACAAAAAATAAAAGGCGTTCATGCCCATAATCCCAGCACTTTGGGAGTCTGAGGCAGACAAATCATGAGGTCAAGAAATCGAGACCATCCTGGCCGACACGGTGAAACTCCATCTCTACTAAAAAAAAATACAAAAATTAGCTGGGCATGGTGGTGAGCACCTGTAGTCCCAGCTACTCAGGAGGCTGAGGCAGGAGAATTGCTTGAACCCGGGAGGCGGAGGTTGCAGTGAGCCAAGATCGCGCCACTGCACTCTAGCCTGGTGCCTGGCAACAGAGCGAGACTCTGTCTCAAAAAACAAAAACAAAAACAAAAAAAAACACCTTACAGACCAATATCCTTCATGAACATAAATTTAAAAATCATCAACAAAAGTTAGCAAATCAAATCCAAAAAGATATAAAAATGTTAATGATCTTAACGTCCATTCATAAGAGATTATTGTATACCTAGCCAGAAAAACTTTACACAGATATTTAAAATGTAGACCTAAGTTTATTAATGTTAACTATATTGTTTAATTTTTAAAAATCAGTTTGTAATTTAGTATGCAAAATATGAGTGAAAATAAGCATATATATATAAACACATACATAGAAACATGCATCTATAGAAATAACATGTCTGGAGAAAAAACAAACAATGTGTACTAAAATTAAACGAGATTATAGCTGAAAGGTTATTCTTTATACTTCTCTACTGTCTAAAAATTTTGCAATGAAAAAGTGTCACTTGCATATACAATAAACATGGAATGTAAACAATAGAAATAAATTAAATTAACAGTTTAACAACAATAAAAATGAAAGAAGGGGACAGAAAAGAGTGTTGTGATGAACACAGAGGTCAGAGAAATCAATGTAAGAAGGATATCCCCCTGCTGCTGGTTTTGAAGATGAAGCAAGGGGACCAGGACAAAATGAATATTTCCCAGAGCCTCCTAAAGCCCAGTAAAGCTGTGTTAACCTTCTATCCTACAGAATAACAAGATATATTTTTTAAATTTTATATTTAATTGGCAAATAATAATTATATATATTTGTGATGTACAATGTGATGTTTTGATATAAGTTTATAACGTGAAATGATTAAACCAGGTTAATTAGCACATTTTATCACCAGATCTTATTTTTGTGTGTGTGGTGGAAACATTTTTTCTTATTTTATTTATTTATTTATTTATTTATTTATTTTAAGATGGGGTTTCACCATGATGGCCAGGCTGGTCTTGAACTCCTGACCTCAGGTGATCCACCAACTTCAGCCTCCCAAAGTGCTAGGATTACAGGTGTGAGCCACCGCACCCGGCAAACCTCAGGGAAGGAAACATTCTATTCCTTTAACAATTTTGAAATAGACATTATTATTTAACTCACGATTCTGAGCAACAGATCACTAAAGTTTATTTATCCTGTCCAGCTGAAACGTTATACCTTTTGATCAAGTCTCCTTTCCCCATTCACCCTTTTTCCCTAACCTCTGGTAATCATCATTCTACTCTCTACTTCTATGAGTATAATTTTTTTTTGAGATGAAGTCTTGCTCTGTTGCCAAGACTAGACTGCAGTGGCGTGATCTCAGCCCATTGCAACCTCTGCCTCCCAGGTTCAAGCACTTCTTCTGCCTCAGACTCTAGAGTAGCTGAGACTACAGGCATGAGCCACCACGCCTGGCTAATTTTAGTATTTTTAGCAGAAATGTGGTTTCACCATATTGGTCAGGCTGGTCTCGAACTCCTGACCTCATGATCCACCTGCCTTGGCCTCCCAAAGTGCCGGGATTACAGGCATGAGCCATGCACGCTGGCTGACTCTAACTTTTGTTGCCCATGACTTTGGGAACGTATCCAAGAAATATTTGCCCAGACCAATGTTGTGGAGCATTTCTTCTGTTTTCATCTAGTAGTTTCAGTTTCAAGTCTTACAGTTAAGTTTTCAATCTCTTTTAAGTTGGTTTTGTTATGGGGTGAGATAAGGGTCTAATTTCCTTCTTCTGCTTTGGATATCCAGTTTTCCCAACACCAGTGATTGAACAGATTTTTCTTTATCCATTGCATGTTTTCGGTACCTTCATCAAAAATCAATTGACTGTAAATATGTGGATTTATTTCTGGGTTCTCTAGCTTGTTCCATAGGTCTCTGTATCTGTCTTTATGTCAGTAGCATGCTGTTTTGATTATTATAGCTTTATAATAGACCCTGAGGTCAGGTAGTGTGATGCCTTCAGCCTTGTTCTTTATGCCCAAAGTTGATTTGACTATTTGGTGTCTTTTGTGGTTCCATACAAATTTTAGGATTTTTTTCCTACTTCTGTGAAAAATGACATAGAAATTTTGATAGTAAGTGCATTGAATTCTACAGCATTACAGGAGGCAATACATTTGTGTTATTTTAAGCCACTATATTTGTGGTAATTTTTATGGTAGCCATAGAAAAAGATGAAAAAAGTACTTTATCTTTGAGAATGAAGTACTTTGAAGTATGGGGTACAATTTTAAAGTGAATTGATAAGGGTGATTTAGATAACTGCATGAGACTGAATCCCCAGACAGTTCACAAATAGGTCTATGAGGAGGAATCAGGGAAAGTAAGGGCAGGTTCCACTGAATAAAAGAGGCAATGTGGTAATGTAAGAGCTAGAGGCTTTAAAGTCCATGTTCCTGGATTTGAATCATGGCCCTATTACTTATTATAGTAGCTGTGAAATGTTATGTACATTTAAAAAAAATCTCCTATATGCTTCAGCTTCCTGCATTATTTTTAAAATTTTAAAACGTTTAATTTTGTAGGTACATGATGTATATATTTATGTACATGAGATGTACAGGAATGCAATGTGTAATAATCACATCATGGAAAATGGAGTATGCATCCTCTTAAGTATCCATTGTGTTACAAACAATCCAATTATACTCGTTTAGTTATTTAAAATGTACAGTAAAATTATTATTGACTATAGTCACCCTGTTGTGCTAATAAATATTAGGCCTTATGCATTCATTCTGTTTCTATACCTATTCATCATCCCCACCCCCTCCCCACCCCTCCACTATCTTTCCTAGCCTCTGGTAACCATCCTTCTACCCTTGATCTCCATGAGTTCAATTGCTTTGATTTTTAGATCCCACGAATAAGTAAGAATATGTGATGTTTATCTTTCTGTGCTTGACTTATTTCAGTTAATATAATGATCCCCATGTTGTTGCAAATTACTGAATTTTTCTTTTTCCTGAGTCAGAGTCATGATATGCCATCCAGGCTGGAGTGCAGTGGCATGAAATTGGCTCACTGCAACCTCGGCCTCCTGTGTTCAAACAGTTCTTGTGCCTCGGCCTCCAAAGTAGCTGGGATTATAGGTGTGTGTCACCAGCCCTGGCTAATTTGTGTGTGTGCGTGTGTGTGTGTGTGTGTGTGTGTGTGTGTTTTGTATTTTTACTAGAGATGGGATTTTGCCATGTTGGCCAGGCTAGTCTCCAACTCCTGGCCTCCAGTGATCCTCCCGCCTTGGCTTCTCAAAGTGTTGGGATTATAGGCGAGCCACCGTGCCTGGCATGAATCTCATTCTCTTTTTATGGCAGAATAGTAATCCATTGTGTATAAGTACCACATTTTTTCAAATCCATTCATCTGACAGATTCACAGGTTGCTTCTAAATCTTGGCTAATGTGAACAGAGCTGCAACAAACATGATATTGCAGATATCTGCAGTGGGAACCTCCAAACTGTTCTTCATAGTGGTTGTACCAATTAGTTTACTACTTTAAAACAAGATTAAACATAGTACCTAATCCTCATAAGGCTAGTATAAAGATTAAGTAATATATATGAAGCACTTAAAGGAGTTCTTGGCACATGCTAATTGTTTAATAAGTGCTAGTCAGCTTTATGATTATTTCTGTCCAGTGTTCTGCTTGGAAACTCTGGGTTCTTTGCATTCAATTTTATCAGAGTCATCCCTTGGAACCTGGTTTTCTCAGTGACTGGGCCAATAGGTTTGTGCCGATAGTTTTGGTATGTGCCGATAGTTTTGGTATGTGAATTCCCTGGATTAGGTCATCGGGATCATGCATGTGGTAATGCTAGAAGAAGGTAGAGAAGGGTTTCAATGGTAGGCAAAATAAAGAAAATGGGGGGTCATTAGATTAGGAGGAAAAAGAGATTTGGTGAGGCTACTGGCAAATGCCAGCAAATCTGTAAACCTGATAAGACACAGGCTGGTTTTGACTGGAATGAATTCTCCACCCTAGATCCAGCAATGGAGGTCAGAGACAAGATTTTGGTCTCGACTTCCTCAGAGTGTTGATATCTCTAGAGATATTCCTCTTTCTTCTTAATTTTATTTTTTCGATAATCTTGGTGACATATGGCTATACATGGAGTCACCATAAAAAACTGAGATGCTTAAAGCTGAATAAATGTAATACTCTAATATGGTTTGACTGTGTCCCTACCCAAATCTCAACTTGAATTGTATCTCCCGGAATTCCCATGTGTTGTGAAAGGGACCCAGGGGGAGGTAATTGAATCATGGGGGCTGGTCTTTCCTATGCTATTCTTGTTATAGTGAATAAGTCTCACGAGATTTGATGGGTTTATTAGGGGGTTCTGCTTTTGCTTCTTCCTCGTTTTTCTCCTGCCAAGACCATGTAAGAAGTGCCTTTCTGGCCAGGTGTGGTGGCTCACACCTGTAATCCCAGCACTTCGGGAGGCTGAGGTGGGTGGATCACCTGAGGTCAGGAGTTTGAGACCAGCCTGACCAATATGATGACACCCAGTCTCTACTAAAAATACAAAAATTAGCCGGGCATGGTGGCAGGGACCTGTAATCCCAGCTACTCAGGAGGCTGAGGCAGGAGAATTGCTTAAACCGAGGAGGCAGAGGTTGCAGTGAGCTGCAATTGCGCTACTGCACTCCAGCCTGGGCAACAGAGTGAGACTCCACATTAAAAAAAGAAAAGAATAAAAGTACTTTTCCCTCCCCTTAGCCATGATTCTGAGGCCTCTCTGGCCGTGTGGAACTGTAAGTCCAATTAAGCCTTTTTTTTGTTCCCAGTTTCGAGTATGTCTTTACCAGCATCGTGAAAACAAACTAATACAACTCTTTCTCAAAAAAGTGGGCATAGCATGAATAAAACCCTTATTTGTATTCTCTGTTTACATTTCTAGCATATTATTGTACAGGAATAATTTTTTTACATATTGGAAAACATAATTGATATCCTTCAATACTATCAAATATAGAAGGAGAAAAGACAATTGATTTTTACTTTAAAAGAGTTTACAATTAAAAGTAGGCATAAGAAAAAAATTTTCTGCACAATACTTGCATTAAATCTTTTTTCCATTTGTATTCACTGTTTACTATTGCTAGATGCTTTATAACTTTTACCATCTCAGACAAAAAACATATTATTTCTGATTTAGAGAGTAAAAATTGTATTTCATTTGATAAACAATAAGACAATATCAGACCAATATTTTAATTTTACTTGGTTTTTGCTTGACTGGTTAAATTTTTTAAAATCCTGAGATGCTTAAAAGTCAAATAGTTCAAATTAGCTTCAAACTTTTCTCAGAAGCAACTGTAGTAAGAGTTAGTGAGTGTGACAAATCCCACTTAATCTTTAAAAATCAAATTAATTAAAATGTAATTAAGAGCTAATGTAGGCCTCTTTGATGAAATTCATCATAAAATCCATAAATGACATGACTTGGTTATATTTTCTTTGTACCTGAAATGGTCACTACAGTTTAACCTCAAGGGACCATGATTGTGTGTATTGCAAGTGCCATCTTGGCAGGTTCAAATATAAATTTCATGTTCACTTAAATAGAACCCTACTATATCTCATGCAAGAAAAAATATTGTTTGTATAATAAATGCTTTTTCCTAAAAATGCTAGTCTGTGGTGATGAAACAATAGAAAATTTAATGAAGATGGAGATTTACTGAAGATGGGTGGAACTGAGAAATGTAATTGGGTATACGGCCCAGTAAATAATTCGGGCCAAGTGATATACTTTTAAAGATGATTGAATGAGCATAATCTTGGAAGCCTTTAGTGCAACCTCAGAAGTCTGAATGGGAACATATTTCTTTCAAAATACTTGCACAATTGCGCTATGGACCATGTGACAAATCAGTTAGGAGAATTGGTATAAGTCTATATTATCAAGGATGAGAGAAAAATGAATTAGCAAAAAGAGTTCAAATGTTTAAGGAATAATGAGTTGTCATTACTATAAAAAAAGACCTTTAAGAATTCTAATAGTACAAATGTAAAGTGGCTTTACATTTGGAATGGATAACAGAGAAGAAGGATGTGGACAAAATGACTTGTTCTTGGTCTGTCTGTAGACCTCTATCTCAACTACATCATCCTAGACCAAGCCACCATATTTCCTGCCTGGACTACTATACATTAGCCTCCTAATTGGTCTCTGCTTCCACTCTCAGTCTGCAATAATCTATTTTCACAGCAGCCGGAGTAATCTTTTAAATAAATCAGACCATGTCACTCCTGTGCTTAAAAACCTTTAGTGGCTTCCAGTGCAATAAATTCTAACTTCCTTCAGTGGCTCACAAAGCTCTCTGTGACCTGGTCTCCAGCTATCTCATTGACCCCATACCCACCGCCACTGTTCTTCTGACTCACTGTTCTCTAACTATCCAGGCTTTCTTTCTGTACCTCAAACTTGCCTGTTTTGAGGCTACTGCATTGGCTATTTCTTTCTCTTTTTATTCTCTTTTCCTGGTTTCTTGTCATTCAGTCTCATCTGAAATGTTACCTCCTTTGAGAGATCATCCCTGATGACCCAGTCAAGTTGCTACCTAGTTGTTCTCCATTTAAACCCCCTCTTTTTACTCTGCAAAGTACTGGTCCCAATAGGATACTTTTATTGACTTGTTTATTAACTATCTCCTCCAACCAGAATGTAGGCATGAGAGTAAAAACTTCACATTATTCATACCATTTTTGCAGCTCATTAAACAGTGCTTCATTTATAACAGATTCAAATAAATATTTAATGTTCAATAAATGTATACTTTTAGGGTAAAATGTAATTTTAGATAAAGATACTAAAATATGGCATATCTAATAAAAAAATAGCAGGCTATAAAAGATAGAGATTGTTGAATTCTCAGGACTGTTGGAGGATAAATCCCATACCTTTCCCCCCCTTTTTGATGTAGCTTCTTCTTTTTATGAGTGTCACAAATAATTCAATGTCTCACGTTATATCCAACGTTTCTATCTGTGCAAATAGTAACCTAATATTAACAATCTAAAGCTACTATTACCGATGATCATTTTTCCAAGAACATTTGAAGCTCACTTCAGATACACATTTGCAGACATCATAGTGTAAAGGTATCTAACAATATGAACTGTCTTTTCCAAAGGATGGCAAGGAAAATTTATATAACTCAGAATATCTGATGTTGGCAGATAAAAACCTGGTAGAGTAAAAAGGAAAATAATTCTATGTTTCTTGTAAATGTGGCTGTGGGAAATCCACTGAAGCTATTTTAGCTTCATATTTTCATCTAAAAATCTTATAATTGAACTTGCCTTGAAACTTTTTTTTTCCAAGTTTTAGGGATAAAATGTGATGAGGGCTTAGGGCATAGTAGGCACTTCGAAGATGGAGTCTCTTAACATTTTTTCTTCCATTTCCTTGATAACATATAGCAAAACCTGAGTTAGTATTCTTTGTTACAAAGTGGAATTTAGAAAAAGGCAGGAGAATCTTAGACATATTTCATTTCCACTTTAAAACTTTTTTTAGCTCTTGAAGTTTTATTTTAAATTGACAAATAATAATTTTATATATTTATGGATTATAATGTGATGTTTCAATACATGTATACATTGTGGAATAATCAAATCAGGCTAATTACAAAAATTTTTACCACAAATACTTATTGTTTCTTTGTGGTGACAATATTTACAATCCATTCCCTTAGCTATTTTGAAATATGCAATACAGTGTTACTAACTATAGTCAGCAAGTTGTATAATAGATCATCTTAAACTTCCTTCTACCTAACTGAAACTCTGTACCCTTTGACTAACACCTTTTCCCTTTTCTTTGTCTACCCTCCTCCCAGCCTCTGGAAACCAGATTCTACTCTCTACTTTTGTGAGTTCAAGTTTTTCAGATTCCACACATAGGTGAGATAATGTGGTATTTGTTTGTCCATACCTGGCTTATTTCACTTAGCATGATGTTCTCTAGGTCCATCCACGCTGACAAAAATGACAAAATTTTCTGCTTTTTAAAGACTATTTAATGGCATTCTAGTGTGTGTGTGTGTGTAGATAGATACAGATATCTATCACATACTTATCACATTTAAAAAACTCAATTCATCCACTGATAGCACTTCAGTTTTTTTCATATCTTGGCTATTGTAATAATGCTGTACTGAACATGAGAATGCAAACATCGCTTTGACATATTGATTTCAATTCCTTTGACTATGTCCCTAGAGGAAAAATTGCTGGATAATAGGGTGATTCTATTTGTGGTTTTTGGAGGAACCTCCCTATTGTCTGTCAAATTGGCTGCAGCAATTTATATTTCCACCAACAGTGTACAAGGGTTCCCATTTCTCCACATCCTGACTAGCATTTGTTATCTTTCATCTTGTTGGTAATAGCCAGTTTAAAAGGTATGAGGTGATATCTCATGGTGGTTTTAATTTGCATTTCTCTGATGATTAGAGATGTTGAGCATTTTTTCATATAGCTATTGACCGTTTGTATGTTAGACACACTTTAAAGGAGCATCCACAGAGAACTTCAGAATCTCTTAGAGCATGAACAGTGGCAGGTCTCAACTTCATTCTTTTCAAGGGGGCATTTTTCCAATAAATCATATCTCGGTTTTATAACAGAGATCTTCTCACAGTCAGCACTATAAGACTGTGCAATTAATACACTGTGTAAAGGCAACTGGCCAAGAGGGTGAGTGAGGTCTGGAAACCAGCTCACACTCTTCTCCTTAGGAACTGGGTTTGTACAGAGGCTGCATTTTCTTAATTTGTATAAAAGGATCCCAGAGCCTGTACTTGCCCCTTCCAAAATATGTCATTTTCCATATTATCTTACATTTGTGGAGAATATAGCTGAATGGTACATAAACTATCTGGTTTATATATTTTTAGATCACTGTCTTTTGTTTGATTGATTTGTTTGGATTATTTAAATCTATTAATTTTGTTTCAGCTAAGAAAATATATTTTAGAACTTGTATATATATATACACACACACACACACACACATATAAATGTATATATTTATATGACTCCTTGTATAGGAGAAGTCACTTCTTACCTATGACATGTGGTTTTGTTGTGTTTGTTGCTGCTGTTGCTGTTGCTGCTGCTGAATTAGCAGTTGCTGCTGCTGCCGACGCCTGGCTGTTCGTAGCTTCTCAAAGCGAGCCTCCATTTCTTCCAGAACTTTTGGGGTGTATCGCACCACTAGCTTGACGCTGTCTTTAGCAGCCTTGAGTAGTTCCACAGCTTTCTCATGGTGTTCTCCTTCCACACTCTGAAAAGACAACGACACTTCTTAAAGGGAAGAGCTTCAGTGTTCCTTTTCCTGAGAGACAAATCTGAAATTAGTATTATATTAAGAATGC
Source organism: Callithrix jacchus (assembly GCF_049354715.1). NCBI lineage: Eukaryota > Metazoa > Chordata > Mammalia > Primates > Cebidae > Callithrix > Callithrix jacchus. The sequence goes on from NC_133510.1 coordinate 83,523,920, forward strand.
AAAGTTTAAAGTTTTAAGAAGGCATGGTAAATGAGTTATCTTACCATCATCATTAGTATTTGTTACATCGTGGCTAAACTATAAGCAGGTTAGGCTGTACTAGGTCACAGAATGGACTGCATAGGGATTCAGGTCAGGAAGGAGAAAAACAATGAAAACATACATTATAATGCTAACATTAGGAATGAAATTTCCAAATTTCATCTGGAAGAGTAAATTCACTAGTTAAAAAAATTGTGAAAAAAATTAAAACATAGGAACAAAGGGGAAATTTCTCTATCAGATACTAAAATTTATTAAGAATCAACACTGATTAAAATGCTATCTTATTGTGGGTATAAAATATATAGTAGAGCATAGCACAGAATCCAGAAGGAGAGTCATCACATGGAAAGCTTTATTTATTATAAATGTGGACTTTAGACCAATGGAGAAAAGGACTATTAACTAAATTAAATAATAATTAAATATACAAAATAATGGAGACCCCATCTCATTTACTATAATAAATATAACAGATTAATTAAAAGTTTACATGCAAAATAAAAACATAAAACAACTAAAATGAAAGAAAGGTGAACATTCATCATTTTTCAATAGGAAAGGAATTCTTAAATAAAAATACCAAGGGAAAAATAACTACAAAATCAGATGTGCAAAACGTAAGTTTCTATGTCTCCAACACTGTAAAAAGGGCAAAGAAACCAGAAAAATGCTTTCAGTACATGACTGTCATACACTTAGTGCAAAAGGGTTTTTTTCTGGTTTATTTGACCTTCCTCCTCTTTCTCCTCCTCCTCTTCCTTCTTTTTCTTCTCTTTTTTTTTTTGGCACAGAATTTTGCTTGTTGCTCAGGCTAGAGTGCAATGGCATGATCTTGGCTCACTACAACCTCCGCCTTCTAGGTTCAGGCAATTCTCATGCCTCAGACTCCCAAGTAGCTGGGATTATAGGCATGCAACACCACACCTGGCTAATTTTGTATTTTTAGTAGAGACAGTGTTTCACCATGTTGGCCAGGCTGGTCTCAAACTTCTGACCTCAAGTGATCCACCCGCCTCAGCCTCTCAAGGTGCTGGGAATACAGGTGTGAGCCACTGCACCTGTCCTGCCCTTCATTCTTCTGACAAGTCAATAAAGATCTAAGCACAATGAGCAGTTGACATGCAAGGACAAAAAATAAAAAATATAAATGGTCAATAAACTTCAGAAAAGATTTTCAGGCTCCCTAGTAATCACAGAAGTATAGACCAACACAAAATATTTCATTTTTAACTAAAAGTGATAAATATGTATTTTTAAATTTGGTGTACAGACAATGATGTAGGAAAATTGGACTCAGACTGCTAATAGTTTAACAAAAACTGGTGAAACTTTTCTGGAGGGCATTATTGTTATTCATTAAATAAGCACTTATTTTAAGTAAATAATTTTATATTCAGAAAAATATATTAAGAATATGATCAAATATGCACATACTTATAAGATAGATATGATAGAAAGCAAAAAATAAATCAATTCTTGGCTTCTGAGTTTCAAAATAGTCATTTGAACATCAGGGTGTAGACAATACTTGGAGAAACTGTTTCCTCTAGGTAAACACAAAGCTGCTTTTTTGTCCTCTGAAGATTCTCCAGATTGGGATGAGGGAGAAGCAAAAAAGAAGAAAGTTGTAATTAGACTCTATAGGATCCTAAATAAGGAGACCCTGGCTCCTGCCTCTCTGAACTGATCACCAGGGCAGATGACAGAGCCCTTCATTTACAGGACTGTATGACCAAGGCCTTTTTTGCTTTGATTCTTGGGTAAAGTATAGAGAAAAAAAAATCACTGTGCAGTATGATAGATGGAGGCTAAGTTTAAAGACTGTAAGAGGCCAGGCGCGGTGGCTCACGCCTGTAATCCCAGCACTTTGGGAGGCCGAGGCGGGTGGATCCCGAGGTCAAGAGATCGAGACCATTCTGGTCAACATGGTGAAACCCCGTCTCTACTAAAAATACAAAAAATTAGCTGGGCATGGTGGTGCGTGCCTGTAATCCCAGCTACTCAGGAGGCTGAGGCAGGAGAATCGCTTGAACTCAGGAGGCAGAGGTTGCGGTGATCTGAGATCGCGCCATTGCACTCCAGCCTGGGTAACAAGAGAGAAACTCCGTCTCAAAAAAAAGACTAAGAACACCTAAGAGTAACACTGAAGAGGCAGAGAAGGTCACCCTCAATTGCTTGACACTACATTTTCACAATCCAAGCAGAAGGGAAACTCAAAATGGATATTAAATTGAGTTACAGAAAAATAAAGGAGGTGAAATCTTAAGCACAGTTGAATTATATCTTTAGATTCATAATTTCGACTGCAGATTTGGAGACTTAAGGGATCATTTGATTATTGGCTTAGTTACTCAACTAAGATGTTTATTAAGCATTTATTCTATGAATTACAGTCTACTACATTTCTTGAGAAAACATGAAAGAAAGGTAAACTTTGATGGCATTGTACAATATAAACCCTATTTTCAGTATGTTTGTAATTTCTTTATAACTGGTCCCATGATGATTTGTTAATGCATAGAATTTTCCTTTGAAAGGAAAACCTGCTCATTTGGTTGTCTATATATGCTTTTCTCATTTCTTTTTAATATTAAAACTTACATGCTTGTATGGTTTAATAATAGCCAGGTGCAGTGGGTCACATCAGTAATCCCAGCACTTTGGGAGGCTGAGGCGGGTGGATCACCTGAGATGGGGAGTTCAAGACCAGCCTGACCAAGAGGGAGAAACCCTGTCTCTACTACAAATACAAAATTAGCTGGGCATGGTGGCACATGCCTGTAATCCCATCTACTTGGGAGGTTGAGGCAGGAGAATTGCTTGAATCCAGGAGGCAGAGGTTGCAGTGAACCAAGATCATGCCATTGCACTCCAGCTTGGGCAACAAGAGCAAAACTCTGTCTCAAAATAATAATAGTAATACTAAAAATAATAAAAATAATGGTTCACCCATTTTCTAGGCCAGATGATAAGTAGACTTCTTTGTGGCATTTGCTCTATTTGCTTTTATTTAATAGGCTTGGAGATTCTAGGCCAGACCTTTAGAGGCCCATTATGTCTGTTTTGGCACTGTGTCTACAATTCAGTTGCCACAGGAGGGCTGTGGTACTAACTGTGTGGGCAATTAGGCTCTCACGGCAGTGGTGAAAAGCTGAGAAAAATATGTCTGGCTGGTGTACCACATACCAGGCCCTGCAAAACCACCAAGATTATCCTCTTCCAATCCCTGGTCTGCCCTCTCCCACACAGTTGACAATGTCTCAAAAGCAGGCTCCACAGTTTTCAATTCCAGAAATTTTGCCTTCATGCATTATCTTCAGTTTAGACAATGACTCAGATTCTCTTTACGGCTCAACAGAATCAATAGGTCTCTTGGTTTGACTCTACTGTCTTTCCCACCAAGACACAGAGCCACTATGAGTGATCTGGCAGTGTCGCAGTTCTTCATTTGTACTACTGAAGTGCTTTGCTAAAATCCTACAAACTATATAATTAGGCAGCTAAGAAGAAGTTTTAGAAAGAGATTAAGAAATATAAGCATGCTTGTAAAATTTATTATTTCAAACACTCCTCAATTTTCCTTTTTAATTATTTTTGGAAGAATATCTTAATTCTTGTCTGTAGGATTGTTTTTGCAGCCTTTTTTCCCACTGGTTTTGCCTACTTTGTAAATACTTTTGAGTACATACACTTGTCTCCTTAACCTATTATTTATCTCTGACATGCTTTCAGTCCTTCAGTATAACTTTGTAAAAAGAATAAAGCAGTTTTCTCTTCTTTCTACTTTCCCTTTTAAGGTAAGAACAAGAAATCAGACCATCTTGCCACAAAAGTCTTGTTCTGTGAATAAAAAGAAGTCAAAAGATCTGCTCGGTTAGGGTATAAATGTTGATGTGTGAGCACTTCATAGGTATTCCTTGAGCCCTGAAGGGTCAGCGTCTATTCTTGCTTTTGATTTAGTCTATTTCTCACTCTTAATGAAAGTATGCATCATACCTAGCTAAATATTTAAGACATATTTTGAAATGTGATAGATTATTTGTAAGCGGTTAAGCTATTTTTATCAAAGCTGTATATATAAGCACTCCTGATTCAGAGTTGTCTTTTATAAGAACTAGTGTAAGTTTGAGCAATCACTGAAAACTTGTAGCACCAGCTTTCTACATAGGCTGAGAATTGTAGTTCTTATGTGACTTTAGGAGTTCTAAAAAGACTTATTATTTTAAAGTGAACCACCCTCCTTTATTTAAAACCTAAAATTCTATATATTAAGTTTTATTCCCTTGCTTTAAGAGTTTTGTTGAACCTATTGTATTAGCATAAATTAATTTAACAAGCCCTTGCAATGGACATCTGGTAAAACTGAATTTTATTAAGAAGGTGAGGAGTGATGAGAAAAGCTTGAGGGTATAGTAGATACCCAGGAAATATTTTGAACAAAGAGAAGTGTAGCCTAAAACAGAAAAACCCCTAAAGATAAACATTACCTACCTCACAATAGTGCCTAGGCTGGCCATGAGCATACATAAAATGAATTAAAATGCACTAGGAAGACTGGACATTCCCATCCTGAAAATGCTCCTATCTTTAGCTGATAAATCTTTTAACAATACACATAAAAATTAATATGAGGCCAGCCACAGTGTCTCATGCCTGTAATCCCCGCAATTTGGGAGGCTGAGGCAGGAGGAATGTTTGAGCCTAGGAGTTTGAGACCAGCCTGAGCAACATGGCAAGACTCCCTCTCTACAAAGAATGTTTTTTAAAAAAATAGCTGAGCAGAGTGGCATGTGCCTGTGATCCCAACTACTTGAAACACTGTACCAAGAGAATGGCTTGAACCCAGGAGGTCAGGGCTAGAGTGAGCCATGTTTGTGTCATTGCACTCTAGCATGGGCGGCAGAGCAAGACTGTCTCAAATATATATATATATATATGTATTTTATATATACATACACACTATTATATACATTAGTTATTACATACAATAGTTGTATTACCATAAATACAAGCTAATAAAATACTAAACTGATATAAAGCCATAGGAACTGGATCTCCTATAATGTTGATATGCAAAGGAATATTGTTTCATCAGCAATCTCATATGGTAGTAAGCTCTAGGAAGCTTTCAAGTTAGTTAATTTGTCTGAAATTTAGCAAATCAATGGCTGGTAAATGAACCAAGGTTTTCCTGGAATGCACAGTCTTGGCTCACTGCAACCTCCACCTCCTGGGTTCAAGTGATTCTTGTGCCTCAGCCTCCTGAGTAGCTGGGACTGCAGGTGCCTGCCACGATGCCTAGTTACTTTTTGTATTTTTGTAAAGACAAGGTTTTGCCACATTGGCCAGGCTGATCTCAAACTCCTGCGCTCAAGTGACCCTCCTGCCTTGGCTTTGCAAAGTGCTGGGTTTACAGGCATGAGCCACTGTGCCCAGACTCAACCAAGCCAAGTTTTAAACATGGCTGCATTCTGATCTTTCAATAGTTTTTCTATTTGTACACACTGTGAGATATCAAAATGGTAGCTTATTTCTGGTATGCTCAATTTCCTGGTTAAGGATCATCCCTTATAAGGGAGAATTTGAATTGCATTGCATATATTAATTTGCTCATGACATGTGCTCTCTCTCTCTCCTGCTTCCATAGAGTTAAATTTTGACTCTGGCTAGCTCTCAGATGGAAGAAATGCCTGCCCTGGAAGCAATTATGCTATCTGTGCACCATCAGTCATCAACTGGCCAAGTTTTTAGGCAGTTTTTTCTCTGTGGGAATTACATAGACATCATTCCTGATCAAGTTTGCTGATGCGTAAGTTACTTAAACACTTTGTTGGACAAGAGTTGGCTAGACCTTGTGGTTATTCAAGGCATATCTACAGCCAGGTTTATGCATAGACTTCCAACTGACATCAGTCATTCCTTTAGAATAAAGACCAAATGAGGTTATCAGGGAGTAAAGGGCATCAAGGGTACTAGGTAATTATACCCTAGTGAATTAGATAGCTCAGAAAAACAGAAGATTATACCTAAAAAGACCCTTAGAAATAATCTAATTTATGTTCTTATATCTTAATTACATAAGGAAACAGACACCAAGACTGGCTATGACTTACTACATTTTATAAATCTGTTATTTGTAGGTCTAAATTAGATCTCAGTTTTTTTGATGACTTCTCTTTCAACAACCCCATGCTAATTTTCTAGCTTAAGTAATCCAGAAGCGAAATGCATGGAGTGTCATTTCTGTGTGATGCAAAACAATAGGAACCAACAGCAAGAAAAAGATCTGTCATCTCCTAGCTCAAGAGTATGAGCTGGAGTGAAGGAGCAGCGTGGGCTACCTGAAGGGCTCACTGTTACTAGGAATAGGGGGTTATGAGTCTCAACTTTGAAAAGGCCCAGCATAACTGAGCAAAGACCTACTCCATTTCCACAAAGATAACGATGACTATTTTTTTTCTTACGATAGTTTTACTTTTGTTCCATGAAGTTGTTTTAATATCATTTTATTTTAAGAGCTTGCATGTTCATACATACAAAGGTGTGTAAACATGCATGTGTGTATATGTATACTGTAGTTTTTACTGACCATTTATTAAGTAGAAGGCTGTTTTCTGTGCATTATACCTAATCCTTTTGTCATAGCTGTTAAAAAGGCAATAAAAAGGTTAAGAAATTTGACCTAGGTCCCCAGTTAGTAAGTGGAAACAATAAAACTACAATGAGCTTTATCTGTTTCCAGAATCTAGGCTCTTACCTATCAATCCTTAATCTTAAACAAAATAATAAAGAAAAAGTGAGTATCATATAGGCAGTTTTCCTTATTCATGGAGATGTTTAGGCCGGTTGCTCCTAAACCTTTATGTACATAGAAGTCAACTGAGGAACTTTTTAAATATAGAGACCTAGGCTGTTCCCAGGCTTGCCATATTAAGATCTGTAGCAGTCTGACCAAGGAATATGTAAATACAAAACTTGGATCCAGCCAGCCAGTCTCTGACATGCATATCGGTGTTTGGACACACTACTCTAAACCCAAATACAACTAACCAAAATAGTAAATCCCATCTTAAGGGTTTCTCCACAACCTTACTACAGAAACAAATGTTGCTTAGATGAGGGAAATCTTATGATTTTGCCTTGGTGTAGCTCTATAGTTGGCCTTTTTGATTATTAAAGAAAAGCGCTGTTCGTTGGGTATTTAATTAAGAAAGAAATATCTTTGAATAGGCTATAGGATATACAGTAATACTTCCTTATTCACAGTTTCAGTTACCCATGGTCAATCAAGTTCCAAAAATAGGTGAGGATAGCACAATTGGGATATTTTGAGAGAGAGGAGATGTCACATTTACATAACTTTGATTGTATTACATTGTTATAACTGTTCTATTATTGTTGTTTATCTCTTATTGTGCCTCATTTATAAATTAAATCATCCTACATATGTATGTAAAGAAAAAATACAGTATACATTATTCAGAAAAGAATTTTATGATGTTTTCTTTTTCCCTTTTTTCAAATATGTTAATTTTCCTGTTCTAAATATAGTCTTTTTTGATTAAGAAAAGTGGAAAATGGTATTAAAAGTATCACAGTTATCTCTTGGAAAAATATGCTAATGCTCTTCCATAGTACTTTGTTCTTGCTTTATGCTGCTTATCTATCACAAGTGCACTATAATTTATCAGTTCACCATCATTCTGTCGCCACTAGACTGTCCAAGGGCAGGATGAGTCTAATTTATTTATCTCTGTGTCCAGCATTTATTATGAACTCAATAAATACTTAGTCAATGAATATAACATCGATATAAAATATGAAGTCTCATAGGCTAAGGAACCAGTACTGCCTGGGTTTGAATCTGAGCTTCTTCTCTTACCAGCTCTGTGAACACAGACAAGCTGCTTCATATTTCAAATCTTCACTTCTTTTGTCTATGACTTGGACATAGTGTTCTTGGTTTATAGGATTATTATGAGCATCAAATTTAACATACACAAAGCATTTGGGACAGTGCCTGGAATTTACACAGGGTTCAACAAATGTTAGTTCTTTGTTGAACTATTTTCTCGGTGATAGTGTTGCTTAGGGCTTCAGATGTTTACAGACAACAATAGCAACAATATGACTTTGCCTTTGGTGTAGGCAGAATTTTCTTTATACTATTTGGGAATCAAAAGTTTATCAAGTAAATTGATAGTGTGTGGCTTGCTGGAAGAATGTTTAAAACTATTTAGGTAAATCCACTGCTGCTAATCATCCTCAAGTAACTTAGTGGCCTCATTTCCATTCATACAATTGATATTCTAATTACAAATGAGCGTTAGTTATTCATGAAAACTGTTCCTCTCAGTCCCTCAACAGTGTCATGCTCTGTTAAGTGAAGAAGGAACCTGCAGGAGATTCACCTGATAGGAGCATGCATAATGTGAGGGACCTTGAGAGGGAAAAATCATTAAATAACTAAAACCACAGAAGAGCAAGGAGGTTAATGGGAAAAAAGTTTATATAATTATACATGTTCTTATCTGGTGAGAGCAGTTATAAATATAAGAATTTTTGAAGCATGAAAGTGGAGAATGCAGAGCATTATCAGTAAGCCTGGGAGCAGAAAACTGAAAACGAGCAAAAAAGCTTTAGAAAAAGATCAGTGCCTTCTAGAAATCAGATATTCACAAACCTAACATTTGGCTGATCTCAGCCCACCTTTCAGATCTGGAGACTAAAATTCGAAACCAATGCAGCTACTACATGCTGGTGCGCTTTATAGTTATTGCCTGATCCTTGACATCTGGACCAAAAGTGGGGAAAAAATCCTGATGGTTGTTGGAATGAAGATTAAACACACACACACACACACACACACACACACACACAGAGAGAGAGAGAGTCATACACACACAACCATCTTCAAGCATACAAATGTGAGCTTTGAAGGTCCGAAAACAGAACAAAGCTGCCTGGGAAAACATTCCTAAAAAATGATATTTTAAAACCAGTCTGCTAATTCTTGAGTGGTGAGTTTCACCCAGGAAGTAGAAATAACAGATAACACTTCTCAACTGTGACTCACACTGGTTTGTCTCTGAGATGCAGGCTGTGCCAGCCCCATGTTCTCACAACCCATGACACTCTGTGACACTATACCCCCATGAGTAAAGTCTTAGGAATGAAAACGTTCCTAAGCAGAGTGTTGTGACTGTTAATTCTCAATATTTGCCTCCAGGTCTGCATTGGAATAGGAGAGGGTTGTGAAGTGGTGATCACCACCACGTGCTACATATCCACCAAGATCTATCTCCCCAATACTCATCTCATTACAGTTCCATTTACAACATACAAATACATCTTAGTCACTAAAATTTAGTGTGACTTCTTAATCAAACCACCAAAGGCTTAACAGAGCCAGTATGCCAGGGAAGAAAGGCCAGGGATTGGGGTCAGGAGGATCTGGGCCTGAATCTTAGATAAGTTGCTTATGAACAGTGTGACCTTTGGAAATGACCTTGCTCCTCTCAGATAGGGACTATTCCAGTTTTATCACTGAAAGTCCCAGGAAATGCATCAGGCCTGGGCAAACCAAAATAATAAGTCACCCAAGACTCAAAATGTTGCACTTGTGAACAGTGCATAGTAGAGCCTGGTAAATTTTCTTTCTTTCTTTTTTTCAATTAAAAATACTTTATTGTTAAAAATGCTAAGGATCATCTGAGCAGTCAGTAATTCATAGTCCTTTTGCTGATGGTGGGTTTTGTCTTTATATGAATGGCTGCTGACTGATCACAGTAGTGGTTTTTAAAGATTGGGGTGACTGGCAATTTCTTAGAATAAGACAACAATGCAAATACATGTGATGGCAGCTCTGGCCAGTCTAGAGTGGCCACTGCAAAGACACCAGCCACAGTGGGGGAGGTGCCTCAGGGCTGCAGGCTTTAGGGAGCCAGTGAGAGCCAGGAACAGGCAGAAACCCCATCCTTCCAATTAGAGGGGTGGGAGCTTCACCCTCCTCGGCTCAGCTGCAGTTGCCCTGCCGCAGATGCATACCCAGGCATCTCTGCACTCTCAGGGACCGGAGAATCCCCTCTCCCCCTGCAGGGTCAGAAGTGCCTGCTCCTGCTGCCTGGCCTCTCAGCTCTGTGTGCCTGCTCAGATTTCAGAGCAAAGTTGAGGCCAAACCCAGGCACTGTTGCAACCTGGCCAAGTGTGTGTGCACTCAGGGCAGTGCTGACAAGACAACCCCCTGACACCTCAGACCCCTGTGGACTTTGGGCACTGATGTGCCCAAAGTATTAGTCTATTTTCACACTGCTAATAAAAAAGATACCCAAGACTGGGTAATTTATAAAGGAAAGAGGTTTAATTGACTCACAGTTACACATGGCTGCGGAGGCTTCACAATCATGGCAGAAAGCAAGGAGGAGCAAAGCTACATAGCAGCAGGCAAAGAGAGAATGAAAGCCAAATGAAAAGAGAAGCCGCTTATAAAACCAACAGATCTTGTGAGACTTATTCGCTACCACAAGAACAATATGGGTGTCCAGGGCAGTGACTCATGTCTGGAATCCCAGCAATTTGGGATCCACCGAGGCAGGTGGATCAACTGAGGTCAAGAGTTTGAGACCAGACTAGCCAATACAGTGAAACCCTGTCTATTGAAAATACAAAAATTAGGCCAGCATGGTGGTGGGTGCCTGTAATCCCAGCTACTCAGGAGCTTGAGGTAGGAAAATTGCTTGAACTCAGCAGGTGGAGGTTGCAGTAAGCTGAGATCATGCCTCTTCTTTCCAGCCTGGGCAAAAGAGTGAAACTCCATCTTAAAAAAAAAAAAAAAAAACAATATGGAGGAACTGCCCCCATGATTCAATTATCTCTGCCTGGGTCCCTCCCACAACAAGTGAGCATTATGGGAGCTGCAATTCAAGATGAGATTTGGGTGGACGCACAGCCAAACCATATCAGGTGGGAAAGCCAAGGAGGTCTAAGGGTGGCTTGGCACAGGACTCTAGGTGTCCCTCAGCACAAACAGCCAGGGCACCATGGGCATCATTGATGGCAGGTTAATGGTGACAGGAGGCTGTGCAGTGGCTGGACTCCATGTTTGCTTGCTCACACACCCCTCACCACCCCATGCCTGGCTTCCCCCTGGTAGGTGTGGGATCCAGGCCAGTAGAACAAGCTGAGCACAACCTGCCAGGCTGAATGGGTAGAATGAGCCCAGCAGGTCTGAGCAAAATTTGGGCAAAGGCTCCACTCAACACAGTGGTTTCCAGCCAGAAAAGCGACACTCCAAGGATTCTGTGACAGCTGGAAATTAAATAGCCTGCTCCTGAATGACCATTGGGTCAACAATGAAATCAAGATGGAAATTTAAAAATCTTTGAACTGATTAATAATAGTGACACCACCTATCAAAACCTCTGGCATACAGCAAAAGTGGTGCTAAGAAGAAAGTTCATAGCATTGAATGCCTACATCAAAACGTCTGAAATGGCACAAACAGATAAAGGCCAGACCTCACAGAACCGGAGAAAGAAGAACAATCCAAACCCAAATCCAGCAGAAGAAAATATATGACTAAGATCAGAGCAGAGCTAAATGAAGTGAAGCAAAACAACAACAACAACAACAACAACAACAACAACACAACAACAAAAGATAATTGAAACAAGAACCTGGTTCTTTGAAAAGACAAATAAAAATGATAGACCATTAGCGAGATTAACCAAAATGAGAGAAGATCCAAATAAGCTCAATTAGAAATGAAACAGGAGATGTTGCAAATGATGCTACAGAAATACAAAAGATTGTTTAAGGCTACTATGAACACCTTTACACACATAAACTAGAAAACCTGGCAGAGATGGATAAATTCCTGGGAATGTACAGCTTTCCTAGATTAAATCAAGAAGATATAGGATCTCTGAAGAGACCAATAACTAACAAGCAGTGAGACTGAAATGGTAATAAAAAATATTGCCAACAACAAAAAAAAGCCCAGGACCACATGGATTCACAGCTGAATTTTATCAGATATTTGAAGAAGAATTGGTACCAACCTTACTGACACTATTCCACAAGATAGAGAAAGAGGGCAAACTCCCTAAATCATTCCATGAAGCCAGTATCACCCTAATACCAAAACCAGGAAAGGACATAACAAAAAAATAAAACTATAGACCAATATCCCTGATGAACATAAATGCAAAAATCTTTAACAAAATACTAGCTAACCAAATCCAACAACATATCAAAAAGATAATCCACCATGATCAAGTGGGTTTCATATCAGGGATGCAGGGATGGTTTAACATATGTAAGTCAATAAATGTGGTACACCACATAAACAGAATTAAAAACAAAAATCACATAATCAGTTCAATAGATGTAGAAAAAGCACTTGAAATCCAGCATCCCTCTATGATTAAACCCTTAGAAAAGTCAGCATCGAAGGGGCATACTTTAAGGTGATAAAAGCCATCTACAACAAACACACAGCCAACATTTTACTGAATGGGGAAAAGTTGATAGCATTCCCCTGAGAATTGAAAAAAGACAAGGAAGCCCACTTTCACCACTTCTATTCAACACAAACAGATAGAGAAACATTCCATGTTCATGGTTAGAAAGAATTAATATCTTGAAAATGGCCATACTGCCTAATCAATATCATGAAAATGGCCATACTGCCCAAAGTAATTTACAGATTCAACACTATACCCATCAAGCTACCAACAGCCTTCTTCACAGAACTCGAAAAAACCATCTTAAACTTCATATTGAACCAAAAGAGAGCCCACATAGCCAAGTCAATTCTAAGCAAAAAGAACAAAGTGGGAGGCATCACATTACCAGACTTCAAACTATACTACAAGGCTACACTAATAAAACAGCATGGTACTGGTAGCAAAACACAGATATAGACCAATGGAACAGAGGCCTTGGAGGCAACACAACACATCTACAACCATCTGGTTGTCAGGTTTTTTGTCAGGTTTTGACAAACCTGACAAAAACAATCAATGGGGAAAGGAGTCCCTGTTTAATAAACGGTGTTTGGAAAACTGGCTAGCCAAGTGCAGAAAGCAGAAACTGGACCCCTTCCTGACACCTTACACTAAAATTAACTCCAGATGGATTAAAGACCTAAACATAAGACCTAACACCATAAAAACCCTAGAAGAAAATCTAGGCAAAACCATTCAGGACATAGGTGTAGGCAAGAACCGCATGACCAAAACACCAAAAGCATTGGCAACAAAAGCCAAAATAGACAAATGGGAGCTAATCAAACTCCACAGCTTCTGCACAGCAAAAGAAACTGTCATTAGAGTGAATCAGCAACCAACAGAATGGGAAAAAATTTTTGCATTCTACGCATCTGACAAGGGGCTGATATCCATAATCTATAAAGAACTAAAACAGATTTACAAAAAAAACAAACAAACAAGCCCATTCAAAAGTGGGCAAAGGATATGAACAGACACTTACAAAAGAAGACATACATGAGGCCAACAAACATATGAAAAAATGCTCATCATCACTGGTCATTAGAGAAATGCAAAACAAAACTACATTGAGATACCATCTCATGCCAGTTAGAATGGCGATCATTAAAAAATCTGGAGACAACAGATGCTGGAGAGGATGTGGAGAAATAGGAACACTTTTACACTGCTGATGGGAGTGTAAATTAGTTCAACCATTGTGGAAGACAGTGTGACGATTCCTCAAGGACCTAGAAATAGAAATTCCATTTGACCCAGCAATCCCATTACTGGATATATATCCAAAAGATTATAAATCGTTCTACTATAAGGACACATGCACACGAATGTTCATTGCAGCACTGTTTTCAATAGCAAATACCTGGAACCAACCCAAATGCCCATTGATGATAGAATGGACAGGGAAAATGTGGCACATAAACACCATGGAATATTATGCAGCCATCAAAAACGATGAGTTCGTGTCCTTTGCAGGGACATGGATGAACCTGGAAACCATCATTCCCAGCAAACTGACACAAGAACAGAAAGTCAAACACCACATGTTCTCACTCATAGGTGGGTGTTGAACAATGAGAACACATGGACACAGGGAGGGGAGCATCACACACTGGGGTCTGTCAGGGGGAAATAGGGGAGGCACAGCAGGGGGTGGGGAGTTGGGGAAAGAGAGCATGGGGAGAGATGCCAGATATAGGTGACGGAGGGGATGGAGGCAGCAAACCACATTGCCATGTGTGTACCTATGCAACAATCTTGCGTGTTCTTCACATTACCCCAAAACCTAAAATGCAATTAAAAAAATAAATAAAATAAAAAAAAGAAAGTCCTTGCCAGAGCAATCAGACAAGAAAGAAAGAAAAGACATCTGAATCAGTCAAGAGGAACTCAAACTGCCACTCTTTGCTGACAATATGATTGTATACCTAGAAAACCCTAAATGTTATTTAATAATTTTTAAAAAAAAATCAACAGCCAGAAAGGGAAGGAATTTTATCAGAGAATGCATCATTGCCAGCACGAAGAAGGGGAAAAGTAGGAGAGATGTGAGTTATAAGAAAGGTTTGAAAGTTAGTTTTGAGGCCGATTAAGTCACTTTTGCTCACTCTGCAATTCTGCCATGACCCTAAGGGCAGACCTAGTGCCATGGGGCATTCTCTCCTTCTGCCATAGCAGAATCTCAGGGATGATTCAGCCTGTTTAAAATGTGAAACTAGCTTAGAAAGAGTAGCCAGAATCAGGTGAAGACTTTAAAATGTTTATGAAGCAGTGTTGTGTGCCTGGATATTGACTGAGATCCCTCAGAATAAATTACAAGGCCCACCCTTCAATGGTTTTCACTGATTTTTATGACAGGTAGGCTGTTACATTGAGGGTAACAGGGCTAAAGCTAGAGGGTTCCATAAAAGATTCTGCAACCTAGAAAAAGGCTTAGCTATAGGAAGTTTTTGGGAAATAGTACTCACCTAACCAAGGAATACATCATCCTATCTCCTCTACCAAGATGACAGCAAGCATTATGTGGCAATGACATATTCTAGAATTCTGTCAATCAGAATAGAATTTTTTTTCCCTTAGGTGTCTTACTCTAGCGAGTTCACAGAGATCCTAGTTTTTCAAGTGGTGTCATGGAGACAACAATAGATTGCTGAAATTATTCAACTAAGCCCTTCGAAAGATACACTTTAAATAGCCTGTTCTATAATCCTAGAATCCCAGTCAATTTAATATAAAGCATCGGGGGAAACACAGCAAATCTAGGCAGAAGTTGTCTGAGCCTGGCACTGTCAAATGTGTTTCTTATGAAATGTAAAATGGCATGAACATTTATGTTGATGTATACCATGAATAATAAAACATTAGTAATACCCATAACGTTTAATTTAATTGCAGAGATTCAACAGTGCAGATGCTTTCTTGCAGGAGAACTCAAAATTTAAAGGCTATTTCAGGTTTACTGTCCAATATCGCTGTAGCTGTGCATATAAATGTCTTTCCCAATTAAATGCATGGCCACAAAATAGTCTTTGCTTTTGTCACCATTGATTTATACTAAATTTTTTTGCTTATTTTAAATGCTCTAACTGGCTCTAACCCTCTTCTCCAGTTCCTGCTATTACTAGTCATGCAGCCACCCAAACTAGTCCCTCCTGGGAACATCTTCCCTCAACCTACATCCAATTAACCACCAATACTTGCTGATATTCATGCATCAATCACCACAGTCGCTTCTCATCCTCTCCTCCCTCTTATTTCTTATGATTTCTTGCCCGGATTTAAAAATATCTTCCAGCTTCTCTCTTGTCTAAATGCTTCTCTCTATTCCAGTCAGAGTTGCTTGTTTTTGTTTTGTTGTGTTTTCTTTCTGTTCCCAGGCTGGAGTGTGGTGGTACGATCTCAGCTCACTGCAACCTCCTTCTGAGTTCACATGATTCTCCTGCCTCAGCCTCCCAAGTAGGTGAGACTACTGGTGTGTGCCACCATACCTGGCTAATTTTCGTATTTTTAGTAGAGACGAGGTTTCACCATGTTGGCCAGGCTGGTCTTGAACTCCTGACCTCAGGTGATCTTCTGCCTTGGTTTCCCAAAGTGCTGGGATTTCAGGCATGAGCCACTGTGCCTGGCTGAGTTGCTTGGTTTTTGCGTGCTCTGGCTTAAAATCTATTGATGAGTAAAAAGAGCACAGCTATAATAGACACTGTCCTTGATTGCAGGGACCTTGCTACATTGATGGTTTATCCCTGATACCTAGCACAGTGCACAGTAGTCATCCAATGTTTGTTTAGGTAACCTGAAGAGGGCTGACATTAATGCTTAGGTTAAAGATTACTGCTGAAAGAAGGTTATTTCACTTCCCTGAGCCTCGGTTCCCATATATGCAAAATGGCATTAATAACATCTCCTTCATAGAAGTCATTTATGTTTAAATGGACTATTCATGTAAAGTGCCAAGTACTAAACCTGGCTCACAGAATGTAACCAATAAATGCCCCATAAATATTTCCTAGTTTTCTAGAAATGAAAATGAAAATGTCCTTTATCATGCAAAGCACTTCCCATGAACAGGCAAGTCAATTCTATTTCTTAATAATAATCTTCAACATAGAATCAACACCATGCTTTTGATTTTAGCAGGTGTTTTCATGTTTCTATAATCTCTCAGTTTTATTCTCTCAGTGTAGAATGTCCTTCCTCCACTCTGTTTTAATAAACCTCCACCCATCTTTCAAAGCCCACTTCAAACAGTACTTATTCACTATTATGTCACTTTCTTGCTCAAAAGAAATAGCAAGTACTTTAGGATGGCTTACAAGGACCTTCACTCTTCACTCCCAGCTGGCCTCTACAACCTACTGTCTAATACCGTACCCATCGTTGATATTCAAATCATTCTGGGCTCTTTTGTTGTTGTTTTTCTTGCTTATATCTAGTTCATTCCTGCCAGAATTTTGTATGACTAGCTTCTTCACGTAAAGGTCTCAGCTACAAGATGCTCAACTCTACTATCAGTTAGGGAGATGCAGATTAAATCTAAAATGAGATCAAAATCTTTCACGTGTTTAAAAAAAGAATATATTGCCAAGGATTTGGTGAAATTTATATTCTCATAAAGCATGGAAGTATAAATTGATATAGGCTTTTTGGAAGTCAATTTGGCAATATCTATTAAAATAAAGTATATCCACATCTTCCTAACCTGGCTTGCACATATTTGTACCTACTTGAGAAAAATAGTTACTCATATACACGAAGATTTCCATTCAAGCAGTGCTCACAATAGCAAAACAAAATTAAACAAAAAAACCCATGTGGTTAACAAACTCAATGTCCATAAATAGGGGAATGGTTAAATTAGCCATATATAGAATACTGTATAGAAGATTTAAAAAGATGAGGCAAAATCTCCAAGACCTTATTAACCAAGAAAGCAAGTCATAGATAATAAACATATATAAATAGCAGCGCATTTAAGAAAATCACTTATAAAAATAGTAGCTTATATTCATTGAGTGTTTACTATCAGGTACTGTTTCAAGTACTTTAAAGGTAGCAAAATAGTGAGTTTTTATAACAACACTGTGAGTTATGTTATCATCTCAATTTCATAGATGAGGAAACTGAAGAAAGGTTAGGTTTCCATGGCCTTAACGCTAATGGGTAACAAATCTGTGTCTGGAGGCTGACCTCTTAGTCACAGCCCTGTATTGTCTCAGATGTTTGTGTCTCAAAATAAATAAGTAGATGTGGTGTGTGTGTGTGTGTGTGTGTGTGTGTGTAGTGTATGTGTGTGCTTGAATACAAAGAGAAATATTTAGATGAGTGCTCACTACAATGGTGTTTCTACACATGGGGAAAGGACAGGACTGGAATGGACTGAGGAAAATGGTTAAAGGGACTTTTAAAAAAATCAGATTTTAGTCTTTTCATACTAAATTATTTGAAAATTTTCTAAGAATGCATTTACATATTTCTTGTATATGTTTTAATACAATAGCTCAGTATCATCCCGTGAGGAAAATGAGGGGAAAGGTCATTCTAGAACAAACCAAAGAAGGTGGGACAAAGGACAATTTTGTTTAAATAGCACTTTCAGGCAGAGCTTTCAAGTAATTTGGGCAAAATAAGTCTCCCAAAACAAAAGTAAAAATCCCTGTAACTGTAATTCTTTAATTGCTTGGATAATTCAGGTGAAATGAAGGAATGTTAGCAAAATTACCTAAAAAATTACAGATATAGAAGTATAGCCTGTGGGAGCTTCAAAACCCTAATCAAAATGTAATGCCAATGAGATTCTGTTTGAACAATCATGACTGAATGGGTTTTCTTCCAGTATCATTAATTTGCTGAAACCCAAGTTTTCCTTTCCTGTATTTCCTTCCAGTTGTTTATTTGTTGGGGCCAGCATATCAGTTATATGGCCTGGCAGATCATTCATGTTTTAATATATAGGCTATAAATCCATGTTTTCAAGAAATAATGTTCAACTGAAAAATGGTGAGGAAGGATTACGAAATACTTCTTGTTTAAAATTTTGCTTCTTATCTAATGGTTCCTGAGATTAAAAACAAACACAGAAAGAAACTTGCAGTGATTTCAATCTTGATAGATGTGAGACTACACAGAGAGTAATCAGTTGACCTAGGAATTTTTCTGAAAATGAAATGGCTTTGTCTTTGTTCTGTGGTACAATTGGCTTTGTCTTTCTTCTGTGGTACAATTATTGTTGATATTCTCCCACCTCCCCAAATAACAATGTGTCATAACAAAGAAACATCAACATTCTCTACATAATAAATCATAATGAGATCTGTGTTTCTCTCACTAAATATTAACTACATCCACATCTGGTTGCCCTGCCTTTAATTCTGACCACTTCTAAACCACTCTTCACATTGCAATCATAGTAATAATTACAAAATACAAATTGGTCCTATAACTCTCATGTTTAAAATAATTGCATGTCCCCATATTGCAGATACAGGCCAAAGTCTTCAGCCTAGTGTATCCAACCCTTTATGATCTGGCCCCTGCGTATATTTTCACCCTCATTTGCTAATCCATGAAGGTCCAAACAGGAGAACATGCAGTTTTCTCTTGTGTCTGGGGCCTTTCTCATGATGGCTCTTCCACCCTTCTCACTGCCTCCATTCACCTGCCCAACACCTATTTGCCTATGGGAGAACTGTCTCTGCCCAACTCCTCTCCATCCCCATTTGGGTGAGATGCTACCTTTATGGTATCCCATGGAGCACCATACTTATTATTTAGAAAATAACCTATGTCACAAAGATAATCTGCTTCCCTCCTTATTTCTTCCCCATATCTGTAAGTGAAATAGGAGATATTGCATTTATTTTTTATTTTACCAGTGAGTAAGACAATGCCAGGCCCAATAACATTTTGCCAAATGAATTAATAAATAAATACTTGAGCTTTATAATGGTTAATGTTCATCAATAATTTTTTTTAAATTAAACATGCTGCCACTTTTAATAAAAAAACTAATAATTTTATATTTAAATTAATGGATTGCTGCCTTGATTATGAACTAGCAATGATTATAAGCACTAACATTTATTTAGTACTTACTACATGTTCAGGAACTGTGTTATGCCATTTAAACACTCAAATAGAAAAACTAAGTAGTTTCTTATGTAATCATCTTTTAGCAATGAGGAAACTAAGGTTCAGATAAGTTAGCAAACTATTCACCAAACTCCACAACGTACACTGAGTTTATGCCACACAGGGATTTACTGAGAACTAAAGGGTCCAGTGCATTTAGTGTGCTTAGCAAATGCCTGGCCTAGAAGCCCTGGAAGGAAGTCTTTTCCGTTACTTTTCCTGCCAATGTTGTTACTACACTTGGGGGTGCTTGCTTTATTTCTAAACTTAATGTCAGGGGATTTAAAAATTACCATTTTAACACAGTGGCACATATAATGGAATAGAAGATATATTTTTTTAAAGTTGAATTTTTTAATTAGAAAAAAATTTAAAAATTGAAACGGGAAGTGAGCTACTAACACTGAACTCATCTCCTGCTTCTCTCTACTCCACTCCACTCCAGTTTCACTGGCTTTCGACTGCTTCTCTCACATACCAGTGCCCTTCCACCATCAAGACTTGGCGCTGATGATGGTCACAGGAGAATGATCTGAATGTTCTTCCCTAGGTGTGGCTCATTCCCTTATCTCCTTTGATCTCCACCTTGAATATCACCCCCTACCTGAGGCTACTCTGACCAGCACCACACTTTCTCCTTTCCCTGCCGTGGCATCCCCTAGGCTCCCTACACTGTACTGACTCATTTTCTTAGCACTTGCCATCTCTAAAACTTTATCAGTTTACTTTTTTATTTTGCTCATTGCTTATCTGGCATACTAGAATGTGAACTTCATAAAGGTAAGGACTTGTCTCTCTCTTTTCTTCATTAAAAAATCCCGACTGCCTCAAATTGTACAATGTAGATGCTTAATAAATGCTTAATGAGTGACTGGCAAATGACTATTAAGAATGCCCAAGCAGTGTTTCATAACCTTGTTTGGCTGCACAGGTGCTTTAGATACAAGTTCATGTATATTTTGTAAATTTATTCCCCTATCTAACATCTCTCAAACGAAGGCTTTGGTGGAGTAACTGAGCAGTTAATCTATTAGTGAAAGCAGATGAATGTGCTTGGATCTAGGCAGAGTAACACAACAGACAACTAAAGTTAAAAGTCTGACCCAAGGTCTCGCATTTCTATAAATAATTGAGAGTGCATCAAGATAATTTTAATGAATATATTTTATTTTTTTACAAAATAAACATACTAAGAGTTGCACATAATTAAATTATTGATCTTCTTCTAGAAAAGTAAACAAATTTGTTAGAGACCAAGGAGACTAAGAGTGAATGGGTTTCTTTGTGAAACATTGCCAATATGTGCAAATATATATCTAATACAACTGAAAGAAAATATACTTTAAACAATTACAAATCCTGTCCCATAACATGATGTGTGGTCTGATAACCAACATCATGCAGCTTTGCATTATCCCTCCTGCCAATTTCATCTAATAAAATAAGACTTGTGAAATGGTGTGTGCCCTGGATTCCTCTGGTAATTAGCTGTGTCTAAATTGCTATAACATGGGCAATGATATTTAAAGTTGCTCTTACATTGCCTAAGAGTGCATAGCAAAATAATAATTATCATGTAATTTAGATTTTCAAAATGTAAACAGATCATGAACACAAAAATAAGGGGAATTTCAGGATGAGTAGCTGTGTACTCTCTAGCTTGGTGGCCAGCCTCATTTCAGATCCATTGTAAAACTGAGAGACAGATAGCATTCAGGTTCCCTGCAGGTTTTGGTTACAGACTTTACCAAGTGGTCAAATAAATGCTGTGCCTTCTAGATTCAGGCAAAAGAGAAGAGTAATGAGGCTTTGGCATGTTTCTGTTTATGAAATATTGCTTATCTGCCATACTAGAATGTGAACTCTATAAAGGTAGAAATATTGGCACAATATTTCTACAAATCACTCAAAGCTGAAGAAGCTAAGACAATTATGAGTAATGCATCCATTTCAACTTATGAAAAACCTAACTTGGTGTTTCTAGGATAATTAGATCAAAGTAAGCTCCCTTAGGGTATGATCTATGTTTTCTTTAAACCGTTCCTTTCCCAGAGCCAGGCACAATAACATGGTTAATAAATCTTATGGGCAGTCTGACTGAAGACTTTAAAGTGATGTTCTTACAGTAATGTTTGCCTGTAGAGACAGATTTAATAACAAATTTAACAATGGCAAGCTGTCAATTGCTTTGCCTTTGACATGCATAGTAATTAAGATCAATTCTGGCGCTCCTCCACACAGAACATTCTACTGAGATCAAGTGTTAAGATAAAATCTCTTTTCCAGAATGGTCCTCATGTATTGAATCAGAAGGAAGCTGGATTTCCCATTTGAAGGTCGCCGTTTTCTACCACCTTCAAATGGTAAGTCCAGGCTCCTTATGATGGCTTATGGTAGCTTCTGTGAGATGGCTCCAGCCCATCCCTTAAAGTTTGTAGCTTTAGCTACAAACATGTTGATGCTATAATTTGGTAGAAATCCATTCTATTCATATTCACAGTACAGTGTACAATGTGTGCAGTTTTCAGATTTTAATATCGTAGCTACTACGTGGTTTGCAACTGTTCTCATGAAAATAAACTAATTTAGTTTAAGATAATGACTCTCAATCGAGATTAACTTCGTTTGTTAGGGGATAGTTGGCAAGGTCTGGGGACATTTTTTATTGTCATGACTGGAGGAGAGGGTGTTACTGGTCAAGATAAACATCCTACAATGCATAGAATAGCTGCCCCAAGAAAGAATTATCCCATTCAAAATATCAACAATTCCAAGGGTGAGAAATCCTGGTTGACAAACGTACTATAATTTTTAAGTGTTCTACTTTGAAATGCTTTAAGTTTGATAGAGCTCAGTTAATTAAATTTACACCTTGCAAAAGGCAAAAGGCAAAACTAAATTAAAACCTATTCCCTTGTATACGTTCACATGGCTGACCAACAGACAGCACACCTGCCGAGTACTTAGCTGCTCACTCTCTCACCTGAACCATCTTTTCTCCTGTGTCAACAAGAGGCAAGATCCTTGCCAGAAACCTGAGAGTTCCTGGCAACTCCCTATTTTGTACCTTGCATATCCAATCAATCACCAGTTCTTGCTTATAGTCCCGTTACATTCAAAGTCATTTTCAAATCTTTTCCTTTCTTTCCAGCCAAACTGCCCTTCTTCCAGTTAAGACCTCCACCATGTTCCTCCAGAACACCTAAGAACGTCCTGGTTCATCTTCCATCTCCAGATTTTCCTCCATACCTTCACACACCCTATGCCCACATGTTGGCAATTGCCAGAATAACTTAAATAAATCCATGTCATTTGGCCATTTCCTACCACCTTCAAATGGTAAGTCCAGGCTCCTTTGATGGTTTATGGTGTCTTCCATGGCATGGTTCCAGCCCATCCCTTCAACCCTACTCTTCTGTTTCTGTAGATGTTGTCCTTCTGCCTAGAATGCCCTCCATCAACCTATTCATTCCAACATTTCCATAGATAACTACAATTTATCCTTTAAAATGCTTCTCATTATGTATGATTTCCTCTACAAAGGCAGAAAGTGTTGTTCGCTTATTCTTAAATTTTGAATTATCTGCCATGCTATCCACAATATCAAATGGCAATAACTGGCTAGAACTGTTATGCGGCATTTCTCCTTTACATTGCCATTGTTCCCTCTTGATTACCTCTGCTCACTTATCTAATCTCCTTCTGAAAAGTATATAGACAAATTTAACCACTCCTACTTCATGGAGAGCCCTTTGCAAAACCAAATTTAATACAGTGTCACGTTCCTTTTACTTTCAGAGGTAGAAGTTCAGAGACTGCCAAGAATCCTCAATTTTTCCGATGTCACATTTTACCCAATTTCTGAGTACATAAGGACTACCATAAATTAGCTCAATATAAAAAAAAGCTGAGTTGAGATGCAAGTGCTAGTGGTAAGGTAGATTCAGGCTGATGCTAGATCAAATCTTGTGCACTACATATAGAGACTTTGACTTCAGGATCTAAAGTCTCATTAAAGTCTCATGCGTTGGTTCATATTCAAACACACACACACACACACACACACACACACATATTTTTTTTTGAGATGGGAGTCCCACTCTGTTGACCAGGCTGGAGTGTAATGGCAAAATCTCAGTCCACTGCAACCTCTGACTCCCGGGTTCAAGTGTTTCTCTTGCCTCAGCCTCCCTAGTAGCTGGGATTGCAGGGGACCACCACCACACCTGGCTAATTTTTTTTTGTACTTTTAGTAGAGATGGGGTTTCACTATGTTGGCCAGGCTGGTTGCGAACTCCTGACCTCAGGTGATCCATCTGCTTCGGCCCCCAAAAGTACTGGGATTTCAGGTATGAGCAGCCGCACCCAGCCCAAACTTATATTCTTAAAGCTTAAGGCATGCTATATATCTACACAGTTATTGGTAATAATAGGCATCTCTATAAATAGAAAACATGACTTCTCTTGAAAAGTGATTTGGTGTCACTGAAGGGCAAGGTCAGTAATTTACATTTCAGAGGAAGTTTGGCTGTGATAAAATTAGCAACTAATAATTTTCTATCTGTGAAAGCAGAGAAACAAAGCCAAGGAGGAAAGGCCTATGATCCAATGTGATGCATTTGGAAATTTATTGAAAGCCCATGCCTCCTGGATGAACTTAGATAGGTGTGGTTCTAATACCACAATTGCTGAGACATTGCATTTCCCATATCTGAGACTCAGCAACCAACATTTGAGTAAAAGATTGGTTATCTCACATGAACCTGTCAGCAATCACATGTGGCTTATGACATATTATATGATTGCCATCTGTATCAGTGTCTTCTATTTCTAAGAATATAATTAAAAATAGAACAAGATAAAAATCCATTATGTAAAATTGTATAAACCCTTAGTCTTACCCTTGGCTTGCATTTCATTAGGTATACTCATGTAGCTGTGGCAAATTAACAACATTCCAACCTTGCTTGAGGCTGGTGCCAACAGTCTGCAGACCAGCATAAATAAGTTAGAAGAATGTTCCTCCCAAGTTGGGCTTAAATTGAACCATTGGCTTTTCACTAATGTTTAAAGCAATAACTGGTAATTGGGTTTGGTGAGTTCCACAAAACATAAATAATGGTTTTTTGGACCAGCACAGGATTTCAAGACAAACACTCTATTCATTAGAGAAAAACCACACATTTCTCAGCTAGAACAGAAGAAGGATCGTTACTTGGTTTACATAGTCTGCTTTTGTAAATTAAGGAAACATGCTGCAATAGGAAACATGGAGAGATGCATCTGGAAGTTTGGTGAAAGACAGTTTAATAATAATATACAGCAACAGTGCTGTGTAATTGTGAAAATGCGTAAGTCTTATTTTTGTAATGCTGTATTTATTATCTCTCTTCTTTATCCTAATTGCTATTAGGAAAGGTAGATGGGACAGGTGTTGTTACTTCAGTCTTGCAGATATAAAGACACCAAAAATTTAAATGGCTTGCCCATAATCAGCTCACCAATGACATGGAACCAATAGCCTCTGAAATTAGGGTATTTAATGGGGGACTTTTATTGTCTCTTGAAGATAAACAAAAAGCAGAGGGAATGACTTAAACTGGGCAAAGAGTCTAACTCTATAGGGAGATAAAATAAGAAGAGACTATTATCTGATTTAAAGGAAAACAATTTATAGTTATTGGGTATTTAAAAGGTACCCAGCATAATGGCAGACACTCTTATGTACTTTCTCTTATTTAATCTTGGGATTAAACCTGTGAGCAAGATATTGCTGTTTTTGCTTTACATATGACAAAATAGAGTCTCAAAGAGTAAATAAACGTATTATGGTTAGAATAACCTTAACTCCTGAGAAACCATAAGAACTTGAAATTGAATGAGTCCCTTTTGAAATGTTGAAAGTATCAATTGACAATAAAGTAAAAGTTTCTAATTTTCATTAAAGGTAATGACAGAAAAAAAAGAAAAATTGCCCTGAAGTTGTTATCCTATGCAATATCCTTGTCAAGTGAGTTAAGGGTATAGAAAGAAAATTTCAATACAAAATATAATAAGCTAACAGAAAAAAAGTAGAATACATTTCATTTCATAGTAAACAGCCTCAGGATGTATTAGAAACTCTTGTCATATCATCAGATTTCAGAATTGATTTCAGATTCCTAATGCACCTAAAGTAAAATAAAAACTTTTGAGTACCAACTTTAAAACTCTGTTGGTTGGCTCCCAATCAGTTCTTCAGCCTCAACTCATCCCAGTGTCTTTAGTCACTTCGGTTTGTCAGCCACTTACATGGCAAGTCATGGACTTCCTTATCTCAAGACCTTCACACAAGCTCTTTCTTATGATAACAGACTCTTCTCCTTAATCTCAGTTTAAATGTCACCCTTCAAAGAGGCCATTTATAACACTATTAAAAGTAGCCCCTGGCATGGGGGCTCAACATTTGTAATCCTAGCACTTGGAAGGTCAAGACTGGTGGATTGCTCATGCTCAGGAGTTTGAGACCAGTTTGGGCAACATAGTGAAAACCCCCTTCTACCAAAAATACAAAAAATTAGCTAGGCATGGTGGCACGTGCCTGTGGCTGAAATGGAAGGATCGCTGAGCCTGGGAGGCAGAGGTTACAGTGAGCCAAGATCATGCCACTTCACTCCAGCCTGGGCCCCAGAATGAGACCCAGTCTTAAAAAATAACTAGATAAATAAATAAGTATATATTTTAGAAAAGTAGCTCCATTATATGGCTCCTTGTTTTATTCTTTCTCCTCTGCAACACTTGTCACAGTGTTTAATTATGAGGCAGTGCTATATTCTGAAGTATTGAGTTCTGTGTGTATTTCCCCTCCCATTCTGCTTCCTTCAGCCCACACCTTAGGAGCAAAAAAGGACTAAAAAATATCTGAAGGTCTTTACTATGCAGCAGAACGTTTTGGTTGCATGTTTTCACGTACATATTTTTTTTTCTCATCCAAGACCAGGCAAGATGGGGGGTAGGGAAAGAAGGGAAAGGAGTCTGAATAGCTTCATTGACTGGACAGGCAGAATTAGAAGGAAGAAAAGTCTCAAAGTGGAAAGGGAAGAAGGACCTTGCATTGTCAGAACAAGGAGTAGAGTGGAAAATACTGTGTGTGCTGTTTTGAGACTAGAAAACCAACGTGCCCACGGTCTGTGGACAACTGGTCCAATTCCTTAGACCTGTAAACTTGTAAGCACTCTAGATTTATGATATTTACACATTGTAGAAGGCTGGATACACTCCCAAAGTTATTAATATCAGGTCCTAATCCCCTGAACCTGTAAATGTTAGCATTTACAGGAAAAGGGTCTTTTTAGATACAATTAGGTTAAGGATCTTGAGATGAGGCGATTACCCTGCATTATCTCAATGGACCCAAAGAACTCACAAGTATCCTTATAGAGGAGGTGAGAGATTTGGCACAGAAAATAGGTAATAATGTTACTATGGAGATAGAGAGTGGAGTGAGGTGGCCACAAATCAAAGAATGCAGTCACCAGAAGCTAGAGGAAGCAAGGAACAATTCTCCAACAGCACCTCTAGAGGGAGCACCGCCCTGTCGACCCCTTGGTTTGGAGCCAGTGAAACTGATTTGGGACTTTTGGCTTCCAGTGCTGTGAGATTTCTGTTGTTTAAAAACCACCGTGTGTGGCCATTTGTTATAGCGGCCATAGGAAACTAATACACACATACTGGAGTAAAAAAAAACCTATTACTATGACCAATGTGGATCTGAACAAGATCATGGGGAGCATTTCCCTTAGGCTGGGATAACTGGTGGATATGTTACATTTATATGTATGTATTTATCATCATCATCATCATCATCATGTCCTTACTCTCTACCAGATTATAACTCTTTCTGTTTTGTTTACCACTCCATATCCAGGGCTTAGCTCAGTAGCTGGCACATAATAATTGCTCTACAAGTAATTGTTGAAAGAAAAGCATTGCTAAAATAACAGCATAAACACAAGAAAAACACAAACAACAAATGGCAAAACTAACATGAGAAAGACTGCACCAGTAACTAAACTGAATAGTCAAATACCCATTACCAGCAATCTAAATAGAGATTTAGGTCAGTCTGATCCCATGTGTGGGAATGCTTCCCTCATTTAGAGGCTTGTCCTTTAGCACCTACTAACTGTGGGTGTGTTCTGGCACTAATACACTTTCAGTCAGTTCGATCAGCACAATCTCGTGTATGCTTAAGGCTCAAGTTGGTCTATGAAGGAATGAGAGACCTGGTGCCTATTCTTGCAGGCTGAAATCACCAGATGGAAATGTAGCTGTTCTAACCTGTGAGCTATTGTTACCTGTGCTATTGGGATCGCACGATATATCCCTGTTCTGCTTTTTAAATTAAAAGATCTCTTATCGTGAGCCAACTCATAATGAAGGGGGCTAGAATACTGCCTGCTCAGCGTTGCAAAATATACCAGATCATGCTGCATTGTTTGTGCTCTTCTGAAAGTGACTGGGATAAAACAACATAATTGTACTTCTCTTGGCTCCTTCACAAATGTGAGTGAAATGTCACATGATGTCATGCTGAGGACAAAAATTTTCAGCACTTAACCGAAATTTCAGCTTGCACTCCTATTTAATTATAACCCAAACAATCCCCCACTCAGAGAAAGGTAAAGCATCTGCTAACGACTTCTAGGAAGCGAGAGATTGTGAAAAATAGCTTTACTTGAGGCCTTTTAGCTGAATTAAGCTGGGGATCTTTACATCAGGCCTATAGGGGAACTGAAGACTGAGATTCTGCCTTTCTCCTCTCCATGCAAGCATGTTCTCCCCTCTAAGGGCCAAGTGGCTTTAGAGAGTGCTTGTGGACCAGGATTGTTCATTCAACCGGGGGATGCAAAGCACCTGGTGCAAAGATGGAACAATTCAAACACATTCACCCAAACTCTTCCACACATCCCCAATGGTGAATTTAGAGTACTGACCCATTTGAATTAGGGTAAATTCCTTTTCAAAACATTACTGTCTTTAGAAGTGGTTTTTAACTTTTCAAAGGTCAATGTCTCTTGAGTAGTTAGGAAAAACAACTGATCTCTCTCCATCAAAAATTTACTTCTGCAAACTCACAAAAGCTAAGAAACTTTGATCTTTTCTACATCATACATGAAAGTACTAATTTATTAATGGCTAAGATATTTATTTACCTTTAAATTATATAAGGCCAGACTGCCTGAGTTAGAATCTCCAGTTCTGCTATTTAGTAGTGGTGTGAGCTCTTCCTCAGTTTCTTCATTTGTAAAATGTGACAGATGATAATAACACCTACCACTGAGGATCATTACGGGTAATTAATGAATTCATTATGCAAACTGCTTACAGCAGTGTCTGCCATTCAACAAATATTTATAGAGCTTTGACTATGTACAGGGACTGTACTAAGAATGGGGATAAGGCAATGAATACAAATTACTGCCATCATCAGAACATGCATTTGATTATGGAACTTAAATCTTGCACTGTAGTTCATAGCAATTAAAAAGTAGTTTTGTTTATGTTTTCTCTTTGTTCTGATAACAGATAAATAAGATCTTAATATAGATTTCTCCTCTGGGATGCTATAGCTTCACAGAGCTCGAATCTACAGCTCTAATTTTTATTTCATCTTCATCCCACACCTGACAGCCATTCTGCATAAGTAATTTGGGCTGTGAGTAAGAACTTACCTTTAACTTGGCATCGGTATTTATGGAAAAAAAGCCAGACTATAGGAAAACAACAATTCATTCTGTTCCATCCCTAAACTTTTATTCATTCATCTGTCATGTTTAAAAATCAATTAGCAATCTGTATGCACTGTATTGACAATTTTATTTAGGCTTAACTATAGCGCTAGGTAAATTCAGCTGCAATTTTTCCACCAGTGGGGCTCTAAGACAATGTTTGCATTTCAGAAGGGAATGATGGCTTCTTTTCAGTATAACATATTTTTTAAGTCCTCATGCTTATATTTTATATTTCTGTCCTTTTCTTTCCTGTTCCTCACCTGCCCCTCTCCCATCAGAACCAGTAAAATATCATCTTTTGGATTTTCTTGCTTTATAAGAAATATGAAATAATTATAGATTTATGGGAAGTAGAAAAGTAATGTATAGGGACATTGCATGCATCTTTCCCCAATATTAACATCTTACTAAATAATATTAAACCAGTAAATTGGAATTGGTACAATTCAGAGAGCTTACTCAGATCTCACTGGGATTTGTTTTTAACATAAGCAGTTATTACATTCGGTAAGCTTCAGTTATGATTGCCTTAAAGGTTAAAATCCACTTTCTCTATCTCTCTCTCTCTCTGTCTCTCTCGTGTGTGTCTGTGTGTGTGTGTGTGTATATGCGTGTGTATTTGGAGGTGAGCCCATATGTGCTTTTGTGTGTATCTATTGGGTTGTGTGTGTGATAGAGAGATACACACACAGAGAGAGAGGGAGGAAACACTCCTGGCCCTACTCTTTCATGAGACTGTTTTTCTGAGAAACAAATGAGAGAATATAAGGTACATGCCATTTGAAAAAATCTAAACAAACCATAAACCACTAAACAAATAAAGCATATATTGTGTTAGATTTCTAATCTTTCCATTCAGGAAAAATGTCTTATGAATAGGTACACAGAGCATAGGTAGAGCCTACTCACTTACCTCAGAGTGTAAGGTGGTGTGTGTGTGTGTGTGTGTGTGTGTGTGTATATGTGTTGGTGGGGGAAGGGTTCTATGGTACTCTCAGTAATATTCCATTGGAAGACATAGGATCACATAGTCACAGACTTAGAAGGGACCTTGGCGCCAACTGTTCCAACTCTCTACATGGTACTCATATTTTGAAATACTCTCGTCAGGTGGTATCCTACTCTTTGATTAAAACTGATGGGCACATTTTACCTAATTATTTAGGCTTTCTCCATTTAAAGAGCTCTAAATGTTTTAAAGCTCTTTATTATAATAAGATGACTTCCCCATGACTTTTACACACTGGTCTTGGTTCTGCCATCTGGTGCCACATACAATGGATGATAGCTGGAGACAGTCATAATTCCCCTAAATATTCTCTTCTCCACCCTAAACGACTCAAGTCCTTCTTTAACATGTTCCTCATAACCAAGATTGTTCATCTCTGGATAAGCTTATTTTTCTTTGCAAGGATAAAATGAGGATTAGAGCACAATAGGGTGTGAGCTTAAGCCCAGGAGGCAGAGGTTACAGTGAGCTGAGATTGACCACTGCACTCCAGCCTGGGTGACAGAGTGAGACCATGTCAAAAAAGAAAGAAAGAGAGAAAGAGAGGAAAGAAGGAAGGAAGGAAGGAAGGAAGGAAGGAAGGAAGGAAGGAAGGAAGGAAGGAAGGAAGGAAGGAAGGAAAGGAAGGGAAAGGACAAGAAGGGAAGGGAGGAAAGAAGGAAGTAAGGAAGGAAAGAAAGAAAACAGTATACTCAAGAGCTGGACCAATCTCTTTCTGGGTTCTAAGCAAGATATTTCTATCGGTGCCCCTACAATCACATTATTTTTTGTCCCCCTCCCTCAACTTGCTTTATATTCCTCTTGAAATCAACATTGAAATCCCCTAAGACTTTTTCCCCCAGGCTTTGATATTTAGCTATTCCTCCCTGATTCTGCCTATTTGTAGCTAGTTTTTTGGGCACAGGAGTAGGGCTTCATGAAGATTCTTATTAAAATAGGCCTATTGTACCATTCTAGTGAGACTTTTCATATCCTGACTCTATCACTAAATATATTTACTGTTGCTGCCGGCTCCACATTGGCTGCAACCTTTATGAACAGTCCTTGAGTCCTTTCTTAAAACTTGAGAAAACACTTGAGCATAAAAGGGTGAAAAGGAGATCATTAGAAAGCTATAAATTCTTACTGTAACATTTTGACCTCCTATTAATGTTAAATTTCAGCATTCAGCTTTAAGGTTTCACTAAGGATTGACGTAAGAAGTAGCCATACACAAAGGCCTCTGTATTTTCTGTGGAATCGTATTAGGTAATTCAATGTCTCATTTGTAACATTCCCAGGGGAAATTTCTCTTAGCACCTAGGGCTAGAGAAAAATTTTCTCTCCAAATGATAGTTGAGCTGGCATGAGTTTCCTTCTGTTTTGACTTCTAAGAAGCTAGGAGAAAAAAATCAATTGCTCCATTGCTGTGTTTTGTCTCTATTTCTATTTATTGATTTTCTCCCTTCCCATCACACTTTATAACCTAACATTCCATGATGTTAACAGTTCTGTATTAACATATATATGTATATATATGCATATATATACAGTATGCAGACTCATAATATATCCTTTTTATAAATGCAGGCAGAATATAATATGAGACAAACAATCAAAGATAATCAGGACATCACATCAGATGTCTTTTCTGATGTTCAAATGTCCATGGAATAATTTCTTTACTTTTTAAATAGGACAGTTAGACATTTTTTTCAGAGTACTTATACTAAAGTAGTTAAGGTTTTTTTAGACCTCCAAAGCACTTCCTTTCAAAATTTCTGAGTTTAGAATGGCATGTTCTAAAACTCTTCCATGTTTAATCTCCTGAAATGGTGACTTATTTCAAGGTAGAAATATCAATCATTCCATCATTTGCTAACCTTTGCTTCTTTTGGCCTTTCCATTACAGAATAATTTTTTTTCACTAAATATTGTTACCTGCCTAGAATTATTTGCACTGATAAAACCTCTGGACTCAGTGTTTGTTAGAAGCCCAGAGTTCTAGTATTGGATTAACTATTATTTGTGTGACTGTGAACAAGTCCTTGGGTCATGAAGTCTCTAATTTACAGAAAACTGCTTTCTGATGAACACCTGGTACACATTAGGCATTGTTAAACATCACATAACTTACTTTTAAACAGTTTTAAATAGGTAGCTTACAATATATAGTTTGATCATGTGAATGTGTAATACTTTAACCTTCCACTTTAGGAGCTTAATAAACCAGTCTAGGGTAGTCAGCCAGGATTATATTGGAAAGGTAATACTCTAGAGGTGGCCACTATACGAGCAGCTTGTTGTACCTACTTCAAGGAACAAATGATGCTTTACTGATTAGCAAGAATATGTCAGAAATGGATTTTCTTTGGTGAACTTAGTGGCCCATTAACTAGCAAGGTAAATTTATAAATGGTACTTAATTGGTAAAATTAAAGCTTTATATATATATGTGGGATATTAAAATCTTGGAGACATTCCCCACCTTTGCATGAAGAGGATATAAAAAATGGGCCTCTTAGGGAGGACCATGGCCTACACCATATGATGAATGGTCAAAGTTTGATTACTAAACTACCTTATTTTCAGCTGTCAGTCCTAATAGAATTTCTGATTGCCTGATGCTGAATATAAAGTTAACAAAATCCTGGCCTGGAATGTTGTCTCATCTGCCTCAAGTGAACCTTTTTCTAAGGTTATGATTAGAACACCTAAATGGACAGAGACCTGGAGTTTTATCAAATTTATGAAAGAGGTTGTGTGTCAAACACTGCCTTCTTGCTAATAAATGTTTGCTAACATATGCCTATAAATGTAGCAGAATTTGCTGTAAGACTTACTTTTAACCTAAGTAGCAAAAGCAGTATCACTGGGAGGTTGTTAATCTTCACCAACTTCAACCTTCACCAGTAGCCACATTTACCTGTCAAAGGTTTATATGACCAAATTAGCAAATAAAAAGACATTTTGCCTCCCAACAGATATTTTGCCTCATTTTATTCTTCTTCAGTGCCCTTCAAATTAATACTATTCCCTTTCTTCAGATAAAGAAATTCAAGTTTAGGAGATAGTAATCCATAATTACATGAATATTGGGTGGTAGAACCTTGTATATTTAATTCCAGATAAGTAACTGCCACCTCCCAGGTATAGCACACGGTCATTGCAAGGAATAGGTTACTAATTATGAAATCCCTACAGTGTGTTCCTTGCAAATGTTTATGGTAAACCAAGTCTGTTAAGCTCCCTTATAAGAAAGTTCAAAGTCAACCACATACTACATTATATATATGTTACTTTACACAATTATAATTACTGTTAATATGAGTTGTTCTGTACTT
Organism: Callithrix jacchus; assembly: GCF_049354715.1. Taxonomy (NCBI): domain Eukaryota; kingdom Metazoa; phylum Chordata; class Mammalia; order Primates; family Cebidae; genus Callithrix; species Callithrix jacchus. The sequence continues at coordinate 83,557,704 of NC_133510.1, forward strand.
TTCATAGTTTTAAAATCTATATCTTACTTGATTTATAAAGCTTATTCAAAGGAATTGCAAGTTTATACTCTGGGGCATAAACCTCTGTGTGACATAATTGTGTGACCTAGCTCTAGAGTCCTCTACCAGAAAGTTTGACTCTGAAATTATCACTTGAAACGTGCTTTGAAAAAGTCACAGTTATCTAAAGGTCAATAAAAAGCTTATCTCAAAACATTATTACATAGAAAAAAGTAAATAGTAATTAGAATGCTGAAGTGATATAAAACATTCATGGGGTGAGAGTTTTGACATACATTAGAGGACAGCAGAGTTGAAGGAATAGTTTTGGGTTCTATGAAACTACTAGTCAAGTCTAAAAATAAAAAACAAATAAATAAAATTCAAGATATGAATACAGAAGAATTTCATTCCATAGTTACCAATAAAATATCATGTTCCAATTGCATTTTATTTTGGATATTGTGTTCCAAGCCTAAATTAATTGGCCCCAAATAAGTGAAATCTGATTTATATAATAAAATTTTTAAGTTCTTAGAAAAAAGATCTTAGGTTAATATAAAGGCAAACATTGATATATTTCTGTTTATACTTCTGAAATGTATGCTTTTAGATAATTTATGTTTAATATAAGTGGAAGTTATAGGGAGAAAATTATTCATTTCATAGGAAGTGATTTCTTTAGGAACTCATTATTACAAGAGGAAGTGATGGCATCTAGGGAATATAAGCTATGAAAAAATGTATATTCATACATACTTTAAATTGTTCTATATTTTAATTTACTCTAATTTTCTTTAAAAACAAAAGCATATATGATGAATAGGTAATTTAATCAAACTTTTTCGGGAGAGGCTAATATGTTTTTATTATAGTATAGCTATAGATTTGGCTTCAAGAATTTTGCATGCATTAGCCTTTTTCATATGTGTTATTATTATATAAACACTAAAATTACCCTTAAAATGAAAAACCCACACACATTACAAAGTTAGGTGTTTTATCTTTATTCTTAAAATGTATGTATTTGCTTATAGTAACTTAGGATAAAAGTATCTTGAAATTACTGTTTTCTTGCAAATGTTACTTGGAACATTATGGGAAAAAATCCTGCTAGTTGAATTAATTTCCTGGGATGTTTTTTCAACTCATTGATATTTATCATAACTGAACATAATGAAATGAAACATAAAAAAATAGATTATAGCTTTTATAGGCTTAATATCCATCAATGCTTAGAAAGCTGTTTAGACACAAAATTAATATTTGTTCTAGGATTTCAGCATTTACTTCGGTAATGGCAGAAAGAAAAAAAAGAATGTGCTTAAGGAGAAAATCTCTGATTCTTTTATAAACATACCACTCCGTTCACTGATAGCAGCTGATCTCCTCTTTTGAGGCCTCCGTGTCTTTCAGCCACCCCTCCAGGAATGATGCGAGAGATATAAATGGGGGAATTTTGCTCCTTTCCTCCCATTACATTAAAACCCAGGCCTTCATCAGTCTTTGGCAGTTCAACTACCCGAGGGTGGGAGTGGCCTTCGCTAGCTGCAAAAGCTGCAACTGTTGCCTGAAAAAAAAAAAGATGGTCTTTTGGTAATAAAATGAGGGAAATACGGCTAATCATATGCTTTGCAGTGGGTAGCGCAGGCAACTTTTCCTATTTTTGTAATATTCTCCTGTGAAAGAAAGAACACAAAAGGGAGAGGCCTTTCTTCATTTAGATGCCATCTATGATTTCTTTCTTTGGTAAAGCACCACTCATCTATTTCCAGCTTCCTAGGGCTCATCTGGGATAACAAAATTTTCCTGTCTTCATAAAAATATTTTCTAGTTACCTTGGTTAGATGCAATTCTTCCTATTCCTAGATTCCAAATAACTTTGCTATATGTACTATCTACTATTATAATTATTTTATACATATGTTATATGTACAACATGTACTATGAGCACCTTAAGAGCAGAGATGATGTTTCGCACTCTTTTGTATGACGCACAGTCTAATCTGATGCTGCTGCTTGCAGATAAAAGTTTGTAAGTTTTTTTTTAATAAATTAAAGAGCACTTATATGTATATATACTTTTGAATATATATGTAATCTTGCTATTTGTCACCCCACAGGCTTAGCAAATTTAAGATTTTTAAAAAATTAAGGATGCCTTAAAAGGAATAAAAACTAAAATAACATAAAAGATTCAAGCAGATTATTGTTAGTTTATGCCAATATTCCATATTATTATTTCATACTGAGAAATCTTATCTGGAACAGGATTTTTTCTCTATGTATTATATATTAATATTTCAACTATTATAACAAAATAGGCAATATGAACAGTCGATGGTTTTATACCTAGATATACAAAACATTATTTAATGTAGACATAATTTGTTTTAAAATTCATGTACTAATTTCATTAAATAAGTTCAAGGAAACAACTTACCATTAGTTCCCACTAACCTCATAGAAATAAAATCACAGCATTTAGTCTATCAAGAAAAGATTCTCTGCCTGCTTCCTATTTTTTACTTTTATTAATTCACCTTGACCACAGTTGATTAGATGCCTACTATAAAGTGACTTACTCAACAATGTGAAAATATTTATTCCCAACTACTGTACATTCTTTTCCACACACAGCATTATCACATCAGTTTAGCATTATGCTACTGTCTGCATTTAAGTGAAACACAGTGAATGATATGAAAACAATGGCTTGTTTTTAGCTACATGCATTTGCTCATGCAAACCTTGTTGTCATGCATAGGTTTTAATGGCTGACATGGATGCAATGCAGACAGCCCAGAAACAACCAGAAAAGATTGTGCTATTGCAACATTATGCTGCTATCCTGCTGTTCTACATGAATAAGAAATGAGAATGGTAAAACACTACACAATTCACTTTCCCCTTAATTAAACCATGTAGGGTTCATTTTTCTGTGCGTGTTCCACTTCAGTACAAGCAAAGCATGACGTAATGATAATAACATTCTCTTTTTTCCCTGAGTTTAAACAAAACAAAACAAAATTAAAAAGAAACCTTACAAATCTACAGTGTTCAGTTACAGAGTAAAAACTAAAAAATCAAGAGAGAAACTAAACAAGCATTGATGTAACACAAAAGAATTAAATGGAAAATTCTAATCATTTATTATTCAATGGTTATTTCTTATACAGTATTAGAAAGATAAAGTATTTTTAAAAGCAAGTCATGTTTCTGTTATAACATTTGTGTGTTTGTAAAAGAAGAGCTGCATCAGTGATTTTAATTTAAAATTGATATTTCCTAATGGTCTATTTTCCTGATAATTTCACTATCCTATTGGTATAACATTTTTATTAGTAGGGTCTCTACAATCTCTGGATTTGAGTTTTTAAAGGGCAGATGTGGTCACCACCATAAAAGGTGACAGGCCTTTTCTATAGGTCAATGCCACACCCTTCCACTGCTCTGCTGAATATATAGAAGTATACTAGATCAGTGAGTGTCAGGTGAATTCTTTTCCTGTCTAACTGAAATCAAATCTTTAGACTGGTGCAAATAAATCTTCATGCACTGAATACAATACAGGTTCTTTTGGATCAGAACAACATGTCAGAAAATCATATAGTATTTCATACAATGAACCAGTAGATTTGCTTGTGCCAAATGGACATTAAGTGAGTTTAATGAAATCATTCTCCTTTCTTAAGCTACAGAAGCAGCAGAAAAGTTCAATTTTCCATTAGGATTTTTACCTGAGAAGTAGTACTGGTTCTAGACTCTGGGCTGCCACTGATGTCTAAATTCTCTTACAGTGTACACACGAGAATACCTGAAACACACACGCGCACAATCAATTACTAGATAACTGGGGTCAAGTATATTTTTAAAGTTACTCAAGCCTTACCTTTGCTGTTGCCCTTGCACGGAATTCGGGACAGCCATTAACAGTTATCGTTTCATGCATATATTGATACACCTAAAATGTTCACATAAAAAGAAGAATGTGTAAGAACATTAAGAATAATAGTTCTTTTATTGCAGAAAGGAAATTATGTTTTCAATGTGGGAAAAAACTTCTCTATTATAAAATGAAATAGGTCTGATGATTAGGAGTGTACCTAATAGCACTCGTTAAACAGCAGATATTTTTGCTTATTGTGATTTTAGACACAATTACAGAAATCATTAAAATGTAGTAGAAAAAATTGTTTCTTCTAAACTGCCAGGGATAAGATTGTAAATTCTTTGTTTCCGTGTTAAAATAAATTGCTTCATCTTAAACAAACTAAAGTTGGAGAAAAAAACTTAAAGGACACCTTGAGGAAGACGTTTGAAAAAAATAACAAGGTTAAATGTGTTGGACTATATGTTCATTTTGGATTTAAATAGTAAAAGTAAAAATGTATTGCATAATGCATAGCATTAAAAGTCCATTTGGTACTATGCTAGAGTATTTTTGGGGAGTGACCCACTAGCTATTTCAGTAAAAAAGGAAAAAGGAAAACTACAATAGAAGGTTTAAAGAATTCTTTCTTTCTTTATTAATCTTATTTTACATGCTTAAGTCAAAAGTTAATTAAGTGAATTCAACATTTGATTAATTCACCCATTCAACAACTATTTATTGAGTGTCTGGAACTAATCTCTTCCCCACATTTTTGGCTGGCTCATCATTTCTCAAACACGTTTGGTTGAATTTCCACTAATGCTGACTCATCTTTCCTAAGTGACATGGTAAGAAGGAAACTGACAAAATAATCTGGACTAAAAAGGGAGCAGTACAACTCAGAATCTAACTTTTAGCTCTGAATCTCCACTTAACAATCATGAGATATTCAATTTCTATGGGAAATCTGAATGGGGACAAGAACAAGTTTTCAGGAGAGCATTTGTGGAATCTGAGATATGTTACTGCAAATCCTCCAGGTTACCTGAACACCTGCTAAACATACTTCCAGGTTATTTTCTTGGAAGTACATCTTTTGTTTCACAAAGACAGCCTTTCCAAAAATAAATTCTACTTATTTGCTCTAACAGCCCATTTCAGAAGAGGATTTTCCCTGCCCTGCTTCTCTCTTGTAATAAACTCTCTCAAATCTGACCCTTCATTCCACCCTAGCTCATTATCTCTTGCTGAAAGCATTGCATTAGTGTCTTAATTGGGTCTCCCTGCCATCAAACAAAATATACCTCGGTGATCATCAAGTACCTATCTGACCATGTCCCTACTGTGCTCTTAGCTGTCTGCTGCCCTTACAGCAAAGGTGATAAGGGCAAATACCTACAGGAGTCAAGCCTCAGATATTAACGCAGAACCCAGCCTTCTCTCTAGTTCTATTTTCCTGTTTTCTTTCCTCCACCCCCACCATTCCTCAAACATATCGAACTCTCTAAGTTACCCAGGTCTCTGCATATCCCGTTTAATCTGCTAGGAATGCCCTTCCACCTGGCAGGCTCTTATTCATCCAAATTTAATATGATGATAAAAGGTCCAATTCAAATACTGTCTCCTCTATTAAATGATTTCTACCTCCCTCAAGCAGAGTGAGTCTCTCTTGCCACAGTTACTGGCCAGCTGAATTTATTTTGTCTGAAGTTATTTTGATTAACATTGCCAGGTAAAAGTGACATTACCTGCATCCAAGGATGTTAATGAAGACGCTCATTAAGCAAATAATTGGAACATTGTCATCAGTTGATTAAAACAAAAGGTAATTTTGTAAGTACTGGAGATAAAGTAAATACCTGTACCTAATAAACATCACAAATATAAAGATAATTAGCCTTAATACCCCAAATTGATTTTGAATTAAAGAGTGGGATATTCAAGGATCAAGACTGTGTAGCAGATAATTTTGCAGACTCTGGAGATGGCTTGGAAGCAAACCCTAGCTGTACCATTTAATTGCAGATGTTTGTCAGTTACTTGATTTCTCTGATCCTCAATTTCCTCATTTTGAAAATGTGCCTTAAGATAGTAAGTAACTTCTAGGTCTGAGGACTAAATAAGATAAGAACAGTTTGCCGGCCGGGCGCGGTGGCTCAAGCCTGTAATCCCAGCACTTTGGGAGGCCGAGGCGGGTGGATCACGAGGTCGGCAGATCGAGACCATCCTGGTCAACATGGCGAAACCCCGTCTCTACTAAAAATTACAAAAAATTAGCTGGGCACGGTGGCGTGTGCCTGTAATCCCAGCTACTCAGGAGGCTGAGGCAGGAGAATTGCCTGAACCCAGGGGGCGGAGGTTGCGGTGAGCCGAGATCGCGCCATTGCACTCCAGCCTGGGTAACAAGAGCGAAACTCTGTCTCAAAAAAAAAAAAAAAAAAAGAAAAAAAAATAACGGTTTGCCATGTGTATTGTGGTTCCGAAAGTCAGCTATCATTGTTATACTGCTGTTGGTATGTGATGTTTCTCATCTTATTTGACCATGCATCTTTTGAGGAGAATATCCTAGAATGAGCAGATCTCGAACACTCCTTACATAGAATTGATCAAGGGCTGTAGTTCTCAAATGGAGGAATGTTGCCCTCCAGGAGACATTTGGCAACGTCTGGAGACATTTTTGGTTGTGATAAATGGGCAGGGGTGGGATGCTACTGCATATAGCCTGTGGTGGCCAGGGATGCTGCTAAATTTCTACAGTGCACAGCGAAACCTCACACAACAGAGAATGATCTTCCAAAATATCAACAGTGCTGAGGCTGAGAAATCCTGATCTAAGAAATTAAGCTATACATTTTCTTCTTAAATGCAATGATTAGTAAGCTATAAAAACACACTTGCACAGCACTGAGCTCTTATAAAACAGTCAATAAATATTTGCTTGAGTAAATTACCATAATTCTGGTGTATATTTAATGAGGAATCACCATGGGCTGAATGTAACACTAAGCATTTTATATCTATGAGCTCATTTAATTCTCCCAGCTTATGATTTGGGCACTCTACACAAAAAGACACTGAGTCTCAGTGGTGGCAACATACTGATGACTATGTGGCTAATTTGTTGCAGATTTGGTACACCAACTCATCTGTATCTGCGTTCAAAATCTTTCCTCTTTCAACCATTTCAGATTTTCTTAGGTTAAAACAGCATCAGTTCACTACTATTTTGGCAGCATCAGTGTGCACAAAAACTTGAAGGTATTACAAGCATTTTTGTATATTTTCAATAAAGGAATCTAGGTTTTATATAGTGGCTACCATTAAACGAGTGATGGCTGCAAATATGCAATGCAACAATCCTGAAACCATTGAATTCATTAGTCCAGAATGAAGTATCATTTTAATCTTCTTTTATGATTATAATATATGAAGATTTAATGAAATGAATCCAAAATTATTGCCAGTTTTTTTTTTTTTCTACAAAACACAATAGATTCTGATTTGGTTTTCAAAAGTGAGTTAAAGAGGACATGATCTGGTTGCAGAGTCAGGTCAAATCCTGGAGATATTAATTCTGTTTCCATTAGCTGTGTCACCTTATGAACTTCCTTAGCCTTTCATTTCCTAAGGCACAAAATATATCCATGCCTATCTTACTTTTCAAGGACAATTTTTAAAATATTTGTAAAAATTTGAAGTTGTCATGGAAAGCCAAAGTATTTTACCAGATACCCTGAGAAAGTTCTTAAAGGGAGAAGAGAGAATAGTTGTATGTGCTTTAACAAGGGGCTGATAAGTGGATCATATTGTCTCCTGAATCCTTTGGGTCCCAGAATGTATGACAAACTCCAGCTACAGCATTTGTAAGCACATTTCATTGGTAAAATGGGTTTAGTTTTTAATGCAGGCCAAATAATTGATAGACACTCATACAGGGTTTAACCTTATATTTCAGCATTAGTAATTTCCTAACCTTGAATAAATTACAGAGATTCAATAGCATTTTGCATGTTTAGAATCTATTCCAAGTTACCGAAAATTGAAAAAGATAGATTAACTTTAAAAAGGAATAAAATTATAGTAAGTTGTTTCAGAAAGTTAATTTATTCATTTGTTCAACTAACATTCATTTAGGAGTAATTCTAGTCAATATGTTAGGCACCTGGGCTAAATTATGAAAGAAAAAAATAATGGTCATTTTTAATCAATGTTTAAAACAACATTAATTTTCACTATAGAAGGACTGTTCTGTTTTTTTTAAGTGAATAATTTCATTTTTCTTTATATTGAAATGAAAATAGAATACTTTTTCTGGATGGAAATTTTATCACTGACGGAATAATAAGTATAAATGAAGTACAAGCTTCACTTTATTTACCAAGTTTACATACACAGGTCATGCAAATATTATCACAATATAAGCTTTACATCTTATAGTTCTTCTTGATCTTGAAAACTCTAGTTAGTACAGAAAGGTAGGTAAGGAATAATAAACCTATACTGTGAGTTTCTCATTCTGGATCTCCTTTCTATGTGACTTTAAGTAACCTACTATCTGTGTACCATAGTTGTCTATTATATAAAAGCCTATATTCAAAGAGGCAATCAAAGAAGGCAAAGTATGCGGCTTCATAAACCATAACCCATTATTCTTATTATGCTTTTATTCTAATAGCTGCTATTACTTCTATTATTACTATTATATATATATACATAAGATACAGTTGGAAAAATGCCTTTAGAATTTAGTTGCTTAGCCAGCAGCAAGTTTTTAAAAACCTTGAATTTAACGCTAGATTTTGATTGTTCTCTCTTCTAGTTTTATAGTAGAGGTTTATTGCCTTTTGTATTTGATGTTATTTAAAACTTTCTGCTGAGGCAGACACTAGATAGACTCATCTCACACAATCTCCAGTTTCAACCTCCTCTTCCCAGTACTGTCTGACCATATGACCCAGTTCTGTCCAATGGCAATTCAATTGGAAGCAGGTGAGAAGCTGCTGGGACAGTGTTACTCTCGTGGTGCTACACTTTTCCTTGTCTTCTACTTCATGTTTTGTGTGCGGATATTATCAGCTGTAGTTGCAGCCTTCAACTTCAGAGAGAAGGACCAAGGAAGTGTACAGATGTCAGTTCTGATTACATGGGACTCCTAAATGCATGCATACAGCTGCCTATCTCTGAATTCGTTATAATGAAGAAAAGCATTTTTGTTTAAGCCACTACAGTTGGACTTTCTGCTACTTTCAGCCAAAAAAGTTCCTGATTGCTATATTCCTCAAGTAAATGTTATACAAAACTATGCTGTCTTTAGGGTCTCTTCTTTGATTCCTTCCAATTCTGAAACTTATAATTTTGTTCATTAGAAGTTAGTGCAAATTTGTTCATATGAGGGCCTACAAACCAAGAAGATAGCCTAAATAATAGTTTAAAACAAAACAGAAATCTTTGAAAAACACTGTTAAAAAATAAAAAGACAAGCCTACTGGCAGAAAATGTTTGCAAAACATGTATCTGATAAAGGTCTCATATCCAGAATCTATAAAGAACTGTCAAAAGCCAATAAGTAAACAACACAATTAAAAATGAGTAAAGTATTTGAACAGGTACATTATCATGGAAAATGTATGGGTAGCAAATATGGAAAGATACTCAACACCATTAGTTACTTAGGAAAATTCAAATTAAAACCATATTTAGATACACCTACATACTTCATTAGAATGCACAGGTTAAAAAAAAACATACTTGACAGTATCTACTGTAGATGAGAATGTTGGAGAACTAAAAAATTTTTTTTTCTTTTTTTGAGATGGGGTCACTCTATCACCCAGGCTGGAGTGCATTGGCACTATCTTGGCCCACTGCAAACTTTGCCTCCCAGAATCAAGCGATTCTGTTGCCTCAGACTCCTGAGTAGCTTACAGGCATCCACTACCATGCCAGGCTAATTTTTTTTTGTATTTTTATTAGAGACAGGGTTTCACCATGTTGGTCAGGCTGGTCTCGAACTGCTGACCTCAAGTGATCCGACTGCCTAGGCCTCCAAAAGTGCTGGGATTACAGACATGAGCCACTGTGCCCTGCTGAAGAATGAGAACTCTTGAATGTGGCTAGTGGGAATACAAAATGGTACAGCCATTTGAGAAAATGGAATAACAGTTTCCTATAAGACTTAATCCATATTTACTGTAAGATCCAGTCATCTGCTTCTAGCTATGTATCCAAGATAAGTAAAAAGTTATATTCATAGAAAAACAATATAGAAATACTTGCAGCAACTTTATTCATAATTGGCACAAACTTTTACACTGTTGGGAATGTGCATTAGTTCAACCATTCTGGAAGACAGTGTGGCAATTCCTCAAGGATCTAGAACCAGAAAATTGCTGGATATATACCCAAAGGATTATAAATCATTCTAATATAAAGACACATGCACACATTATATTTATTGCAGCACTGTTCACAATAGCAAAGACTTGGAACCAATCCAAATGCCCATCAATGATAGACCGGATAAAGAAAATGTGGCACATATACACCATGGAATAATATACAGCCATAAAAAAAGGATGAGTTTGGCCAGGTGTGGTGGCTCTCACTTGTAATTCCAGTACTTTGGGAGGCCAAGGTGAGCAGATCACAAGATCAAAGGTATCGAGACCATTCTGGCCAACGTGGTGAAACCCTATCTCTACTAAAAATATAAAAATCAGCTGGGCGTGGTGGCCCATGCCTATAGTCCCAGCTACTCAGAGGGTGAGGCTGGAGAATTGCATGAATCTGGGAGGCAGAGGTTGCAGTGAGCTGAGATTGCTGCCACTGCACTCCAGCCTGGCAGCAGAACAGAGACTCAGTCTCAAGAAACAAAAACAAAAACAAAATGGATGAGTTCATGTCCTTTTCAGGGACATAGATGAAGCTGAAAACCATCATTCTCAGCAAACTAACACAGGAACAGAAAACTAAACACCACATGTTCTCACTCATAAGTAGGAGTTGAACAATGAGAACACATGGACACAGGGATGGGAATATCACACACTGGGGCCTGTTGAGGGGTAGGGAACTAGGGAGAGATAGCATTGGGAGAAATACCTAATGTAGGTGACAGGTTGATGGGTACAGCAAACCACCATGGCATGTGTATACCTATGTAACAGACCTGCACATTTTGTACATGTATCCCAGAACTTAAAGTATAATGTTACAAAAAGCAGAAAATATGTTTAAGGGTTAGGAACACAGAAAATATTTTAAAGAGATAAAAATATTCAGAAACTTAATCCTTATATCAGAAGCTAAAAGTAAGGATTTGAAACATAAAGACATATATATCTAAAAATGTATTTCATACAATAAAAAGATGGCATTCATCCTCATTCCACAACGTTTATAAGTGTTGAAAACAGTAGATATTTTTTAATGGATAAGAACATCTCTTTAAAACATAGGATGCTCCAGAGATTTTGTAGAGCCTCATTATAGATGGGTTCGTTACTAAAATGTCAATGGAATTACAATTAGCATCCTATAAACCCCTATCTATTAGTGACTGGAAAAAAAAAAGTAAACCCTTCAACAACATTGTGAAAAATGAAAATGTAATTTTTTTTTAACAGCTATTAGGCCATGAATTCATAGGGAACAGACTCCAGCAGCTCGGGCTCCTTCCCATTGGTTCTCAGAAAGTGTGCTTCTCTGGGTGTAGCAGGCTGGCGCTTCAGTTGGACACAGGTACCTTTGTCTTTGGCTTCTTTTTCTGATCATTTTCCTTCATGGGTTTCAGGAAGTGATCTCGGCTCTTAGAGTGCTTAATGTGCTCAATACGCACATTAATTCTCTTGGCAAGAATCTTGCCCTTGTTTGTTTACAGCAATGCCAACAGCATGCTGGGGAACATGTAGATTCTTTCAGCTTTCCCATGGTATCACTTGTGGGGCATCCCTTTCTGAACAGTACCCATTCCCCTGATATTTATGATGTCACCTTTCTTACAGATTCGCATATATGTGGCCAAAAGAACAACTCCATGTTTTCTAAAAGGCCTAGAGAACATATATTGGGCGCTCTTTCCCTTTGTGTTCTTCATTTTGGCCAATTACTGGAAGATGGCAGTTCTGGCTAAAAGCATATGACTTTTCTTATAAAGCAACTAAGAATGGTTTTTTAATTAAAAAATGTAAAAATTAAGATTAATATCTATACCTACCTATAGTTTTTAATGGATTTCTTTATCTTTCAGATAAGAGTTGAATAAAGAAAAATTATTTGATGTGGTATCTGACTTTAAAATATTTTAAAAATCTTCATTACATTAAAAATATTTAGCTCCCTACATTGTTTTACAATTATAGGCTACCTGAGTAGTTGGGCAACATTCATACTATTAAGCCATAATGTATTTATCATAATATAATAAAAATACTGCAGGCTTTTTGAAAGCAGACTTTAGGCCAAGGGAGGTATCTAAAATGAATTTGTGGATCATTGGAGGCTCTAAGTTTAATTGCATTCAGTGGAATGGAGTCCATGCCTGCAAAATTAAGTGTCCTGATGTGAATGTGCATACTTGATATGATTAGAATAAAATAGAAATAGAACTTAAGTCATCAACAATTTGGTCTGCTTCTTTTGGGATGTTTTGTGGAAATAACTGATTCATCTACTAAGGAAGAGATGTTTTAAAAATATCTATTTATTGTCTTAAGTTTTCTTCTTTCATTTCGAAAAACTGGCAGCCACATATAAATTTTAAATATCTAAAGCTATAGCTATCCATATATCTTTCATGTATCTTTTCTACATACTTCTGTAACTGTGGAAAATACTGTTTAAAACTGCAGTGTTAGAATTCCTATAAACTAAAAAATTTAGGGTATAGAATTTACTGCCTGGGGTCAGCCATTTTTGGCAAAAAAAGAAAAAAGAAAAATTAAATGGCAATGGCACAGACTGTTTACGTGTCCTGCTACTACAGTGAGATCATCAAAGGTCAAATCAACCCAGTGAAAAGCCAAGAAGGATAGAGTTTCCAGAGTCTGATCTTTCCACATTTCTCTGCAGCCATCAACTTTGTTGAAAACATGTCACCCATCAGACAAGAAAAAATACTGACAGGTATGAAGAAGCAAAAGACAACATCTTTATTAGGCTGAAATGAGTTACAAAAGAGCATTCCACCATTAAAGCAGACATTTGACGGTATTACCGGTAAAATCAATGTGGCAAATTGGTTTTACCAGTTGACAAATTCTAGGAATAGGTCAAGGTCTTGGAGGGGAAGCATTCCTCCTAGGTTCATTGTAACTGTGCCGTGTAAAATACTCTTTATGTCCTCAAGGAAGAAAAAAACAAATGAACTCTCCAGTTTTTAGTCACAAAGGATATAAAAGACCTTTGTTTAGGCTGTTAACTCCATTACTTTCATTGGTGTTTTAAACCATGCTGATGCAGTGTAAAGTGCCTTTGGCTAGAAAGTGCTTCCTTTTGGCACTGAAGAAGAAACTTCAGGTCACACTCATTGATGTATCACTATTGGCTTCAAGAAACAAAATCAGCCTACCTCTAGAGCCTACTACTTCAACTGTATCCCAACAAGATGTATCTGCCAGCCAAGTTATTAATAGGATGGCATTATTTATAACTAAACACAAAACAAACAAAAAAGCTCCACTGAATTTGAAGATTGAAAACAAATGTGATACTTTAGATTAAAAACTTCTTGCCTAGTAGCACACATTTTAGCCTCTGCACACCCTCTAATTAGTTGCCCCAATATCCTTATGGAAGAAAGATGTGTTCATGTGATTGATCAGCACCCAAGGAACCATACAAGGCCATGGCTTTGCTAGAGGTATTGATAGTGTCTCTAAAAGGTTATCTTCTGTGAGATACAACTTCTTCTTTTTCTGCATCCATGTCACAAGAACTTAGGTGGGGATACCTGCTTGGAGCTGATATAGCTAGTCTTCTCATTTTATATTCCACCTCCTAGGCCAAGCCAGATATCTTAGATTCAGAGAGGAGTAAAAGAGATGGTTTACTTAGGCAACTGGGCCCAGGCTTCATTCTCCAATCTATATTTTATTAGAAAGAGCTTCACTAGAGAAGATCTGAGTGCTTTCCATGATGATAACAACAAAGTGGTGCTTTGTTTCCCATTTGATTATGGCCCTTATACCTGGCTTCCTTTGGTAATAATCCCTGAGAAGGAAGGACAGAATGCAGAAGAGGATTTGAGCACTGCTGGACCCTTGACTAGAATAGCATTTTAAGAGCACTGAAAACTCACGTCTATTTCTTACAGCCCACAAGCATATTTCTGAGCTCAGCTATGTGACTCAGACATTTTGCTTCAATGTGATACATGCCATTTATGATTTGCTTTAAAGAACATTAACTAGACTCCAGATATAGAACAGTCAAATTGAAATTGTTCATAATTTATGACCAATCTCATGTCTTAAAGCCAATTTCTGTGAAAATGGTATTACCAGATTGAAGAAAAATGTAGTCTCAAGTTGCAAGTCATCTCCAATGCTCAGATCAGATGAAGATGAGAAGCATTTTGAACACAGTGATGGCCTTAAATATCTAACCATCTGCCTACCCAAAGAAACTAGGACTTTTTCTGAAATGTTCATAGATTAAGTTTAATGAGAAGAACACATGAGAAACATCTCCAACACTCTGTATCTTAAATGATGTGTAAAGGATGGGAAGACCCTCTAGGATGGTATTCTAGAAACACTTAACAGAGAGGATTAAATGTCTCCTTGTGTCTGACAGTAAATGGCACATCTTTTTGATCCTGGCTTTGAGGGAGCTCAGCAGGGAGGCATCAGGACTATAGGTATATAATATAGCACAGTCCTCAAAAGTCTCTACCAATTTTCAAGTGTCCAGAAGTTATTTATATCACTTGTTTTAAATGAATTAAGATGAATATGCCACACACTTATTTTTCCAAAGTAAATAGTTCCAAAGTTAATATTTTGCTCATTTTTATAGTTTCAGAACTAATTATTCTATTATCTAAAAGCAGATTAGTTGTGAAACTATGAAACTAAAGAATGACTATAATTTTAAAGCTATGCTATTAACCTTTAATTTCACTACTTATTTTTATAATTTGTTTTTATTTCCAAGTGGTTCTTAGCATATATAACTTTAATAAAATAGTTCACATTAAATAATTTGTACAAATCATTTAATAATGTCAAGGAAAAATAAGATCACAAATAGCAGGGTGTTTCTACAGTGTCCACATGGCAGGTGGCCAAGCCACCAGGAAGAAATTTATTTTTTTGTTGTTGTTCAAAAGAATTCCCTTAAAGCAGCTGTTCCCTGTCTTGTCTTTGCTACACAGCAAGAGTCCCCTCTGTCAGGAAATGCCTGAGCAAAATTTTGGGAAGATGTCATTTCCAATTAGCATAGCACCATTCAAAGTGACTGAGTTATCTTTATTTGCTTATTTTGGGTAAAATTCAAGCAAGGTTTGGGGCTTCAAATGTGCTTTATATTTTACCATTTGGATTATGTTGATGTGAAATTTTATGAAAGATTGCAAAGTGCTTAGATATTGGCTCAGAACACTTGAAATTTACTAGTGTATTTAAAAGTTTGTAAGGGTTGTAAAATACGTTTTACTTCTTAAAATAGGTCTTTATCAGGTGAATATATCATCTAGGAACAATTAGGGATACATTGTCATTGTCATAAGAGTCATATGCACTAATCCAATGAACGCTGAGGAAAAAATTTAACTCAGTTAATAAGAGCCAACCTTATTATTCAGTTGATCGAATTAAAATTATTATAGCTAGTAATAAGGTTGTCGGATGTAGCAATGAAAATACAAGATGCCCAATTAAACTAGAACTTCAGGTAAACAGTGAATAAATTTCTAGCTTAAGTGTGTTCCACATAATATTTGACACAGTTAATATTGCATCATAAATGAATTAAGGTTAAAAACAATACTAATAGTTTGGGAGGTGAGAGATGTTAACAACAGTGAGTATAATTAGGGAGCAAACAATATAATTTGATGATGGTGGGCTCAGAATGACAAAAGATAGGAAGAGGTCCAGTTTGATGGCATGATAAATACGTGGGTTAATGAGTTTGATTTCTGACAATGTTGTTTGAGTCATCTTGCGATGTCCAGTAGGAGATGTTGAGTAGTCAGCTGAATATGTAGGTATAAAGCTTAGAGGAAAACTGTAGGCTATAAAATATAATTTGTGATTGATTTCTTTAATTGGCAGAGGTAGCATTTGTGTAAACTTTATCCTCTAGGAGAAATTGAGAATGAGAAAATGAAAGGATTTTGAGGGGCTCCAACATCTATTTATGTAATTTATAAGCCCAGCCTTAATCATACTGAACCCACTGAGCCAAGGCATCTTTAAAAAGATAAAATAACTCACATATGGTTCTTTTTAAATGGATGATATTTAGGGGAAAAGAAATACAATAAAACCCCAAACTTTTAAGAAATGATTTTAAAGTAAAAGTAATTCGGCTAGGCACAGTGGCTCACATCTGTAATCCCAGCACTTGGAGAGGCCAAGGCTGGTGGAGTTTGAGACCAGCCTGGCCAACACGGTGAAACCTTGTTTCTACTAAAAATAGAAAAATTAGCTGGGCATGGTGGCAGGCACCTGTAACTCCAGCTACTCGAGAGGCTGAGGAATGAGAATTGCTTGAACCCAGGAGGTGGAGGTTGCAGTGAGCAGAGATGGCACCACTGCACTCCAGCCTGCTGACAAGAGTGAAACTCTGTCTCACAAAAAACAATAATAATTCATATGCACTACAGAAAATATGTACAACATATATATATATATATACAAACAAGAAATTAAAATGATTTATAATTCCATACCAAAGGACAATCACTATTAACAATCTATGATATTTACTTTTAATCTGTTCATTAGTTTTTTTTTAATCAAGCCAATTGTTACACAGTTTTTATAATCTAATATTTTGTTTTATTTTTCCAAAGTGACCTTTGGTATAATATCGTTTTAATATTATTTTTAGACTTTAAGTTGGGGATACACGTGCAGAATGTGTAGTTCTGTTACATAGGTATACACGTGCCATGGTGGTTTGCTGCACTCATCAACCCGTCATTTACATTAGGTATTTCTTCTAATGCTATCCCTCCCCTATTCCTCCAACCCCTGTTATCCCTCCCCTACAATCCTACACCCTGACAGGCCCTGGTGTGTGACGTTTCCTCCCAGTGTCCGTGTGTTCTCATTGTTCAACTCCCACTTATGAGTGAGAACATGTGTGTTTAGTTTTCTGTTCTTGTGTTAGTTTGCTGAGAATGATGGTTTTCAGCTTCATCCATGACCCTGCAAAGGACACGAACTCATCCTTTTTTATGACTGCATAGTATTCCATGGTGTATATATGTCACATTTTCTTTATCCAGTCTATCATTGATGGACATTTGGGTTGGTTCCAACTCTTTGCTATAACAGCGCTGCAATAAACATACATGTGCATGTATCTTCATAGCAGAATAATTTATAATCCTTTAGGTATATACCTAGCAATGGAAATGCTGGGTCAAATGGTATTTCTGGTTCTAGATCCTTGAGGAATTGCCACACTGTCCTCCACAACAAATTAGTTGAACTAATTTACACTCCTACCAACAGTACGAAAGTGTTTCTATTTCTCCACATCCTCTCCAGGATCTGTTGTTTCCTGACTTTTTAATGGTCACCATTCTAACTGGCATGAGATAGTGTCTCTTGTGGTTTTGATTTGCATATTTAGTGCTCCCTTCAGGAGCTCTTGTAAGGCAGGCCGGGTGGTAACAAAATCTCTCAGCATTTGCTTGTCTGTAAAGAATTTTTATTTCTTCTTTGCTTCTAAAGCTTAGTTTGGCTGGATATGAAATTCTGGGTTGAAAATTCTTTTCTTTAAGAATGTTGAATATTGGCCCCTACTTTATTCTGGCTTATAAGCTTTCTGCAGAGAGATCCACTGTTAGTCTGATGGGCTTCCCTTTGTGGGTAACCCGACCTTTCTGTCTGGCTGCCCTTAATATTTTTTCTTTCATTTCAAACTTGGTGAATCTGATGATTATAGTACTTGGGGTTGCTCTTCTTGAGGATTATCTTTATGGTGCTCTTTATTTCTTGAATTTGAATGTTGGACTGTCTTGCTAGGTTAGGGAAGTTTTCCTGGATAATATCCTGAAGAGTGTTTTCCAACTTGGTTCCATTCTTCCCATCACTTTAAGGTACACTAATCATATGTAGGTTTGGTCTTTTCACATAGCCCCATATTTCTTGGAGCCCTTGTTTGTTTGTTTTCATTCTTTTTTCTCTAATTTTGTCTTCATGCTTTATTTCATTAAGTTGATCTTTGTTCTCTGATATCCTTCTTCTGCGTGATCGATTTGGCTATTGATACTTGTATATGCTTCACAAAGTTCTTGTGTTGTATTTTCAGCTCCATCAGGTCATTTATGTTCTCCTCTAAACTGGTTATTTTAGTTAGCAATTCCTCTAATCTTTTTTCAATGTTCTCACCTTTCTTGCATTGGGTTAGAACATACTCCTTTAGCTTGGAGGAGTTTGTTATTACCCACCTTCTGAAGCCTACTTCTGTCAGTTCATCAAATTCATTCTCCGTCCAGTTTTGTTCCTTGTTGGTAAGGGGTTGTGAATCTTTGGTGGAGAAGAGGCTTCCTGGTTTTTAGAATTTTCAGCCTTTTTTCTCTGGTTTTTCCTCATCTTCATGGATTTATCTACCTTTGTTCTTTGATGTTGGTGACCCTCAGATGTGGTTTATGTGTGGACGTCCTTTTTGTTGATGTTGATGCCATTCCTTTCTGTTTGTTAGTTTTACTTCTAACAGTCAGGCCCCTCTGCTGCAGGTTTGCTGGAATTTCTGGAGGATCACTCCATACCCTGTTTGCCTGAGTGTCACCAGCAGAGGCTATAGAACAGCAAAGATTGCTGCCAGTTCCTTCCTCTGGAAGCTTCGTCCCAGAGGAGCACTTGCCAGATGCCAGCCGGAGCTCTCCTGAATGAGGTGTCTGTCAACCCCTGCTGGGAGGTGTCTCCCAGTTAGAAGGCATGGAGTCAGGGACCCACTTGAGGAAGCAGTCTGTCCCTTAGCAGAACTTGAGTGCTGTTCTGGGAGATCTGCTAGTCTCTTCAGAGCTGGCAGGCAGAAACATTTAAGTCTGCTGAAGCTGTGCCCACAGCTGCCCCTTCCCCCAGGTTCTCTGTTCCAGGGAGATGGAAGTTTTATCTATAAGCCCCTGACTGGGGCTGCTGCCTTTCTTTCAGAGATGACCTATTCAGAGAGGAGGAATCTAGAGAGCTGTTTTCTTTATTTTTTATACTATTTGGAAATTATGACATTTGAGTTCATATTAGTGCTCATTCTACTTAAAGCCTCATATTACTCCAATTTGGATGCATCATAATTAATTTAATCAATCCTCTAATGAGGCACTTTTTTGTTCTTACAATCTGTACTGCAACAAATAACCTTGAATATCTGTTTTACAAGTGTGAGAATATCTCTTCATGATAAATTCATTGAAATAGATTACCAAGTCAAAAGAATATGCATTTCCAATGTTGATAGATATTGGTATATTGCCCTCTTGGTAGAGTTTTGGAAGCTCAGTGTGTGCCAATAATAAGGGCAAGGGATGAGCAAAGAAGCAATCCACATTCCCCGTGGAGACACAATATGTGGCCCATATGCCCATCAGTGAGGAAATGAATAAGCAAACCGTGGTATATCTATGTAAGGCACTGCTATTCAGCAATAAAACAAGTTATCTATTGGCTCATGCAACAACATAGGTAATCTCAAAATTATTCTTTTAAGTTAAAGAAACCAGACAAAGAAGTCTACACTATATAATTTCATATGTGTGTTTAAGTCATAGGAAAATTTTTAACAATTTTAGTGCTAGGTTCATGGAGAGTTGTACAGTATTCTACCTACTGTCCACAATTTATAGGAAGAAAATAAAGTAATGTCATGTTAATCTTTCATAATCTGTTATTGCACAAATTTCAGGAGGTTTCGAATCATGTTCAATTCTGAAATAAAGCTTAGTATTTCGGAAAAATTAACATGAATGAAACAATGGATATTAGACAAGGCATTCAAATTGCAACACAAAATGTTGCCAAACTCATAATCCAGATAGATGCCAACTACTCTGGCATTTTCCTTTAGCAGAAGAATGACTGGAATAGCCTCAAGCAACAGAGTTACCATTCTGCAGGTGCACTGTCCAGCATCTGTCTGTTACCATAGAGATCACTTTCTTTCCTGAAGAGGGAGTCTTTACAGACGCCTACAGTTAATTCAGGATGGTCAATGGACCACTTCAGCCTCTCAGTAATGCCGGCAGGAATCAAAGCCTTCAGAACCCAGAACAACTGGATAAACTGCACATCATTCTGGAACCCAGAACAACTGGATAAACTGTACAGGAGTGAATAGAGAGCTGAAGTTTTCAGGCTTTCATGCCTATTGCAGATTCGCTTGATGCCCAGCAGCAGTTTCATTTCTGACATCACACTCTCTTCTGCCACTTCCTTCAGTACTTCTTTGACTGTGGAAACGGAGTTGGAAAATGCTATGTTTGCATTAAGTTTATTTAGAATGTTCTCTTCATCAGCTAATCTTGAGACAACTGCCTCTTGTTCATGATCCACAAATAGGTTCAAGTGCTCACATTTAGAGAAGGTTGTCTGTATCTGGTTTTTCACCCTATTTTTCAGTTGTAAAGGTTTTCTATCCTGTGCAGCTACTAATTTTCAAATGACTACAACTTTCCTTTCCAGAGATTTAATGTAGCTGCTGAGCCTCTTCTGGTGATGAGAGGCAGCTTTCTTTCTGGGCCTCAAGTGGTGACTGACCCTGGTGGTCAAGGGGCTGAGTACGCAAGAGATGTTGCACCTCTAGGTCTTCCTCACAGAAAAGGGTCAGGATCCGATAGTGCTTTTGGCACAATACATTGGTGTCTGCCTCTTCATTTTGTTCCCCGTAATGTGGAGCAGCTTGGCAGTTTCAGTTGTCCTTCCCAGCAGGGTGTTCCTCCTGCAGTGCTCCTCTTGGCACTGGTAACACCAGACAGGCAAGGGAACCTGCCCTATAAATCCACCCAGCACTGCTAGATGGAGGAGTGACAGAAGTTGTGTTCACATTTGATGGTGATGGGGTCACTCACGTAATCCCAACAGATGGGGCAGTTGGCTTTTGTCTGGAGTTCAGGGCTGCTACAACTGCCACTGTGCTGTGAATGAAGGCCTGGACTGAAGTGAGTTTTCTTCAGGAAGGTTTAGTTCTGCAGATACTTTGCAGTGAGAATCCAGGTCACTGTCCTTACTGTCTCCTTGTCTTAATTAGTCAGCATTGATGTCCCACTGGGCCACCTTGGTTGCAGAGTGAGGTGCCCAAAGGAGCTCTGCTCATAACCTGCAGGCAATCCCACATTAGCTGGGCAACTAGCTACCCCTGGCAGCCGAGAGGATATAAAACCAATCTAAGCAATTCTCTTGGTCAGAAAACAAACATGACTTAAAGATCACTCTAGTGCTTGGAGTAGGCAGCTCTGTGAGGCAGGTCTTTGAGAGCTGTCTCTGAAGCCAGTCTTTTACCAGATTGTATGTAATCTGGGTTTTCATTTAAAATACTGTGAACACTTTCCCCACGAATTAAATATTCTTTTACATGATTTTAAAGGAGCCATCATACTTCATCTTATAAATATACCTTAATGCATTTATGAAAAGATGATTAAACAATGAATAGCACTTTATGGATATATTGCCACAGTCTGAAAGTTTGTGTCCCCTCCAGATTCATATGTCAAATTCCAGTCATCAATGTGATGGTATTAGAATTATTTAAAGACTTTGAAGATAATAGCTGTGTGACCTTCAAAACAGATCTCAAAATAGAGAAATAGATGATTTGGTTCTTCTCCAAAGAAGTTACCAGATGGTTGAGGTTATAACCATCTCAACTATCACCAAGTCCTGCAGCTTAAACTAATCCTATGGAGAGTGAGGCACAATGTGATAATCTGTAAGGCTTGCAAAAAGAGTTTCATCACATTTCACAATTTCCAGGAATCCTGTAAAATTATGGATCCTAACCTTTTCTGTGATACAACTGTATACCTAAGCCTGACCTCTTTTCTTGAATTGATTATATTGAAAATAAGGGCTACTATTGCTTTTTATTTGTAGTAATGTTGTATCAAGTCTCTGCAAAGACTGAATTAGCAAATACTAAAACATTGCTTCTAGAGAAAATGCATCATTAGGTTTCTCTGAATCTCTGGTTACATTTTCACCAACAATCAATTCAAAACTCTTTTATGAATGTTTTTTATTTAAAGACATCTTATTTAATACATATTGTTGATTCATTAACATTGACCTCAAGGCCAACAGTAATATAATGCATGTCTGAATGAAGCTTATTTAACACATATTTTCTCTCTAAGGCACATCACCAACTTCTTGTACTGACTAACAGTACATAGCACTTCAGCACTCTGGTAAGGGGTCATTTTAAACAGCAAAATCACAAAGAAAAGGCACAACAATGTGATAAATAGGACACTAAACAGATGAAAAAAAAGCCCACTTGATTACCAGTTGTATTAGGAAGGCAGAGCACTGCCTTGTTCATCCTCAGCTGGGAACTTGATTGTATGCATTAGATGACTCAATTTTTTCTACGGAAAAAGAAGGTATAAAATTAAGGATTCCAGATTGGGTTTACCTTTACTAACACCATCCTGACTCACAAAATGCCAGACTACCCTCTTCACAGAGAGGAGTTTTCCGTTATATCTTTTCTCACGTGTTCTGTTGCATTCAAGTTATGGTCAATGTACCACGCTTGGCTCTGTATAATTAATGATGGATGTCAAGACTATAAAACAATCACCAGGTTCTGATTTGTAACCTAAGAAGGGCTCTAGCTCTTATGCATATGCAGTTTGGATAGAAAGAATGAGGAAGGAAAGGAAGGGGATTTTAAGGATGCTGACTTCTATTAGAGTTCTATTTCGAGTTCATTATTTCAAGGACTAAATAGACTCTCACAAATAATGATTTGGTTCTCCACTTTCTTGTAGATCAAAATAGGTAATTGAGCCAGTAAATATGCATAATTAAACTTACCTTATTTATAAAGGTAGAGCCTAAATCAAGTTCTAACGTTTGATCTACAAAAAGGCAGTCAATGTATTGGCTTAAAGAAAAGAGAAAGAGAGCACATAATCACCTATCCAAAGGTGCATGTAAACTTAGCCAAGCTGCATTTAACCAAAGATTTTATTTGGCCTGAGTTATCCAGGTTTCCCAGGCCCCTTGACCTTCTATTCTGATGAATGTTTAATTATACATCCTAATGGCACCATCATCCAAGAAGGAGAGAAAGAAAGCTCATAATAACCTCATTGGCAGTAACATGTGAAAAAATATCTTGATGTGGTCTACACGATGCGGCATTTTGACATAGTCCTCTTAACATAGAAAGGTAACTTTAAAGCATTTTTAAATGACCAAGTAGTAGATACAACAGACATCTCTGGTCCTCACCTATCCTATACCACATCTGATGGTATAGCTTACGATGCTTAAGAATAGGGTAAGGGTTCGGGCGCGGTGGCTCACTCCTGTAATCCCAGCGCTTTGGGGGGCTGGGGTTGGTGGATCATGAGGTCAAGAGATCAAGACCACCCTGGCCAACATGGTGAAACCCCATCTCTACTAAAAATACAAAAATTAGCCTGGCATGGTGGCATGTGCCTGAGGTCTCAGCTACTTGGGAGGCTGAGGCAGAAGAATCGCCTGAACCCAGGAGGAGGAGGTTGCAGTGAGCCGAGATTGCACCACTACACTCCAGCCTGGTAACAGAGCAAGACTCCATCTCAAAAAAAAAAAAAAAAAAAAAAAAAAAATAGGGTAAGGACATTTCTTTTGCATGTAAGCTGGAAACTCTTTTTTTAACAGCTAACTGATGAGTGATGACTCTTTTTTTTTTTTTTTTTGAAATGGAGTTTCGCTGTTGTTACCCAGACTGGAGTGCCATGGCATGATCTCGGCTCACCGCAACCTCCGCCTTCTGGGTTCAAGCAATTCTCCTGCCTCAGCCTCCAGAGTAGCTGGGACCACCGGCGCGCACCACCATGCCCAGCTAATTTTTGCATTTTTAGTAGAGACAGGGTTTCACCTTGTTGACCAGGATGGTCTCGATCTCTTGACCTCGTGATCCACCCACCTCAGCCTCCCAAAGTGCTGGTATTATAGGTGTGAGCTACCGCGCCCGGCCGATTCCTTTTTTTTAAAACAACATTAAAATGTTTCTTTGAAGAAAAGGCAGCAGCAAATATTCACTCAGTCCTCAAAATGTTTCTGGAATTTTGTTTTTGCAAACATCTCACTGAATTGAGGGAAATTTCATGTATTTTTAAAAATAAAAAGATTTGCTAAAACATTTATATAGATCTTATTTTGTTATTTATATCTATAGAAATTTCAGAAGACAAAGTTACATTCAGAAGTTTAAGGGCGCAATACTTGTAGCCACTGTGATTGTTTCTGTGTTGAAATGAAATCAGCTGACCCAAACGTAAGGCTTAAGATGACATGTCAAATCAATTCCAAGACTCAAGTCCCAAGGCTTGATCCCACTGCTCTAACCATCTCCACTCCACAGGGATCTGCATAAGATTTTGTTAAAGTTGTTTCCATATCAAGATGAGGGGGGGAAAAAAAAGAAATGAATCACTTTATTGATGTAAAAAAAAAAAAAAACCAGCAAAAACATGGAGAAAATAATGGCTGTTTACATTTGCCATTTTAGGATGAAAGCATCTGAATTTTTGTTTTGAAAAATGATTTTTTTTATTTGCCAGGAAGTAGACATGTGTTTTCATTAGGAACATTGTTGGAAAATCCCTGCAAAGAGAAACATCTGCATCATTATCACTACTGTCAGAAAAATTCCCTGGCATGCAAAGCAGTGAATGCGGCTTGTCTCAAGTAACAGAGACACTAACTCATTAAAAAGCCCAGACCTGAAAATGAACTAAACTTCATTTAACTTTTGAAAGTGATATGCCAGTTTTAATTACAGTATGGAAAAAGAAAGGCATCAAAATACAACATTTTTAATGTGAAAAATATTTCATACGACATTTCTCTCTAAAAGGGAAAGTAGGTCAGTTTTATCAAAGTGAAAGAAGATGTGAATTTGAATGCATTATTAACCTGTCTTTGGGGATGACAAAAATCTGCCTTAGTATTTCCATCACCTTCAAGTTAAATCCTATAAAAATTTAAGTTAGTTTGTAAAGGGGGAAAAGGAAAGCTCAGAAAGTTTTAATTAGGTTGAAGTGCTTCATTAGTACTTACCCTCAATCTGGTAAATGCTATCTATTCATGTAAATGCAAAGAATCTCTCAGACACTCACATTGCTCATTCATTTTTACTGGAGATAACTGTCAGCATAGCTCAGCATTAAGGAAAAACAACCTTCTGATTCCATGCCTGTTTCAGTTTATGGTGTCTTCTTTATGTTCTTACTACCTATCTAAATGCATATTTTAAAAAGTCTTTCACTTAAAGAATAAGATTATGTAATCATATTTCTCTACTGTTAAGCAAGTTATCTCTGTGTATTATAAAATTAAAGAAATTCTACACTGACATGACTTATAAAAGGCAAAGTCCATATAACTGTCATTTAAAGAAACAGGTTGGTTTTTTAAACTGAGTGGCTTAACCTGCTATTGGATAAGAATAAGGATGTCTACTGATATAATATCCATCCAGTTGTTATAATCTTACTAAAGGATGAAGAAGGAAATCAAGGCCTAAGTCTAATAACTGAGCAATGGAGAAGAGGAATGAGGTTAACAATAGCTGTGAGAAATCAAGATGGTCTTCCATGAAGCTGGTAGTTTTCTCTAGCAGCTGTCATATTAGATAGCAATGTAGTGTGATTACAAACATGGTCTGGAGTTACAGTGCCAAAAAGCCACTTTGGGGCTGAAAGGTGACACAGATTCTCTGCAAGATGCTGGATCCAATGAATAGTGTTTTACGTGAGAAAAGACAGTCAGCTTCCCTCTATATCTCAGATAAGGAAAAGGATTTAAGACATTGCTATGTGATCTGCAGAGGTAGATGATGATAAGTTCCCCTCCTGAAAATAAGTGGAGTGGACATATAGCCTTTCAGAGGATGGAGAATGTTTCTTCTGTAAATTGGTTGAGTCAAAGAATTCTTGCCAGGATTCACAAGAAGCTATCAGGTTTGTGGCCTATGTCTCCCATGTGAGTTTAAATCACCATGGACAATTTCTTAGATAGTTTCCTAAATTATAATTCGTGGGTCTGACAAGGGGTAAGGTATTAGAGGACCTTAATCAAGGATTCAGCAGTGGTGTTTTTTAAAGGGTGTGCATGTGTTGCATGTGAGTGGAGGGATTTGTAACAAGTGACAAAGATAACCAATCTTGCTCTTTTGAAATTAGATATAATAGAATCCAATATTTGTTTCTGTTTTGCAGACATATTCTTCAAAGACTAAATTTAATAAAGATGAAAGGAGTCTCTTTTAATGATTTTACATAAATTATACTACAGGTTATTTAATGGATAGAAAGCTTTATCAAAGGAAATAATCAGTGAAACTACTCTATCAAAAGTAGTAGGTACTTGATTATATTTGAATACAGTTCAAACTGATTGCTAAGTAATTGAGTTGGAGTTCCTTTTGAAAACTCTGAAAGCATTTTTGTGGACTCGATTACACTCTTCTTAATATTTTTTCCATCTTATTATCCAGGGTATCTACTTGCACAAATAATGTTTACAGTCTGGATTTTCTTTTTTAGTTTAAGTTTTGTTGTTTCGGGTGTAAAAAACTCAGAAATAAAAATATAATCCAAAGTCACTCAAACCATATGGTTTCCAAATGTTGCTGCATAATGGAATCACCTGGGGATTCTTAAAATATAGTCATGTCTGGCTCCCACCCCAATATTCTGATCAAATTGCAATGGGCTGAGAGCTGGCCATTGAGACTTTCAAAAACGCTCCAGGTGATTCTTATGTGCAGCACAGTTTGGGAACCACTGGCTCAAACAATGAGAAAAACAAATAACATGAAAGTTCAAGGTAAAGCAAATCTAAGGAATTAGTTCAGAGACCATTTTTGTTTCATCAGAGACACCAGGTTTTTATACCTCTGAAATTCTTAGAATGCCAGCTGTGTCTTTGGAGGCTTGTTTGCCTCACCATCCTCCAAAGGCTGCCGCAGTTTCAAAAATCACATACAGACAGGACAACACCCAGTAGAAAAGAGGGAATTACTGGTTCCCATGTCTTCTCTTTTATTTTTATTTTAGAGACAGAGTCTCGCTCTGTCACCCAGGCTGGAGTACAGCAATGCTGTCATAGTTCCCTGCAGCTTCCAAATCCTGGGCTCTGAGCACCCTCTTGCCTCATCCCCCAAGTTGTTGGGATTACAGGCATGTAACACTGTTCCCAGCTAATTTTTACATTTTTTGTAGAGACAGGGTCTTGCCAGGTTGATCAGGCAGTCTTGAACTCCTGGCCTCAAGTAATCCTGCCGTTTCAGCCTCCCAAACTGTTCAGATTATAGATGAGAGCCATTGTGCCTAGTCCCATGTCTTTTTTAATAGCCATCATGTTTTCCTCAGAAACTCAACCTTGGACTTCCACTCATGCCCCATTAGCTGGATCAGCATCACATGCCCCCTCCTGACAAGGGAAATGAGACCATGACACCCGCCTTAGATTAAACGAGTCAGATTTATCCACCTGTCAAAGATAGGGTCACCTTTTCCCTGAGTCAGGCAGGGGCTCAGAGGTGGGGGTATAAACTTGAATAAAATCATTCTGCCAGTTAAGAGAGAAGTAAAGGAGACTGTTGGTAGCAACTCTGGAGTATCTGCTGTATTTTTTTTTCCATGCTCTAACAGATAGCTTTCAATCTACTTGGATAAGGTTTCTCTTATGGAAGACTTCTATGAATTTTCTTTTGACACCCTTTTATATGAATACTGTGCTCCTTAATAAGGAGACATCATGACAATGACAGGGTTCAGAGAAATGCCAACCACATACAACCCCATTCCTAGAGCATCCTGCTCTATGGATTAAGGTCTTATAGTAAATTTCAATTGTTTACTTTAAAAAATGTTTTTCCCTCTTAGAAAAATGTTATTGTAGTAAGAGCCCAATATCACTAAACATCAAGTATTTTCAACTTGTGCCTTGCTAGTAGTATTTGCAGCCCATCTCCTTAATACACAGAAATATGAAGAAAAATTTCTGCTGCATTTATTATATTGTGTCAATATGACATACTAATATTTCAATTTTCATTTACATATACTTCAGGTTTAGAATCCACATGAAAATACTTTTCCTTGAAATGTTACACTGATAGCAAAGCAAACTGAAAGCTGGAAGCAGATATTTCAGCTTCCTCTAGTGAAATAACAGATTAGCAACTTGACTGCAGCTTGGTAGCACTTCTTTGCTCTGATAATGTTTAAGTCGTCTTCCCTAAGCGTGTAATAATCATCATGAGAGGCCATCTGCCCGTACCAAGGTAATCATTCACAAAGTTCTTCCAGCATGCAGGTGTTTGCATACCCAAGGATAAAGAGACATCTGTCCTGCTGGTAAAAGAGCAAAGAAACTGCAGGACTTAACTCTTTTCTTCACAGCTATTTGTCATGTGTCTTTTGATATAATTCAGGTCAAAGATTTGGGGAAGTAATCAATTCAGAAACCAGGAATATTACCTGCTCAGTTGTTCAGCAGAGCCCCTTGCTAAGCTTCAATTAACTGAAGATAAACTATCTAGCAGGTAAGATCACTAAAGGCCAGTACTTGCCTCTAGGCTGGTTTCAGGAGGGGCCCCTATCAGATATGACTACTATCAAGTACCAAAACAGGATCACCCTCGCAGACATCCTAGAGAAGAGACATTTCCAGCGTTAAAAGCTAGACCCACTGCATCTCAACTGCTCTGCACTTGACACTTAAGAAAGAATGGAGAACACCATTCTCAGCAAACTGACACAAGAACAGAAAATGAAATACCGCATATTCTCACTCATAGGTGGGTGATGAACAATGAGAACACGTGGACACAGGGAAGGGAGTACTACACACTGGGGTCTATTGGGGGGAATAGGGGAGGGACAGCAGGTGGGGGGAGTTGGGGAGGGATAGCATTGGGAGAAATGCCAAATGTGGGTGAAGGGGAGGAAGGCAGCAAAACACACTGCCATGTGTGTACCTATGCAACTATCTTGCATGTTCTGCACATGTACCCCCAAACCTAAAATGCAATAAAAAGAAAAAAAAAGAAAGAATGGATAAGAAGGTGATATGTTATCTAAACAATGACGCAATTGCCAACAAGAAGTTGCAAAGTGAAGGAGAAGGTGAAGTTAAGGTGGCCTAAGTTTTGGCTAGGTGGAGAAAAGGCATTGGTATGTAGCACTTTAAACCAAAGCATCTCAATCTACTTAAAAAAAATTTTTTTTTTTATTTTTTAGAGGTTGTGTGATGTAGTTTATGAGAGAAATGAGCAGAATTCTAGGCAGCTCAAGTGAATGCTTTGTGGGAACACACATTGATAGTTTAAGATGCATACATTTTCTGGTTACACAAAGATAGTGCATTTTGATCTCACTTTAGAGGATTCTGTAGTGGGAGGAGTTCTATGGACCTATGAACATGTTCTATCATTTCTAACTAACTCAAACTGCCTAATTGGATTGCTTAGTCTTCTGGGGGTGGATTCATCTAAGGCAGAAGGCACTGCACTCCATCTGAGCACCACAGGAGAGGCTTGGCAAAGATCTGCAGAAGTGTGGGCAGAAAACCACGTCCATTGGCACCCTCTGACTTTATTTTTCTCACACCTCAGGAGACCTCAGAATAGACATATACTTAATTTAAAAACTGTTTGGAATCATTTCATGGAATAACATTTATATTTGAGGATTCTAAGAAGTAGATGGCCAAAAATAGTATAGCTATTGTCAGAGATTTAAATGTCTATGTAACTACTGAGATCATAATTCAACCGCATTATGCCTACATTTTTTTTTCTTTTCTACAAATGGTCTTCATTTTAGTCTAAGAGAAAGCAACCCTTGAATGCTCTCAACTCTGGCCCGTTGGGTAATTGAACATGACTTATCTTAACAGTGTTTCATGGAAACCTATCATACAAAATATAAAATTATAGAGTCAGATACTTCTAGGAAGCATTTCTCATGAACATTGGAGATCATGGAGAGAAAGTTAGCCAGACGTCTTAAAGAATTGGAAACCACAGAAAGGGGAGTACTAAACACTGGGGTCTATTGGGGGGAAAGGGGGAGGGCCAGTGGGAGGGGGAGGTGGGGAGGGATAGCCTGGGGAGAAATGCCAAATGTGGGTGAAGGGGAGAAGGAAAGCAAAGCACACTGCCATGTGTGTACCTACGCAACTGTCTTGCATGCTCTGCTCATGTACCCCAAAACCTAAAATCCAATAAAAAATTAAAAAAAAAAAGAATTGGAAACCATGACATACGAGGAAAGTTAAAGAAAAAAAAGATATGGGACCTTAAGGAGAAAAACTTGCTAGTTGCAAGGCTCTGGAAACTTCCCTAATTCCTAATAGATCTGGGGCCTCTCCTAGGATCTCAATGCACATGATCCTAGGAGAGGCCCCAGATCTACCTCCCTGTGATAAAGGCACAAAATGACAAAGAATATGTTAGGGGAAATCTTGTCCCATACTTAGCACAATTAGTGTTTCCATGCATATTATAAAAAGTTGGTCCTTCCTTAAAACACTGCCATTTGCCAGGAAATTTAATAATAAATGTTTAAATCTTGGATGAAAACAAAATGAATGACTCCCCTAAAGTGTGCATTAAATAATATTACTTGGTACCCTTGAGAATTTTCAGTTATTACTAACGTCAGTATACTCTCTCTTTCGATGAGAAGAAAGGTGAATTGTGCCAGTCCACATGATTAGAACTAATGGACATACAAATGCTGGGCATGTCCTGGGAAAAGCATGGAGAACAAGAAGATGAACAGAAGTGGGGAGCACAGAGGTCTCACCACCTCTGTTCTTATAACAAACAACATGGAGGACTGAAGAAATGTTCCAAAGATACACTAAGTCATAACAACCATCACAAATACCTATTATGTTTGGGACCCTCATGTATGGATTACTGGGAGACCACAAATGGGTAGACATAGTATCTTGTAACCAGAAATTAAAAACAGGAGAAAATTGTTGAGCCAAGACTATGGCCAGATTATGTATAGTAGAGTTAAGCACATCAGAGTGCTCCTCCAGGTGCTAGCTGGAAATTGAAAGGTAATATTTCTTTACATAGGGAAAGATATTTTGTTGTGCTATGGTAGGTACATTTACATTCACAAATTTTGGGCCAAATTTACCTTTGTATGTGAAAAATTTAAATATAATATGTTTGTCTTATTTTAACAGCAAAGATGCTAAGGAATTATTTGTATACCTCAGGAAAAATACTCTCCCAGTAATTTGTATATATTAATTACTTGTATTGACCTCAGTCAATGCAAAATTCTGCAGTAATGGAAAAATTATTCAAATAGAAATGATCTAAGACCCAAGGTCATAAAAGTAGTAACTGCTACATTTTTGGAGGAACCAGTATTAGACAAAATTAAGACATCTCAGGCTGAAAACAGTGCAGGAAATACACCAATCTAAAATTCAACTTCTTTTCCTCTTTCAGTCACATTGGAGGATTAAAATGGGATGAGAGGTGGGAAAGAGAATGTATCAGTGGTTATTTTGTTTTAAAAGACCAAGTCAAAGAGGAGATAATGGAAAAGAGTGGGTAATAGGAAATGTCCCTTGAAGGTAGCACACAACATATAATGAGTGTATTTCCTAAGTAGCTTGTTACATTAAAATAAAATTATGTATATTGAATTGCAGTGTCTGAAATAGTAACTGTAAAAGGTATTTCTCTATTAGGAAAACAAGTCAACAAGCTTAATTATATTGTAACTGCTTTTAAATAAAATTAAATAGTTTTATGTATTCAAATTAGCTATTGCATTGAGGAAACCTACTTATCTTATGGTTTTTTCGTAGTTGTCATTATGTATATCAATCCCAAACACACTGAAATATACTTCAATAAGCATGTTTTTCTAACCATTGTAAATAGTTTTATAAAAAGAAAAACAATACTTTTAAACATCAAAACATTTGACAATGAATAAGCAAAACAGCCAGATAGAGACTAATTTATAAATATTTTGCTTGTAAACTCGTTTTGAATTAAGCATTCATTGTAAAGCAACTTTCACAACTAAATATACGTGTTTGATGGTCAAATATTTCTAGAATCTTATAATAGACAAATGTAAACCTTTTTATCACTAGGAATTCAATGAGGAAAGCATTTTTTAACTTCTACAAAATGGAAATATTTTATAAAATATAAGAATATTAGTTGATATTTAAAGTATTTTTCTCACTGCTAGATCATCATGCCTATTTACTAACTAAAGATAGCATAAATATTTTAATTTTTTTAAAGCTGTAGCTTAACAGAGTCCAATTTTCATTATATAGAAATTCAAATTGAGAAAAATATATTTGTATAGTTACATGTTCAAATACTGGACACTTCCATTTTTTTTCGTTGCACCTGGCAATGAAGTATTATAAAGCTATAATTGGAACAATAATCAATTTCATTTATTTTTATGCCATTGTGATTCAATCAACATTTAAAGTCAACTCTTTATTACCCAAGTTTATCATTCCTAAGATGAAAATTTGAATGTAAAGCATGATTCAGTGATCCTATTACTTGCAGTCCTTAAGTCATGGAGATCTTGAAAAATTCCTCCCTCAGCTATAATGATAAGCCAAAATTAATTATGGCAAATGAATATTCTAAATGAATCTCTTCCTCTTAACTATTGTTTGAATAATTGCTTATGCTTGACAAGATATTTTTCATGAAATATAAACAATGTGATTTGAATCACATTCATGATTGCAAACTCTTCAACCATAGTAATTAATAAATTACCGCCTTCTCATGGGACTATCTTCAAACATTTAAAATATTTATTATTGAGCAGTTTTGTTGAGCTACTATAGTATATTTGTAATTTTCTAAGATCGTAACTTTTTTCCAACTTTGTCATTTGGCTGTTTTAATTTTTAGTTTTCATTGAAATATACTTGACAAAAATCTTTGTCACATTTGGAGGAAGGACATATTTTATAGCTTATTTAGGAAAGCCTAATTTACTCAGTTAATGTCTAGCATTCTCAATTCTCTCAACATGCTGTGATAGTTGGCTCTATCCTGGACACAAAATAATTACTGTCCCATATATGAAGAGATCAAATGATTTTCAAAAATTTTTTTATTGATTCCAGTTGCAATTCACTTTCTGAAATACGCAGTCAACAATAGCTAACAGCTAAGCAGGTGGTCATAGAGGAAAATTAGCAGAATATCCTTTTGATCAGATGCATTGTAAGGCAGAATTCTTTAATTTTGCTTGACTGCCAGTAAACTTCTCCACATTGTCTCCATGTGGGTTTATATCTCTCAGAACAGTTATCCTTGAGTATTCTTTAGAAAAGATGTGTGCAGCACTGTTCTCTTTATATGGCTGCATGCCTGTTGATAGCCCAATTGGTAAGACCTGAAAATTGTGTAGGAAGATGTGTGAAGAAAATGCTAGGGAAATCAGTGAAAGGGAAATAATCTAATCTATTGGGTGTTCCAGGAAGGCTAATTCCCCTCTCCTTTCCTGACCTTAAAACAGAGGAACAAGTCAAGCACAGTGGCTTACACCTGTAATCTCAGCACTTTGGGAGGTAGAGGTGGGTGAGTCACTTGAGCCCAGGAGTTCAAGACCAGCCTCGGCAGAACAGTGAGACCTTGTCTCTACAAACAGTTTTTAAAAATAAGGCGGGACATGGTGGTATAAGCCTGTAGTTCTAGCTACTAAGGAGGCTGAGTGAGGTAGGAGTGGGACTGCTTGAGCCCAGGGGTTTGAGGCTGCAGTGAGCTATGATGACACCATTGCACTTCAGCCTGGGGAATAGAGGGGGGCCTTGTCTCCAAAAAAAAAAAAAAGTAAATAAATAAAAGTAAAAATAAAACATTCTGATTTGAAATAAAAGAGAAATATCTTTGCATTTAACACAGAAAATGTACACCTGTGGATTGTCAACAAGGTTATGTTTTTATCGGCTATCTAGACCTTGATGATTTATCTGTCATTGATGCCATTGGTCACTAGACCATCTTTTCAGAAGCAAGATTGAAAAGAGGAAGAGGGTATGTTATTGAATCTCTCACCTGGACTTTTCTAAGGTAAATGGTTTCTTATATTTTTGTTGTTGTTTGGTTGGTTACTTATCTAATTTTTATGTTTGCTGTTTTTTTTTTTAATAGTCCCTGAAACCCTGAAACACTAGGAAAGATGCCTCTTAAATTATGGCTGTTTTGCCTAACAACTGATAGGGCTGGGTTCTGTAGCTGCACTTCTAGGTGCTAGCAAATAGGGAATAGGCAGCAAAGTACTCTTGGGCTGGACTCTAGGCAGTAGGGTATGCCTGGGATGTCCTACTGTTGATCTATGGGAAATAGAAAATGTAGTTCAAAAGTTTCCAAGTATCAGGCTTAACAAAGCCTGGGAATCACTTATATGATGAACATGTTGACATAGGAAAACAAGGTAGTTTGGGATAACAAGATTACGTGTCACAGATTTCTTTTCTCTCTACTTAAAAAAACAGGCTTTCTTCCTAACTCTGTGGCTATTGGTTGAAAATGATTTTTCTGGCTTTAGTGCTAATTTACTAAGAAAAGAACTATGGGCACATTTAAATAGACATGCATATTTGTGGTAGATCCAGAAATACATTTGCTAAAGTTTGGTCTTAAAAAATACTAAATTATTCCAGAAAGGGCTGAAATTTTCTGAAAATGTCATAACTGTTTTTATGAAATAATGCCAATTATACAATGATTAGTAACTAAATTGTTTTACATTGTTTCTTGAAAACTTGAATAACAAATATATGAGAAAATATAATACTAAAAGACAATATATTGTCTTGTGTTAACTGAGGCAAAGAAAGGACAAAAAGGCATACATTTTAAAAATCGGTGTTGGTACAAATGGAGCATATATGAATAGGGATTGTGGAGATGGGAATCATGGCGAAATTTTCCTATTTTAACTCAATACTGACAAGCATTAAAATAATGTTTCATTATTCCCACATTCCAGAATGTTCTGTTTTAGCTATTATCCATAACAAGTAAAACTAGAACTAGGCTGGGACCTGGGAGATTTTGGTTCTGGTGCTTACTCAGGCACTAAGTACATTGAAAGACTACTTAAACTTTCTGTATCTTATTTTCTTATCCATAAAGTTACGTTTACAGTAGATCAAGGTGCCAAATGGATCAGTCTCAGATTTACCAACCCTCTTAATTTTTAATAAAAATATTTGCAGATGTGCATTTTTTTTCTGGAATAAAAAGCCCATAATTTTGCCAGATCCACAAAGAAGTTCATGATTTCCCAAAGGCAAAGAAAGCACAGCACCAGGTACTCTGTACAGTTCTTTTTAAACTTGTATACATTACCAACTTTTATACATGTATTATATGAAAACTCATATGTTACATATTTGCACATTCATAACATATATATTTATTTATGCAAATACATAAAGAACCCTGAAAATTTGGCTCTAATTATAGATCACTTTTCAAGGGTGGAAGCCATTTTAATGTAAGATCTTATTCTGAACTAGAAATGTTAGCATTTTTTGTCTGTGATTTGTATGAGCTCAGAGTCCCATTTGATAATTCAAGATTTATGAAAATCAGAGATGTGTTTATCTACTAATAAAAATGAGTCATTTTAAAGAATTCCCCATGCAACCAACAAATATTTATTATATGCTCATTATTTGGCTGATAACATGCTAATTTTCTGTTATTATTAAAATACACATTTTCTACCTTCAGTCTAGCTAGGTAGAAGGTAGATGACTATTACTTAAAACTTTAATTAGCTTTAATATGAGAAACAGAGATCCACAAATTAAGGATTTAAAATCATTCTAACTTTTTTTGAGAGCAGTAGGCTGTATTTTATTATTATTATTATTTTTCCCCCTTTGGATCTCAGGTGCAAAGAATAGAATTGGAACCACAATAATCTTTAGTTTATGGCACATACTCATCATTGCACATTGATCCATGAGTGCCTTGGTTTTATTAACTTACTTTTACACACACACACACACACACACACAAACACATATACATACACACACACACACACACAGAGTGGGCGAGAGAGAGAGAGAGAGAGAGAGACAGAGAGAGACAGAAACAGATTGAAATCTCCCACTGAAACAAAAGCTGCAATCACAAGTAGTTAGGATCACAACTATGTGCCACCCCTTTTCCCCAAACTCATTCCCTTGGCTCTCCCAGATGAGTTAAAAAGGGCATTAATGAAGGGATGAGAACCGAGAAACAGATTCCTATGTGGAGACTATGAAGGATAATAAGGTGTCAGATCAGGAAAACTTCAGTAGGCAATAAAGGTAAATATCTTTTAGACACTGGGGTAGGGAAGGTTTTCTGAAGTGAGATATCCAAAAAGTATATTTTAAACAACATCAATGTGAACATTTAAAATTAAGAAATTTATTCATGAAAAATACCCTAAAGAAAAGTTACAAAGGAGGCGAATATATTCACTACATACACCACCCAAAAATAACTACTAATAAGAATATATAAGAATATGTAAAAGCCTAAATTAGTAGAAAAACATATGAATGGATGTTTCACAGAAAAAGAAACACATATGGCCAAGAAGATACATTTAACAATTGACTGATAAAGTAAACACCAATGGTAACTGCAATGAGATCCCACTGCATTGTAGATTCCATTGGTAAAAATTTAAATGTCTCATATACAAGTGTTGGAGGTAATATGGACTCCACGCTTATATATTGTTAGTGTATAAATTCGAGTAATCAAGTTTGAAAACTGTTTGGCATTGTCTCTTAAAGTTGAATATGCTTATACTTTATGACCCAGAAATTCCACATGCACACAAATATCCCAGAGAAGCCCTGGTCATCTCACCAGAGGCACATGTATATTAATAGTAGCACCTAACATAATAGTGAAAATCTGGAAATAACTCAAATGCCCATAAATAAGAGAGAGTGATTTTATAAACTGTGATATTCACACAATGAAATATCACACAGCAGCCAAAGCAAGTGAACCACATCAATGCAAAAATTATGGAATCTTAGCAGTATTATAGTAAGTGAAAGAGAACATTCCCCAAATATTTCAACAGTATTGTTATCTCTTTATAACATTTTAAACAAATAAAATTAAAATAAATATAATGTAGGAAAATATACTGCAATCAGACTATACACAAAGAAAAGCAAGGAAATAATGGAAAAACATATAGTGGTCAGTTTTCAGCCCTAAATCTGTATTTCCCTATGAGAGGGAAAAAAAGGAAGAAAGGAAGATAGGGAAGAAGAAAGTAAGGGAGCAAGCTAATAATCGCCTCGCATATATTTGAATTATGAATGATACTAAGTTCATTTCTTTTTAGATGCAGATTACTCCCAGGGATAACAGCAAACTGGCTTAAAAATGTCAATTTGTAACTTAACATTCATTTTATGGCTTGTACAAATGAACTTCTCTCCATTTATGTTGGCAACATTGAAGCAAGAAAACGTTAAATGACTTTGTTCACTGGGAGGAAAAAATAAATAAACAGTTGTCATCAGTGGTGCCAAAAACAGAAGTTCTGCATTGACATGAAGAAAAACATAGATTGCTTTACTGTGTTTTTCACAGAAAAAGCTATGTAACTGTAGATTCACAGAACTGGAAGGACTACAGGGGACAGAATACCTAGCAAAACAGTGTTTCTCAACTGATATCATAGTCCCTTATTAATTAGTCTTTATTTGGGTGTAAGAGAGAGGAGATATCAGAGATACTTTAGAAAATCTAATGAAGTTTGTGAAGTTATCCCAAGAAAAATCCACTCATGTGTGTAAATGTTCATGCCATTTATTTTTATTTTTGCATTTGACATTGAGTTATTTTACATATTACAAAGAATTATGTGACTCATTCTTTTTTTTTTTTAATTTTTTATTGGATTATAGGTTTTGGGGTACATGAGCAGAGCATGCGAGACAGTTGCGTAGGTACACACATGGCAGTGTGCTTTGC
Organism: Callithrix jacchus; assembly: GCF_049354715.1. Classification (NCBI taxonomy): domain Eukaryota; kingdom Metazoa; phylum Chordata; class Mammalia; order Primates; family Cebidae; genus Callithrix; species Callithrix jacchus. The sequence goes on from NC_133510.1 coordinate 83,596,015, forward strand.
TTTTCTTCTCCCCTTCACCCACATTTGGCATTTCTCCTCAGGCTATCCCTCCCCACCTCCCCCTCCCACTGGCCCTCCCCTTTTCCCCCCAATAGACCCCAGTGTTTAGTACTCCCCTTTCTATGTCCATGTGTTCTCATTTTTCATCACCCACCAATGAGTGAGAATATGCGGTGTTTCATTTTCTGTTCTTGTGTCAGTTTGCTGAGGATGATGTTCTCCAGATTCATCCATGTCCCTACAAATGACACAAACTCATCATTTCTGATTGCTGCATAATATTCCATGGTGTATATGTGCCAGATTTTTCCTATCCAGTCTATTATCAATGGGCATTTGGGTTGATTCCAGGTCTTTGCTATTGTAAACAGTGCTGCAATGAACATTCGTGTACATGTGTCCTTATAGTAGAACGATTTATAGTCTTTTGGATATATACCCAGTAATGGGATTGCTGGGTCAAATGGAATTTCTATTTCTAAGGCCTTGAGGAATCGCCACACTGTCTTCCACAATGGTTGAACTAATTTACACTCCCACCAACAGTGTAAAAGTGTTCCTTTTTCTCCACATCCTCTCCAGCATCTGTTGTCTCCAGATTTTTTAATGATCGCCATTCTAACTGGCGTGAGATGGTATCTCAATGTGGTTTTGATTTGCATCTCTCTGATGACCAGGGACGATGAGCATTTTTTCATATGATTGTTGACCTCATATATGTCTTCTTTCGTAAAGTATCTGTTCATGTCCTTTGCCCACTTCTGAATGGGCTTGTTTGTTTTCTTCCTGTAAATCTGTTTGAGTTCTTTGTAAATTCTGGATATCAGCCCTTTGTCAGATGGGTAGACTGCGAAAATTTTTTCCCATTCTGTTGGTTGCCGATCCACTCTAGTGACTGTTTCTTTTGCCGTGCAGAAGCTGTGGAGTTTCATTAGGTCCCATTTGTCTATTTTGGCTTTTGTTGCCAATGCTTTTGGTGTTTTGTTCATGAAGTCCTTGCCTACTCCTATGTCTTGGATGGTTTTGCGTGACTCATTATTCTTATAAAAATTGATGACTCCTTTCTAAATAAAACAATAAATGCAAATTACTAACCAAATCATATTTTTAAAAAAGGAAAAATAGTGTCTGCTTAAAATAGTTTTCAATGAGAAGGCTATTTTATTTGGCTTAGTAAGAAGTTAAAATTTAGGTTACTCTGGGACACTCTGCCTATGGGATAACCCTGCTGTGTCTATGGAGCAGCTCCCACAACCCCCCCAAAAAGGAAGAAGTTAAAATTTAGAGTGATCCTTCCTTTATATGAAAATATTGGTGTTAGTTTTAGGATCCAAACAATTTTTCATCTGTTTTAATCGCAGTATGTGTTAAAAGTTGCAGCTCGCATAGCTTTCAGTATCAAACAGAATTAAATTCCCTATCAGAGCAGAGTAGACTTTTGTTAAGACACCTGAGCTTTCTCCAAGACACTTCAAGGTGAATTCAGATTTTACAAAACCCTTTGTCCTCAAGTCAAATGAAATTTTTTTTGGAAAGGTTAGTGTCAACAATGCAGCCTTTGTCAGCAAGGGAAGATGTTTGAATCCTTCTTTTGATTTTAAGTAGCTAAGCAGAATTAACCTTTAAAAGAGTTTTGCAGTCTTTACAGATGTTTGTAGATCTTCTCCATGGATAAACTGACATGTCTTTCTCATTTTCAACTCCTTTGCCCTCACTAAAGTCTTTCTTTCAGCACATTCATGTCAATGGAAAGGTCACAAGATTTTACTTCTGTCTTTCTCCAAAATGGCAGGTGTTTCCAGAGCCACCCTACTAGACCAGAAAATCTGAAATTGAAAGACTGACTTCATTTTTTTTTTTGGCCTAACATCTACAAGGAAGTCCATCCATGAATAAACCTCGCTTGTCAAATTGTTTTAAGATTCAGCTCTCCTTTACTTAAAAAAGATAAAATGAAATTTCTGACCTAAGTTTAGCCAAGTGCATTAAAACTTATCCTTTGGAAAGCCAAAAACCTTCTGATAGTAAAAAGAACACATTTTACTTCATTTCCAAATAAAAACTTTTGAAACACTAGATTTCAGGCTATGGCTGTGAAATTATTAGGTTGCTTTTAACAGAGCCCACAAAACATCTTTTTAGGATGATTATCAGAGTCTTTGACACAAATACATGCTGATGGTGAAGCCAATAGGTCTCTGTGACAAGTGGAACCTCTGTCTTCACCAGATTAATCAAGTTGGATCTTATATCCAGAAACTCCATAACTCCATATGCACTCCATATGTACTTGCAGTATCAAGAAACTCTTTACAAAGAAACTCTTTACTGCTGAGAGGAGGCAACACACACACACACACACACACACACACACACACTCCCCAACACTCAGGTGAGAGATAAAACTCAGAGTTTTACTGAAACAATAATAGTTTTCACTCATTTGCATGCCAAATGGGAATGACACAGCTGTTATTTTCACCATAACTAGTTTTGAAATATTGGCAAAATATCGGAGTTCAAGAGTAGGTTCTATCAAATGAACAGAGGTGCTATTTTAATTTTCTTTTATTCTAAGCAACCCACCAGCTCAAGCATTTCTAGAATACTTGAATTGATAAGCTTTCTCCAGTTATTTGTGGTTTCTTTTGACGGGAAACATGTCAAAACTTTCATGTTAGGGCAAATATAAGTTTTGGTAAATTTCCATCCTTTTAAAATTGAACTTCTCTAGGGGAAAAAAGTCAACATTGTGTGATTTATTTTCAGGATGCTCAGAAATAAGCTTTCTTGACTTCATCCTATCATTGGCAGGAAACTTATCACACAAGAAACAGTCTGGCTTTTGTGTCCCATCACATTTAGCAATGCAAATAAAATCAAAGGAAATGTAGGAGCCATCAGCTTTCTTTTCTCTGACATTTGCCAACTTAAGCTAAGTTTAATGTGAACAGAAAGAGATATGCACAAACATAATGTCAGATGCATTTTCATTAATTCTGATGAATGCAATGCCATTCTAGATGTCGTTGTACAAGAATAGTAACTTTGGGTGAAAATACATGCTACCCTGTCCATGTTTAAAGGAAAACATTAACATATTTTAAAACATAAAAAATGCAGCTGCCTAGTCCGGATCCCACTGCTGTGGGCCCCTGACGCCTGCCCGACATGCATTCCTGGTTCCTTTTGGTTCCAAGTCCAAAATGGCAACTCTCAAGGATCAGCTGATTCATAATCTTCTAAAGGAAGAACAGATCCCTCACCCCCCAGCATAAGATTACAGTTGTTGGGGTTGTTGCTCTTGGCATGGCCTGTGCCATCAGTATCTTAACGAACGACTTGGCAGATGAACTTGCTCTTGTTGATGTCACTGAAGACAAACTGAAGGGAGAGATGATGGATCTCCAACATGGCAGCCTTTTCGTTAGAACACCAAAGACTGTCTCTGGCAAAGATTATAATGTAACTGCAGACTCTAAGCTGGTCATTATTATGGCTGGGGCACGTCAGCAAGAGGGAGAGAAGCGTCTTAATTTGGTACAGCATAACATGAACATCTTTAAATTCATCATTCCTAATGTTGTAAAATACAGCCCGAACTGCAAGTTGCTTATTGTTTCAAATCCAGTAGATATCTTGACCTATGTGGCTTGGAAGACAAGTGGCTTTCCCAAAAACAGTGTTATTGGAAGTGGCTGCAATCTGGATTCAGCCCGATTCCGTTACCTGATGGGGGAAAGTTCACCCATTAAGCTGTCATGGGTGGGTCCTTGTTGAATGTGGAAATTCCAGTGTGCCTATATGGAGTGGAGTGAATGTTGCTGGTGTCTCCCTGAAGACTGCACCCAGATTTAGGGACTGATACAGATAAAGAACAGTGGAAAGAGGTTCACAAGCAGGTTGGTTGAGAGTGCTTACAAGGTGATCAAACTCAAAGGCTACATATCCTGGGCCACTGGACTCCCTGTGGCAGATTTGGCAGAGACTGTAATGAAGAATAAGGTGGGTTCACCCAATTTCCATCATGTTTAAGGGTCTCTATGGAATAAAGGATGATGTCTTCCTCAGTGTTCCTTGCATTTTGGGACAGAATGGAATCTCAGATGTTATGAAGGTGACTCCGACTCCTGAAGAAGAGGCCTGTTTGAAGAAGAGTGTGGATACACTTTGGGGGATCCAAAAAGAGCTGCAATTCTAAAGTCTTCTGATGTTATACCATTTCACTATCTAGGCTACAACAGGATTTTAGCTGGAGGTTGTGCATGCTGTCCTTTTTATCTGATCTGTGATTAAAGCAGCAATATTTTAAGATGAACTGGGAAAAACATCAATTCCAGAAGTTAGAAATAGGAATGGTTTGTAAAGTGCTCCAGCTATATCCTGATGCTGGATGGTGGTAATCTTGTGTAGTTCTAAACTGGTTAGTGTGAAATAATTCTGCCACCTCTGAGGCACCACTGCCAATGCTGCACATGCTGCAGTTGCCCCTTGAGCCAGATGGATGTTCACCATGTGTTATATAACTTCCTGGCTCCTTCACTGAACATGTCTAGTCCAACATTTTTTCCCAGTCAGTCACATCCTGGCATTCAGTGTTAGATCCAACATCACATGTCTTGTTCCAAAGGATCTTATTTTGTGCACTGTATATATCAGTAGTGTACATTACCATACAATGTAAAAATATCTACATATAAACAGTGCAAGCAACTATCCAAGGGTTACACCAACTAAAACCCGCAATAAACCTTGAACAAGGAAAAAAAAAACATTAAAATGTTAAAAGATTAAATAAATTAAAAAACAAAAAAAGTATTTTATCATAAATAATTTTGCACAAAAAGCAAAGAAAACGAAATAAAGCTAAGTTAAATATACATATGTTTGCTCTTAACTTACAACATAAAGTCTGTATATGATCTTTAACTTAAATATCCCTTTTCTAAAGTAATCCGAAATATACCATCTAATCTCTGCTGTTGTTACAGGAAGTTTCCTGTACTACAAATGAGCCCATTTGTAATATTTGTGTATTTCTAGTTATCATTGGTTATCTGCATTCTTCCATTTTTCATCCAGTGTTCTGGCATGGGTAATTTCCTTGCCCCTTATCCCATCAACTATAGGGTGGTAAATCTCATGATACACATATCTTTTCTCTTTATGTGGCTAAATTTCACCAAGTCCTTAACTTCTTGTCATCTGACGAGGTATCCGCATCTCTTCTTATGCTGGTTGTCTTTTCCTACAAGCACTACAATGTATTAACATTTATCTTAAAATTTGAGGCCATCTATTTAAAAGTTTCACATTTTTTTGGATGTTCAAAAACTATAGTACTATTCTTCTTCTTAACTAATATTTCTATTAGAACATATTAAAATTTTTGCTTTTTGTCCCTAAATACATCAAGATTTTTACCAGAATAGCTACCATTTCTTAATCATCAACTCTTCAGGCTATGCACTATATTAGTCAGGTATGCCGTGTGCTATCTCATTTTATTTAATCTTTCTGACAATCCTATGAAGTTATTATTGCCTTATTTTATCTTAAAAATCAAGATCACGGAAATTAAGTAACTTGGCACTAGATTACATAATAAAGTGCTCAAGCAAGGATGTGAATACAGATATGTCATGATCCATTGTCAATATTGTTTCTGTACTTTTCCATTATATTACAATAAGCCATGATTCAGTATCAGCTTTACTTCCCTCCCTCCCTCCTTTCTTCATTCCTTCTTTTCTCTCTCCCTCTTTCTCTTTCTTTCCTCCTTCCCTTCCTCTTTTTTTTAACCTTCACTCTCATTCTTTCTTCCTCCAATTTCTCTTTGTCCTATTATCCTTATTTTATCTCATGTTGTCACTAATGAGCCAAGTATGTATGTTCCTAGGGTAATTCTGAATCTACTTTGTGTCACCCAACCAATCATTGCCTCTCTCATAAAGCTGATTAAGTTTTCCTTGTGTTTTTATCCACAGAGTAGATTAAGGCATTGATAGACATTAATTTGAAGAGCATCAAGAACAAAAACTTGTGTCATAATGCTACTTCTCATATGGTTGTGGAATTAGGGTGAAATAGCTCCATTTATTATAATTATTGATGGTGGGTTAATGAATATAAATATACTAGTCTTGTGTGTTTTCTAGATCAGCTTATAGAAACTACCATGTCTCTTTCTATCTGTTATTCATTCCCTGACTTATCAAAACACTACACTTAGGGATAATTTGGGACCCTACTCATTACTAATGATAGCATCCATTGATTATGTATTTGTTGGCTACAACACACTATACTAGGTAGTTGTATATATATGTGATACTAAATTAGCAGGATCAGTGCAAGACTAGTGGTATTAGTTCATTATTTTAAACTAAAAAAAAAAATACAGTTTTAGAGAAGGCAAAAATAAGCAGCCAAGTTGGGATTCAAACTTTGGTCAATTTGGCCACAACAATCCTCTAAGGACTTTGCTTCTGTCTCTGATCTGACAGAATGTCTCATGGTGACCTTTCCCACATATCCCTCTTGGGAGGCATGTGGTGAAAATTACCAGTTCCTTCAAAAAAAATATTTCTCACTGGGGACCAGGAGCGCTTGAACAGTAGACTGACAGACTCCAAATATTTCTCCTATCTTGATTATATCTTTAAGTTCATAAGACAAAAAAATCCCTTTATAAAGATATGGTGTAAGATTTAGATGGAGTGGTGGGGGATGGTGCCAGGAGTGGTGCTTGAGAGTTAATAAGCTCTATCCTCAGAAATTAAATAATAAAAGTAGGAGAATATGAAAGATCATCAAGAAGCAAATAAAATTTGTAACCCAAGTTTCTCAAAATTTTTTAAACTGGACTGCTTAAAGGCCATAGGTACTTATATTGGTTACAAATATCATATAATTTTTAAAAGACGTATCACAGTTTATATAACATAGTTTTCGAAACACTAATTTTGTTTTATAGTAATTAAAGGATTGATACTGCTTATAACCTTTTGCCAAAGTAAATTTGGCTTGATCATTGTGTACCATTAGTCAGGGAAACCTGGGTAATACTGAAGCACAATTATCTCTAAACCTCGGGGATTTAGAGTAACAAAGGTTTATTTCTTACTCAGACTACCTGTTCATGAAAGGTTAGCTAGAGCCCATATTTTTTTATTTTCTCATTCTTAAACCCAGACTGATTGATAATTTCTCATATAAAACATTACTAGTTGCCTAGTAAAGGGAAGAGAACATGGCAAGTCTTTTACTTACTCAAAGGCTTCCATGAAGAAGTGGAATATATAGCTTCTTCCACTCACATGTGATTGGCTAAAGCAGTTATCATAACCACAGATAGCTTTAGAGAGGGTGGAGAAATTCAACTGTAGCATGTACAAAGGAAGTAGAGAACTGGCCCAATTTTGAAATCCTATTATCACAAAATGACAGTCATTCCATGTAGAGTTGATTTGTTTTCTTACTCTATAGTTCTACTACTTTAGAAAATACTAACATTCAATACGGGATTGGCCAAAGAAGGCAGTTTTTGGTGAATATGACATTTTCTTCTGCATGTTTGCTTCAAACCTGCATATAGCAGTTATAAATGTGGGAGTAAGTCCTTACAACAGACCACTGTTAACAGCACATCACCCTCCAGGTCATTGAGCACATCATCCCGAAAAGCAGGAGAATGAATATTTTACACCTTGGAAGATGATGATGGTACATAGATAGTTATTTTTTTATTACTTTGTTGCCACAAGAGTTTCTTTGTATTCTGTTGCAGAAATTAGATGTCTTCTTAAAAAATGATCACTTATACATTTATTGATTTTTTTTCTCTGAGGCACAAAGAACATGAAGTTTTGCAGGGGCAAAGCCTAACTCTTGACAATTGAGCTATTTGCACTGCAATTCTCTTACAGAATTCTCTTATTCAAAAATCAACGCTTCATAATCATCATATTTCACCCCTATTTATAAGTTTAAATTAATCCAGCTAATTAATAAAATGTGAAGCTAAAGCTTGAAGTCACTTGAAATTACAGAAATGATTTTACTGAGAATATCGGTACTACAAAATATTTATTTCACCTCTCATTCAAAAACTTGTGTAAATATGCTCTTATCAGCCTACACATCTCATTATAGAAAAGTAGTATCGTGTCAGCCCATTTCTCTGCCATGTTCTCTAAAATCACTTGCACAGATTAGATGTAATTTAAATATTGATCAGGGCTCTTTAGAGATCCTCCAGCAATAAAACACAATTAAGAAAAGTATTGCTTACCACTATCTGTATTCTGTGAATAAAGATGTGTGAGGATTTGCATTCAAGTGTAAGTTATTTCTTGATAGAGGAATGCCTTTCTTAGTTGTACATGTAGATGGTGTTCCTTCGGTACTGATCTCAGCATATAGTTTTCATGCTTTCTTATGGGTTATAGAAAAAAAACAGTTAAGGGAACTTCTAATCTCTTTTAAGGCCATCTATTTTTAGTTGAAAAATAACATTGTATCAAACTATTCTCTTCATATAGGTGCTGCATATACGTCAGGAGCTGATTCAGTGGTTTCATCCAAATGTAAAGCAAAATATGGAATTATTTCAACATTTAATAATAGCTACTGTTACACTTATGTAAGACAATAAAAACATTTTGGCAAAAGCTTGTCCTGCTTTCTTTTTTAAGCATAATTTGTGTTTTACAATCTTGTTGGCAAAAGTGTGACCTATATCTGTTTTTGCTCTGGTGAGTGTAACTAAGAATGATGCCACTGTCATTTTTGTTCTTTTCTCTGTTTTGTGTGAGAACATTAATAACCTTCACAAGGAAAAGTATTAACTAGCAAGTATTTCTGAGAAACTCAGATAACTACAAAAATTCTGAGCATTATTTGAATAAAAAACCAAAACTTCAAAGTCCTTTTATTTTTTGCCAGTATTACAATCAGCACCGAAGATACCAGGAGAGGAAGTATTCTAGGCTCACTAAAATGTAACTTTGAGGCATTTATTATCATACTTTATTGCTGCACTATTCTTGACTGGCATTTGGTTTCACCTGCCAATTGAAGAACTTTTCACTAGTAAGATTCATAATACTATTCAGAATTGTTGTTGATATATTGCTCTATTACCCACAGTAAATGTAAATCAACACAATAAGAATAATAAAGAAAATTTCAAACTTAGCAAATAGAAACAATATCATGCAAATGGCATGAAATGTTAGATAAGATGAAGTAATCTTTTACAATTCCTGTGTAACATGCATTGCCTTTAAGAACAAAATTAGTATTAAGGACTTTACTGTAAATATAAAACTAATCTTACTAGTTCAAATTTATAAAATGTAAGGTAGATAAATTACATCTGCTTTCCCTGTAAAAATGTCAGTCTGTCTATAAATCAGTCTATAAATAGTCATCCATGGACAACCAATGATGCAAATACAATTTACCACAGGAAGAATTTGTTAGATATATTTAAAATGCCTATACAAAGCCCTCATATTTATTTTCCTTTTCAATTTCATTCTCTTTTACTTTAGCAAACTCTAAAACGAAAGGCTGGTGTGTTTATTTGAACAGATATCCATACCACATTTACATTTCCAGACCCAACTTCTCCCTCAATCTTCAGACTTAGATGCCTGTTAAACATCTCTACTTAGATATCTCAAAGTCATCATCAACTTACTATGTCCACAACGGAGCTCTTGGATAGTCTTCTGCAAAACTAATCCACCTTATTATAACATCATTCATTCAAGTGTTCAAGCCCAAACCTAAGATTCAATAGAGTTTTCTTTCTTTGACATCCCATTGTGCCATCTGTTTCATTAACAATTTCTGTTGACTTTGCTCTCAGAAAATATATCTAGAATCAGACAACTTCCCATTTTGCACTGCTGCCACCTTTGTCCAAGTTGCTATCATCTCATCTCTCACTCAATCTACTCATTGCTTTATCACTAGTCTCTCTTTGTTTCAGCTTTTGTACTCACGCTTGTAGTCTCATCACAGCATCCAGAGAGACATTTTCAAAAACCAAATAAAATCAGGCCAGAACTCTCCAGGCGCTTCCTATCATGCTTAGAATGAAATCCAATGTACTTACTATATGGCCTGCTAGGCCTATGTGTTGTTCTGTTCTCCAGCTACCTCTAGGGAGCCTACCTTGCTAATTCTACTGCACACATAGTAGCTTTTGGTTTTTGCACTATGATTTCTTCTGCCTGGAACACTATGACTCCTGACATTTATATGGCTGTTCCATTACTTTAAGTAGTTTTTGTTCCTGACTACATTAAATAATAGAGCTTCAACCTGGCCCCTCTAATCCTGCTTTATTTCTCTCCAGTCTTGTCACTCTGATATTGTATTGTATAGTTATTTATCATAGTTTTCTCTCACTAGATTGTGAGTTCCATGGTGATAGAGACTTTGAATTAATCATAAGCCATTCCAAGGACACATGGACACAGAAAAGGGAGTACTAAACACTGGGGTCTATTGGGGGGAAAAGGGGAGGGCCAGTGGGAGGGGGAGGTGGGGAGGAATAGCCTGGGGTGAAATGCCAAATGTGGGTGAAGGGGAGAAGCAAAGCAAAGCACACTGCCATGTGCGTACCTACGCAACTGTCTTGAATGCTCTGCTCATGTACCCCAAAACCTAAAATCCAATAAAAAATTAAAAAAAAAATCATAAGCCATATACCCAGTGAGCAGAGGTATCTATTTGATGTATCCTATCCTTTGGTTAGTTCTGTGGAGAGGAGAATGCTAAGACATAGAAGAGATGGTAGAGTCTCTAAAAAAGAAAAATAGTCATCAGATTTCGGAGGAATGGCACTCAGTGAAGGAAGAAAACAGTGTATAGGCAATTTGGCCTTGGTCTACAGTGTGAACACAAGAGTGACAACTGTATCCAAGAAGACGCTCATATGGTTTTAAGATAACTTATACCTTTCCCGCTGAGGGGAAGCTAGTGGCAAAGAATCCATATGCTGAGAAATCTCCTTACAGCCTTCAGTCAAATTTATAGGTTAAAACTTGGAAACATTATTATGGTTATGTACTTAAGTTGTGTTCAATATGAACAAAAATTAAATAGTGAACACTTCACCTGACAAATTTAGCACAAGCACAGCATAAGTCAACAAATTCCAACAAAGGTCAAATTTTACATGCACTGTATGGGCACCAGTTTAAATCTATAGTGAGAAGTTTTGTATGTCTCCACCTTGGTCTTTCCTGCACAGTGATTAAACTGGTGTTGTTGAGGCAGAAGAGAATACATTAGCCACAAGAGGAGTTGTAAAGAGAAGGGAGAGTGACACAAGCATTCGTGAGAGGTGCCTGCCCTATGCTACAATAAAGTCTCTAGATAGTCACTGAGTTCAACTCACTTTGGAGAGAAAAACAGTAAGTAATTCATCACTGAAGACTTTTGACAGGGCAAATGGATTTATGGACTTTAGGTTCTAACTAATGAATTATTACCTGGTTCCTGATGGGGAAGGAATAATGGGTTACCAAGTAAAACAACATAGTTTACAGATCTCAAGTGGTTTATTCTAACCAACTAAATTCATTAGTTGAATGCTCAATCCTACCACAAGTCAATACAAAATTCAAATAGTCATTTCAACATACTCGTTTCACCTTAGTCTTCTTAAAACCATTAGTCAAGAAAGCATTACAAAGATTTGCTAGAAAGGCATACCAGCCTATCTGTGTATTTTCCATTATTGCCTTAAACAGTAATGTTTAGTCAGTAGGAGGTTACTCCTTCAGATATACTTGGGGAAGAATTAGTTGGATGTTCTTCTTAGACACACTCAGCCCCCACTAATGATAACTATTTCTACCTGAATTTCCAGGTGGCTTCATGTGACCACTAAATAGCATAGACTACATGCAACAGTCATCTGCTAGGCAGTTCCTTCACTGGTACCAGAAGATCAACATTCGGTTTTATGTGAATGTATAAATCCTGGCTGGATGTAATTTAGCAGTCTAAATTATATTTTATCGTCTGTCCAAGCAGCTAAAAACAGAAAATTAAAATGTAGCTCCAATCTTAACAATTTCAACTGTTTGAGTAGAAAAAAACATGTTTTCTACGCAGAAGACATATGGTAGAATTTAGTTATTAAAATTGTAGTGCCATACCTCTCGAATAGCTGTACAAAACTCACTCTGAAGCACTTTTTTGAGAGACTGTAGCTTGTGCACTGGTACTTCTCCAGATTCCTGTAGTTTTTCCAGTAATTCAATTGCTCTTGCAACATCTGAATGAAAAAAAATAAAAATAGAGAAACCTAGAATAAATTGTATCTCATCAGCAAAGTACCATTATTCCAACTGGATGATGACATTGAAAAGCAAGTGGAATTAAACTGCAAAATCAGAGTTTATAATTCATAGCTTATTGGTATCATTTTTTGGTAAAAGTTCATTTTAATTTGTGCCACATATTTGTTACTCCGTACATCTTTGATGGTATTTCATGTATGTTATGTGTGTCATACAAATGAGTTTGAATATTTTGTCCATTAAGAAGAGCTGGAAATAAGTCTATTTTTTATTCTGATACTGCAACAACCAAACTAATTATGTCAATTTTACCTCTGAGATGCTTCTTTTCAGATCGACCTTTCCTTTCTCATTTCATTTGTCACAGTGGCAACATTACATGTATTAGTATGATGAATGCATTGATGTGCATCTCCCCAGTTTGTCCATAAACTCCTTCAGGATGGGAACTTATCTGGTTTGGTCACCATCGTATCCTCAGGGTATGGTATATTACAGTGAATAAAATTAATGGAATCTTTCTATTTCACTGCCATTGCATTATTTCAGACCCTCATCATCTCTCCTCGTCCAATTGGAATAATTTCTTCTCCAGACTCTTCATGTAGTCCACAAAATTATCTTTCTAAAACAGAAGTCTGATCATGCACCCACCTACCAGCCTTTAGAACATCACTAAGCAATAGCAATTATTTTAAATGCTTCTTTTTCACTTGACAATTTCAAAGGTTAATGTATTGAGAAACACATAGTCTTTATAGCCATAAACCTTAAAATTCCCTGGATTATTTCATATTGCCAAGAGAAAATAATACAACAAAAATCTATTTAAAAATTCTTATGGGTGATCTCTTCTACCCCTGTTGTTGCAATTAGTAACTCACTGAAAAGCCACTTAAAATTTTATGTTATAAGGCATGAGGTTTTTGATTCCTAGGTGCCCAGTACCAGAAAGTGCCCTACATCCCTGCCATCAGCTTATAAATTTATCCATTCACCCATCCATCTAGTAATTTGAGTCTCTGTTATTAATGCTTAGTGCCAGCTTAACAAGAATATGATGCTTCCTTTCAAAACTTGCAATCTAATGAGAAAGAAATATAATAGCCTAGCCACCTATAATAAAATTGTTAGCACTTTAGAATCTGGATGGGGTTAGCATAGGTGTATGTATCTAACTGAATAAAATAACAAAATTGACTTTGAGGGAGACTGTTTTCGAAATAGTCATTTTGATTGCCAGTAGTGGGCCAAAGTAGCATAAATCATTAAATCAATGTGACACTTCCAGTTTCCAAGGTCTATCCTTCAGTACTCAAATGGGAAGTCTACATAGTCTATTGGACAAAGCCAGACACTCCCACAATCAACAAGGTACCTAGCTAGATTTTATGCATTTCTAACTGCAAAAAATACTCTACCTGTATACTCTAGCTGTAGTAAGCCATGATTACACCACTGGACTCCAGCCTAGGAAACAAAGTGAGACCCTATCTCTAAAACAACAACAATAACAATTCCTGTAAAACTCACTCTTCTCTTTCTTTTTTTCCATATTTCCATTAATTACTTCCCCCAAACAAGCCATCCTCTCAAGCTAAACTATGGTATTTTTCACACTCCCTCCGGCATGCAGATAGTCTGCAGGTGCAGTAGATTCCATATTGGAATTGCCTTTTGAAAAGAGCCCCTTCACTCTCAGGGAAGTTTTCATCATTTCTCACTTGCAGTACTGGAACATCTAACTGATCTCCTTTAAATTAGTCTTCTTTTTCAGTCCATCTGCCGCATTGCTTCCACAGTAGTGGTCTTGACTGGTAAACCTAATTATTATTTTCCTGCACATAAAACCTTCCCTGGCTTCCCAGTCTCTACAGAGTAAAGTTCAGAGCACTTAGGGTTACATATAAGGACCTTAACAGCCGACTTCTCGCTCATCTCAGAACACCTCCTCCTGTCCATCCTTCAGATGGGTCATAGAAAATTTTCGCTATTTCTAGGACATGCCACAGAATTCCACACCTCTATGTCTTGGCACATATCATCCCCTGTTCCTGAAATGCAATTCATTTATTCACACGGTAGTGCTAGCCTTTGGCTGTGTACAGGAGACAGCCCTTTCTCTTGCTTTAATGGAACTCACAGGCTTAAGGGAAAGGGGTCACAGACATGCAATAAAGTTGGCATGTTCTATAAATGAAGCACTATGGGCTTGTCCATGGATGTATAACAAAGACATCTATCATCATCAAAGAAGTCAGGGAGGATCTATTTGTGGAAATAACTGCTAAGCAGAGTCCTAGGTAGGAGGTGTAAGTGGAGAAAGAGGAAAGAATATTCAAGACAAAGGGAATAAATGCAGATCAAAGGCTTGCTAAGAGAGTGTGGGATATTTAAAGAAATGAAAGGCGTTTATTATAGCAAAAGCTGAAAACAGGGTGAGAGTAACAAGAGATAAGTGGAGAGAGAAATCACATCATGGTGGGTGTTTAAGGCCATTTAAGGGCAGACTTGGCTTGAAAACCATCTTCTCAACGATGTCTTCGCTGACTCTCTGAAGCAGCTTCAGTTGCTGTCATGTCTGCATTTCTACAATTCTTTGTTCACCCATCTATTTTAATAATTACTACCGCCTGTTTGCAGGCACATCTCCCTCCTTTATCTCCACGAATGTATACACTTCTTCAGATGTCAGGAACGAAATATCTTACTGCATTCACAGAATTCCATGGCTCTGTGTCTTGGCACATATCATCCCTGTTCCTGAAATGCAGAGTATCTAACAAATATTAAGTGTTTAATGCACATTTTTTGAATGAATGATGGATTAATTAATGAGACTGGCTCAGGAAGTCAGATGTTAGATGTCTGTGTCTGCGTGGACCTATAACTTCTCATGAATCTAGTCCAGATCAGCCTTGGTGAAGCCTTGCTTGGATCTGGGCTAGGAGAAAAAGGCAAGCCTAAATCTGCAGGCTGAAGAGTATTAGAGATGACACTGGGGAAAGTCCAGAAAAATTGAAAATGACACTAACCTGAATATTTAGTAGTTCTCAATCTGGGCTGTGCATTGAAATTATCTAGGGTGCATTTAGAAATTATTAATGCCTGAGACCCATGTCAAACAAATTAAGCCAGAATCTGCAGAACAGTGGTTCTCAACCTTAACTGCATATTAGAATCAACCGGAGAGCTTTAAAAAAACACAAATGCCTCAGTCGGTCCCACCTGGAGAGTTTCTGATGTGATTGACACAGAGTGTGGGGCTGAGCATGAGGCTTTTTAAAGTCCTTCAGGTGATGCTAAAGTGCAGACAAGGTTGAGACCACTGCTCTAGTTCGCATGGGCATTTTTTAAAGCTACTATGTGATTCTAATATGAAGCCAGGTTTGAGAACCTCTGCTACAGATTATTGGTTCTAAACGTGAATGTGTTTAAGAATCACCCAGAAATGCTTATTGAAATGCAGGTTCCTAATCCTCACCCCATTTGAGAGACGTTAATTCAGGAGATGTGAGGATGAGGCCCAGGAGTATGCCTTGTAAGCACATGCTCAAAGTGATTTTCTAATGGTTAGTTTACAGACCCCAGAGAGAGAAAAGTGAATGAAATGATTTTTTTTAATATTTATTTCATTCCAGAATTCCAGGAACTCTTGTACTCTCTATCACTCTTTAATACAGTATGTAACATGGCACTGAATCGGATTCTTTGAGCAGTTTCAGAATTATTCATGACAGCCCACAGATGACAGCAATTACTGTTAAGGAGGTCGTTAGCAAAGGTGCTCATTGGAATCACCCATGAAGTTTTTTTTAACCTGACTACTACCCCAGATCAATTAACTCGAAATTTCTAGGAGTAGGATCTACTAATCAAGTTATTGGTTTTTAAATTTTCTGTTTTTAGTTTCGACGTGATTTCTAAGACCATTGAGAGCTGAGAAAATTATTATTCAGAAAGAGCCATCGAGGAAACCAGACATGTCTCCATTAAGACTTATAAAAGCTGAGCTGACCCTCTTCTATTACACCACAGGCCTTTCCCAGTCCTCGTAAGAGGTCACTGGGAGATGAGAGAAAATCCAAGAATTGTTACATCATTAATTTGAGACAGTACTGGGTCTTTTGCTTGTCTTCCAACAACTAAGTAAAGAAGGTTCTGTCAGGAACAATTGTAGCTACTGGGTGTGCCTGAAAGAAGGGAGACTAGCATCTCCTTCTTGGTGGCATAGGCAATGAACTTGGTGACCCACTTGCCCTCTCTGTCTGAGTGGAGGGAGACAGCTGAAAAGCAGTGTCCACTGGAGCCTAAAGCATCTCAGGAGTACCCCTTAAACCATCTTGGGGGTACCCCTTAAACATCTTGCAGGTACCCCTTAAACTGTCTTGCAGGTACCCCCGTCCAAGGGGAGTCTTGCAGTGTAATATCAGGGATACACAGCAGGTGGCAAAAGCCAAAGGAAGTCTGAAAACCAGAAGTGGGGAGAGATCAAGCTCCTCCAGCCAGGTCTAGCCATTCTGGAAACAAATAGGTGGAAGTAATAAATGGACATGAGACTGGAGTTTTAAACGCAATTCTGATTCCCTTAAGTGCTGTAAGACTATCAGAAATTGGCAAGGCCAGGTTCTAGAAGGAAGCAAAGAAGGCTTTGAGTCAGCAAAATACTTTTATTCTTAAATCTGTTGGAATAAAGTGTGTGTGGTTTATTTATAACAGCTCCCTTAAGGTTCTTGTTCAGAACCTCCTGATGCTTGTTTTATGAAACTCTTCTATCACATTTGATTAGTAACATAGAAGTTGCAGTTTACCAGTACAACTCAGATCAAGAGGAATATTAGATAAAGACTGGGGAGGCTGCCAGATAAGAACAATGAAAGCAAGAAAGATTTTTTTTCCCCTAGAACCTCCTCCTATTGTCTGCAACTCTGATGAATACCACTCTCCCGATGCATAAGGCAAATACTTGCATATTACACTTGCCTCTTCCGTACTTGTAAAAGCAATAATAACTGTAGGAAACTTTTACTGAACATCTATGATGTTGGGGTCATTGTATGCTAAGAGCTTTGCATTTTTAACCCATTTTATCCTTATAACAATCCTTATAATGCAAATGAAATATTGAGACTTATAGAGAGTTTAAATAATTCACTCATAAGTAGGAAATCTGGGTTTGGAGTCTAGATCTGAGTGATTCTAAACCCCGTGCCTATTATTTTTATTTCAATCATGGCGTTACTTTTAGAAGCTTTTTCTTTGACATTCTGTACTTTTACCACAGCTCTGTACTGCAGGCTTTCTTGGTCAGAGGCTGAGTTCTTAATCTTCCTCACCTCAATAAAGATTCACCTTTATTCTATTTATCAGTATAACTCTCAAGGTAGCATTCAGTGATCATCACAATGACCTGGAGACTTTTTAAATGATACCCTGAAGTGGTTCTCAGCCTTCGTTGCCCAGTGGAATTACCTGGGAGCCCTAAAAACACAGACACCTGGATCTTACCTCCCCATATATACCTATATTTCTGACTTCCTTGGTCTGGGGAATGACCCAGGAATCAGGATTTTCAGGCACCAGTGATTATAATCTACAGTCATATTGTGAATCACTGATGTCTTGCCCTGAGGTACACACTGGGAATTCTAATAACAACCTTACTTCTAGTACTAATTACTGTCACATATAGCATTTATTATGTCCTTGTTCTAAACATTTTACTTTTCTTAACAGTACTTTAAGATAGGTACTATTATTATCCCTGTTTTGTAGAGGAGGAAACTGAGATCCACAGAGTTAAAATTACTTCTCCAAAGAAAGAACTTGTTAAGTAGTAGAGCTAGGATTTGAATCTAAGCAAAACGGCTCTAGAATCTGGGGTCCATCTGAGATGTGGCTCAGGAATCCAAACACTTAAAATCATTCCAGGAACTTGTTCTCTAAGCTAATCTGATCAACAAGTTCTTGTTTGAGGTTCTTAACTTTTAGTTAACATACAACTTTACCCCTGAACTATTTAGAGTAGTTTTCCCTTATCCTCCGGGAGTACGTTCCAAGATTTCACAGCTAGTACTGAACTCAAACATTGTCTATCAAAATATGATTCTGTTCATGTTTTCTACTCATAAATTTAATGCCTTTCCATTGTAACTAAGCACTTATCACGCACTGTGGCCATAACTTGCAGTTTAAGGTACAAAAGCTAAACTGGCATGAATTTCTTTTTCCTTCTTCACAACTTCATGGATAGAAGATTCATTCTTATAGTAGATCTTAGTGACCTCGGCATCTGACTTTTTTTTTCTTTCCATATTAAGTCGACCTGTTTCACCTTTTTTACTTAAAGGAAGTACAATTTGGTATATCCAAATTGCCAGCATCACTGTTCTTGTACTTTGTTGCCATTATTATGTAAAATAATAGTTGCTTGAACATAAGCACTGTGATACTGTGACAGTCGAGCTGGTAACTGAGAAGGCTCCTAAGTGGCTACTGTATGGATACGCCAGACAAAGGGGAGGCTTCAGGCAGAATGGTGTGTGATGGTGCAAGATTTTCATAATACTACTCATAATGGTGCACAATTTAAATTTATGAATTGCTTATTTCTAGAATTTTCTATTTAATAATTTTGGATTGTGATTGACTGAGGGTAACTGAAAGTTTGGAAAGTGAAACTGCAGAAAGCAAAACTGCAGATAAGGGGATATTAAAAATTGAAACTTTTTTAAAAAAATAGAGGCAGTGTTTCAGTACTCATCTCAGATGCTTCTGATGCAGGAAGTGGTTCACAAATGCACTCTACAGGTCACTGAGTGTTAATACATGGTCCAGAACAAAGTGAGTTAATGACCATCATTTATTCAGTGCCTACTTGTCTTACTTAGATCACCATGTAAAAGTGAAAGATGATCAAATCATCATCAATTACCTGACAGTAAAGTGCCACATTGTCAAAAGACTTCCTTCAAAATAGCTGGAACATTATAAACAAAACAAAAACAAAATATTGGAATTTAAAAATATTAGAATTTAAATGGGATGCGCTTACTGTCATCTAGAAGAGTTTAATTATCATTTTTTCATTCTTTAATGATGAGTTTTGATTAACTTGATTGACATTTAGACTGTGGAATTTGACTTATGACTCATCCAAAGCTGGAACTTGGATAATGATGCAGCTGGTTCATTTAAAGTTACTGTTCACTAATACCACAAGATGTGCTGAGCACTCAAGCTAACAATATGAATTATCTATCTCAAAGCCATCCACAACCCTCTAATCCCTTGCCATCTTCTACGACAGAAACTGAAAAGAGAATGTCCTTCTTTTTCCAGATTCTACTGCAATTTTGCCAAGTTGTTTTAAGTGTAAAGTCACTGGATATGACTTCCAAGAAAGCCTTTGAAATGGACAAACTGCTGACATGGGCCTTCAGCATTTTTGTCTCTGTGTCCTTCCTCTTTCCCCTTTCTTTTGACAGTTATAATGCCTTGAAGTGCATTGGTGGTAAAACTCCCATTTTGTGATCATGAAGATGACTGCCATGTGCAAAGGATGGTGGAGAAGAAAGAAGGAAAGAACTTAGGCCTAATGTCCTCACTGAGCAGTTGTACTAGCCCTGAACTGTCCAACCCCATGATTCTTGTCTGTGAGAAAAGTATACGCTTCACTCTTTGGTTTTCTGTGGCTTTCAACCAAATGCAAGCTAGCTGACATGGGAGCAGGTGACTTTAAAGGTGCTTTTCTAGGTTTCAGGGATACGATTGATGCTATGGAGACACTGGAGTAACCAACAGTGGTGTTTTGATTAAGATAGTCATGGAAGCCACTCTGGGAAATGACCTTTGGACTGAGACTGGAAATGTCAGCCATATGAAGATCCAAAGGAGGAACATCCAGACAGGCAAACAGAAAGGGCAGAGATAGATGTTAAAGTGCAGGTGTAAGCCTACATGTGGAAGGTCAAACAAAACCAGTGTCAGAGGAACACTGTAATCAATGCAATAAGCAAAATAACAGTGGTGTGCTAGTGAATAAATAACACTAACTCTTCAAAACAAAAAACAAAGACCAAAATTTGGTCCTGATTTGTAGCAGTTACAGATTTCTGTGGTATATATATTCCTACCACAGCCAATTTCAAGCAACCAATATGATATCAATGGCTTGAAAAACTCTTGAATATTTAGCGATCAGCTCTCACAAGCCAGAAAACACCAGTACCAGTAGGGGGCAAAATGTGACAAGTAAATGGGAGTCAGATTTTGGACAAAGATTTTATTAGTGGATAGATTTTTGTGGAACTGCCAGACAAAGCCATTTGAGAGTATTCAGCAGCAGAATGATGTGAGTGATTCACATTTTATAACCATCCCTATGAATGTTGTTTGGAATATCAATTATCATGGACCAAGGGTGTACACAGGAAACTATTTAGAAAATAGGCTATGTTAGTGGCCTTGGCAAGAGATGGTGGAAGCTTAGACTAGAATGGTGGCAGTGGGAATGACAGGACATGGACAGCTTTAAAGTGCAGGTGGGTGGAAGAAGAATCAGTACAGTAAGGTCATGCACAGCTATATGATGAGAGTGTCCACAGAATGAATTTTAGGCAGAAAAATGATGTTTTAGTGAATACAGTCATATGTCTTAGCAGTGCTTCATAATTACTTGTGGCTATTGCCTTATCTATAAGTATACAGTGTTAATACATTTAATAAGTACCCAGAATAATGAGGTAGAAGAATCCTGAAGACAACATTGTTTTTAAAGAAAACAATAAGAGGGTGGCATTTTTTCCTGTTATTCTCTTCCTTTCTGTATGCGATTCCTAAATTTGGGTCAATAAAGGATTATGTGAAATGCTTCATCAGTGCACTGAAGCAGTTGGAGAATATGAGTAAAGACCTGAAAGTTGGAGAGATGTGGGAACTATAAAATGTGGTAATACCAACTTTATACAGTTATTGTCAGGTCTAAATGAAAATGTAAGTATTAGCTGGGCACGGTGGCTAACGTCTGTAATCCCAGCACTTTGGGAGGCCGAGATGGGTATATCACAAGGTCAGAAGTTCAAGACCAGCCTGGCCAAGATGCTGAAACCCTGTCTCTACTAAAAATACAAAAATTAGCCTGGCGTGGTGGCATGTGCCTATAGTCCCAGCTACTTGGGAGGCTGAGACAGAAGAATTGCTTGAAACCTGGTGGCAGAGGTTGCAGTGAGCTGAGATCATACCACTGCACTCTAGCCTGGGCAACAGAGCAAGACTCTGTCTCAAAAAAAAAGTATAATGAGATTTTAATATAATGTGCTTACCATACGACCTATTTATGAGATCTGTGTCTTTTCCTAAACCTATGAGGACTCATAGGAGTAAAGGTTTAGGAAAAAGTCCTGTTCTATTAGTGGCAATGTTTGAAGAAAAATTATAAAATTTTAGGAAACAAATTATGCAACTCAAATATCCTTTGGTAAGATACTATATGTTCTCTTTTTAAAGACATATACTTGAGGAACCAAGGTTTAGGCAGAACAGATATAAACAACTATATTTAGACATAAGTCAGTATTTCCTGCACAGTATTGTAGAAGTCCCCATTAAGAGTGCATTTTAGATAATACACGTGAAATACTGACTTATTACTAGCTTTTTGAGGTGCCTAAAAATTTTACCAAATAATGCTCAGTTTAAAATCTAATACAGCAGTGCATATGTACCAACAACATGAGATAAATGATAAGTAATACTTTGTACTTCTATCACTGTGATATGAAAGGAAACTGTCAATTTAGAAGTCACTAATGAGCCATGACAAACAATGTGTCCTGTTCATCTGACACTCATCTCTGCTTTAATCTGCCAACAACTTTCTATGTTCCTTAAATACAGACTAATTGGCAAACCCAAGGAAGAACCAGTTCAAGTTAAATGTGTTCAAATTTTAAAAATTTACTCATTATGATATTGAAAAAAATCCTACTTTATATTTATTATCAAAAACTAAATAATCATGGGATTTGGAACAACACTGAAGTGAATCATAAAAAAGTCTGACAATACTAGAGTCATGAATTTATGTAATGACAAAATCCTGGCATTGATTGCTCAAAGCATTTGTCAAACCTACTGCAATAAAGGGAACAATATATAACACAAAATAAAAAACTATAGTTCTTAAGAGATTCTCTGAAAAAGAAGGTACTTATTTCACTTGCAATTGATTACTTACCCAATGAACAAATCTTTAAGTATACGAAACTTAAAATACAGCCTTCTTTGTTAAACACTTGCTGTTACATAGTCAAGGTGCGTAATGCATCCCGTTTCTCTAGGAACTATATTCAGCATTTTGTTTTTTGTCTTCTTTCCTTTTATAAAAAAAAAAAAATTCTTATTTTCTTTCCCAAGTAGCCAAATCTGAAGTTTGATTTGCCTACCACTATCCAAGACATCATGAAATCAAAAATTTAACCTTCCCTCCTGTTTCAGCTATCTTTTTTCTCCTCTTTATTATATTTGATGTCTTTCTTTCTGTATTTTTACTTCGCTTTTTAATTTAATCTTGCAGTTATGTTTTTATATCATTGTAGCCAATTATAGCCTTATTCCTAATCACAGTAAAATTGACTTATTTTTTCTTGTTTCCAAAACTGTAATGTTTTTGCATGTCTGAAGGAAGTTGAACAATCTACTCCCTGTCCTCTTTATGCTAAATATTAGAGCACCTGTTTCCTACAAATTTTAGCGTCCAGTATAGAATCCCAACAATTGCAGACACTTAAAAATTGTTTGTAGGGGTCGGGTGCAGTGGCTCATGCATGTGATCTCAGCACTTTGGGAGGCCAAGGCGGGTGTATCACTTGAGCCCAGGAGTTTGAGATCAGACCAGCCAACATGGTGAAAACCCATTTCTACTAAAAATACAAAAATTAGCCGGCATGGTGGCAGGTGCCTGTAATCCAAGCTACTCAGGAGGCTGAGGAGGGAGAATTGCCTGAACCTGGGAGGTAGACGTTGCAGTGATATGGAGGTTGCATTGTGCCACTGCACTCCAGCCTGGGTAACAGAGGGAGACTGTCTAAAAAAAAATTGCTTCTTCAATAGAATTGATTGTATTAAATCAAATATTAAATATTGATTTATTTGCAAAATCAAAATATTGCAAATATTCTCTCTGATTCTGTAGGTTGTCTCTTTACTGTTTTGATAGTTTCTTTTACTGTGCTGAAGTTTTTTAGGTTAATTATGTCCCATTTGTCAGTTTTTGGTTTTGTTGCAATTGCTTTTGATATCCTTATCATGAAGTCTTTGCCAAGCCTATGTATAGAATGTTATTTTCTAGGTTATCTTCCAGGGTTTTTAAAGTTTTAGGTCTCATATCTACATCTTTAGTCCATTTTAAGTTGATTTTTGTATGGTGTAAGAAAGGGGTCCAGTTGCAATCTTCTGCATATGCCTAGCCAGTTATACCAACATCATTTATTGAATAGAAAGTCCTTTCTCTATTGCTTGTTTTTGTGAACTTCATTGAAGATCAGATGGTTGTTGGTGTGCAGCATTAGTTTTGGGCTCTCTCTTCTGTTCCATTGGCCTATGTGTCTGTTTTTGTACCACTATCATGCCGTTTGGTTTCAATAGCTTTGTAGTATAGTTTGAAGTCAGGTACTGTGATGCCTCCAGCTTTGTGGCCTTTTTGTTTTTTGTTTTACTTAGTATTGCCTTGGCTATTTGGGCTCTTTTTCGTTCCATGTGAATTTAAAAATATCCTTTACTGATTTTGCGAAGAATGGTAGTTTTATAGGAATAGAATCGAATCTGTAAATGGCTTTGGGGTATGGCCATTTTAACAATATTTAACTTCCTATCCGTGAGCATGAAATGTTTCTCCATTTGTTTATGTCATCTCTGATTTCCTGGAGAAGTATTTTGTAATTCTGATTGTAAAGATCTGTTTGCCTCCCTAGTTAGCTGTATTCCTAGATATTTTATTATTTTTGTGGCAATTGCAAATGAGATGACATTCTTGATTTGGCCTTCAGCTTGAATGTTGTTGGTGTATGGAAATGTTACTGATTTTTGTACATTGATTCTGTTTTCTGAAATGTTGCTGAAGTTGTTTATCAGATCAAAGAGCTTTTGCACACATACTATGGGGTTTTCTAGGTATAGAAAATACAGTCTGCAAACAGGGATAGTTTGACTTCCTCTCTTCATAATTTGTATGCCTTTTCTTTCTCCTTCCTCATTGTTCTGGCTAATCTAGTACTATGTTGAGTAGGAGTGGTGAGAGGGCCTCTGTCTTGCTCTAATTTTCAAGGGGAATGCTTCCAGCTTTTGTCCATTCAGTATGATACAGGCTATGGGTTTTACATAGATGGCTCTTATTATTTTGAAATATGTTTTCTTAATGCCCAGTTTGTTGGAGGTTTCTTAACATGAAATGATATTTAATTTTATCAAAAGCCTTGTCTTCATCTATTGATATGATCATATGGTTTGTGTTTTTAGTTCTGTTTATGTGGTGAATCACATTTATTGATTTGTGTACATTTGAACACATCTTGCATACAGGGATAAAGCCTATTTGATCGTGATGGATTAGCTTTTAGATGTGCCACTGGATTTAGTTTGTGTACATTTTGTTGAGGATTTTTTCATTTATGTGTATCAAAGGTTTTGGTCTGAAGTTTTCCTTTTTGTTGTTGTGTTTCTGCCAGGTTTTGATATCAGAATGATGTAGGCTTCATAGAATAAGTTAGGGAGGAGTCCCTCCTTTTCATTTTTTTGGGAATAGCTTCAGTGTGAATGGTACCAATTTATCTTTATGTGTCTGGGTGAATTTGGTCATGAATCCATCTGATCTTGTGCTTTTTCTGGTTGGTATGCTTTGTATTACTGATTCAACTTCAGAACTTTCTATTGATCTGTTCAGGGATTCAATTTCTTCCTGGCTCAATCTTGGGAGGTTGCATATTTCTAGAAATTTATCCCTTACCTCCAGGTTTTCTAGTTTGTGTGCATAGAGGTGTTCATAGTAGTCTCTGAGGGGTTTTTGTATTCCTATGGAGATGGTAGTAACATCCCCTTTGTCATTTCTAATTGTGTTTATTTGGATCTGCTCTGTTTTTTATTTATTGGTCTAGGTAGTACTCTATCTTATTCATTCTTTCAATAAACAAGCTGAATTTGTTGATCTTTTGTCTGTTTGTTCATGTCTGAATTTCCTTCAGTTCAGTTCTGAACTTGGTTATTTCTTGTCTTCTGCTAGCTTTGGGGTTGATTTGCTCTGGTTTCTTTAGTCACTCTAGGTATGAGGTTAGGCTGTTAATTTGAGATCTCTCTAACTTTTTGATGTGGGTATTTAGCACTATAAAATTCTCTCTTAACACTACTTTAGCTGTGTCCTAGAGATTTTGGTATGTTATATCTTTGTTCTCATTAGTTTCAAAGAATTTCTTGATTTCTGCCTTAATTTCATTGTTTACCTGAAAGTCATTAGGGAGCAGGTTAATTCCCATGTAATTTTATGGTTTCAAACAATTTTATTAGTATTGATTTCTATTTTTATTGTGCTGTGGTCTGAGAGTATGGTTGTTATGATGCTGGTTTTTCAAATTTGCTGAGGATTATCTTATGGCTGATTGTGTAGTTGACTTTAGATTATGTGTTATGTCTGGTAAGATTGTTGAATAGAATTGATTGTATTAAATAAAATTTTTATATTATATTTATACAAATATTTGTATTCACTAGTTAACAACAATACTGTGTCAAACTCTACTTGACAAGATTTAGAATTCCTATGAATAAGAATTCTAAGAAGATGAGGATTTGAGGAACTGTAGCCCATCTGTTTATAATGATCAAATATAATGTCTAAGTGAAGCAGAAAAGAACCAAAGGGTGTGATTTGAAAATAGACTGGAGTTCATTTTATTAGCACTCACGAAAATTTTTAGGGAAGTCATTTTTTAAGCTCTCTAGGGAAGCTATTTTAAAGTACATTATCCAAACTACAGCAGTTTACATGCAGACACACTTTTTAGAAAATGAATATGATAAGTACCTATCTACTACCCAATTAAGTACACTAGAAGTACACTGCAGGAATAAAATAAAACAACTATGTAACAGATTAGCAATATGATATAACTCAATAGTGCACTGCCAGCTTCCCATCCTGTCCATCCATACTGTTCATTATTTACATTTCATCTATGACCTCAATTGACAGAGCTTCAAGTTTAACTTTTTAATTTGAAGTCTATGTATTTTACCTTTTCTTTCATAATTTCTTATCTGTTTAATGATCTCTCAACAAGAGTTAAATAATTATTGTCTGGTATGTTAAAATGCAAGGCACAAAAACATGCCAATTGTAGTATTTCCATAGCTTAGTACATAAAAAACAAACTACCTTTTATATTGGCAGTGTTCCACCTGCACACGTTGTAAAAATTGAGAGATTTTTCCCTGTAATTATTATCAGTAAATCCAAGTTCCCTTTTATAGTGTTCAGGGAATTGGAAGAGAAAATCTATCAGGAAATTGCTGAGAAGATACCCCATCAAGCTGTCTGGGTGTTTTTGGAGAGTTTGTTATAAAGAAACTACAAATTTAACTTTTCCTGTCCTCAAATACATCCTATGCTAGAAAATGGATGAATATTTTTATCTAAACTGACACTTTGATATATAATTCTGCTGTGAAGCTCCTTAATAATGTTTCCTCTTTTAACTTATCACTACTATATCATACTGTCATCCATATTCTTAGTTACTTTAGGAGTTGTATGATGAGGTCAGTGTGGTGCTATCTACACCTTTAAGGGGTAATTAGAGGGCAAACTGAAGCTTGATGTTTGCAGAAGTTGTTATGGTGAATAGTACATGTATTTTGTTGAGAGCATTATTACTACAAGGCAGGATAAAATATTATTTATAGTTAATTTTTATGTATAGTGAAAGGCAGGGGTCCAGCCTCAATCTTCTGCATATAGTTAGCCAGTTATGCCAGAACTATTTATTGAAGAGGATGTCATTCCCCCATTGCTTGTTTTTGTCCACCTTGTTGAAGATCAGACGATTATAGGTGTATGGCTTTATCTCTGAGTTTTCTATTCTGTTCCATTGGCCTATGTGTCTTTTTTTTTTTTTTTTTGTACCAGTACCAAAATGTTTTGGTTAATGTGGCTTTATAGTATGGTTTGAAATCAGGTAGTGTGATACCTTCAGCTTTGTTCTTTTTGCTTAAGATCGTTGCTTTGGCAATTTGGGCAATTTTTTTTTTTTGGCTCCATGTGAAGTTGAGAATAGTTTTTTTTCTAATTCTGTGAAGAATGTAATTAGTAGTTTGAGACAAGTAGAACTGAATGTGTAAATTGCTTTGGATACTATGGCCACTTTTATGATAATTGATTCTTCCAATCCACAAACATGGAATGCTTTTCCATTTATTAGTGTCATCTCTGATTTCTTTCAGCAGTGGTTTACAGTTCTCCTTGTTGAGGTCTTTTACCTTCTTGGTTAGCTGTATTCCTAGGTATTTCATCTTCTTTGCATCTATAGTAAGTGGGATTGTGTTTTTGATTTCACTCTCAGTCTGGACATTGTTGGTGTATAGAAAAGCTACTGATTTTTGTAC
The DNA here is from genome assembly GCF_049354715.1 of Callithrix jacchus. NCBI lineage: Eukaryota > Metazoa > Chordata > Mammalia > Primates > Cebidae > Callithrix > Callithrix jacchus. The sequence goes on from NC_133510.1 coordinate 83,623,992, forward strand.
ATTGACTTTGTATCCTGAAACTTTACTTAAGTCATTTATGAGCTCTAGGAGTCTTCTGGCAGTCTTTAGGATTTTCTAGGTATAGAATCACATTGTCAGTGAAGATACTTCTTCTTTTTCCATTTGGATGCCTTTTATTTCTTTCTTTGGCCTGACTACTCTGGCTAGGACTTCCAGTACTATGTTGAGTAGGAGTAGTGAGGGTGGGTGATTTATCTTGTTCCAGTTCTCAAGAATGGTTTGAACTCTTGCCCATTCGGTATGATGTTGTTTCTGGATTTGTCATAGGTAGTTTTATTATCTTGAGGTACACTTCTTCAAAGTTAGTTGACTAGACATTGAAGAAACGTATCTCAAGATAATAAAAGCTTATCTATGACAAACAGACTAGACATGGAAGAAATGTACCTCAAAATCATAAAAGTTAAAATTTATACATTATCAAGACATTTAAACATTAAAAACTGGGTGGAGTACTTTATTTTATAATAACAAAATAAGTTAACAACTGAGAGTTAAAAAATAAATGTAAAGGGCACAAGTGCAATTTTACATGGATATATTAAATAGGGGTGAAGTCTGGGCTTTTAGTATAGTTGTTGTCTGATTAATGCATGTTGTGCCCATTAAGAAATTTTTCATCACCCACCCTCCTATCCTTTCAAGTCGCCTGTATCTATTATTCCACACTTACGTCCATGGGCACGCATTATTTAACTCCCACTTATAAGTGAGAACATATGGTATTTGACTTTGTTTCTTAGTTGTTTCACTTAATGGCCTCCAGTTCCATCCATTCTGCTGCAGAAGACATGATTTTATTATTTTTTATGACTAAATAGTACTGCATGGTGTATATATACCCCATTATCTTTACCCAGTTTATTCACAGACAGACACTCAGGTTGATCTTTGCTATCACGTGATAAACATACAATTGCAGGTATCTTTTTGTTAAAAAGATTTTTTTTTTCCTATTTGTAGATAACCAATAGTGGGATTTCTGGATCAAATGGTAGTTCTATTTTTGGTGAGGAATCTCTATACTGTTTTCCAAAGAAGTTGTAGTAAGTTACATTCCCATTAACAGTGTAAAAGTGTTCTGTTTTCTCTGCAGCCTCATCAACATCTGTCATTTATTGACTTTTTAATAACCATTTTGATTGATATATGATATATTTCACTGTGGCTTTAATATGTATTTATCTGATGATTTGTGATGTTGAGCATTTTGAAACTTTATAGAGTAAGTATAAATCTTAGTCCTAGACTTTAGATATTTTTCTGTTTTAACAATCTTTTATACTTTTTTCTGTGTTGGCTAGACCATCACCACACTTTTTTTTTCTAAAATTAAAATTAAAAACTTATAAAGATAACTCAAAATAATGTAACTAAATTAAAATTTTAGCTTAAATAAGAGTATACATTTGCAAAGTTTATTTATTTTTAATCAGCAAATACAAATTTTACACACACATTACATACAACCTGATGTTATAAAACATGCACATACTATGGAATGGCCAAACTGATCCAATCAACACTTGCATCATCTCACATACTAATCATGTTTTTGTGGTGAGAACATTTAAAATTTACTCTCCTAGTGACTTTCAAGAATACAATACAATGTTACTAATTAAAGTCACCATGTTGTACAATACATGTCTTAAACTTATTTTTTGTAACTGATATTTTGTATCCTTTGACCAAAATCTCCCTAGTCCCCACCTCCTAGTAACTACCATGATAGTCCCTGTTACTATGAGCTGAATCTGTTTTAGTCTACACATAAGTGAGATTACGCAATATTTGTTTTTTCTGTGCCTGGCTTAATTCCCTTAGCATCAAGTCTTTCAGATTCATCATGTTGTTGCAGTTGACAGGATTTCCTTATTTTTCAAGACTGAATAATACATGAAAATGTGGTATACATACACAACGGAATGCAAGTCAAAAATCCCTAATCTGAAATTCTTGTGGCTAGAAGTGATTCAGATTTTAGATATTTTTCATTCTGGAATATTTACATATACATTATGAGATGTCTTGGGGGTGAAACCCAATTTTAAACATGACATTTATGTTTTGCATATACCTATATATGAAGCTGAGGGTAATTTTATGCAATATTTTTAATAATTTTGTGCATTAAACAATGCTTGTGTACATGAGATAGGGTGTGGAAATTTTTATTCACTTTTTTAAAATCAAAGATTCAGATAAAAACAAGTAATAATATATAAATGAACATGAAGCAAAAATGTAGTGATGGTCTTGCCAACACTTCATGTTCATCTACTTATTATTACTTGCTTTTATCTGTATTCTTTCTTTATAGTTTGACTAGGGGTGTGTGTGTGTGTGTGTGTGTGTGTGTGTGTGTAATGATACTGCATTGATCCTACATTTTCTTCAGAATTCCAATCTAGTGACATGTGACATACTGCTTCTTTTGATATAGAGGAGAAAATTTCTTTCTACCATTTAATTTTGATATCTTCTTCAAAGTAAATGTTATTTATAATTTTAAGATTTCCAATGATTTTTTTTTTCTTTTTGAGACAAACTGTCACCCAGGCTGGAGTGCAGTGGTTCAATCTTGGCTCACTGTAACCTCTGCCTCCCATGTTAAAGCAATTCTCCTGTCTCTGTCTCAGCCTCTCAAAGGATATGGTTTTAAAAAAATTATACTTTTGTACTTTATATTTTAATTTTGTTAAATATGGGTCAGAGAAAACTACCAGTTTTATTTCTCATTTTGGATTTTAATAGCATTTTTGGAGTTACATATGGTAAATCATCCACAGATGCTTGAAAATAATAGATAATACAGACATAAACATATATGATATATATGCTTAAACTTGTTAAATGATTTATTGAAGTATCAAATAGCCTTATTTTATCTCCTTGAGCTGACAATTTTTGAGAAACTGGTTGAATTGCTAATTTTTCCCACTAACAGTTTTTGCCTCATACACATATATTTCAGAGCTATGGGGGTAAGTGCATAGTTGACTCTAGGTTTAGGATGGTAATGGCATCTTGGTAACGTTTCTCTAAGTTAAATATCACTCTGTCACATTTAATTTAGGCTTGAATCCTATTTTGACTGATATTTGATTATTATATTGCTTTATTTTTGTGTTAACTTTTCCCTAGTATTTCATTTTCAATTTCTTTATTTTCAATCTTTCTTTTTATGATTATCTTTTTTTCACAGCAGCTTATTTTCTTGGTTTTCTCTGGTATTTATTTTCTAGAGCATATAATCAAATCATTCCATTAATTTTATGTTCTTGGGGATAATTTATTTTACATAAGTTCTTTCATAAAGATGGCTGTCCTCAAAGAGCTGGGTTTTATTTTGTTGTTTTGTTTTTATTTAATATTTGTACTTAAGATTCAGCTTAAATTGCACACTTGCATAATAAAAATTAGTATTTTCACTCTCTCATCAGCCTCTAATAATAAGAGGCTGTTTCTAGGACTAGGTGTGCAGGTGGCTAAAGAATGGACTGTTCTGCAAGGAAAAATGAAGAGATGGTTTGTCACTGGGTGTGATCACTCAGTCACTCCTGTCCCCTGAAAAGTGTCTGAGGATATTGCTATGCCTCTTTTCTCATCTCAGCTCTCACTCTACTATTTACATGTCCTACTTCAGAGAAAAGGCTGGGGCTTTAGGAACAAATGCTGCTGTTCCTCAGTATAAAGAAGTGAGAGAAGATAGAGTGGATTCACTTAGTGATTCCAATTCAGTTATCAAGTGTTTGAAGCAAGACTCTTTTGTTTGGTGTCTTTGAGTTTACGGCTTTTCTGGCTTTCGTGGGGGGCGGGGGTTGTCTTGCATTTGCTTTCTCAGGTTCATGCTTTGGGGTTCCTTTTCTAAGAACCACACCTGTGTCTGGCTCCTTTCTAATCACTCTGTCAGGACACCATAGTGATTAGAAAGCAGCCAGACACAAAGAAGGGAACATTAGACACCACGGCCTTCCTCAGGGTGCAGGATGGGAGGACGTGAGGATTGAAAAACCACCTATGAGTTACTATGCTGATTACCTGGGTGAACAAATTATCTGTAAACCAAACCCCAGCAACATGCAATGTAGCCACGTAACAAACCTGCGTATGCATTCTTTGAATCTAAAAAGAAAATTGTAAAAAAAAAAACAAAACAAAACAAAAAAGAAAAGAGCTAGGAATGGGGAAGGTGGGGAAGCTAAGCTTTGAGGACAGATGATCAGGAGGGAGTCTCAAACCTCAGACTTCCTGGCTCTAATTTCAATTCAGCATTTGCAAATTGTGTCTTTTCAGACAATTCAACCAACCTAAGTTTCATTTTCAGTGAAACAATGATCATAATTGAACATACTTCAGAGTGTGTGCTGTGGGTGTGTATGTGTATGTGTGTGTGTGTGTGTGTGTGTTGAGGATTAAATAAGAGTACACGAAAATATTTAGCATTGTACCTGGCACACAGTAAATGCTTAATAAATGTTACCCTGAGTGATTATTACCACTGTTTTCACTCATGAGTCTGATTTTATTGTGTGCTATCTTTCAGAAATTCTTCAAAATGTTTTGTGTTCAGTAACATCCTTCTTACCTCCAACACCTTTAAAACTTTATGATTTGCTTTATATCTTTTTGATGACTATGATGTTTGGAGTGGAAGGCAATAGAACAAATATGCTTAATGTACTATCTTGATTCAAATCTTCCTTTCATTGTCATCCACTTACTCTGAAGTGCATTATAACATTATGGAAATAACAATGGACTTGGAAGTCAACAATCCTTGTTTCTAGTCTTAAGCTTGTATTTTTTTTTTTTTTGAGACAGAGTCTCGTTCTGTTGCCCAGGCTGGAGTGCAGTGTGTGATCTCGGCTCACCACAAGCTTCACCTCCCAGGTTCAAAAGATTCTCCTGCCTCAGCCTCCTGAGTAGCGGGGACTACAGGCACATGTCACTACGCCCCGTTAATTTTTGTATTTTTAGTAGACACGGGATTTCACCATGTTGGCCAGAATGGTCTCGATCTCTTGACCTCATTATCCTCCTGCCTCGGCCTCCAGAAGTGCTGGGATTGCAAGCATGAGCCACCAGGCCCAGCCAAATTTTTGAAATTTGTTTAATTCATCTTCAGCATCTTTATCTATAAAATGAGTGTTTGGACTAGTTTATCTTTTCTGGCTCTAAAGAATAAATGCTCTGCCTAAAAGGATAGTTCATTTATCAAGTGTGCTATTAAATTAATAGGACACAAAAAAGGAGATGGGAAAAAGTGATAGCAAAGGGCAAGGTGTTCTACGGAGGATGGATTCAATATAGTATTACCCCAACATGGCTTTTTATAGGAGAATGGAAAATGAAGAACACCTAAAGAATAGAAAGAAATAAAGAGGGTCCCTGTTTCAAGGTGAACTAGTAATAAATATAAGAAGGTAAAAGAAAAATAATTCTTTAAAAGTGTTCTAGATATACAGCCAAATTTAAATTCTTTTATGTGCCTGAAACTAATCAATCGGTATAGAATAGACGATTTAGAATAACTTCAAATTGAAGCTGCCCCAATAATAATCAAATCAGTACCAACAAATTTATAGATGAGCAAACCAAAACCAAGTAAGATAAAGTTATTGTTCATGATCTAAAAAACTGATTGTTTCTAAGTACTTAGTCTGAGATTATTGGCGATGAGTCAGAACAAGGACAATGATACTCTGAATCCCAGACCATATATTTTTCTGCTATACCACTCAATATTTAATTAAAAATGTTCAGACTTGCTTTTGTCTTTTGGTCTTCATTAAAAATAGCTTGCTGTATACAAGAACGTGTACAACCATAAGAATGATTCCAACTTTTGCTAAATCAATACTCACATATCTACTGTATCAATGTTAAATGTTTATGATATTCATATGTATTAGTAATAAGAGTTGTAATAAAATTTGAGCCAAGGGAAAGAGTCATGAAAATGACCTAAATGAATGTTACATTTTAACATATATAATTGTTTGAGAAGCATGTCTTATCAGAATTAAATATCTGTACACATCTATTCTTACCACAGATAGGTAAAATGTAAGTGAAAGATGATAATCTTGTTTCTTATCAAAAAGTTATTAATTTTAGTAATGTCATAGAGTCGGAAGTGACTTTGTGCTCCAAGTCTTACATTTTATCTATTAAAAAACTGTGCTAAAGGACGTAATATGGTTTGCTTGAGGTTCTGATCACAGGGATAATTTGGGGAAGATGAGAGTTTATTATCAAGTAAAAAATAATTACTGGGGAGAGATGACTTAAAGTATTGAGACAAAGAAAAAAGGTATTGAGACCAATAAGAGAGCTTATTGACGCAAGAAGAGTCATTTCTATACTTTTCTGTCTTGAGAAATGATACAGAATGAAGTTTACCATTTTATTTTATTTTATTTTACTTTAAGTTCTGGAGTACATGTGCAGCTCTTGCAGGATTGTTACATAGGTATTCACATGCCATGGTGGTTTGCTGCCTCCATCCCTCTGTCACCTACATTAGGCATTTCTACTAATGTTATACCTCCCCAATCTCCCCACCCCCTGTTATTCCTCCTCTAGCCCCCACCCCGCAACAAACCCCAGTGTGTAATGTTACCCTCTCTGTGTCTACGTGTTCTCATTGTTCAACATCCACTTATGAGTGAGAATATGCGGTGTTTGGTTTTCTCTTCTTGTGTCAGTTTGCTGAGAATAATGGTTTCCAGCTTCATCCATGTCCCTGCAAACGGCATGAACTCATCCTTTTTTATGGTTGTGTAGTATTCCGTGGTGTATATGTGCAACATTTTCTTTACCCAGTCTATCTTTGATGAGCATTTGGGTTGGTCCCCCATCTTTATTGTAAACAGTGCCAAAATAAACATACATATGCATGTGTCTTTATAATAGATTTATAATCCTTTGGGTATATACTCAGTAATGGGATTGCTGGGTCAAATGGTATTTCTATTTCTAGATTCTTGAGGAATCACCAAACTGTCTCTACAGTGGTTTAAATAATTTACATTCCTACCAACAGTGTAAAGTTTACCTTTTTAAAGCTCATACACAAAATACGATATTTTAAAAAACAACATTCATAGGATTATCTCAGTGTGGTTGCAATTTGCTTTTTTCCCTAAATACTAATGATATTAACTATCTCTTCATATGCTTATTTGCCATCTATATATCTTCTTTAGTGAAATATCTATTCAAATATTTTGTTCATTTTTTTAAAAAAGGTTACTTTCTTTTATCGTTGAGTTTTAAGAGTAATTTATATATTCTGAATACAAATCCTTTATCAGACATGTTTTGAAAATATTTTCTCCTAGTCATCTCCTTGTTTTTTAATATTCTTAATGTTATCTTTTTGAAGATTAATAATTTTTAATTTATCATTCTTTTCTATTATGATACATGCTTTTTATATTTAACCTAGGCAGTTCTGGACTAATCCAAGGTTTCAAAGATTTTCTCTTACGCTCTTTATTTTAAAATAATATTGGTTTAGTGCTTACATTTAGATTTTTGCCCATTTTGAGTTAATTTTTGATTAGTGTTAAGGATTAAGGTTTACTTTTTTGCATTGGTTATCCAATTTTTACAGTACCGTTATTGAAAAAAACAAGCCTTTCCTCAGTGAGTTTTCCTGGTATCGATGTTGAATATCAATTGAGCAAATATTTGTGGGCCTATTTCTGGACTGTATTCTATTTAATTGATCCTACATAACAATACTTATACCAAAAATCACATTGTATTTTAATTACTGTATCTTAATAGTAAGCTTTGAAATGAAGTAGTAGCATGAACCTTCTCTGTCTTAGTCCATTGAGGCTACTACTAAAAATACCATAGACTGTAAATCAGAAAATTTGTAATCTGTAAATCAGAAAATTATTTCTGTCAGTTCTGGATGCTGGGATGTCAAAGATTAAGGTGCCAGGAGATTCAGTGTCTGGTGAAGGTCCACTTTCTCACAGACGTCACCTTCTGCTGTGTCCTCCCATGGTAGAAAGGGCAAGGAAGCCATATGGGACCTTTTTTATAAGGGCACTAATCCCATTCATGAGGGCTCCACCCTCGTAACTTAATCACATCCCCAAAGGCCTCACCTCCTCATACTGTGGCCTTGGAAATTATTATTTTGACATATGAATTTTGAATGAACACAATTATTTTTACCATAAGACCTTCCAACTTTGTTTTTCTCTTTCAGTTCTATTATTCTGTGTCCTCTGCATTTTTGTAAATTTTACATCTAATATCAGTTTTTACCAAGAAAAGTGTCATTTTAATTGAGATTGTGTTGCATCTGTGTATTAGGTTGGTGTGAAAGTAATTGTGCTTTTTGCCATTGCTTTTAATAATAATTTGGGAAAAACTGATATCTCTGTAATATTCAATTTTCCAGTCCCTTGAACAAGAACATATTATTTCGTTTGTTCGAGTCTTTAATTACTTTCAACAATGTTTTATACTTTTAGTATAAAATTTTTGCACATATTTTGTTAAATTTGACTCAATGCTTTCTTGTTTTGGTGGTATGGTAAATATTACTTTTTAAATTTAGTTTCCAATTGTTTATTATTATTATATAGAAATAAAAGATTTTTTAAGGTTACCTTATATTTTCTTCCATTACTAAAGTCATCTATTAGTTTTAGTAGCTTTACTGGCAGATCCTACAGGATTTTCTCCATGGACAATCATATTGTCTGTGAATGAAGACAGTTTATTCCTTCCACTCAAATCTATATTACATATGTCTCTTGTTTACCTTATTGTACTGACTAGGACCCCTCATAAAATGCTAAGTGGAAGTGATGAGAGCATACATCTTTGCCTTGTTCTCAATCTTAAGAGTAAAGAATTCAGCCTTTTACCATTAAGTATGACATCTACTACAGGTTTCTTGCAGAAACCCTTTATTGAGAGAGCTTTCTTTTATTTTTACTTTGCTAGGTGTTTTAAAATCATGAATAAATGTGGAATTATTCAAATGCTTTTTCTACACCTATTGAGATGATGATATTGATTTTTGTTACAGTAAATTATTTGGATTGATTTAAAATGTTAAATCATTCTTACCTTCTGGGAATAAACTTCACTTGATCATAATACATTATCTTTTGCATGTATATCCTTTCTATGTATCTTTTGCTGGATGTGAGACATTAAAATTGTGGTAGGCACTTGAGAAATATTTATCTTCGATTTATTTTCCTATACTCTATTTATCTGGTTTGGTCGTTTCTTGGCGTAATTTTGTACAACTAAAATGAGAAAAGTGGTTCCTTTCTAGTATTTTCTGGAAAGTTTGTGTTGAATTGGTAGTATTTCTTTCTTATATGCTTGGCATAATTCACCAACCATCAAGGCAGGAATTATTCTCTGTAAAAATATGTTTACATACAAATTAATTTTTAAAAACAGATTCTATTTATTCCTGTTGAGTGAAAACACATGTCCAGAAGATGGAAGAAATATTTTGGGAAAGTTTGCCTTGCTCAATGCTATTCAGTACACGTGTTCACTGACTAATCACAATTGAATCTTTACATATATGCATTTGTATCCAAAAAATGTTAAATGTGATTTTAAGGAGGTTCTAGAAGATGCAATTTTGTCAATTATTATTATTACTAGTAGCAGTAGTAGTAGTTTTGGTGGGGAGAAGATGAGGTCTCACCACCCAGGTTAAAGAAATCCTCCCACTTCAGGCTCTGGTAGCTGGGACAACAGGTACACACCACTGGGCCTGGCTTGGAAATGAAAATTTGGAGGTTGGGTTGTAGATTTTAAGCATGAGGGGTTAATTTTAAAATGTATAAATAAGACATTTAATTATATGAAAAGAGATATAGCACCTTAATATTTGATTAAGTTTCTTAAAATTTTCTTGCCAAATAAAAACAAATCTTATCCTGTGGATCACTAGATGTCCTGAAATTGTACTTGTACCTTTTCTAGTTGGTGGATCATTAGGATCTAACTGACTCAAAACAAACAGGCAAATGAGATAAACTTGAAATGGCTTGTTCAACAAGGTTTTGAATTTACAGTAAATAGCTTGGTTTTGTTCCATTTCAGATAAAATTAAATAAGCTTAGCTTTGTTTTACCTTTTGAACAAGATAAGTAAGATCCCAGTACTTAATTCATATTTTTTAAATGTGAGACAAATTACTCATACATAAACAAGTTTAATTGGGAAGGCATTATTTTTCAATTGGTACTAACATGAACTAATCCTGTCATGATTTACTGAGTATTTTTATCTTTAATTATGCATACACTGAATACCTTAACTCAGGTGCAAGTACTTCATCACATTTTATTAATGCTTTAAACATAGATACTTTTCTGTTATATTTACTAATAGAAAAGAAAAAAAATAATAAGTCTTTCTTAGGAATACCTTCTCTTCTGTGGGCATCTCAGTGTCAACACTTATTAATGCATATACACAATGCAAGTAAAACAGGACATTATTATGCTGGTTTATCAAGCACCGATTCGGGGCAGACATTTTCATAATGGAATGTTAATTCAAATGCCAAAGAAATTTGAAAGCAGTGACTGAGAAAAACACATTGTTTACCTGAAAATCATTGGTTATATAAAAGGCATTATGCTGTTCTCCTGCATGGGAGTTAGGGGAGCGAGATTTATAATACCTAAGTGTGATGATCACATTCAAGAAACAGTTGTAAGGATTAGATATAAAATCCAAGTGCCCATTCTTATCATTAATCATAGATCTCCTTTTAAAAATACACTCTAGACTGGGTGCTGTGGTCCATGCCTGTAATTCCAACACTGGGAGGCCAAGGTGGGCAGATCACCTGAGGTAGGGAGATCAAGACAAGCCTGGCAAACATGGTGAAAACCTGTTGCTACAAAAGCTACAAAAATTAGCTGGGTGTGGTGGCTTACGCCTGTAATCCCAGCTACTTGGGAGGCAGAGGCAAGAGAATCCCTTGAACTTGTACCCCCCAGGCAGAGGTTGCAGTGAGCTGAGATCACGCCACTGAACTTCAGCCTGGGTGACAGAGTGAGAATCTGTCTCCTCAAAAAATCCATTATATAAAAAATATATATTATACATATCTTAACATAAGAAATATCTTAAAGGTTACCTATGCCAGTCTCCAGAAAAATGCAAGAAGAAATCCTATGTATGAGCTCACCTCTATACCTGCATAAGCATTTTAGAAATTCTAAAACATTAATTTCATTCAAATAAAAAACAAGAACAAAATCCTCATGTTTCTTGTTAAAAACATTTAGGATGTATTGTTTTATTTGCAATTAAAATGTCAAATTCAAAAATTCACATGGCAGAGAGTGAGTTGAAAAAAGCACAGGTGCCTAATTCACAAGCTACAAAAAACAGTATAAAGGTGACCATCTGGGGAAAGCTGGCTGACTTAATTTTCCTATGAGCTTACCGTCTGTTCCTTATTTCTCTTCTAGACTCCATATTCTGACCTTGAAAATGCATCTACATATTTTGCTACGTGCTTTTCCTTCTAACCATAAATGCACATATTAAATCGGTCTAACTATGCAAAGGATATAATACAACAAAGGGCATATTGTGTTGCCTTTGTTATAGTCTGTTTTCTGTTTTGTTTTGTTTTTTTTCCTTTAAGTTTTGTTTCTGGTGATGATGCCTTTCAGCCTTTTAGCCATTCTATAAATTCCTATACTTTCCATGATACACCTGCAAGTGCAGCCAAGCACAGTTCTAAGAAACAAATGCTGCTTCTAGAAGGGTGGTTTACAAGGTAGATGTCGGAGAATGTGGAAAAGAGGACATGAGAGCCTAGGATTGTGATCTTGATGTGTACACAATGGATTATGAGGCAATACCCACCGGAGAAAAGAGAAAGCTAAAACTGAGGAATTCCTCGCTTGTCAAAAATCTCGACTGCTCAAGTACCCCAAGTATGCCAGGATCTGAGAAGGAAGCATCACAGTTTACTGCCACAGTGAATAAATACGCTGAGTTTATTTGGGTTTTGTTTTTAATTCTCAGTTTGAACACTGAAAATAATGGTAGTCAAACAAAAAGTACTTACTTTCAAGTATTTGTTGCCAAAGCTTTTCTTCAAGTAGTCTTTTGTTCTATTCTGTATTTTTTTTTCCTGAAAAAAATCTATAGCAATTACTTCTGTAATGTTGCTAATTTGTGCTCTATTTACTTTGAGATTATCATCTATCTTTATATATTATTTGGTGTTTACGCCGAAACTTGCCACTTACTTAAACCACTTTTCATACATCAGAGTCCCAATATATCGTTGGTTGTTTCTCCTGCATTCTTAAAGCTCATTAAGTGCTGAGCTAAAATCAACTTACTGGACCAAGATGTTTCCTTTTTGACTTTCCTTTTCCTAATTTTCCCCTTGTATTAGTCAATAAAGCAAGTTGGCATTAAGATCTATTTCTTCCTTTCATTCCCATAACTCTTCCTCAAGTTAAGGTCAGATTATCCAGATTGCTATAATAATATAGTCCAATATTCTCAAACTATTCCAAAGAATGTTTGGCTTCCGTGAACAGTTTCACAGTCTGCATATTTCATACCACTTGGAGAATCACAAAGTATACTGCAGCCTACATTAAAGAAACAGCTTAAAGTTTGTTTAACTCAGTGTTTGGGAAACCCATTATTTTCTGATTTATTTTACCTTGAAACTTTTGTTCAAGGAGCATTGAATAAAATCTCTCAGAGTAATATTTATGAAGCATGAATCTTCCCCATAGATTCAATCTTGCAACCAATTGTCCCATTAGTTAATAAATATGCCATTCAGATTAGTTCACTTCCTTACTCAGAATTATCAAACACTCTCAATTTCCCATCAAAGAAAGCTTATTAATCTGCAACCTACATGTTTCATATTAAGTTTCATGACTTTCTTCATATTGGTAGCTGCCCAGATGTTAAACTTAGCATTCATTATATTACAACTTCCCAGACTCATATCAAATAAATATGTACCATCACTTAGCAATGAATTAACTTTTCCCACAGAACTGTGAGACTATGGGCAATCTCTATTAATAGCTTCTAATAGCCAGGCGCAGTGTTTCATGCCTGTAATCTCAGCACATCAGCAGGCTGAGGTGGGAAGATCACTTGAGCCCAGTAGCTTAAGACCAGCCTGGGCAACACAGTGAGACTCCGACTACAAAAATAAGTATTTTAAAAATTAGCTGGGTGTGGTGGTATTTGTGGTCCTAGCTAGTCGGGAGGCTAAGGTGGACGAATCACTTGACCCTATTGCAACAAAAACAAAAATTGACAAGTGGAGCCTAGTTAAACTCAAGGGCTTCTGCAGAGAAAGAGAAACCACCAAGGGAATAAACAGACAACTTACAGAATGGGAGAAAATATTTACAAACTGTATATCCGGCAAAGGTCTAATATCCACAATCTATAAGGAACTTAAATCAACAAGCAAAAGAAAAAAACCCATTAAAAACTGGGTAAAGTACATAAACAGACACTTCTCAAAAGAATACATACAAGTGACTAATGAACATGAAAAAATTCTCATCATTACTAATCATCAGAGAAATGCAAATGAGATACTATCTCACACCAGTCAGAATGGCTTTTGTTAAAAAGTAAAATAATAATAACAGATATTGGCAAGGCAAGGCTGCAGAGAAAAGAGAACATTTTTACACTGTTAGTGGAAATGTAAAATAGTTCAGCTGTTCTGGAGATAGTTTGGGACTTCTCAAAGAACTAAGAGTTGAGTTACCATTCAACACAGCAATCCCATTACTGGGTATACATCCAAGAGAAAATAATTCATTCTACCAAAAAGACACATGCACTCTTATGTTCACCACAGCAATATTCACACCAGAAAATACATGGAATCAACCTAGTTGCCCATCCATGGTGGACATAAAGAAAATACGGTACATATACACTATTGAATACTATGTGGCCATGAAAAAGAACAAAATCGTGTGCTTCTCAGCAACATGGATGCAGCTGGAAGCCATTATCCTAAGCAAACTAATGCAGAAACAGAAAATCAAATACCACATGTTCTCATTTATAAATGAGAGTTAAATATTGAGTACACAGGGACATAAAGATGGAAACAACAGACAATTAGGAATACAAGAGGGGCAAGAATAGACAAACTACCTATTGGCTACTATGATCAATACCTGGGTAACGGATTATTTCATATTCCAAACCTCAGCATCAAGTCATATGTCTTTCTAACAAACCTGCACGTATTCTCTCTGATTCTAAAATAAAAGTTGAGGGGAAAAAATATCCTGTTTAGTAGGGCTTCCAAATGTATCCAGAATTTGACCACTTCTCGTTATCTTTTCTGCTACTAACCTGATCCCACCCACAACCACCTCTGACCTGAATTCCTTCAATAACTTGCTTACTAATCTCCCTGTTTAGTCTTTACTTTCTATGATCAATATAGCTGAGTGAGTTTATTCAAACATGAGTTGGATCATGTCACTACTCCACAAAACACTTCCTGTGGCTTAGTATCTTAGAGTAAAAGCCAAAGTCTCTAAAATAGTAACCCTGAGCCTCATGCAGCCCCCCTGTCCTTTGCTCTCTCTCTCTCTCTCTCTCTGCTTGACTTCATTTGTTACTGTCCTTTCCCTTGTTCCCTCTGCTCCAGCTATACTGGGCTCATAACTGTTCCTCCAACACTTTAGAACATTACTGTCTCAGGACATTTACATTTGCTGTTTCTTCAGACTGGGCCATGCTTCTCCAATTATCCTGCTTTTTGGCCCCTTGTCCCCACCTCACTAGAATAGAAGCTTCCTGAGAGTTGAGATTGTGTCTATTGTATTCACTGCTGCAGCCCAAGACCTAGAACAGCTGCTGAAATATATTGGGCCCTCAATAAAAATTTGTTGGGGGATAAGTGAATACATTTACAAAAGGGTATACAGGTGCTTTAGAATTAAAAGGGTGCTTTAGAATCATACAGGTGCTTTAGAATTAATTAGGCTGCAGGAATAGTAAAAGAGTTCATGAGGATTTGGAAACTGAGTGCCAAGAAGACAGTAGATATTTGCCAGGAAAAGGGACGAAGAGGAAGGGAAGAGCTTTCCTGCAGAGAGAGCAACACACCAAGACTCTGAGGTTATTTTTATTTATTCAACAAATATTTGATAGACACCTACAATGTAGCAGGCTGTGTTCTAGCATTTGGGATATCATAAGCAGAGGAAAGCAATACACAAATAAATATTGGGATATGGTCAGTTAATTAAAATGTTATAAAGACAAATTAAGCTGAGATAGAGAAAAAAGAATGATGGGAGTAGGGAAAAGACTATTTAGATATGACAGATAATAATTGTGGGGAGGTGGCATTTGGGTAGAGACTGAATGAAGCTCAGGATAAGTTATTATCTGAGGAAAAAGCATTTCCAGGCAAGACAACACCAAATTCAAGAGGAGAAAGGTAGGCTTACAAATGGGAAAAATTCAAAAATACTTACAAAGTGATGAGAGGGCAGACAGGCAAAGGAAACACGGACCCAATTGCACAAAACCCAGCAGGCCAGCCATATTAAGAATGTTAGACAATGGGAAGCCACTGAAGATTTGAATGCAAAGGATGGCCAGATCAATGTCTCAGGAAAATAAAAGCCAAACATAAACTGGCCGTTTCAATGCTTAACCCACACTAACTTCCTTTAAGTTCAAAAGTCATTTCAGAAATAAGGCTATAGCATCAGTTTAAATGAAAATGCTATTTTATTCTGTGAGTACATAAAAATGGTATCATAATTAAAAATGTTTGTTTTTTAAACTTTAATATAAAATTTGATGCCATTTTATTTTTAAAAGTATCAGCATCCGGCCGGGCGCGGTGGCTCAAGCCTGTAATCCCAGCACTTTGGGAGGCCGAGGCGGGTGGATCACGAGGTCAACAGATCGAGACCATCTTGGTCAACATGGTGAAACCCCGTCTCTACTAAAATTACAAAAAATTAGCTGGGCACGGTGGTGCATGCCTGTAATCCCAGCTGCTCGGGAGGCTGAGGCAGGAGAATTGCCTGTACCCAGGAGGCGGAGATTGTGGTGAGCCGAGATCGAGCCATTGCACTCCAGCCTGGGTAACAAGAGCGAAACTCCTTCTCAAAAAAAAAAAAAAAAAAAAAAGTATCAGCATCCTTATATTTTTAAATAATCTCTTTTCAAATTTGCCTGTTATTATTTCAGTGTTATGCTCTTACTTTATAGTTTCCATTATCTTACAATACATACTTTTAATCATTATAACTACGCTTATTTTATAGTCTTTGACTTTTGTATAACGATCTCTCCACTTTTCAAACATTCACACGTTGCTTTGTTGTGTGCAATGAGTCACCCATATTTTGGCTCCTCTTCTCATGTTTCTCATGGCTTTTTCTTTCTTTCTTTCTTTTTTTTTTTTTTTGAGACAGAGTTTTACTCTTGTTGCCCAGGCTGAAGTGCAATGGATCTTGGCTCATCGCAACCTCTGCCTCCCAGGTTCAAGTGATTATCCTGCCTCAGCTTCCCAAGTAGCTGGGATTAACAGGCATGCACCACCACACCCAGCTAATTTTGTGGTGTTTTGTTTGTTTGTTTGTTTGTTGTTTGTTTATTTTAGTACAGATGGGGTTTCTCCATGGTCAGGCTGGTCTCTAACTCCTGGTGACCTCAGGTGACACACCTGGCTCGACCTCCCAAAGTGCTGGGATTACAGGTATGAGCCACCACACCTGGCCCTCCTCATGTGTTTTTAATGTTTCATTGCAAGCACACTTTTGGCAGGGACTGTTTCCTCTATGGGAAACCAGTATAAATAAATGTTTAAGACTGCTATCTTTCATTTTACCATCTCCTGTGTACCGTGGCCTATAATTCACTTTATGTATATTTCTTTCTTTTTTTCTGAGACATCATCTCCCTGTGTCACCCAGGCTGAAGTGCAGTGGCACAATCACGTCTCACTGCAGCCTCGATCTCCCAGACTCAAGTGATCCTCCCATCTCAGCCTTCCTAGTACCTGAGACTACAGGCATGCACCACCATGTTGCCTGGCTTATTTTATTATTATTTTTAAACTTTTAATAGAGATGGGGTCTTGCTATATTGCCCAGGCTGGTCCTGAAATCCTGAGCTCCAGCAATCCTAGCAGTGTTGGCCACCCCAAGTATTGGGATTACAGGTGTGAGCCACCGTGGCTGGCTTTATGTACATTCCTTGAAAGGTGGTTTCCTGAACCAAGTAGGTGGCATATATTCAGATCCCAAACTAGGTAATGCAGTTTGGCTTATGGGCATAATGTAACTCTTATGTCTTACCTCCAGTTCTGTACTGCCACCAGGCATGGGGCTGTCTGGGACTCTTTGCTCCCTTTTCATCTCCCTTCCTCTACTTCTACTCAAGTGTCAGCTCACACCTCTCCCATTCCAGCTTTCACTTTCCCTTTAATTTCTGACACTTGGAGAATATACTCCTTCATTTGCAATCTAAGCTACAGTTTTTTAATTGTTAAATTTTATCTGGCACTTCTCAATATTTGTAATGCAAGAGATTCTGTGTTAGCTCAGTCTACCATATTACAGACTCACTTAAATTAATCTCTAAATTGAATTTAAATTTGAAATATGAGTAACAACAGAAAATAGTTTGCATAACCAAATACAGTCATGGGTTACATAACAATATTTCAGTCAATGAGGAGCTGCATATATGACAGCGATCCCATAAGATTATGATACTGTATATACACTGTACCTTTTCTATATTCAGATACACAAATACTTATGATTGTGTTACCGCTGCCTACAGTATTCAGTGCAGTCACAGCCTGTACAGGTTTGTAGCCTAGGAGCAATAGGTTATACCATACAGCCTAGGTGTGTAGTAGGCAATACTATCTAGGCTTTTAGAAATACACTCTATGATAGTCCCACAATAAAAATCACCTAATGCTTCTTTTCTCTCAGAATGTATTTCCATTGTTAAGGAATGCATGCTGGTAGTTGCTGAGATGTACAAATAAGCACCAAAAATTAACCACGCTGCAAAAGTGCTTTCTAAGTCTGTCTTCCCATCTGGAAACACAGCATTTTACGCTCCTAGGTGAGAATAACCTATACTTTATATTGTATGAGTTAACGTTGCAGAACAGTAGTAGTAAAAGGGTGTAAAACACCTCCAAGCGAAGGTGGAAAGTGTACACAGGCTCCCTGACCTGTGGCAGAGCATGGGAAGAAGAGACACTGAGTGCTAGCCAAATGGGAAAGAAAAGTTCAGCTAAAATGTTTAACAAATTCATTAAGGGCCAACTGTGCGCAAGCATGAACACAGAACCTTTGAGAGTGGCAAGCACTCACAGATTTTTTTTCCCATAAATGTCCACTGGGTGCTTCCTAGAAAAAAACGGATCAGGGTGGAAAACAAGAGGCAAAGACCTATTACAATGGGGAGAAGGATAAATGCAAAAAAACCTCTACCCCCGGAATGGGGTGGGAAGGAGAGGGCAGGAAACAGTCCTAGTCCTGGAATCCTATGATAGTATCAATATATTAGTTTAGATTTCCTACCACTAGAAAGGGGCAGGGAACTCTCCCACACAAGACTCTCCATAGGCTGAATTCGGTCTGGCAGACCACAGAAAGGCAGAATCCTGAGAAAGCCCTGTGCTTGAGACCCAGACACATAGGGGCTTCCTAAGACTGAGGCTGGACCAGGACAACAGAGAAACACCTTTGTCTCCATCACCAAGCTCATTCAGTATCAAGTCACGAGTAACTGCTGTCTACCCCTGGCAAAGAGACAGAATCCCTGTGACACAGGTGCACAGTGAAGACCTAAAGTTGAGAGTGGAGTACCTCGAATGGTTAAATTGAAAGTAAATATAAAATACAATTCCTCTTTTTATTTTTCTTCAATGCTTTATAAGCAGAGGTTAAAAAGTATTAGGCTCATATAGTAAATAATTCAGGCTTGACAGATCAATCAGTCTCTGTCCCAACTATTCAACTCTGCAGTTGTAGCAGGAAAGCAACCACAGACAATTTGTAAGTAAATAAGCACAGCTATGCTCCAATAAACTTCACTTATAAACACTGAAATTTGAATTTAATATGATTTCCATGTGTCACAAAATATTCTTTTTCAGATGTTTCTCAACTATTTAAATATGCAAAAGCCATTTTTAAGTCTCAAGATAGATTTGGTATCAGGGCTGTAGTTTGTGACCTCTGGGTTAAGGCAAAATTGGTAGTAAGAATTATGGGTTTACAGTGTACATACAACAATAGCATAAAAGATGGAAGGGAGCAATGGGAACTATATTGTTGGTTATAAGTGATATTATTTTAAGGAAGACTGTGTTAAATTAAGGACATATACTCTAAAGCCTATGGCCACCATTACAAACAATAAAATAAAGACAGAGCAAAATAGGCAAAGGAAAGGCTTCCATCAACATTAGATCATTAAAGTATTATTTGAATACAAGATAATTGATTAGAGCTCTGTTATATTTGGAAAGTTTATAATTCACAAACAGAAAATCTCATCTTGAAACATATTCAGGAGAAACTCACAAAATATACATAATTAAATTATATTCTTTAAAGCTCTGAAAATAATGGAGAGTGATCCAGGAGAAGCAGTTTTGAAAACTTGTTAGTACATGAAAGATTTCCAAATGCAGAGAAGAAAAAATAAATTAAACTAAGCAAAAAACAGGACCACCTTAATATGTACAATATTAAGTTGTAATATTGGCCAGAAAATAATACCCAGCTCTTATATCCATGTATATCTATCTGGCCAGTGGCTAATCTGTTCAGCTAATTAGGACAGAAGATCGCTGAGGCCCAGTTCATGTAGTGATTGCTACACTGTCTGAGCAGTGGTTGTGGTATGGTCTGAATGTGTCCCTACAAAATTCCTATGCTGAAACCTAATCAACAATGTGATGGTATTAGAAAGTAAGGACTCTGAGATATAATTAGGTCAAGAGGGCTCTGGCCGTTAGGCCTCAGAGAGCTGCCTTCCCCCTTCTGCCGGTGAGAACACAGAAAGATGTCCTCTAAGAACCAGGAAAAACAGGCCCTAAACAGACATGGAATAGGCTAGTACTTTGATTTTCGAATTCCCAGACTCCAGAACCATAAGAAATTTATGTGTGTGGTTTATAAGTGACCTGGTCTATGTTTTTTTTTTTTTTTTTAATAGCAGCCCAAATAGACTAAGGCAGAGTGTTGTACAATGCCGTACACCGAGTGGCTTAAGCAACTGATGTTTATTTCTCATAGTTTTGGAGGCTGGCACTTCCAATATCAGAGTGCCAGCAGATTCGGCCTGATGAGGACCTTCTTCTGATCACAAACAGCAGCCTTCTGGATCTGTCTTTACAAGTCAGGAGCTAGAGGGAGAGCAAGAGAGCACGAAGAGGGGCGGGGGAGGGTGTGAGGGAGCATCCTCTGCTCTTTTTCTCTTCTTAGAAGGCTAATAATCATATCATGGGGACCCCACCCTTCTGACTTCATGGGAACTTAATTACTTTCTAAAAGCCCACCTCAAGTACCATCACATTAGGGGTTAAGGCTTCAAAATATGCAAATATTCAAAATATTTGGGGGAACAGAAACATTCAGCCTACAACATACACCCATCTTAACATTTTCCTATTGGTAGTTACCATTTGGATGCCAAACTGGCAATATTTGAAAAACGTGTGACATCAGAAGAAATTAATGTCTGCCTGGTCACAGAATATCTCATTCGTCCAGAGGCATGTATCTGTCAAACTCAGCTAAGTCAAATAGGTCTGAGAAGCTGTAAGGATCCAAAATTTCTGTTTGAGTTGATGAAATAAGTCTCTCAGCATTGCTTCACTAATGTACCTTAAATTCTACTGCCTTATCTGTTTTATCTTCCACTCTTTCTTTACAAAAAGCCCATTTTCTAGAGAACATACACTGTAATGAAATAAGAAGGGAAATAAATCCTATGTTTAGGTTAAAAACGGTTAAAAAATGAAAGTTTTGGTCTACAGGAGTAGGCGTCTCTTATCTGTAAGTTTACTTAGGTAGAACATCTCTTCCAGATTGAACACTAGACAAATATGATATTACTTGGGCCACTGAAATCCATATTAAAACCTCAAGGTATGCATTTTAATGATGATGGATAAGAAGAGTCTGTTTATGTCTTTCAGGACATTTACAGCTAACATTAAAAGGGAAAAGATGTCATAATTCTCTCTTCATGCCTGAAATTCAGGGTCTGCTACATTCCCAAATGCCTTTCTCTCCTCTCATTTGGAGGCAAAGATTATAAGGAAAGAAGACTTGGGTGCTATTACCACTTTTCACTCCCTTTGTGAGCCTGTCAATATTCCAGGTCCATATAAAGAAGTTTGGTCTGTGCATTACAGACCACTGAAAGGTAACCTGAATGTCACAGTCATGATCCCTTCGTTCACTAGCACAGACTGGGAAGAAGGAACAGAATATTGCTGGTACTGTCTTATAGTTTTATCTGAGATAGTTAATTTTAAGTGTCAATTTGACTGAATTAAAAGATACTCGGATACAGTAATCTCCCCTTATCCTCAGCTTTTTGATTTCTGTGGTTTTGGTTACCTGCAGTCAATCTCAGTCCAAAAGTATTAAATGGAAAATTCCAGAAACAAGTGATTCATCTATTTTAAATTGTACTTCGCTCTGAGTAGCATGATGAAACCTCTTGCCTTCCATCTCTGTCCTGGACATGAATCATCCCTTTGTTCTGGATACACTACCTGCCATTACTTATAAGAAAAACATAGTATACAGAGGGTTCATTATAACCTCGGCTTCAGGCAGCCCCTGGGGGTCTTGGCACATACCCCCTTGCACACTACTGTAGTTGGTAAATCACTATTTCTTGTTATGTCTGTGAGGATGTTTCTGGAAGAGAATGGAATTTGAGTCAGTGAATCGAGTAAAGAAGATCCAACTTCACCTAATGTGGGTGGGCACTCTAGCCCAGACAAAACAAAAAGGAGAAGAAAGGTGAACTTGTACTTTTTCTACCAGAGCTATAAAACCTTTCTTCTCTTGTCCTTGGACATCATAACTGCAGTGTCTCTGGTTTCTGGACTCTGGAATTTACCCTTGGGGTTCTCAGGCTTGTAGTCTCAAACTGAGAGTTACACCGCTGGCTTTCCTGGTTCTGAGGGTCTTCTCAGCCTCCATAGTTGTGTGAGCCAATTCCTCTAATAAATCCTCTCTCATAAATGTATAGCTGTATATATTGCTGGTTCTGTGTCTCTGGAAAACCCTGCCTAATACACTGTCTATGGATATTTTTGTCTTTTGTACTAAGAAATTTAATAACGACTATTAAAAAGCACAATCATTTATTCAGCATCTGCTATTTTTCAGTAATTGTGCTGGACCTGAAAACTACATTGCTTAAATTGCTTGAAACATTGATATGTAAGTTCCTTTTACAAGCATTGGACAAAGTTCTGTCCTTTTTTTCTCACACAACATACTCTTCTGGTGTGCCTCCTACCTGTCTGTTCTTTGAAATCTTTGCATTTGTGTTTCAATTGTTTCTTACAAGTTCATGTTCCTCAGAGCTTGCTATAGACTCTATTACTGACCTATGCACTTGCTGTTGATAGTATAGTATAGTGGTTAAGCTTAAGTTCTCAAGAATCAACCTGTCTGAACTCCACTCCTCTTTATTTAGCCTCTTTATGCCTCAATTCCCAATTCTTCAAAATGCAAGTAGTGTTTTATATTTTGTTGGTTGTGAAGATTAATTGAAATGAAAGTTTACTGCCTTATTAGTTTGTTGTGAAGATTAAAATGAAGCATGAAAAGTACTAAGCACTATATCTGGCATGTAGTAAACATTCAGTGTTTGTGAGCTGTTGTCATCCTACTCAAAATATGTTATCCCAAATTATCTGCATAATACCTGTCTTCTTCCCTAGAATATTAGCTCTTTCCCTAGCCCTTGCCTTGGTACCCGACACTCATTAGACTATCATTTACTTTACCTTGAATGGCTAAGCAAAGGAAAAAATAATCAAATGTATCACCATGTAAACTGGGTGTCATGATTGCTATATTAAGGATGAAAGAATTACAGTGTGGAGAGAGTAGCAATACTCTAAGCTTCCACAGAAGGTAAGAGGCAAAACTGCAACTCAAATCCATATGTGTCTAAATCTGAAGCCCATGCACTTTTCATTTATTGCATTGGGGAAAATACACCCCTGGGGAGAACAAGTGTTGAATAATCAATAATTATTGAGCACTTACTATGGACCTGGTCATGTTCTAAGCACTTTCATGTGTTTTCTCATTTGATATTTACAGCAGAGACTGTAATAACAGAGGAAAACTAAAGTACAGAAAGGATAGTAACAGGTCAAGGTTATATGGCTAGGACGAAGCAGGGATAGACAGGGACTGAGACCCAGCCATCTGGATCCAAAGCTCACACCCCTAATTACCACGTTTGTCTCTCTCAGCATCATGTGATGCTTCGCAATTAAGCAGAACTAAAAAAAAAAGTTAAAAGTCACTTTTGGTTATATTTACCCAGTCAGTTACTTAGTACACATTCAATATCTGTATATGATTAGCTTGTATTAGAAAAATAAGACAGCTCAATGTCTACATAAACTCTAATTTCTGTCCTAAACTATTACTGAATCTCAAAGTTCATCTGTAACAACTTTACAAGTTGTCATTCAACTTTTGCCTGTCCATTTCTACTAATACGATGAACAGTAATTCCCAGAAGGCACTGCCTGAATCTAATTTTAAAAAGTATAAATGTAGAAATTTTTTTCTTGAATAAAAATGTCAGTTTATATCCTCACTCATTTACCTAGTTTTATCCTCTAAAACTGTGCAATATTTGAAAGACAAACTACTAATTTGTTCATCATATGTTTGAGCACATATCTTTCAAGCACTATGATAGGCAGAGTACGGAAAGATAAATATTAAAAAACATGTTTTTAGGGTGACAGCCATGTGGAAGAAAATTTCAACCTCGTGTGGTAAATGTTCTAATAGAATTATTTAAAATGTGTTAATTGACGCATCAGGAAGTATGTGATTTGGGGAAACAGCGGAATGGCAAATTAGATGAGTATATAGGACAATTTTTATTTGGACCTCCAGGCATCTCCAAGTGATCCCTGCTTCTGGAGATACCAAAATAAACTGAGCCCTTGCCTCTTCCTATAGCCTGAAGGCAGCAAACATTCTCTATTCTTGCCTCTTGGCAGGAGGGTGGAAGCACATGATGTTCAGGACTCAGCAAAGAAATAATTGTATTGTTGGATAATTGCTATATGTCAGGCCTGTTCTATGTACTTTATACACATTAACTCATTTAAAACCAGCAACTGTATTGGGTCAGTGCTATTATTACTATTTTCCATTTTACAGATAAGAAAATTGAGTCTTATTCAAGTAACTTTGAGGGAAGTTGCAGAGCTATTAAATAGAAAAGCTGAGATTCAAACCCAGGCGGGATGGGCTCCAGAGTGCATGTTTTTAAATACAGAACGACGTGACTTCCTAATCCAAAAAGAGAGAACCCTTCCCAAATCATTTTATGAGACCAATATCATCCTGATACCAAAACACAGCAGGGACCCAACAAGAAAAGAAAACTTCAGGCCAATATCCATGATGAACATAGATGCAAAAATCTTCAATAAAATATTGGCAAGCCGATTGCAACAGCAAATCAAAAAACTTATCCATCATGATCAAGTAGGATTCATCCCGGGGATGCAAGGCTGGTTCAACATACGCAAGTATATAAACGTCATTCACCACATAAACAGAACCAAAAACAAAAAACTACATGATTATCTCAATTGACACAGAGAAGGCATTTGACAAAATTCAACAGCCCTTTATGCTAAAAACCCTCAATAAACTTGGTATCGATGGAACGTATCTCAAAGTAATAAAAGCTATTTACGACAAACCAACAGCCAATATCATACTGAACGGGCAAAAACTGGAAGCATTCCCTTTGAAATCCGGCACTAGACAAGGATGCCCTCTTTCACCACTCCTATTCAATTTAGTACTGGAAGTTCTAGCCAGAGCAATCAGGCAAGAAAAAGAAATAAATGGTATTCAAATAAAAAAGGTGGAAGCCAAATTGTCTCTATTTGCAGACGACATGATAGTATACCTAGAAGACATTATCGCCTCGGCCCAAAAACTGAAACTGATAAGCAACTTCAGCAAAGTCTCAGGATATAAAATCAATGTGCAAAAATCACAAGCATTCCTCTACACCAATAACAGACTTAAAGAAAGCCAAATCAAGAACGAACTGCCATTCATAATTGCTACAAAAAGAATAAAATACCTTGGAATACAACTCACAAGGAACGTAAGGGACCTCTTCAAGGAAAACTACAAACCAATGCTCAACGAAATCAGAGAGGACACAAACAGATGGAGAAACATTCCATGTTCGTGGTTAGGAAGAATTAATATCGTGAAAATGGCTATACTGCACAAAGTAATTTACAGAATCAACACTATCCCCAACAAGCTACCATTGACTTTCTTCACAGAACTGGAAAAAACCACCATGAACTTCATGTGGAACCAAAAGAGAGCCCGCATAGCCAAGTCAATTCTAAGCAAAAAGAACACAGCGGAGGGCATCACACTACCGGATTTCAAACTATACTACAAGGCTACGTAATCAAAACAGCATGGTACTGGTACCAAAACAGAGATAAAGACCAATGGAAAAGAACAGAGGCATCGGAGGCAACATAACATATCTACAACCATACAATCTTTGATAAACCTGACAAAAACAAGCAATGGAGAAAGGATTCCCTGTTCAACAAATGGTGCTGGGAAAACTGGCTAGCCATGTGCAGAAAGCAGAAACTGGACCCCTTCCTGACACCTTACTCTAAAATTAACTCCAGATGGATTAAAGACTTAAGCATAAGACCTGGCACCATAAAAACCCTAGAAGGAAATCTAGGCAAAACCATCCAGGACATAGGAGTAGGCAAGGACTTCATGAACAAAACACCAAAAGCATTGGCAACAAAAGCCAAAATAGACAAATGGGACCTAATGAAACTCCACAGCTTCTGCACGGCAAAAGAAACAGTCACTAGAGTGGATCAGCAACCAACAGAATGGGAAAAAATGTTTGCAGTTTACCCATCTGACAAAGGGCTGATATCCAGAATTTACAAAGAACTCAAACAGATTTACAAGAAAAAAACAAACAAGGCCATTCAAAATTGGGCAAAGGATATAAACAGACACTTTACGAAAGAAGACATATATGAGGCCAACAATCATATGAAATAATGCTCATCATCACTGGTCATCAGAGAGATGCAAATCAAAACCACATTGAGATACCATCTCACACCAGTTAGAATGGCAATCATTAAAAAATCTGGAGACAACAGATGCTGGAGAGGATTTGGAGAAAAAGGAACACTTTTACACTGTTGGTGGGAGTGTAAGTTAGTTCAGCCATTGTGGAAGACAGGGTGGTGATTCCTCAAGGCCTTAGAAATAGAAATTCCATTTGACCCAGCAATCCCATTACTGGGTATATATCCAAAGGACTATACATCGTTCTACTATAAGGACACATGCACACGAATGTTCATTACAGCACTGTTTACAATAGCAAAGACCTGGAATCAACCCAAATGCCCATCGATGATAGACTGGATTGGGAAAATGTGGCACATATACACCATGGAATATTATGCAGCAATCAGAAATGATGAGTTTGTGTCATTTGTAGGGACATGGATGAATCTGGAGAACATCATTTTCAGCAAACTGACACAAGAACAGAAAATGAAATACCGCATATTCTCACTCATAGGCGGGTGATGAAAAATGAGAACACATGGACACAGGGAGGGAAGTACTAAACACTGGGGTCTATTGGGGGGAAAAGGGGAGGGCCAGTGGGGAGGGGAGCTGGGGAGGGATAGCTTGGGGAGAAATGCCAAATGTGGGTGAAGGGGAGAAAGGAAGTAAAACACACTGCCATGTGTGTACCTATGCAACTGTCTTGCATGTTCTGCAAGACAGATTACCCCAAAATCTAAAATGCAAAAAAAAAAAAATAAATAAAAAAAAGAGAATACAGTATTCCAGGAATGACTTTGAGTGCAATAGAAACTTGAAGAAAATAGTACTAAAATGCCACTTTATCATTTGCACATTATTTTGCTTTCCATTATCTCATTTAATCCTCACGACAATCTTGTAAAATAGGCATTACTACCTGACTACCACCCTCTATCCATCTGTTCCATTCTCCTCTTTATTTTCTTTGTTCTAGTTACTGTTTGCTATTGCTTGCACCCTCCAAGAGGACCATCTTTTGCACTAGCTCTCTCCTCTTCTCAAAGTGGCAAACTGAGACACTGCTAACTATGAATTTGTTTTTCATTGTAGCATGATTGTTTCTGCTGTAATGTCACCTCCTTGGAGAGCCCTTCCAGAATCTCATGGTGGAATTTTTATTTTGGTGGAAGTTTACTTTTATTCTCCGCACTTTGCTCTCTGGAATCATACTATTTGTTTACCTATTTGAATATTTTATCTGTTGACTTAACTAGAACATAACACCATCACTAACAGAGAATCTGCCTATCTTGTTTACTTCTGTATCTCTCTTCCTAAATACAGAGTAAACATGACATACAACAGGCATTCAAAAGTATTATTTTAGCTTTTTTGTTCCTATTTTTATTCCTATTTTTAAAATTCCTTCTTTATTATAAATTAATTTTCCATCAATTTTTTAGGTTATTATTTGAATATAAGTGATTGATTTTTTTGGGACACTATTTGGAAATAGGATTATTGATTTGTGTCTATGAGTGGTTGTATAATCTTAGCAAATTCACTAATATCACCTAATAGTTTTGTAGTTAATCATCTATCTGGAAATTATTATTTTGACAGGTTCTACTTAACATGTTGTTATTTATTGTTTTATAACATTGGTTAAATGATTTTTGTGCTGTTTTTGATGTGAACAGAAATATTCAATCTTTTACCTCTAAATATAATATTTCACATTGGCAGCATTTGATGCATAGTTTTTAATCAAGTTAAAGAAGTCCTCTATTTAGAGATTAGTAAAAGATTTTTAATCAGATATTAATGTTACCTTTCATCACATGCCTTATCAATATGATATGTTTTTTTCTCCTTTAATTTGTTAGTATAAAGAGTTACAGTAAACTATTTTCTAATGTTGAACTATCCTACTTTTTTGGACAGTAATGGTTCTCAACTAGATGAGATAGAACTGCCTTTAAAAAGGGATTGTGGAAATTAACTGAGTATTTTCAGTTAACACAGTGTGATTCAAGCTGGCATTTAGCTCCTGGAAACTAGGGATACTAAACCTCTTATATGACAAATAAACTTAGTGTCCTAACTACCAGTGGTGTCTCAGTTGAGAAACACTGCTAACTGGGAATTTTTCAAATGTTTTAAAACTTATTAACATAATTAATATGCCAATACAGTTATTCCAATATTTAAAAAATAGCCCCTGCTAGGGTATGGTGTATTCGTGTTTTTCTACATTATTAGTATTAACTAGTTTTATATTTAATTTTCAAGAGAGATTTTACAATATTTTGATAACATAATTACACTGTTCATGGTGAATTTATTATCATGTTGGTGCAAAAGTAATTGCAGTCTTTGATATTACCTTCAATGGTGAAAACCTCAATTACTTTTGCACCAACCTAATAAATAAAAGTCCTCAATCTTTTCCAAATAAACTACTCTTAAACCAAATTGCTCCAGTCACATACCAGTACAATCAATATGCAATCAACATTCTAATTTGATTCAATCTAATGAATGAAGGCTACATCCATTTCCTCTAAATTTTATCTCTTGTATTGTAACCTGCTATTCAAGTTAGGACTAATTTTAGAATATTCGTATGGCTGGCCAAATTATTTGTTATTCCTCCTAGCTTAGTCATCTGTAAAGTTGATTAAAATATATTCTATAGTGTTCATCCAAAATATTTGTAATAGTGCTGAACAATACCATGAACCAAACTTGCTTGGAGAAGTGTTTCAACCACTAGAAATACAACATTTTCCACAAGGCGTCTATAAGAATTGTGGGGTCATGAGTATATAATAAGACTATGGCATACGTCTGAAATTTGGCAAGATCTACTTGTAATGATTTGCCATATAGTCTCTGGGATCACCACTTTCTTTTCTAAGTGCCAATATCTCATTCTTTTAAATAAATAAATAAATATATTTAAATATATATATATATATATATATAAAGAATATATATATATATATCTGTATATAATATTTTAAAAATAAATATATGGTTCAGGAGGCAACAACAAATAGATTGCCCTATAGTTTCCCAAAACATCTTTGTCATCTTTTTGGAAACCAGGTTATTTGTCCATCAGCAATTAGTTCTCTTCTCTAATTTTCTTCAAAAATCACTTGTAGCAGTCCCTCAAGTATATTCCCCATTTTTTTCATTATTATTAAATAGACTCAGCTGTGATTTCATGCTATTTTTGTCTATCTAACTTGGGGGTTTAAATCTTATGGCCATGTTGTGACTCCCATTATGCTATCTTTTTGTAGTTAAAGGTAATCCTTTGATTAACTTTAAAACAGAAGATGTTATATTAAAATATAACTATCACCACACTGGACAAGTAAGTGAAAGGTGCACAACCAGTTAGACTTGGACTAGCTTGTTTATAAGGAAAATTACCATCAATTTAAATTAGAAGCCCTAGTTTTCTGTCCAAGACATAGATATTTGAGTATAACTACATAATAAGTTTCAATCCCACATAATTTTTTTCAAGTGGTCTTTGGGTATATTTATTTTTATTGGACGAGTGTTCAAACTCAGCTAGTACATTACTTAGCAAAATTCAATCATTTTTTTAAAAAAGGCCTCCATCAAATAGACCAGAAGTAAAGCATGGATGAAATCAATATAATTTTTAAGGTTAAGTTCATATTTGGCAGTGCAGAATGACTTCACCTTAAATCCATTTTGTTTATTAGGACATAGTTCTGTCATTCATCTATTTGTGGCTTTAAAAATAAAAACGTGTACCTTATATGTATGTGTGCGGAGGAGGGCAATTCTATAGCAACCCCATCCATTTAAAAAACCTTTTCAGTTGTATTCTGACATTAGCTTGTCTGATTGAATTCAGAAGTTAAAACAGCAGGGTGAATGCAGACAACTGAATGAGGGCTATGACTATCAAAACTAACACTTCACATCCTTTCTTGGCCCTGGAGAGCACCACACTTGTTGTAGCCAGCTACATACGCACACAGAGGCAAACTGACATCCTAAGGTAGCCACTACTTTTGCATTATTTTAGGTTAGAGAGATTTTTTTGTTTTGTTTGTTTTGTTGCATTAAGAATAATCCATGACAGCTAAGTCTTGCTAAGCCAATTTTATTCATTCATTCACTCAATCAATCAACAAATATGAAGAGTGTGCCAACTATGTGCCACACAATACGCTGGGTTCTACATAAACAAACCTAACATGGTCTCTGACCGGATGGAAAGTATATACTAACAGGCAAATGTCTAAGAGACATGGCATTGTGCATATAACAGCATTTCTAATACCCAGGACACCTTCCTATTTGATAGTACTCCCTAGATGTTTTCCTTCTAAATAGGTAGGTCTTAGTTTTCTTACTAAATAGCTAGGCCTTAGTTTTGATCCTTGAAAAACAACACTCATAAGCAAGAGCATTAATTTCATTTGTTTGTTTGTTTGTTTGTTTATTTGTTTGTTTTTGAGATGGAGTTTTGATCCTGTTGCCCAGGCTGGAGTGCAATGGTGCCATCTTGGCTCACTGCAACCTCTGCCTCCTGGGTTCAAGTAATTCTCATGCCTTAGACTCCTGAGTAGCAGGAATTACAGGCATGAGCCACTGCATCCAGCTAATTAGAGACGTGGTTTCTCCATGTTGGTCAGGCTGGTCTGGAACTCCTGACCTCAGGTGATCCACCCACCTCCACCTCCCCAAATGCTGGGATTACAGGCATGAGCCACCATGCCCAGCCTGCAAGAGCATTAATTTCATAACTGACAGGAGCACATCAAATACATCTCAGGGCTCAGATGGCTAACACACTAAACTAGAAGGGATTCACCGAATTTCTTTTTATTTTTCTGGAAGCTATATCATTAATTTCTAAATTTTTTTAAATGTTAAAACTATCCACAAAACTCTCCATAACTACAAAATATCTTTTTTTTTGTAGCCAAAACTCTTTATATATAAATAAACTTTTTATATATAAAACTCACTCCTGTAATTACAGCATGGATGCCAAGGCAGGAGGATCATCTGAGGTCAGGAGTTCAAGACCGGCCTGGCCAACAGATTCCAGACTGGCCTGGCCAACTCTACTAAAAAATAGAAAAAACAATCAGCTGGGCCTGGTGGTGTGTGCCTGTAGTTTCAGCTACTCAGCCACTCAGGAGGCTGAGGCAGGAGAATTACTTAAATCTGGGAGGTGGAGGGTGCAGTGAGCCAAGATTACACCACCATATACATAGCCAGGGCAACAAGACTCTGTCATACACACACACACACTCACACACACACACACACATGCACATGCACACACACAGCAAAACTCCTGGAGTGTTCTGTAACTATATAGTGTGAAAGGAAACACTTATTGATTTACAAAGAAATAAAAAGTTAAATTATTTTAAAATATTTGCTGGAGCTCAGAGAATATATGAGAGAGCAAGCAAGCACTCACATGTTTGTACACTAAAACACATGTGGCTGCTGCTGTGGGTAGGATTTAGGGCAAGAAACATAAAATATAGTCAGCCCTCCTTCTTCACCTCCCTGATCGAAACACCAGAGCATATATCTTAAAAACAATGTAAATAATAATTTAATTTTTATTTTCCTTCTTCCTTAATCTCTCTCCATGTCAAATTAAAAAAAAATAGGAGTAAGAGAAGGGGCAAACCCCTCTGGAATGTAAGCAAAAGCAATTTTCTGGCAAAACAGATTTTATAAAAACTGGTGAATAGAGCTGATTAGAAAAGCTATAGGCTGCCCAGGGCTTGAATTGGAAGATACATGAAGTAATAAGCTCTGCCTGACTTGAAAAGTGAAAAGGGAAAAGAGAAAAATTGTAATGTATCACAAATTCTATGAAAAGTGTAGCACCCATGGGATAGTTATTTGCATTCAATTTTTGTTCTTATGGTTTTTTTTCCCCATAAGGTTGAAATCCACGAAATAAAAGTTCTTGGTTTTATAGCAGATTTTTTAAAGAACAAAAGTTTGATTTGTTTTAAATGGAAAGCACACTAGAATTTGTTTAATCAATATTTTAAATTATGACTTATTTGGATGCCAAGAAATAAAGATTTCCATTTACATTTTTGCAACTTGTCCAAAATGAATTTAACTCACAGAAAACGTTAGATGATTGTAATACCAACCTTGTATCTTATGTAAGCACTTAAATGCCGATTGGAAACTACTAATCATGTCATAAGGAAAGTATTAGAAATGTTTTAATTATTCATTTATCTCCAAGAGTTGGTTTTGTATTATTCCTTCATAAGCCATGAGGATTCAAAAGCCATTTGGCTTAAAACTAGAGGGAAGGAGTCAGCAAAATAAAATTTGAAGTGTTCTTTTGTATTATCTTCTCTGACCTTGAGATGGAAAGTGAAGCAGTATTGGAGCTACTGAACTTTAGAAAGTCCCTAAATCCACGCGGTCTTTAATACCTGAAGTATTTCTATGTTCTTTAATATCAACGTGTCAGAGTACCAAGGATTGTATTCTGCTTTGTTCCCTTGAGTTTAGCTGAAGGTCATTCCTGGCTTTACAGATTAAAATCTGTGCAAACTAACCTCTGATGTAGAGAAGAGTTACTATGAACATTTTAAAGTCTGGAAGAGAAGAATTCCACATTAAACTCCTTATTAGTATCTTCTCTTTGTCACGAGGGCAAATTACATATACTACTTTCTATACCACTGTCTAACATAAAATATTGGACTGAAAATGAATAAATTTATTATGACCACTTGGATTCAACATGTAAATTTGTGCATACTGACACATAAATTACAGTTCTCCGTATATTTCTGAAAATCTAATTATAATATATGGTGTCTTAGTCTTGTAATACAACGAAGCAAAAAGCTGATCTATAGATTTTCTTGGCATATATAAATTTCTACCCCAGGATGCATAATTAACGTGTTATTATTTCTTGGTAGTTTCAGTTTTTGATCACTTTCTTGGTTGTAGATGTATTAACTGAATGACAGCCAAGTTGTGACTATGGACCTGCTTTTATGTATACCCTTCCCAGAATGCTTCTCCTAAGGTTCTTATTAATCTATATACCAAAACACAGTTTAAATTTTGCTTTCTCAGTGAGCCTTCCTCAACCAATGCTAACCAAATGGGCCCTTCTCCATTATTCTCTATTCCAACCACATGTTTATTTTCTTCAGAGCACTTCAAATTTTCAACTAATCTGAAATTGTGAGTTACATAATCTGACTCCTGGCTACCAACGTCACACATCTCATTTTTCACATTCTTCCCTCTCTCATTTTTTCCCACTGACCTTCCTGGATGTTCACAGTGTGCTCAGGAGTTCCCCCTCCTGAGGACATTCCCCCAGCTATCTGCAACTTTGCTTCCTCACTTTCTACAGGGCTCTTCTCAAATGTCACTGACTCGGGAGGGTGTTCCTTTACTAACACATCTAAAACAGCAGCCCCCATTTATTGCACTCTCCTTTTCCCAGTTTTATTTCTTCTCCTTGGCACTTGTAGTTGTATATGTATGTGTTCATTGTGTGACTCTCATTAGCATGCAAATGCCATTAGATTTTATTTATTTTGTTCATTAGCACTGGCACAGTGTATAAAACAATGTTTGGCATAAGTCTGGCACACAATACTTATTTGTTAATTAATTAATCCCTTGCTTATCATCCATTTCTCCCATTAGACTTATAAGGGCCATAAAAGCAGAAACTTTCTGTTTCTGGTATTCCTCTAGCATCTTGCATATAATATGTGATACATAAATATTGAATTAATTAATAATTGCCTCTGTGTGTATTTTAATCTCCCTCTCCTAGTAAGTTCTAATTACCACAAAAAGTGGAATTATGTCTCTTTATCATACCAGTGTGTACCAATCCCACAATAGGGTCTGTCTTATGATAGACACTCATTAAGTGAAGGATATCAAGGACTGGGGCCAAAGTCAACAAGAACTTACAGTGACCAGAGCCACCCGGAGGCCTTTACAAGGTCGATCTCAGGTCTTAATGGCAAAGTAAAAAGAGTTTTGGATAGGCACAGAGCCATGAAAATCTGAGATCATCTTGTTCATCCTTTTAGGGCCCAGCGTGGACTTTGAAATTGCTTACTTCCCAGAGCAGACCCAAGAAGTTAGGTGCAGACTTCTGAGTTTCTTACTTTCAGATTATCATTCAAATTTGTATAGCAGTAAATCTTAATTTCAATCCATAGCTTTGATTTGTTTGCTTAAAATGTTTGCCTGAAGACTATATCCATAGGGCAGCAAACAAAAATAATTCAATTTTCATATAAAATCTCCACTAAATAGTAGAGTAACCTTGAAAACATCTTATCACTTTTCCATGCTTTTTCATTTTTAAAATGAAAATACCAAAAAAGAACTAGCAGCTCTAAAATGATGGATTATATATTCAGATTCACTGGGCTGCCCTTGGGAGATTTTGTCAAGCACCTCTTTCCTTCCTCTCCTTTGCCCACCTGCTGCAATTCCTCTTGGTTAAACATTACAGTTTTGGTGAGCTACTGTTACTGATGGAAATCCATGAGGTGTATAGGGGAAAGCTAGGTTGAGAACCTCTGGCCTGTGTTATCTCTATCATCCTTTCCATGGCCAAAATATTGTGAATCTACAAACTGCACCTCAGTTCACTAGCAAATCACCATATTTTAAACTGCTTAAGTTACTGCTATCCTGAGCTTACTGACACTAACTTAACATTAATTTTTTATTGTACTATGAGTCAGGGACTATGGCAGACACTGAGAATTCAAAGATGAATTTAGAAATGGTCTCTTCCCTCAAGGAGTTCCATCCGATAGGGAGAGAAATGCAACAGAGTATGATAAATGCTTTAATGGGGCCAAAGCAGCAAGTCAATTTAGAGCACATCAAAGGGTACCAAAGCAGCCTGGGAGAGAGGTGATCTGGAAAATCTCCCAGTAGGTGACCAAAAACTGAGTCTTAAGTCTAATTAATTGAATTATAGACTGCTAAAGCTGCAAAGTGTTAGAGTCATCTAATTCAAACTCCCGATGTGGCACAGAGAGAAACTCATGTGCTATGAGGCTGGTGTATTGAGAGTGAATATCAGAGTTGAAACTAGGACCCAGATATGTAATACTGGGCTGCATCTTTTAAAATGCACCTTTTTTGAAGAGAAATTTTCAGAATGTTTTCTTTCATCAGTTTAATCATGAAGGTAACCTATTAATGACTCATTTTAATAAGGTACAGAGAACAATATTTTATATATTGACTTTATGCTCAGTGGTGATGCCAATAACCCATCATCTCTTGGTTATAGATTTTGTGTGAGCTGCTGGTGAATTTTTCGGACCCATCCACAGGCTAATGCTGCTTGCCTCCTGAACTACTGCATGGACGTAATCACACTAAGGACAAGTAGAGTTTGGCCATGAGCAAGAACAAACTTTAAAAATAAATCTTAGTCCAATTAGCACCTCCTCTCAATAACTGACTGAGGCATCTAAGAGCTAAGGTAAAACCCAAACATTGAAATATTTTTAGTAGTAGTAGCAGTATATAAAATGACTCAGGTATGCAATCTTCTCGGAGTTTTGCTCCTAACGTAGTCACTTGATTTGGGATGTTTAACGACTGTGATTTTGTAATGGGACAATATAAGAGCTCATCACATTAAAACATAAATACTTGGGAAGTCCATAGTTTCTGATAGCTTGCCATCTGTTTGGTTCTTACTGGCAATGGATTTATCCTGCTTAGTGCAGATGATGATATTGTGGGTAAAATCATGGATTATACAACGGGTTTCTGAGGCCTTTAACTACTGTTATTAATTTTGCCAGCTTGCAAATCAACATTTTCTAATACAAAATCAATTACATTTTATTTTTCAACTCTTACTCTAAGAAAGGTTGCTATGGGCACCACATAGCATCTGTTCTGGCGCCAACAGATTGCGTTAAAGTCACCCACAGCCTCTCCAAATTAAAAACCTCAAACTGAGTTCACTGGCTTTGTCACTGTACTCCCAGCAGGATGCTCTTTTGCCTTGCCCCACCGTTCAGTTTAATCCTCTAGAAAGAAAATTTTTGGAGGTACATCGGACTAAATCATTTTCGTCTGACCACACCATTTCCAAATGGCCGCCCAGGGTCCTAAATCCGGCGGCTACGGAGAGGGACTAGCGGGTGTCCTCTGTAAAGCCCTGGGACTCCAGCGCCTTCATCACTGGACGTTGGAAGCCGGGAAGGAAACCCACACACTCAGAGACAGGTATAACCCCGCACGGGTGCACCAGCGAGGCCCGGATCACAGCAGAGGACTCCATCCCTGAGCTTGTGGCGGGGGGTGGGTCCTGGGGACGAAACCAACACTTTCCCCATTGAAGTCAGAGAGTGGGACGTACTGGGTCGCAGGTCAGAAGTTGAAATTTAACCCGACGAGCGCTGTGCCCCCGCGCCTTCCGCAGTAGCCCGGGCGCCGCGGTGACGCGGAGCTGGGAAAGGACGAGAGAGGCTGGCGCGGGAGAAGCTGAGAGTTGCCACAGACCGGGAGCTGCCGGCGGCCGGAACAGGCGCGACCCTCGCCGCTTTCGAACGCGAAGCCCGGGAGAGCCGGGCTCGGCTGCTGAGGCTCAACTGCCAGGGCTCGGCTCCCCGCGCTCTGCGTTGCCCTTAGGGCGGAGGGCAGCTCCCCGCCTGAGGCGGCTCCGCCGCCTTGCGTCCGGCCGCCCCGGGGTGCGCCCTGCCAGCCCCCCGAGAGGCCTCCCGGACTCCCGCAGGAGAACCGACCCTCGCCCTCCGGCGCCAGGACAAACTTCCTTCCTTCCGGGCCCCTGCGCCGCGCAGGCTGGCAAGCGGCTCACTAGCCGGTCTCCTCTGGGCTCGCTCCGGCCGGCGAGCTTGCTCCGTGCCTCTCTCCAACCCCGAGCCCCGGGCGCCTAGCAGTCCCCGCGCGGCCGGTCCAACAAAGCCAGGGGCCCGGAGGCGACCCGGCGAGGGGCTGGGAGTGGCTGCGGGGACCCCAGAGCCCGCAGGAGGCGTCCCCTCGGCGGGGCGAGTCCAGTGTGAAGGGGCGGCGGGGACGTGGCGGGGAGAAAAGGGGAAGAAAGTGTCCTGCTCCCGGCGCAAACGCCTTCCAGGCTCGCCCTGGCTCCCCTTCTCCCGTGGCCCGAGCGCGTCCCGCGTCCCGGTGGGAATTGGCCTGGGGGGGTCGGCGGGTGGGCGGCGGAGGGGAGAGAGGACATGGTGGCCTGGCGGGCGAACCGCGTCCTTACCTCTGTCCAGGGTGAGCGGCTGGACCACTGTCAATGTCGCCATGTCTGCCGTGGGAGCCGAAGTGACGCTCGGCTTCAGCATCAGCAACCGCTTGTAGTGAGAAAAAAAGGAGGAGATGGATTGGGGGCGGGGGTGGAGAGGGAAGACGGAAAGGAGGGGGAGGAGGGGGAAGGAGGGTGGTGGTGGTGGTGGAGAAGAAAGCTTGGGTGGGTTGGTAGCCAGATGGAGACGCAACTGTTCCGCGGTGGCAGTTCAATTGCGGCGCGGAGCTGAGCAGGTATCCGAGAGCGACTGCGTCGCCGGGCTCCGGAGAGAAGGCTCTGCCCTAGAACTTTGCTATTCCACCCCCAGGAGCGCTGGGTGGGTGTAGCTGGCGGGCTGCTCTCTTTCAACTTTCCCCTCTAATAAAATGGTCAGAATATACGTGTGTGTGTGTGTGTGTGTGTGTGTGTGTGCGCGCGCGCGCGCGCGCTTCTGTGTGTCGGGGAAGAGAGAGGATGGAAAGGGGATATGGGGGAGGGAGTAGGAGATGAGTTTTCTCAGATTAAGAGAAATCGTCAATACAATAATCCCATCCCCTTTAGAGAGAAAATGCTTCTACTGTCAGAAATGTTTGGGATGTAATTACACTTGCAGTTAATTTCTGTTGAAGTTTTTTTTGAACGTTGACTTATAACTGTATATAAAGATAACTGACTTAAGGCGAGCGTTCCATCCATAGATGTTCATTTAGGACCTGAGTATATTCCTGGTGAATAAAATCAAAAAAGGCAAACCTCTTAAAAGTGTTTCAAAATAAAAAAAAATGTAGGTAAGTTTCTCTCACTACATTTTCTTTTTTTTTTTCAAGCCACTGTTAATACTTTACCAGTTCAGTAAATGTAACCCAAAAATAAGTAGGATGTTCAGATTTTCTCCGAATTTTTTTACATACCACACCTCATAAACATGCCCTGCTCTCCTCCCTCCCTCCACCCAACAACAAAACTTTGCTCTTAATGACCAAACTGATTTTGGTTTCATATCACTACGTTTGAAAAATATGTACCTATCACTTTTCATGTTGTTTTCTAACCAGTGGTTCAGAGATGCCACTTATTACTTAACATATATACCAGGAATTGAGATAGAAGAGTTACATTACCTTGTGCCACGCCTTGATTTAGGAGTTCAATTTAGTCTCTGATTTCCTGTAGCCTGTAATGCAGTGGGAGATGATGTTATTAAAAGCCTGACTTTAGAGTCAGTTGATCAGGATTCAATTACTAGTGCCTTCAAATACTGGTTGTGACCCCTTCACCCCAAGAAACAGACTACTTTCACTATCTTGTCATTAGGAATTCATTTCCCGATTATGAAATCAACAAACATAAAGAAACCTTCTATAAGCTGAATAGGGGTGACTGTGAGTGCAGGATTGGAAAACACAAAGCTGCCTCCATCTTGTTCCCTGTGGCGGAGTTGAATTGTTAGGGCTAGCAATAAATTCTAAAAGGCAGCTACCGTTTTATAGCAAAATATTTGCATATAATTGATGCCATTTTCTTCTGATTACAGATATGATTTCTGAAGGTCTTTTTCATTTTATAGTCTACAATTGAATTTTAAGGAGCAACATTTCACCAATGATTGGGAAAGTCAAAGATGGTTGCCATATATAGACTTAATACACCCTAAAAACAAACCTAAAATAGTAGTTTGATATGCTACTTTCTACTTAGTATTTTAGAAAGAACGCTGATCTTGACATGTGAGTCTTAGTTACATGCTCTTTGGAAGTCACACAATCTCTCACTGAACCTTTTTCCTCTGTCATACAATGGAAACAATATCATTCAATGTCATAGAGATTCTGTCTTATGAGGAAACTAATTCTATCTTGCAATGTCACTGAGCTTTGTGAGGGTCTGATAGACTCATACAAGTTGTGCTTTGAAAATGGTAAAGAATATTCAAATTTATTTATACAAGCATATATCTCATGGAACCATGTGGTAAGCTCTGTGCTAGGTGCTAACCATGCAAAGATTAATGAGATGGCCCCTCTCTGCCCAGTCTTTCTTGGGAGACAGCAAACCATAAACTTCCGTGCAATAAATACTCTAA
This sequence comes from Callithrix jacchus, assembly GCF_049354715.1. Classification (NCBI taxonomy): domain Eukaryota; kingdom Metazoa; phylum Chordata; class Mammalia; order Primates; family Cebidae; genus Callithrix; species Callithrix jacchus. The sequence continues at coordinate 83,663,848 of NC_133510.1, forward strand.
ACACTATGGAAAGGAAGTGCCCTTGGAGGCCAGAGGATGAAGAAACAACTCTGGTTTGTAACCATTATTCACATGACCTGAGTTAAGCAACAGAAAGAAGTTGAGTTGAGCTCAGTGATACCAGAGGGTGTTCTAAGCTTTTGCACAAAATTATTAAACCTCATTCAGTAACTGAGGATAAAAGAACATACAAATCCCTTAACTTCTAATGTAGCTATTTTATAACATCCTTTATTAGAGAATATGTATTTAAGCAGCTTAATTAATCAACCCAAAAGTCATAAATTGTACCTATTTCAACATAAATCCCTGATTGTGTTGTCAGTGAAGGTCAAGTTTTTTGTCGTTTTGTTACCTGATGTATCCTCAGGACCAAACATTTCATAGCATATTTCTTGACTTAACACCTTGAGCTTTCTATTTGAAAGTTTGCTCTATCATTCTTTATCTGTGCTGAGCCTGTAGGGTTGTTGTTTTATTTTTAAATGAAGATTAAAAGAAAAATTAAGAGGAAGCATAAATCACCATATATTCATCTCCTATTATTTTTAGTAGCGGAAAGTTCATTGTCTTTAGCTTATATCTACACAGGTATAGAAAATTAATAATAATTCATTGTCCATTAGAATTTGTTTTTATGAATAAATAATATCTCTTCTATAATATTTGTGAATTTCTTTTTGAGACATGCAGGGATGCAATAAGAAGGTTTTCTTAACCTCTTCTTTTGCGTAGGTATCTACCTATGCTTATGCTTAAGTCTCATGAATAATTCCCTGGTCACTCCTGTGCTAACCAGTGTTTCATCAAGGTCAATTATACTTGACCTAGTTACATGGCAGTTGCTTTGCTGTGTATTAACCTGAGAATTGTTAAAACGTTTGTAATTATACTTTAATTTTAGCTATTTGGTTACAAAATCACTACTCTTTCATAAAAAGATAGGTAGAAATTGAGTTCAGTGGTAACTATATTTTCATGGAGTTAACTAATTCAATAAATACGTATTGAGCACTTTTTATGTGCCAGACTTGGTGCTAGATTGGTCTCTCTTTCCTTTCTTTCCAGCCCAGAAAAGTAGGTATTTTTTATGCCATTTTGGAGATAAGTAAACTGAAGCTCACAGAGGTTACACAACTGCAACTTGCTTAAGAATAGCAGCACCTGGCTTCATGATCCCCTGTGCTTTCCAGTAAGAAACATCACAGCCTGTTTTTTTGTTTTGTTTTTTGTTTTTGAGATGGAGTCTCACTCTGTCACCTAGGCTGTAGTGCAGTGGTATGATCTTGGCTCACTGCAACCTCTGCCCGCTGGGTTCAAGCAATTCCTCTGTCTCAGCCTCCTGAGTAGCTGGGACTACAGGCACCCTTCGGCACTCCTGGATAATTTTTGTGTTTTTTGTGGAGGCGGGGTTTCATCATATTGGTCAGGCTGGCCTCAAACTTTTGATCTCAAGTGATCCAACCACCTCAGCCTCCCAAAGTGCTGGATTACAGGCGTGAGCCACCATGCACAGCCTCATGACACTCTCCATGTTATTAAAGATTTAGTGATTTTATTTCAGAATTCCAGATAAGTCTGTATATATATGTATATAAAATCTTTTAAGAGATACATAAATATATATATTTATATATCAAGACACATATCTTTTAAGAGATACAAATGTATATATTTACCTACATATTAAATGTATTTGATATATGTGAAATATATATTTATATATTTAATACATATATATCTGATATATATGTATATTATATATATGTGATATACACACACACACACACACACACACACCTTTTCTCTTTTATATGTCTGTTGGCTTGAGACATACTCAAAGGGAGGAATGGATGAAGGAAAGTTAGATCAAAGGACAAAATAAATATGATTCTGGTTCCATTCTATATACATATAGGTTAGTGTTCAAACAGACCTTAACAGAGCTTTGAGTGATTTCGCTAATAGCAGATTAATAAAATCACTCAAAGCTATGTTAAGGTCTGTTTCTCTTAATTGAATCTTTTAAAATTATATGACAAAATCAAGAGAAGGTTTGCATAGAGCATGAACATATCAAGAAAATGTGTTTAGTTAGATTTTAAATGAAGTATAATGAGCACAGTTTCACATGAGAAAATAGCACCTTCAAACTGGAGTTCTTTCAGCCTGGGTGTTAGAAATTGTTTTTGACTGATTCAAGATAACATGTTATCTTTCTTAATTCACACAGCTTTGTCAAAATAGCACTAGAATAAGATGAAGTGCAAACCAATACTTTGAAATTTAAATATTTATTTTTAAAACCATCATAGACTGTCTTACTATATTTATTTATCTTCGTATGTGTTTTTATAACTACTTATTTGTCTGTTCATTCAACAAACACTTAATATGCTGACTATATGCCAGGCATTATACTAGGCATTGGGGTATTGCAGAAAACAAGAAAAAGTTTCTGTTCTCTCTTGGCTTATATTCTACAAGGAAGAGAAAGTCAATGAAGAAACAAACAAGAAAGAGAGAAATTAGTGACTAAATATTGTGCAAAGAAAGAATAAATTGATGACTAAACTAGACCTCGAATAATGTCAGAATTATGAAAGGCAGGGATGGGGAGAAGGGCCTTATAGGGAGCAGGAGAGATAAGCCAGGGATGAGAGAGCAGGCACAGTGTGTATTTGGGTAAAATCAGCAGTTCGTTTTGGAGTATAATATGAAAACAAGCCTAAAGAGAGCTATTGATATTTCAGTGGTGGAAGATAATATAATTAATGAACAGAAATACAATGAAACTTTCATTAATTTCTTTGTGCTGATCATACAATGAAATGTACAAATACAATCTATGCTAAGAAAAATATTTGCATCATAGCGTCTGCATTAAAAATTACTAGCATCAGAATAAAGAGTTTTCTAATTTGGAGTTGGATGTTAGAAAACTTAGGATGAAATTAAAATATTAAAATAAATTCTAATTATTTTTAATTTTCTCCAAAAAAATAACATTTTCCGTTTTCACAGTTGGAAGTAATGACTGATCTTTTAATAATGAAATTTAAATTCAAAGCTTAGCTTTTTCTTTTTCTTTATGCATCTCAAACTTATATTTACATCTGTTAGGAATATCTAGAAATATATGAAATACTACACAAATGCATTTTTAAAAGTGAAACTATCTCTTCTCATATTTGCTCAGGAGATGTTTCCAAACTATTAGAACTCATAAACTTTAACAATTTAAAAAACATCTTTATTACCATCGTCATCTAAAATTTAAAATACATTCAACATTGAGTAAAAAGCTATGATTTTGTCCAACAGATTAAGCACCTGCTATATACTAGGCACTATTCTGTACCTGGAACTTAGTTTTGATGAAAAAAAAAAACAGATAAAACACAAATTAGCCAACCAATCAGATATCTTTGACATTGGTCAGCACCATGAACATTGATGTGTTGAAGCCTATTCACACTGTATGTGAGACCAATAATGTGCATTTTGTCTTAACATCATCACTTTCAGTTATATCACACTGACATCTTCTGATTGACCATGGTGGCAGTTTTTAAACCATTGAGAGTGGTACTGTATACCAATTTTTTTTCTTCCTCTAGAAAGCCGGTTGCTAAACATTTACCAGGATACCACAAAGCACATGATGAAAATAAAGTAGGATGTTGTGATGAAATATACAACAGGGAAAGAGGCTACTTTAGAGTGGTCAGGGAAAAAGTCACATTGTATTTAGTAGAACATTTTTTCAAAATGACAAATCTGCACTGCACTTGATGTGTATGTACTGACTAAGACACAGGATGTGGAATGGAGTTAGAAGAAGGAGACACTCATATTTCTAGGGAGTTTACAAAATAATTAGAAAATAAAAGCATAACATTAACTGCAAAATGATATATCAAGAATAAATGGTACTATAAATTTGTATGTGTTAAAGGCATACAGAAATAAAAAAGGCAAGTCTAGATTGTGATGACTTTCTGCAGGCAATTTATGTTGCCTTCCAGAAGAAACTTGGAAATATTTACTTTCTTTCATGTAGGTAGGAGAACGTTTTACCTTTGAGCAGAGAGAGCTACTCTTTGCAACTTTGAATCAGAGGATTGCTAAGTAGACCAGGAACTTCTAAGGAATTTCACTGAAAACTAAAGAAAGGGAAGGGCATGATGATTATAATAAAGTCTCAATGTGGCTGAGGAATCTTAACATAGTGAAAGGACAACACTGTCACCTGATACTTGGAAAGGACATTAATGATAGCTAGGGCTTGTTTGTTTGGGACTTTAGCTTTATTTAAAACATGGTTAAAATGGCTTTCTCTTGATGAGCACCTCAATATCTGACTTCTATTCCTTTAAATATAGCTTAACTTATTCCTTCCATCAGCACAATTTATCTCTAATTTTGGTAGTATGGAATTAATTCAGGATATTGGGAAGAAACAGATGAACAGGCCATCTTCAAATTTTTCACATTCTTACACTGTACAGTAATTGAGGCTAGTAGCAGAATTTACTTTAAGTGTGCTGGAAAACATACATGTCAGTGATTAGCAAGTTTAAGAACTAAATGCACCATTAGCATGGACAGCACATTCAGTAGAGGATTCCAAACTCTCTCTAGTGTTTATCCTCCAATGCTCTAATTGGAAGCAAAAATTAATGTAATTTTTAGTTAGTTTATATTTAAATATAATCTTTCTGGGCCCAGCCTAAAACACAAAGTGCCCTTTTCTCAAAACTAATTAGGGGGATCAAATTACGCTCTCTAAAACTGAGTTCCTTACTCTCAGCTTCTGTGGTTTCCTTGTCTTTCTGGTCCTGGAGGGACTCTTAACACTTTTGCCCCTTAGGTGGGCCTCGCTGACCCTGCAATCTCCTTATGCCATTCCTCTAGTCTGTGCCATTACACAAGGAAGATCCATTTTCTGAAATGCAGTATCTCTGAGAAGCTTCCTCTTTCAAAGATTTCTTAATTTTACTTCTTGCTTAAAGCATTTACTCACATAATAAATCCAACTGTGAGTTTATTGTAGTCTTTTAAGGATTTAACCAGAATGGGGGAAAACGAGACAATTGAAGATGGTTTTAATTCTAAATTAGTATCTCAAGGCTCCTGTCACCCAGAATATTGCATAGATTAATTGCAGTAAACCAATCTGAATAAAAATTTTTATCTAGACCCCAAATCAAAAAAATCCCCAAAAAGTGGAGACAGCAAGAAAATCTCTGCCATCTTTATTGAGGTGAGATAACCAAACAAACTATTATATTAACTCTTTTATATATCTTATATATTCTTTTTTAACAAGAGTTTTCATTTTGGAATTTTAAGCATAAGACAATGCACATGTCAAACAATTCAAAAGGTATTGCAGAAACCCATTCAATCACAAGTCATCAATGTTAAGAAGGATTTTTTTTGGTATATTTAATACCATGTATATATATTATATGAAATATACATACTGTATGTTATATGTGCATTTTAAAAATTCTAAGTAGATAGAATTCTACTATACAACATACTTTGCATCTTTATTTTATTTTAGTGATATTTTCATATCAATATATGTAGATTTATATAATTCTTTACTTCATAAAATTTCCTCAGAGTAGTCTCTCATAGGTGTACTTTCAGGTTGTTTTCTAGGATTTTGCTATCTCAAACAGGGCTATGAATGAAAATCAGTCTTCTTTAGAGCACCTTTTTAAGCATGAATTCCACTCAGTTATGGCCTTGTCATTTTGTATAATCCAGCAATAATGTGGCCATTTTCAATTTTGTGCTTCCAGATTATAATACCTGCAACTGGTTTTTAAAGGTATGTGTATCATGGAATGACTATGTCTAGCTAATTAACCTATGTATTAACTACAATATCATCATTATAGTGGTGAGAAAACTTTATATCCACTCTCTTAACACATGTCAAGAATATATAGATTGCCAACTAAAGTCATGCTGTACAGTAGAGCCACAATTGTTTTATTGAACAATTTATTTCCACTAAATGAAATAATATAGGAACACAATGAAAACACAGAGAGATGTTTAAGTACTTTCATTTTCAAATAAAATGATATGTTGAATCATTAACTGAATAAAAAGCTAAGTACAACTTAAAACAATAAATGCTATTCTTTCATTAAATTTTATGAGTAGTAATGCAAAGACTGCTTTAAAAGCTAGTGCATGTAGTGCTCTCTACTGGCCTTATCTTTATTACAACTACAATTAGTGTTGAATCTGCAGCTATATAGGAACGATAATGAAAATCTTCTATATTGCAACTGAAATCAGTGTCAAATTTGTAGTTATAAGGGAACCATCATGAACATTTTCTGTCTCTAAAGACTTGTGGTATTTTAATTTTAATTTCTTTTTGTTTTCTCCTTTAGGGGTGTGTGTGTATATGTATGCGCATGCATAAGTATTCATTCTTGAACTTCTATACTGAAGTCAGTAGTGAACTCTGCAAATAAGTTGCTGGCATACATCATCACAAATAATTATGTAATAAAGAGAAAATATAAAAAAGATGGATGTAGAACAACAACAAAACTGAAAACATTATGCCTTACATAAGCTAATAGTAGCTACAATTCTTACTTTTATTGTCTTTGGAGAAAACAAGTGGAGGCCTCTCAGGGGCAGAATGGGTGAGTGTGAATATTTAGCAAATAATGGTGGACAGTGACCAACATCATGCGCTCTTTCTTTCCTTTCCTCCAACACTCTTTCCTTTCTGCACCATCTTCTAAACACTCCAGAAATCTTACTGGTGCTTTTTTAAAGCTTAGGAAAAAATTCTGGAGTGGTTATGAAAGCCATTTGCTTCAGGAGAGAGAGAGAGAGAGAGAGAGAGAGAGAGAGAGAGAGAGAGAGATTCTTCATTTATTCTACAGTTTCATGTCTGGATGATACTAAGTGCCACACACTGTGCTAAGCACTAAATATTAAGCAGTTTTTAAAACCACCAATACCCAACTGGAATTATTGGTATTTGTGGGAATTATTTCTTGATTAAAACAGGTGTAAATGTGATTGAGGAAAGTATATAATACAATGAGAAAGCCTATAACTGGTACATAAACCACTCTGAGGATTCAGAAAAAATATCTCCAAAGTGGTAACATTTATGATATAACGTGAGGAATGAATATTAGATGTTAACCAAGGAAAGATGAGGATTGTAAAGAGCCTTCCAAGATCAAGTACCCTATGGGCTACCTTAGGCATGAAAGCACTTGGCCCTTTAAAAAAGCAGAAAGAAAAGTGAGTGTTGCTTAAGGAAACAGAACCAGAGGATCTGCCAAGCTCAAGTAAAAATAATAGGTCTTGAAAGCCACATGAAGGATTTTGGATTTCATCTCAAGAGAAATGGGAAATTATGGGAGTAGTCTTAAACAACAGAATAAGTGAAATAAAGAGATTTGTATTTTCTTTAATTATCTGAATGCATGTGAAGAGTGATCAGGGTGCAGGGAGCAGGTATTAATTAGAAGAGACCATTTAAGAGGCTATTCAGCAATACAGGTAAGAAAGTAAGGTGGCTTGGACTATAAAGATGGAATAGAAATTTAATGAAGTGGATGGATCCCAGGACTTCATGGCTAACACCCATGGCCTTCGGTAAGATTTTATGCAAGTGGTAAAGGAGATAATATTTTTAAAATGCCTCCTAGACTTCTGACATGAATGAATGGATAAATAGTGGTAGGAAATATTAAAGGAAATATTGGGAAATAAAATTAGTTTTTAACTTATGAAGCTTGACACCAAAGTTTGACAGCTTTGAGATATCAAAATGGTTATGTCATAATTGATGAACTATGAGTTTGTAGCTAAGGAAAGTCCTGAACTAGAGGTATAAACTTGGAAACCATTTGAATTATAATTGAAATTACACAAAGACCACTGAATGAAGGGTGTCGTGAGAGGAAATTCTACACTTAAAGTTCATATAGAGGAAAAGGATCCAAGAAGGGAATCACAAGAGGTGGAAGAAAAATTAAGAGAGACTGATAGCATACACAGCAAGGGAATACAAACGAAATGGTCAATGGGTCACAAGCACTGCTGGGAGAATAAGAGCCAACCTGAACAAAGACCCTGGATTTAGTGACATAAGAAGCAAGGCCTTGTACTGAGACCAAAGTACATCTGAGAAGAGTAGAGAGTATTAAAATAAATACTGCATAGAGATTTCTTCTATATATATATATAAAGCATAGAGTTAATAAAAGGAGATCGAGGCCCAGGTTTAATTAGTTTTTGAAGGATCTGCTTCACCTGAGTTGATTGATAATGCCTTGGCCATATAGATTCTTCTACTCCCAATTCTCTTAAATGCCAAAATATGGACTCTACAAGTAGCTTTGTGAATTACTTCTTTTAATATTCCTCAAAGTATTATAACACTCTATAGTTTGGCTCTGGCTTAATGGCCTCAATTTCTCTGTAGAGCACTGAACTGATTTGGAGCAGATGATGTTTCCCATCATAACTGCCTGACTGAATAAACATGGATGGAGGAAACCCTCATGACTCTGGGAAACTTCATGGCCAGGATTTTTCAATATGGCCATCATTTTTCTAAAACAATACATGGCTAATCCTATATATTTTTATGATTAATGTTTAGTATATGATGCTAGGCCTACTGAAATATTTGAAGCTGATTTTTACTTCTTTATTTCTATTTGATGTTACTTACTATGCACCCAAAAATGCTAGTTCTGTCTTTGATGCACACAGAGGGAAAACAACTCAAAGAAAAAAGACAGCCCTGATTGACCTATATACCATTGAACAAGTTACATCTTCTGAACGTGTTGCTCCAGAGTCGAGATAAAATATGAAAACATATTTGAGCATAATGTATGGTAATGAGTATCAAATTTAACCAACAGTGGAAAATAAGACCCAGAGAGATTGTATCAACTGCCCCACTATTCCTAGCTGGTGAGGAACAGGACTCAGACTGGAAGCCAAGTTTCAACCAGTCCAGTGCCCTTTATATTACACTGTGCTATTACACTAGATTGTAAATTCCACAAGTAGAGAGAGAATGTTTTGTTTGCCACTGCATATTCATTGCTTGGTATTTAACTGATGCCCAATAAATATTTGTGTATAAAAGAATTAGAAGGCCAGTACACTGGCTCACGCTTGTGATACCAGCACTTGGGGTGGCTGAGGCAGATAGATAATTTGAGCTTAGGAGTTCAAGACCGACCTGGAAAACATGGCAAAACCCCGTCTCTACAAAAAAATACAAAAATTAGCTTGGCATGATGGTGCAGCCTGTAGTTCCAGCCACTTTTGGTGGGGGCCTGAGGCAAGAGGATCGCTTAAACCCAGGAGGTCAAGACTGCAGTGGGTTATGATCACACCACTGTACTCCAGCCTGGACAATAGAGCAGGTTCCTGTCTCAATAAATAAATAAATGTAAGTAAAAGAACCACACTGCCTAGCAAATAATCTTCACTTAAAATACATTTTACAATGGAAAATTAGTTCAATGACAGTTATTAACTGCTTACTTTGTACAAAATGTTTTATCTACTATGTTCTATGGAGACTTACAAGAAAAAAATAAATAAAATGTGACCCCTGCCCTACAGGAACTTACAGTTATCACAATTCTCTGCAAAACAGGATATGACATGGAAAGCACCACCATATATAAGACATGAACAAAGGATTACATGGAACATGGAAATCTTCATGAACATGGTGGCATTTATGCTGGATCTTTTAAAACAGAAGAGTTTTTAGGTGGAGGAAGGATTGAAAAACATTTCAGTTGAACTAAACAGAATGTCTAAATGGACAGGGTAAGGAAACAATGGTATGTGTTTTATTATTGAAACAGTCTACTTGTCTGGAACATGGGAGGCATAAACAAAAGTGGCAACCTGTGAAAAGTAGAAAGAAGCTGGTAAGAAAGGGAAATGACAGATACCATAGGGAGCTCTGAGAGTTACCTTAAGGAGGTTAAAATTCATTCAGTCTAAGGCTTTTTGAGAAGGAAGGTAATAGGAGATCCTTCTTGCCATAGTGCATTAAAATTTATTATTAAAACATGATTATGAGTTTTCAAGAGGTATAATTACAGAAAGTCAAAATTATTCACATCAACTAATGATATTCTATCTTAATATGAAGAGAACAGATTCATTCTCAGGTCATAGAGACAGGCCCTCATATCAAACTATAGCTTGACTCACTGGCCGGATGGCTCTCCATACCATTTTCTTCAGTGTTTGCTATGGCAGAAATGAAAAATCCTATTACTTTTTTGAAGGTTTATAAGTCTGACTGTAGAAAAATTAATGGTATACAAAGGAAAAGTATGTTGTGGACTAAGTGTGAAATTCTGAAAACTCATGTTTTTAACGTCCCAGACTTTTCCTAAAATGTCCCTTTATAAACCCCCAAATAACTGTATTCTTTTGTGAATTCCCTCAATTGTAGTAGCTTATTTGATCCCCAGGTGGTATAAAAACATGAAAATACCCGCCCATGATTGAGAACATGTGGTGTTTGATTTTCTGTTCTTGTGTCAGTTTGCTGAGAATGATGGTTTCCAGGTTCATCCATGTCCCTACAAAGGACACGAACAACTAGGGAAGGGACAGTGGGGGGTGGGGAATTGGGAAGGATAATATGGGGAGAAATGCCAGATATAAGTGATGGGGAAGAAGGCAGCAAACCACATTGCCATGTATCTACCTATGCAACAATCTCGCATGTTCTTCACATGCACCACAAAACCTAAAACGCAATTATATATATATATATATATATACACACATATACACACAAACAAGAAAAAACATGGTAGCAAGACTCAAGATGTCTTAAATATTAACAGACTTGTAAATAAAGAACGACAGTGAAATAATGAAAAAAAAAAAAAAAACATGAGAGATTTTGACTGAATAGGATACAAACAAAATACTGGTACTACATCAGCGATGAGAGGCTCATTCCAGGAAGCTTTGGGGAATTATTAAAGAGATCTCTTTATTTCTAGATGAGTTCCAAAATAATGATGATATATTCATTTAGCTGAAATGTTTTGAGAACAATGAACTAGATGAGGAGAGAGAATCGCTATGGAGATATAAATGATGGTGCATATACTGAGTCATTTATGTTAGTTCTGTTATAATTACCATTAATCCCAATTTTAGAATGAGAGACAAAGCCTGTAGAAAATGGAAATATCATGGAAACTACATAAATGACAGAATATTATCACATGGGAAAAATTGCTTCCCCTTACCTCAGGCCTTTATGTGGATAACATTGCCCCATAGATTTTTAGCATCATAACGTTTTGGTACATAATGACTGGTATTTTGATTCAGACAACTGGACATATAAGACAAAGATGTGTGTAAGACAAATTTTAAACATATACATGGGATTTATCTACAATTATCATGTGGGATGTATGTACATGATATAATTCTTCAGAGTATCTATATTTGATGTCAGTGGAGGTTTCACTTAATAAATGAGATAAAATATTTAGGGAATAAGAAAGATGGTATATGAGCAGGTTAACAATTTTGTGTTATGTGCAGCTCATAATTGTAGCTTTGTGAAGAGCTCCCACTGAGTCAATGGGAAGTGAGTGGAGGTTAGTGCCAGGTTAATTGTTGTAGTCAACATCTATCAGGAGAAAAAGTGGAGATAAAATTGCAGTATTTATGTTTTTGACTTTCAATTTGCCTTCATTTCTATACTTGTTAGATTTTCTTCACTTATTATATCTATATCCCATGTCTGATGTTTTTTCTTCCCGTCTCTTTGGTTTACTGAAGAAAATATTTCATAAAATCCACTTTAAAGGCATTTTAAAAAATAAAGAAAATGTCATTCATCTATTCATTTTCAATATAGAGTTGAAAATATAGTTCCATTGAAAACATTACCAAGTAATCTGATTGAAAAATAGATTATGTAAGGAAAGAGGTATTTTACCAGATGTCTCTGTGGCATGCTTGGGATTGTAGTACACTAACAATGCTAAGCCTGCGGGTAATTTTAATTATCATCTGACAGGTTATTTTTCTTTTTTAGTAGTTTTCTAGCCCTTTGGATTCACTCCTCTCAATGACTATAGATGTTTCTTCTGTGGAATGAAAGAACTTGAGACTTCAAATGTGCAGCTTCAAGAATTTGGCTTTCCAATTCTCTATGAATCTTCGCCTTTGCAATGTGATTTAGAGCTGAGTTATAGTATAATCACATGTCAAGGTTACTACCATCCAACATTTTATCAACTTCAGTTTGAAGTTATCTTTAAATTTGAAGCTTCATATTACTATGCTATTTTTCTTTACTTCTTTCTTGATTCAGAAAATTAATGTTTATGTCAATTAAGTAACACCTGCATTTTACTACTGGTCTAATTTTACTTCCCACCTATTTATTCTTTTCTTTATGCTCCCCTTCAAGTTTTCCACATCTATGTTTGCTTTAATTTTCATTCCTTTTATCAATGTTAATATTGCTTTTCCAAATTTTTACTGTCCAAGACATTTCATTGCTAAATTTGGAAAGAATTTACATAAATCCTGAGGGAATTCATAGCAAAAAGAAAAATGAAACAAACTTCTGTGAACTGTACATTTTCATGTTTATTAAATGCAAAAAATCATTTTTTAAAGAGAAATAAACAAAACTACTTTTGCTTTGTGCCTTCGCCTTCTGAAGAGAGCTCTGGAAAAAATGTCCATCAGATTACATATTTTATTGAATATTTTAGTGAAATGAACATTCAAATTAAGTTAGTAAGCTTTTGGTATCATGCATGTGTTTAAAATTGCTGTTAAATGCCTATATCACAATTTAAGTTTCTTGGGGAAAAAAGTATATTTTGATAAAATAATTATTTAAAACACTGCCTTAATTTTTATAAGTGCGAGTACACTATATGGCAGAGAAGAATATACAATTATATTTGTTCACAGGGTTATTGGTGATTTTGAGAAATTTTTATTTTATCTCTATGGAAACCATGAGTCATTCATTCATTTTCCTACATATACAAAATCCAAATTCATTTTAAAATTTAAAATAAATTAAAATATATTGGAATATCTTTCTGCAACTTGGTAACATCGTTATATCCATCACATGAGATCTTCTCAGATGGGAATTACCTTATTGCATTGAGAGAATTATAAGTGTGTTATTTTCAGAATGAGATAGATATCTCTTGAGCTTCTGTATCTTCTTGGTCTGAAATCCCTACATTTTAAAGAATTCATTTAGTAATATTTTGGTGTTGCTCACGATTTAGAAGTTTTCAGTTGGACACAATAACAATTGGTTATCAAACTACTGTCTAATTCTATTTGTATCTTTGGAACATTTAGACTTTAAAAATTCATGAATACTTTTAAAGAAGATTTAAAATGTTAGAGTATAAAAATAGAATATAGACAACTGCAATTGATCCCTCAGCTTGACAACAGATGAAAATTTTTAGAGCTAAACATATTATTTCTATTATCTAGCCATAAAAGGAAAGTATCATGATGACAAGTGCATTTATCAATTTAAACTAGATTCTCATAATCTTCACCTTGTACCAGAATTTTATCTGGTTCTAAATACATAGAATATAAAATATAAAAATCAGTTCTAAAATATAAAAAGACATACTTCTATCCATGTTAAATTTTTAAGTAATTTTAAGCAAAAGATGCAGTTCCATTGATTAATACATGGCATGTTTCTATGAGCTAAATAAATGCTGAGAAATGTGGAAGCAACTTACTCATTTAAAGGGCATAAGCTACACATGGATAAGGCCATGTTTGGGTTTTGTTTTGTCCACAAATCTGACATAGTGGTGAATGAATAATGAATAAATGGAAAGAAGTAAAGTGAAAGAAGAAAGGGACAAATGGATGAATAATACAAATATATTTCTGTTTATCTTATATCTTAAATTTTGTATACTAACTGCAATACAGTAAGCAGACTAGTGTTGCCTAAAAAAGTCTGAGCCCAAATGCATTCCTAAGTTACCTGTAATTAGCATATCCAAGCACCTTGTTAGGGATGGCTGGCTTCTACATACATTGCCTTTGCTTTACAGGCTGTCTGGTATTTTGTAAATTACAGTGAGATTACTCCTAAAGGATTAAACTCTCAAGTTATCTACTTAAGCAAAAATTTCCCTTGAAATCCCTTATACTACCTATAAAACTTGATTTTGGAGGTCTATGCTTTTACATCATAATTTTTAAATGCATTAAAGTTTGAGGAGTACTGTGCTAAACTTAAGACAAAGTCAAAACTCTGGGTAGTGAGTGACTGACCTATTGCTCAGTGACAGTATAGTTTAGATGTTAAGAGTCCCTGCTTTGAAATCAGTGTGCTGACTCTGAATCCGAGATCTATGGCTCAGCAGCTGTGTGACCTTGACCAAATGACTTAATATCTCTTGATCCATTCCCACATCTGTAAAATCAGATTATAATTGTACCTATGGAATAAATTGTTGTGATAATCAAATGAGATAATCTGTGTAAATGGTTTGAAATAGGGTCTAGCATGTAGTGAAGTGTGTTTGCTATTTCTCCTGACTTTATGATAACTATAAAATTCCTAATAAAGAACAAATGATGGATAAGAATTATAAAATGTTTGTTTGCCTGCAGAATATACTCCATTCTATTTTCATAAATCAGCCTGTAAACTTAATGAATATAAATAAATAGTTTCCCGGGAAGAGATAAGGAGATAAATGTCACTGACACACAGTAGGTAATGCTTACTGGATTTTAATCTAAATCTTGCTTGAGCAGATCGATGTGCATGCTATTCTTGGAAAAGATAGAAAGATTACTTTGCCTACCTGTGTCCTATCTCTTCAGTCTGTCATTACCTTTGGAGGCCCTACTGAACATGAATCAGTCTTATGCTCTTAGGCATCAAATGCAGATTGAGAGTTACAATCTAAGCCTGGCTCAGAAGTTAAATATACTGATAGCGTAACTCCTCATCCCTAAGACCTACCAAGTTAGTTCTCCTGAACAAATCTTTTTGGTTCATTGGCCAAAAAGCATTTCCTATCATAATTCCTGGCCACAGCTCAACAGCACATGCAATCCCAGTTAGAATCACCAAAGGAATGGTTCTTCCAGGTGCTCTGCCATGAGGCCCCCAGGTCCACTTTCACACACACACACACACACACACACCCCTTTAATACCGCCATCTGTTTAAACTTTTACCCCTTTGTTACCATCATCTCAGAGTTCTTGCCTCTGCTTGAATAAGGGCAAGCTGTATCCTTTCCAACTGAAACTGTGGTGGCAGATGTATTCCTAACATGCCCAGTTATCTCATTAATTTAACCAATATTTATTCAGCATTGCAGCATGCCAGAGATTATGTGGTGGACTTAAGATATGACTAGGTGAACAACTTACACTGATTTCATGACAACTGTTATCTAGCAGGGAAGAATGAACATTATGTTAGTAAATATTTGCTGTAATATATGACATTGATACAACTCTGCAACTAACTTTTCTTTGTAGGATGGTTAGAACAAAGTACATCCTACATAAATATAAAATATTTGTGTGCATTGAAATATACATATATTTTAATTTGAGTGACAAGTATAGCCATTTGATAACCATTTTCCTCTGTTTTACTTTTCATCTGTGAGGAAGAGAGGGTCGGGCATTCTTTTGTCTCATTTTACCAGTTGCTTTATCATCTGTTTGAAGTGACCTTTCCTTTTTACTTTAAATTGGAAAATGAGGGAAACACTGTTTCACAAGCACTGTACCTCTGTACTATATTTAAATAGAGATAATTATTTTTTCATTGTCCTCATCTGAATATGAGTCAAGTTGCTAAGACATGAAACTGCTTTGGCCAAAGCTTATCATATGACTTATAAATATTTTGACATTTTATAATGTCACTCAATGTTACTTTTTTTCTGATGTTTTTCATTATTATAATGTAAAATAGAATTTGATAATTACAGAAATAATGATAGCTACATTGATTGAGGGTCTACTGTATGTGCCAGGTACACACAGGATATTTATTAACATTATTTTATTTCATCTTTCCTTTACCTTTATGAAGGTATTGTTTTCTACTTACAGGTAAGGTAATTAGTACAGAGAGAGGCTAAGGAACATGATCACTTTCTCCAATGAGCCAGACCCCAAAGCTCAACTTTCTTTTTTTCCAAAAACTACATTAAGAAACCCATCCGGGATAATAGCAGCTTTTTATTCACTGTTCAAAAGCTAACTCACCCAGCACCATCCCAGTCTGTTCCTTGTTGAGAGTTCCCATATTAGTAGTCAAGGTTGGCAATTGTTTAAATACCAGCAGCTTACCTTATCGCCAGGATTTGAACTTATGTGACTACTTCTTTAAGTAAGATTCTAATATGGACAAAGCAGATAGAGACACCATAGTTAAGACAATGAGGCTAGAGATGGATTTATTTGATGTTACAATGTATTTATTTAAAAAATTAACACACTCAGAATGGTTTCTTTAGCTTTTCTCACAGGCATAAATAATTGACTATAAGAATTATCTAGTGGTTTAAATTCACCACATATATGGAAAGGAATGTTGTTTCTTTTTCTTTGAAATCTCTTTTCTTTATCTACATGAACTATGCTTATCTTTAGCTTCTCTTGAGAAACCTTCAAGCATTCTCAAAACCAGAACCAATGTCTTAAAAAGCGTTTGCATTTTACATTTGGCTATTTCAATTACTGTGAATGGCTCCCTTTAGTTTGCACTGTCTTTATGCTTTGATATGTTATTTCAATGCCTTTGAAAAGAAAGCATTAAAAACAGCAAAAGACCATACGCTTTAATCCTACCCAGCTCTTTTTATCTTAATATTTCTTGCCTTGTTCTAAAGTAACTTTTAACATATATTTTTTTTTCTAAAATGGTAGCTTTAAGTCAGTGTAAACCAGGAACATCTAAGATGTCTGCAAACACTTCTTCATCTAATCCCTAAGCTTCGTATCTCCCCTACTTTATTTTTTATATATTCTTTAAGAGAGATTTTACTTTGAAATGCCATCAATAAAACATTCTATTAACATATTAAGAGAAAATTTGCTGACTTCACCCAAAATTATCTTTCCTTTAAACAATTCAAATGTATTATTCTATCCTTGAATTTTTTATTATTATTTACTTATTTATTTATTTTGAGACAAGGTCTCACTCTGTCTCCCAGGCTGCAATATAGTTGCGTGATCATGGCTCACTGTATCCTTTACCTCCTGGGCTCAAGTGATCCTTAGGCCTCAACTGTGAATGCAAGTTCCTGCCACCATGCCTGACTATTTTTCATATATTTTGTAGAAATGGGATTTCACCATATTGTCCAGGCTAGTCTCAAACTCCTGGGCTCAAGTGATCCAATTGCCTCAGCCTCTCAAAGTGATGGAATTATAAGCATGAGCTACTGTGCACGGCCTAAACATCTTTAAATAAAATTTTTATTGAAATATAATTCAGACACCATAAAATTTTACCCATTTAAAATGTGCAACTGAGTGGCTTTAAGTATATTTACAAAGTTTTACCACTGTCACTGGCATCTAATTTTGGAATATTTTCATCATCCTAAAAAGAAATATCATGCCCTTTAGCAGTCACTTCCTGTTCCTACTTCTCCTAACCCCTAAAAACCACTAACTTTCTCTCTAGATTCATCTATATAAATGGAATTTATATAAATGGAATCATATAATATGTAATCTTGCACATCTTGCTTTATTTACCGTGATATTTTCAAGTTTCATCCATGTGGTAGCATATACCAGTACTTTATTCCTGTTTATGACCAAACAAAATTCCTTTGCCTTTTAAATTTAATTTAATTAATTAATTTATTTTTTGATATAGAGTTTCACTCTGTCACCCAGGCTGGATTGCAGTGGCATGATCTCAGCTCACTGCAGCCTCCGCCTCCCAGGTTCAAGTGATTCTCCTGCCTCAGCCTCCTGAGTAGATGGGATTACAGGCACCCACCACCATGCCAGGTTAAGTTTTTGTTGTTGTTGTTGTTGTTGTATTTTTAGTAGAGATGGACTTTTACCATGTTGACCAGGCTGGTCTCAATCTCCTGATCTCAAGTGATTCACCCGCCTCGACATCCCGAAGTGCTGGGAATACAGGCATGAGCCACCGTGCCCGGCCTCCTTTGCATTTTTAAAAACCATTCTTCAGTTGATGGAGGGTATGTAGGTTGTCTCTACCTTTTTTGCTACTATAAGTAATGCTGCTAAGAATATTCATGTATTTTTTGTTGTTTTTTTGTTTTGAGACAGGATCTCACTCTGTCACCCAGCTGGAATGCAGTGGCACAATCATGGCTCACTGCAGCCTCAATGTCTGGAGCTCAAGTGATCCCCCTACTTCAACCTCCTAAGTAGCTGGGACTATGCATGAAGGCCACCATGCCTAGAGAGACAAAGGTCTCACTATGTTGCCCAGGCTGGTCTTGAACTAATGGATTCAAGGGATACTGCCACCTCGGCCTCCCAAAGTGCTGTGATTACAGGTGTGAGCCACCACACTCCACCCATGTATGACTTTCTGTGTGAACATAGGTGTTCCCTTCTCTTGGGAAAATACCTAAAAATGGAATTGCTGAATCTCATGATACAACTTGTTTTCCAAGTGTAACTGCACCACTTTACAGTCTCACCAGCAATGTATGAGTGTTCCAGTTTGTTTAATTTTTATTTTCTTGTGCATGTGTGTGTGTGTGTGTGTTTGGTTGTTTTTGTTTTTGTTTTTTTGAGACAGAGTCTCTTTGTAACCCAAGCTGGAGTGCAATGTCACAATTTTGGCTCACTGCATCCTGGGTTCAGATGATTCTTGTGCCTCAGCCTCTGAGTAGTTGAGACTACAGGCATGTGACATCATGCTCATTTTTTGTATTTTTGTAGAGAGAGTTTCACTGTGTTGGCCAGACTGGTCTCAAACTCCTGACCTTGAGTGAACCACCTGCCTTGGCCTCCCAAAATGCTAGGATTACACACCCAGCCCAGTGACCAGTTTCTCACCTAGCCAACACTTGTTTTTGTCATTGTCTATTTATTTTAGCCATAGGAGTAGGTGTGAAGTGCTATCTCACTATGGTTTTACTTTGTATTTTCCTAACAGCTAATGAGGTTGAGTATCTTTTCATATGCTTTTTGGCCATTTATATATCTTCTTCGGAAAAATTTATATTCAAATATTTTATCTTTTTAAAAATAGATACTTGCCTTTTATTATAGTTGTAAGAGTTCTTCATATACTTGAATTCCCTTATTAAATATGTTATTTGCAAATATTTTATCTATTCTGTTTTCTTTTGACTTTCTTGATGATGTTCATTGAAACACAAAATTTTTAATTTTTATGTAGTTCAATTTATCTATTTTTTAATTTGTTGTATATACTTTTGGTTTTACATCTAAAAAAGCACTGCCTAATCCAAGGTCACAATGATTTGCCCCTATACTGTCTTGTAAAATATTTAAAAGTTAAACTCTTATATTTAGGTCTGTGTCCATACACATGTAATATTTGCATATGGTGTGAGGTAGGGGGCATGTCTTCATTCTTTATGTGAACTCCATGTTTAATATATTAAAGAACTGCTAAACTTTTGTCCAAAGTGGTTATACCACTTTAAGATCTTACCAGAAATGTAAGAAGATTCCAATTTCAGCATATCCTATCCAATACGTGTTACTGTCATTGTCTATTTATTACAGATGCAAAAGAGTGAATATCCAGTTTTTCTAATACCATTTGTTGAACAATTATTCTTTCCCATTGAACTGTCTTGGCACCCTTGTTGAAAATTAGTTGACCATAAGTGTAAAGGCTTATTTCTGGAATTTTGCTCCTATTCCATTCATCTATATTTCTATGCTCATGCCAGTCCTATACTGTCTTGATTATTATGGCTTTGTAGTAAATTTTGAAACTGAAAAGTGTGCATTCTTCTCCTTTATTCTTTTTCAAGACTGTTTTATCTATTCTGGATCCCTTGCATTTCAATATGAATATTAGAATTGTAGGGACCAACAAACCTCTGAAGTTTTGCTGAAAACTCAACTCTCGAAAGGCAGATTAATAGCAGAAAAGGTATACAAATTTACTTAACATGTATACATAGGATCCTTCAGAATAAAGAACCAAAGACACAGGGGAAATTGTTTATTTTTATGCTTAGTTTCAACAAAGTATAAATAGCTGTATAGAAATGTGATTGTACAAAATGAGTTTAATCTGATTTTTACAGACTTAGTGGGGAAATCCAGCAAGGTCTCTCTCTCTGCATTTCTCTTGGCCTCTCTAAGCAAGTATTCCTTTCTTCTGAGTATAGGGCATTCTTCTCTGGAATGGGGGTTTTATGATCTGTAGTCAAACAAAGTAAGCCAGATAATTTCTTTACATCCAATTTTTGCAAAGAAAGGCAGAGGAAAAATTAGAGTAATATTTATAGGTTTTTGTGGTTTGTTTTGTGGAAGAGACAATCTAATTTTTATGGCTAGTCTTGGGGAAGGATAGGACTGAAACTCATGAGGGCAGGAGAAGGTCAAGGAAAAACTTATTCTTCTAAGGCCACTGCTGAGGCCTTTATTTCAGGGTATTATTTTATGAGCCTCAGTTTCTGCAAATAAAACATCTGAGACTTTGATAGGAATTGCATTAAATCTATAAATCAATTTGGGAAGTATTGTCATTTGATAATATTAAGTGTTGCGATTCCTGAAGGTAAATATTTTTGCATTTGTATTTAAGTGAAGACATTTGGGTCTGGATTATCCTTGTGGAAAATGTTCTAGTTGCTAATTAAATCTTTTCACTAGTTAGGTCTATTCAGATTTTTTTCTTTAATTAATATTGATAGTTTATGTATTTCTAGGATTTGTCCATTTCATCTATGTTATCTAATTCGTTAGCATTCCATTTCTTGAAATATTTCTTTTTAATAGTTTTTTTTATTTCCATGATGTTGGTAGTTGTTTATTTCTGATTTTAGTATTAAATAATAACTTGAATCTTTTCCCATTTTTTCTTTGACAATCCAGCTAAAATTTCTATTAATTTGGTTGATTTTTTTTCAAATTACCAGTTTTTGGGTTTGCTGATTTTGATGATGGTTTTTCTATTCTCTCTTTCACTAATTTATATTCTAATATCAGGTTTTTTTTTTTTTTCTTAGACAGAGTTTTGCTCTTGTTGCCTAGTTTGGAGTGCAATGGCACAATCTTGGCTCACCACAACCTCCGCCTCCTGGGTTCAAGCAATTCTCCTGACTCAGCCTCCCGAGTAGCTGGGATTATAGGCATGTGCCCAGCTAATTTTGTATTTTTAGGAGAGATGGGGCTTCTCCATATTGATCAGGCTGGTCTCGAACTCATGACCTCAGGTGATCCGCCCACCTCAGCCTCCCTAAATGCTGGGATTACAGACATGAACCATCACTCCCAGCCTCTAATTTAATCTATTATTTTTTTCCTTCTTCTTGCTTGGAGTTTAACTTTCTGGTTTTTTTTTTTTTTTTTTTGGTTTCTTAAAATGAGATGGGTCATTTGAGACCTTTATTTTTTTTAAATAGACACTTACAGATATAAATGTACCTCTAACCACTATGTTAGCTGCGTCCTGAAAGTTTTGGTATGTTGTGCTTTTGTTCTCATTCATCTCAAGGTTATTTCCCTTGGGATTTCTTCCTTAAGTCACTGGTTACTTAGGAATGTGTTGTTTATGTTCCTTTTATTTGTGGATTTTACATTTCCTTCTGTTTCCTTCCTTCTGTTATCCCATTTCATTACAGTTGGAAAGCAAACTTTGTGTGGTTCCAATTCTTTTAAATATGCTGAGAGTTATTTTATGGCATAACATATAGTCTATAC
This sequence comes from Callithrix jacchus, assembly GCF_049354715.1. NCBI lineage: Eukaryota > Metazoa > Chordata > Mammalia > Primates > Cebidae > Callithrix > Callithrix jacchus. The sequence continues at coordinate 83,685,835 of NC_133510.1, forward strand.
CTGAGAATGTTCTATTTATATTTGATAAAAGTGTGTATTCTGCTTTTACTAGGTTAAGTGTTCTGTAGATGGTTATTAGGTCCAGTTTGTCTGTAGTGTTTTTCAAGTCTTTTATTTTCTTATTTTTCTTACTAGTTCTATCCATTATTGAAAATTAGTATAGAGGTTATTGTACTTTTGAACTCCAGAATTTTATTTGGCCCTTTTAAATAATTTCTGTCTCTTCATTCATATTCTATTTTTTTTCGTTCTTCAAACATAATTATAATAGCTGATTTGAAGTTGCTGTCTAGTATGTCAAACATCTGACTTTCTTAGGGCCACTTTTTAACTGACTGCTTTTTTATGTGTTCAGGCCCTGCTTTCCTATTTGTGTGTTTTATAATTTTTCTAATTTTAAAAAACTAGGCATGTAAAATAACATAACGGTGTAATTCTAGAAAACAAATAACTCCTCACTACCCAGGGTTTGTTACTGTTGGCCATTTGTTGTCATTGTTTTTGTCATTGATGCTTAGTAAAGCAAAGAGCATTGCTTGTTTGATGACTTTCTTGGACTAATTTTGTAATGTCCTTGTTCTTTGTTGTTGCAGACAGTGAAATTTGTTCTCAGTTAACTTCATGATCAGTTAATAATTACACAGAGATTTCCTTAGACACTTTGAACCAATAAGTCTCTGAATCTTGGCCAAGCTATACAGTTTGTATTGTTTGTACATCTTCAATATTCCATCACACATTTAAAACTCTGCCTTAGTCTCTTCTTCCTGCTTAGAAAGAGCATCAACGTCAGCCAAATGTGACAGATTAGAGTTTTCACAGGTCATTGTTAGGTACATTCACATCCCTTCATATGAATATGACTTTCTAGATTTTTAAGAATATGTTGGGCCTTTTCAAATCCTCCGGTGGGCATCTCATTCCCTTTTTTCCTTCTAAAATTCTTAGTCTGCCTCTTGCTATCTACAACTGCTATCACTCCCTCAACCAGATGCAATGTTAAACAATTGCCATAGTTTTCACAAGTATCCTAGAGACAAGACTCACACAGAGGGCCTTTTGAGTTAGGTCAAGTTAAGGCAAGCTGTAAGAATGGCACTTTACCTAGAACCTGCTAGAAAAGTCCAGTGGTAACATTTCTTAGGGGATGGCACTTTTAGGAAGCTTCAAACCCATTGTTTCTTCCGTTGGCTGGTAGACTGCTGGTTGGCAACTAACATAATTGTGAGCCTGTTGGTTTTCGATGCTGCTATGGAATAGGAAAGAGGTTAATGGGAGTAGCGCAAGTTAAAATGTCACAAAGTTCATTGTTCTTATTGAGATTCAGCCATTTTTCTTGCATAAAAGCTGTGATTGTTGTAGGTCTTTGGTTAATTTTCAGTTTTTAAACAGTTGATTTTGTCTATCATTGCCAGTTTTCTCATTGTTTTTATGGGTAACATTGTTTTATGAACTGTTTTCAGGGTTTTTTACTCTGGAAGTGCAAATTCTCCTTGAATGTCTCAGTGCTTTGTTAACAACTAAAAATGGATGAATTCTACTCTATATCATCTTTTCCACATTTTAATGATCTTAGCTCAATGAATAGTCCCAATATTGATCAGATTTCATTAGCTAGAAACCTAGATGCTAATTTTTGCACCTGTTTCTGTTTCTCTCTTTTATTCCCCTACCCCGTATTTAATCCATTACCAAGTCCAGTGGACATTATTTCCAAAGTAACTCTCAAATCCATCCACCTTTTGGATTTCCAGAAAAAACATGATGGTTTACTTATTATCTGACTCCAGGATACAATAATAACCCTTTAACTAATCTCCTTGCATCCAGGCCAGCACCATTAATCATTTATCCACATTGTAGACTACATTGACATTTTTTTAAAATGCAAAAAATAGTCATCTTAGTTTTGGTTAAAACTCTTAAATTCCTTTCTACCCCCTTAAGGAAAAGATAAACTTTCTTACAATGACTTTTAAAGCTCATGTATGGTCCAAACTATCTTTCACCTAAGATATTAGCATATATTCTTCCCTCTCTCTGGAAAATTTTCCCTCTGCCCTTGGTTGAATAAAGTTTTACTTACTCTTTATTTATATCTTGTGTGACTCCCTAGGAGAAGATTTTTTCAATTCTCCGACTAAATCACATAGTATGATTAACCTGTTTTTCCTAGCAGTTCTAGCAAGAGCAATATCACATTTGTTCATATGGTTATTTAATTAATATTGTTTCTTCTATAAGACTAGGAGCTCTGTGAAGGCAGAGACCCTTTCTGATTTTGCTTACAGTTGTATTCCCACAGCTATATCGTAATAACTGATGCAAATTTTGTAATCAAGAAACATTTGCTAAGTAATTGAATGCTGATACGTGATCTGTGCTAAGGCTATAATGGAATGAGCAAAACCAATTCCTTCCCTTTAGCCGAGAGATTAAACAGAATAACTATCAAGGAGTTAAAGAAATTGGTCTAAGTTTGTTTCTCCTTCACTATTTTACTCTTCATTGATAGAAATATGAATTGCTGTTTTTTTCAAAGATCCAAACAAAGATATCATGCTAAAGCAAACATATGAAGAATTTATATGCTCAATTTAATCAGTATAATCACATTTTGAAAATTATTTTGACAATTAAGTTTCTAATTGCACAATATTTAAGCATTAATATATAGCACTTATAAGCTAATACAGATTTTCCACATAACAGACATTTTCTGATCTAGCATTATGGAATAGATAAAATAGATAAGCGAAATCACTTGATTATCTTGAGTTGTTTGGGGACTATCAATTTTTTAAAAAGTATTTTCAAGGCAAAGGAAAGGTGATTTTAAATATTTTTCTAATATATTGGGGAAAGCCTTTGAAAATACTGATCTGTGGTTAACTATATTCTAAGTTAAGGCATAAAAATGTGTCTTTATGTGGAAATATCATCAGTCATCTAAATTAGGGGTCCCTTATCCCCAGGCCACAAACTGGTAGGGCCTGTTAGGAACCAGGACACACAGCAGGAGGTAAGTGGTGGTGAAGCTTTATCACGTGAGCTCCACCCCCTGTCAGATCAGTGGCAGCCTTAGATTCTCATAGGAGCACAAACCCCATGGTGTACTGTGCACCTGAGGGACATAGGTGGCGTGCTCCTTATGAGAATCTAACTAATGTCTGATGATCTGAGTGACCTGATGTGCAACAGTTTAATCCAGAAATCATCCCACAAGTGGAATCCAATCCACGGAATAATTGTCTTCCATAAAACCAGTCCTTGGTGCCAAAAGGGTTGGGGACCGCTGATCTAAGTGATTGACTTGCTTTCTTCTATTTGTACATATTTAAAAAGAGATTTCTTGAGGTTCAGATTGGGGGTTTATCACTTTGCTTTTAGCATCAGAGGCCGGGGGTGCCAATGACACCTTATTTTGACATGACCTGACATAGCCCTATTGTAATATCAGTTTCCCTTTTAGAAAGATTGCCATCATGACTTAATTTGGCTTAGAACTGTCATTTTATAAATAAGTATGTTGTCATGGATTTAAAATGCTTCAGATGACAGTTTTAGATTTCTTTGCTTAACTTTTTAAACCATTCAAAGTTTAACAATGTCTAGGATGAACTGCATGCCAATTTTAGATTTATTCTTGGCACAGAATTGTCCTTGCTGTACATTTGCTACCTGGAGATAGCTCTATTTCTAAGGAAATACATTTTTAGTTTAGAGTATTTTTCCTTTCAAATGTAGAAAAAAAAATTGTTTTCTTTCTTATGCTGATTTTTTTCCTCCAAATATACAAATGAACTGCCATGCCATTGTATTGCTCACTATAATTTCCCAGACATCATGCTAACTCTCTTATTGGTTTTGGGTAGTTTCCAAAATACAATACTCGAATTAAATATGTTCCCAGTAGATTTTATCCTTTAACTGTGCCCTTCTTTCTTTTTTATGCTACTATTATATAGAATCTCTGAATGACTTTATTATATTCAGAGCATGACTGTTATTTCTTGCTATTTTTGTCTTTTCTACTTGAAATAGAGTTTTGTATTTCTCTAGCATTTCTGGGATAGGAGCCCATTAGTTGTAAATGCAAAAGCTTCAAAAGTTTTCAAATAAGACACTTAAGCACAGAATATTACCATAAGAGAATAAACATATTTGGAACTTATTTTAATCTGCTTTGTTAGATCTATGATGAAATAATTTCTACATCTGAATTTATAAGATAGTGGTCATGAAATACAGTAACTTTTCAGGTGTTTTCTGCCAAATATAACAATAAACTTATAATTTAAAATAGTTTTAGGTTTACAGAAAAATCATAAAAATAGTACAGAGAGTTCATATATACCCCGTACTTAGTTTCTACTATTACTAACATATTAGTATGATAATTTTGTTACAATAAATATGACAATATTGGCACATTATCACTCACTAAATTCATAATTTCTTTAGTTTTACTTACAACCTTTTTTTTGTCCAGGATTCCATCTAGGAAGCCACATTACATTTAGTAGTTATGGCTGCCTAGTCTCCTCTCAGCTGTGAAGTTCCTCCAACTTTCCTAGTTTTTGATGACCTTGACGGTTTTGAGGAGTACTCGTCAAATATTTTGTAGAATGTCTCTCAGCTGAGATTTGTCCATTGGTTTTCTCATGATCAGTCCTGTATCATATATTTTGTGGAGGAAGGCAAAGTACCAGTCTTAACACACAATATCAAGGGTACATACTATCGGTCTGACGTATCACTGTTGTTAACGGTGTTCGCCTGACTGAGGTAGTGTTTGTCAGGTTTCTCTACTGAAAAGTTACTCTTTTTTCCTCTTTTCCTCTTTTCTGGCTCTACAAAATGCTCCAGGCTCATCTTGTGTCCCACTCATAAAATCAGCTATTTTTCCAAGGATCCCTGGTTTGTCTTTGGAAGAAAGTGAGTACGCACAGCCCACACTTGAGGAGTGGACAGTTACATTCCACCTCTTTGAGGGCAGCGTCTACACAAGTTACTTGGACTTCTTTGTTTGTTACACTCTTATTTCTTTATTCAGTCAGTTATTTATGTCAGCATAGACTCATAGACATTAATTTAAACTTTAAGTTATAATTCAATACCATTTAAATTATTTATTTATTAATGTACTTGAATTGCTCTAGCCTTGGCCATTGGGAGCACTTTCATTTGTCTCCTTTATCTCGTTGACATATCTCTGCTATTTGTTTTGTTTTTGTTTCTTAGCACTTCTTTACTTTCTGGCTGTACAATATGCTCCAGGCTCATCTTGTATATTTTCTGTGCCAGTCATAAAATCAGCTGTTTTTCCAAGGAGCCCTGGTTTTGTTTATTGGAGAATGTTATTAGAAACCAAGATCACAGTACTAAGTGTTCTGTCATATTTTTTCAAACTAATGGAAGGGGACTGATCTTTCTTGAGCTTACACTATAACCTTAAGCAGAGGCCAGCGAATGTTTTCTGTAAAGGGCAAGAACATAAATACCTTAGGCTTTGCAGATATATGGTCACTGTTACAACTACTAAACTGCCTTTGAAGTAAAAAAGAGCTATAGACAATATGTAGACCAATGGGTGTGGCTGTGTTTCATCAAAACTATTTTCAAAAGTAGTGATAGGCCAACTTTGGTCCACATTCCATAATTTGCTGCCCCTGAGTGAAGGGTGGATATGTGGCTTATGAGTACGTAAGTGAAGGAGAAAGTGCAAGGAAGAATGAAGGTGAGAGTTAGGAAGGAAGAAAGAGAAAGAGAGGGGGAAATAATCTTTAGAGAGGAAAAAGTTAGGGATTGATCTTAAGTGGTATGATTATAAAACTAGTGCTATTTTAATTCTGTTCCTCTATTTTAATTCTTTCAGTCCATAGCTCTTCAAATTATATTCTTGCAGTTCTCTGTATTATTTTTCCCAGCTTTCAGGAGATAGTAGACTATCTCATGTAGATTAATCAGATATTGTAAGTGGTACAACTGTAACCGTGATGCCAGTTCTACATGTCATACCTGTTTATTGATCTTATTTATTTTTAGTCACGTATTATAGAGTTATATACTACAAATTGTCAATAAAAACAAGCTAGATTAATAAAACTAGATTCCTTGGTTTTTTAAAAATAGTTTAATAAAACTAGTCAAGGAAGCTGTTTGATAAAGTATGCTGATGGAAAGAGTCATTCAAAATAAGGACATTTTTCAGTTAACATTGTTCATGACAAGCTACAAATCTGCATAACTGTTTAATGAGAAGTCTTTTGTTTGCCAGCAGAAGCCAGTATACGGGGATGACAAGTTTAACAATAGTCTTCTCCAGAGTCTAAAAGAGGAGGACAATGAGAAAAGATGATATGACAATTAAAAGACAGAACCAAACCCATAAAGAAAGAGAAGAATAAGAATCAAAAATTAAGAAACCCTAATGTGAATCATACTGATCTCTTATATCATTTACGTCAATTTCTGAGCCAAATACTTTCCCTTTATATCAGTTCTGTCTTTTCTGGATAATTTTTTGAACTATTCTTCAGTTTTAAGTCCTCATATTCACAAATTCTTCTGTGAATTTATAGTTCTGGATGCTAAATTCATTAATCAAAGTTTCACTTACCAAGGCAGAACGGCTACTGAAAATAAACTTTGTTTCAGCTGTGAAACAAGGTTACCTGTGTAGTATATGTTTTCTCCTTCAAACTGTTATAAGTCATGGGTAATCAATACACAGCTAGAAAAAAAATAAAGTATTAAAGGTAAATCACACAACATTTTGAAACACGTTTGCTTTATGTAGGACTTAACAGCTCTCCTATTATTGATTATACATTTATAATTGTTCAAAATCTATTCTCCAAAATACCAGTGAACCTTGTTAGACTGGCTTCAAATGAACTAAATCTCTCCTCCCATTAGGTCATTGATCAGTGAAAGAACTAAACTTACAGTGGAGTATTTAGATGAAATACCAGTTCATATAACTATTGACCATTCATTATATATACTTCTGGGCCAATGGCAAAGTCTGTGGGGAAAAGCATTAGAACAGTGAACTTGAAAAACAGGTAGGGAGGTTATATTGTTAGACTTTTTGGTCCTTGGGTAGTGTTTCAGAGGACAATAATAGCAAGAGTACTCTGATTAGTAATAGCAGCAGCCATGTCTATCAGTCAGGAAAACAGAAACCACTCTAGATATTTCAACTGCAGAGGGATTTAGTGTAGGGAATTAGTTACAAAGTGGTTGGAAGGGCAAGGTGAACCAAAGAGTACAGGGAGATATTCACAGGTATGGAGTTTTTATGACTCCTGGCTGTAACCCTGCCTTGCCACTTCTTGTCTGGAGGCTCTGCTCCTATTGGTATTGCAGTTTAGCGAGCACCTGGGAGCCACACTGCTGCTGAGAAGCTCACCTGACACTGCTGCTGTTTCTGTGCGGCTATCTCCAAAGGTAGGCAAAATAGTATCTCTCTTCCTCCTACTTTCCCCTCCCTGAACTTAACTAGCAAAGGAAATATAGTTTGCAGGCTATGACTCCTACAATTCAAAAGTGAACATAGGGGTCAGATATGGCACCTATGGCAAGAGAAAAATAAAAAGCAGACAATATCACAGACACTATTTTAAGGTAGATGATAGATATACATGCATTTCCTTTTCATAACAACCCTGTATGGTAGATATGGCCTTACTCCTCGTTTACTGACGGGAAAGCTGAAGAAAAAAGAAGCTAGGTAATATGATCAAAATCGACATAGCTATTAAAAGGTGGCATTGGAATTTAAACCCAGGTCATATGATTCTAGAGTTCACACCTGCAGTCACTGAGATGTAAGAGAGGCAAACCACAAAATTGGGGCTTAGCTGGGGAGTGTTCTTGGCTTCACCCAGAGAAGAATTAAAAGGCAAGCCTGGCGGCATTAAACAGGAACTTGTACTGAAGCATCAGTGTGCAGCAGCAGCAGGGCAGGACTGCCGCACAGCCAGGAAAGCCAGAGTAGCAGCTGAGAGGCAGTTCTGCACTTATACTTATATCCACCTTACATTATAGGCAAATTAAGCAGTAGTTTACGAAGAAATCTCTAGGAAGATGGTGGTAAGTTTCAGGTTTTGGGGTCATTACCATGGAAAGGGGTGGTAAGTTTTGGGTGCTGCCATGGTAATGGTAAACTGACATGTCAGGGTGGTGGGCATGTCTTATGGGGAGGTGCTTCCATCCAGGATCTGTTTTATCTAGTCTTCAATTTGGTCTGGTGTTCGAGCTTCACCTCTTACCTCAATTATACTACAATTCAACAAGCATAGGTGCTCTGGGTCCTCATTCATATATCCAAAGGGAAAAGCCGGTCTTTTCCAGGGTCCCCTTCTAAATATGTCTGGTAAGTACCTCTCTAATGTTTTATATGTCCTGATCTTCATTTACCACTCCCATTGGCCAAGCTGAACCTATATAGCTCCTCTTTTTAATGCACCAAACAATGAACTGGTGTTAATAAGATAAAACACCAGTACATATAACTGTTGACCATTCATGATATATGCTTCTGGGCCAAGGACATATTGATTTCCTTCCCTCATCACGTTCCCTTAAGCCTCTGACTGCTGTTACTATCACACTGGCCTCAATGTAAGGAAAAACACTGACTCCACTTTCTTTCCATGCCATAAGTGAATATCTCACCTAAACATGGAATGGACCCTTGCTTTAATTTCATACAACACAGCTAAAGACAAGACTTGGCAGTATTCCATAAAGCCTGGAGACATAGGAAGGTGATCAAAACACAGAATAAATTTCAATGATCGTAATATAAGGCTGCCTTGGGAGAGGACCAGTCCAGGCCCATTCTCGAAGAGTCCCAGTCACAGGGCACCTCCTGGCCTGGTTTCTGGCTCACCTCTATGTGGCTGGGGCCAGGTTACTCTTACCACATAGAATGTTTTTAAGTCTGTCAATTATCAGAACCCTGGCCTGCTACACAAGCCTCAGTTAAGAAAAGAGTCCCTTGCTCACTTCAACTTAAGACTGAATTTCCCAGACTTTATTTCCTTTCCCTTGGTAAGAAAAAGTATTTAAAATCTGGAATGTAATATGATGACTGCATCTCCTTCTGGAGGCCTGAAAGAGCACTAACAGGTCTGCCCTGGGTTTATCTAATTCTCTAAGACTATTCAGTTTCATTTGATATTCTGTTTACTATTGATAAAGTACCAGACTCTCTGCAGTAAGATATTAACCTTTAGAAGGCTGTTAAATTACAAATGATTTTTGTCTAGTTGAGATGCAAATAATTTCTATCTTATAGAAAAAATAACCCAAACGTTTACTTGTTTTGGTCCTGGAGCACATTAAATAGTTTTGTATTTAATTTAGCAATGTCATTTCAGCATTTTTTCTCTTTCTGTAAATATACATACTTTGTTTTTTTCTGTACTCCTTTGAACCAGTTTATCTTTGGTTTAATTCCTCATTAAGGTTTTTAACATGAGCTCTCTTTATATTTTTTGAGTTACAATTTCATCTTTTAGAAAATTATACTATGACAATGTTTTCTTGGTCACATGATTAATCAAAATGGAAAAGGTCACTTCCTTCTGAGCAAATATCACCACCAGGTTTACATCTGATATTTGTTGGGCCTGGAGACATTACAAATGTAGGTTCACATACAACATGACTAAGTAGGTACAAATTAGAAATTTAAATTTTAGGCTATTACGTGAGTATAATATACTCTTCTTCTTTAACTAATATCCCTTTATAATGAACGCATTGAAAAGTATGTATTAAACTTTAGTAAGTCTTCATTATTAAAGTCACAATATATTTTAAATGACCAAATTTAAATTATTATAACAAATCTCAGCTGCTTCACTGAAAACAGTAAAGTATTTGTATGGTTAATAAGCAAAACATACATATATTTTTGCAAATCTTTAAGTATTCATTTTACATATTGTTTTTCTTGCATTCATGTCAACAAAGTTACTCATCTATTGTTATAATCATGGCTTTCACATAATTTGTATTCTTTTGACAGTAAGCCAGAATTAGACAATCTTTTCTGAATCATCAGAATGCTTAGGGTTTGTTTTAATAACTTCATTTTGAAAAAGTATCTGAAATTGTTAATAAAGCTATAAGGTAATATTTATATTTGGAGCTACTGTATAAAATTATATGTTCAAACATTTAGTAATAAGGGTAACATTTGAAAAATTATCACCTTACAGAAACTATCACATATTTAATTCAAGTATACAATTTTATATTATTTACCCTCATAAAGAATCATCTAAAACTATACATGTTTCTTCTTCCTAATTTTTCAATGCTAGAATAGTATAAAGAAAATCTAAAATAGAACTATTTGACTCAAATCTTCCTGCATTAAGACTATACCTTTAATTTATAATAGAAAGCATGCTTTACAGAAATTATTTTCAGCTTATTTGTATGTGAATCTTTTTCTTCATCATCACACAAATATTTTTATTTCTTTAATTTCTTCATATTTTATTAGAAAATCAGTTTTGTTGCAATTTTCTCATGCATTTTAAAGTTTAAAAACAACACTTTCCCTAAATTTTTAAATAGTGTACCTTACCCTGTTAAAAATTGAAGTAGTCAACATTAGATTTACTTACCTTTTTAAGTGTCTGCTGACATTATCAATGGCAAGCAACAATTTATACCAAACAACTGCAGATAGTATGAGCTCAAGGTTGATTTTATTTCTTTCAAAGACCATAGTTCACTATTTTTTGTTGTTACTGGCATTTAAAAGATTGTTTTAATATGTTTAATACCCTATCCAATTATTTATAACAAGCCCAGTGGGGATTTTTGATACATGATAAACATATTCTGCAATTAAAGTTTATGCAGCAAATACACTATTTTGAGCACCACCTGTATAAAATTACAGGCAGGTTTAAAATATTAATAAACATTGAATCCTCAAATTTTCTCCATAACACTATACAATTTTCATACTATTTCAAAGGTACAATCCCATACTTACACATAATGCTTACTAAACAATTTTATGAAATATAACTATTTTGATTTCCAATATTCAGTGTCCGGCTTAGTACCTCGGTGAAGATTTGGTATCATACGTTACCCATATTAGGTGTACTCAAGCACTATCCCATAGAAATGTAATGTGAGCCACATAAGTAATTTTGAAAAAAATGAAAAAAGTAAAAATAAGAGGTAAAATTTTGATAGTATATTTTAGTCAACATGTCTAAAAGCAATGTCATTTCAACACAAACTCAATATAAGACATTATTCGCCGGAGGTCATGGCGCTTGCGAAGGTGAGGTCATCAGTTCAAGGCTAACCTGAGCAACCTCATAAGCTCAAACTGATTGGAAAAAAAAAAAAAAAGACATTATTAAGATCTATGCCATTCTTTTTTTTCTTACAGTAAGTCTTCAGAATTCAGCATTTATTTTGCACCTACAGCACTTAGGGCCAGTCTCACTTCAAGTGTTCAATGGTCACATTGGCTAGCAGCTACCATATTGTAGAGTATACGTACAGACCAACGTGAATTCAACTTTAATAGAAATTTGAATGGTCTCATAAAATGTTGTTTAGCCTTCATTGGTGACTCACAAATGCTGCACATTTTGAAAGTACTGCTAAGGCCACAAATTGGAACAGGAAGCAGGTAAATGGACACTCAGCACTCCTGGGAAATAGTATTTTGTTAGGCAAGACTCTTGTATGCCTAAGAAAAGGGAATTCACAAGTTACCACTTTGTCTTTTCTCTTTCCTTTCACCACTCAAATTATCTCCTCGCTTGGCAATAGAGTCTGTCCCAACTTCAACAGCAGCATAACACATAAGCCTCCATACCTACTAACAGCTGTTGTTTTTGTTTTGACAAGAGATGCGAAGGAGCCCTTCTTGGGGCTTGACTAGTGTTTGTAATATGTAGAGCACTCTTAAGTGCTGCACCCACCATTTACTCCTGGTTAAAGCTGAGATAATCCTGGTCCTCAGTGTCAAAGGCTCTGCTTTTTATTTTCTGAGTAACTGTCCAAAGAAGAATATATGCTCTTTACAAAAGCAAATACTTTGCTACTGCAGATCATCCTGCTGAACCATTTCTCTCTCTCTCTCTCTCTCTCTCACACACACACACACACACACACAGAGACACAGAGAGAGAGAGAGAGAGAGAGAGAGAGAGAGAGAGAGAGAGAGAGAGAAAGAGAGATATTTTTGACAAAGAAAAAAACAAGTCTTCAGAAATAGAGCTGTTATAGCTCTGATTAAAAAGGACCAAGTAATTGTCCCAGTTTTCTTGAAGAACAGCAAACAAAAGGCAGAGCACTTGCTTTATTTGTGTGTAACGAAATTGCCTAATAAGATGCTCCATCTTTCCCAACAAAGCAAACTATTGAAATTCTACCATTTCTCTGAAATTCCTTTCCAGGCTCCTGTTTCCTAATTTTATCTGAACTCAGAATGTAAAAACAGTGCCATTTCAAAAAAATTATTTTTATTTTAGGTTCTTGGTAAATGGACAGGAAGTGCAGGTTTGTTACATAGGTAAACGTGTCATAGTGGTTTGCTGCACTTATCAACCTAACACCTAGGTATTAAGCCAATATGCATTAGCTATTTTTCCTAATGCACTCCTTCCCTCCTTCCCCTTGAAAGGCCCCATTGTGTATTGTTCTTCTTCCTGTGTCCATGCGTGCTCATTTTTCAGCTCTCACTTATAAGTGAGAACATGTGGTGTTTGGGTTTCTGTTCCTGTGTTACTTTGCTTAGGTTAATGGCTTCAAGCTCCATCCTTGTCCCTGAAAAGGACATGATCTCATTCCCTTTTATGGCTGCATAGTATTCCATGGTGTTTATGTACCATGTTTTCTTTATCTAGTTTATTACTGATGGAATTTGGGTTGATTTCATGTCTTTGCTATTGTGAATAGTGCTGCAATGAACGTAGGTGTGTATGTATCTTTATAATAGAATTATTTATATACCTTTGAATTTAAAAGGAATTTAAACAAAATGTACAAAAAATAAAACACCAAACAACCCCTTAAAAAGGTGGGCAAAGGACACGAACAGACACTTCTCAAAAGAAGACATTCATGCAGCCAACAAACATGTAAAAAAGCTCGACATCACTGATCATTAGAGAAAAGCAAATCAAAACCACAATGCGATACCATCTAATACCAGTCAGAATGGCAATTACTAAAATGTCAAAAAACAAAAGATGCTGGTGAGGTTGTTGAGAAATAGGAATGCTTTGACACTGTTGGTGGGAATGTAAATTACTTCAATCATTGTGGAAGATTATGTGGCAATTCCTTAAAGATAGAGAACCAGAAATACCATCTGACCCAGAAATCCCATTAAGTCATATACCCAAAGGACATTTTTCAAAATTGATACCTAAAGTGGTTAATGAATATTTTTCCAAGTAGCTCTTTTATTCACATAAGCATATTTTATACTGTGTTTGTTCATTTCACCACCATTCTAGTTGCTAGGAGTAAAAGCACACAATGCATATTTTTGGTCTTTTAAAAGGATGCATGTTATTGTCTGGATTATTTAATTGTCCAAGTGAAAATATTTGTGTAGACAAGGTGACTTGGAAGAACAGAAGAAGAATCTATTAATCAAGCAGGCATAGCATTCATTCCCAGTGCTATCTCTCCAGGGTAATAAGGATTAAATTCAGTTCTCCATGTTAATCTGCATTCATTTTCTGACTATTGATGACTTTGAAACCATGAAACCACAATTCTACTGGGGGCTGAACGCAGCTGAGAATCCCTTCTACGAATATGCTAAAGCCATAGGAAAAAATAAATTCAACCCACTTGCAGCCACATCTTTACAATTCTCACAACTGTCTCTAGCATATAAAACTGCTGATTATGATGGAGGGATCAAAGAATGACCTGTTATTTCTGATAACTTGCATCATCACTCCTCTCTACTTATGGACAAAATGGTGAATTAAAAACAGCACAATTAATATTGAATATAATAATACAATGACTTTTAGAAATTAATGCTAAGAATACAGTTTGTTAACTTCAGACAGCCATTGACTCAACTGTCCATAATTGTAATACAGGAAAAAAGAGTGTGGGTGTGTTTCTGGGATTGAGCTCAATGGCTCAGAAAATACAGCAGTGAATCCTGGACCATGAGGACTTACTAGAGTGCTCAAAAATAATGAACTCAAGAGGGCAGTGAAGAGAAAAAAATCGACAGTATTGATTCTGATTTACCTAAATTAGAGGCATGGTAAATTAATGTTTTTTAAAAAATAAAACATATTAATGAAATTTTATTTGTATTTAAAATAAAAATCGTATTAAATGTTCATTCTACAGTTCCTCAAAACAATGTTGCCTATGAATTTTATATATATATATATATGCACTCTTTTTCAAGTAGCTCAAAGAATGTTCACATATATTATCCAATTTATCTTCATAATAGTCCCTATGAGATACAGAGGGGTTATTATTATCATCACCTCCTTAGAAATAGGGAATGTGAAGGAACAATGGGTTAAATTAATAGAGGCAACCATAAGTTGATTTATAGCTTTGAAACCTCACAAAATAAAATCATGCTTAGTTTACAATTTATTTTTAGAAATAATGGCTTCCCAAGTGTTTTAAAGGCACTATTTATCACTTAGATTTTATCTGATAATTGTAAAATGTAGAGGTTTTTCAATTACCCTAGAGGCTCATATTTTATTTCTCAATATATAATCCACATAAGAAAATAATGCCTAAATGATATAAGTAAATATTAATAGAATTTTGGTCAATAATTAACTGAGGAAGAAAATTCAACAATTTCTACATATGCATAAGTACTTGAGGAATTAATTTATGGATAAATGTCAAAAATGCAATTTACGTTTCCTGGTATAGCTTTACTATTCTAAACCTACCTCACAAAATCACTCACTTACAAATGTGTCATATTGAAAGATTTCATGAGGATGTAAAATGGCTAATATACAATTCAGATTACTTTTATAACCATGGTTCAAATAAAAATATGTGGAGTGGGGGGAAGTCCAAGATGTTTCAGTTATGAAAAGAGACAACAAAAACACAGACAATAAATTAGTCTCTAAACCTTGTCTTAACAGACTGTCTGCTCTTGTAGGCAACCCTTAGAAATGGTTTAATTTATGTTCTAGCCTAAGGGGGTATGCCAGAGAGACTTTCACGTATGTTCCAGTATTTAGCTTTTCCCTTCATCTTCTCCCAGTATTTACATTATCTTTTCTTTGCCAATCTTAACATATACAAAGGGTTTTTATTTTTAAATAGGAAGCAAGATGATAGAATCTTTTTTGTGCTTTCTTTCCTCATTCTTCTTTCTCTTTTTTTTAAATAAAGAGGTTTTATACATATAATTTGAATATGATTAAAATGTAGGGTTCTTCATTCCTGAATACAGTTTCTAGAAAGGACTCTTGTCAATGTGCTTCTTTAGAGCTTTAGGGGCAGGTATTTACTTCTCTTCTGAGGGTATGCACATTCCACTCCTGTACTGATAAACTGTATCTACAGCCGTGGAACCACTGATGCCCTGTTGGAAATTGAAGGGCACCTGGAATGAGGAAATACATGTAAAGTATCTAGCACATTGCCTGAGTAGCACATCAAAAGCACTGAATAAATCCTGGTTACCTTTTCCTTCCCTCTTTCTGATTACAGGTGTCAGCCAAGTCATTGTCCAGCTCATGAAGTGTTATATGTATTAGGATGTATGAGAAGCACAGAGGGAGAATTTCTAACTTTCTGGGAGTTGAGGCTCACGAACTGCCCTTGTCAACAATGAGAGGCTCAAACCCACTGTATATTAAGGCTTGTTGATCATTTATATTGCACACTGTTAGTTTTTCTGAAGAGCTGTTTCATTTGCTGTCAACACAGAGCAAAGTGTCTTTGATTCTACAAGGCACTTGAGCTTCTTTTCATTGACTCTTTTTAAAATTTAGTTTTGATAACAAAAATTCTCCTTTTTATATCTGTCAATAAAAGCACTGTAGTAAGATGAGGATGTTTAGTGACTACAATGCTGATGACATTTTCAGATCTGCAGTGAATAGGCTTTATATGTTTTCATGCCTAGAACATCACTCAGAGCCAAAAGCAGAAAATCAGATGGTCCTGATTCATCATATTCCTGAACCCATACTGTTCTGACGCAAACTGTTTTGATTGCATTTGGACCAGGCTTGAATATTGAAGGTAGAAGGTGGGGGGTGCATGGAAAGCCAGAGGGAGCTGATCAACTTCTCTGTCTCTAGTCAATTTGGTTTACCATTTGGTCCTTCACAAATTCACTAACATCTTTGAGAGCAGTTTCTGCCTTCTGTTACTTTTGTTTCTGTTTTGTGCAGCACCTATTACAGTATGAACTCACCTGAGGAAGCCCACTAATATTTATAATTCACAGTAATAAGGTAAGGAGTCTTCCCTGAACACTCAATCTAAGGTGACACCCCCCACCCAAGCACTGCATAGCCCATCTTTCTATTATATTTCACTTGTTGCCATTATCACTTTCTGACATTTTCAGTTCATTTGGTTTCCCGTTTATTACCTGGTATCTTTAGTTCATTTGGTTTCCTATTTATTACCTGGTATCTCCATGATAAACAGGAAACCAAATGAACTGAAAATAAAACTGCCTGAACTATTAAAGATATGAAATAATATAAGTATTTATTGAATAAAGAAAGAAAGAAAGGTTTTTAAGGAATTCCTTTTCAGGAAAGTAATTACCACTGTCAGCCTGGTGTATTTAATTTAGTTTTGAACTATCAACACATCCCTGGAAAATAATGTAACAGCTCTGATCCTATCACACCCTTGGGTCCCCTGAAATAAGACAAGGAAAAGCAGAATAACTTAGCCTCCTAAAAATCTATGAGTGGTTCCAGCTAATCTTTAGTTCCATAAAGCTGAAGCCAAGGGAACTCTAGAATGTATCAGATTTTAGGAGTTTGGCTGTAATTGAATCAAATTCAGAATATGATGAGCTAAACAAAATGCAATTGATAGCATTATTTCGGGGAGATAGAATTAATTTTTAGAAGGATGCTGAGCTAAGGAAAAAGTTTTGCCATCATTAGAAACTACTTTTCATCAGGAGAAGAGTTAAAATAGCTAGAAATAAAGGCTATTCTACTATTGGTTGCCATCCACTGTAAATCAACAGTCTTCTAGATCAGGAGTCCCTGACCCTAGGCTACAAACCAGTACCAGTCCATGGCCTGTTAGGAGCCCAGCTGCCTTGCAGGAGGTCAGCAGAGAGCCAGCGAGCATTACTGCTTAAATTCTGCCTCTTGTCAGATCAGCATGGGCATTAGATTCTCATAGATGCACAAATGCTATTGTGAACTGCCATGCAAAGGATCTAGGTTGTGTATTCCTTAAGAGAATCTAACTAATGCCCGATGATCTAAGATGGAACAGTTTCATCCTGAAACCTCCCAACCAGCCCCCACAACCCCACAGATCTGAAACCAGGTTCTTCTCCCAAAAAGGTTGGGGATTGCTATTCTAGATTATCACTTTAATATAGGACATGCAGCCTAAAAGCTCTTTCTTGTAATTCACATGCATAGTTGTTGATAAAGAATTTCTGTCAATATACTGAAAGAGAAGCTGACCAATAATGTATGATCAGACTAAAATTCACTGCATCAATGACCTGCATAGCCATAGCAGTCAGCCTGATAAGAAATACATGTCTAGAAAATTATTCTTCTTTGTTTGATCACAAAGAGGTTGATATAGTAGGTTCTTTCTTGGACTGAGAGGCCAAATGTCTGTTTCAAGTTCATGTGTCTAAAGAAAAAGTGTATTTGTATTATTCAAAATAGTCGTATTCAGTATTATACAGGAGGTTATTTGCAGTAGTGAACACAAAAATGTTAGTCTTTTAAAATAATAACTACTTCTTTGGTTGTACGTCACAAAGGGTTAGCCTGGGATCTAAATTGAAAGTAATTTCCTTAGTTTATCAATAAGGTCACTATTTCAACAACATGCTCCCCATTTGCCTTGGCAAGTAAGGAGAGCATGAACGTTTGTTCTTCCCTTTGAAATGCTTTTTTAAAAGCAGACTAGGAGACTCTCATCCCTGCTGCTTGTACTTAATAGACCTGTGTGGGTCACGCAGGCATTCTTAACTTTAATAGAATATAATTTCTTCTTGTTCATACAGTAAAGCTTTAGTTATGTCTGCTACAGCAGCTCTGAGTATGAAAAAAAGTGTTGCAATAGAAACTGAGTGCAGCGGGGTGTCATAATGCCAAAAGAGAAAATTTTTTATCAGAAAATCTAGAGATACTGGCAGCAGAAAAATAAAATTTAAAAAATGGTATGGTGTAGTAGTAAAAGGGAGCAGTGTCACCTCCACACCGCCATTTCTTTTCCTTCATTTATCTTCTTTCCATTTCTCCTTTTTCTTTCTTTTTTTTCTCTCCTCTAGTATCTCATGCACACCACAAATAAAATGCTGAGGTCCCCCCACCAAACATCTGAATGGACCCACCTCTCAACTAACAGCATTCCAAAATTAACCTAAAAACCTAGATTAGGCCATGATGGGAAGGAGAGGTCAGACATGACTCATGATGTCCTTCTCCCTTTTGAAATTTAGGAAACACAACCAGCATTAACATCAACACAGACAGTAGGTTTGATAAGAGACATTTACAATCTATCCTCTCTGAAGCCTACAGGCTTCATCTGCATGATAAAACCTTGGTTTCCACAACTCCTTATTATAACTCAGACATTTCTTTCTATTGATAACAACTCTTTCAACCAATTGCCAATCAGAACATTTCTAAATCTACTTATGATGTGGAAGACCTCACTCTCAGCACCCCCAGGTTCAAGTTGTCCTGCCCTTCTGGATTGAACTAATGCAAATCTTACATGTATTGATTGATGTATTATGTCTCTCTAAAAGCAAGCTGTACCCCAGTCACCTTTGGGACATGTCATCAGGACGTCTTGAGGTTGTGTCATAAGTATGTTCTCAGCTTTGCCAAAATTAACTTTCTAAATTGATTGAGACCTGTCTCAGATACTTTTGGGTTTACACACAGGTGGGATAAGGATATTGCTAAGAACTTGGAGGTAAAGAGATAGTGTATTTGTAATACCTAATGATGTTACTCAGATCACAGATCTGGCTCCACTATCATCTCAGGTCCTTTTAGGTTTTGGGATGATAATGACAAGACACATTTACATGTACTAATTTTCAGGTTAAGAACATGAGGGCACTTTATTGCTAGCTGTCACTTAGGGTACAGAGTATGGGCTGCTCTAATAGAAGAAGCAGGAATTAGAAATGTCTTTCAACATTCTGTAAGTTCTCATTGTATCATTTTCCTGTCAGTGAAGAGATGTATATTCATTGACTCATCATGGTAGCCAACAGAACAGGCAAAAAGCATGTGTGGCTCTGTCAAGCCATTCTCAAAAAGGGGGCAGTGCCTTTATCTTTTAAGCATTTGAGCTATTGAAAACATACGTCTTCTCTGTCATCACCAGAGAGGCTCAGCTGGTTCACTTTACTTCTTCCCAGTCATGCTTACTTAAATATAAACCCAAATGTACATTATCATAACAAACTACTTTCATTTTTTAGTCTAAAAGCTTTTTCAAGTTGGGTTTGGTGACCATCTCAACAGGATCTTCTTCTATAAGCCATGCCTAAAATATTCACAGGATGAGTACAAGCTGTATCTAGAAGAGTTTACTGTATAAAATGTAGAATGATATAAAATGAAATGCTGTAACAAAAAAATAAATAAAATTACAATGTGCTAATTTCATATATTTGGATAATGCTTTGTAACAAAAGCACAAAAGTATAACTAACATTTGATGAGCATTTCCTGTGTGCCAGGCATTCTGTTGAATATTTTACATAGGCAGTCTTATTTAATCATCACAAGAAACTTATGACAGAGGTTCTGCTACTGTACCCGAAGTGACAAGTGAGGAACTGAGAAATTAAGTAACTTTACCAAAAGTTGGAGACAGGACTACACTCTTTGATATTCATCACAATATTTAGCCAACACAAATGCACAGGAAGTAATGAGAGTAGAGGTGAAGTTCTGTCTAAATCTTCCTGGAGAAATCAAATAAATAAAACTTTACAGAGAATGTGAGATTTTGAGGCAGGACTTGAGAACCATAAAGAGTTTAGATAAGCATTGTAGGCTGAGGGAAAAACATGCTAGAATAATATGAAATTTAGAGGAAGTAAAGGAAACTAAGACTCAATAGATTGAAAAGATCAAATTTCAATGATCCTTTTGAGCCAAGCATAAGAGTATAATGATTGCATAATGTAGGTGATGGGAAACTACTGAAGAATTACGAGCAAATGTAGCTGTGTATTATTTGCTTATGAAAAAATAATTCCCTGTGGCAATGGAAGATGGATTGGAATAATATGGAAGGGAACTGTGGTGGCTCATGCCTATAATCCCAGCACTTTGGGAGGCCAAGTTGGGTGAATCACTTGAGGTCAGCAGTTCAAGACTAGCCTGGCCAACATGGTGAAACCCTGCCTCTACTAAAAGTACAAACATTAGCCTGGCATAGTGGCAGGTGCTTGTAGTCCCAGCTACTCGAGAGGCCGAGGCTCAAGAATTGCTTGAACCTGGGCAGTGGAGGTTGCAGTGAGCAGAAATTGTGCCACTGCATTCTAGCCTGGGTGACAGAGTGAGATTCTGTCTCAAAAAAAAATATGGAAGGGAACTATAGACTCTTTGACTATATTGCACAAATATAGGTCTCAGAATCAACCGGTATTTTTTTAAAAAATGGCTTACAGAGCCACACACACCTGGGTTTGGAAGCTAGTTGTACTGTTAATAGATGGTAACTCTGACTGCTAAAATATTTTTGAACTTTTTTTTAAGTCTTTTTTTTATCAGTAAAATAGAAATGACCACAATACTTACCTTATTTAATTGTTTAATGATTTAATATAATGATTATACATCATTATATTTGACACTATAGCATAGTGCCTTAAACATACCATGCACTAAAAATTGCTATGAAAATGCTTCCTATAGTATTTAGAACACAGTTGGTTTTTGGGAATTGTTAGCCTTTGTGTGTACAGATGCCATCATCTTTATCAATTTACTTACCTATATACCTCAGTTATAGTACCAAAATATATTGCAAAGAATGAATTAGACCACTGACAGGAAACAAAAAGAACAGAAAATAACCTTCTGTGAACTCTTTCTGCAAGGTAAATAATAGGAACCAAGACCTTTCTCTCTATATACCCTCTTACAAAGAGCCAATTCTCACAGAGGAAATCAGAGAAGGTCCTATACATTGTAGTACATGGGGAGACAGATATCTGATGAGATGAGAAGAAAATGTTATGGGCTGTGGTTTTTCAGGAAGTGGAAAGTAGAGCTCATTATGCCAAAGGCCCTAAGATGGTGACCTCAGTAAAAAGCAAGAGTGAAAAATTTCCCTCTTTTGTAAATATCTCAGATGAAGCTACAATAATATCAAGACAAGGGATATGGTAGGATGAGAGAGGAAAATAAATTTGGACAGCTTCCTATAATAATGTTTAAAAAAATCTCTTATATGCATGGATATAATTTTGATTCTATAATACTTAAGATGTGTGTGGCATATATATATAATTTACACTTTAATTAGAAAAAAACCAGAAATTCTCTAAGTGATTCAAGACAGAAAATATTTAAAACAAGGAGCTGGAAGATTGAGAAACCATTGGGTATGTTGAAAGAGCAGAGATTGAGAAAAGCTACCGTAACTCTCAGCTCCACTGAGAGCTTTCTGAGAGTCAGGCAACTGCAGGAAACAGGAATTCACTGTGTGTGTTTACAGCTGTGTCTAGGCCAAAGGCAGATGGTTTTTGGGAGAATTCTGAGAAGCCGTTTCAAAACTTCATATCTGCTGAAGCTCACATGTATCCCACTGATGCCCCAAGAGAAATAAGACATTTTTAGTCTCTTAAGCTTTCTGTTTCTCACATGAGTGCCTTTCATTGGTAAATCTAGGCCACAATCTAGTTGACAAAGGAAAAACAGAATAGAAGAATCCCTAAATGGTACTAACTTGCCAAGAGTCAGAGATAATGATGGAAAATAACTTTTATATTAATCTTGGTAGTATGTTATTCCACTGAAGATAAGACATTCATTAAAATTTCAGCCAAGAACAGTTTCTTTTGTCAACAGATTATGGAATTTATTTATAATGATTGTGTACTTTCAGTATATTTGTTTACACATTATGTTAAACATATGCATACTTCATAGATGATTAACATGCAGACAAATGTAGATATCAACTAAAATAGTCTTTTCAACAAATGGTGCTGGAATAAATGGATCTCCACATGCAGAAAAATTAAGTTAACCCCCCACCATACACCATATACAAATATTATTAAATGGATCGGAGACATAAATGTAATAGAGAAACTATAAAAATTATCATAAGAAAACATAAGAATAACTCTTCATGACTTTTGGGTTAGGCAATGCTTTCTTAAATAGAACACCAAATGCACAAAGAAGTAGACAAATCCGTCCTCATCGAAATGAAAAACTTGGTTTCAAAAGACAACATTGATAATGTAAAAAGGCCACACAAAAAATAGGAGAAAATATTTGCAAATTATATATCTGATAAATAACTTAATCCAGAATATTAAAGAACACTTATAACTCAACAATGGAGAGGTAAAAGTCTCAACTAAAACACAAAAGATATAAATAGACATATCTGCAAAATAGAAACAGATTAAAAATAGGTACACATGAAAAAAGGTTCAAACTAGTTATGAGGGAAATTGAATCAAAACCACAATGACATACCACATTACATATACTGGGATGGCCAAAATAAAATAGACAGATACAGTTTGAGCATTTGTAATCTGAAATCACCAATTCTTCAAAATCTAAATGTTTTTGAGCACCAACATAATACCACAGTGAAAAATTTCACTCCTGACCTCATGTGATTGGTTGCAGTCAAAATGCAAGTGCACAATACAAAGATTATTCAGTATCCTCAAGAGGAAAACGAACTTCACAGCTGCCTTCAGCTGTGGTATATTTTTTCTATACCCAGTTTCCCCTAAGAAGCATGTCCATAAAAGGTAATAAAATGGCATATGTGCTAGCTGGACAAACCAATGACAGGTTCCCTATGATGCCCCAAGTGGGACCAAGACCTACATGCGTTACTTACAGTGGTTTTTTGTGTATTCTCTGCTCTGTATTATAAAGATGTTGTTGAAAATGTCAAAAAGGCCTGAAGATACCTTATGGAAAACCGTGATAAGAAAAAGAGAGCGTATTTATGTTTATTTGTAACACAGTAAGTCAAGCTGGTTGAGAAACTGAACAGCAGTGTAAGTATGAAACATCTTACAGATGAGTATGGTATTGAAATGACATATATAACATAGATATATGACCCAAAGAAAGAGAAGAATAAGCTGTTGAAATTCCAGGTTACAAGTGATGAACAGACATTAATGAAAAATAGAAAAACACTGCATAAAGCTAAAAATGAATATCTTGATTGCATATTGGAAGTGTCCATCCATGACATGTGAACAGGTGTAATGGTACACTAATCATTAAACAAGAAAAAAATCTATCGTGATGAACTGAAAATGGAAAAGAATTGTGAATATTCAACAGGTTGGTAGGGGAAATTTAAGAAAAGACACACTACCTTTTTAAAGATTTCAGATGATAAAGCATCTGCTGATCACAAAGCAGCAGAGAAATTCATTGACAAGTTTGCCAAGGTCATCAGTGATTAAAAAAAAATCTGACTCAGCAACAAGCCTATAATGCTGAAGACACATCACTGCTTTGGCCTCCTTATACCAGAATGATATTGACTACAGTGATAAGACAGCCCCTACAAGAATTAAGGATCCCAAGGACAGAATAACCATGCTGGGATGTGCTCACACAGCAGTCACACATTCGTGTAAACTTGCTGTGATAGGCAAATTTTTTGCTATTTTCAAAGAGTTAGTGTCTTCTCAGTCCACTGTTACACTAACAAAAAAGCATGGATTACCAGGGACATCTATTCTCATTAGTTTGACAAACATTTTGTACCTGAGGCTTGAGCTGATTGTTGGGAAGCTGGAATAGATAATGCCTGCAAGATTTTGTTATTTCTTAACAACTGTTCTGTTCATTTTCTAGCTGAAATTCTCATCAAAAACAATGTTTGTGTCAGGTCCTTTTCCCAAAGTGTGACTTCCTAATTCAGCCATGTGACCAGGGTATGCTTAGGTCAATTAAGATTAAATATAAAAGCACTCTCTTGAAGAGCCTGTTATCAGCAGTCAACTGAGGTATGGGTGTGGAAGGTTTTCATAAAGCATTTACGATAAAAGATGCCATATCTGCTGTTGCCAAGGCTTGGACCACGGTGACTAAGGACACAGTTGTGCAGACCTGGCGCAATCTCTGGTCTACAGCTATGTTCAGTGATGATGACAAATATGGTGGTGACTTTGAAAGATTCCACATCAAGTGAGAAAAAATGATGTCTGACCTCCTTACATATGCAAAGAAAATACCTTTAGAGTCCATCAGTAAGCTGGAAGAGGTGGATATTGAAGAGTTTTTAACATTGATAATGAAGCTCCAGTTGTTCATATTGACCAATAGTGAAATAGCCAAAATTGTTCTGAATCAAGGTAACTGTGATAATCAAGATGATGAAGATGATGTTAACACTGTAAAAAAAGTGCCTATAGACAACATGGTGAAAACGTATGACAGGTGTATTGAAATAGCACAGTGTACATTCACGACAGAACAGTAAGTCCAGTTTGTAAAATCAAAGACAGACTTCTAAGATTAAAACTATTGTTAATGAGGCAGATGACTTTGGAGGAAACATTCTAAAAAGCCATCCAGCAGAATGCCTCCTTACCCCTAGAGGACCCACGTCCTGGTTCCTCAACTGCTTCTGATGTTCTTGGCTAAAAATAAAATGGACAATAATCTTATAATCAAAACAGCACCTTAGGTGGAATCTGAAAGCCTGTTGGTGTTTGTTGTTTTGTTCTTTAACAGCTGCTACAGGTATTCTGGTGATGCTGCTGTGCTGCTTAGTTACCCTGAATACATTATTTTTTCACTGTATAAATGTTATGTTATAAATTTTACTATGAAGTACTTACGTGTGAATAAGTGTAAGAAAATGATTACTTATATGTAGCATATAAATTCAGAATCAGAAATGATGGTGATGCCACACAACCACAGTTTATCCACATGGGTGTCTGAGATACACGCCTTTGCTTTCTGATGTTTCAATGTACACAAACTTAGTTTCATGCATAAAATTATTTTTAAATATTATATAAATTATCTTCAGGCTATATGTACAAGATGTACATATAAATGAATTTTTGTGATGTGACTTGGGTTTCCTCCTGAAGATGTCTCACTATGTATATGCAAATATTTCAAAATCTGAAAAATCTGAAATCTAAAACACTTCTGGTCTCAAGCATTTCAGATAAGGGATATTCAATCCGTTCGAAGTGTTGATTAGTATGTGGAGAAATTGGAATCCTTATAAACTGCTGATAAGACAGTTCAGCGGAGTGTGGTGGTTCACACCTGTAATCCCAGCATTTTGGAGGCCAGGGCAGTGCAATCACTCGAGGTCAGGAGTTCGACACCAGCCTGGCCAAGGTGATGAAACCCTGTCGCTACTAAAAATACAAAATTAACCAGGTGCAGTGGCCAGTTCCTGTAATTCCAGCTACTCAGGAGGCTAGGACAGGAGAATCGCCTGAAGCCAGGGGGCAGAGGTTGTGGTGAGCCAAGATCACGCCATTGCTCTCCAGCCTGGGTGACAAGAGCAAAACTCTGTCTCAAAAGAAAAAAAATTAAAATAAAAAAAATTTAACAAATAAAATAAAATAGTTCAAACATTTTGGAAAAGTTTGATATTTTCCCAAAATGTTAACTATAGAGTTACCATATGATGTAGCAATTTCACTCTTAAGTATACACTCAAGACAATTGAAAACATATCTCCATGCAAAAACTTGCATATGAGTGTTTATGGCAGTATTATTCATAACAGTCAAGATGTATAAACAACCCAAATATCAGTTGATGAACTGATAAGCAAAGTATCATATATCTATGAAATATTATTTGTCCATGAAAACAGGTAGTGATACATGTTACAACATGAATGAACATTGAACATCATTGTAATGAATGAAACTAGACAAAAAGGCCATATAGTGAATGATTCTATTTGCAGGGCATGTCCAGAATAGGTAAAATAATAGAAAAGAAAATAGACAATAGTTTTAGGGACCGAGTTAGGGGAAATGGGTAGTAAATACTATGGAGTTTCTTTTGGGTGTGATAAATATATTCTAAAACTTGGTGGTAATGATTGTTCTAAAATTAGATATTGGTAAATATACTAAAAACTACTGAATTGTACGCTTTAAATGGCTCAATTTTATGGTATGTGAATTATATCTCATAAAAAGCTATAATTAAAAAAAAACAAAGCTGAAATCTGAAAAAAAGAAAACCCTAAGAAGAGAATGCTAGCACTTTAACCTTTTATGTTAACAAATATTTAGAATTATTATAAGCTATGAAATATAAAACAAACTATAAATATGAAATATGAAACAAACTATAAAATAATATATGAGGTCGATTATTTTAAATTTAAAGGTATATGAAATAAGAAGGGATTTAGAGTGGTTTATGATTTAAATGATAAATTGCCCTATGGCCACGATCATTGTTGCTTTGCACTGTAACCAACATAGTGCTAATACAATGTGAATGCCTACTACATATATTTTTCTGGTTGTTGTTATCATTGTTGTTTATTTGTTCGTTTGCTTTTCTGCACCCTCAACCTCCATTGATTCTCCCACTTCAGTTTCCTGACTAGCTGGGACCACAGGCACTCACCATCATGCTCAGTTAACTTTTGTATTATTTGTAGAGACGGGGTTTTGCCATGTTGCCTAGCCTAGTCTCATAACTCCTGGGCTCATATGATCCAGACACTTTGGCCTCCCAAAGTGTTGGAATTACAGGCATCAGTCACCACGCCCTGCTAATACATATTTTTAATTATACTGCTCTTTCAGTTTTAGCATTGCTATTTTAAGAATGTGTAATGGCTAACACTTAGCCTTAGTAAAACTAAAAATCTGGGAATGTATTCTATTTTCTTGAAAGGTCTCACCGAGGTTCTCAGAATGGATTATAAAATTTAAAAATCTGTTACATGTACATTATAATAAAATAAAGATGAGGCAATAAAGATAAAGTAATACCATACAATAAAGATAATAAAGCACAAATTTTAAGATGCTAAAGGAATTAGTAAATAATGCTAAATTAGAAGAAATTTGGAAGGAAATATGTTTTGAATTTATTATGTTTTATCTAAGCGAAGAAAGTTAGTTTTAGAACCAGTGATATCTTTGTAATTTATGACAGTGCATGAAGGGGACAAACATTACTAGAGAGAATTATATTGAATTATTCAACAGAAATACTTCAAGTTTTTTCAGAACAATGAAACTAAGAGAACATAAAAATAAAGAATTGGCATATTTGAGTTTTAAGTATCCAGATAAAGATCAATATTGGCAACATTTAGATTTCAAATAAGATCTATTACTTTCTTGGCATCAGCACTGTAGCAACATGTTATTTTTCTAATGTACCAGTAATAAATACTTTAAGTACAGTGGATATTTTCCCTTTTATACTTGCCAATTTAAGAAGAAAATTCGTGATAATAGAGTAATTTGTGAATAGATTGTCATAGTATTCTATATAATCATCACTTCTTTTTATATTCTTTAGCTATACTTATGCATCATTTTCATGATACTTCTCTAAAATTCATTTTTATTTCTATGAACTCATCTTATTTCCTCTATCCTATGATCTCATCTTGCTACCTCTTGTCATTTTATGTGTCTTTTAGCACAATACTCCTATTATATATTCTATTCATCTGCTTTGTTTCATAAATCTGCTTTTTAGATATAAAAATATTTTCATTTCTCACCAAATGTTAAATTTTTCTTAAAACACCAATTCACACACATGAAAAATCTATAACCTGTCTTTGATGTTAAGCCAATTAGAAGAGATTACTAGTAGGAATTTTCTTTCACCTACCAAGGTTATTTTAATTTTCTACCCTCCACAGGAATATGTATCATCTCCCCAACCCAAAGGATTTTGGGTTCACTACATTGATAACTTTTTAGGATTTGGTGGCAAGAATCATTAAATATATCAGATAACTTGATGTGACACATAATGTGCCAGATGGTGGGAAGTACTTCCCATGAAAATTTGGGCACCTGCCACCATGGTGACGTTTCTAAGTTACCAGTGGCCTATGCCACATTAATTCATTCTCTACAAGGTGAAAATTAAGTTGCTACACTTTACACACCCCTGCCCTTGAGAAAAAGTCCCCTTTAGAGTCTGCAGGCAACATGCATTCCCACCATTCTTACAGCCTGCACCTGTGACCTCATGGGAAGTTTTCTATAACCAACTGTAGTAGAAAGCAAAAAAATTGAGACTGGTTTACACATTAAAAATAGTTTTGCAACAAGTAAGAACTACACAACTATAACATAACAATTCCAGGGGAGGACTCAAGATGGCACTGTGAGAACAACCCAGGATTGGAGCTTTCGTTGAATCCGCAAAGAGGTGAGTTGGAGCTGCATTTCCAGACTGATCTTTGTTGCCCACAGAACGGGGAAACTCCCAAGCATAAAAAGACATGGGACGCCAGGCAGTAGGTCTGCCTGGCGAAGCCGGCAGCCGGGGCGGCGGCGGCCGGCCCTACCCAGCAATCCCCACAGGGCGCGCTTGTCCGGGTGCCCTGTTGAACCAGCAACCTGAGACTTGAGAGGGCTGGACTTGAGACTGAACGAGACTTGGACAGTAGGCCAGCCCAGGGGATTGCAGGGACAGATCATTTGGGGTACCCTGTGGGATGAACAAAACCGCGATTTCAAACTATCCCGAGCAGACGGTCCGAGATGCTCTGTGGGTGAGGGGCGTCCACCACTACCGAGGCAACCCACCCCAACTGAGATACACGCCCACTGCTGACGCAGCCAGCCGTTGCCGAGGCAACCCGTCCCTACTGAGATACACACCCACTGCTGATGCAGCCTTCCATTGCCGAGGGAACCCGTCCCTACTGAGATACACGCCCACTGCTGATGCAGCCTGCCGTTGCCGAGGCAACACGCTACAAAGAAGAGACTCCGCCGCAGGGCATGGCGGAGACCACAGCAGAGCCTGCAGGAACGGGGCGAATCACACAACAGCAGGGCGGAGCCTCGGCAGCCAAACAGTGGCTAGTCTGCCTTCTAGCTGGCAGGACACCACAACGGACATCGAAAAATAAAGCCCAAACCCCCCAACAGAGAGCATTTGAGAAAAAAAGGGTTTTTTTAATGAGCTCTGATGCAGCAGAATCAAACATAGCAGCCTAACAGCCCTGAATGAACAACAGAGCTCACAGCTCAGCAATTGAGCTCCAAAAAAGTACAGACTGTCTCCTCAAGCAGCTCCCTGACCCCTCTATATCCAAAAGACTGACATTTGGCAGGCATCATCCTGGGACAAAGATAGCAGAAAAAGAAACAAGTAGCATCCCTCACTGTGCCACAGCTGCTAGAGATGCATCCCAGACAAGCAGGGCCTGGAGTGGACCTAAGCAGTCACAGCGAAGAGGCTAGGCTGGTAGAAGGAAAACCAAGTAACAGAAATACTTCATCATCAACAATTTGGGTGTCCACTCAGAGACCCAAAAGAAAAGTCAGCAACTACGCAGACGACCAGCGGACAAATCCACAAAGATGGGAAGAAACCAGCGCAAAAAGGAGGAAAACACCCGAAACCAGAACACCTCGCCTCCTAGAAAGGACCAAAACTCCTCACCAGCAAGGGAGCAAAGCTGGACGGAGAATGACTGTGACGAAATGACGGAATTAGACTTCAGAAGGTGGATAATGAGAAACTTTTGTGAGCTAAAAGAACATGTATTAAATCAATGCAAAGAAACTAAGGAACTTAAAAAAAACATATGAGGAAATGATAACAAGAATGGATAACTTAGAGAGGAATATGAATGGATAAAAGGAGCTGAAAAACACAATACGAGAATTTCGCGAAGCATGCACAAGTTTCAATAGCCGAATTGACCAAGCAGAAGAAAGAATATCTGAAGTCGAAGACCAACTCAATGAAATAAAATGAGAAACCAAGATTAGAGAAAAAAGCGCAAAAAGGAATGAACAAAGTCTCCAAGAAATGTGGGACTATGTGAAAAGACCTAACCTACGTTTGATAGGTGTACCAGAAGGGGACAAAGAGAATGAATCCCAACTGGAAAATACTCTTCAGGACATCATCCAGGAAAACTTCCCCCACCTAGAAAGACAGGCCAACACTCAAATGCAGGAAATACAGAGAACACCACAAAGATATTCTGCAAGAAGAGCAACCCCAAGGCACATAATCGTCAGATTCAAAAAGGTTGAAATAAAGGAGAAAATACTAAGGGCAGCCAGAGAGAAAGGTCGAGTTACCCACAAAGGGAAGCCCATCAGACTCACAGCAGATCTCTCGGCAGAAACACTACAAGCCAGAAGAGAGTGGGGGCCAATATTCAACATTCTTAAAGAAAAGAACTTTCAACCCAGAATTTCATATCCAGCCAAACTGAGCTTCAGAAGTGAAGGAAAAATAAAATCCTTTGCGAACAAGCAAGTACTCAGAGATTTTGTCACCACCAGGCCTGCTTTACAAGAGCTCCTAAAAGAGGCACTACACATAGAAAGGAACAACCAGTACCAGCCATTCCAAAATCACACTAAAAGCTAAAGAGCATCAACATAATGAAGAATCTACAACAACTAACAGGCAAAACAGCCACTTAGCATCAAAATGGCAGTATCAAAATCACACATAACAATATTAACCCTAAATGTAAATGGACTAAATGCACCAATCAAAAGACACAGACTGGCAAATTGGATAAAAATCCAAAACCCATCAGTGTGCTGTATCCAGGAAACCCATCTCACATGCAAGGATACACAAAGGCTCAAAATAAAGGGATGGAGGAAGATTTACCAAGCAAATGGAGAGCAAAAAAAAAGCAGGAGTTGCAATTCTCATCTCTGATAAAATAGACTTTAAAGCAACAAAGATCAAAAGAGACAAAGAAGGCCATTACATAATGGTAAAAGGATTGATACAACAAGAAGAGCTAACGATCCTAAACATATATGGACTCAATGCAGGAGCACCCAGATACATAAGGCAAGTTCTTAAGGACTTACAAAGAGACTTAGACTCCCACACAATAATAGTGGGAGACTTTAACACTCCACTGTCAATATTAGACAGATCAACCAGACAGAAAATCAACAAGGATATCCAGGGCTTGAACTCAGACCTGGAGCAAGCAAACCTGATAGACATTTACAGAACTCTCCACCCCAAATCCACAGAATATACATTCTTCTCAGCACCACATCACACCTACTCAAAAATTGACCACATAATTGGTAGTAAAGCACTGCTCAACAAATGTAAAACAACTGAAATCATAACAAACAGCCTCTCAGACCATAGTGCAATCAAGTTAGAACTCAGAATACAGAAACCAACCCAGAACCGCACAGCTTCATGGAAACTGAACAACTGGCTCTTGAATGTTGACTGAGTAAACAATGAAATGAAGTCAGAAATAAAGAAGTTCTTCGAAACCAATGAGAACGAAGACACAACATGCCAGAACATCTGGGACACATTT
This sequence comes from Callithrix jacchus, assembly GCF_049354715.1. NCBI lineage: Eukaryota > Metazoa > Chordata > Mammalia > Primates > Cebidae > Callithrix > Callithrix jacchus. Next base: position 83,717,818 of record NC_133510.1, read on the forward strand.
AAAGCAGTCTCTAGAGGAAAGTATATAGCAATAAGTGCCCATATGAGGAGAATGGAGAGATCCAAAATTGACACCCTATCATCAAAATTGAAAGAGCTAGAGGAGCAAGATCAAAAAAACTCAAAACCCAGCAGAAGACAAGAAATAACTAAGATCAGAGCTGAACTGAAGGAGACTGAGACACGAAAAACCCTTCAAAAAATCAATAAATCCAAGAGCTGGTTTTTTGAAAAGTTCAACAAAATAGACAGACCACTAGCCAGATTGATTAAAAATAAAAGAGAGAACAACCAAATAGATGCAATAAAAAATGATAAAGGGGAAATCACCACAGATTCCACAGAAATTCAAACCATCATCAGAGAATATCACAAACAACTCTATGCACATAAACTAGTAAACCTGGAAGAAATGGATAAGTTCCTGGACTCCTGTGTCCTCCCAAGCCTAATCCAGGAGGAAGCTGAAACTATGAATAGACCAATAACAAGGTCAGAAGTCGAGGCAGCAATTAAGAGCCTACCACACAAAAAAAGCCCAGGTCCAGACGGGTTCACAGCCGAATTCTACCAGACACACAAAGAGGAGCTGGTACCATCCCTTCTAAAACTATTTCAAACAATCCAAAAAGAGGGAATACTTCCCAAATCATTTTATGAGACCAACATCATCCTGATACCAACACCCGGCAGAGACCCAACGAGAAAAGAAAACTTCAGGCCAATATCCATGATGAACATAGATGCAAAAATCTTCAATAAAATATTGGCAAGCCGAATGCAACAGCAAATCAAAAAACTTATTCACCATGATCAAGTAGGATTCATCCCGGGGATGCAAGGCTGGTTCAACATACGCAAGTCTATCAACGTAATTCACCACGTAAACAGAACCAAAAACAAAAACCACATGATTATCTCAATTGACGCAGAGAAGGCATTTGACAAAATTCAACAGCCATGCTAAAAACCCTCAATAAACTCGGTATCGATGGAACGTATCTCAAAGTAATAAAAGCTATTTATGACAAACCAACAGCCAATATCATACTGAATGGGCAAAAACAGGAAACATTCCCTTTGAAATCTGGCACTAGACAGGGATGCCCTCTTTCACCACTCCTATTCAATATAGTTCTGGAAGTTCTAGCCAGAGCAATCAGGCAAGAAAAAGAAATAAAGGGTATTCAAATAGGAAAGGTGGAAGCCAAATTGTCTCTATTTGCAGACGACATGATAGTATACCTAGAAGACCCCATCGCCTCAACCCAAAACCTCCTGAAACTGATAAACAACTTCAGCAAAGTCTCAGGATATAAAATCAATGTGCAAAAATCACAAGCATTCGTCTACACCAATAACAGACTTAAAGAAAGCCAAATCAAGAGCGAACTGCCATTCGCAATTGCTACAAAAAGAATAAAATACCTTGGAATACAACTCACAAGGAACGTAAGGGACCTCTTCAAGGAGAACTACAAACCACTGCTCAACGAAATCAGAGAGGACACAAACAGATGGAGAAACATTCCATGTTCATGCTTACGAAGAATTAATATCGTGAAAATGGCTATACTGCCCAAAGTAATTTACAGAATCAACGCTATCCCCATCAAGCTACCATTGACTTTCTTCACAGAACTGGAAAAAACCACCATGAACTTCATATGGAACCAAAAGAGAGCCCGCATAGCCAAGTCAATTCTAAGCAAAAAGAACACAGCAGGGGGCATCACACTACCGGATTTCAAACTATACTACAAGGCTACAGTAATCAAAACAGCATGGTACTGGTACCAAAACAGAGATAGAGACCAATGGAACAGAACAGAGGCACCGGAGGCAACACAACATATCTACAACTATACAATCTTTGATAAACCTGACAAAGACAAGCAATGGGGCAAGGATTCCATGTTTAACAAATGGTGTTGGGAAAACTGGCTAGCCATGTGCAGAAAGCAGAAACTGGACCCCTTCCTGACACCTTACACTAAAATTAACTCCAGATGGATTAAAGACTTAAACATAAGACCTGGCACCATAAAAACCCTAGAAGGAAATCTAGGCAAAACTATCCAGGACATAGGAGTAGGCAAGGACTTCATGAACAAAACACCAAAAGCATTGGCAACAAAAGCCAAAATAGACAAATGGGACCTAATGAAACTCCACAGCTTCTGCACGGCAAAAGAAACAGTCACTAGAGTGGATCGGCAACCAACAGAATGGGAAAAAATTTTTGCAGTTTACCCATCTGACAAAGGGCTGATATCCAGAATTTACAAAGAACTCAAGCAGATTTACAGGAAAAAAACAAACAAGCCCATTCAAAAGTGGGCAAAGGATATGAACAGATACTTTACGAAAGAAGACATATATGAGGCCAACAATCCTATGAAAAAATGCTCATTGTCACTGGTCATCAGAGAGATGCAAATCAAAACCACATTGAGATACCATCTCACGCCACTTAGAATGGCGATCATTAAAAAATCTGGAGACAACAGATGCTGGAGAGGATGTGGAGAAAAAGGAACACTTTTACACTGTTGGTGGGAGTGTAAATTAGTTCAACCATTGTGGAAGACAGTGTGGCGATTCCTCAAGGCCTTAGAAATAGAAATTCCATTTGACCCAGCAATCCCATTGCTGGGTATATATCCAAAAGACTATAAATCGTTCTACTATAAGGACACATGTACACGAATGTTCATTGCAGCACTGTTTACAATAGCAAAGACCTGGAATCAACCCAAATGCCCATTGATAATAGACTGGATTGGAAAAATGTGGCACATATACACCATGGAATATTATGCAGCACTCAGAAATGATGAGTTTGCGTCGTTTGTAGGGACATGGATGAATCTGGAGAACATCATCCTCAGCAAACTGACACAAGAACAGAAAATGAAACACCGCATATTCTCACTCATAGGTGGGTGATGAAAAATGAGAACACATGGACACAGAAAGGGGAGTACTAAACACTGGGGTCTATTGGGGGGAAAAGGGGAGGGCCAGTGGGAGGGGGAGGTGGGGAGGGATAGCTTGGGGAGAAATGCCAAATGTGGGTGAAGGGGAGAAGAAAAGCAAAGCACACTGCCATGTGTGTACCTACGCAACTGTCTTGCATGCTCTGCTCATGTACCCCAAAACCTATAATCCAATAAAAAATTAAAAAAAAAAAAAAAAAAAAAAAAATGAAACACCGCATATTCTCACTCATAGGCGGGTGATGAAAAATGAGAACACATGGATACAGAAAGGGGAGTACTAAACACTGGGGTCTATTGGGGGGAAAAGGGGAGGGCCAGTGGGAGGGGGAGGTGGGGAGGGATAGCTTGGGGAGAAATGCCAAATGTGGGTGAAGGGGAGAAGGAAAGAAAAGCACACTGCCATGTGTGTTCCTACGCAACTGTCTTACATGCTCTGCTCATGTACCCCAAAACCTAAAATCCAATAAAAAATTAAAAAAAAAAAAAAAAAAACAATTCCACTCATTGGGCTCCTAAAAGACAGTAGGGGCAGAAACTTGAGCAGTGCACTTCAATGGTAGTGGAAATGACTAGACATATGAATGCATACCCATTAATGGATGGTCTCAGTAGATTTCCTGAATATTCATAAACATGAAAGGAAACTGACTTGAGGATTAGTGACAAGGTAGTCAGAGGAAGAGGTAAATGGGAAATCAGCAAAAGACCTCTTGGGTCATTTCTTAGTGCAGTGATATTTGTATCTCATATATACACTGCCTTGCCACAGAGTATATCCTGCAGAGAAGTCCCCCGATAATCACATAGATAAGGTGACCTGCTCTGTGGATGTTGGAAGTCAGTCTGTCTTAATGCTTTTTGTTTTTAGAGACAGGGTCTCACTCTGTTGCCCAGGCTGAAGTGCAGTGTCATGATTGTAGCTCAGTGTAGCTTCAAACTCCTGGGCTCAGGCAATCCTCTTACCTCAGCATCCTGAGTAGCTAGGACTATGGGGCAAGAGTCACTATGCCTGACCTTTATTTTTTAAAGTTTTTTTTTGTAGAAATGGGATCTTGCCTTGTTGCCCAAGCTGGTCTTGAACTCCTGTCTTCAAGCAGTCCTCCCATTTCAGCTTCCCAAAGTACTGGATTATGGGCATGAGCCACTATGCCTGATAAATATCAGTCTTTTTCAACAACCACCCCAGTGTTTGCTCAATAAATCCAAGAACTATTTGTTCAATGCAGATCAAATGGAAATTATGCAAGAGTTAAACCATATGAGTGTAACCCTCTCCAAGGTTAACCTGGCTTGGAAACTTGCTAAGAAATGAGTTTGCCAAGAGTGGAGATGAAAGCTGAGTCTCCAATATGGTACCATTCCCCAGGACCAGCCAGTCTTCTGGTGGCAAACTGATTACATTGGATTTTTATGTCATACTTAGGGTACCAATTTGAAATCACTGAAATAGACACTGTGGGTAAGGATTTTCCTTCCCAGTCCTATAATATTCTGTTAGAAATATTATCCTTGGATTCACTGAATGCTTTACTTACAGTCTGTATTAATCTGTTCTCACACTGTTGCAAAGAACTACCTGACACTGGGTAATTCATGAAAAAAATAGGTTTATGTGACTCACAGTTCTGCAGGTTGTACAGGAAGCACTGCTGGGAGGTCTCAGAAAACTTGCAATTATAGCAGAAGGTGAAGGGGAAGCAAGCATGGAAACATGTCTTACCATGGTGGAGCAGGAGAGAGAGAGAGCAAAGGAGAAAGTGCTATACACTTTTTTTTGAGACAGGGTCTTGCTCTGTCATTCAGGTTGGAGTGTAGGGGTGTGATCTCAGCTCACTGCAACCTCCACCTATTGAGCTCAAGCAATGCTCCCACCTCAGCCTTCCCAGTAGTTGGGACTACAGACAGGCTTCACTACATCCAGCTAATTTTTGTAGAAATGGGGTTTTGCTATGGTGCCCAGTCTGGTCTCAAACTCCTGGGCTCAAGCAATCTGCCTGCCTTGGCCTCCCAAACTGCTGGGATTATAGGCATGAGCCACTATGCCCACCCATGCTACACACTTTTAAACAAACAGGTCTTGTGAGAATTCACTATCATGAGAACGGGAAGGGATAAATCTGCACCCATGATCTAATCACCTCCCAGTAGGTCCCTTTCTCAACATTGGGAATTATAACATGAGATTTGGGTGGGGACACAGAGTCAAACCATATCATTGTCAAAGGATTCCAAATATTGTTTCTGACTGAGGAACTCATTTGCTGTGATATTAGTGAGAGGATAAAGTAACACCATGAGGGTCACTGATTTTAAAAGGTATCCCAACACCTTGAGGTACAGTGAGAACACATGGGTCTGGAGCCAATGGAAGAAATAAGAGTGGATCTTCTTACATTTTATATCCCACTTCCTGTCCCAACAACTTTGGGCTCCAGTTCCTAAGGGAGTAATTCTTCTACCATGGAATAAAACTGAATGTCTATGCAACTAGAAGTTGAGATTGCCAGCGTACTATGTCACATAAGTGAACTAACAGGCAAATCAGGGGTGTATTGAACAGTTTGGGGTAAATTATTCTGATTACTAAGGGAAAAGAATGTCACTGCTACACAATGGGGTGGAGTATGGAAACCTCTTACTGCTTTCATCTGCAGTGGGAGAAATTAAGGGACAACTCAAACAACAGAATGCAAGGAGGATCACTAAAGTTTAGGGCATCCCACCAAGCAAAGAACCACAGCACCTTAGGTGCCAGCTGAGGACATAGAATAGTTACCAGAAAGGGAAGTTATTAATATCAATTATTACTTAATAGCTAGAGGCAGGAATCACTATAGTACTCAGGCATGCTTTCTTGCTTGATTTGCTATGAATATATTTGTGTATATTAACACGTAATTTTTTATATCAAGTATTTTGGTGGTGGAAAACCTGATAATTTAGTGTTTAGGTTAAAGTTTATCAAAAAGGATTGCTACTAAACTGGAAGGATATGTAACATTGCTAATTTGGGTAAAATAATATAGAATTTGTGATCTTTTCTTTGTGTTGGAAGAGACTAAATTTCTTTTGAATAAGAAATGATTCCAATATGTCAGACTTGAGACTGTTGCTATTTTTTTTGGTGTTTATGAGTTTAAATATAGGTAAAAACGTTTATATGGGTGCTAAATAGCCAGAGGCATAACTGCTGCATATTATTTCTTTAAGAGCAGCCAGCATGCACACATTTCTATTTCTGGCTGTCCTCAAATCACAGTGACTAGAAGCCTAGAAAATACATTTCCCAGAATCCCTTGCAAGCAGGATTCCTGGTTAAGACCATCAAGCAGAGGTTACAAAGTCTGAAAAGTCAACGAAAAGCAGAAACCATTATTCTTCATTCAGTGGGGAGACTTCTTAGGCTTCAACAGATGTAATGTTTTGCAGCTCCTCCAGATCCCCGGGAAATTATTCATCAGGTGCTATGGTGAGCTGAGATCCATGGTGGAGGGCTTCCTGTGATTTCTGTAACTTCCTAATCCTCACATGGCTGGTGATGAAACTCAGTGTTCTTTATGATGGAGTAATAGCGAGTGTTCTTTATATAATCACTGCTCCTCCAGCCCTTCCTATGCATTTTTAAATCACTGAGTTCCCTGTATTAAATTTATTCTTGCTTCAAATATCAGAGAGTTAAATATTTTTTTTTCTAATCAAACCCTGACTAATACCATGACATTGCTGAAACGAATCCTGAAAATTTGACTTTTGGCAACATAATTTGATTTAGCCTGCACTTTTTCAAAGAATTGATAGGTTGGCTCTTACCACACTTGGCGAAATCCTTACACAGGCTTTACAGGATGAGTAATGAGAGAACGTGATTGATTATTGAGGAAGATGTAAAACCTATGACACAGTGCACATATAATGGTGGTTCCCTAAGATTATAATGGAGAAAAATTCCTATTGCTTACCACGTCGTAGCCATCCTAAGGTTGTGATACAACCTATTACCTTTCTATGTTTAGATGTACAAATATTTATCATTGTGTTACAATTGTCTACAGTATTCAGTACAGTCACATGCTGTATAGGTTTTCAGCCTCAGAGCCGATGGCTATAAACATATAGTAGAGGCCAAACTACTACACTCTATGATGTTTGCACAGTCAATGCCTAATGATGTCTTTCTTAAGATCTATCCTTGTCATTAAGTGGCACATGTATTTTGAAGTAGCATTTCTTGAGTACCAGCTTGTGCTAGATTTTGTTCTGAGAACTTTATGCACATTATTTTATTTAATCCTCACAACAAACCAGTGAGGGTGGCATGATTATTATTCCAATTTTAAGGATGTAAAACCAAAGATTTAGAGAGGGAACTTGTCTGAAATAGCATAGCTTGAAAATGGTGGAAACTACATCCACATCCAGGCATCCTCACTGTACAGACCTTAGTCTTAAATACTGTAATGTGCTGCTTTGTTATACGATTATAAAAGGTCAATTCAAAGTTACACAATCAATAAAAGTGATTAAAATAAATAATGCAGATGAACATAGGTCTTACGTAAATTAAAATATTTTCCTAGGCTTATTGTGTGACATGGATATGCTTTTTGTCTCTTTTTTGTGCACTCTTATTTCAACCACCGTTCTGGTTTAGGCTGTCTGTTAAAGAATAATGATGATGGCTATGTTAATAACTAACATTTATTGAGCAGATATTCATCAGGTACTGTACTAAACACTTCACATATGTATTTCATCCATTCTTCACCATAATTGTATTATTGCTTACACTTTACAGGCTGGAAAGTTGAGGTTTAGGTGAGCAGGTGATTTGTCCATGCAGAAGACAATATAAAATTATAACCTCACCTCTTTGCTGCAGGCCTGTCACTCACCAGGTGACTGTGTTTAGGAAGCTGCCAGTCTAAAGAAAATGCATTCATGTTCCTTGGAAAAAGCCCTGATCTCAGAAGGCATTGACAAAATTCAAATTTAAACTTCTCTCTTTTTTCTTCTATCTATAAATATCTTTGTGAAAACAAGCTCATGCCCAGGACCTAAATTAAACTAAAGTGACAAAGGAAACGAAGCCAGTAGCCTACAAGAAAATCTACTTGCTGCTCTGTGACTAGTAGACTTTTATAGGACTCTATGCTTCTTGAGAAGAACTCTGGTTTATTTCCTGCATTTTGAAAATTTTATTCTCTTCATTTAAAAGAAGATGGAACTAACCAGGAAAAGGAGAGGCTGCATACATGTAAGGCAGAGTTTTGCAGATATTTTGATGTTTGAAGTAACCTGAAGGCGTTTATTTGCCTTTTCATTACTATCTTTCCCAAGAGACAAGAACACCTAATTGGGGCTGGTGAGGAGTGAAAACCTGGACCTAAGCCCTTTGAGGTTTCAGGCTCCAGAACTCTTAAGAGGAAAAGAGGATTAATAAAGCTTCTTATGTCAGCAGATTGACATACCACACATTACCCAGTGCTTCAGTTTGATCTGCATTAAACATATCAGCTGGAGAACAGCTCTGTATCTGTTAGCTACCAGTCTTAGTGTGATCCAGATTCCATCATTAGTACACTTCTGAAAATCCTCTTGCTTCTTTCAGAGGCCCTTATCTGCCAGGTGCTTCATGCGTTCTCATAACACTTTATTACATTTTGTGGCACTTACCACATTTGTTGTTATATATTTGTAAGACTATTCATTTTATATTTGTCTTTCTCCTTTGCCTAGAGATTATGTTATATTGTAGATTAGAGAAGCTGGCTTTGTTGTAATTGTAAACTAACAATCAAAGGCTGTAAGCCACAAGGAAAAAAAAGGCAGGGAGGAAACACTTTTTGAAGGAGGAAACCCAGTAAATGAAGCTTTATGTTTTAGAACTTTGGTGGATACAAGTATGAGCAGAAAAATATAAAAATACCCTCAGGTTTAGAGAAGACTTTATTAATAATTCTAATTCTGTTGACACATGATTGTACAGCGTGGGAGCTATTAAACCATTGGGTCGAAACAAATTTAATATGGAGACATTAGCCATATATAGATTCAGTTACAGTGTAAAGAATCAAAAACTTTAAGCTTGGAAGCAAGCTTTTATTATTAAATAAATTTAAATATTATTAAAATATTTGACAATTTAAATAGTAGTCAAATATTTTAATTTTATAGGTGAAGAAGGTAGGTGCTCAACATCATGCAGTTATTAGTTTAAAAGCTGAAATTAAAGATCTACATATTGTCAACATCAGTACTCTTTCCAATAAATGGAAGACATTACTAAGTTTTATAAATTTACATCAGTCAGTGAATGCCCTCCATTACAAACAATAGTTATGGACTGTGGTTTCTTTTAGCAGAAATAAAATTAACAGAACCATTTTAGGAATTTGTGAAAGAAAATCCCTATCAGTTGACTTAACCAAGTGGCAGACTTGGACCAAAACTCCACCAACCTTCTAACTGCACTAAACTCTCATTCTTACTAGCAGATTGCAATGGCAGTGTGGGAAATGGGAATTAACATTGGCTCAGTGTACCAATTCCTTTAAAGGTCTGAGCAAATCCCTTTTTCCTATTACATCCTACAATAGGATGTAAAATGTGTCATTAACAATTTTATATTGTTTGTTTGTTGAAATTATATTTCTGGCACATTTTATCAAATAAAATATAAAATATAATTTAATTTGTTTACTTTGTGGCTGCTAGAAAATTTAAAATTACATGCAAGGCATATATTTGCAACTAACATTGTGATTCTATTAACAGACTTTGCCAACGCACAGTAATGTGCGTAACCAGTAATGTCACTTTAGGGGAGCAAGTAATCAGACCCAGTATTTGAGGTAACACACCAAGTCATTAATCTCTAGGAGGTATGTTTATATTGATACCTTCAGCCCAATTTTAAATAATATTACTTCCTTTGTTAAATACCTTTAGAATTTATTTGTATCAATATTTCCACACATTTGCAGACATAAGAACCAAAGTTCTGAAATTCTTGAGTCTGTGAGCCTTTAATTTAGAAACCATGTTGATATGGCTTTAGCTGGAAGTATAGAAACAATGAAGGATGTGCCATCATTGGATATGGAAGGTACTGGCTTAATTTCCCAGATAACACTCATGTAAGGAAGTTGCAGTATTTTAAGCAAATGGGAAGGGGTTTCTCTGTCTAGCAATAGAAGTTTAGTGGGATTGAGGAATGAGGATATTTCAAGTCTTCCAAAATCTCTCTCATTTACCCATCTTTTTTGTGTCCTCACTCTCTCAGTCAATGCCATATATTTCATGTAAGAGAATTAGCAAGACCATGATTTCAATGACATTATAATTTGGCAATCAAATTTTTGATGTTTGGCTAGTTCAGCATCAATGCTGTAAGAGAAATATATATTTTTTAAGCTTTAGTTTTTATTTTTTTAAGTACAGTAATAGAAAGTACCAGAGTTTCAGACTGGACCTCACGTCTATGGTTTAGGGAAGTGCTGCTAATAGAAACAATGTGAGCTGCAAATATGTGCCGTGCATGCAATTTTAAATTTTCTAGTACCCGCAATTAAAAAAGTAAAAATAAAAAATTATCTTGTATATTTTATTTAATGAAATATATCCAAAATATTTTAGTGTCAACATACAAGCAATATAAAATTATTAATGACAGACTTTACATCTTATTTTTTTTTCTTTCTTTCTTTTTAATGGAGTCTCACTCTGTCGCCAGGCTGGAGTGCAGAGGCGTGATCTGATCTTGGCACACCGCAACTTCCGCCTCCCGGGTTCAAGTGATTCCCCTGCCTCAGCCTCCCAAGTAGTTGGGACTACAGGCATGCACCACCACGCCCGGCTAATTTTTTGTATTTTAGTAGAGATGGGGTTTCACCATGTTGATCAGGATGGTCTCGATCTCCTCACCTTGTGATCTGCCCAACTGCACCCGGTCTTTTTTTTTTTCTTTTGAGATGGAGTTTTGCTCTTGTTGCCTAGCTGGACCCGATCTTGGCTCACCGCAACCTCCACCTCCCAGGTTCAAGCAATTCTCCTGCCTCAGTCTCCCGAGTAGCTGGAATTAAAGGCATGTGCCACTACACCTGGCTAATTTTGTATTTTTAGTAGAGATGGGGTTTCTCCATGTTGGTCAGGCTGATCTCGAACTCCTGACCTCAGGTTATCCTCCCTTTTTGGCCTCTCAAACTGCTGGGATTACAGGCGTGAGCCACCGTGCCTGGCCTATATCTTATTATTCTTAAGCACTAAATTTTCAATATCCCTTGTATATTTAGCCATTTGGGACTGGGGCTAGGACAACATGGGTTTCATTCTCTTTCTAAGCTTTCTAGTATGACTATAAATAGCCACCTGTCTTACAGTCTTGAACTCTTCATGCCTTGCCTACCTTAGTTGCTAGATTTTCAACTGTTGATAATTACAGGAGATATTTATTTTCCTTCCATGCTTTTTAGGCAAGAAACCTCATTTCTCAAGTATCTACTGCCTACAGTCTATTCTCAGATACCAGTTTCTTCACCAGAGTTTTTGTAGTAAGCAGCAACACCAACTCTGGAGAAGTTAAGCAGAAATTCCTTTCTGGATAAATAATAATTAGTTTAAAAATTCATAGGAAAGCTAAAGATTCTGTCTGAGAAAATAAGCATGCATCGAAAGGTTAGGCATCAATGAACACAACCAAGGTCATGCTAAGGATACCATTCTCTGCACCTCTGCAAGACTCTCCCAATACTGCTATGCTAGAGTCGATTGCACCTGCATCTTTGCATCACTACCTCAAGATTCAAAGTTGAACCTGAAGCACTTCACTGGTCAAGTGTCATAACCTGGCAGCCAAGGGAGTCATGGAGAGGAGACATCTAGATGCTTCCAGTTCTGTAGTAGGAGGTAGAATTTTCTCATTACTTATATCAGGGGAATTCTTCCCAAAAAAGATGGTGGTAGGATATGAACTCGAAAAAGAAGTCAACGCGAACTCGAAAAAGAAGTCAACGCTCCACTACAAAATCACTCAAGAAATAAATACAGTAGAACAAGTGTATTTCCTTGTTTAAGGCAAATAATTTATAGTGTCACTAATGTGCTCAATAAAAACTATCGGCCTACTGACTTCTTTAAAGAGAGAGTTTAGGGGCCGGGCGCGGTGGCTCAAGTCTGTAATCCCAGCACTTTGGGAGGCCGAGGCGGGTGGATCACAAGGTCAAGAGATTGAGATCATCCAGGTCAACATGGTGAAACCCCGTCTCTACTAAAAACACAAAAACTTAGCTGGGCATGGTGGCGCGTGCCTGTAATTCCAGCTACTCAGGAGGCTGAGGCAGGAGAATTGCCTGAGCCCAGGAGGCGGAGGTTGCAGTGAGCCGAGATTGCGCCATTGCACTCCAGCCTGGGTAATATTTTAGAAGTTTCTCTACCTGAATCGTTTTGAAATGGAAAAAACAAACAAACAAACAAAAAAACAAAAAAACACTTCCATCAATTCTTTTTTTAAAAATCGATACTATTTTTATCTTGGAAGAGTCTGTAGAAATATAATAATACTATAAATCTAATAACAGTGACTGAAATTAAAAAGTTTTTGTTTTTTAATTGTGGTAAGAACAATTAACATAAAATTTACCATCTTAACAAATTTTTAAGTGCACAACATTGTTAACTAAAGAGACAATGTTGTACAGACTCTCCAATTTTGATATCAGTCTTAAAGTCCCTAAGAAAAGGAATGATTTAGTTCTTAGAACTGCTTAAACTGTAAATTAACATTTATGCTAATGTCAATGTCACTCTACTTGGATTTAAAACACATTTTTTATTGCCATTTGTCATGTCATCATTTCAAAGGTTAGAAAAATGACGTATACTATACTATAATCTTGCCCATATACCATTTTCTCTATATAATGAAATGTGAACATGGCAAAATAGTTTAAATGAACTCTGTGGGATCAACGGACTGTGTAAAACCTTGTCACAACCAACCAATAGAGCCTCTTAATCAAGAGGAATGTATGCAGGACATAACACAGCTGAATTCGGATCCAGGAGCTGGCAGACACAGAGCAACGAAGAACTAGGGAAATTTAAAAATGAGTTGTAATCTAATTTTGATTGACTCTAAATGGAGAATGACACAAAGAAAAGAAGGGGCTGACTGTTATTTCTGAGAAAACTGTTATTTCTGAGAAATCTCAGAAATAATAGACGGCAACGTAGAACAGTCAGATTTTAGATTTATCAAAAACATTTATTAAAGCTAGCACAGTTTTTGATTAGGACAATATTCTAGTCATAATGTAAAGGTAAGTCTTACTTTACAAAAAATCAGCTACGATTTCATTTGTTCTATTTTTCTCCTCCATACATGATAATTAACATTTGTATTAAGTACCTACTATGAACACATACTGAACACCTAATATTAAACCATATACCTTGGTGATTAATTCAACCTCGTATAATGATTTGAAATGCCAATTTTGTAAATGTGTCCCGGCTGATTATATTGGAAGCAATTTGATGTAATCAGCCAGCTAAGTGACTTATCTCCACCTGGCATATTGCTACTTTTTTCACCCTGCATCAGTCACTAGTGCCAAAATGAGCTATGACTCCAGCTGCTCTGGCAATGATGCTCCTACCTACTCAGTTATAGAGCACTTTGCTTCATTAGACACTGAGGAGCACTTTAAATAGTAGAACAACCAACTATATTTAGGGATTTTATATCCCAGAGTATTACACATGCCTTAAGATGGGGGGGGGAGGGGAAATCAATAGAGACAGGCTGCCTTATATTTTTTATGCAGAGTATTCTTGGTAGTGAGAAGCAAGTCACAATGAGGATGACTGAATGAGACAGAGGAGCTCAGGGAAAACAGAAGCCACCTATTACTAGCACATTCGATTTTGTTTTCTAGCTTCTAGCATTGTGCTACTCTATACATCACATGTTCACCTCATCATTTCACTGAATTTAATATCTGCTTTGTGAACATGAATCCTGAGTACTAAGACTTCATTCTTATTTTCTGTTTCAAGATTCTGCTAAATAGTATGCTCTACACAACTGTGTACACATTATGAGAGATTCCATAAACTCATAAACTTACTTTTGTTGGCGAATCGTGTTAAGTGCTCTTGAAGCTTACCTGAAAATTTGTATGCACCTTCTTCTAAAATGTCCACATCATTTAGGATTTTTTTAAAAGGTCATTTAACAAATATTTACTAAGAACCTATTACTAAGAACCATCCCAGAAACTCTTCTAGTATCAGTGGTTAGAGCATGAACAAAGTCATGTAATATCTCTTATATTAAACTTACATCCAAGTGGGGCGAGGCAGAAAATGAACAAATGAAATATAAAACATGAGAAGGTGGTAAGTGCTATAGGTCAAAATAAACCAGGCTAGTGAGTAGGGGACATTGGAGGTATGCTGTTAAACAGGATGGCCGGGAGGGTCTTGCCAAGAAGATGACATTTAAGTAAAGACCTGAAAACAGAGAAGGATCAAACATTGTAAATACTCAACCAAATAATTAATAAGAAAATGGATGACTGGGTTTATATGGCTGGAGGTGAACTACATAAAAATGTATAATGTAGGCATCATAGACATTCCTAATTCAATAACCTCTGGGGTAGTTCTTTTGACATAAATAATTAGCTGATTCTTAGAAGCAGATTCCACACAGTGCCTGTAAACGATTAATCAAGTAACAATGAGAGGTTAGAATAAAAACTGTGAAATATGGGGTGTTGAAACTTGTAACCAAAGTATAGTGTTGGAACTTAACCAAGCAGAAAGTAGCAACTTTAAAAGTAATGATATATGATAGTTTGAAATATGCATTATATATATATATTCTTTTTTGAATCAGAGTGTCACTTTGTTGCCCCAGGCTGGGGTGCAGTGGCATGGTCGTAGCTTGCTGTAACCTCAAACATCTGGCCTCAAGCTATCTTCCCACCTCAGCCTCCCAAGTAGTTGATACTGCAGGTGTGCTGACCATACCTGGCCAATTTTTGTTATTTTTATTTTATTTTATTTATTTATTTTTTTTGAGGCGGAGTTTCGCTCTTGCTGTCCAGGCTGGAGTGCAATAGCGTGATCTCGGCTCACCGCAACCTCCGCCTCCTGGGTTCAAGCAATTCTCCTACCTCAGCCTCCTGAGTAGCTGGATTACAGGCATGCGCCACCATGCCCAACTAAGTTTTTGTATTTTTAGTAGAGACGGGGTTTCACCATGTTGACCAGGATGGTCTCGATCTCTTGACCTCGTGATCCACCCGCCTCGGCCTCCCAAAGTGCTGGGATTACAGGCTTGAGTCACCGCGCCCGGCCTGTTATTTTTATTTTTTACAGATAGGAACTTGCTTGTTGCTCAGGCTGGACTTGAACCCCTGGCCTCAAGTGATCTTCTTCCCTTGCCCTCCCAAAGTGTTGGGGTTACAGGTGACAGGCACAGCACTTGGCCTGGAGGAGATACTATGAAACCGTGATGAATAATAAGCTTGCATGTAGAAAGCCACAGATTGATAAAGAGTGGGTCTTCTGTATTGATCATCATTTAAAGCCTATTGCCAAAATCATGAAAAGTAGGAACTGGATAATGCTTCTTTTTATTGAGACTTTTTTTTTTAACTTGCATTAATAACTATCAGTATTTTCCTCATTTTCTTTTTGATTGGAAGGCTTTTATTTTATATTTGAAGGCTAAAGGAGTGTAAGACCCAAATTTTGATTTGATCATACCATACAAATTAATTGAATTAAACTTGTAAAATAAGTCACAGAAAAGTTCAGGAGGCTTATAAATAATCGATGAGTCTTTGGTTTTAAAAGGGAGGGACTATTTGGTGATTTACTTTTCTAAATATTGAATATATTCAAATAGATGGCTTTCTGTATTTTTCTTTGGATTCATTTTATTTTTTGTCATTATTCTACAAAATGTCTTGTAATCCAGTTATCACCGTTAGCACAATTCCCTAGACATAAACTCTATTTAACTTTTAAAATTTTAATCATGCAACGAATAGACATAGGGTGCTTGAACATTAATTAACTTCAAAGTAGATTAGTTGATGAAAACGTTTTATTTAACGTTAACTTTAGTAGAGAGGAGATGCTATAGAAAGTATATTTACACATTTCAATGAGCAGAGACTTTAGCAGAGAGAAAATATTCTTTCTGCCATAGCAGATTTAAATCACTATAAATATTTTACAATCTCAGTTTCCAAAAAAACATGGAGCAATGGCTTAGTTACTTATCTTCCCATTGCTCTCTCATTCAAAACTTCAAGAAAAATGGTGTGGGGAATGGAGCGATCACAAACTATATCTTAGATACATCAAATGTCATGTAAACTACCACAGAATAGAAAAATAGAAGATTTTTTTCTGTCGTTTTCAAAGTTAACATACTTCTGAGATCAAATAAAGATTTCTCTCTCATTGATGCAAACTGTTTATGAATATGTGGAATAAAAGAGCCTACGAGGGCCGGGCGCGGTGGCTCACGCCTGTAATCACAGCACTTTGTGAGGCCGAGGCGGGTGGATCACGAGGTCAACAGATCGAGACCATCCTGGTCAACATGGTGAAACCCCGTCTCTACTAAAAATACAAAAAATTAGCTGGGCATGGTGGCGTTTGCCTGTAATCCCAGCTACTCTGGAGGCTGAGGCAGGAGAATTGCCTGTTCCCAGGAGGCGGAGGTTGCGGTGAGCCGAGATCGCGCCATTGCACTCCAGCCTGGGTAACGAGACCGAAACAATATCTCAAAAAAAAAAAAAAAAAAAAAAAAAAAGAAAAAGAAAAAAGAATCAGTCATTTCTCTAAAAAACCCTATATAGTTATTCAATGCTGTTCACAGTAATTCAAGGATATATTGATATTTTAAAATGTTATTATATCATCAATGCATTATAGAAAAATATAGCAAATTCAGTAAATAACAAAAAAGGCATATAATAAAATTTAATGCCTAGCCTTGATGAACCAGGAGAAAAATTAGGCAAATGTGATATCATAGAAAGCTCAAGAAAGAAGGATTTCAATATCAGTTTTGGTATTGGCTACTTTATCTTCCCAGTGGAATATGACGGGAAGTTTTTTTAAAAAGCCACTTCATTTAGTAAGGTGGAAATCACTGTGATGTTGATGAATGGAGTTTCATGGAATACTGGGAGTGGCAGCAAGCAAGAATAAGGAGTAGGAAGTCAGACAATCTTGTGGCATTTGACTATGAGATCAACAGCATAAATAATTAGATTGTATGGCAAACAATCCAATTTCTTTAGGACCCACTTTCAAATAACAAATTTAAAAGATTGCACACTAGACTAGTGATTCTATTAGTTATAAAACTTGTCATTTCTTTCTTCAATTCATCAGCAGCTGAGCAGGTACAAGGTAGAAAGCATTGTACCAAAAGATTCCAAGAAGATCTAAATTCCA
Source organism: Callithrix jacchus (assembly GCF_049354715.1). NCBI lineage: Eukaryota > Metazoa > Chordata > Mammalia > Primates > Cebidae > Callithrix > Callithrix jacchus. The sequence continues at coordinate 83,735,303 of NC_133510.1, forward strand.
TTCTATCTATAAAGAGTTTGTATTCTAGTTTTGGAAATTAAAATAGTTAAAATAAAGAATAGAATATTTAGAGCTGCAATAATTTTTTGTCCTGGCAAAAAAAAAAAAAAAACCCACAAAGCAGCAGTATATTTCCCATAATTATTTCTTGCAGGCCACAGTCTAAAGTTTATCTCAGCAAAATGCACACTGATGCTTTTAAAATTGTATTGTGTCTAGAATATAAATGTTGGGATATTTAAATATATTATACCATGATAATATGTAATGTCACTAAACAAAAGGCAATTATTTAAGCACTTTAGGCAGTAATAAAATGAAACTGCAAATCTTTCAAGGAAAAGTGTTGGTTATTCAGAATTCCTGTTTAGGTATTACAAGTCTCATTCCTTTGGTAAATATTGACCTAGCTTGAGTAAAATTTTTAGAGAGTGCAAGAAAATCAAAATCTTCAAACTTCAGAAAAAACAGAAGTTGATTAGGAAAACAAAAGTCGTGAGAGTGAGATTGGAGAGGGAAGTATTGATAGTTCAGATACATTGGTGCAAAACTGTTAATTAATTATAAATATGAATTTTGAAAAATTATTTGTTGAGTACCTATCTTGTGTAAGGTACTATGATGTGAAATGGGAGAAAAACATAAAGCAGTAAAAACAGTCTATTCAATCACATTTTGTAATCTAAAGTCTCATGCATTTCTTGTAGTATAGCTCTCCAGGATGAATTATTTCAGTTTTGGCTTATCTGAAGAGATGACTTTATTGTTATCATTGAAGAATATTTTTGGTGGACATAGAATTCTGATTTCTTTTAGCACATTAAAGATGTAAGTCCATTTTCTTCCTTTTTATTCTGATGAGAAACAAGTTCACACAATTTATATTGCTGTTTGCTTGAATGTAATATATTTATTTTCCCTCTTGCTAGTTGAGATACTCTCTTTATCTTTAGTATTCATTGGAAATTTGATTATGATGTCACTAGGTGTACTGTTTCTGTATTTTTCTGTGTGGAGCTAGTGAAAATTTTGAAAAATGTCTCCAATATTTATCTCTTCCCTATTCTTCTTATCCTCTTTTTGTAGAATTGCATTCACAGGTATGTCAGACCATTTAGTTCACAAGGCTGTGTTCACCTTTTTACAATCATTTTCTCTTTCTTCAGACTGTATAATTTCAGTTGATCTATGTTCAAGTTCATGGGCCCATCTGTTGCCTCCAGTCTGCTTTTAAGCTCAATGAAATATATTTATTATAGCATCTTTAAAACCTTCTTCTATTTTCAATATATCGGTCATTTCCGAGGATTTTCTGTTGAATTTTAAAATTTGTTGACAATGGATTATATTTCATTGCATCTTTGAAGTCTAGTACCTTTTGTACCATGTTGGACATTGTGAGACAAAGTTGTAGCAACTGCATTTTGCTATCTTCCTCTGAAAGAGTTTATTTGTATTCCAACAGTTAAATTACTAGTCCTTCTCCTCGAGTTTGTGGAGGCTTCGTTTAATAATTTGTTATACTGTTTTAATATCTGAAACGTATTCTTTCCGTGACTTATCTTTGGGAAAAGCTAGCTGAAATAGAGTGGGGACTGGCTATAAGGGGTACAAATGCTCATGAATTGAAAAATTTTAAAAATGTACATTCAAACTGAGAGAGAAGGGAAGAAAGAAAGCCTGCAGCTGTTCCATTGCCCATAGGATTAAACACATTCTCCTGAGATTGAGACACATCACCTTTGTTATTCTCATCCCGGGGAACTTAAACAGTTTTCTCATCCTTGTTATATTCTATCCAGCAGCAGAACATAACTCATTGCAGGACTCAGAGCTTTTGCAATGCTGTTTTCCACACCAGAGATACTCTTGATGCTAATGTCTTTCAAACACTGTTCATATGTTACTCCCTCATCAAACTCAACCTAATTCTTTTTTTTTTTTCGAGAAGGAGTTTCTCTCTTGTTACCCAGGCTGGAGTGCAATGGCGCGATCTCGGCTCACCACAACCTCCGCCTCCTGGGTTCAGGCAATTCTCCTGCCTCAGCCTCCTGAGTAGCTGGGATTACAGGCACGCACCACCGTGCCCAGCTAATTTTTTGTATTTTTAGTAGAGACAGGGTTTCACCATGTTGACCAGGATGGATCTCTTGACCTCGTGATCCACCTGCCTTGGCCTCCCAAAGTGCTGGGATTACAGGCGTGAGCCACCGCTCCCGGCCTCAACCTAATTCTATCAAAATTAAATATTACACACTGAGATCTTCCACAATACTTTTAAAAATATATCTTTATTATAGGTTTTAACTTATTAATTCTCGAGCTTTTGGTGAGCATTGATTCATTTATTCAGCATCAATTACTGTGTGTACAATGTATCTGGCATTGTTCTGGTTTTTCAGGATGGAGGGATGAAAACAATAGAAACAAATTCTGGCTGGGCACTGTAACTTAAGCCTGTAATTCAAGGCGTGATTGGGAGGCCAAGGCGGTGGAGGAGTGAGGTATCATTTGAGGTCAGGTGTTCAAGACCAGCGTAGTCAACATTGGTAGAACCTATTTCTCAAAAAAAAAAAAAAAAAAAAAAAAGCTGGATGTGTTGGTACACACCTATAGTTCCAGTTACTTGGGAGGCCAAGGTGGAAGTATTGCTTGAGCCGGGTTGGTGGATGCAGGGAGCTATGATGGTAACACAACACTCCTCCCTTGGTAACAGAGCCAGACCCTGTCTCCCCACTCCAAAAAAAAAAAAAAAAGTGATTTCTGATCTCAGTCTAGTGGATCAGGTAGGCTGATCTTTTTGAGAAGAAGTACTAGCTAGTAGTTAAGGGTTATGAGAATAGACTTTGGACTTAGATTGCATTGTTTGAAGCCCATCTCTACTATTTCTGAGGTATGTATCCTTGAGCAAGTTACTTACACTCTCTGTGTTCCATTTTCACCACTTGCTAACTGTGGGTAACATTTTGTACTTTTATTTTTCATGAGGATAAAATGAGTTAAAGTATGTAAAGCATTTAGAATGGTGCTTGGCATATAAAAACTCAATACATGTTTGACATTAGGATTTTTGTCTCTCCCACAGCTGTATAATTTTTAAATATATAGCTGTGTATATTTAAAACAGTTTGTAGGTGATAACTACACACTGTTGAATGAATGAATTAATTAATATGCTTCTGGATTAAAAAATACATATCATATATCAACATTTTATATTGCTTCTCTCTTTTCTATGTTTTGTAGTAGAAGCTCTGGTTAGGAAGTGTTACAAGTAGAAAATGGTTGAACTACATTAATTTTATCTGTTAATGTAATAACTGAATTGACCCCTTCTTTACCGCTATGGTCATATTTGCTCATTTATTCTTTCAACAAAACTGTTTTTGTGCTCTTCCTTATTAAAAACTAAAATAATGTGACATTCTTTTACATCAGGAATTGACATTCTAGATGAGAAAGTGATATGTATTTAATTATATATAATAAAATCTAGTATACAATGAGAACATGAGTGAATTGAATGAATCACACATTTGAAAGTATACACAAACTACTTTAGCATACATTAATTTGAATAATATGAAATTACCACCATTTTTGGCTAGTCAAATAGCAATTTGATACAGATCAAAATAATAACAGTTAATAAAAATATATTCCATGTATCAGAATACTATGTCAGTTCAGAAGAGAGAAGTCTTTCAACCAGGATGATCAAATAAGATGTTAGGAAAGTAGTCAATTAGAATAGATTTAAAGAAAAAGGTAGAATGGGAGCAAGTGGTTGAAAGCAGTGATTCACCAAATGCGGTTCCACAATTTTAAGTGAGCATAGGAAATAAAGACCAGAAAATAGCTAACCTGAAAGAATAATGGTCAGGTATTTTGTTAAATAGTTATTTTCAAGAAAGGCAGTGGAAAGAGGGTTCTTGTGTTTGTATGCTGGATAACAGAACCTATCAGAAAAGACTGCAAAATTCATAACTTTGTACAAAGGCTGTTGCCATCCTACACACACACACACACACACACACACACACACTCACTTCTGCAAGGACACCTGCCAAGCAACTGGTTGTCCAAACTCTGACTGACATCACTCTTGTCATTGATTTTTGTAGCCAAGGATAATGATCTTAAAGTAATAAGGTAACCCGCTTTTTTTCGTTTAAAAACTTTTGTCTTTCTCTACCCCTCCCCGAAACATGTAGTTTACTGTGTATTCCATTGCAATGCCTTATTTTCCAATAAATATCTTTTCTTTTCAAAACAGTTATTTCATTTCATTTACTTTATTTTCCCATAGTATCTTACTCTCTGAAATTGTAGGGATAAAAAGGAGGAAAGAGCTCAAGGTAAAGTGTCTCCAACTAATGAAATAAACATTCTTAAAAATTAGTTAATTTTACAGACCTAATAGTAATTTCAAACATCTTAGTATGTATTCTGTGTGATAATATTTCCCACAGGAAAATTTCATTTAATATAACTTGTAAAAGTCCAAGTGACTAATCTGTTTTCTCAGCGTTGTGTTGCACAGCACTAAAATATTTTCTAAGTCAGAAAAATTAAATGTTATTTTCTTGATTTACTTAGACAATTCATGTAATGAAATGCAACAGCATACATTTTCTTATAAAACACTTATAATGACTAACAAGCTTTATTGATCAATAATAAACATTGAATTTTAAAATAAGCAAAATACATAAACTAAACATCTGTTCAATAAAGAAGAAAAAGCAATTGCTAATTTACTTGCTTAAAGCAATTTATTTTTATTATTTTATTTTGTTTATAATTTCAACTTTTGTTTTAGATTTAGAGGGTATGTGTGTAGGTTTGTCACATGGCTGTATTGCATCATGCTGAGATTTCCAGTGCAAATGATCTTGTCACCCAGGTGTAGTAAGAATAGTACCTGACAGGTAGTTTTTCACCTCTTAACTCCTCTCCTCCTGTCCCCACTCCAGTAGTCCCCAGGGTCCATTGTTCCCATCTTTATGTCTATGTGTACCCAATGTTTAGCTCCCACTTGTAAGTGAGAATTTGTGGCATTTGATTGTCTGTTCCTATGTTAATTTGCTTAGAGTAATTACCTGCAGCTGTGTTCATTTTGTTGCAAAGGACACAATTTTTTTCTTTATATGACTGCATGGTATTCCACAGTATATATGTACCACATTTTCTTGATCCAAGTTCATGTTTATGGGCACCTAAGTTACTTTTATGTCTTTGCTATTGTGAATAGTGCTATGATGAACTTATGAGTGCATGTCTTTTTGGTAGAATAATTTATTAATATTTTCCTTTGGGTATATACCCTTTAATGGGATTACTGGGTTGAATGGTATTTCAACTCTTAGTTCTTTGAGAAATTTCTAACTGCTTCCCACAGTGGCTATCTAATTTATATTTCCACAAACAGTATATAAGTGTTTCAGTTTCTCCACAACCTTGCCAGCATCTGTTCTTTTTTAAATAATAGCCATTCTGACTGGTGTGAGATGGTATCTCATTGTGATTTTGGTTTGCTTTTCTCTGATGGTTAGTGATGTTGACCATTTTTTAAATATGTTTGTTGGCTGCTTGTCTGTCTTTTGAGAAGCATCTTCAGGTCCTTTGCTCACTTTTAATGGGATTTTCTTTGGCTTGTTAAGTTCCTTATAGATTCTGGATATTAGGTCTTTGTTGGATGTATAGTTTACAAATATTTTCTCCCATTCTGTAGGTAATCTGTTTAACTACATACATTTCAAGGAATCAGCTCTTTGTTCAAAATATTTCATTTAATGGGAAAACACCAGAGCTTCAGTACACTCAATAATGAAAGCACTGCATGAAATTAAAAACAGTGTGAATTTAAATGAATAATACTCAGTAAAATGTCATGCTTTAAAATAGAAGAAATGTGAACACTAAAGATAAACTGTTTGCTGATATTTCTCACTTAAAGGACTGGGTTTATGGTTTCTTGAAATGGAAATTTCAATGATGTATATGTTATTTATGATAACTCCGCTTAGCTAAGGGAGAATTTTTAATATATTTTTCTATTAATTGGTATGCCCTTAATACTAATAATACTATTTTTGTACCTGAACATAATGTGAAAATAAGTAAAATATCTATTTATTTTTAAAAATAAATTTTATTACGTATACTTGAGATTGACAACATGATGTTATACAACATATGTGGATAATAAAATAGTTATGAGAGTAAATACATGATATATTAATATCTCTCATCTCATATAGTTACTTTCTTGTTACAAGGGCCTCTAAAATCAATGTATTTGACAAAAATTCTTAATGCTACATACTTTTATTAACTTTATCCTTATGTACATTTGATCTCTAAATTTGATCATCCTACATATCTGCTACTTTGCATTCTTTAACCTGCATCTCCTCATTTCCTTTTCCCCCATACCTGCTCATAGTAACCACTATTTCCTTCTTTATCTCTGTGTATTTGACATTTAAAAATATATCTATATCTATCTATCTAATCCATATCTACCTATCTATCTCACATATAAGTTAGATTATGCAATATTTTTCTTTCTATATCTGGTTAATTTTGCTTACATAATGTGCTCCAGTCCATCCATGTTTGTAGCAAATGGCAGGATCTCCCTTTATTAGGCTGAATAATATTTTATTGTACATATATATATATATCTCACATTTTCTTTATCTGTTTCCCCCATCTATGAACATTTAGATTGTTGGCTATTGAAGGTGGTAATTTCATCTCTTTTGAGTATATATGAAGAAGAGAGATCACTGGGTCATATGACAGGGTGTTTTTGTTTGTTTTTTGAGACAGGGACTCTGTCACCCAGGCTGGAATGTAGTGGTATGATCAAGGCTCACTGTAGCCCCAATCTCCCAGGCTCACGTGATTCTCCCACCTCAGCTTCCTGAGTAGCTGGGACCACAGGCGTATACCACCATGCCTACATAATTTTTTTTTTCATTTTTAGTATATACAAGGCCTCTATGAGTATATACCAGGCTACTCTTGAACTCCTAAGCCCAAGCTATCCTCCAGTCTTGGTGTCTCAAAGTGTTGGGACTGCAGATGTGAGCCACCGTGCCCTGCCAGAGAGGTTTTCTTTCCTTTTTCTTTCTTTTTTTTTTTTTTTTTGAGGCAGAGTTTTACTCTGTTGTTGCCCAGGCTGGAGTGCAATGGTGCAATCTCAGCTCACCGCAACCTCTGCCTCTCGGGTTCAAGTGATTCTCCTGCCTCAGTCTCCTGAGTAGCTGGAATTACAGGCATCCACCACCACGCCCAGCTAATTTTGTATTTTTAGTAGAGAAGGGGTTTCATCATGTTGGTCAGGCTGGTCTTGAACTCCCAACTTCAGGACATCCACCTGCCTAGGCCTCCCAAAGGGCTAGGATTACAGGCATGAGCCACCACACCTGGCCCAACAGTTTTATTTTTAATTGCTTTAGGAACCTTCATACTGTTTTTCATTATAACTGAACTAATCTACATTCCCAGAGTTCCCTTTTCTTCACAGCTTGCCAACCTTTGTTATCCCTTGTTTTTAATTGCCATTGTTGTAGGTGTGAAGTGTTATATTCTACTGGTTTTAATTCACATTTCCCTGATGAGCGATGTTGAGTACCTTTTCATATATCTGTAGGTTAGGTTATTTTTGTAACTTTTTTGGAGAAATGTCAGTTCAGATCCTTTGCCCATTTAAAAACTGGGTTGCTTTTCTGCTATTGAGTTGTAAGAGTTCTTCATAAATTTAGGGCATTAACCCCTTATCAAATATGTGGCTTGCAAGTAATTTTTCCCAGTTCATATGTTACCTTTTTCTTTCTGTTGTTCATTTCCTTTGCTGTGCAGAATACTCATTTATTAAACAAAATGTCATATTACTGCTAACATAATGTGCTCTGTCTAAATTAGTGGTTCAAAAATTATCCCAGTATGTCAACTAGTCTGAACACTGTTCCCTGTCCTTAAAAAAAATTATAAATAAAAGTGAATCTACTTGCTATTGGTGATTTTCGAACAAATTAATGAGACAACACCATGTTGATGTTTGGGAATCACCTTTAAACTGAGATTTAAGGGACCTTTTTTCACCAGCTGGGCAATGAGGGGTTTAGATTAGATTGTCTTTATCAGATCTCAAGTTTCATGATACTAACGTTAGATTCACAAAGATTCTGAAACTACTGTAACAATGGCTTAATAGAAAACACAAATCTTATATTTGCCAGAAGATAACCTAGATGTCTTGTCTATTTGTTCTGTTTCTTTTGTGTCTCATAATTTATCCTCAGTCTATACACATCTCTTTTATTTGGGAGAAAAAAAATCTATACACATATAAGAGGTATTTGTTTACCTGAAAATCCATTTAAATACAGCAGAAAGGAGATGCAACTTTTCTCTGCATTTGAATAATTTATAACAAAGGATTAAAAACACCTCCTTCAACTTTGATCAAGATTGCTGTTTTTCCTTTGATGCCACTTACAAAATAAATATATTTGCACAGAATCAACTGTAAGCAAATCTGTGAAGAATTTATAGGAAGAGATCTTAGTGCAATACTAACATTTAATATTGGGCGTCATCTTCCACTGTCCTGATACCTGCCTCACCAAGGCAGTTCTTTTTTCTTCCTATTACTGACTGGGACTGCTTCTCAACTAATTCTTTTCTACAGGGCAGCAGACAACAGTTTCAGTTATGATTCTAACTAGTGAGAAATACATGGATTTTTAATACTGAGGGCCAAAAGAAATGAATACTTAGGTGTCAGAAATCTCAATATTATAGTATATTTAAGCAAAGTTTTCTTATGTCAGACCACCAAACAGATATTTACATATATCTGGTCATATACTTGTACTTTCATATTAAATTCTTACAGTTCTGCTTTGTTGGGTTTTGGACACAAACTCATACTTTCATTGGCATAAGAAAACCAATAGTTTACAGGTTTTCAACTGTGGGTAAACAGTGACTGAGATCTAGAAAGAGGCCATTCAAGGGATATTTGTTGGTAAGAAGAAAAAGCATCTATCATGCTAACATGAGCATAAACAGGAACCTAGAGAGGCAAAGAGGGGGAAAACATCAAAATGCACATGAGGTGCAGCCATCTGCTGAGCTGCAGCACAAGTACTTCATATCTGGTATGTGAAACTTTGTCAGTGCTTATCAAGATGTAACAGATATCTGAGCACATTCGACTTACACTTGTGGAAAACTGTCCTTGTCTGAGCATGCATGCTTTCCATTTACTACCTCACTAACCCCTCCAGTAACCTCCGGCAATGCCCAAAACAAAGCTAAAAAGCAAAATCATCAATAGACCAACTAACAAAATCAGGCAGACTACTTTTATTTGCCTGTTTTGCCCATCACTTTATAGAATGGTAGAAAATGAAAAACCATTTTTTTAATACTTAACAAATATAGCTTAGGTTGATTAGATAAGACAATAAAGTATTTGTAAGGCTAGTTTCAAGTAAGTAAAAATTTTAGTACAATTGTAAATGTCGGTTAATAAGTAAAAGATATCTAGGATATAATGAAGTATTAGAAGCCCAAATTTCCAAATATTTCATCTTTCTGTCTCTGTCTCACTCTCTCACACACACCACACAAATACTTTCCAGAGATTCCAGTTTCACTTGGTACTATCTGTCTCTGTATTTGCATATTACAAAAATAAATGGGGGAAAAGAAAAGATAGGAGAATGAAGACTGAGTAAGCCCACAAGAAATAAACTGTTGGCCAGTTAAAACCTGCCACTAGAACAACAGCAGCAATGACAAATAACTGGAAATGTTAAGATAAATGAATATAATACAGAGACAGATAAAGGATCTAGTACGTTAAAGAAGTTTTGCCAATTTAATCATGTCTTTTCAAGTGAAATTTTTATTCTTAATAATTTTTCAGTTAAAGATCCCATCAGGCTTTTGTTGCTTGGATGGGTAATTCAGAAAGAGTTAACCAAGATTTTTAGTAATTAAAAAAAAGTAGTACATAAACATTAGGTGTCAAATATCGAAATATTATATCATAGACTTAATTGCCTTCTCTTCTGATTCAGTGAACTTTGATCCTTCTAACACTGAAATGAAAGAAGAAAAAATCATGCAAACCAAGAATATTTTTAAGTGATTTTTTAAACACCTAGGGTGATAGAGCTTACTTAACTATTTAACAGGGTCTGCAGAAGGCCTTGAGAACAATGGTTTTATAATGAAATAGTTTGTGTTCAGTGTAGAAACCATATAATTGCAAACTACTTTCTTTAATTAGTATGTTGTTGACCTATTCAACCATGCAACCAATTAAGAAAGTAACATATGAGGAGAGGTGAGATGAATAATACAGTTTTAGAAACCATCAAAATTATTTGTAATGAAAATAGTTACTTCCACATATTTTGGCACAAAATTAGAAAAATATATTAAACTCACTAGAAAGCAGTATAGTGTGATATTTAAGAACACAGACTTAGCATCAGACAAGCCTTGGTTAAGTATCAGTTCTGCACTTGCTAATGAAATAACCTCGAATTACTTGCTTACCCTCATCACGCCCTAATCTAGTAACTTGTGCTATACAGCTCTTGTGTGGCTTATACTGGCTGGTTATTGAAAGTGCCTGGCACATTGTAGCATCTTTTAAGAAGTAGATAACCAAGACGTTCTTAGTTCTGAAAGAGATTTATTGGACAAAGGAGTAGGAAAAGGTGAGGGGAGTCTTCAGTCTGAACAATTCAGGTCTGATACCTACAGAAGAGGGTGAAGGAAGAAGGATTGTGTTGAAAGTGTCTCAAACTGCAGCACAGTCTCAAGAAAATTTTAATTAGGTTAACGGGGAGTCCTTAAGCTAAAGCCATCATCTTGCTGAAATGAGCTTGTCATGCTCGGAAATTGGCTGAGAACAAAAATGAAGCCTGACTGGTGCATTTTCATGGTTAACACATCATTGAATGTACCATTGAAGAATAGGTATTTTTATGATTACTTGTTAAAATATTCATCATTATTTTTAAGCATTGCTTTGTTCAAAGTACCTAACATACACTGTGATTCTACATATGCCCTTAGTCCTAACATATCAATAGGTATGTTTATACCTTCTCCTCCACACTAATCCTATGATTAAAATTTTATATCATATTGTTGGTTCCACTGAAAAACAATTTTTAAAATAATTCTAGTCCTCCTCATTAACATTTTTCATTATGTCAGTAATAATTTAAACTTTGCATATGTTGTTTGAATATCACACATAAATTTACATTTTCAAATTTTCTAATTATATAATTGGCATAATTATTTATTTTCATAAATACTACCCTAAAGCTATAAATTGTATCTCATAAAAATTCATAACTGAATGAATCTTGGAACTTATTTAGTCTGATCCTATCACACCATTTTGCACATAAGATAATTGAGGCTCGGGGTCCAAAGTGGCTCCCGCCGGAGGTCATGGCGCTCACCAAGGCGAGGTCATCAGTTCAAGGCTAACCTGAGCAACCTCATAAGCTCAAACTGATTGGCAAAAAAAAAAAAAAGAAAGAAAGAAAATTGAGGCTCAACATTATAAATGCCTTCACAAGTTACATTGGACCAGGTAACCTGAAGCCTGATTTAGTCCTGCCATTTCACCAATTTATGAATTAGTTGCAATATCTTAATATTTAAGCTGTACATTTATATTATTTAAACATTATTTAACTATAATGTAAGAAATTCCATATTCTTCTAAAATTCAGATATATTTGCTAACATCTTAGTACTCATATATTAAAGTGTTTTCAGAATTTCTTTAAATATCGTTATATAAAGGATTAAATAACCAAAAACCAAATATTTTAGGTACAACTACCAAAATCCAGATGGTCACCTGGATTTGAATTTTTAGTGTAATGTTAGGATGTTCTGACATTACAAAGACAAGAAAAAACTCAATTTATTTTTATTCTAAAGTATATCCAAATCAACCACACTGATGATTGACTTATTGAAAGGATGTTGAGATGACCAGTTGGTGACTATATTGCAGTGGATGGACTAACATGAGAAAAAGCATCTTTAATCCTTTCAAACATTCTACTAACTCTCTAACTTCAGTCACTGAGATTTTACTAGCAAAATTTATAGAAACAAACTCTTAGAAGTTAGTTCAAACACAAAGTACAAACAAAAACTCTTTATGTGACTGTTGGTTACGGTTGATTTCTTCTGTGAAAGATATGAAAAATGGTCAAATATATCAACCATTTATGGTTAATTTATCCAATATCTTCAAAATAATTTATGTCCATAATTAATTTCTCATTGGTAATTGGGAGGTAAATAGGAATACTGAGAGTCTGGAGAAAGGTGATTACTCCCTCTCTAGGTTACTAATCTCTTTCCAGGTAATTACTAATCAGATTAGAACAGACGACTGGGAAAGAGATTAGAGATTACAACTAATACTGGGGGAAAACAATAAATAACAGGAAAAATTTCTTAAGAAATACAATTTACCAAAAGTGACATAATAAAAAGCAAAGTGTCTAAGCAGTCCTATATCTATTGAAGAAATTGAATCTATAATTTTAAATCTTTCATATTAAGATGGTAGAACTTGTGTTAAATGTTCTTATCACAAAATAGACAACACAAAAAACATACATACATACACACATACGCAAAGAAACACAAGAAAACTCTGAAAGAGATGAATATTCTATTACCTCCAGTGTGCGTTGGTTTTATGGGTATATGCATATGTACAAACTCATCAATTTGCATACATTAAATATGTGCAATTTCTTGTGTATTATACTTCAAACGAAGCTGTTTTAAAAATATATAAATAAATAAAAATCTTTAAAAACTCTCTAGCCTTCATTGATGAATTCTTCTAAAAATATAAGGAAGAAACAATTATCAATCAAAAAACAAGCATACTTCCAGGGCATATTAGAAGAGGAACTATTTACCGGTGCATTTTATGAGGCCAGAATAAATCTGATTCTAAAACCTGACAAGGACAATATAAATTTTAGAATTTCAACTTTAAAACTGCTGGGATTTTGATCTGGATTGTGTTCAATCTATAGATCAATTTAACCTCCTAGGCTTAAGCAATCTTCCCACCTCAACTCTCTGAGTTGCTGGGACTGCAGGTGTGCACTACCATGCCCAGTTAATTTTCTGTTTTTTGTTTTTAGAAACGGGTTTTCAGCATTTTGCCTAGGCTGGTGAGCTCCAGCAATCCACCTGCTCCTGAGCTCTGAAGCAATCTTCGGCCTCCCAAAACACTGGGATTACAGGTGTGAGCCACTGTGCCCAGCCTATAGGCAGAATTTTCAAATGAGCCCTAATGATTTACAACTTTGCGTAATCTACTCTTGACTGCAGGCAGGACCTTCAACCTGCTTCTGATAGAATATGGAAAAGGTGTTGGGATATCGCTCACATAATTATACATTGCTGAGTGCTAAAGGTGAGGCGATTTTGTAGATATAATTAACTAATCGCAAATTAGTTGAATCTAAATTAGGCAAAAAAGTGATTGTCTGAGGTGAACCTGACTCATCAGGTGAATCTTTTAAAGAGGGTTTTGCTGGCAGAGAAGGAAGTCAGAGACTCTTCTGTTCACAAAGAAGCAGGTTACCATGAGTCCTACATGTTCCAGGAACAAACACTAACAGCAGGACCATGAGCCTCAACTGAGACCCCAGACTCTGCCAACAACTTGATTGAAGGTTTGTGAGACCTGGACAGAGGATCCAGATAAATCGTGCCCAGATTTCTGACTACGGAAACTGTGAGATAATGAGTGTGCTGTTTTGATTTCCTAAACGTGTGGTAATTTGTTGTGTAGCCACAGAAAATTAAAACCCTATTTAAGATTTCAAACCTAACCCAAATTTATAAGAAAATGCATAGGATTTATGTGAGTCAAAGACATATAAAAGAAAACAGGCCGGGCGCGGTGGCTTAAGCCTGTAATCTCAGCACTTTGGGAGGCCTAGGCGGGTGGATCACAAGGTCAAGAGATTGAGACCATCCTGGTCAACACGGTGAAACCCCGTCTCTACTAAAAATACAAAAAAAATTAGCTGGGCATGGTGGCACGTGCCTGTAATCCCAGCTACTCAGGAGGCTGAGGTGGGAGAATTGCTTGAACCCAGGAGGCAGAGGTTGCGTTGAGCCGAGATCACGCCATTGCACTCCAGCCTGGATAACAAGAGGGAAACTCCATCTCAAAAACAAACAAACAAACAAAAAAACGGAAAACATCGATAAACTGATTTTATGGTATTAATATATACGTTCCACCAAGGACAATATTATAAGAGTAAAAAGATAAGCCATTGACTAAAATAATTGCCTCACATATGTACATCAGATAAGCTAATTCATTTACAGCATATATATAAATTATTCAATAAATAATCAGTCAGTGCAATTAAGAAAATTCACCAATAAAGAAAGACAGGTCTCAATTTTATAAATGGGAAAAAGACAAAGACATTACAAAAAAAGAGGAGGTTCAGGTGTCCAAAAAAAAACCATGAAAACATGTACAATATCATTAGTCATCAGGGAAATACAAATTAAAGGTGTAACCATGTAATGAGATATCATTGCACAGAATGTAGAATTGTTAAAATTACAACAAGGACAGGACAGGCTCGATGGCTCACACCTGTAATACAAGCACTTTGGGAGGCTTGAGGCAGGTGGATCCATTTGAGGTCAGGAGTTCGAGACCAGCCTGGCCAACATGGTGAAACCCCATCTCTACTAAAAATACAAAAGTTAGCTGGGCATGGTGGCATGTCTTGTAATCCCAGCTACTTGGGAGGCTGAAACAGGAGAATTGCTTGAGCCTGGGAGGAGAGATTGCAATGAGCCAAAATCACGCCACTGCACTCCAGTCTGGGGGACAGAGTGAGACCCTGTCTCAAAACAAAAAAACAAGAATGAAAACTAAACTAAAAAAACAAGGACAATACTGGTTTTTTGTTGCAACTTGCTTCTCTAAAATAACTTGAATATAAAGTCTCATTCAGATTCTTGATTTGCGATTGAGTTTGATTTGGTAATGTAAGTCCTATTCTTTCCTTTTCTCTATGTGTTTATATCTGCATTGGACATTACACATATTAACTAGTTAGCCTATTGAGAGAAAATCTGTGTTTTCTCATGTTAAGAACAGAAACTATGGTGCTCTTCAGTATAATGAAGTGAAGAATCAAACATGTTAGAGGAAGAAGCTCATGAATATCTTTTGATGAGACAATTCACTTATGTAACATGTTAATTGCATGAAAAGATGTGAAGAAATTTTTATAGATATCATGTTCTGGGAACTGATTATGGCACATCTCTTAGGTTTTTTGTTGGTAGTAGTGCTGTTATTAATTTGCATTCTCTTTCACTTGTTTGCTTATAGAAAGAACATTAAAAAAAAAAGAATAAGTATAATGGCAGACTACTTCCATAGGGCAATGTCTTATTAAGATGGTAGTCTATAAGGGTTGCTACTTGTGTGTTCTGCCCTCTCAAAGTATAAGAATCTTAGCAAAAATTTCCATGGAACTCCCTATTCTCATAAGAACCTCAAGTAACATTAGGAAGGGTTCTTTGATTAAAATTATGAGAAATTGAATGAGAACGATTCAACTGGCACTATAGATAAAAATGTTTGCTACACAGTTAAGTGTAATTAAGTAACCAACTATAAATAATTCACTGATTTCCCATCCTCATTTCTAAAGCACTTGCTCAGTTCCTTAGACAAAAAGCTAGGGAACTGTGTCTGTGAAGTGTCTTTTTGGCCCTTGTCTAGCCTCTCCCCATCTCTATATGTTCCATTTCTCTCCAGTCCCACTAAGCTCTGATATAGTATTGCTTCCTTTTATAAGGACGCTTATTGCTAATAGCAAAACTGCTAAGTCTATGACATATTTTATCCTTTTTATGAACTTTGAGACTCTTCCTCTTGGGTACAGCTGAGTGAATCATTCATAGACATTTAATTTCATCTGGTACATTAAATTATATTTTTCAGGATCTTGAAACTGTGATTCAGAGACAGGTAGGCAGTCTTTGTATGTAAATTAATCTGAAGGCATAAACTCAGGAACAGTGAGGCTCCTGTGTATGGAAATTCATACCAGTTGAAGAGCTCTAGATATACCCTAGTAGGGGTGTGTGTGTGTGTGTGTGTGTGTATCTTAGGGAATAATATATTGATTCTTGTAGTGATTTATTCCAACTATAAAAATAACTTCTTCAAACGTAGATTACCATAAAATGTAGGCTTACTCAAGGGTTCACCATAATGTGTGCTACTACATAAGGGAGTGTAAAAATCCTTCGTACGTAACATCATCATTTTCAGGATTATTTTCAGAACTCTTTGTTCATACACATAAAAGACTTAAAACAGTTTCTGACAAATAATAGACACTCAATAAATATTATCTAATATTATGATTATGGAAAGCTGGGTTGGTTGAAGTGACACAGAACCTCTTAAAAAAAGAGATAAGGGGAAAGGGAAATGACAAGACAGGGATAAAAAAGAAATGATGGTTCATTAGAATATGTGAAAATTTTGTCTTGCTGGTGCATGAGTGTTAGAAGAGTAGAAAATAGAACTGTACAGTGGCACAGTACCTGAATAGATAGTTGAATAACTAAGGGAGATTTTATATCTTCAATTTTCTGAAATGTGCTTTTTCTTAAAAAAAAAAAAAAAAACTCCCACTTTGTTTTAATCCCTGTAAGTATTGAGGCAAAAATTGTTGCATTGGAAAGTGTATCAGGACCACATGCACCTTGAGAAGTATGTATGTTCATTTAGTTCATTCAATGAAGTTGGTGAAATATCTGGACTGTAGTTTACACTGACAGATCAACTGTTGCTGAATAGTTAGTTTATACATTTTTTCATGGGAAAAACGAAGGAAGATAATAACAAAGAATTATTTGAACCAAGATATATTATTTGGCTTTCTGTACAAGCCAAACTCAGGGCATAAAATGGCAATGATCTGATTCAGTTATGTAGAACAACTATCCTAGATTTTTTTTCTAAGTTATAGCATATAATCTTGCCTTCTATGTTTTAGTTTGTCTGCTAATAAAATAATAAAATAAAATGTAAATAAAGCAAACATATTAGAATAAAAATACTATCTAACTTTTTATTTTTATTTATTCTTCGAGACAGAGTCTTGCACTGTCATCCGGGCTGGAGTGCAGTGGCGTGATCTTGGATCACTGCAACCTCCACCTTTAGGGGTTCAAAGTATTTTCCTCCCTCAGCCTCCTGAGTAGCTGGGATTACAGGCACCAGCCACCACCCCCAGCTGATTTTTTGTGTTTTTAGTAGAGACAGGTTTCATTATGTTGGTCACGCTGGTCTTGATTTTAGGTATCTTTTACTGTGTCAGAATCTCTGCTAGGTGCATTACATGTGTTACCTCTTTCAATTCTACAGCCATTCTTGAAAGGCAGTCTGCAGAGGACATTGATTTTGGCATCCCCAGCCATGATTTCTCTCTCTTCCCCCATTGAGAAGTCACTAAGTGGTTTAAGATTGAACCTAATCTAGATGCACATTTTGGTCTAAACCAAAATAAGAATACTCCTTCCCATTCTTCTTTATGCCATATAACTTTTTGTTATTTAATTGAGACAGAGTCTCTTTCTGTTGCCTAAGCTAGAGTGCAGTGGTGCAGTCATAGTTTACTTCAGTCTTGAAATCCTGGGCTCAAGCGATCCTCCCACTTCAGTCTCCTGAGTAGCTAGGACTACAGGGAGCCACCACCACACTGACTAATTTTGTTTTTAATTTAATTAATTAATTTTATTTTATTTTTGTAGAGACAGGGTCTGACTATGATGCACAGGCTTGTCTCTAACTCTTGGCTTCAAGCAGTCCTCTTGACTCAATCTCCCAAAGCACTTGGATTATGGGATAACCTGTAGATGTGCTTTTAAAGGTGGGCGTATGCCTCTAGATAGTTAAATCTGGATGAAACCTGGGACCTTGTATTTGATGGTTGAGGGAATAGTGTGAGATATGGGGCTCACGGCTATTGCAGCCATTTGGCTTCCCCTTGTTGAGCCAGCATTGGCACAAAACCTTAAAAAAATGAAGCTGAGGCCATGATGAAAGCATTCTTGAGATTTCTGAACTCTATACTTACATGAGTCAATACATTTTGGTTATGTTTGGTTTCAGTAGAATTTTGTGAAACTTATAACCAAGCATCCTAAATGAGTCATAGGCATATTCTTATACCTACTACACACATGGAGAAAGCAAGATTCAGAAATGTTGTCATTGCCTAAGAAAACAAATCCTAGAACTAAGGTTTGGATTCTCTAAGTCTGAACTACAGGAGCCATGGTGCTTAACTGAGAAAGTAGATGGCCTTCCTTAATGATAATAGAAAATATCATAGCATTTAACATTAGCATATTCAAGGAATTTTAAAGAAGAGTTTCTTATTATTTCTTTATCTAGTTGATAACATTTTGATGGTGTTAAAAAAAATTTAATTTCTTTGGGAAAAGTAAAAGAAAGGATTGAGACAATTATTTGGATGTTTTGAAATCTAAATACTTGGGTTACTCTGTTTATAAAAGGAATTTTGAAACCATAAATTATCACAATAATTGTTCCATATATCAAACTCGGAATCATTGTTGGGAACTTGAGTGTTTTCTATATCTGATGCATTGAACAGTCTGCTTGAGGAGGTGAAGGAAGAGTATGAGTATAGGGGATTAGAAGTTGGAGATCTTTGGTTAAATTCAGGTAAGTCCCTGAAGGGCTCTGTGATAGTGATCAGTCTATGAACTTCTCAGTATTTTCTTCTATAAAAAATTACTTAATACTTTCTTCGCCTGCTTGTTGAAGAGATGAAATGTGATAATAGATTCATGACTGGCAAAATATAATAGCACAATAAATGATATCTAAATCAAATCATAAAAAATATTTTGTAAGTTGTATACATTAATGGGTCTGTTAGAGTGCCCAATATTTAAAAATTCTTCAAGCACTTGTGTTTCTTAAATGAATGATATTGCCAATATATTCATGCCTTCTCAACAACACAGAATAGCACTAAGAGCAAACTTATGATTTTATTGGATATATTTGCACATTTTATCACCCTTAATAAAAAATTCCATGTTGATTTTCTTTTGTTGCATGGTTTATGGGAAGGGATACTGACCTTGTAATCATAGAACTTATAAAGTTTAAATCTTGACTCTGGCTCTTACTGTCCATGCAAATTTAGCAAGTTGCTACCTTCTCTTGCATCATTTTCTGCAAAGAAAGAATAATTATTTTATTACTCTGGAATAAATAAGAGAATGACAATAGATAATTTCAACCACAATAACATAAACAATATATAAAATGCCTTACATGAATTAGTAGTTACTTTGATGCTCATTTCTGTTGGTCCCTCTTGCCTGTCTTCTCATTGTTACTAGACACACATGAGAGTATTCTTTTATGTATGAAGGGATAAGCAATTTTTAACTTAATCTCTTTGAAATCTGAGGAAATTGGGAAATCTAGAGAATGTCCCATTAGAAGTGCTGAATATAGTTCAAAGTGAGATTTAAAACTGAATCAAACAGTATTTCCTGCTATGTTTCAGACAAGTTAATAAAATTCTCCTAAATACCATTGAAAGATAGGCCTTCAGAAACCTCACCTGGCTTAAAAAATTCAGTGCCCTTTGGAAGTCTTTGTTTAATTTTACTGCAAAATTTAAAACCAAGCTTATCATGATCATTAGGATGCAAATATTATAATTGCATGTTATTTTGCTGCATGTGCATGCTTACACACACACACACACACACACACACACACACAGAGAGACACACAGAAACCGCATACAATATAACGTATCTAAATTATACAGAATCAACATCTTTTATTTATACATACATTAGAATTTTTGTCTTACAAGTATGAATAATTGCCTTAGTTCTCCATTTTTCATGTGATTCAATCAACCTTAAATTTTATTCTTTTAAATTAACTTTTATTGCCATTATAATAGACTAGGGCTGCTTAATATATGTTAAATATGTTTTAAAAACTGCTTTATAATGCATTATCTTCACCAAGGTAAATTGTAGTTCTCTTTTAAACAAAAATGAAGATATGTGCAGAATGCTAATAAGTTAAATATTTATTTTTATGGTGTCCTATTTCTATTACAAACAACAAAGTTCTTGAGAAATAAAAGATCAGCAGAACAAAGCAATAGTCCAAAAGAAAAGCTGAGCAGGTGCAGAGTAATGCAGTATTCAGGATAGAGTAATGGCAACCTTTTCCTTTGGGCATTTGTGGTTTGTATATTAAGCATTAGTGCAGTGTCTGTGAGAGATTGACTTATACAAAGAACACGAAATTGGAAGTAAAGGCCCACTTAAAGGAGATGTATATTGGGTAGGGACAATTTATCATCTGTGCTCCTGAGATCAGTTCTAACAAGGGACCATATTAGTATGCAGACATTTGTGTTTTATTTCTTTTCCAGTTTTAGTTCTTGGAATGAGGTATCCCCATGAAACTCATTAAATTTCCTATTTCTGCAGCTGACACTCCACTCAGGCATGAATAATCTAAGGTGTAAACAGAATGTTGATGTAAATATGCAAGCATTTTTTGATGAAACATAATAAGTAACTAAGAAACTGAAAGAGACTCATAAGCATGAAAAAGAACATTGTATTATTTTATTACGTGTAGTTATGGGAAACTCTAATCTGAGTTTTAAATGCTTGTTGAAATACATGTTAGAAATCTTTAAAATTGTTGAGTGCTCATACAGATGTAAGACAGCATTAATATAAATATTTAAAGAGGATAAGAAAATTCAAATAATTGTAAATTTCTCTTCCTCGACCACCTTTAGAACAGTGTCTTACATACCAGGTAACCATGGAAGAAGAAGGCAGTATTTAACACATTTTTGCAGGATATCTGGATATCACTCTGAAAGAAATAAGCAGAGATTTGAATATTTTTGCAAACTCTGAAAGTGGACTCTCCACTCTGGATGAGTAATTGTGTATCTATCTCAAGGAAACAAATAGAAAAAACAATGACTTTGTAAAATGACAATTGGCACAACAAATAACACTCATCACACTGGCAAAAATTAGTGATTCATGACACTCATAGGGAAGTAGAACTCATGCTTTGTTGATGCTAGTGTCAATTTGAAAAATTCCTTAGCAGAACAACTTGGCAATAGCTGTTGAATTTGAAGATAGGCACACTCTTCACTTTAGTATCGCCATTTCTGAGTGCTTATAAAGATTCATGTGCTCATCTGAGATCCAGTGAAAATTCGTTTCAATGTAGATGCTGACATGACAAAAATAAATAAAATCTATTCCTCATGGATTAAAGATTCAGAATTAAAAACTAAAGCTTTACCAAATGTTAAAAAATGTATAGAACAATTATTTTTCTTATTGGGCAGAGAAAAGCACAACAAATACCACAAGACATATATGAAATATATGTCTTGTGGAAATATACCACATTAAAATTACAAGTTTTGTTTCAAAAGAGGATACTATCAACCAAAAGATAAATCTTAAACTTAAAAAAATGAAAATGGAAAAGATATTGTTTTCCAATATATAAGAAATTGTAAAGCAATAAAGAAAACAACTGAAATAAATCATATGAGAAGATAATTCACCAAAAATGATTTGAAAATATATTTAAAATGCTAAATCTTTAAAATTTTCTTACTACATCAAATGATAAATATTTGAGGCATTTATCAAGGCATGAGGTATGAATATGCTATTAGCCTGATTTAACCACTTAACAATGTATACATGTATCAAAATATCTCATTCTACCCTACTTATATATACAACTATTATTTGTCAACTAAAAATGAAATTAAAATTTTCAAAATAAAAAATGCTAAACCTCATTAATAATCACAGAGATAAAAATTTAAATAACATTTGATAATATTTCACATTCAATAAATTGGCAAAATCGAAAGAGTCTGACAATTAAAATGTGAGTAGATACATGTAGAACTGTTAATTCTGCTAAGATATTAATATGAATGTGAACTAGCAACTAGCACAACCACTTTAGATAGCAATTTGGCAACATTTAGCAAACTTAAGGTATGTGTACACTTTAATTAATTGCATTTCTAGGTATGTCCCTCAGCAAAACTCTAGCATATGTGCTCGAAGTTACAGATACAAAATATTCATGAGAATTTAAAAAAATAAGCACACTCTTTTATTTTTATTTAAAAAATAAAACCTGATTAGCTTTTTAGTTGTCACCTTGTTTCTGAGTTTTTTCTAAATGTAATTTCATGTTGTATTTTTATTACGTATTTCGTAAGTCATTTTCTTGGTATCTTTTAGTTCATTTTAAAATAGTAGGTATAGTTTTGTTATTTATTTGTTTATTTCTCTGTGTATGTAGATATGTATTATGTATGCATGTATGTATCTATGTATGTATCTAAAGCATGACTTTTCTAGAGTCCTTCCATTGCATGTGTATTTCATTTCTTATTCCGTTTTTACTTATGAAATTCAAGTTTAACATTTTTGTCCTGTTTATTTTTATGTGAAATTCCTGTTCCTGGACTTTGAAAAGGAGATTTGATTCAGATGGGTTTTCTAACTTCACAGAGCTGCCTCCTCTGTAGTTTCCTGTAGTAGCTGTGGTTCTGGGTTTTCCTGTCTCTCAGTGCTTTTCAGTGGACACCTGTTAGCTGTTTGGGTGCTCTTCTCTTCTCATACCCATCTGTGCCCTCACTGCTTTGTTCTCTTTCCCCTTGTCTTGGCACCAACCGTTACAAACACACAGATGCATGCACAAATTTTGTGGCTACTGCTGATTTGTCTTCCACTCGTCTGTGTTTGTGTGTCTTTCAATATACCTTGTCACCTAGTATTTTAATAAAAATTGCCTATGGATTTGGTTTTGTTAACTAAATGCTTTTTCTGATTTTATGTGAGGATTTGGGAAGATTCAAAAACTGAGCTTTCACTGAAGCCTTTGAAAATACTAATAATGGAAATGTTCAGCAAAGAGAAACGTGAATAAATTGTAATATACAACAAACTACTTCAATCTTTAAAATGAACTAACTAAATACACCTAAATCAACATGAAGAAACTGTTTTAAGATGCTGGTCTGTAAATATCAACGTGACTGGGTAAACCATATAAACCTTTTCCATCTCTTTCTTATTTCTTCTACGAATAATTTAAAAGCAAAAATAAATTTTAAACAATATATGCATTCATTAGCTGCATAACAAACCTAAAACTCAGCAGCTTAAAACAATAGTCATTTATCATTGCTACCACATGGGAATGTTGGCTGGGCTCATCTGTGCGACTCTGCTTCAGGCTGTGGTGACTGTGACAGCTCTGCTTCTCTATTCATGTCTTTGTGTCACTTGCGGTAGTTATACTTCAGGTGTCGCTTATCCTGCCTGGACCAGCAAGCTGGCCAGGGCATGGTAATGTCAGAGGCTAAAAAATGAAAGTGTTAACTCAGAGACTGTAGAGATCTAGACCTGGATCTGGCAGAGTGTCACTTCTACCCATATATCATTGGCAAAATCAAGTCACATAGCCAAACCCCAGGTCAATAATGCCTATGACAAGAGGGAGGACATGAGGACAGGTGAATAATAGGGATCAAAAATCTAATCTACCAAAACCTGCATACCCTATTTATGGCAAATGTGTGCTATAAAAATAACTCTCAGATTTAATATTTTATGTAAATCCTCCTAAAGCAATTGAGGTCAGACAAGAGCCTCGTGGAATAAATTGAATAAGAAACATAGTTGATCCAGTGGCACTAGATCTCAGAGAGGGGAAAAAATCCTGTAGGTAAGATTTATTCCCAACATGTAACAGTCAGATCCTTTCTTTGCCAACATAGGTGTCAATATATGCCCCCAAGTTCTCATTTAATTCTAAAGAGAAGTTGAGGCATAGCCTCAAAATGAATCACAGAAACAAGCCATAATTGCAGGAAGCAGTTTGTGTCTGTGGCAGCAGCAATGAAGCAATCTGTGATGTGTGAAAACCAGATAGCCTGCATCTCTAAAGAAGGGCAAAAAATTTTAACAAGTAAAGAATGCTTACCAGAAAAATGTATAATTACAATGCAGGTAAAAATTGTGACCTAAAATTTTACCATACATTTAAAATATAATAAAGTAGTGACCTATGTGAGGAATATTTTAAAAATTAGTAAAAAATCAACTAATGAATGTAATTGCAATCTATTGTATTATAAAAAATTGCTAATAGAAGAGATTTTAAGTGTTCTCATCACACGCACACAATGATAATTATGAGATAATTCATATGTTAATTTGCCTGATTTAGTCATTCTTCAATGTATATATTTCAAAATATATTGTACATGATAAACATAAAGAATTTGTACGTGTCAACTTAGAAAAAAAATAGTGCCAAAAATAAATATAGGGTTTGTAGTGTGAGGTATTCTAATGTTCTCTTGCCCAAGTAACTATTATATTTTCAAGTTTCAACATAGATCTTCCTAAACCACACAATATTTGAAAATGGTGTATTATGCTAAGATTATCATAGCAGTATAACTATATAAAAATTTTAAATTATAAATGCAAATGTCTTTTTATAAAAATAAATTCTTGTCTAGAATTTTCTATTTTAATACTAAAAGTGAAATAAGTGGTAGAAAAAAGTATAACAAGAAACTATGAGAATGCTTTTTCAATAAGTATTCTTTGAAATCTTACAAAAATGAGTCTATTAAAATAATAAAGCTAAGATAAATATTTTATAATACATAGGATGAAATGTACATATTTATCTTCAAGTTATACCAATCTCAAAGATATTATTTCCGTTAGTAACTTTAAAATTATTTTAAATCGTTATTCAAGTCTTGTCACAAGCCCCAAAGCAAACACAACTTTTACGTTCATCATATATTTTTAAGAGACAAAAAAAAAAAGACATAAAAAATTAGAAGTCAAATGATAAAAGAGCTCAAAAGCAAAGTAGGAAAAAGAGCAAGATCATTTTAAGAATGTAAAAAAAAAATGGAAAAAAGGCAAAAAGGAAGTAGTAGTCATTAAAAATAGAAATGAGAAAAATAAATGCTAGAGAATAGAAATACAGACCTATAAAGAGTAAGAAACAAATAATAGATATAGAGGACCCAAGATATGGTTCATGATGGGAATCTCTGGAAAAAAAAAGTTAATGGGTAGAAAAAAAATTTTTAAAGGTATAATTCAAGAAAACTTTCCTGAAATGAAGATTTGAAATATACATACTGTAAGGGCACACTCTGTGCCAGAAAAAATAACCAGGAGCAAGCAATAATGAAGTATACCAGTGTCCAAGCAAATTGACTGTACTGAAGTGATAACTCATCTTTGGGCTAACAGGCAAAAGGTCAAGTAATATATATAAATCTAGGCACCCAGAAGTTGTCATTGTTATAAATATCTAAACACCAATTAGTGTAGCATCAACAATTGAAATGAACAAAAGAAAAAAAAAACCATTAAAAGCATACAGGAAAAAGATTTCATTCAAATACATTAGAGGAAAGAGATGTTTGTTCAACATTTTAAGTCTTATTTGCTGACATGTATTTGTGGCTATGGATTTTCTTCTGAAAATTGTTTTATATATATGCCATAGGTTCTGATACATAGTGTTTTTATTTTGTGGCTTTTAGACATTCAGCTCATTTGGTATATAACTTCTCTTTGGCCAAGAGCTTTAAATGCTTTTTAACTTCAATATATGGTAGGTAGAGGCTTTAGGTTTTCTGGTTTACTTTCTGGGGTTACTATTTTCATTACATTGTGATCAGACAATGTTGAGTGCAGTATTTCCACTTGGAGATATTCACTGAGATTTTATTTATGTTATAGTATGTAGTCAATTTTATTATCATCATGGTGTAGAGTTATATATTTATACACATAGACATGAGCACATAGATACATATATAAATATCTGTTATTAATATTACTAGGTTTAATAGATCTAAATACATAAGGGAATTTAGTAATTTTTTATTTGGCATCTCAAATCAACAAAAAAATATATAGAATATTTAGAAAATGGTGTCAGACACAAGAACAGAAAATCAAACACCGCATGTTCTCACTCATAGGCAGGTGTTGAACAATGAGAACACAGGGTCACAGGGAGGGGAGCATCACATACTGGGTTCTGTGGGGGGAATTAGGGGAGGGACAGCAGGAGGTAGGAATTTGGGGAGGGATAACATGGGGAGAAATGTCAGATATAGGTGATGGGGAAGAAGGCAGCAAACCACATTGCCATGTATGTACCTATACAACAATCTTGCATGTTCTTCACATGTACCCCAAAACCTAAAATGCAATAATATATATATATATATATATATATATATATATATATAATAAAAAAGAAAATCCTGTCAGAACAACTAAAAAATAACAATGTTGGATCCATTCCTTACATACTATATTATGATAAATTTCAAATAAAGGTGAAATATATAAAAGATTAAAAATTTAGAAGAAAATATGTAGAATTTCAAAATAAACTGCAATAGAAAAGATTATTTGACTAAAATTAAAAATTAAAAAATTCTTTATAACAAAAAATATAAGAAAACTCAAGGCAAATGATTAAGTGATAAAAATATTTTTAGCTTACAATATTGACAAAGAGCCTATCATCTTAAGATGTAAGGTTTTTCTAAACGTTGTTATGTCGAAATCTAATAACCAAACAAAAAATTGGGCAAAATCTACAGAAAATAAAAATGGATCTTAAATATATGGAAAAATACTCAACCTTGGTTATGATAGTAGAAATTCAAGTGAAAATAAATATAGATAGATTTTGTTTACCCTTCAAATGGGCAAAAATATTAAAGTTAGTAATATAATAGAAGTATTGACATATGTGGAAATAGATATTCTGGCATATTTCTGATGAGTGCAGAGCAATTTAGCAATATCAGTTACAATTTCACATGTATATACCTGTTGAACTATCAGTCTTATTTATAAGAATTTGTCCTATAACTATAATGATGTAGGAAGCCCTTAATATGGGCCCTGTCTCATTGGGGATTTTTCACACCCTTGCATAATTTTATTCCCTTGAGTGGGTATTAGACTTACTGACTTACTTCTAATGAGTAAACTATGGAAAAATCCATGAGATGTTGCTTCCAAGATTATGTTACCAAGAGTATGACTTGGTCACCCTCTTTTTTTTCCTGTCTCTCTCTCTCTTTCTCTCTTATCTATTATCTGTTTACCATCTATCTGTCCATCACAACCCCCTCCCTCTGGCAGAATTATTGCTCTGGAAGAAGCAAACTCCCATGTTGTGAGCTTTCCTATGAGGAGATCCATCTGACACAGAAGTAAAAAGTAGGATCCCCCACGCAACAGACAGCAAGAGACTGAGACTCTCAGTCCATTAACCTCCAAAGAACTGATTTTTGCCAAAATTACATGAGTGAGCATGAAAGCAAATTCACCCCCAGGCAAACCTTCAGATGAGGACACAGGCTTGGTCAACCCCTAATTACACGCTTGTCAGAGTTATTGAGACACAAGAATCTACCTAAACTATAACTGAATTCTTGTCTCACAGAACTCATTATACTATAATAGCTAATTCATATGTGCAAAATTCTGTATATATTTTTATATACTGTTCATTATTTGCAATTGCTAAAACACAGAAACAACCTAAATTTCTATCAGTAGAACAGTAGTTAAATATCTTGGAATACATTTATAAGATGAAACATGATACTGCACTTAGAAAAAATAAGAATGTTCTTTATGCATTGATGTGAAAAGATAATCTACATATTATTAAGTTATAAAAGCAATGTACAGAACAGTGTATATAGCATACTACCATTTGTTTATGCATTTAAAGCATTTCTGGAAGGATACACAAGAAACTAGTAACCATGGGTACCTAGTTTGCGGGACTGAGGTGGGTGGAAACTGGGTGTCTAAAGTACAGAGGTGGGAGGAGGACTTTTAACTCTTAACATTTTTTGCTTACTGACTTTGAAACCATGTAAATAGATTAGCTATTCTACAAATTAGCTAATGGCTTAAATGCTTAAATGGAAAAATAAATAAAATATATAACAGAAATGAACTTACAGACAAAACATAATGTTGAACAAGAAACAGAATACAATTGGGTACATATATATCACATAGAATAATTTGGTATATGTATGCCTATATACCACACAGAATACAGTTTGCTTTTTTGTTCTTCTTATATAATACAATTATACAACAAAAATAGAATTTGCTTTTCTTACTGTTATATAAGCAAATATCAACGAATTACACATTATTGATTTGCCTGCTATTAAAGTATGTATAAATGTCTTAATATATTAATAATTATATTTTCACATAAATATTATCTATCATCTGTATCTATATATTGAATATATATATTCTATATATTTAATATATATTAAAAGATATTTTAATAGCAGGCAAATCAATATGTAATTTATTGATATTTGCTTATATAGTAATTATTCAAAAGTATTATGGAAATGATGCTAAATTTCAAATTTAGGTACCTGATTATTTTTGGGAAAAGGAGGCAAATAAGATTGGGAAAGGGGACTCAGGGAACTTTCACTATGTCTTTCATATTTTTATTTTAAGTTAGGGCATATAGATTCAGGCCAGGTGCAATAGCATGCCCAGTGCTTTGGGAAGCTGACATGGGAGGCTCCTTTGTGACCAGGAGTCTGAGGCTGCAGTGAACTATGATGAAGCCACTGCACTCCGGCCTGGGCAGAGAGACCTCATCTCTAAACAAAAAACACAAAAGAAAATACTCAAAGAAGAACAGATGTATGGATATGCTTAGTGATTTAAAGTAATTATTTTAGGAAAGTTATTTAAATATATTTTATATTTTAATGATATCAACATTATCTGTGATTCTATAAAAATCATATAACATTTAAAGGTGGCTATAAACTGAATAGTCATTGGACCTATTTAAGAGCATTCATACAAAGAAACATAAAAGCTCATGTAGCCATCTTCAATATTAGAGACTATGAAAGTAAAAATGCCATCATCATTAGAACCCATTCATTTTTAATTACCAAGGCAGTTTTCTTTTATGTTCATAATAAGCAAATGAATCTATAATGTAGCTGAAGATCATTTAGGAAAAACAAAGCATTGTGAGCTCACTGTAACAACAAAAACTAAACCAAACCAAGCCAAACAAAAACTTATAATATTTCAAGCAAAGCAGAACCAGTAAGTATATACACTCAAATGTTAGTACTTCTTATAGCATCAACTTAATAAAATCTGGGTATTTTTCTGCAAATCAGGTGTCTTCTTGTTCAACCTATTAACCCAATGTATGAATAGTGTCTTTAAGACACCTGAAGGATGGTGTTTCCGTTTTTATTTTCTACCCAGTTGCTTCTAAGTATGCCCTCTAGACTCTGCAGAGCACATTCAATTTCTCATTGTATAAACCCTTTCAAATATTTGAAAACTGTTTAAAGTATCTTCTACAACTTCTATTTCAAAGCTATATATACATAATTCTTAACAATTATTTTGATTATAAGTAGCCAAGGTATCGATAAACTATTTTTTAAAGTGCTTCAGTTTGTCAAATTCCTTGTCAATTTGGTCCTCAAAATTCACTCTGTGACTACTCTACAGGCAGAATTTAGGAGTCAAAGAGTCAACTGCTTACAGGTATTAGAAATATAAATCAGGCTTGGTGTAGGTTATAGTGAATTAGACTGCCTACCATTGTTTAAAAACAGTTCATTAGTCAGATTAATTGCTGTAACAAACAATCCCCAAATCACAATAATTTAACACAATAAATATTTATTTTTATGTTACAATTAAGATTAGCATGGGAACTCTGCTCCATGTAATAGTGCAGGGATCCAGGCTCCTTCCACGTAGTGCCCCCATCATCTATTATGGCTTTGAAATCTTCCAACTATATCCTTTGTAGTCTGCATTACAGTATAAGAAAGCGATTATTGGTCATCTTATAGGCAATTTTTTAGTGGTCGTATCTCAAAGTGGCATACATACTTTTAATGATATCTGACTGCATAATCAAACAATCATACCTAATGGCATACATACCTTTAACTATATCTGACTATATAATCAAACAACCATACCTAATTTATTGGGAAATGTAATCTAGTTGTGTGCTCAGAAAGAAAAAAAAAGATTCAGTAAATACACAGCATTGCTCTTCTCCAAAGGATGACAGGTACCAAGCTCAAAACTGTTAATAGCATGTGGGAATGTTGGCTCAGTGTTTCCTATCTTTAAATTTTCAATAGATACTGAAATTTTGTTTTCTTCATTAATGTGAGCTCTCCTAATTTTTAAATGTTGACAACTAAGTTACTCTTTTAAAGACCTTGTGTGAGCCAAAAAGTACATATGTGTCTATAAACGAGATCCAGTCTGTAGACCAACACTCTGCAAACTTTGGATATATTACAATATTCTAAGGGTGAGCATTGAGAGGTGTAAAAGTTCAAGATAGGCTCTTTTGTGGAGTGCAGGTACACAATGTTCTAACACAGTGCAACTTATTAGAACTTATAAGTTCCAACTTAGTTAGTGGTGAATGTGAATATATTCAGCAATAGTGAGTAGTGCCACAGAAGCCAAAGAATGAGGTGAGATTTTTGTATGCAGCAGAGGTCAACAAGGTCATGTCCAGTAAAGTAGGATGAGAAATCAAAAGCCACTGGATCCCACAAATGAAAAGCAGAGTCCACCCACAACCCTAGTCAAGTTATTCTCCCTGTCCTCTTGAAACTTGCAGTGTAGTTCAAGAGAGGCTGCATACAAACAGAAGTTCCTTCAAGAGAATACAACCCACACTTTGGGAGGCTGAGGTGGGTAGATCATCTGAGGTCAGGAGTTTGAGATCAGCCTGACCAATATGGTGAAACCCTGTTTTTACTAAAAATACAAAAATTAGCTGGGCATGGTGGTGGGCACTTGTAATCCCAGCTGCTCAGGAGGCAACAGGATTGCTTGAACCTGGGAGGTGAAGGTTGCAGTGAGCTGAGATGGTGCCACTGTACTCCAGCCTGGGCAACAGAGCAAGGCTCCATCTCAGAAATACAAACAAACAAACAAACAAACAAACCCAGAATTTGTGGTATAGATTGAATACAACGAAATCCAGAAAGATAAATCATCATTCTGAGGTGTGGTAGTTAAGAAAATCCTTGTGACATAGGCAAAACTTGAAGTAGGGCTTGGAGAATTTAATAATGGAGAATCTGAATATATTCACATAAAAAGTGCACGTATGGTAATGAAAGAATGAACAGGAACTCCAAAAAGCTCAAATTAACCCTCAAGTTCTGTGTTGGGGAGACCAGCTCCCAATATAAAAATGTGGGTTCAATGTCTCTCAAAGTGATCGAGTGGTCAGTGAAAAGAAAGACAAGGAAACATTTTTCCTTAAAGCTGGGCCCAGGGAAGACACCACACAATGCTGCTCTGTCGATGTCTAAAATTCCCCTGAACAACTCAGTTCTTTATTAGGCTCTTTCAATAGGGGAGGGGGAGTGAGGATACACAAGAGTGTGAAAATGATCATACAAAAAGAATACATTTGCAAAACTGGTGCACAAAAATCACAATGTGGTATTATAAAGGCAGAACAAAGTAAAGATAACTTTGTGTGTCAGCATATAAACCATACACCTTAGCAAGAATAGAGGTTAAACATAAATGTATAATTATCAGCAAGAAATACTTTGGGCTCACAGCTGCAGGGGGAACAGGATAGGACACAGGACAACCAGCCTGACCACTAAAACTGCAAGAGGAGGGGGCCTGGAGGAGCAGTGGAAGAAGAAAGACTTTTACATTCTTATCTCAACCACAGAGACAGTTTATAGGCTCTCCATAAGGGTCTCATTCCCTTTCCAGGGCCATAATTAATATTCCTTTCCTGGGAAAGGAATCTGGGTAATAACCCTCTCCATTACATGTCTGCAATGAGAAGCTTATTACATGCTGTCATCTCTCCCCAGCAGTCAAGCTGTCTGGTTTGTCCCTTTCACAGAGTTCCTGTTTTTACCACAACAGCTCAGCAGAGCCAAAGTTACAAGCTACATTTTCACTTTTCACACTATTTTTTGTGTCCCCAGATATGATTAGAGCATAATAAGTACAATAAAGTAAATATCTCATCTCAGGCAAACTAAGATTAAGACAGCACAGTAAACAAAATGTCAACCACAGTTTCTTCTTGTAATCTCAAATGTCTCGGATTTTGTCAATCTTTCGAGGCTTGGGGCTGCTTGGTTACCTCCGAGGGATCTGGCACGTTCACAGCAGTTTTGCCTTAAGTAGCTTTCTGGATGACAGAAGCTGCTAATTACCAGTCCCTATTCTTACTTTATTTTCCATTTTTAGTTGAGCACAGGCCTTACTTGCCTTTGTGTTTGACCATATGTCTAAATCCTAGCTAGTGGATATAAGGAGAAAAAGGTATGGAACTTTCTGGAAATGTTTTCAAATGTTCTCTCTCTCTCTGTCTCTCTTGCTCTCTCCTTGCTGGTTAGAATGAGCACTTAACTGCTGAAGCTTCAGCAGCTATCTGGGACCTTGAGGTAGACTTTGGAATGACAGCCCCTTATAGCACAGCGGCAAGACTAAGGAGCCTGGGCTAGAAACATTTGGACCCCTTGAATAGGAGAAAGAAACAACTTTTCTCTTGTTTATGCCAGTTATTCTGCATGTTAGTTGTTATTGTTTTCTTTTTCTTTTCGTGTTTTTTTTTTCTATTTCTGGACATATTTTCTATATTCTATGTTCATTTTCTATATTCTGGACATAAAGTCTATTTCAACTTTACCTCTCTGAACTGGAATATCCTTAAAATTAGGGACATGAATTTGTTTAGTGCAAGTGATAACTCTGTATTTTAGCATTCTGCATGCTTCAGCAGAAGATTGTTCCAGTCTACTTGAGTAATTGTACCATGTCACAGATGGCATCACCACATCTTAAGTAAAATGTAAAAGTTTAGGCATTTGTTTGGATGTTTTCAAATACATATTTCTCCTGAGAAAATATGTGATGCTATGCATCATACTTAGAATATATTATGATAGGAATTGGAATAGAAAAATATTCCAATTCTGCTCATTCATTAATATCACACTGAAACCCAACAACTACATAATTAATGATGGCATTAAAATTTTTACAATTGGTTCTTTAAAATTGGTGATTAACACTAACATCCATGAAGTCAACATTTCCCAAAGTGAGTTCATCTGAATACAAATCTTGATAAGAAACTAACAAAATATGCATACTGAGGTAAAATAATTGTTTATAGCACCTTTTTGGAAATCAACAAGTAATAATTGTATATGTTTATGGAGTACAATGTAATGTAATGTTTTGATATATGTGTGAATGATTCAATCAAGCTAATATTAATAGTTTTATCTGTCAGATTTACCAAAACACATTATAATAAGGAAAACTCTGAGACATTTTAAACAAGCATATAAACAAAAACATTTATCTTTGTTGAATTAGTTATTTCTTTGACATATTTGAACATAATATTTTTCTTCAAAAGAGGGCTTGGGAAACAGTTCTAGGTGGTATGCTTTTCCAGAATTCTTTCTTTATATCCGGCTGCTTCTCCATTTAGGAAAGTAAAGAAAGCCCCAAGGTAACAGATAAGTTAAAGTTAGTTTGGCACGTCATGGCACATGCCACAAGAAAACCATAAACCACAGCTTGAGGTTCTCACAGGAAAATGAGAATCATCAGTGAGCTCCATTTAGACATTGGTGGCAAAGCTGAGTTTTGATTCAGAAGTACCATTATTGTATTATGAGCATGAGTCAGGCATTTGACATAGGCCAGGGGCTTTCTCTCTCTGGGGAGAGAGATTTTAAGAAGGGAATTTTTGATGGTTGCTTCTAGGCCTTTTGGAGGGGGGCGCTGTAAACCTTACAGTCGTACATAGACTATCATATATATATATAATCAGTAAAAAATGGAAGCGAGAGACCAAAGTGAAAAAAAGTACAATAGAATACAAAAAAAAAAAAAAAAAAAAGAAGAAGCAGTTCGTGCTTGCAAACACCTTCTATGTGGTACAGTATAATTTTTTCGTTGTTTTAAATGTTTTGTCCACCAAGAGAACAAAAGCTTTCCACAGGGACTAGGAGATAGCATCTAGTGATTTTATATAGTATTACTAGGAAAAAAGCTCTATTTTTCCCAATTGTAATATGTCTAAATATCAATGTTTTTTGACATTTCAGTAATTGTTCCCAGGAAAACAAATTTTTTTCTTTAATTTTTTTTAGCATTTAAGAAGATAATCTAAAAGCTATTTTCATTATTTAAAACACTAAAAGCTACTTTCATTATTTAAAACACCTCCACAGATTTGTGGTACCAAAGGAATGGAAAGAAAAACTGATACATATCAAAAATCATAAATCCATAAAGTTGCTGAGTGCAACACAGTTTTAGCAGTGCCTTCAAAAATTAACATTAATATTTTTTATCTAGAAATCATGACAGATATCAAAAACTACAAAGGGCCATGTTACAAACGTGAATTTTAAATATATAGAACAGAGGGCAGGTTTTCATTTATTCAATTGCTTTACAAACAGGTTAATCAAATATCTGGTAAGATTTTTATTTTAATTTAATTTGCACTTATAATTCTCATTACAGTATAATGTGTACTAGAAATACCTCACAGAATACCTTTGTAGACATATAATGATGACAATGTGGGATTACTGATTTAAAACTGCTCTTCCCGGGGGAGGCCCAGAAATCAGTAAGTGGCAAATAAAACATGAAACATTTGCTTAGAAACAATTTGTCAACTTCATGTTTCAAAATATGTAAATGATCATGTATAGATGTGTTTGGTAGCAATTATCATTGAGATATGTTGATAGATAAAACATTGGATATATTGTACAGGGAAAACAGAACATCTGTAGGAGGTGAGACATGAGGCTACCAATTTTGTTTTTTAGTCAAATTGAATTCCACTGCATTGTTAATAGCTTGACTAAGAGGTGACCATTTCTGTTTATTTTTAGAACCTGCACTTTGATGTCATTACAAAATGTGATAATGCATATGCAACTCAGACTGGAAAAATACACTCAGCTATAGACCTGAGGGTTGTATTTTCAGTTTGGATTCAAACCCTCCTCAGTATTTCATGAAGACCTTGAACTTATGAACCCATGCCATTCTACATGGCAGTTTACATATGCAGTGTTTGATTGCTTTTCTGAATGGCCACTTGGCCACTAATATTAATTTGTGTATACAGTTCAGAATATTCTATTTTGAAATCCAGCACAAGCTACTGATTTAGTCCTCTAGAGAGGACAGAGTCTATTAAATTTTCAAAGCTTCTCATTTCTATTCCTGTATCTAATAGAAATAGCCAATTGAAAATAACTACCATGGTTTCCCCAGGGATTCTAACTATACCTTATTACATAATGTACATTTTCTGAGACATAATGTAATCATAATTAATTTTGAGCTTATTAAATTGCTCTACTGGTCATTATGGATGATTATTTTTATGAGAATAAATCCTTAAAATTTTTAAAGAAACAATGAGGTCCTGCTTGTTACTGTCATACAGCTGCTCTTGTAAAATGCATTGCTTTCATAAGTGAGTTTCATGGGTGACATGTTGTTTCTTTAATTATCAAACATTACATTTTTAATAACATGTATTTTAAAGTCAGATACAGACCTGAGGTCTATATTTAAATTAACATTACAATTAATAAAAATAAAATGAAAATAAAATAAACATTTTACTTAAATAGTTACCTACTTGCTTTCATAAAAAATATCGAGCATATTCTTGCTCTTAGCAATTTAGAGTCATTTTCATGACCATTGATTTTTGGCTTAGCATTAATATTATTGTTTTTCTATTTATCCCCTTACTGTTATTTAGTTATTGTGTAATATTTTAGTTTGACAGTGCATTGCTGAGCACATGGGAAGTTTTTAAATATTATGAAATGAATATATGAATTCTCTAATGAAGCTTTCAATTCTTCTCCTTTTGATTTTGACATAATCTGCAAAATAAGATAAGCATGATTGCCAAAAACGTGTATTTATTATATTGAATGCTGAATCTAAGGCCCAGCCAATAAAGAAGATGCTCAAATCTTGAAATACTTATTCTTTTGTTGAGCCAGAACTTTTTTCCCTTCCAAAGTTCTCAGATTTGTTACAGGTGCTCAAGTTGCCAGAGGTTGAAGTCACTACTGAATTAATTAGATTTCATCATCAATGAGAAAATGACGTTGAAAATAATGCATTATGCCCTTGGGCAATACCAGTATGTTAACAAATATTGGTTGAGTGTCTCTTATCTGAAATGCTTGGGACAATAAGTGTTTGGGATTGCTCCTTTTTGGAGTATTTATAGATAAATAATGAGATATATTGGAGATGGGATTCAAGTCTAAATATGAAATTTGTTTATATCATATACATCTCATGCACATACCCTGAAGGTAATTTTACACAATGTTTTAAATAATTTTGTTCATGCAGCTAGGTTTGTGTATATCAGAAAGCAAAGGTGACGCTGTCTCAGCCACCCATGTGGACAAGCTGTGGTTGTTTGGCATTACCATAATTCCTGACTCTGTATTTGTGTGTTACCCATAAGCAATCATTTTCTTGCACTTATTCACACATAAGTACTTAGTAGCAAAATAATAATAATAATGGCATACCACTCATACAGTGAAAAAATAATGCCTTCAGGATAAGTTAGCAGATAGTAACATTGTCAGAATACCTATATCGGCTGTTGGACAACAGCAACAACAAAGGTAAGGTTTTAGTTTCTGCCTATAATGCTGTGTTTTGATTAAAATATTATTGTGCACTTGTTTTTTGTTTTTACATGAGAAGAAACATCAGAAGCAGTTGTGGGATCAGGAAGTGAGCCCTCTGGGGCTGAGGTGGCATTCTTCTGGATAGTCTTTAAAAATGTTTCCTTCAGAGTCATCTGCCTTTTGACATTTTCAGTGATATCTTTACATCACAAAGCAGAGAATAAGCAAAAAACAAGCAAACAAAAACCGCAATGAGCAACGCACATAAGTTTTAGCCCCATGTGGGGTATGATGGGAAGCCCGTGGTTGCCATGTCTGTCCTGCACACATGCCATTTTATTATTTTTTGTGAGCATATTTGACACGGAAAAGACTGGGTGTGTGTAAAAAAAAAAATACATGGCAGCTGAAGGGGGATAGGAGTTTATCCTTAGGATTAATAAATTGTGTGTTTGCACCAATGTTTTGACTACAGTCCATCAGATGGGATCAAGTATTACATTTTCCACTTGTAGTGTCACATCTGCACTCTAAATATTTTGGATTTTGGAGCATTTTGGATGTTAGATTTTCAGATTAGGCATACTCAACCTTATATGTGTTGCCTTGAGTGGTTACTGTATTTACTCATTGTTAGATATAGACAAAATGTCACACATAAAAATTAAAATTTCTTTTCTTTCCACATATGAGGCTAGAATCAAGTTTAAATAATAATTCCCTGGGAGGATAATGTTGCATATATTGAAAACTGCATGATTTGTGAGTACTCTGTTGGAAAGAGTTCAGGTTTCTTTATATATCACCAAACAGTTCTCTATGATTTTGTTCTTGTTGATATTTCTTGGGCTGAAATATATTGATACTTTGAATATATATGTACACACACATATATGTTCATAGATGCTATTATATCTATACTGTGGAGACTGGGATGTATCTTTAAAACTCATTGTGTTTATGTACTTGGGGTCATTATTTCCAACCTCAATGATTTGATTAAGCTGATGATAAATTAAACAATGATCAAAAACAAACAAACAAAAAGTAATATTAGATAATCATTTTTAGAAAATATCTGGGTACTTTTGCAATAATCTTTTCATCTAGATTGTTGAATATTTTATAAAAATATAATACATTGGGACAATTATTTCCATTTTTGTGTTTTTTCTCAGTTTTAGAATTTTTTTCTATAAAGTTTTGAAGAATTAATATTAAAATATGTTTTAATTGTAATCTACAATTCTGATTGTAATAATGTTAATTTTATTTTATGATTCTTCCTGAAATTTTGAAATAAAATGACATATGATTTAGAAATAGGTATATCTTTTTATGATTTTAAACGGATGTCAGTGAAATGTGTTTTGTGAAGAGCAGCATAGACTTATTTTGTGGTACTGATTCAATCTCCAGTTGACAGGCTGTCTTGGATTTAGATGGCACCTGTCTAAAAGCTGGAGAGTTTTGTGGTCATAGAACCTCAAGTTGTAGTCTGCAGCCTCCTGAATCTGAGGGTATTTTCTGTGGTTTTACAATAGCTTGCAATACAAATTTTAAAATTTGTGCTTCATTCTATATTCTGTGTGTGCTGAGTAGTAATTTTCTTTTCTTTTCTTTTTTTTTTTTTTTTTTTTTGAGACGGAGTTTCGCTCTTGTTACCCAGGTTGGAGTGCAATGGCGCGATCTCCGCTCACTGCAACCTCCGCCTCCTGGGTTCAGGCAATTCTCCTGCCTCAACCTCCTGAGTAGCCGGGATTACAGGCACGCGCCACCATGCCCAGCTAATTTTTTTGTATTTTAGTAGAGACGGGGTTTCACCATGTTGACCAGGTTGGTCTCGATCTCTCGACCTCGTGATCCACCCTCCTCGGCCTCCGAAAGTGCTGGGATTACAGGCTTGAGCCACCGCACCCGGCCCGTAATTTTCTTATTAATAGTTTTAAATTCAACAACTAAAAATTTAAGACTTAGAAAAAAGACATCAATTACCTACATGCTAAAGAATGCTGGTGAGACTATGATCCCATTGAAGCTGATTACAGAGTAGACATACATCTCAGCCATTCTCCATTATTACCTTAGTTTCCATCTAACCCTCAAATCCACTTAAGCAGAAATCCAGGGAATAAGGAGAGTATTTCCAAATTGTGAATTACTAGGCCATGGAAAAGCAATGTGGCTTTTCCCTTCTTTGCTTTAAGAGTGGGGACATGGTACTTACCAAATCCAAGATAGAAGGCCTCAAGAAGTAACATTCCTAGAAAACAGAAGCCAACATTGGCATCTTATTGCTCAGTTTAATGTTTCCATGCAGAGAATGTGGTGATTTGTGCTTATCTGTGCAGAGATGAGAGAATTAGAAAAATTATGAAAATAAATTGGATTCATTAAAAAATTCCCCAAATATAGGCTGAATATCTTTTTCTGGACCTAGCTTTCCTTCCTTCCTTCCCTCCCTCCCTCCCTCCCTCCCTCCCTCCCTCCCTCCCTCCCTCCCTTCCTTCCTTCCTTCCTTCCTTCCTTCCTTCCTTCCTTCCTTCCTTCCTTCTTTCCTTCCTCTCTCCCTCCCTCCCTCCTTCCCTCTTTATTTCTTCCTTCCTTCCTTTCTTTCTTTCTTTCTCTCTTTTTCTTTCTTTCTTTCTTTCTTTCCCTCCCTCCCTCCCTCCCTCCCTCCCTTCCTTCCTTCTTTCTTTTTCTTCAGATGGAGTCTCTCTCAGTCATTTAGCCTGCAGTGCAGTAGCATGATCTTGACTCACTACAGTCTCCACCTCCTGGGTTCAAGTGATATTCCTGTCTCAGTCTCCTGAGTAGCTGGGAGTACAGGTGGACATCATCATGCCTGACTGATTTTTGTATTTTTAGCAGAGACAAGGTTTTGGCATATTGATAGGGTGGTCTTGAACTCCTGACCTCAGGTGCTCCACCACCTCCGCTTCCCAAAGTATTGGGTTTAGAGGCATGAGCCACCACGCCCTGCATTAGTTACTATTTCAGTAATATAACACAATTTATTTAAATAATTTAAACATTTTATAAATGTTCTCAAAAATAACTTTAAAGGTAAAATTGTATTAGAAATTTATAAATATTTTTTCTTAGAAATAACTCTTGTAAGGGGATCAAAATATCCTAAAGAATTAGTTCAGCTATGCAGAGATGCATATTATTTAATGTCAGCATGCAACAAAGTCAGCATTAATTCCATTCCATTTTTCATTTTTATAGTTATACAGGTGAAAAAAATACTTTCAAAATATGCCTGTATTAATCACAATATTTTAATATCACTTAACTATTTGAGTCTGTTATAAGCAAAAAATAACATAGTAATTTATAATAAGGATTTTTTAATAACCTATTAACAGATAGCTCAATTAGATCATCCTTCGATTTTGTCAAAAGCAAAGAATTTAAAAACCACTGATTCCCAAAAGGATCTATTACATAGTGGTCAAAGTCATTCATTTCCTCCATATCTGGGAAGTGTTTTGAAATGGCTTTACCAAAGTTTATCAATTGTCTTTAACTATTACTCTTTCACTAATATTATCTAGTTTAGCTGATGACAACTAAGACTTATACAATATAGTCTTCACTATGTATTAGGCACTGTTGTTAAGACCTTTCTTTATTGGTTTGCACTATATAAAATGAGTGTCTTTATTGGTCAAAAGTGGTTGAACAAAAATTTTATCTAGTTTAACCTATATATTAATAATTTAGTCTCACCATGATCTTATAAATAGGGACTATTACATTGCATTTTAAAGATGAAAATTGAAGCATGAGGAGGTGAAGTGACTTCCCCAATATCTCTTGGCTAGAAAGTGATGAAGACAAGCCTAAGAACCCAGGAAATGTGGCTTTGTGTTTTACTCTTATCAGCTAAGCTAAAGCTGCCCCTCAATATACTCACAAAGATTTGGAAAATGAAAATATTCTCAATTTGAAAACGTATTTTCCAATATAATATTTCAATAATGTGTTTTTATTTTGCCATATGCTTAAGTAGACTTGATAAAAACTCTGGAGTTATAGATTTAACTAAATTTAACTACCATGAAACTTAATCAGTAAAGCCAGTTCTCATTGCCAAACCAAAAAGCCATTACCAAAAAAAACTTTCTGACAAGGAAAGTAACTTCATTTTTCTATTCAAATAAACAATTAATATTTATTTATTTATTCATTTTTATTATACTTTAAGTTCTGGGGTACATGTGTAGAACGTGCAGGTTTGTTACATAGGTATACATGTGCTACACCCATCAAACCATCATCTACATTAGTTATTTCTCCTAATGCTATTCCTCCCCTTGATCCCCACTCCCCAACAGGCCTGAGTGTGTAATGTTTCCCTCCCTATGCCCATATGTTCTCATTGTTCAGCTCCCACTTATGAGTGAGAACGTTGTGTTTGGTTTTCTGTTCTTGTATTAGTTTGCTGAGAATGATGGTTCCAGCTTTATCCATGTCCTTGCCAAGGACATAAACTCATTCTTTTTTATGGCTGCATAGTATTCCATGGCATATATGTGCCACATTTTTTAAAATCCAGTCTATCATTGATGGACGTTTGGGTTGGTTCCAAAACTTTGCTATTGTGAATAGTGCTGCAATAAATAGGTGTATGCATGTGTTTTATAGTAGAAATATTTATAATCCTTTGGATATATACTGGGTCAAATGGTATTTCTAGTTCTATATCCTTGAGGAATCACCCCACTTCTTCAAATGGTTGAACTTATTTTTACTTCCACCAACTGTGTAAAAGCATTACCATTTCTCCACATCCTCTGCAGCATCTGTTATTTCCTGACTTTTTAATGATCACCGTTCTAACTGGTGTGAGATGGTATCTCGTGATTTTAATTTGCATTTCACTAATAACCAGTGATGATGAGCTTTTTTTTCACATGTTTGTTGGCCACATAAATATCTTCTTTTGAAAAGTGTCTGTTCATATCCTTTGCCCACTTTTTGATGGGGTTGTTTGTTTTCTTTCTTGTAATTTGGGTTTGAGTTCTTTGTAGATTCTGGATATTAG
This sequence comes from Callithrix jacchus, assembly GCF_049354715.1. Taxonomy (NCBI): domain Eukaryota; kingdom Metazoa; phylum Chordata; class Mammalia; order Primates; family Cebidae; genus Callithrix; species Callithrix jacchus. The sequence goes on from NC_133510.1 coordinate 83,777,429, forward strand.
CACTTTGATAGATTCCAAAATTTTTCTCCCATTCTGTAGGTTGTCTGTTCACTCTGATAATAGTTTTGTTTGCTGTGCAGAAGCTCTTTAGTTTAATTAGGTCCCATTCATTAATTTTGGCTCTTCTTGCAATTGCTTATGGTGTTTTAGTCATAAGTCTTTGCCCATGCCTATGTCCTAAATGGTATTGCCTAGGTTTTCTTCTAGGGTTTTTATTGTTTTAGGTCTTACATTTACATCTTTAATCTGTCTTGAATTGAGTTTTGTATAAGGTGTAAGGAAGGGGTCCAGTTTCAGTTTTCTGCATATGGCTAGTCAGTTTTCCCAACAACATTTATTAAATATGGAATCCTTTCCCCATTGCTTTTGTTGTCAGGCTTGTCAAAGATCAGAGGGTTGTAGATGTATGGTGTTATTTCTGAGGTCTCTGTTCTGTTGCATTTGTCTATATAGTTGTTTTGGTACCAGTATCATGCTGTTTTGGTTACTGCAGCTTTGTAGTATAGTTTGAAGTTAGGTAGCATATGCCTCCAGCTTTGTTCTTTTTACTCGTCTTGGCCATACAGGGTTTTTTTTGGTTCCATATGTAATTTAAAGTAGTTTTTCCTTTTCTTTTTTTTTCATGATTTATAATTTATTATACTCTCAGTTCTGAGGTACATGTGCAGATTGTGCAGGTTTATTACGTAGGTAAGGTTTTTATTACATAGGTATACACATGCCATGGTGGTGGTTTGCTGCATCCATTGCTCTGTCATCTACATTAGGTATTCCTCCTAATGCTATCCCTCCCCAATCCTCCCATCCCCTGCTATTCCTCCCCTAGCCTCCCCCCACCCCCAATACCCCAGTGTGTGATGTTCCCCTCCCTGTATCTGTGTGTTCTCGTTTTTCAACACCCACTAATGAGTGAAAACATGCGGTGTTTGGTTTTCTGTCCTTTCTAATTCTGTGAAGAAAGTCAATGGTAGCTTGATAGAAATAGCATTGAATCTATGAATTACTTTGGGCAGTATGGCCATTTTCACAATGTTGATTCTTCCTATCCATGAATGTGGAATGTTTTTCCATTTGTTTGTGTCCTCTCTTATTTTCTTGAGCAGTGGTTTGTAGTTCTCCTTGAAGAGAACTACATTCCTTGCAAATTGTATTCTTAGTTGTTTTATTCTCTTTTTAGCAATTGCAAATGGGATTTTGCTAATGATTTGGCTCTCTGTTTATCTATTATTGGTGTATAGGAATGCTTGTGATTTTTGCACGTTGATTTTGTATACTGAGACTTTGCTGAAGTTGCTTATCAGCTTAAGGAGATTTTGGGCTGAGACAATGGGGTTTTCTAAATACACAATCATGTCATCTGCAAACAGAGATAATTTGACTTCCTCTCTTACTATTTTTGGTCATTTCAAAAAATATTCAAATTATACTTAGAAGTATTAGGAAAACCATGGAGAAACAGAGTATGAAACATGTCTTGTAAGACACAGTCCCTTATCTTAGTTGAAAATATTAATTCACCTAATTTTATAATAATTTAAAATAAAAATGTAATTCAGTATCTATTTCTCTCCACTTATTTTCTAATATACAATAAAGTGTATAACTCATATCATAAATCATTTATGAACCCAGCATAATTCTCTTATTAAATGTGTATGCATACCTCTTTCAAACTCTGATGCTTAGTTGATGGAGAATAACTAAACAAAAATAATGTATAAAATTATAAAGTACCATACTAATTTTATTAGCCATTATAATCAAATTTTTCTTGTGTATTTAAAGAAAGAGAAACTTCTCTATTACTCAAAATGAATTAGTCCAGCAGCTAGAATATATTTTTATTTTGTTAATAAATTTAGAAAGTGGAGTCAATTTATAAGGTGAGGTAAGAAGAGGATTAAATAATTAGGGGAAGTATTTCATGATATGACTTGATAAAATAGATTCTTAACTTCCTTGTTACATAATGCATATGAAATCAGGAAGAAATTATAAAAATTTCATCCATGGGCTATTTCCATGGATATTTTTTGGTAATCTCAAAAAAGATTCAAATTATACTTCAAAAAATCTACTTCATTAACCTACACTGCTTCAACTCTTCAAAGCTTTTCTTCTCAGCTAATGTTCCAAGGATGAGTGTTGAGAATAGCTGAAGAGCATTGCTTACATTTAAATACATGAAAAGAGCTGTTTTCAGTACTCAAACATCTTAATCCTATGCTGTTGGCTTTCCTCTGTTGGAATTCTCTTGAAATTAACACATTCTTTGATAGTGGTAGGAAGATAGAGAAGTAAGGTTTTTAAAATCTTAATTATCAATCCCAATCTGTTTTAAATGCTTTTCCTTTACCTTTAACAGAAATATCTATCAGATAGGGAAAACACAACTTCTAAGATAGTTTATGTTTCCTTGATTATCTATTAAAAAGTGATTTGTTTTCTTAGACTGATATTTCATATTCTCTTTGTTTTATGTCTGAAGATGTTTTGAGGTGTGTGCTCTTCTTCCATAAAGTAGGATAAAAGAGATAGGAAGAGAAAGGTGAAAGAAGAAAAACTACCTTAATTTACTCTGCAGATTCACTCTAAGATAGCTCAGTCTTAGGAAAAAAACATACGAAATTGAGTATATGGAAATTAATATCCTTAAAGCTATCTTTCTCTTTTATTCCTTTTAAAGTTTGGCATGATAGGGATTTCCATACCTGAGTCTGAAGACTGACCAAAGGGTATTGGAAAAGTGGGGATTGGATAATACTTAAACTCTTTTTATACCCCACCGATTCAGATTTGTCAATAACTGGCTGAATAGATGCATGGATAGTTGGATAGGATGCATGTATGTATTAAATGTTTTTGACTATCTGATAGATTCCTTTATAATCATGCAACTGCCTTGCAGTTTCAACGTTTGTGTTTATGGTTTTATTAGTCCAAGATAAAAGCTATGTTTGGTAGTTAACAGCAGTATTTTTCAATCTAGGGTTCACACATTCTTGGTGATCCACAGATAACATCCTCAATTTTCTGCAATTTCTCATGTCTGAGAAATCCTGGCTAATGGACATAGTCCATAAGAGCTCAGGCCATCAGAGCCAGTCTCATATGGGTCAAATTATAGATTCTCCCCTTATAGCTGTGGATCTTTGGGAAAGTTACCATCCTCCTCTGAATCTGTTTTCTGATCTGTAAAATGAGAAATGTAGTATGAAATGTTCACTTCCTTATATGTTGACTTAAGAGAAACATTTCATTCACCCATGAAAATCAGTAAGCCAAATATGCTACTTCAGAATGACAGAAACACCTGGTTATTCTGATGTTTGAGTTCTGGATATAATTTGTAAAAATAAGGTATAATGCTTCAAAACTAATTGTACTAGTTTTTCTAGCCATTGTGATAAATTTTTTTCTGTACAATTGAAGAAGGAGAAATTTTATGTCGCTAAAAGCTAATCAGCCCAGCAGCTAGCAAGTAATTTTGTTTTGTAATACAAAGTAGAAAATATATTCATTTCGTCAGATGAATTTAGATGAGTATTAATTATAATTGGAATGCATATTTTATGATATGATTTTATAAAATGGGTTTGAACTACCAACATAGCTTTTCATTAAATCAGATTCCTTTGAAGCATAAATTGTTCTTTTTCTATGATAGGAAATTGTTCAGTAGAAATATATTAGCAGAGAATATGGAGTATATGGGAGAAGAAATTATTATTAAGAATGAGAAAACATCATTTGAGTGTTTTATGGGATAACGGAAGAATATCGTGGCTCCATGGAAAGCATTGTATACATTTAATTTAGACTCACATTTCTTGTTGTAAAAATGCTGAAAACAATAAGTAGATTTCCTAGCAACATTCAGATAAAATTCATCTTTATTTAGATCAATTGGTACATAATTAGTGATAATATTCAGCAATGTTGAGCATATTGTGTGGTAGCTAAGAGAGGAAAGCATAGACAAGAAGTTTTGAGATTTTCTCATATCCTCTGTATTATTCAGCTTAGACTATACATTGTAACAAATTCTTCCCAAATCTCAATGGCTTAAGACATTAAGATTTATTTCTCACTCTTACCTGGTCTGATATGGGCAGTGATGGACACTACTCCTCAGGGCGATTCAGGAATCTAGTTCCTCTCAAGTAGCTCTATGCTTTTTTAAAGTTCTATAATCTTCCACTGGATTCTTGCAGACAGCAAACAGGAAGATGAAGGATCTGGAGGATTTCATTTAAGGGTTTAGTAGCCAGTCCAGAGAGCACATATCACTCAGGCCCACATTAAATTGACCTTACTCAAACTCATTGCTTCACTACATGAGGAGCTGGAAATGTAGACTAGCACCACACCAAAAAAGAAAAAAACATAGCTATTGGTGAAACACTGGTTAGGGTTTGATCAGTCTTCTATGGACATTCAGGAGATTTGGTTTAAATTCACAGATTTTCCTGATATGGACATTATATTATGTTTCACAAATGTTCTGTTGCATTCACTCTGTTTTTACTTAATCATAACTGATATTAATTCATTGATTCCTAACTCCATGACAATCTGAATAATTTTGTATATATGTTGACTTAATTCTACCATTAAAAATTTGAGTTAATTATAACAAGAGCAATTAAGTAAGTGCCACCTGGTTAAATTGGAGTGCATTTAAATCCAATTTCAGAAAAAAAAAGTCCACCGAGATTAAGTATAGCATTCCATAACATCCAAGTAAACAAGAATCAAAATTTATATGTTAATATTAAAATAACAATAAACCATTGTAATAAAGGTAAGATTTGATCACAAGATGAATCTAGGAAATCATCCTGCAAACAAATTTTTATATTTATGGGCAAAAAGATATACATCTTATGATGACAAGCTCTAATGATAAGGGACCTCCACTCAAACCTTGCTAATATTATATGTTAACATCTTGAAAGGTGTCTGACATATAAATATTCTTTAGCTTTGTATTCTATTATTTTACAAAATCCTAAAGCCTGGCCCATTGCTTTGTATTTTCAAAACACTCATATCAAAAACTTTCAGTTTCTCATTCTCTTAAAATTCTAATATCTAATTAATTTTACCTGATTCTGCACTAAATACATTAGGGATTTAATTGTTTCACTTCCACTTCTAATTATGTTATTCATTTAAGAAGTTGGACAATGCAGTTGGTCAAAAATACTAATATTTGTTCATCAGCAGATCCATGATATCTGGAGTGGAGTTTCGATTTTCAGCTTCCTTGGAGTGAAATAAATCATAACTACATGTCTCAAACATAAAAGTGCATGCTTTATCTGAGATTCAAATCCTAATTAGGCCACAAGAAACAAAACAACCCCATCAAAAAGTGGGCAAAGCATATGAACAGACACTTTTTCAAAAGAAGACATTTATGTGGCCAAAAAACATATGAAAAAAGCTCATAATCACTGGTAATTAGAGAAATACAAATCAAAGCCACAATGAGATACCATCTCATGCCAGTTAGAATAGTCATCATTAAAAAATCAGGAAACAACAGATACTGGAGAGGATGTGAAGAAAGAGGAACACTTTTACACTGTTGGTGGGAGTGTAAATTAGTTCAACCATTGTGGAAGACAGTGTAGTGATTCCTCAAGGATCTAGAACCAGAAATACCATTTGATCAAGCAAACCCACTACTGGGTATATACCCAAAGGATTATAAATCATCCTACTATAAAGACTCATACACACATATGTTTATTGCAGCACTGTTCACAATAGCAAAGACTTGAAACCAACCGAAATGTTCATCAATGATACACTGGATTAAGAAAATGTGGCACATATATACCATGGAATACTATGCATCCATAAAAAAGAATGAGTTCTTATCCTTTGCAGGGACACAGATAAAGCTGGAACTCTTAATTCTCAGCAAACTAACACTGGAACAGAAAACCAATACTGCATGTTCTCACTCATAAGTAGAAGTTGAACAATGAGAACACATGGACCTAGGGAGGGGAACATCACACATTGGGGCCTGTCAGGGGTGAGGGGTTGGGGGAGGGATAGCATTAGGAGAAATACCTAATACAGATGACAGGTTGATGGGTACAGCAAACTGTTATAACACATGTATACCTATGTAACAGACCTGCACATGTATCCCAGAACTTAACATATAATAATAAAAAAATTTCATATTGAAATAAAGAACAAGCGGATTATTATGCCAATTTACCAAGGTTTGGTGAAACTTAAGTAATAATGATAATGAGCAAAAAGCTCTTTATAAACATAAATATCAACACACAGTGTCCTGCTATCGCATCCTTCTTTGACAAGTGCCCTCGAAGTTTTTTTTGGCTTCTTCAATAACTCATTCACTCATCCACTTAGTAAGTCAGTTGGCAAATCAGATACAGTCACCAACAAACATTTATCATTACCTACTATGTAACAAACAGTATGAACTAGCCATCATGGATAGGAAAGTAAGAGAGATCACAGAATTGCAGTTTATTGGAGCAGAGAGTGAAGTGCGATAATTACTATGGCAAAGGAAGAACATAGCATAGACACCTACTATACTTAGAAAAGGCTTCTGGGCCAGTTGCAGCGGCACTTGCCTGTAATCCCAGCACTTTGAGAGACCAAGGCATAAGGATCAATTGAGCTCAAAAGTCTGAGACCAGCAAGGTAGTGAGACCTCAGGTCTCGCTCTCTCTCTCTCTCTCTCTCGCTCTCTCTCTCTCTCTCTCTCTCTGTGTGTATAGGAAGGAAGGGAGGGAAGGAAAAAGGAAGTTAAGGCTTCCTGGAAGAAGCAAAGCACAAAGATATGAAGGCTGAGTAGTAATTAGAAAAGCAAATAAGAAAAGAATAGTCAAGAAAAATGAAGCAATGTGTTAAGCAGAGGGTGTGGGAACCAGGCAATAAGGAACCTGAAAGTCCAGGGGGCAATGTGGGAATGCGGCAAGAGATGAGGAAGGGAGCTAAAGGGGGCTAGATCATGAAGGGCATAGTAAGAGGTCGAGGAATTTGAGGTTTATTTGGGTTGTGATACATGAAAAAAAATTATTTTTCCAATTTCTATCTCTGACACATATAGTTCATTTTTTGGTTATAAGTTAGCATAAAGACTTATGTACATTTTCTCAATATACAATTGTGCTTCTCATATCATTCCTGCCATTACTATATCTTTTGGACTACACATTCTGCATATTACTTTTAATTATATATTGTGGGGTTCAGTTTCCCTTCTGGTTGTACATATCCAGCGGTGCAGTATCACAGCAGATGCTGTTTTCACACTGACCACGGGGCTATCTGCAGCTTAAATTAATGCTATTGCTTGTAGCTTCTGGTCCATTCCATCTGTGTGTCTATTTTCTCAGCATCCCATGAAGACCCATTTCTCCCTTCCTTTCCCCAAGGCATGATGATGTTCTTTAAGTAAAATTCAGTGAAGGGAGTAGTAATGTCAGGAAACAATATTCATACACACATGTATATAGGCACATGAATTTAAAAACCTTCAATGACTTCCTGTTACTCTAAAAATAAATTCCATATTACTTTAGGTGACTTAGAGATCACTAATAGGACCTTCTAAGTCCTGACTACTTCACCTGATTGCTACTGACCACTACATATGGTGAGGTGGGATGGGCAGGGAGAGAACAAAGAAGCAGAAGAGTGTTCCAGAGAGAGGACAAAGCAAATGAAAACAGCTGGAGATGAAGATGAGAAAAGCATACGCCCATTTGAATCACCAAAAAAAGATTAATGCCATTTTCATATCCTCTTTTCTCTGTCTGGAACATGCTTCTGCCTCATTTTCTACTTGACCCCAGTCTACTCCTGTAAACTTAACTTAAAAATAATCAGAAATACCATTAGACCCAGCAATCCTATTACTGAGTATATACTCAATGAAATATAAATCATTCTATTACAAGGACACATGCACACATATGTTCACTGCAATACTATTCACAATAGCAAAGACATGGAATTAACATAAATGCCCATCAATGATAGACTGGATTTTAAAAAAATGGTACATATACACCATAGAATACTCTGCAGCCCTAAAAGGAATGAGAGTATGTCCTTTTCAGGGACATGGTTGGAGCTGGAGGCCATTATCCTTAGCAAACTAACACAGGAACAGAAAACCAAATACTTCATAATCTTACTTATAAGTGAGAGCTAAATGATGAGAACACATAGGCACACAGAGGGGAAAACCCCACACTTGGGCCTTTTGGAGGGTGGAGGGTAGGAGGAGGGAGAGGATCAGGAAAAATAACAATGGGTACTAGGCTTAATACCTGAGTGATAAAATAATCTATACAAGAAACCCCCATAACACACATTAGCCCATGTAATAAACCTGCACTTGTACCCCTGAAGTTAAAATAAAAGTTAAAAAAAGATCTCCAAGAATCTTTCTTTGGCTTACCTCCATCCTCTACCCTTTTCAAGAATCATGACTGTGCTCCCATACTTCCATAGCACTTTCTTATAATTGATTGCTTAATTTTCTCTCCTTATGTAAGTTCCATGACAATAGTCTTGCTCCTATTCTATTCCCATTAGCTGCAGAATGTCTCAAATATAGCTGGTGCCTAATAAATATATGTTGAATGAATGAATGGAAATAACCACCTATTTAGTACTGACTGAATTACACACTGTACCAAGCACTTTCTATAAATTATCTCATTTAGCCCTCCAGTAGCCCTAGGCAGAATCACTGTTATTATTCCCATTTCACACATGAGGAAACTAAGCCTTGGAATGAAAAACTGGACCAATAGCATATGGCTAATAAGCAATAGAGAAAGGACTAAAATCACAGACTCAGCTTGAGTTCTTAAACTGTATATTATAATAATTTCTCCCTGGGCTTCACTGTTACATTTACCCTTTTGTCACTGCTGTCCTGGGATCGCAACATGTTAAGCCCACATTAAAGGCTTTTGTAGCGACTGAAGAAATTAATACAATCTTAAAATGTTTTAAGTTTTCTTTCTTCCTTTCCTTCTCCTACTAGCTAATATTAACTTTACATGTTCAGTACCTCAAATTCTGTTAATGTGCCTCTACTGTGTGGTTAAAAGACATCTTGTTTCACTTAGAGTTAAAATTTATGCTCTTCTGCTCTTAGTAAATCTTTTTGTTTGCATAATTGCATCTAATGCTAATGTTACTTTTTAAATCAATGTTCCATCTCCAAAGGGAAATTTGAAGTGAGTTGTGCCATTTCTTTTGCAAGCTTCCTGATTATTATCTTTCTACCCTTAAATGATTACATGTATTTTTGAGAGGCAGAGGAAGATGATTGTCTACAAAATCCAAGTTTCCTAAATCCAGGTCTTGCACAAATTCTTGATAAAATTACCAAAAGTAAACTTGCATTAATTTAGTTAAACATTTTAATAATTCTTTGTTGTTGGATTCATTATCATATATATTATAATGTCTCTTAAATGTTACTTTTTAAGAATATTTGTAAAGAAAAAAGTAGACTTGGCGGTTATCATAAAAATCACCAATAAAATGTAATCAGCATTCAGTTGTATCCTACATAACCAAATCCCTAGGACAGATTTAATTTTATTGTTACTACAGAAGTCTTTACTTTGATTTATACGATTATTTTGCCTATCATAGAAATTAAGGAGTTTAGTTACATGTCTTGATTACCGCACAATTAAAATAATTGCTTTTGAACATTACTACAAATGCACATACAGTGCCGAAGCTCAAAGTTATTTTTCTTCCATAGAATCTTATAATGTGCTACTATCAGTAGTACTGCTAAAGTCAATGGGCATTATGCATATGGCAGATAATAAAGAACTATGTAGAAGTAAACATTTGTCACTTTTCTATTACAGTTTATATAATTCTCAAAAATAAAATGTTTATGTTTGAGAAGATTTTGCTGGATTTTTTAAAGCCAAAATTTTATTTTACTTACTGATTTTGATCTATGTATCATTCAAAACAGTATTGCTCACAGACCAACCTAAAGCTTTAATTCTTAGCTTCTAATCTCAGGAAGACAAAGCATAAAAGAGGTATCTGTTTAGCTGAGCATCTGCCTCTTCTTTAGTCGTCTGTACAAGGTGGATTTTCATTTCTGTTTAACATTTCCCTATTGCAGATAATTTATGGGAAAGACATGGTCTTGATGATAATATAAGAAGGCTATATATTGGAAGGGAGGAGGAGAGAGAGAGATATCTTTCATAAGTAACATATTTTATCTAAAATTAAAATCTTTCTTAGGCAGGCTCCATGCCTGGGCCTAGAATAGCCATTGACTGTTCTCCAGTTTGTAAAATAATTATCTGTTACGACATTAAATGAATGAGGGACAGTTGGTATCATTTGATCATATTAAATTTTTTTGTGTTTGTATAAGATTCAACCCACTCCTTAAAAAGTTCAAAATGATGTTTGAAATGTTAAAGTTTTATTGTTATTGTTGGTGGATTCCTTGTAGCTCTCAAAAGTAGAATTCAAAAGAAAATTAGCAAAGACCGCGAATGGTTGAGGAAGTTAGTGCCTGTTTAGTCCACAGGTAAAACCATTAATAAAATATCAATTCCTGAACTTGAATTAAAGGGGGACCCAGTACTGAAGTTCCATGAAATTAAAGTGGAGATTAAAGGTGCAGTTATCTCTGTTTTTGATATGTTGGTCACAAGTGTCAGAATTAGTAGTAAATGGTTTTGGTAAAGACGATAATAAGGAGGGTCACAACCCCAAAACTTTACAAGCATAAATAAGATAATATTTCTTCTTTTCTTGAAATTCATCCAATCACTCTTAACTGAATTTGGTGTAAAATCTAAACTTCTTCCCATAGTATGATAAGTCTTCATAATTAACCTACTTCTATCTATCAAAATGCCTCCCACAACCTTTTAACATGATCCAACATTACTTGTTTACTCCTAACTCCCATAAATGCCAAGCTTGTTCCCACCACAGACCTTGCCCTTTTTGGTCCCTTCATCCCTCTATCTAAAGGGCTCTTCCCTTAGATATGTGTATGGCTGATTTCTTCCTATAATTTAAATCTTAGTTTAAATATCACCTTCTTATAGAAGTCACTCATTTGATTGTCACTTTATTTTTATCTTAGTCCACACATTCTTATTTAGAATAGTATTTATTGTTATGATTTGCTAGTTTTTTTATTTTCTATATCTGACCATTAGAAGATAAACATGATATCTGGAAAAAAAGTATCTGTCCTCTTGACCTTTCTATTCATATATACTTGATATGGCTAGGCTTTGTGTCCCCACCCAAATCTCATCTTGAATTGTAATCTCCATAATCTCCATAATGCCCACAAGTCAAAGGAGAGACTAGGTGGAGGTAATTGAATCATTCATAAGGATGATTCTCCCCATGCTGTTCTCATGATAGTGAGTTCCTATGAGATCTGATGATTTTATAAAGGGCTCTTCCCCCTTTGCTAGGTACTTCTTTTTTCTGCTGCCTTGTGAAGAAGATGACTTCTGCCATGATGTAAGTTTCCTGAGGCCACCCTAGCCAAGCTAAACTGAGTCAATTAAGCCTCTTTCCTTTATAGATTACCCAGTCTCGGGCAGTTCTTTATAGCAGTATGAAAATGGAATAATACAACACATTACATAGAGTTGACATTCTGTAGCTCTTTGTTAAGGAGACCACCTGAATGAATGAACATAATAAACTGAATTAATCTTTTGGGCAAATGTCCAAGCAGAAAATCAGAAGAGTCTGGGAGCAAGTGAAGAGACAGGAAAGCATTCAACATCTGAAAGGATTGGTGGAAGTCAGTCAGGGCATGATCATAACTAGCAGGCTGAATCTTTCATAGACAGAAATTCACAAAATCAGACAATTCTGAAACCTTACATTAGAAGCAAAACTTCAAGCATAATAGGGCTATTGAATTATTTCTAAACAGCATAGATGAATCAGTTAATAATCTATTCCTTAGTTTACTCAATTTGAATATTGCATTAACTGTTTTAGAATAATAAGTTTCAGTTTTTGTAGCTTATAGATATGAGCCAATCAAAATCCTGAAAGATATAATTCTGAACTTCATAATTCCAAATGTTAAATACTGAAAATATGATTCTGCAAAAAAATTTAAGTGTTTTTAAAAGATATTTATTTTTATTGTTAAAGAAAAATGTATTTAAGAAACATGTTAAAATCTACAGAACACATTATAAGGCACTTTAAACAATAAGACAGGTAATAACACATTTTTTGCAAGCACAAACACTAAGATATACTAACAACAGTTTTACAGGTGTAATAGTTATAAGAAGATGAACCATATTCATAAAGAAATATATTAAAAAGCAAAATGTTTTAATGCATGCCAATATAATTAGTAAATTACAATTATAATTAGTAATTTTAGTTATAAAATTACCCAATTTTATAACTTTGGTATTTGAAACCAAATAACAGACAAAGTCTTTTAACAAGATCAATCAAAAACTGTTATGAGTCACCACCACATATGCAGTCACCTAAAGAGCTGAGATCTTTAGAAATTTTATCTTTCACAAATACAATTGTACAAAGTGGACACCCTTTCATTTGTTGAAAAAGTTTTATTGACTTTATGTACACAAATACAAAGATTTTAATGCATTTCATGGTGTCAAATTAGCAAAAATAAATACAAGAAATTTGATCTGAACTCTCTAAAAGCTTTTAAACAATTATTTCTCCTGTATTGGAAATGATGAAAAAAAAAAAGAATTACACAGCATAGACAATTTTAAAAATTAATGTTGGCCATTTAAAATTGTGGGGAAAAATCTATTAAAAAAAAGGAAGAATGTAATACCTAGGAATATATTTAATCAAGGAGATGAAAAAGATGCATAAGGAAAACTACAAAACACTAATGAAAGAAATTGTAGATGACATGAATGGAAAACTATCCCACGATCATGGATAGGAAGAATCAATATCGTTAAAATGACTATATCATCCAAAGCAATCTACAGATTAAATGCAAATCCTATCAAATATTAATGTCATTTTTCACAAAATTAAAAAAATCCTAAAATTTGTATGGAACCAGAAAGGAGCCCAAATAGCCAAAGAATTCCTAAGCAAAAAGAACAAAGCTGGAGGCATCACATTACCTGACTTCAAATAGTACTAAAGGGTGTAGTAAACAAAACAGCATGATACTAGTATAAAACCAGACACACAGATCAGTGGAATGAATAGAGAATCTAGAAACAAAGCCACATACCTACAGCCAAGTGATCTTTGACAAACTTGACAAAAACACACACTAGGAAAAGGACCCTGTATTGAATAAATGGTGCTAGGAAAATTGGAAAGCCATATGAGGAAGATTGAAACTGGACCTCTTTCTTTCACCATATATAAAAATTAACTCAAGATAGACTGAAAATTTAAATGTAAGACCTGAAACTATAAAACTATGAGAAGAATTCCTGGGAAAAATTCTTTTTTTTTTAAATTTTTTATTGGCTTTTAGGTTTTGGGGTACATGAGCAGAGCATGCAAGACAGTTGCGTAGGTACGCACATGGCAGTGTGCTTTGCTTTGCTTCTCCCCTTCACCCACATTTGGCATTTCTCCCCAGGCTATCCCTCCCCAGTCCCCCCTCCCACTGGCTCTCCCCTTTTCCCTTCAATAGACCCCAGTGTTTAGCACTCCCCTTTCTGTGTCCATGTGTTCTCATTTTTCATCACCCACCTATGAGTAAGAATATGCGGTGTTTCATTTTATGTTCTTGTGTCAGTTTGCTGAGGATGATGTTCTCCAGATTCATCCATGTCCCTACAAACGACGCAAACTCATCATTTCTGATTGCTGCATAATATTCCATGGTGTATATGTGCCACATTTTTCCAATCCAGTCTATTATCAATGGGCATTTGGGTTGATTCTAGGTCTTTGCTATTGTAAACAGTGCTGCAATGAACATTCGTGTACATGTGTCCTTACAGTAGAATTATTTATAGCCTTTTGGATATATACCCAGTAATGGGATTGCTGGGTCAAATGGAATTTCTATTTCTAAGGCCTTGAGGAATCGCCACACTGTCTTCCACAATGGTTGAACTAATTTACACTCCCACCAACAGTGTAAAAGTGTTCCTTTTTCTCCACATCCTCTCCAGCATCTGTTGTCTCCAGATTTTTTAATGATCGCCATTCTAACTGGCGTGAGATGGTATCTCAGTGTGGTTTTGATTTGCATCTCTCTGATGACCAGTGACGATGAGCATTTTTTCATATGATTGTTGGCCTCATATATGTCTTCTTTCGTAAAGTGTCTGCTCATATCCTTTGCCCACTTTTGAATGGGCTTGTTTTTTTCCTGTAAATCTGTTTGAGTTCTTTGTAAATTCTGGATATCAGCCCTTTGTCAGATGGGTAAACTGCAAAAATTTTTTCCCATTCTGTTGGTTGCCGATTCACTCTAGTGACTGTTTCTTTTGCTGTGCAGAAGCTGTGGAGTTTCATTAGGTCCCATTTGTCTATTTTGGCTTTTGTTGCCAATGCTTTTGGTGTTTTGTTCATGAAGTCCTTGCCTACTCCTATGTCCTGGATGGTTTTGCCTAGATTTCCTTCTAGGGTTTTTATGGTGCCAGGTCTTATGTTTAAGTCTTTAATCCATCTGGAGTTAATTTTAGTGTAAGGTGTCAGGAAGGGGTCCAGTTTCTGCTTTCTGCACATGGCTAGCCAGTTTTCCCAACACCATTTGTTAAACAGGGAATCCTTTCCCCATTGCTGGTTTTTGTCAGGTTTATCAAAGATTGTATAGTTGTAAATATGTTGTGTTGCCTCCGGTGTCTCTGTTTTGTTCTATATCTATATCTCTGTTTTGGTAGGAAAAATTCTTTTGGACACTGATGTAGGCAACAAATTCATGACCAAGACTTCAAAAGCAAATGCAACAAAAATGAAAACAAATGGGACTTAATTAAACTAAAAAGTTTCTACACAGTAAAATAATCAAGAGAGCAAATAGATGACCTGTTGAAGGGGAGAAAATATTTTCAAATGATGCATCTGAAAAAAGACTAATAACCAGAATCTATAAGGAACTCAAACAACTCTACAAAACAAACAAGATATAAACAGCCCCACTGAAGTGTGGGCAAAAGAAATGAACATATGTTGTGTGAAAGAGGAGATACAAATGACCAAAAAGCATATGACAAAAATGCTCGACATCACTAATCATCAGAGAAATGCAAATTAAAGTCACAATGTGATACCATCATACACTAATCAGAATGACTATTATTAAAAAAGAAAAAAATAACAGATGTTGACAAGGATGTGGAGAAAAGTGAACACCTATACAGTATTGGTGGGAATGTAAATAGTACAGTCTCTCTGGAAAACAGTATGGCGATTTCTCAAAGAACTAAAAATAGAACTACCATTTGATCCAGCAATCCCACTACTGCCTATATTCCCAAAGGAAAAACACATCACTATATCAAAAAGATACCTGCATCTGTGTGTTTATCACAGAACTATTCACAATAGCAAAGGTATGGAATCAAGCAGAATGTCTATGAGTGGATGACTGGACAAAGAAAGTGTGATATATGTATACATATATATATGTATACACATATATATAATATAATGGACTATTAGTCATGAAAAAAGGAAGTTATAGCTTTTGTGCAACATGGATGGAACTGGAACCATTATCTTAAGTGAAACAACTGAGAAACAGAAAGTCGAATACCACATTTTCTCACTTTTAAGTGGGAGCTAAATAATGTATACATTGACACAGAGAGTAGAATAATAGACATTGGAGACTTGGAAGGGTGAGAGGAAGTTGATGGTGGAAGGAAGGTGAGAAATAACTTAATGGGCATAATACACACTATTTGGGTGATGGTTACATTGAGAGTACAGACTTTGCCATTAGGTGGTATATCCATGTATCAAAATGACACTTGTACCCCCTAAATCTACAAAATAAAATACACTAAAAAGTCCTAACATACCTTGAATTTTTGAACAAATGAATTATAGTACTAATTATAACTTACAAGGAGTCAATTAACAAGCAAGCTAGTAAAATAAATAGCATGTACAATAGAGAAAAGTAATGAGAAAAGAGGGAGAGAGAAACCTGGGCACAGGGTAATTGTGCCATTATGTACACTGGGTGCAGTTTTAAATAGAGGAATCCAGGAAGGTCTCAGGGACAAGGTGACATCTGAGCAAAGACCTAAAATGTAGTGAAAATTGAAGTCATGAGGATCTGACTTTTCTGTTAGAAAGAACAAGTCTGGAAATCTATAAGTAAATTTGGAGAAAACATTGTGTAATATCTATTTGTGACCTCACACATGGGTTTCAGTATATGTGAGTTTCACTAATTTGTACTGAGTTTTAACATAATAATAAGAATTGACAGTGGGAATATGAAGGGAAAGTTACATCCATTTTCATCTCATTTGGCTTTTCACGTTGTATTGCATACTTCATATATTTGAATATCAGTTTTTCAGCTGTAGCCCCAAAGATCCCTTTGGACATGGCGTAGTGCATTTCTGTGGAATATGTTTCTTATATTCACAAAAATATACAATAAAAAAGTAACTCAAAAATAAAAAAAAGAAAATTTGACATGTAAAAAAGGCCATTAGGGAGTACTAAACACTGGGGTCTATTGGGGGGAAAAGGGGAGGGCCAGTGGGAGGGGGAGGTGGGGAGTGATAGCCTGGGGAGAAATGCCAAATGTGGGTGAAGGGGAGAAGAAAAGCAAAGCACACTGCCATGTGTATACCTACGCAACTGTCTTGCATGCTCTGCTCATGTACCCCAAAACCTAAAATCCAATAAAAAATTAAAAAAAAAAATTCTAAAGTTAAGGCCATTAAATTTTTCAATACATTAAAAAAAAAAAAGGAAAAAAAAAAGGCCATTACATAAGCTCACTGGAGAATTGGTTAGAATGGACTTGAAAGATGTTAAAGAAGTGAAAAAAGAAGAAATGAGACTGGCTCAGAAATAGACTGCCAGAGCCCGGTAACATCACTTGAAGTTCAAGATAAAAATTAACAATACCAAGAGATGACAAAAAATAAAATTACAAAACAGGTAACAGTTTTCTTGCTCTTTCTGATGTAATGAGTTGGTTTATAATGGCTGATAACAGTTTCAATGAGAATAAACAGTATAATGCTATAGACAAACTCTATATCCACATATAGTTGTAAGTACATACATGTAAAGGAAGAAACATATTCACACCAAGGTCTATACCTTGGTGCGAATTGTTTTCGTCATGTCACTATCTAGTTACTGAGGGTAGAGTATAATAGTAGGTTTGGAGGTGTGGAAACAGGTCTACTACTTGGTGTGAATATAGTATCTGAAAATGGTATCTGAAGTTTTAAAAATGCAAGTGGCCTGGCTATGGTGGCTCATGCCTGTAATCCCATCACTTTGGGAGGCCGAGGCAAGCGGACCACCTGAGGCCTGGAGTTCCAGACCAGCCTGGCCAACATGGTGAAACCCCATCTCTACTAAAAATACAAAAATTAGCCAGATGTAGTGGAGCACAACTATAATCCCAGGTACTTGGGAGGCTGAGGTTGGAGAATCGCTTGAATCCAGGAGGTGGAGTTTGCAATGAGCCAAGATCGTGCCACTGTGCTTCAGCCTGAAAGTCAGAGTCTCAAAAAAAAAAAAAAAAAAAAGCCAAGTGCAAGCAAATAAAGAGATGTCAATTGAAATTTATATTTTTGCTGGAAATTCTGAACATACTCGGGACCTCAATATAATTTACAATTTTCTCTTTTTAAAGCATGTATCCTAAATAAATTGTAAATATTTGGTTGCTCAGTTCTAAGAACAGGCAAGAAATTCTATCAACAAGGACAATATAAAGCTACCACAAGACCCATTTAAGCAGATCATCCCTCAAAATAAAGGTTGGAGAAAGGTATCCAAATAGCTCATTGTACTTTTTCATTGTTTTTATCATGCCACTTTCTAGTTACTGAAGGTATAGTGTAATAGTAGGTTTGGAGGTGTGGAAATGGGTCCAGTGAGATATTGCACAGCTAAATTTTAGCGAGGTTGCATTAAAATCATCCCAATACCCCAGCACATATTCCTATCTTTTAGTTTTGTTTTCCATAGTATATCCAGTAAATAAGTGAAACATCTGGTTTCATGATCTACCAAAAAGTAAGTCATTTGTTTCTCCCATTTTTTTTTTCAGTTTGAAACAGTACTTCAGTTGAAATCTTTGTGTTGTCTTTGAAATTTATAAATGACTGCCACTTTCTTGTTACATAAGAGCAGCCCTTGTTTTTGTAAACTGGCCTTAAGTTTAATTTTATAGTTTAATTTCATACCTTCCCATCGTCCCCTAAACATACACACACACACACAGAAACACACACTCACACACATATATATAAACTGGCAACCTAAATTTTTTGGCAATCAACTACACTTTATGAAAAATGTTATGACAAAGGACATTTCTTTTTCCTTTCATAATTTGATATCATGAAAATGAGATCTTTTTTTATGTATTTAAAGTAATATTACAAGTATTTGAGTTCCATACAGTGGTATTAGTTAGGAATATGAAACAGATACAGAAACAGGGTTATTCTTTTGGAATTATCTCTGCAGAAGAATTAAAGTCACCTTTCAAGGATTTGAGTTATTTGATTAAAATATTTGTAATTTTTGTTGAAAATATTTGCCTATGTTGTTCCCTACAGGTTTTTCCCAAACAGAAGTAACTAAATATGTATCTTAATTAAAAATAAATTTTAGTTGTTTGTTTTTTCAGAAATAAAAAACAAAATTGGAGGAGGAATCTCGTGTCTTATTTTATTTGGCTGCTAGAATGAACTGGAGTTGTAGAATGCCTTTCCATCTATTTGAATGTTATGTGTTTAAAAGTGATTCTTTCATCTGCGTTTTTCTTTTCTTCATTGCAGTTACTATTTGGGAATAAAAAAAATGTTCGAAATAGAAGTTTACAATTTTATTCCTATTTGTGGTTTCATTTTAGACAGTTTAAAACTACTTTGTAAGCCCTGAAAATCAGTATATTTTCCAGAAATTATTTGCTAAATCATAATAAATTAGCAGTGTTTCTGCAGGGGCAAACCTCAGGTCAGCACGTACCTGCTGCAGAGATTAAGTACTTTATGCAAACCCTTACAGATACTTGCTAAGTTTTCATAATGTTTGAGAAACCAGAAGTATGGAGATTACAAGCAAACATTTTAGTAGCTCTAATGCTTACTTGCAGTTGGACGTTTGGCCCTTAAAATATTTAGATGAAAATATAAATTGCATGGCCAGCAGAATGCATTATTTTAAAATTGTGTACTGTTAACTACTTTCTCTTTCTCCTTTTTGTTCTCTCTCTCTGGTAAAAAGATTAACCTCTACTAGTGATGACCAAACCCGGTAAAAATTATAAAGTGGGAAATATTGGGTTATAGGATCCTTACATCTTTTCTCTCTTTTAATGATAATTCCACTCTGTTCTTTTGTTTTTCAGCATTTTTTCCTTGGGCAGTAGTATTTTTTTTTCTTTTTTCTTTTGAGACAGTCTCACTCTGTGGCCCAGGCTGGAGTGCAGTAGTATGATAATTGGCTCACTGCAACCTCCGCCTCCCAGGTTCAAGTGATTCTCCCACCTCAGCCTCCTAAGTAGCTGGGATTACAGGTGCATACCACCACACTTGGCTAATTTTTGTTTTTTAGTAGAGACTGGGTTTCACCATGTTGGCCAGGCTGGTCTCGAACTCTGGACCTCAGGTAATCTGCCTGCCTTGGCAGGCATTAAGTATTCTTAACTCCAGTTTTCCCCCCTCTTCAGGCTTTCTTGAGCAAATTTCCACACCTTTTTATTCTCTCCGATCTTCTTTCTCTGCACCATCTCCATTATTTTGCTTTTACATTTGCTAGAACTCTTCTCTGAAATAATTTCATGAAGAAATCTGCTTACAATGTTTTAAAATGTCATCCTGAATAACATATTAATCATACCATTATGACATACAATGAAATAAATGCTGTGCATTAATAAACTGGAGTTTTAGTATGCTTAACCATTGAAAATATTGTGATTACTGTGTTCCCCAAATTAATTAAAAATATAATTTTATTTTTTGAAATAATACAGAACTTATATGCATGCTTAAATTAAAATTATTTCTCTGGAATGTTCTGACTGACATTTAGGTAAGTTAATTTTCCGGGTTGAATTTTTGGGTTAGTTGGTTGTTCACAGGCTTGGCTGCTGTACTAAATTAGCTTGGCTTGCTACCGACCCAATGCTAAGCAGTTTACACATATTCCAACCTTGCAACAATCCTGTGAAGTAAGATTATCAGCCTTAGATTACAGATGCAGAAACTGCCTTGCAAAACACTTAATTAACTTTCCTTGTTTTCCCACTGAATAAGTGGCAGTACCATAATAAGATTCAACCTGAGACTTCATGGCTCCTGATTTTAAGCTTTTCATATGCTTAATGATCAATTACCAGGCTCCTGGTGTCTT
The DNA here is from genome assembly GCF_049354715.1 of Callithrix jacchus. Classification (NCBI taxonomy): domain Eukaryota; kingdom Metazoa; phylum Chordata; class Mammalia; order Primates; family Cebidae; genus Callithrix; species Callithrix jacchus. Next base: position 83,798,033 of record NC_133510.1, read on the forward strand.
AATTTAAAGGCTAACAGTTTATCCTTAGGTTCTGACTTGCATTTCACACTATTTATACTCACCTGTCTGGCTGGCTCCAATACAGTCTTCCAGTTCTACTGACCTTGCTTGCTCTGCCTGTACACGAAACGCTCTCCAAACAAAACCACCTGCCTTTGCTGGATTGTATCTACACTTACGCTCTCCCTTTGGCCTAAAATGGAGCTTACAGTAACAATCTATTGTATAAAATTATGTTCAGAAGAAAAAATTATATACTGATGGGTCTGGAGAAAGTGGTTTCAGCTGGCAATATGAGGGGTCTAACTTTGCCTCATACAATCTTGTAATCAGTTCTTTGTTTTTAAGCTCTAAACTTCATACTTCATTCTGAGCCTTCAGAGGAACCCAGCACCTCCAAAACTTGCAACATTCCTGATTCCTAAGGAGAAAATCCATTTTTTTTCCTCCAGAGCTCCTAGTCCCACTTTCAAGTCATATTCCACTGATTTTTTTCTTTTTATTCTTTCATTTTGTTTCTTCTCTTCTCCTGTTTTCTTTATCCTTGTAGGTTTTTACCACCACCACAGTCCTCTTTGATTCTCTTTCAGTGGAGTTTCTTTAAGGAGAAGAATGGATGTGGCTATTCAATTTGTCATATTTTATTGGAATTCTAAAATCTTTTTTAAAAAGAAGATAATCAGTGTGGTATAAATTGTGGACTTTGGAGTCAGATTCCCCTTCTTGTTCAAGTCATGGTACAGAGATAAAATGATCATATTTGTACAGTATGCTGGAGTAAGTGACAGGCCTAGAGTGGGTTTTCCCCTACCCCTCCATCTTGAGGTGTCAGTAAATTGTATTACAGCACATCTTAATTCAAAAAATCTGGGCTTTGAGGTTCTGCGCATCCATGAAGTTTGAATCCTGACTGTTTCACTTGCTAGCTGTGTGGCCTTGGGCAAGTCATCTATCTCTATACTAGCTCCATCTGTAAATTAGGGATTATGGTTCCCACTTGTTAGTACTCTTACGAATATCACAGGAACTAATATTTGTTTAAAGTGCCCAGCACTATGTGAGCACGAACTAGGTGCCAAAAACGAAATCTCCAGTTCTGGAGAGGACCAAGAGGTTAAATGGCTTTGTAACTTTCTCTGGATTTAAGTGGTATCTGTGTCTTTGGCCATTAGACATTATTTGATTTGAGACCTTTGGAAGGAATAAAGTAGACTGCAGGTTTCAGGGAAAAGTCTAGTGTCTTGCCTCTCAGTGAAAAGGGAGCTGGTTATTTAAATAAATCTCTGTTTTGTATTAGACTTACCCTGTTCTGTTTAAACATTATCTTTTCTCCACATTAGTCTTTTCCTACAGAATCATTTGTTTACAGCTTCTCAAGCTAAGATCTTTCCCAAGGTCAGGGGCATGCCACTATTTCTCACCTCAGATTTGGAAATACATATCTTTACGTTTAAAACCGCAAATACCGTCACACCAAGACAGAATGTGCTTGCCATAATATTAAGGCAAAAGATCGTATCTGAATCTCACTAAAGCATGAATAATAGCGGAGCATGAAGAATGTTAAACCCTAGTTGGTAATTTATACCACTTTTCTTTTTTACATTTTCCTAGTTTCTTCCTTTCTTTAGATTCATCTTTACTCAGCTCTTCCATTTTATTTATTTATTTAGGTTTTGTTTGCCTTGGTTTTGTTTTCTCATTAGGAAAAAAAAAAAAAAAAAAAAAAAAGCCACAGAAACTCCAAGCAAGCAAATTAGAAGGGAGGAAATGCAACAAGTCCTATCAGTTCTCTGCCTCTTGATACCACTCTGAGTCCGGTCAGCAGGTGAATCCCATCCCAGTTACCTTCTCTGCGCTTTCCAATTTGGCTGGCCTAACCTCTTTCCACTCCTCCTACCCTCTCAGTGGTCAGGAAATCCCGGAGCGGTCGTTGCCCTGGAGCCGCTTATGTTTTTAGTAACCAGGAACTGAGCTGATTTTTAAAAATAAATAAATAGCAATCAAGGGCCTTGCTGCAAGGCACCGGTTTGCTGGTTTCCTGCAGGCCAGAAGCGATGCCATCTACACCAACGATCGTCCAAAGATTAAACCTGCCGCGTACAACTTGCTAGATTGAAAATAGGCAGTTGGGCCCTTGGCCGCCTCCTAGGAGTGCTTGCGCGTTGAAATCGGGAGGACCTTCTGCAGTTTGAGCGCGCTTTCTCCGGGAAGGCAGCGGGGTTGAAAGTGCGTGTGGGGGTTTGGATTTCGTACAGCAGCGCAACTGGCCTTCTGCAAGGGCGCTGTGACACCCCTCCCGGGACCCACTTCGGTCTGTTGCTTCTTCAGCTGCTCCAGGTCGGTTTTTCCCGGCGACTCTAGTGTGGCTTCCAAACTTCTGCGCTCCAGGCTCACTTCGGAACTTGCCCCCGCCTCCCACTCGCTTCGCTGGCGCCCTGGGAAGTTGCAGAAGCCACAGTTGTCGCCCAAAGAGCACCCTCGGAGACCGCGGGTGGCCGGCAGCGATGAAACCGTCTTGGCTGCAATACCGTAAAGTCACCGGCGCCGGGGGGCTCGGAGGGCCTTTGCCCGGGTCTTCTGCGGCCCGGGGAGCCGGTGCGGCCCGCAGGGCTTTCGTGGCCCCGGGTCCGCGGGGTGGTCTCGGGACCCTGGGCTGCAGAGCGCTGTCCTCGGGCAGTGGCAGCGAGTACAAGACCCACTTCGCCGCCTCGGTGACGGACCCCGAGAGGTTCTGGGGCAAAGCTGCTGAGCAGATCAGCTGGTACAAGCCCTGGACCAAAACGCTGGAGAACAAACACTCGCCCTCCACCAGTTGGTGAGTGACTTCTGTGCCAACCCCAACCCCCCATCCCGGGTAACTTTTTGGGCGCCAGGACCTCCCTGGGACCTGGAATCTGGAATTTTATCACGAAAGAAAATTGAAATTGGAGATGTGTTCAGACCCTTCAATTCGTGTTTCATTTCAGTTTCATAATCCGCTCTCTTGCCTTCTCTTGAGAGACCCTGTTACCTGTTGTGAACCCAGTGTCCCATAAACGGGAGATTTACCTGACTGGCAAGGCTCTGCTTGGCACTGGGAATGTTAAGAGGACTAAAACAAGGTCCTGCCTCCAGGGACTGCACAGTCTAGTCCGGGAGACACCAGGTAAACAAAGCAAGTGGTGTAATAAACTAGAATTATAACTAAGTATCCTCACATGGTGGGGAGGGAGGGTTGAGGAAAGACTACAGTAACATCACACCCCAGAAAGGGTTGGAAGGATGGGTATGTCTTCTCAAAGTCGACAAGGCCCTAATTATCAAAGTTCGAGAGGGGAACAACAGCTTGAAATGTGACTGAGACAGTGACTGGAAATGATTGTTGGCTGGAGAGGTGTGAGAGGAAGTCGTGAGTCAGGTGCTAGCCTGGGAAGGGATTTATGTACTGTGCCAAGTACCTTGGACCAGATCTATAGTCCTGTTGGGTATATGAAGCTGCATTACGGGGTACCCAGAAAGAATACAGATAGATATAGGCCAGGTTATGTTAGAAGTCCACAGTAGAAGTAAAGTCTTCTACCTGGAGCTGGAATTATAACAAGGTATAAGCATTATTTTTGTGTCACAGTAAACAGAGACACATCGTAGAATAAATATCAAGCTTGCTAGGATAGTGAGGCTGAAGCACAGTCAGTGGTAATCTCAGAGTGTGGCTCCTTATGTGCCTGTACGCTAAGGATGTGATTGCTTTCATCTGCCAGCCATTAGAGAGAATGTTTCCTGTAAAAGTTTGAAAAATATTCCTCAGCAATGAGGTGAGGGGAATGACATGGTTCGGTTTGCAGTGGACGAATGGCTCTCTGGTCAGAGCAAGGAACCTAAAATGAAATTGGCAAGAACTTGTTCTGTGTCTCCACCATGCCCAGTCCTCTCAGTGTGTGGGGTGACATGGTGTTGCCTTCAGAATCTAAGCACCTTGCCCCTTCATTTCAATTATTTTTTTGATAGTATTTGATTGGTCCTCTTTTATGTGCCAGTGAACAAGGCGTTGGGTGTACAACAATGAGTAAAACCTCCCTGCTTTTTGGAAGTCATAAAGAAAAAAACATGGACTCTGGGGCCAGACTACCTGAGTTTAAGGTCTGCTTCTCACAGTTACTATGTGTTCACAAGCAAGTGACTTAATCTCTCTGTGCTTCACTTTCTGAAATACAAATATGGAAATCATTAGAGGACTGAGTAAAGGATGAAGACTATGTCTTTATTCACTAGACCCTATAAATGTTAGAGGAGGAATAGCTCTCTTTGCATTCTCATACCATAATCATTTTAAGAGCAGGAAACCCTCCTAGTGTTTCTCAGATGAAAACACAGATTACTGCATCACTGTTTCTCAAAGCTCTGTGTACAAATATGTCATAAAATACAGTACTATTAATGATTTTATGTGGCCATCTCCATCATAAACTAATGTGCGGAGAATTCAGTTAAGAAGCCACAGGGATATTCTAAATGAAAAACAGTGAGGGCCAGACCTAAGGCAGGGACGATAAGAATGGAGAAAGACAGTTTGGAGTGATTCGGGAGGGCAATCCGGGATCAGCAAAGGCCCAGGAGAGAGCCTTGAAAGTGGGTGTCAATATGCCCAGCAAGTAGAGCTTAAGACCTGGAGATTTCCTTCCCAGTAACTTGCTCTTTCTCTGTAATATCTAGTTGCTTGTTTACGTTTTCTGAAATTGTGTGTATAAGATGTTGCCTTTAATGAGAATTTTTGTGAAAGGGTCACTATTTTTATAGGTTACTAACATTTGATAACACTGTGTCTGAATTATTTATCTTTTCAGTCTTGAACTCATGCAGCCAAACCTGTCTTATAGTAGCCCAGAAAATCAAAGCGAATACGTGATAAAGCTTTGACTCTATTTCAGCAGCATGATTCAATTTTACCAAGAATTTTGGTCGGGTGAGCTGGGTTGGGAGGGAAGTAGAGGTAGGAAACCAATCTTAAACTTCTATTAGTCAGTAGTTGCGATTCGAATCCATGACTGCATTGGATACCACAGTGAAGATAGCTGACTGGTTAGCAATTTTCTACAAAGCCAAACTCAAGGACAGAGTGAATTTTCTTTTATTTTGCTTGGCTTTATCCCCAAGATCTAAGGCAGAGCTGGCATATAGGTTTTTAAAGTGAGAGCAAACTAACAGGATACATAACTTTGGTGATTTTTGTTGCTATAAAACAAAACACCTCTTTGGGAGGTGATAAGTAGGTTTAGGCACAATTTGGTGTGAAGGAGCTTTACTTATTTATTTTTTTGAAGCTGGGATCTGGAGAATGGAGATATTGATAGCCAAATGCTTAAGCAAAACAAGGCAAGATTGCTATAGCTAATTGTTCTCTCCTCTGTGGAGCTGGCATATGTGTAGTCACAGTCTCTGGCGCCCTTTGGCTTCCCAGAGGCTAGAGGGATTCTTCATTATAAGTTTGTCTGTTTGTTCATAAAGGTAAACTCCCCTCAGAACCCACAGGCTTATCAAAAGCCTCAACACATGAATAGTATTGCGTATTAGCTTTCACGATGGCATAAGCTACCCAATATTTTCTGCATACAGCAATATAGATATTGAATAGAAATCTTTAACGGTGATATATGGAAGGGAACTTTCATTATAGTGAATGACTATTAAATGCATTTCCAGTTTTGTAATTTCTGAGATCTTCAAAAAACAAATCCAAATTATGGGTAGGTGCTTTAGGGAATCACAGATAATTGCCTCGCCTCACAGTTTGGTGGTTCCTGCATATTGTTAACACCTGGCTCTTTGGGTAATAAAGTCTCTCTTAGAGAGACTGCAGCAGAGAACTGCAATCATAGCAATTTGTTTAATCCTGGAACAACAAAGCGGGTGTTTCTGGTTATTTTCTCCTGATGGACATCCTGCTGCCTATACTGAAATTGAAATCCAGCTGCCACTCTCTGCAGGCTTAGTCAATTCACTTTTCTATTATGCATTGTGGTTGACTCTCTGGGCCATCAATTTATCTCTTTCTGTGGAAGTATTACAATCCAATTTTAGTCTACTTTTATTTAAACAACATTCAGTGGCTTCTTATATCCATTTGTTTAGAAATCAGTATGGATCAACAATGACTATAACCCCCAAAAAAGAAAAGACTAAATGCATTGTAGATTATTAGAAAATAACTTAAGCTCAAGTAACATTTCTGTAGTGGAAATAGTGTGGGTTTCTCAACATTCAGGATCTCAATTCCTTACTAGCTGAGAGTAAGGTTGTTTAATCCTGCCAAGTCTTAAAATAGCTTATAAGAATTAAAGGACATCAATCATTCACCCACTGCATGTACAGTAGAGAAAATGAAGGAGATAGTGAAGGAACCCACCATATAGCAGCATGGAAGACATGCATTAAATTTTTACAAAAGAAACTAAAATTTTAGATTTAGGGGTACATGTGCAGATTTATTACATGGACATATTGTATGATGTTAATTTTGGGCTTCTGTTGAACTCATCACCCAGATAGTGAACATGGTACCTGGAAGGTTTTTGACCTTGGCTGCCTCCTTCCTTCCCCCATTTTGGAGTCCCCAGTGTTTATTGTTCCCATCTTTATATCTGTATGTCTCCAGTGTTTAGCTCCCACTTGTAAGTGAGAACATGCATATTTGGTTTTCTACATGATGAACACTATTTAGAGTTGCAGTAGAAGCTAGGAAATACAACCTTTATTGGGGGATATAATAGTGTCGTCTTTAGAAGGATCTTCAGAAGGGTCTAGAGGAAATGATCAACTGAGATCAAAATGAGTAGGAATTCACATGCAAGAAGTTGGGAGAAAATTCTGGGGAAAGAAAATAGCATAGGCAAAGGCCATGAGGTAGATATGTAGTAAGTTCCAGAAGCTTAAAGAAGGTTTATATGGTTGGGGCTTAAGAAATGGCAGAAAATTACCTTGAGATGGGAAGAGAGAGCCATATTGTGAATGGTCATTTATTTAGGATTTTTAACTTTTTCTTGGCCCGTAATACCTGTCACATAATGCATGACCAAAATATAAATTTCCTATTCTTCCTTCTGCATTGGGTCAATACAGGCTTGAGTTCAATCCTAGATCTGCTGCATACCCTGGGAAGGCTTCAATAACTTCATTTGGAAAGTTAGAATCATGATGGTATCTATTTCTAAGGATTAAATTGGGCGAGGGGAAGCTTGTAAAGCATCTAGGACTGTCCGTGACACATACAACTAGATATGATTATCTTTGGAATATGAAAGAAATATTACCATGAACTAATGTGGTCCAATAAGTTTTGCGGGGGAACTGATAGCATTTAAAGTGAATCTTGAAGTCGGACTTAGAAGGAAAGTCATTTCTGTGCAGGGAACAAGGTGACAACAACATAGAGGTAAGAAAAGCCAGGTGTCCTTAGAGGATAGTTCTAACAGACCAGTTGGCTTTCAGTGGCTCTTCTGAGTTGCTGGGCCTTAACTTCAGAAAATAGTTTCAGCCTGGTTTTAGAAGGCTTAGAGTAGCAAGCTAAGGCTTTTGCAATTACTTCTTAGGCTGCAGGTCACAGCAAGGCTGAAAGCCTGCAGATAGGCTTTGACCTACATGTTTTGTTTGTTTAATTTGCTAGCATTTAAATATTGGAATCTTTTATCTAAAAAATCTAAATTTCCTGTAAAAATTCAGCTTTTGATCTTCTCCTTAAAGAAGAAAAAATGGAATATCCGTCAGTAATGGGTCAGTATTCCTGCAAAGCAACACTTGGCTGGAACTGAGGTGCTGCTGACCCTTTAAATGGTGCATGTGCCTGTTTGTTATTCAGGGTCCTCGGTCCTCATCACTATTACATCATACTTTGCCTGTCCCAGCCATTAACTTTTCCATTGTGAGCATTTTTGTTTTCAGGGCCTAGTAAGGCAGTAATGATCCATGGAAACTTTAAGTTAAAGTAGGTGATAGGACGAAAGTATTATCAGAAGCCGAGTTTGACTTCAGATTTTAAGATTTTGTGGTAGGTTGGGAAATGAGGGATATTGGGAAAAACAGAGTAAGGAGGACATAAAATAATGTGACTAATGAACTAGGGTAATACCAAGAGGAATAGAAAGAGAGGAACTTCAGGAATAAAAATTAAATTAGACATAGTGATTTTTGGCAGTGGGATGTAGGAAAGTAAAGACCTTATGTTAACTGCAAGAATCTGAGTTAAATGTCCAGATGAGGAATTGAGGGGCAATTAAAGCTGTGAGGCTGAAAACTGGGAGAGAGCTTGATGTAGAATTACAGATTATGGTATAAATCTTAAAGAGGTGAGAGGTAGAAGCTTATGAAAATTGAAGTGAAAGAGAATAAAAGGGAGGAGAAGAGAAAAATAGTAAGGACTGAACTTTGGGAAGAAATGGGAGGAAAACAAGTCTATGGAAATGGATGAGACATTCAAAGAAAGGAAAGGAAAGAGCAAGATATTTTAGTATTATGTATTGTAAGGGAGAGTAAAGATAAAAATAGTGGTCAAGGGTTCTAGAGATGGTTTGAAGCTATTGAGAATTGAAAAAAAAAAATCTGTGACTCAGAGATCCTTAATGACCGACAATGATATGATTATCAATGGTGAGATCAGAGCCAAAGCCAGAAAAGGGTGTTACAGAGTGAACTGGTATAGGCAAAAACATTCCATGAGGATATTAGACAGTGACAGGAAGATGAAACAGGATAATATATGGCAGTATGGTGGTACCTGGGTCAAGTAAAAGATAGTTTCTTCCTCATTCCTCCCTTCCTGTCCTCTTTTTAGGAAGAAACCTGTGCTTAAATGTGGAAGTGGAGAAATGGTGAAATAGGAATGAAGGGAATTTTGTTTGTTTTGAAATCTACTGCTCAACAGGATTCCTTGTTTTTGCAAGTTGAACTTTGTTATTTTTTTGCTTTAGGTACTAGAAGTTCCTGGAAGAAACAGGATGGAAAAGTCTCAAAATTGGGATAAAGAGTACTCTGTAGATCGGTTTGTTCTTTTTATATGCTACAGTGATTCTAGTGCGCTACACATTTGCTTGTGAGTCTGACAGAGGATAAGGAAGCAGTTAAAAAAGGAAGAGAGAATTAATACTTGTTGAGTCTTTTCTCTGAGCTATCAACTATACAAGAGTCATGTGCTTCCATTTATTCCTTCCCCAAATGGTGCAAAGTTAGTATTACCTTTCTACATGTGAGGGGACTGAAGCTCAAGGCCATACAGCTAGTTTGTAGAGGATAGACTTGGGTTTGTAGTAGTAGCTTCAGTGGCTAAGCACAGAATCTTCTAGAAATATTGAAGCAACTCTTTCAGAAGCCCAGTTGCCAAATCTTGGTAAATCTAAAGTAGATTTTTGGCTACTAAATTGAAGGAGACCAAAGAGATGTGAATTAAATGCAAGAGATAGTTTCTGAATATTTTCACCATAATTGACATTTTTGGGGACAAGTAAGAAGCCAGAATAGGATTTCAGGATTGAATGGTGGCAATGTGTCAATATTAGTATCCTGAAGTTGATGTTTATAGTATGGTTCTCCAGAAGAATGTCCTTATTTGTAACAATTACATATTAAATTTTTCTAGGCTTCTTGGGTATCATGTCAGTAAATGTTTCAAAGGGAAAAACACTTTATCTTGTCATTGCAAATTTTCTGTGAGTTTCAGATTGCTTCAAAAGAAAATAAATAAAAATAGAATGGGGATTTTATGTATCCAGAAAGCAATTTAATCCCCCTATTGAACTTTGGCTCTTTGACAAACAAATGCTCAGCTACATTAACTGTTTGGGAAATTTAGTCTTTGTCAGATATTTTTAGAGTTACATTTAATTCTGGTTTGAAGGTGAGAGTGCTATATAAAGAGGAAGAATTTATTCTCCTTTTGATAAACTCTCAAGTAAATGAATTTATTCATAGCATTGTACACAGTACAGGTATATTTGAAATTTAAAATCATTATTTTATAGATATAAAAATATTTTAAGAAGGTATCTGGTCAGCATGAAAAATTGCCTGTTAAAAATAAGGTCTCAAAATAACCTCATCAGGAAAGACCAATTTTAAAAGATGGGCCTTGTTTTATATTCTGAAGGTCAGCAGCTTGGTGCTGTGCCGTAGCTAATTTTCTCAGCCTGTCATGCTGCTGAACCTTCAGGACAGAACAGAGTGAACTACAGGGATGCTGCAAATACATAAGCAAGGATGGATTGCCTGGCAAATGGCACAATCAGTGAACAATGGTAATTCAGTCAGCTGTAACTTATCAGCTACCAGGTGATGGGGGAAAATCCAAACTCTTACCACCTCCTGAAAGGTGGCATACCTTTCTTTTGTTCATACCATATAGTATCAGTTGAGAGAAAAAAAAAATCCAGTGGTTGGAGTTACTTGCTTCTCTGCTGCTGCTGCTTTTTTTTTTTAAATTCTACTTTCATAAGCAACAAGCAGCGACTCCATGAAGATCATTGTTTTCCATTGTGGTGTGACATTTGCAAAAAAAAAAAAAAAAAAAGGTATGGGAGGCTAATGAATCTTTGCAATTATATATATGAATGTAATAACTTCTCTAAATTACAGTTTCAAGTATATGTGAATATGAAACTCAAATCCTTTAAACTGTGTGGACAGGGAACTTGTTATATTAAAGGTATTAATTATATTTGCTTTTGTCAGTATTTAAGCTGATGAGGTAAGGAACAGTGCATAGAAGGGAGTGGTATTATGCTTATAAGATCTTAGGAAAATTAAAGTTTGTGAATTTTGAGTTTGAAGGAGTCCAGTTGGAAATAATGAAGATAATTAAAAAAATGGAAGCTCTTTCAAATACTAAATTAGATGAGGATAGAGTTTAATTATATGACTTTAATAACTTAAAACATTAATGGCCTTAAGAGGGTAGAAACACAAAGTCCATAGGTCTTTGACGTATGACCCGACTCTGGACAATAGGAACAGCTTCTCCTAAGGTGTTGATGGTAGAATAACACTTGCCAAGTATAATCTTTCAAGATGTCATTCCTAAGTGGAGGCAGTAGTTAAGTAAAACAAAATTTGGAAAGATGAAGAAGAAAGAGAAGAGCAGGAGGAGGAGGAAGAAGAAAATGAATGTTTAGTTTCTACTGTAGACCTGGCCAGTATACATATCTATAGAAACATTTAGTAAGATTAAAAAAAAACAGTCCCTCGATATTATTGACCATTTGTTAAATAACTTTAATGAGTGCATGGGAGCTTAGAAAAGTTCACTTTTGCACTAATCTCGCTTTGCTTTTTCTCCACATTCTTTTTCTTATTTTCATGGACTTCCATTGATTTTTCAATTGAGAGGTATTTTTCTATAATCCACAAATACCTTGACTGTGCCTTCCTCTAACTCTCCCTCCTTAAGTCCAGATGAAGGTTGTCACTGTTATCAATGGAATTTGTTGAATACTCTAATTTTGGCAGATAGGAGGAAAAAATGTTGAGAATCAGGTAGTGGAGAAAACAAACTGATTTCTGGTTGAAAATCTTGGCTCTATTCTTTGAAAAATACCTTGGTCCAAATGATTATAATATGGAAGGATTTATAAAATGCATACTGTGATGGGTATTACTATTTTTTATGTTATTTCTTTTCTCATCTGTTCTCTACTAATATGTAGGAAGATGGTCTTCCAAACATGGGCGTGGCTATGTGATTAGCTTTGGCCACTGCACTAAGAGGAGTAAGGCTTTTCACTTAGTTAATTGACAGAGCTTCAATTCTTAGTTCTTTCTCATCTGTCATGGCCATTGTGGAAGTACATGTAGAATAGAAGCAGTTGGGATTGCTGAGCAAAAATGTATCGGTGACAATGTTTTGAGGAGTCTGCCTGAACCCACAATGTTGGGGCATGAGTGAGAAATAAACATTGATTTTTTGCAAGTTACTGAGATTTTGCAATTGTTATTGTAGGGCATAATCCGGCCTGTCCTTACTAATTCGGGGAGAAATAATAACTTTATATGACTGTTGGGATAATTTAGTGTGCTAAAGTACATAAATATTGTCAAGTATATCATAAAACAGCCAACCTTTTTATTATCTGTTATAAAAACGCTGTTATCATGAAAAGGGCTAACAGCTAACCTTTTTATTGTCTCCACAGTATGAACTAGATACGATACTAAGTGCTTTAATTTATTTAATATTTATAACAACCATGTAAGGTAGGGCCAGTTTTTATGCTTGTTTAAAGAGTTTGGAAATAGAGATACAGTTTCTTAAGAAACTTGCCTAAATTTATAACTTGTAAAACTAGAAATGCCAAATGTGGGTGAAGGGGAGAAGAAAAACAAAGCACACTGCCATGTGTGTACCTACGCAACTGTCTTGCATGCTCTGCTCATGTACCCCAAAACCTATAATCCAATAAAAAATTAAAAAAAAAAAAAAACTAGTAAATAGTGGAGCTAAGATTCTAACCCAGGCAGGCTGGATTTAGCATCTGTGTTCCTATATATACATTCTATTGCTTGTTGATAATAGTCTCAATTAATTTTAGATTTTCTTTATTTTTTTAAACCCTTTTCCACTGAAACTGTTTTAAGTTTTGCTTTTTTAAAGTTGTAAATAGTGATATAAGAAGAGTTTTTAAAATTTGGGTCTACATGTCCAAAACATTCTAGATATGGAATAAAACATAGCTGTTTTTTGAACAAATAAACTTTTAACTTTTTATTGTGTATGACAGTCCTAAAGGTGGGAGGAAGGGAGCTTTAAATGACTTGTCAGCTTTTTAAAAATTTTTTCCTGGATGGTAGAAAGCAATATTAATCTCTTCCTTAAAACTACTCTGTTGGTTTTCTGGCTTAAGGAAAATCTATAATGACCACATTACTAATTACTTGTAGTATGCTTTAATGTCATTTTTATAAGAACATGATATAGATAGCCTAATTAATTTATCTAATTATGAACACTTGGAATTTTCTTCCTCCAACCTCTCAATAAAACAAAAAATAGGATCGCATTATATCTAAGTCATTGGTTTTATTTACTTTTAAATGCATTGATATGTAGTATTTCTATTTGTTTTTCTTTCATTGTTTTTTATCTTGATCCTAATTTCCTTCTGCCTTTTCAAGCGGATGATGTACAGGTGGGCAAACATTGATAAATGGCACCTGTTAAGTGCAGAGATATATTTCTCAGAAATTGCATTGCATCTGGCTCTCTTAGTCCTAATAAGAATATCCGATTTTTTAGGAATCCAGTGCAAGGACAGTGAGTTGTCTCTTTCACCTATGCTATTCCACAGATGTTGCCAAACTTTGGAAAACATATGATCGAAAAGTGTTAAATGCTTCCTTTGAGTGTTTATGGGATGAGTCAAAAGATAATGAAATATGTGGAGAGTCTAATAGAATGAGAAGGAAACTCACGTGTGATTATTCTCTAGCTTGTTACTGAGTCATTCCTTTCTGTAGCCTGATGTATTATCGTCGATAATGGTGACAGTAATAACAAAACAACAACAATGGCAAAGACTAATAGTACTGCTGTTATAGTACTAATTATGAAGAATTTGATTTGTGTCAGACCCTATGCTTTGAATCTTCCCAACAGCGTTTATAATGCAATTTTATAACACTGTAAACAAATGCCCAGAAAGAAAAGTGGCTTGTCCGAAGTCATACAGTGGGAGACTTAATGTTTTCCGCCCAGTTGGTAGCACTGTAGAGTCTAATTTCAGTTATAAGTTGTAACTGTGCTCTCTACCTTCAGTTTTGCATACCAGAACCTAGAGAGTGAGAAAACCTGAGAGCAATGTAACATTCTTAAAATTGCTAATCGGGGATTTAACTTCCCTTTGCTTTGTTCTCTGTTTCTGTGTGTCTTCTGCTCTCCTCTTATCTTAGAGGAATGTAAGTCCTCACTGCTTTCCAGAGCCAACTTGGACATGTCTTTTTTATTTCATCTCCTTTCAGTGTCTCTGAGGATTTTACCTTAAAATCCTTAGTGCTTCTTTCCTAAAAAAGCAATCTTGTTTTCCTTTAAGCAAGTTTGGCAAAAATGCTCAATACTCATCTCCATTTTGTCACTACACAACTAGTGTGTAAACTCACACTCTATTGATACTTATACCAACAAATTGATAAATCTCCACTCAGTAATAGGAGAGTAGGGTTCAGGTCTAAATTACATTTGTTATCTTCACAGTAGAATGCACAGAGCCTTCTGTATATCAGTTGAACTGATATTAAAACTTTAGCATACGCGGATTTACCTTTTTTTTTTTTTTTTTTTTTTGAGACGGGGTTTCGCTTGTTACCCAGGCTGGAGTGCAATGGCGCAATCTCGGCTCACCGCAACCTCCGCCTCCTGGGTTCAGGCAATTCTCCTGCCTCAGCCTCCCGAGTATCTGGGATTATAGGCACGCGCCACCATGCCCAGCTAATTTTTTGTATTTTTAGTAGAGACGGGGTTTCACCACGTTGACCAGGATGGTCTCGATCTGTTGACCTCGTGATCCACCCGCCTCGGCCTCCCAAAGTGCTGGGATTACAGGCTTGAGCCACCGCGCCCGGCCAGATTTACCTTCTTAATCCATCTCCAGCATCTGATTTTTTGTGTAAATTGCAGGTAGACACTACCTGAGTCACCTATCCAATCAGAACCCCAGATAATCCACAAATCCTCTATCAAGGAACCAAAGAGTTTGAAGTTTTGTCATCAAGCTTTGAGTCTAAGTTTTATTTTGAGGCAGTTGGCTTCTGTTGCCGCTCCTTGACTCATTCATTGATCTTTATGCTGTAGTAGAGGATATTTTACAATCCAGGGGTTTCCATTTATCAAGACAAATACATATATATTGCAAGTAGGGAAATACCTAACCTATGTGGTACAGGCCAAGTAGTCATCCCTCAGTGTCTGCAGGGGATAGATTCCAGATTCCCACTCCCTGCAGATACCAAAATCTGCAGATGCTCAAGTCTCTTGTATAAAATAGTGTAGTATCTGCATATAACCTATGCACATGCCCCTGCATACTTTAAATCATCTTTAGTTTACTTATGTAAAACAATGTAAGTGCTATGTAAATAATTGGTATACTGTATTTTTTAAATTTGTATTTTTTAATTATATTATTTAAAATTTTCCCCAAATGTTTTTGATTCATGGTTGGTTGAATCTATACATGTGGAACCTGTGGATATGGAGGGCTGACTGTACCTATGTGAGAATGAACTGGAAAAGTTGCCTCTTTGACACATATCAGATTCCAAGGATTTCAGATTAAGAGTTGGGTTGATATTATGTTATCAGATTGTGATCTTTTAGTAACTATGTTAAAAAATTAAAATCACAGAATGAAAAAAGTGATAGTCAAAAAGTTTCTTATTAGAATCCATTTATCATAAATTATGATAAAATTTTAATATATTAGAGTAAAAGCCTATCTTGATCTGTTAAAAGCTTAAATATTAGAAAAATATAGCACTGATTTTATTATTTTGTTTATTTAAAAATATTTGGTCCTGACTGCTCAAGATCTCCTACATATGTCTAACATAAGCATCTTTTTACTTCGCTTGACTATTTCAACAGCTGTCTGAAATGTAATTTGTAATTACAGGCTTAGCAGACCTAATTTGATGAAATTTTCTCTTATCTTGGCTTACTTAATTTATAAAAAGATTAATTTTCAAGTTTATAATTAGTAAAAGATACCTTTAATAGGGAAAATTTAAAAAAATAAATTATTTCAAAGACAGTATTTTATGGAAATAGTATAATATTGCTATTATATCAAAATCTCCTAAATTCTAAAAGATGATTTTACTCTAAGTGTGTATTCTTGGGTATGTGTGTGTTTGTGTGTGTTAAAATGTTATAGGATTCAAAATATATTGGTACGTAATAACATCACCTCTTACCATAGTTATTTAACTTCTTAAAAGCATGAGTTCTTAAGAATTTAGGGGAAGTTAAGTAACGTGATAATACTCACTTGCCATGCAGAGATAGCAGATCTAGGCCGAAAAACCAGATTTACTAGGCTTTAGAGTGTGGCAGCTTCTCATTGTGTCATGTTTCCTGCCCAATTAATTCTATTTTATCCTCATAATACCAGTGTTACAGATTTAAAAAGCCAGGTGCATACATACATATATACATATTACACATACATTTGTTAGCCTTTTATATGTATACAAGTGGGTTTTATTTCGTTTTTAGTTCCGGAGTTTATTCATTTGTTAATGCATTTATTTCATCTTTATTTTGTTAATTCATCCAATATTTATTGAATGACTTCTATGGACCAGGCACTATTCCAGGCACTAGATGAGAGTACAGATAGAGTTTTAACTCTTTGAAAAATAATGTTATACTTCAAGTGAGGAAGAAGAGTATTTTGCTTATACTAAAATAGTATTCATTTTCCTGTTCAATAAAAGAAGAGTAATAACAAGTGATACGGACTATCTAGTTATTATTTTCTGAAAATAAGAGTAATAAAATCCATTTTATTCTACAATCAGTTCTACTCTGAATTGCCTTTGATTGCTGAGGTGTGAAAAAGTAGAGTACATAGCATCTCATTTTGGTGAACAGTGGCCATTTTCTAACTAATGAATCTTTTAATAGATTTAAAAAAAACAACTAATTTTAATTTTATCCCTTTGTGCAGCCTCTCATTTTTTTGTTAGAAGTGATAACAAGCAGGAAGGCGAGGGAAAGACAAGTCAGAAAAGAGAAAATAAAGGTTTCCTTAGCACCAGCTAGATAATGAGTTCTTGGATAATTGAGCAGGCTGCACTGTATTCAAGTTTCAAATTATCAAAATGTTAATGAAAAATGCTTCATCTAGGAATGTGGTTGGCGATAGTGGGGTAATTGGCAAAGATGTAACAAAGATGTAGTTTGTAACATTGTTCTCAGATTATTTTGAATATAAAGCTAGGAAAAAAGGGATAAAAATTTTGTGTTTTACTTAACATTAAAGTTATGTCCAGTGGTGTCTAGTTGGATTTATCCTTGTGTCTATGTTTATGTTATGTTTGTGTATGTGGATTTTTTTTTTTTTTTTTTTTTGGTGCAAGGTATAGGTTGGAGGTTAGATGGAGATGTAGTGTAATTTATCAAGAAAGAGGTTTGATAAATGCAAGGTCTAGGGCTGAGACTTAAGTTTAAATTACTTTCATTGACATTTATTCAGAAATAAATCTGGATCAGGTGCAGTGGGTCACGCCTGTAATCCTAGCACTCTGGGAGGCTGAGGTAAGCAGATCATTTGAGGTCAGGAGTTCAAGACCATTCTGACCAACATGGTGAAACCCCGTCTCTACTTAAAAGTACAAAATTTTAGCTGACTATGGTGGCGCATGCCTGTAGTCCCAGCTACTCAAGAGGCTGAGGCAGGAGAATCGCTTGAACCTGGGAGGTGGAGGTTGCAGTGAGCTGAGATCACACCACTGCACTTCAGCCTGGACAACAGAACAAGACTCTGTCCCCCTGCTCCCCCCACCCTCAAAATTCTGAAGCAATTCTGATTAAAATTAAGGTTTGTGCCTTTTTTCCCCACTGTAAAAGTAGATATTATTTTACATTTTATTGAAGTAAATGCAGGAAAGCCAAATATCTTGTTATATTAGGTATATTTCCCTTCTTTTTTTAAAATTATAGACTTATAAGAAGTTGCAAAAATAATATAAAGAGTTTATTTGTATCCATAACCCAGCTTCCCCCAGTAATAACATTTAAAATCTGTAGTACATTATTAAAATTGTCATTGGCATAATGCAATGAACTTAACTTGGATCTTGTTCAGATTCACCAGGTTTTGCATTTGTTTGTTTATATTTTGTGGGTAGATGTTATGCCTTTAAAAAAAATCAAGATTCTGTGTCAATCTATTTGACTCTCTGGATCTCTATTTCTGTTCTTATAAAAAAAATAGAATTTATTATCTATATTATTTGGTAGCTCATTATTTTTTCATTTGTAAGAAGTGGTTTTTCCATTTTTTAATTCATAATTTTTATATATACAGAATATTTTAACATATAGGGTGAATATAAAATTATTTCCTAATCCTTTTATATTATATTGGCATTTAGATGGTTTCTCCTTATTTGCTATTATAAATAGGCCGATAGACTTGCATTTTTGGGCTTGGCATTCCAAAGTTTTTTTTCTCTCTTTCTCTCTCCCTTTCTCTCTCTTTCTCTGTCTCTGTTTCTCTCTGTGCATGTGTTTGTATGTTTCTCTTTTCTTCCTTCTGGCAAATTCTTAGCACATTTCAATATATATTGTCAAGTCGCTTACCAAAAAATAAATATTGTGTTTCTACTGTTTTTTTCCTAATGAAATATTTGAAGAATAAATAAAAACAATTTAGAAGACACTCAACACTGAATTTTGTGATCTTAATATTTTGTCACATTTATTTCAGATCTTTTTATCATAAACAGTAAAACATTACAGACACAAGTGATGTTCCCTGTGTATCTCTCCCTATTACATGGTATTTACTGAAACAATCTAA
This sequence comes from Callithrix jacchus, assembly GCF_049354715.1. NCBI lineage: Eukaryota > Metazoa > Chordata > Mammalia > Primates > Cebidae > Callithrix > Callithrix jacchus. The sequence goes on from NC_133510.1 coordinate 83,816,569, forward strand.
GAATAATTTATAAGGCTCAATGAAAAGAAAAACTTCTTTCTGGACATTCTAAAACGATTGATTATATTCCCCCTCTTTAATAAGAGCTTGTATTCAACATCTTTCCATGGATATGAGTTAAGTGTGAGCAGAATGAGTTAATGAATATGCTCTCTGCCTTCTGGGAGCCTCCACTGTAGAGGAGCATGTCATCAGAACATTGCGGCATGTCATTTGGCATGTGTTATAACCTGAACGAGAAATACAGTTAAGATGAAGATGTAATATGAAAAAAAAATGTATAGTCTTAAAGTCCTCAAGTCTAGAGAACATTAATTTTAATGCTTGTCCATTTCTCTCCTCTTTTTCCCATTTCTCCTTAACCAAAGTAACGTAACACACATCAGCTAGTTGGGTTCCTCCTCCCCTGAATGGTGCTGCTGCTGCTGTTTCCCTTTCTTCTCCTTTTCCTAATTTCCTTCTTTGTTCATCATTTCATTATTGTTATCATCAGTAATACATATTTCTGTTTTCTCCAACAAATACTAGCTGGCACAGGAAGAGTACACCCTCCCTTCCACTAACTCTGGGATCTCTAGGTAATTCTGAGGTTTCTTCAAAGTTATCTACTTGTGGCGCTAGGGTCATTCTGGATGGTAGTTAGGAACCTGCTCTTGTTTGTAGTTTGGTTCTTTATAAGCTCATCATGACATTTCTGATTTGGTTGATTGGGGATCACTGTTCCTAGGAGTGTCCCTAAGTGGTATGATAAAAAGGACTGACTGATGAAGCGTGCTTTCCTTTAAAACTGTACTTTTATGTTAGCAGCACTGTATTTGATTTAAACACACTTATTCTTTGAAACCTAAATGTTTTTATCTTTTACTTTCGACTCTTAATTATCATTTTATATTTTCTATCTTTTTAGATTAAATCAAATCCTATTTCCTCACTTACTTCTTAGTTTTTCCTGCATTTTTGTCTAGAATACAAACAAGATAAAAGGTATCATTAACTTCTTTGAATATACTGTCAGTCACGACTCACAACTGGAGAAACTTTAAGATCCTTAAATTCATTCATGCCCTTTCTCTTCATTGACAGTAGATTCAGTTCAGATAACAGGTATTGATTTCCTGGAAGCTTTTCTTTCTATTCTTTTTCCTGTGGGCTGCATTTCTCACCATTGGCAGTTCACCTAGTTTTAATCCAAGATCTGGCAGAGCTGAAGATGTCTGCATTGTCCTTTCATGTCGAGATGGGACAGTCTGGCTACAGATGGTGTGATGGGACCAGATGCTGAGTATACATACTCATGTAGAAAGGATTGGTGGGACTAAGGAATGCCTCTGTTTTTGTGTCAGGTTTCTCTGTTAAAATAATTATCTGTGCTGTTGAGAGATGTGCTTTCCAAGTACTTTTACAAAAACAATATCCCTAGTGGTAAATTAACATAAGGCTATTATTCTGTTCCAAGTAAGCAATTACCCAATTTGGACAGTTTCCTGGAATAGACAGTTGATACTTCCCAAAGCCAAGTAGCTGTAATTTAGATGCGATATCACTGTGTGAGTAAAGTAAAATGATGCCCTCTTAAAAATACTTAAAGCCCACTCTGTTTCTGTGCAATAGTAGTCTTTGAGCTAGTCATTGTTTTTGCTGAGCACTGACCATTGACCTTTTAAGACTCTTTATTTCCTTTGTGAATGTGTCAGGAGAGTATATTACATTTCACGTTTTTTCACACTTACAAGCTTTTATTTTAAAATAATTATTGAGCATATGTTGTGTGCCATTAATGAATTAGCACATAGTCCCTGCCTACACAAAGCAGAGAGTCTGAGAACAAAAAATTACACAAAAAAGAACATGGGTACTTAAAACCGGACATGCACTCATACCATTTTCTCTTTTTTTCTTTAATATTAGTATACTTTAAGTTGAGGATACATGTGCAGAACGTGCAGGTTTGTTGCATAGGTATACACGTGCCATGGTGGTTTGCTGCATCCATCAACCCATCATCTACGTTAGGTATTTCTCTTAATGCTATCCTTCCCCTACCCGCCCCCGCACCCCCCCCAAGAGGCCCTGGTGTGTAATGTTCCCCTCCCTGTGTCCATGTGTTCTCATTGTTCAATGAGAAGGGAGTGGAAAAGGTTTTCTTTAAAGGACCAGATTGAATATTTTTGGCTTTGCAGACCTGACCCGTTCCATTGCAGCCTCTCAGTTCTGCTATTGTAGAGCAAGAACTGCCACAGAGAATACACAAAAACAATTGAGTGTTGCTGTGTTCCAGTATTGTTTTCTTTGCACAAACACATACTGGACCAGTTTGACATGGGAATTGGAGTTGACTGACCCCAGCCCTAAAACTTTGGATTCTTTGGTATTAGTTTTTCTTACTCTTTTCCTGTTTGCCTCTGACATTTGCCTTTATAGTATTCCATATTTCTCAAACACCTCGTTTCCATCTTTGTTATCACAGACACTTCACTGTTTCAAAACTAAGTGATCACCATCCACTTGTGTCCTGCTCCTGCCCATCCTTCCCATGGCCACACAGCTATGTCTTCCTCGCTTACCTTAGTCAGTCTTCTCATCTGTTAATCTGTGTCATAAGAGTAATTGTCTGACGGGGTTATTGAAAGGAGCCAATGAAACATGTAGAACGTTATGATCATGGAAGGCATGGAACACCCTCACATTAACACAGAATACTTGAGTCTCAGAGCCTGACTGTCTGACACCTAATACCAGTGCATCACTCATTATATGTGGACCTCTGGTAGGAAACTTGGCTCTACCTCAGTTTCCCCATATGTAAATTGAGGATGATAGGATGTGGTAGGCCCTTGAATAACAGCATTTTGTTCAACTTTGTTTTGTTATAACATTGATGTGGAAAAAACAATTCTTGGGCAGAGCCACTGTCTGTGTGTGTTGTTGTTCTCCTCATGTATGGGTTTGCATGTTCTCCCCATGTATGGGTGGGATTATTCTGAGCACTCTGGTTTCCTTCCACATCCTAAGGATGTGCACGTAAGGTGAACTGGCATATCTAAATGGTCCCAGTCAGTGTGTGTGTGTGTGTGTGTGTGTGTGTGCGCCCTGTGATAGGATGGTGTCTTCTCCGGGGCTGGTTCCTGCCCTGTGCCCTGAGTTGCTGAGATAGGCTGCAGCCACCCAGAACCCTGAGCTGAGTAATTAGGTAAATGATGCTCTTACTTGTTCTTATTTATCTTTCTTAAATATAATTACTGTGCTTAGTCATGCTTAGTTTGTATCTCTGTCAGAAAATTTGCCACATTTTGCTCTTATCATAGTTATTGCAAACCAGTCTTCCTTTTGAGAGTGGAGAAGATGTTCCCAGTTATAATTTTTCCCTTTCCTTCACAGTCTCAGATCTAATCAGCAGAAAATTATTATCAAATTTATTCAATGAAAACAGTTTTGAATAGAAAAATTATTATAGATAATATTTGGGATTCTAATCTGTTGTCTTATGAGATAATGAATTTTTTTGTAAAGATTATATATTAACCACAATTTTAGTGTATAGACAATCAAATGTAGCCTTCATCTTTGAATTGTTTCCAATATATTGGCTTTGGGTTGATTTAACTTTAGAAAAAGAGCCTGAAGGGCTTTTGTTTTATTGTTTGTTTATAGATTATGATGAAGACCCATGTATATAGGAGGTCATCAAAGAAATAAATTGTAACATTATTCTAAGAAGGAAGCTCATAACAGAAAGTAAATATAAACCTGAACTTTTTAGTTATTTAATAATAAATATATGCAAAGCGCAGAAATCAGTAACTGAGAACACAGATAAAGTTGCAACATTATGACTACTAAATATGGTTGTGTTGGAGGAAGCTTTCAAAACAGTTATTTCATACAAAGTACAATATGGCACTTTTTGAGAATTTCATATTATAGGCCACACTGTTAAAAATATATTAAGCTTTGTTCTTGGAATGAGAGAGGATAGTGGAATTGAAACATTTTAGATTTTACCAATTTAACTTTCTGTAGCTTGGTAACCCAATTTGAAGATTAAAAGCAATCAGTTACTCTCTGAAGAAAAAACCTATCATGCCATCTGAAAGAAGACTTTTTTTTAAAGTATCAGTCTTATTACCTTTTATAATATTTTAAGAGTAAATACATATTTAAATTAAAAAGTTTTAGCTCTCAGAAATGGGAAGGATGGAAATTAGCAGGGATGAAAAAATTGATGGGAAGAGAAGAATCATGTGAACATTTGTTACCAGTCACTTCTGACACCCAGAGTTTAAGACCATGGAGGACAGGTTCCCTACCTCTTAAAAACCCTTCAGACACCCACACACATTCATTGACTGAGCTCAATGTATGAACCAAATACATGCCCCAGTCTCACTTACTTGATGAACAAGGCTACAGTCAAACATAGAATGGGCTGAAGTTAACATTAGGAAAGACAGAGCAAATTTGGGGTAGGCTAAGGTGAAGAGGAGAACAAATCAGATTCAAGCAAGATTCTTGCAAAGGGCTGAGTCTAGGCTTTTATGCTGGATGTGCATTAGCAGGTATAATGAGGAAAAGGCAAGGAAAATACAAAATTACCTCTTTTTTTTTTTTTTTTTGAGATGGGGTCTCACCATGTTGCCCAGGCTGGAGTACATTGACTATTCACAGGTAGGATTATATGAGAAAATCGAAAATTATGTAAAATAAGAAGTCCAGAAGGAATTTTAAAAGCTATCTTCTTTACAAATCACTTTGGGGAGGCCCTCAGCCCTGTCTCTGAGAGCTCAGATAATGAAGGTGCATCTTTGACTCCTTTAGAAGGACATCTAACATTTCTCTGGTGACTATTTATTTACAGAAGCCAAGATTCTTCTCATTTCATTTGCCCTGGAATGTCTCCCTCTGCCTCTTAAATTATGAAATATGACAATTTCAAAGTTTCTTTGAATTTGCCAAAACTGATAGATCTTAAGAATTTTATATCAGTCAGACTAGCCTAGGATATGCTGCAGAAATAACCCCCAAGCCTTCCTAGTCCATCATAGCCCAGGTATTTCTTGCTCATCCTACAGATTGATCTTGGGTTCCTTGGAAGATATACCCCAGGTCATCTAACCTCACTCAGAGATATAGGCTGACATACAGTGAACATTTGGGATGTCATTGGCCTTTGCATCAGGGAGGCAGGGAGAAGGATACTTGGTAAGCACCCACTGGCTCTTGGAGACTACTTTGCTTGCATTACTTCTCTTATGAGGCCTTGGGCCACAGAAAGCAACATGGCCATGCCTCATTTCAAGTAGGTAGGAAAGTTCAATCTTACAAATGCCTGGAAGGAAGGCAACCAAAATCACAGTGGACAGCAGGAATGATGATTGATAGCATATCTCTCTTTGTGATCTGAAGGTTCCATGTAGCCATTTATTATTGAATTTTCAGCTGTTTGAGGTTGATTCTGTTGAGAAAATAAAAGGCAGAAGCAAAATTTTTATGGCCCAGATTTTAGTTTCATAAAACCGAGTTTAGATGTTGTTAAAAGTGGAAGAAATGCTTCTTTTTACCAGAAGAAAAATTTTTAATTATATTTTTACTTAAATTTTTTTATTTGGTGGTAGTTATGCTGACTATTAAGTTGACGAGTTAGTTAAACCAAAAGCCAAGCAAACTAGACCATTCAAATTTATATTTTTAATTTAAAAATATTTAAATCCCCCATTCAGTATGTAAATACATGCTCAAATAACTCAATTAACACAGAAGTTTATTGTATAAAAATTTAGACTATCCCTTTTCTATTACTGCCCTGCAATTTTTCTCTTACCCAGAATTTACCACTATTATTTTTAATGCATTTTTTAATTTATTGTATTTTAGGTTTTGGGGTACATGTGAAGAACATGCAAGATTGTTGCATAGGTACACACATGGCAGTGTGATTTGCTGCCTTCTTCCCCATCACATATATCTGGTATTTCTCCCCATGCTATCTCTCCCCAACTCCCTACCCCCTATTTTTAATGCATTTTAAAATATTCCTTGTGCATTTACATAATGCAAAACATAGATAAACACAGAGGCAACTTACTCTGGCTGTGTAAAAAGCTAATTTTTTGAACATTGTTTCATATGTGTATATCACATACATGTTGCATTCCTTTTAATGATGCAAAATATGTTTTTAAGCTCTTAATAGATACTGATTATGAACCCTCCTAAATGGCTGAACAAATTTATTTGCTCACCAACATTATACAAGAATGCTGTTTTCTCTTCACTCTCACTATAACTATGTATGATTTTTTATATCAATTCAGAGAGGCAAGTGATATCTTATAATTTTAATGTTCATTTTCTTGACTAGTAGGTTGAGCATCTTTTTTTTTTATACTTGTCATTTTTGTTTTGTTTTCATCAGTGGATATCATGTTGAAATTGTTTGCCTATTGGATTTTTTAGTTTTTCCTTATTAACTAATAGAAACTCTCTATATATTGCAAATATGTCTTTTCCTCATTAAATATGTTGAAAATATGCTCTCCCCATACCCTGACTTTATGTTCTCTTCTATTTTTGCATGCACACCCAAACATGCACACACACATTTGCATATATATATATACACACACTTACATACATGCACTCATCTGAGTGTCAAAATATAGGTAGTTGAGTGAAGTACATTTCAGAATCTGAATAAAGATCCTTTTTCACTTCTCAGTTAATGGAAGTTTTGATTACTAAAATCCTTCTTCCTATGATTGTTTGAGGAAGAAGAGGCAATGAGAGTAGGATTTCTAGACTTTCCGGAAGTCATAGATTCTTGTTCAACAAGTGTTAAATCTTCTAAAAGATCCTCTATGTAGAAACTCCTCCTATCTCAGAAAATTACACACTAGGCCCAGAAAAGTTTATGTGATGTGTTTGCCTGTGCATAGGCGTGGGTGAGGGTGTGGGGAGGTTAAGTAGGGGAGGGTATGTGTGGCTTAATCCTAGTACCCAAAGAAACCAAAATTAAAACTATGTTTCACTTTTCAAATTGAAGAACATTGGCCAGGCATGGTGGCTCACATCTGTAATCCCAGCATTTGGGGAAGCCAAGGTGGGCAGGTCACAAGGTCAAAAAATGGAGACCATCCTGGTCAACATGGTGAAACCCCATCTCTACTAAAATTAAAAAAAAAAAAAAAATTGCTGGGTGTGGTGGCTGAGTGCCTGTAGTTCCACCTACTTGGGAGGCAGAGGCAGGAGAATCACTTGAACCCAGGAGGCAGAGGTTGCAGTGAGCCACAATTGCATCCCTGCACTCTAGCCGGGGTAACAGAACAAAACTCCATCTAAAAAACAAAACAAAACAAAAAACTGGAGAAGATTGAGAGTAATTTGTGTTGAGAGGAGTTAGATGTTAGATTTAGGGAGTGCTGATGATAATATAGATTAATTCAGTATTTCCAGAAAGCAATTTGATTATTCAATTTTAATGTGCACGCATGTGTTTGATTGTGGGAACCTAGCCTGCAAATGTAATTAGAAAACAGTGTGGCCAATATTTGTCTGCAAGAAACATCATCCTAGGATCATTTAAAATAATGACAATGTTGTAAAAGGCAATTAGTAACAACACAGGATTAATTTTATTATTGAACAGCCATTGAATGGAATATTATGCCATCATTACCATAATTTTTGAGAATTCCTCAGACCCTTGGAAAAAACTCATGATGCAGTCCTCAACACAGAGGCAAACTATTAAACTACATAATAAGTATGTTTGTATATAGAAAGTATAAAAAATACTCCAAAGTGTATTTTTTAGTATTTTTACAGTGAGCATTAGTTACTTTTATAATCTGGGGAGACAAACCATTTAAAACCTGCCCACGAATTTAGAGGAAGGGTGGAAAGACAGCACATAGAAGGCATTCAATTGACCTTTACTGAAATGATTTGATTTAAAATGAAATAAGAAACTTGTCATAGTAGAATATCAAATCTCTGAGCTGGGAGGCTTCTTGCAGGTCACTTGGTCTAGTCAGTCACAGTAAGCAATCTCTAACTTAGCCAATTGACATCGGTAGATTCATTACCTGCAACTGCCTCTTGACTGTGCTGATTTGCTATCTCCTGCAGCAGTTCTGTTGCTGTGTAACATTGCCTGCAGATCCTTCCCCCATTTGGATCTTCATATTGCCTCCTCCATGAGTACTCTTATTTATTTAAAAAACTGTCTACAGGTACTCTTAAAAAAAATCCTAGGGTGTTAATATTTTCAATGTTAAACTACTCTAAAATTGCAAACAATTGAAAAAAACATCTAAGTTTAAGTTTGAGTATTGCTTATAGAAGTAGTGTTGTTTGTTTAAGGGCTTGGTTCTGTAATCAGACTGCCATGAGCAAGTTACTGTTATGAGTTTCCTTGTATGTAAAATGGGGTTAATATCTACTTCATAGGGAAAGATTTTTAAAAATTAAATTTGTTAACAAACATGATATGAAGTCTTGGACTAAAGTAAAAGTTTGATAAATGTTATTTAGAGACATCTGGTTTCAAGACAGAGAAAATATACTTCCCACTCATCTTGATAAATACAGTAAAAAACCTAGGACACTCTATATCTTTAAGTCTTGAGTCTTAAAGACTACAAGAAGAATATGACATTCTCTCTGCATTCAGGTAGATTACAGTGTAATGAAGCAAACATCAGAGTGGAGCAATATTGTAAGTTAAGCAATGTGAAAACTACTATGGTGGAGATACCTACATGGGGCTTTCAAACTACTTGGGAAGGGTAGTGGTCAAGTGAAGGACAGCCACAGAAGTGGAAACTGACTGAATTCAAGGAACTGCAAACTTTGTAATTCAGTACACCTGGAGTTGTGAAGTTGGATGAGTGGAAATGAAACTAAGTAGATTAATGGGTTTTGAGTGTTATCTAGAGTAGGGGTCCCCAACCCTAGGCTCATGGACTGGTATCAGTCCATTGCCGGTTAGGAACTGGGCCACACAGCAGGAGGTGAGCGACAGGAGAGTGAGCAAAGCTTCATCTTTATTTATAGCCACTCCCCATGCACAGATTACTGCCTGAGATCCAACTTCTGTCAGATCAGGGTGGCATTAGATTCTCATAGGAGTGCGAACTCTATTGTGAACTGCGCATGTGAGAGATTTAGGTTGCATGCTCCTTAGCTAATGCCTGATGATGTGTCACTGTCTTCCATCAACCCAAGATGAAACTGTCTAGTTACAGGAAAACAAGCTCAGGGCTCCTACTGATTCTACATGATGGTGAGTTGCATAATTATTTCATTATATGTTACAATGTAGTAATAATAGAAATAAAGTGAACAATAAATGTAATGCACTTGAATCATCCTGAAACCATCCCCTTTTCCCACCCCAGGTCCATGAAAAGATTGTTCTTCATAAAACCAATCCCTGACGCCAAAAAGGCTGGGGACCACTAATCTAGAAATATATAGTTACTATCTTGAACTTTATAGAAACATATTAAATGATTTTGAGCAGCATTTGAAATACTTTCATGGACATAGTAATATTGACATTGAGCAAAGCCATTATAGCAGCATAGGGAGATGGCTTGAGTGAATGGGATCAAGTCTAAAACAGGGAGATTAATTAGGATGTAGGCATTGTAATCAAGGAGAGAACCAAACCATTATAGAGACAATAAAGGCAGATGTGACATTACATATAAATGAATATGGAGAGTGAGGGTACAAATCTGACTTTGGAGTTTCTAATTCAGGCCACTGGATGTAACATATTTCCTTGAAATATAGAAAACAGGAGGAGGAGCAGGTTTGTAGTTACGATGGGGCTTTGGAGATGGAAGTGGGGTGAAATGAGTATAGTATTAGGCATGTTACTCTTTTTAAGTAAAGATGTCTGGCAGACTCTCAGCTATAAGGTATGGAGCTCAGAAAAGAAGGTTAGGGTTGGCGATAAAGGTGGAAGCCGAAACCAGAAGAGTATAGACTTCACGCATGGAGAAACTGTTGTGTGAGCAAAGGGATGCATATGGAAAGTGAGATATTACAGACAATAAAAGATGAAGAAAACAAGATTCCACAAACTTATTGAAAAAGAACTGGCAAAGAAGTAGGAGAAGAATATTGCAAATAAATGACAAAGTGAATTCTGTAGAATTGAGGGAAGCCCCTTTTTTGGGTAAAATGTCATGAACATAATTGACTATTGATCACAAAGAATAGAAGAAGTCATAAAGGAAAAGAGAATGATGTTATCAAGAAGTATTCTAGCAAGTAAATAGTTCCCCATCAGAATCTTTTTTTTTTTTTCAGGAAGAAAGATAGACACAGATAGATTTTTTGAAAAATTCTATAAAACATCTTTCCTTATTTCTACCACAGAATGACAACTTTACATTTTAGTGTGTTAGATACTGATGGCTACAATTATACTGTATAATCAGGAACCAGAAAAATCTCTGTAGCACAAACTATTCAGAGTTTATTTCCATGTGTCTGCAGGTTGTCAAGGCATCAGCTGATCTAGGTTGGGGTGTTTGGGAGCATTGCTTCAATACATGAATCTAGCTGAGGTGGGCTCCCTGCTGCTTTTGGGCTCTGTTTCCACCTGCAGACGTTCATTCTTGGTGCCATGTTGAGGAAGGAGCAGTTATACCCTGGGAGGCTGTTCCTGGAGAAGGTAGTGGTGCAGAAGAGCTAGCCTCCGCTTGCATCGTGCCTGCTGACCTTGCATAAGCCAAAGCAAGTACATGGATGAGTCCCAAATCAAGAGACATAGTTTCCACTCATGGAGGAAGGGTCAAAGCGAAGAGACAAAATACGTTTGCTAGGAATAGAGCATTGGGAAGAGGTACTGTTTTTGAACAAACCTGAGATCAATCACATGGGAAATCAGAATCATGATAGTAATTACTTCTGTGCTAGCTGTAGGTAGTCAAATTCACTATTATTGAAATACATAGGGCCATTTGACCCTGATTAAATGATTCTTCCTCCTGCTGCTTTCTGTGGCTATTATTTTTTAATGCTGCCACTATCTCTGTAGCTACTTTTAATCCACTGCTTCATTTCACACAGGGTTCTTTGAGCAAGTACCTGAAAGTGATACTCAGCTATTTAAAAAGAGCTTTTCTCCTTGCTTCAATATACTTTCCTGTTATTTTGCATTGTTACAGTGTTTGGTAGTCTGACTTTTTAAGAAATGGACCATTACTATACTTGCATATTTTATTCTAATCTCCATTTTACTAAAAACGTGGCATATATACAGCCTTTTCTTTTGGCAAAATGAGTTATATTTCCTTAAACAGTTATTCCATGTATCTACGTGATGTCTGTGTTTTCAAAGGAAAACATTGATCAATTAAGAGATGAAGAGCACTGAATTGCAAAGGTTTATAAAAACAAATATTTCATATGAATGTCCCTTCTGTGTTCAAATTATGAAGCGTTTCAAATGTGCAGAAATATTATCTATTCTTTGTGAAATTGAAGGCATCACATTTAACTGAAATAAAAAATACATACAGCTCTTTCAGACAAGAAAAGAATTTTTCAGCAAGTTGTTCTATTTGTAGCAGGTACCAAAACTTCAGTCACACATCTGCCATTTGTCTTTTCATAATCCCTAATGCCTCTCACTACACTTACATACAATTTATTTCATCTATGTAAAAAGGGTGACTTTTGTGATCTATACTCTAGTTTTATTCTAAGCAATAAAATCCACAAAGTCATCAACTGAAAGTGTGAGATACACACACACACACACACACACACACACAGTGGACATCAAAATACATATTAAAATAAAAAAGTACACTGTGTACCATCTTAAATATCTACGTAATTACCTGACATAGAATGCACTAGGAAACATTGTTTTAAGGCCAGCTCTATCAAACAAGAAATATAACTTAGTTAAGTGACAATATATTTTTAAAGCAATCATTCACTTTTACTTTTCAATTATTTTTCAGGTTTGTGGAAGGAATGCTTAACATTTGTTACAATGCCCTTGATCGTCACATTGAAAATGGTAAAGGGGATAAGATTGCCATCATCTATGACAGTCCTGTTACAAACACTAAAGCAACCTTTACCTATAAAGAAGTTCTGGAGCAGGTAATATTATAAACTTTTTATATATATTGGAAGTCATATAGAAATCACTTAAATAGCATACATTCTCATTGTAGAGCCTTGAATTCTCTTAATGAATTGAAACATGTTGCCATGTTTTTCTTTCGATACGTACTGGAAATGAATACAGGTGTGTTAACTCATGTAGACAGTTTTTATATCCTTCAGTTTATGTTTTACAGTGCTAAATGATGCTAATTTAACAGGGAGAGAATGGAAAATTCTGACAATGTGTCAATCTTTCTCTGATTTTTGCTCTTCATTCACATTACCATCACCTTTAGCTGCTCTCCAGATCTTATATTTTTGAAAGAGTCCCCTAACTTCCTTCCCTGTCACCAGACTCTGCTCATGTTAGATGATCACCAGAGTGTTCCTCCTAAGAAACAACATGTTTCTCTCTATGCCACTTAAAAATGTATTTCTTTAAAAATGCTCTTATCCAGAGAGTAAAATCCAGATTGCTGTGGTGTCTAAGACTCTTTGGAATCTGGTCATAGCATTCCTTCCAAGCTTCATTTTCCAAAATTTTTGGCCAGGCACACAACCCTTTTTTTCAGCCTGAATGTTCTGTTTTTCCTTTAGACACTCCCAGGCCTTTGTATATGTTCTTTGAATATGTTTCTTTGAACATATTTCATTCCTTTGGCTTATTTGCTCTTTTGAATTCTTTCTAATTTTTGTAGTTCTTAGGTGGACCATGATATTAAAAGATTAGTTATTTTTCTCTTTTAAAAAAATTAGGGTAGAAAAAGGGTTTCAGAAGTAATTATAAAAAGTATTTGGGAATTGTGAACTGTGGGAAAGTTGTTCAAACTGTGGAACTTTATTTACATATGATTTAAAGAGAGGTAATGGCGTAAGGCAGGGTTTCTCAACTTCGGCACTATCGATATTTTGGATCAGAAAATATTTTGTTGTGGGTGTTGCCATGTACATGGCATGATAGTTAGTAGTATCCCTGCCTCCTGGATGCTGATAACACACCTCCACCTCCCCAAGTTGCAGTGTCTGCACACATTGCTAATGTCCGCTGAGTGGCAAGGTTGCCACTGGTTGAGAAGCAGAAGTTGAGCAGAGTCTGTCATGCTAGGGGTTTGGAAGCATTTGCTACGAAATGAACGCTTTTAAAATTCCATTCTCTCCTTTTGCTTTTTGAACCCATTTAAGGGTTCCATTCCATTTTTAGAAAGTTTCATCAACTCTCTCTGACTCTTTGAAATCATATTCATTTACATCAAGAAGTTATTTCGCCATGCAAGAAATTTCAAGAAAGGCACTCAGACAAAACTATTACCTTTCCAGTCCTGGGTTCTTGCAAATAAGAGAGAAAAGTTTACACCAGCTTGCTTAGGCTGGATATCAGCCTGGTCATAGCAACAAATTTTAACGTCAGCTGATTTAAACATAAAAAAAGAACTTACAAAGAGGGAATACTGAAGAGCTCGGCTTAGAAAAGTGGTACACCCTAAGGGAGAAAGAGCAGTGATGAGGAGTTAAGAAGAATCCACAAATTGTCCAGTAACTTGACTCACTGCCTTGAGTCAATCTTCTAGATTGAAAGAGTAGGAAAATCCATTGTGCTGAACCCCTATTGACTCCAGCGGGGATGGCACCAGGTTTAAGAGGCCAAAGAAGAGAGCCAGGGCCAGCATACAAGACATGGAGTTTTACTGGGGCCTTACATATAGGGGAGAGTCCACTGTTGGCAGGCTGGGCAGAAGAACAGCATGACTTGCCAAAAGCATGCAGTTTCTATAGCATCTTCACGTAGCATGATCACTGTAACAGTCTCCACCTGGCAACTTTCATGTAACCTAAAACAAAGGGCCTCGATCCTGGACTGCAGAGGGCTGAGATATTCCTCAAAAATAAGGAATGGATTTGTGGATTGGCCACTTCTGGATTTGTATTCTTTAGCTCAGTACTCTGAACACAATCAGGTGTGACTGCCATACAGGATCTTTCTCAGGGTATGGTCAAGTCAAGTCATCAGTGTCGGGGCATCTACGATATAGCACCTAGTTGGCCAAACTTAGGTGACTTGCCTAAACAACCAGTCAGGCCAGAGTAATCAGGCAAGAAAAAGAAATAAAGGGTATTTAAATAGGAAAGGAGGAAGTCAAATTGTCTCTATTTGCAGACGACATGATTATATATCGAGAAGACTCCATTCTCTCAGTCCAGAATTTCCTGAAACTGATAAGCAACTTCAGCAAAGTCTCAGGATACAAAATCAATGTGCAAAAATCACAAGCATTCCTATACACCAATAAGAGACTTAATGAGAGCCAAATCAAGAACAAGCTGCCATTCACAATTGTTACAAAGAGAATAAAATAGTAATACAACTAACAAGGAACATAAAGGAACTCTTCAAGGAGAACTACAAACCACTGCTCAACGAAATAAGAGAGGATACAAACAGATGGAGAAACATTCCATGTTCATAGTTAGGAAGAATCAATATCGTGAAAATGGCCATACTGCCCAAAGTAACTTACAGATTCAACACTATCCCCATCAAGGTACCAATGACCTTCTTCACAGAACTGGAAAAAACCACTGTAAACTTCATATGGAACCAAAAGAGAGCCCGCATAGCCAAGTCAATTCTAAGCACAAAGAACACAGTGGGAGGCATCACACTACCAGACTTCAAACTATACTACAAGGCTGGAGTAATCAAAACAGCACGGTACCAGTACCAAAACAGAGATATAGACCAATGGAACAAAACAGAGGCATCAGAGGCAACACAACATATCTACAACCATACAATCTTTGATAAACCTGACAAAAACAAGCAATGGGGAAAGGATTCCCTGTTTTATAAATGGTGTTGGGAAAACTGGCTAGCTATGTGCAGAAAGCAGAAACTGACACCTTACACTAAAATTAAATCTTACACTAAAATTAACTCTGACACTAAAATTACACTTCCTGACACCTTACACTAAAATTAACTCCAGATGAATTAAAGACTTAAACATAAGACCTAACACCATAAAAATCCTAGAAGAAAATCTAGGCAAACCATTCAGGACATAGGTGTAGGCAAGAACCGCATGACCAAAACACCAAAAGCATTGGCAACAAAAGCCAAAATAAACAAACGGGACCTAATCACACTCCTCTGCTTCTGCACAGCAAAGGAAACAGTCATTAGAGTGACTCAGCAACCAACAGAATGGGAAAAAATTTTTGCAGTCTACCATCTGACAAAGGTCTGATATCCAGAATTTACAAAGAATTAAAACAGATTTACAAGAACAAAACAAACAAGCCCATTCAAAAATGGGCAAAGGCTATGAACAGACACTTTACAAAAGAAGACATACATGAGACCAACAAACATATGAAAAAATGCTCATCATCACTGGTCATTAGAAAAATGCAAATCAAAACTACATTGAGATACCATCTCACGCCAGTTAGAATGGCAGTCATTAAAAAATCTGGAGACAACAGATGCTGGAGAGGATGTGGAGAAATAGGAACACTTTTACACTGTTGGTGGGAGTGTAAATTAGTTTGACCATTGTGGAAGACAGTGTGGCAATTCCTCAAGGACCTAGAAATAGAAATTCCATTTGACCCAGCAATCCCATTACTGGGTATATATCCAAAGGATTATAAATCGTTCTATAAGGACACATGCACATGAATGTTCATTGCAGCAGAGTTTACAATAGCAAAGACCTGGAACCAACCCAGATGCCCATCAATGATAGACTGGGCAGGGAAAATGTGGCACATATATGCCATGGAATATTATGCAGCCATCAAAAATGATGAGTTTGTGTCCTTTGTAGGGACATGGATGAACTTGGAAACCATCATTCTCAGCAAACCGACACAAGAACAGAAAATCAAACACCGCATGTTCTGACTCGTAGGCAGGTGTTGAACAGTGAGAACACATGGACACAGGAAGGGGAGCATCACACACTGGGGTCTGTTGGGGGGAAATATGGGAGGGACAGTGGGGGGAGGGGAGTTGGGGGGAGAGAGTATGGGGAGAAATGCCAGATATAGGTAAAGGGGGGGAAGGTAGCAAATCACACTGCCTTGTATGCACCTATGCAACAATCTTGCATGTTCCTCACATGTACCCCAAAACCTAAAATGCAATAAAAACAAAAAAAACAACTCATCAGTGGGGAAGAAATCTCTTGTCCTCTTTTGATTTAATAGTAGGAACTGGCGCCCTGTCTCCCTCTAGGATGCAAACAAGGGGAATTTCAGTCTAATAAGAACGGAGTTCAAATGCTGGGCAGTGCAAGACAAAAAAAAATTATAATGCTGCAAATATGTTGTTTAGTATTGTTTATCAGTTTGTAACTGAAAACTGTATTTTTGGAATTAAGTATTCAGAGACAGAGCTCACATTGGGAGTGGTAAGAAAGGCACTCTGTTACCAAACGAGCTTGTTATTCTTATGAAGCTGTGTTCTATTATAAGAGATAATGTCGATATCTTGAAAACCTATTGTAATATATGTTTTGTTTTAGGATTGCATTTTCAGCTTTTAGAAGAGGTTTAATCTATGATTAAAAATTGTGCCTGTGATTTTGGCATATTGCTGCACTCTCATGACTATACTGGCAAATTTTTATTAGTATACAAATATGTAAGTTTATTTACATTATTGTAAATATAGCATCTATATTCACATATTGAAGTTAGTACATAAACATCAGAGTCAAGGAAAAAGCTTTAGAGAAACATAAAATAAGACGAATTTTTGCCATTCTCATTTTCTGTTGTTGGTTTTCAATTAATTACATAAGTGTATATGACAGTTATACATATATGTTTTGCTTAGAAGCTTTTCTGCTAACTTATCTTGATTTTCTAATATTGAGTGTGGACTTTCAAACCCTTTCAGTGTTTGTGCTGGTTCCCTGGTTTCAGTTTAGCCTGACATCAAAGTACGTAAAAGGACTGTTTCTCTCACCTGCCGACAGCCTCTGATTCCCCAGGCTTTTCTTCTCTAAGGTACTAAAGGAAGAACTGTTAGGAAAGAGAGAGAAGCATTGTATGCTGCTTTGATTACTTGCTTCTGATTCCCTATGGCCTTTATTTTACTAAGTAGAGAAGACAGAGAAAGAAAGATTTAATGGGTAAATCCATTGAGAACAAACATGAAGAAGTGCCTTTGTACATTAGTTGTTTTACTCTCCCATGTTTCATTTCTACCGGGAGTTTCTGACTAGATAATACTTGATTAAGTTAGTTTGTATTTCTTATTTAATTAGTGAGCCAACACATTTTAGGCTACCTCGTCTTAGTAACATGGAAGATTTGAAAATTTTACAGAATGATTCAGAAGCAGAGGTTTTCTGTAACTATCATCTTTTCTATAGATCTGAGAATATTTTAAATATCCCTTTATTAAGGTTTTTGTACAGAGATTTGGACCTAGTTCAGGATCCATCAATCATTCAATAAATATTTGTTTTGTATGTCAAACCCTGATAGGAATAAGATATACAAAATGAATGAACCCATTTCTTATTGTCAAGGAGATAAGAAAACATGTGAACAGGCTATCTCAATGTAACCGAATAAGGGTCATGATAGGGCTTAATGTTATATTCTGTAGGAACACATGTCGAGGCAGACAAGTTAACCAGAGGTAAATAGAGTCTAGGGAGATTTCTGGAAGAATCAATGTCTAAAATTACCCTGATTGTCTACCCTCTGCTTGAAATATTTTTTCCTCCAGATATCTTATGGTCTGTGTTACCTGAATGTTCTGTTCTCAGTGAGATATTTTCTGACCATATTAAATATAAATATTCCTTTCCACACCACTTCATAAATTTATTTTTTCACTTTCTTTTTAAATTTAACATTGATTACTCAGTATCATTCCTTATATTTTATTTGTCTGTCTTCTTTAGTTTCATTTTCTCTTCTAGAATGTAAGTTCCATAAGGGCAGTGACTTTTTATTTGCAGAACAGTCCCTTTCATGTAGTGAATAGTTGTTGAATAAAGAATGAGCCAATGAAAGAATGACTAAATGAAATACTGTTTGAAATTTCTAAGTGAATCTAGCTTCCTTTATTGCAGAAACATCTTTGATTTAAATTATATTAGTAATGGAATCAGCTACTGTCCAAGTAAATTCCAATTCTATCTGTGAAGGATTTTAACTTCTTTACATTCAGCTTGCTAGTTCAAGATGAATATATCCTGCTTGGATTTCCTACACTTATAACTCAGAAGATCTGCATTATGGAAGACATGTATGTTTTCATTGTGTCCTTGCTCTTGTTAGCTCTTTTCAAGTTAGTTGTTGCCATATTAAGCCTCAGTGAAATAAAAGTTACGTGTGAGAGTCTATTTATATGTGTATGTATATCTTATATATATATATAGCACAAGTCATTTTAAAGTATCGTCATATTTATTTTGACCACTAATTTTGTTTTGAATTTACTTCTGTATGTGGCAAGTGTGCTCTATTTTTTATTTCAACAATTATGAGTTTTTATGTATTTATTCACTAAATAAGAATGTGACCCCTGAAGGGCACTTGAACAATTTTCATTAATACATATATACTGGGAAAATTGACAAAACCAGTTATGTACTAAATTTTCCCGATTTAATTCAAACTGTAAGTGCCTATTATCTTAACTAAAGGTAATTTTTTGAAATATAATTATGGCAGTAGTTGTAATTATAAAGGCCAAATAATTTGGAGGAGAAAATTAGTCTGAAATCAAGGACCACATCCCATGATAATTTTTTCTCCCAAACCCTGCACTCAGGGATATTCTCTTCAAAGTCTGTATACCATCTACACAGACATATGTCAGAGTAAGATAATCTGACATTTCTTCATCTGTCATATCAGTATTGCCTTAAGAAAACACTTACGACACAAAATCCAGGACATGCAGAAAGTCAGCCCTGTCAATGGTTGTCTTGTTCAGGGGAAAGGATGCAGAAGCTTGTATTGTTTGTTTTTATTCCTTAAATTTTCTAAATAAACAATAAAAACTTCATTTATAGTATAGTCAGTGCCACTAAAAAGTGTATCTCTAAGTTAAATTACCTTTCCAGGCTTGGTAAATAGGGGAATGATGCTAGTATGAGATAGAAGTTGCAGTCGTTCATGCATTTTTTTCCTAGGATGCAAGTTTTTGAACTTTTATTGATCTATACATTCATATAGGAGAAACAGATCATGAAAATAAATTTTGTTAGATTTTCACAAACAGAATAAATCCATATAAGCAGAGAAGCAGAGTATTTCAGGCCCCCAGAAGCTCTTGTTATGTCTCTGTTTAGTCATTTCTGAGCCCCCATGTGATTGCTCTTCAGACATTTGAAGGTTTATCTGCTTTTGAGCTTTATACAAATTGAATAATACAGGGTACTCTTTTGTGTCTGGATTTTTTCACTCAACTTTCTGTTGATGAGTTTCACTCATTTCCCTGCAAGAGGTTGTAGTTTGGTTATTTGGGTAATGTCTGGTTTGGGGTTATTATAAATGTTGCTACGAATATGTTTGTACGCAAATTTCATTGACAATATTTATGCATTTGTGTTGAGGATGTGCTTAGGAGTAAGATGAATTGTTCATAGGCTAGGCACACATTGGACATGAGTAGATAGTGCCAAACAATTTTCCAGAGTTGTTGCACTAATTTATATTCCTGTCTGCCGTGTATGAGAATGTCAGCTGTCAACACTTGGTGTTGACAATTCCAGACCTTTCCAGTTTTGCCCTTTATGGTGAATGTGTAACGGTATTTGTGATTTAAATTATTTTTCCCTAATGACAAATGAAGTTGAATTTCTTATTCTGTGCTTAATGGTCTTTTGTCTTTTATTTCATTTTATTTTATGTTCGCAGAGATGATATTTTGCTGTATTTCAGGCTGGTCTCAAACTCCTGGGCTTAAGCAAGCCTTCTTTCTCAGCCTCCCAAAGTGTTGAAATTACAGGTGTGAGCCTCCAGAAGGTTGGGAATTACAGGAGGCTGATGATGAGAAGAGAATGGTAGAAAGTGAGGTTAGGGGAGTATCCAGGAGTCAGATCACGTAGAACCTTTCAGGGAATGGTCAGACTGTACCTGATTCTAAGGATGATGGGAACTCCATATTGTCAAAGAAATGACTTCGGCATCTCTGAAGATGAAGTGACTGTAGTGAGTAAGATTGGAAACAGGGAGATGACAAAGGAATAGGCACCCCATAACTTAAATCCCCTTAGAACAGCTGTATTTATTTGCATGTGGGAAATGAAGGGATGGGATAGATACAGTCTGTGCCGTGAGATTCTGGAAGCTATTCTGCATATGTGCCTGGTCTTGGATCCCTGGTTACATCCAGTGTGTTTGAAAGACATCTGATTGAGCCTATTATACAGCCGCTACCTGTAAATGCCCTGCTTCCCTTCCATGCTTTCAGGTCTTTTGTGACCATTTTAGGAAATTGTTTCTGTATAATTTTCAAGTAGAATTCTGGGAAAAGAAGATTATCTGTTGTAATACTTTAGTTCTCTTTAACACACACACATACACTTTAAAGATGATTTTTGTCATTAAACATTCACTTAATAATTGATACACTATCCCCCCTTCGCCTAAATTTTTAAATGTTTCGTCAAAGGCTAAGCTGCTAAATAAGGATATGCAGTAATATAGTGCCTTAAATTTTTTGAAAAATGTATTTCTCTTACATAATAATCTAAAGATGATGAGGTTTAGCTTGGCATGACCCAGGATTATTAAATCTTATTGCACCTTCATCTTCTAGCTCATTGCCTTCATCTGCATCATTGAAGCTGAGTCAAAGACATGTATAACTCAACTCTTGGGAAGGTGGAGGAGGATATAGAGGAATGGACATGCTATTTTAATGTCCACGCAGAGAAATATCATATATGCCTTCCACACACATCCCATTTGCCCATCAGCTACTAGGAAGGATGGAAAAAGTAGTGTAGGTGGAGGGATCCTGATGGGAAGCTAGGAGTTCCTGCCACAAATACTCTTTCATTTCACAGGTAAAATAAATATCAGATCTTACATGTAAATAATTGTAACCTGTTAATACAATAAATCGTAAGTCCAGGGAAATAAATAATTGCTGAAAATGATGTCTCGTAGGTGGCATGCTAGAGATAAAGAATAAAGGCTTCTTCAGTGATGTATTCCTCACCCACATACTAAATACTTATTGTATATTATTTATTGGATTAGACAGTGGGGTCATAAAGATGAAGTAAAACATGATTCTTGAATTTAAGGAGTTTGTAGTTTGCCCAGTGAGAAATACACAAAAGCTATTGAATGTGGTGTGATAATGTAACAACAAAGCTTCCTACATTTTGACCAACCTGGCCACAGTAGTTCAGAGAAGGCTTCACTGTGGAAGTGGCATAGAAGTTGGGTCACGTAATAAAAATAGAAGTGTGTGCCCCATACATACATAACCTTTCCACAGGTGTTCCTTGATGGTCGGAAGAAGATTTATCCAAGAGGTGGATTTGACATAGTTAAAAATGAAAATGGGCACCCTGAGGACAAAACTAACTGTTTTTGTTGGCTTAAGTTCTAGACCAACAAGACCAATTAAGTAGGAAACAATAAAGATTGTTGGTGAATAAAGGAAGGAGACAGAGGAGACAGGCAAAGTTTAGGAGGAAGAGAATAGAAGAAGAGTAAAAGTGTTCTCACAAGTGAGGTGAGGAGAAATGGTCACAATGAACACTTGTACCTGTTATATAGCAGTGTAAGGACAGCTGAATGCGTCAACAACTTTCTGTTTCTGACCTTTAAAAATTAACATATGAAACTATAAAATCATGTGACCTAGCGTAATTTTCATAACAAGTAGAGGATAAAGCTAACTAACTTAAATTGAAGGACACTGAGTGGCTAAAGTGATGCAAATTAATATTTTAGAACCACATTTTGAGGATATAAGACAAAATATTTTTCACATAAGATTTTTTGAAATAGATTAATATGTAGCTATGAAAAATTCCACTAAATTATTTTAATTCATTTGGAAGTTATATGCTTATATTTGTGCACTGTGTAGATATATGTAATAGTTAAGTAAAATGAATTTGAATAAATCAATAAAGGTTACATTCAGTAGAATTATTGTCAAGATTAGAGACCTTAGAGATATTGTTCTCATGCCATGCTTGATTTAAAAGCATTTCATTTCCATTACAAAGCTGAATAATATGAGGTTTATCATGTATAGGTTTTATGGGAAATTTGATATATTTTAAGAGTATTTATCATGAATTCTTGGCACACATGATCTATGTTTGCTTTTTTTATTAGTTACTAGTGTACGCATTATATTTGTGACTTTTTCTTCTTTTTAAATGTGTATGGCTGACTCCTTTGGTTGAGTGACGTAGATGTTTTTAAAACAGACCCAGCTATTGCAATGATCTCATGTCCTTGTACCATTCCTGGGATATTTAGCAAGTTCTCTATGAGACCTTCACATATATTGATTGACTTTCAGGATACATTGATCAATGAAACTGTAAAGGTTAACTGGAACATTGCCCAATGCTGGGAAGTGTGGTTGGTTTACCAGAGTGGTTGTCATGTTTTATGTACTGCCTGTAGAAGTGCTGGGGGTGTTTGTTTAATTAGAACTTTGATTAAATCATTACTGCAGAATTGATCTAAACAATGCAGCAGGATTCCTGTTGATATCTTTTGCATCTTTTATATTTTTCTTTAAGAGAAAGAAGCCTCTAAGAAACCAAATTGGCATTTCTTTTTCATGAAATAGTGAGGCATATAAATGCTTTATAAAGATAAAACATTTTTACACACTTTTGATATTGACTTAAATTATTTTTATTTTAATGTATTATTAAGCCTAGGACTTAATGTCCTCTTTTTGCAACTTAGTACATATATAAAGCCAAATCTGAGTCATAGTATAAGAACAAACCCACAAAGCCAATCAAGTACAACATGACAATATTAATTTAATATTGTGACTCATACTGTTTTGCTGGAGCTGAATGACTGATTGCAAAATGTGTTTGATGCTGTGACCCTGGGGCTTTGAGTTTGGTGACATGTTCCCAGTGTTACCTCAATTCTCTTGTCACATATTCGTAACTGAACTTTCATAGAGCCTTCAATTTCGATTATACAACGTACCATAACCTTATCTAACCTTTACTTATTATTACAAAAGTAAACACAAATAAACACAGTAAAATTGCATGAGTCCTCAGATAATCCAGAGTATACTATATTTCATTACTTAATTAATTTATTTAGAGATAGAGTGTCACTCTATCACCCAGGCTGGAGTGCAGTGTCATGATCTTGGCTTACTGCAACCTCTGCTTCCTGGGTTCAAGCAATTCTCCTGCCTCAGCCTCCCAAGTAGCTGGGACTACAGACACACACCACCACGCCCAACTAATTTTTGTATTTTTAGTAGAGACAGGGTTTTACCATTTTGGCCAGGATGGCCTTGATCTCCTGACCTTGAAATCCTCTCACCTTGGCCTCCCAAAGTGCTGGGATTACAGTCGTGAGCCACTGCACCTGACCTATTATTTTTTAATTATATCAAAATAACACAAAGTTAAAAGATTCTCACAGACAACTCATTGACCCTGAGACTATCTCCACAGACTCTAATTGGAGAAACACTACAATAAACAATTTATTAGATCAAGAGAAAAGGAATCTGGCCTTCATTAACAGTGTAAATTAATGTTCTTCAAAAAATGTTCTTCATTAGCCATTTAATGCATTGTATAGTCATAGTTTTAAAGTAATAACTTTGTTTCACATTTTGCATATTGTATAAACAAATATGCAGGGCAGTTATCATACTATCATATGTTCACTGAAGGAATATAGCCTTATCTAGATGACTTACATATATTTGTGAAGAATTGAATAGTCTTTATTAATAGAGTATAGTAGATTCTATACCTTTTCAAGCACAAATTTGGAAAACTGTGTACATTAGTGGCAAAATTATGGTAGATTTTTCAGAATGCTTGTATAAAGGTATGTGAATGCATAATTGTGAAAAATTTCTTCTCTAATAGTCGAATTTTCTTCATTTTAGTCCAGGTGGATTATATATTTTTAAAATATAACAAAGCTTGCTTCAGCACTTGGAATATTTTCTTTGCAAATACTCTAGAAAATGTACAGAAAGTAATGAACTTTGAATTGTGCTATGTTTTAAAAAAATCATCTGAAAACTCTTTAATAGGGATTTGCACTCTATTTCTCTATATATCTGTGAATGGTACTTTTCTGAGCGGTGTTTGGGTTCCAGTGTGGCCACCCAACTCCTTAACATATAATCTAGCTGAAATACAATGCATTAGCAGTGAAAAAGAATAAAATCAGTATTCTTGCAGTACTCATAACTAAAAGAGGGACATAAATTAAATATTATTGTACATGTTAGTGTTAGAGAAAAGCAGATTAAATTAAATATCTCCTGAGGTGGGATCAGCTGATTCCTGCGGTGAGCAGTGGAGGGAAAGGGTTATAATCATGGTTATAATTTCCAAAGGATGAAGAGAACACTTTGCAGATTTTGCAAGCTGGAAACAGATACATAAGAGGATCCTAAAATTTTGCTTTTTTTGGTAGATAGAAGGTGAAGAAAGGATAGAGAATATATGTAAATTAGGGCTTATAACTTTTAAAGTGTCTATTTTAAACTTCTTGTATTCTTATATAGTACAATAAAACTACATTTCTTAGTATGCATTTTTAGACACAATACCTATTTAAATACCACAGGTTTTTTTTTCAACTTTTATTTTCTATTCAGGGGGTACATGTGCAGGTTTATTACATGGATAAATTGTGTGTAGTTGTTTCTTGTACAGATGATCACAGTACTCCAGTAGTGAGCATAGTACCTAATAGGTTTTCAATCCCCGCCCCCCTCCCACCCTCCTCTCTCTAGTAGTCCCATTGTCCAGTGTCTATCTTTCTCATCTCTATTTCCATGTGTACACAATGTTTAATTCCCACTTATAAGTGAAAACATGCCATATTTGGTTTTCTGCCTCCCTGTTAATTTGCTTTGGATCGCCTTTAGCTGCATCCATCTTGCTGCAAAGGACTTGGTCTTGTTCTTTTTTTTTTTTTTTTGAGATGGAGTTTCGCTCTTGTCACCCAGGCTGGAGGGCAATGCTGCGATCTCGGCTCACCGCAACCTCTGCCTCCTGGGATCAGGCAAATCTCCTACCTCAGCCTCCTGAGTAGCTGGGATTACAGGCACCTGCCACCATGCCCAGCTAATTTTTTGTATTTTTAGTAGAGATGGAGTTTCACCATGTTGACCAGGATGGTCTCGATCTCTTGACCTCGTGATCCACCCGCCTCAGCCTCCCAAAGTGCTGGGATTACAGGCGCGAGCCACTGCACCTGGCTGGTCTTGTTCTTTTTTATGGCTGCGTAGTATTCTGGGGTATATATGTATCACATTTTCTTTATCCAGTCCACCATTGGTGGGTATCTAGGTTGACTCCATGTTTGTGTTATTGTGAATAGTGCTGCAGTGATGGAACATATGAGACCATGTATATTTTTGGTAGAATGATCTATTTTCCACAAAATATTTATTTTCCTTTGAGTATATACCCAGTAATAGTATTGCTGGGTCAAATGGTAGTTCTAAGTTATTTGAGAAATCTCCAAAGCACCTTCCACAGTGGCTGAACTAATTTACATTTCCACCGACTGTTTGTGTGTGCTCCCTTTTCTCCACAGCTCTACCAGCATCTGCTGCTTTTTGATTTTTTACTAATAGCCACTTTGACTGGTGTGAGATGGTATCTCATTGTGGTTTCGATTTGTATCTCTTTAAAGATTAGTTATGTTGAGCATTTTTTTTTTTATATTTTTTGGCCTCATGAAATGCCGTAGTTTTAAATGGTTTTGAAAGTACGTAGTCACTATCTAAGTCTCCTTTCTGTTTATCTTTCTGTTATCTGGGTTAGGTTTTTTGTTTAGCCACACAACTCGTCTCTTACCAGTATCCTCACTTCTCCTCCACTTTGTCGTCCCATTTCACTTCTGCGGCAAAACTCCAAACCTGGATCAATCCAATTTCTTACTAGTTTCATTCCTGTAGCCAATATGTTGAATCCTGTTAAAGAAAAATCCCATAACTACAAATATGGATTCAATATAATTTTATGGTCTCCAGTGTCCACTGGGACTTCAATGCTGCATTTTTTTTTTCTTTAGCATTTCTCTAACAAGTTTTTCTTTTACTGTTCAAAGGCTATTTTAAACTTTTGGCCTTCCCACCTCTGTCCCTCAAGCTTAACGGGGTACATTGATTCAAACCCAGGAATAATGATAAAAATTTCCTTTCACCAGAACTACAGATTTGCCTGAATTCATACACATTGTTTTCTCTTTCCCTCCTTTTAAAATAGAAGCTAATCTTTTTTTTTTTCTTTTGTACCCTGGGGCCATTTTATCAATTCTTTTTAAGGCTTTTGTTCTGTTACCTTATCTAATGGCCATATGGACTACTGGCTCTTTATCTCAAAAATATTCGAAAGTGTTTCCACTACTAGCTGGTTTCTTACCTGTTTTCCTTCACTTTTTAACTTTGGGAAAAAGCCATTTTAACTTCCTCATCATAAGCTAAACCAAAACCCTTTAAAATATGTCTCATTTAGCTAAGGTAATTAGTACTTTCCTCTTATTAATTCCAATAGATGTTCAATATTTTACTTCCTCTCTTTATCATATCTAACATTTTTGTCCATTCAGACAGTCTTCACTTACTTCTGTATACCA
This sequence comes from Callithrix jacchus, assembly GCF_049354715.1. NCBI lineage: Eukaryota > Metazoa > Chordata > Mammalia > Primates > Cebidae > Callithrix > Callithrix jacchus. Next base: position 83,843,530 of record NC_133510.1, read on the forward strand.
TTCTGCCCTCATTTTCCTTTCATTCCTCTGTCCATTTTGTCTAATTTTCCTTCTTATATGTTTCTTATTTTGCCTGTTTCTTCACTTATAAGGCAACCTACTTATTCTGGGTTGCCTTCTCTTTCCACTTTACACATTCTTCCTGGGTGATCACATCTGCACCAATGGCCTTTTTTTTTTTTTGCCACATATGGCAAAAAAAATGATTACTCCCAGTGCAACACTGGCTATTCTCAATTCTGTATCATCAGCTCACACCTTTCTCCTGATGCTGAGATCACGTGCAGGGTTGCTGAGTAGATATCTATACATGGTTGTTCCACTAGCATCTCAAATTTAAACATGTCCGATGTGAATGGCATCACTTTCCAGTCATTTGCTAAAACCTGTTAGCCCATTCTTAATATTTCTTAAATACATTTATTTTTATCCCTATGATGTAATAATTGAGTTTATGCAATAATCATCACATTATTGATTCTTGTTTATGCAACAATCATTACATTTTAAGAATTTGGAAAGTACTTTTAAAGAGGATGAACATTTTTCAGTTATTACACATTGTTCTTCAGGTTAGTTTAAACGTAATGGTTGTAACAAGGCTCTGTATCATATCCAACGTTGTTTCTTCGTACCTTTCCAGTTCATCTCACAACCCTCTTCATCCTGAATGTTTGCTCTCTCTAAACTAAACTGCCTTTACTTTTTCAGCCAAATGGGGCATGCCATGATGATTAGAGATTTTGGCAGAAACTTTCCAGTGTGTAAAAGCAGGAGGAAGTTACAACTACCCAGTTATTAATGTCTAGAGTGGAGAGATGTTAAAATGGTAAAAAGTGGAGGCAAACCTTAATTATTCTTTGTCTTTTTGTTGCATGCACCCTACTCCTGTTGTGTGTTAATGACAGGCATCAATTACATATTTTATTCTTTTAGACCTCGGACTTCTCTTTGACATAGAATTATTTTCTCTGTCCAAAAGGGCCTGTTACACAAAAACATTGTTTTAAACTTAAAAAGATATTTTTTTATAAGATGTGATAAATTCTGATGATTTTCTTGTAAATTTTAACATGTTAAAGAAATGGAAGACAATATTCCCTATCAAGACCATGAGCACACATACATAGAAAAATATAGATGTTAACTCATTTTCTATGAAATTGTACTCTGAAAATCACAGTAGTCTTGAAAGCAAAAAGATTATTGAAATATTGGTCATTTTGAGCTTGAACTAAAGGGATTAAATAATTTTCTATTTCTCTCTGCTTGTGAATATATAGTCTGAAAATGACCAAATATTGATTGAAACCCACATGTGAAGAAACTAGTAATGAGAAAAATGATTATTCTAAGTAATGGTATTTACTCCTTCATTTGGAGAAAATTATTTGAGAAGAAATGTGCTAGTAAATATTTTCTGGACCACTGTCAGATAACTATTTTGAATATAAGATAGCATTTTGTAATATTTTTTGAAAAATTTAATAGAATGCCATTCTTAAATATAAATATTCCTCTGTGTTTTAGATAAATAATAAATTTTACTTGTGAATGTACATGTGATGTTTTTATCTTTGGAAGAAAGATTTTTCTTTTCTAAATAACATCTCTAACTTTGCTGCTATCAAGAGACATATCTCAAATTAAATTGATTTAGTTTAGCATTATCTTAAAATTATTTCAATGCTGTATCTAATTAATTCTGTCTAAAAATATTCCATTCCTAGAAGCTTCTTATATGAAAATATTTGTATTCCTAAAAATTATCTTTCAAAAATGATAGTTTTACTACCAGATCTTAAGCAGTTTTAGAATAATTGATCGTTTTCACAAATATTTACCTGGTTGTATGACCAAAAAGAGTAAGTTATCCATTATAGTTAAAATTTTAATCTTTTCAATGGCTGTATGTATGTGTACAGGTACAACAGACTAAATGTGTATGTGTGTGTACATGAACACATGATTAATATAGTACATTTACAAGTAATGTACAGGTATTTTATATAACTCTTTCTATGAAAATTCTGCATATTCTCAAGAACACTTATTTATAATTTTAGCAATCTGTTTCCTCAGATATTATGGTTGGTTTTTAAATTAGTTCTATTTTTGTTACTGTTTAGACAAGTGTTTGCAGTGTAACATTGCTGCATTTTGAAAATATGCCTTCCCTTGTCTTCTTTTTCATAGAGTTTTCTTTAATGTGGTTTTGAAGTTGCCTGTGATCACTGTATTTTTGCTACAGTTTGGATGCTAGGAGTATCTTTTTTTCATACAAGCATAATTTTCCTTAGGTAAGCACACTTGCTGTTTTTGAAGCAAGTGCTAATTTGTCCTGTAGACCATGGCTTTTGGTCACTTTTGACCAATCTTTGTATTTGAGCTGTGAGCATTTGGTCACAAAATTATACTAACCCAAGGACTGGTTTTGAAAGATTTTCCAGATTGAATACATACAATTTTTATTAATTTAGTTTTCATTATTCATACAAATATGTTTTCATTTTATAACTCTGAAATTTAAAGCTTTTACTTCTATCTGATGCATTATGTATTGTTATATATAAACCAAATATGTATTCATCATTTTACAATATATAAATTTCTGTTGTTGCATTTTCTTATTTTGCCATTATTATTCCTGTGTCATTTTTTTCCCCAGACTCCAAATTTCTTTGGTTTAAGGACCTAACATTTCTTTTTCATTTTTGTATCTGCAGACATGACTTCAGTTTAGGATATACAGCAGATACTACATAAGTTGAATCAATGACAGGATATTTATGTATGACTTTAAATTACTACTAAAATGATTCAGATAATTTCTAGTGGTAAGAGTCACACATTGTTATATCTAAATAAACATATTCATTTAGTTTGCTCTAGGCTTCCTTCACAACTCAGTTATTCACACACTGGTAGTGTAGTATCTTCCTGCTAGCTGGCATTGCTCCCCTGGGATCCATATTGCTCTTGGTGTCAGACTGAAAATCAATTTTAGTGGTCTGTGCTTGTATAAAGCCATTAAATTATTAACAAAAAAATGTTAAGAAGGTGCAAAAATGAATGTGAATTGGGTGAACGACACATGGTTAACTTTTCTTAAGCTGAAAAAGTATTGATTGTAAACAACCTATGTTAAAATATTTTCCCTTTTGCTAATAGTAGAAATTGTAACTATACTCAGACATTTATGGTAGGATAAGAATATGTCATTGGATAAAAATAATATCTGTTTTTTCTTTGAGAATTTTCCATCTGAAGTTGATAAAAACAAGGTGAACCCTGAAATAACATATCAAATGCCTTATATATTGAAGTTTCAATAGCACTTTGAGTGGTTATGAACTCATATGTTTTCCTATACAGTTTCTCATACATATATATTTAGATTTACACATTACAATGGAAAATTTAACAGAGTAACATTTAGCCCTGAAAACTACTGGAAAAGAAATTCGTTCTATTGATTCTATAAACCTTTTGTCTGTAGACTAACTGTGGTGTGGTAATCAGGTTATCAAAACTGAAACAAGCAAGGCCAAATAGTCTCCATCTTATGGTTATACGGGCCTGGTGCAGCCTAATTCTATTAAAAATTATTTTCAGTGCAATGGTTGACAACTCAGATTCCTACAGAAAAATCAGTTGTTGGTATATATCACACTTTCTATATGGTTAGGGAACTATGGTGTAAGCACATAAAATAAACAAGACTAAAATCATATATTTTAAACTCAGAATTAAAAAAAGGCAAGATGTATGATAAATGCCCCTGTGAACAGTGAGTTGTATGGCAAACCACTAGGCAATCTCGATTGATTGCCGTTATTCAAGAATACAGGCCTGGTGCTGCTAGACTTTACAATTTTTCTAGAGAAACTGGAGATCTAGATTTGTTTATGAAATCTACTAAATTTAATATGTTGGTTCATTTTCTTAAAATGTGATATGGCCCCAACTTAAATACATCCTGGTCACATTTGGCTGTGGCCTACCATTTTGAGATCTTTGTTTCAAACAAGGTTTTGAATTTTTAAATCTCATTTCTTTCAGAGGGCAGAAAAGTTGTGGGCATCCTCTACCAAAACTGTAAAGTGAGACTGGAGTATTAAGTTGCTGAATCATTGGTAGTTTGGACCTTGGTTGAATGTCATTTTTATTCAACAACTGGCACAATTGAGGATGCTGAAACCACAGCTTTGGATAAGGCTCACTCTTTTCCTTGGTCTTTCTCAGTGTGGTGCCTTAGAAGAAGTGCCCAGTAATGTGATCATGGACAGTGGTCACTTTCTGCAGGGGTTGCACACTGAGCTATTGGGATATAACTTCCCAGTTTTTGTCTTGTTTTTTGAGCTCCATATAGAATTCAAGTTTATGATTTTTATTACTTTGGTATATCTTTCTCATAAGCTTCTAGCACCTTTGAGATTCCTAAAACACAGCACTCAATTGTAGAGTTTACAACACAAAGTAGAATAAAACATTGAGTTTTTTTTACCTTCTTTCACCAGAACCCTTAACCTTGACCACACCTTTCCCCATCTATACAGAGAAAGTGAATAAAGAGAAAAGAGAAAAACGGCCAGGATTCAGAATTCTTTAAACTTGTTCAGAAAGTAGGAGATACAAAAATGAAAGGAACCACAAATAGCTCTGTGGCCTAATTTCTTCTCCCACGCTTCCTCTGTTCATTGTGTTGGACCATCACATTCAAAGGCAAGCTATGGTCCTTCCAATTTCCCACCATGCCCCTACAGGCCCTTCAGCCCCCTGATCTGATTGACAACTGTTTTCTCACTTGTTTCTTCTTCAGGTCCCTGGTTTCCTTGCTGTTCCTTGATTATATCACATATGATCTCCTTTACCTCTTACATGTTTGTACTGCACTGTTGTTCTCTCCGCCTAAAATAGTACATTCATATACACATTTTTTCAATCTCCTACATGTCTTACTAAACTGTTGCTTTCTTAGTTGCCTCTCAGTGAGGTTCCATTGAGAATTACATTCACCCCTTCCCCTGCACTCCAAATCCTCTTTATTCTGCTCTACCTCCTTCCCCCATATGATTAAAGATGTTTTTTACTATAATACATAATTTTTTTATTATGTTTATTGCTTATTGTAAGTATATCCTCTGCTAAAGTGTATGTAGCTGGAGGCTAGAGATTATCTTGTCTTGTTTACCAGATGTATCTGAAAACAGTGCCTACAGTGCCTGGCATATAATAGATACTTAATTTTTTATTTTAAGTAAAAGAATGTTGAACTACTTTCACTAAGGGCTGGGCGTACTTCCCACAGTCCGTTATAATTGCCCATGGGAAGATTTCTTGCAATAAATTATATCATGTGTGGGCTTATGATCTGTTTTGTTTTTATTGCTAGAAAGTACAAAAACATGTTACAGGAAAGAGACATTTGTATGTTGAGGTCTCAGAAACACAAAACAGAACTGTGTATGTTTTATCCAAATACAGAGGGAAATCAATTTGTATAAGTAATTAGTTTAAAAAAAACTATAAAAAAATAATTGGCTTGAGGCAGTAGAAAGAGCAAAGAATATGAGGTCAGATGACCTGTGATCATGTCCTATTACAGCATTTGCTAGTTCTCTGACCTTCTTTAGCTATTTATTAGCTCTGAGCCTTAGTTATCTTTTCTTTAAAATGTGAATATAGTAGAATTTGTCTTATTTGCCCTTATTAGTGTTTAATGATAGGTTTTCTTTATTAATATATACTTGTTTCCTTTAACAGTTACCCACCTATCTAAATTGTAATTATTTTGTTTTTTGTTCACCTGACAGATTCACCTTTTGCAATATATATAGGCTCTACAGGGGCAAGTCTGTGTCTGTCTTTTCTCAGTGTTGTGTTCCCAACTCTTGCATACCATGTCTGGCATATAATAGTTGCTCAGTAAAAATGTTGTGACATGAAGGGTTAAGCAATCTTAAGTCATCAAGTTTGCATGAAATAATAGTAGGTTGGTTTATAATCAATAATTATAACTGTCTGTTTTACTATTAGCATCTAAAGCATTATCATCATCATTGTGTACATGTTACTCAGGCTTCTTTAATCTACTACCAAGAGGGTGATCCTTTTCTAGTATTACTGTCTTAAGTTAGAAGTTTAGTGAAATAATACAAAAAACACTTCAGTGATCTAATGGTTTTGATATAGGTCTCCAAGCTGGCTGGTGTCTTTGTCAAGCATGGAATCAAGAAAGGTGACACTGTGGTTATCTACATGCCCATGATCCCGCAGGCGGTGTATGCCATGCTGGCATGTGCAAGGATAGGTGCCATCCACAGTCTCATATTTGGGGGATTTGCTTCTAAAGAACTAAGTAGTCGCATTGATCATGTAAAGGTAAGTGCTTTATTTTGGGAAATCAAGCTGTAGCTACCTATAATTTAGTCATATATATCTGTGGATAAATCATCTGAGAATGATATATATATATCATGAGTCTGTTTGAAATATCATTGAGGTATTTAAAACAGCACAGTGTCTGACATATAGTATTCATTTAAAAATTCTTAACTATTATTTATCTATGAATTTAGTGCCAGAGTTAGAAAAATTTTAATTGTAAATTGACCAGACAGTAAATATTTTAGGCTGTATGAATGACGTGATCTCTATTGCACCTACTCAGCTTTGCTGTTATATATAGCACAGAAGCAGCCTTAGACAACACATACATGATAGGTGCATATTTTTCAATAATATTTCACAGAAACAGGCTGTGTGCTGGTTTTGGCTCACAATCATGGTTTGCAGACCCCTGATGTAGAGGAAGGAGCATTTTCTTTCAGTCAGGGCAGCCAAAGAAGGCTTCCTAAAGGAGGTGAGATTTGAGTTAGATCTTGGCTAAGGTTCAGCTAGTGGAAGAGAATGACATAGTAGGATCCAAAAAGGCAGAAAAAGATTATGACCTAAGCAGTAGAGACAGGAGATGGTAAAATTCATTTGGAAGGACAGAAATGTAGACTAATGTGACTAAAAGGTGAGAGAAGGTGAGCTTGCAAAGGCAGATTTTGTCTGAACTGTTAACCAGTAAAGCTTTTAGAACATGTGAGTGTCAGGTTTTAAGCAATGTTAAGAGGAGACATGTATTGCAGTATGTGAGCAGGAGTGAAGCTGGAAGGTGAAACAAAAACCATTGATAGGTGTTTTGGGCAATATGAAGGGCAAAAAGGACTCTGCTAGGAAGGTCCTTATCGGAGTAAGAAATGGTTGACCTTGAGAGTTTTACAAGCTCAAGATGAGGCATTCTTAATGGGAAGAGAGCTAATGTATACTGAATGCCCCCTGAGTACTAGGTATAGAGTGAGGCTTTGCATATCTCACTTTATCTTATAATAGGTTAGTTATTAAAATAAGAAAGCAGGAGGCTGAGGCAGGAGAATTGCCTGAACCCAGGAGGCGGAGGTTGCGGTGAGCTGAGATCGCGCCATTGCACTCCAGCCTGGGTAACAAGAGCGAAACTCCGTCTCAAAAAAAAAGAAAAAAAAAAAGAAAGCTGATTTTTGAACAAACCATCTCAGTCCTTTTTTTTTTCTTTTTAAACATGTTGCATTAGTGCTTATGAAGAAAATCTAGGGAAAAAATATCAGTCACTGACCTGCAAATAAAACTTTTTAAAATTGTGATAAGTTACAGGGGAATTACAGTATGTAAAATAAATAAGGATTTGCAAAACTTTTGGTATACCACTTAAGGAATTTTCATTGAAAACACATGTGTACACACACACATACACACCCCTAAGACTCTTTTGTTAAGGAGTTTATGCAATAAATGCTTTTATGGACAAGGCAATTGGGTAGGTCATGTGTAAAGAGAGAAGATGGAGATAGTGGGATATATATATATATCTGAGATAGTGGGATAAAATTAGTGTGTAGTTGAATTAGGAATGATTTTGATGTCATGGTATTCAAATAAATAGGCTAAAGAAAAAGGATTAACGGAAGATGATGGAAAGGTTGTATTTTAACAAGTCAATCTAGACTCAATAAAATCTCCAATAAGACTGTTAATAGAAACGTGAAAGGAATCATTTTATCAGAGGAAGAGTCTAATTTTGACTTTATTATTCTAGCTTTGATATATTCTATATATGCTCCTAATTTGATATGTAGGTTGCTTTTGTTTATTCAGAATTCTAATTTTAGGGAATGCTATCTAGAGCTATTTTTGTGAGTATTATAGATATTAAAATGTGAATTACATTCAGATGTCTGACCTTTAAAAATATAAAAGGAAACATACTTTTTGCTTTTTTTCCCCCTTTTTCTTTTGAGGCAGCTTGATATGGTGGAAAGAGGTTCTGCACCAGACAGAACTGGCCTTCTTTCTGCCTCCACCACCTGTAACCTGGGGCAAGCTATGTAATTGCACTGAGCCTCAGTTCCATGAATATTAAATTATATTCAAAAAGCTGACAGTACTGTGTATGCATATATTTAGCACAGTATAAACCTTTCCTAGATGAAATGTTTTATAACTAGAAATCAGAATTCAGGAATACATGCAATACCTTGGGTCGATTATCTGCCTTCTGAATAATGTATTATCTATCTCCTTTGCTTTGAATTTCTTGGTGAAGAGACAATATACTTAAAAATATGAGGACTTCTTTTTCTGCAAATTAACGAGTTCCACAAATGTTTACTGAAAGCTCATGACATGCCAAGCACTGTGCTAGGTATAAGAAACACAGAAGTAAATGGCATCCGAACTTGGCCGTTTAGAGCTTACTGTGAAGTAAGCTCTAAACAAACACTGACTATAGTCAAACATTTGAGGCGTGTCCAGAATATACTGAAGAAGAGGATTAACACAAGCTGTGGTTCCCTCCAGAAATACATTTTGGCTACACCTGTGTTTGTCCTGAAGAATGACTTACCAAGTTAGCAAGTTGTCAGGTAAATAGTATATTGCATATCTTTTTTTTTTTTTGAGACAGAGTCTCACACTGTGGTCTGGCACCTGGTCTGGAGTGCAGTGGTGCCATCTTGTCTCACTGCAACCTCCGCCTCCCAGGTTCAAGCAATTCTCCTGCCTCAGCCTCCCAAGAAGCTGGGATTGCAGGTGCCCACCACCACGCCCAGCTAACTTTTTGTATTTTTAGTAGAGACGGGGTTTCACTATGTTGGCCAGGCTGGTCTCAAGCTCCTGACCTCCTGATCTGCCTGCCTCTGCCTCCCAAAGTGCTGGGATTATAGGCATGAGCCACCCTGCCCAGCCTAAAGTGTATCTTTTTTTTTTTTTTTTTTGAGACGGAGTTTTGCACTTGTTACCCAGGCTGGAGTGCAATGGCGCGATCTCGGCTCACTGCAACCTCCGTCTCCTGGGTTCAGGCAATTCTCCTGCCTCAGCCTCCTGAGTAGCTGGGATTACAGGCACGTGCCACCATGCCCAGCTAATTTTTTGAATTTTTAGTAGAGACAGAGTTTCACCATGTTGACCAGGATGGTCTCGATCTCTTGACCTTGTGATCCACCCGCCTCGGCCTCCCAAAGTGCTGGGATTACAGGCTTGAGCCACTGCGCCCGGCCGCCTAAAGTGTATCTTAAGGACAGGGGCAGGTCTAGGTTTTGTGGGGCTTGAAACTTAAATCATTTTGGATCTTTCTAAGAAAATAATATCTAATATTTGGGGAATGTGAGTATATATTAAGAATGAGAAAAAAATTAATACAAATTATTGGAGATTTGGGTCTTTTTTTGCTGCAGTCTATGCATTTAGAAGAGAAATATGTAGAAAATCTATGAAATGCCACTACAACCTCAGCAGCAGCCAGTTCTTACTGGGGCCTCTTAAGGGCTTCAAGATTTGCATTTTACTAGTTCATGGCAAATCCACCTGGCTTAATGAATTATTTGAAAGGAACTTACACACTTCATTCCTATAAGTCAGAAACATCATTGAGTATGCAATTTTGAACAGTTAAGTGAGATTTGTGTGGAAGTGGTTAAGTCTATAACAATTAAAATTGGTTTGTTGGTTTACAGACCATTCAATAGAAAATGGAATCATTCAAATGTTTCTTTAGAAATGTTAAATTGCCAGTCTGCAGCTAAAATATTGTGATTACCTTAATTAACATTGTTAAAGCTTTCTCTTCGTTATTCTTTTTTAATTGTAGCCCAAGGTGGTTGTTACAGCATCATTTGGCATTGAACCTGGAAGGAGGGTAGAGTACATACCACTTATAGAAGAAGCACTAAAAATAGGACAACACAAACCAGAGAAAATTCTCATTTATAATCGTCCAAATATGGTAATCTGAATATTGAATTTGATTCTTGCTAATGGTAATATGCTAAGGATGATTTTAGTTTTTACCATTTAAAAGAGACACTTGATTTATAAGCTATTTAGTATACTGCTGAATGTCATTGTTATTTCTAGGAAAAAATATAAGACTTACTGACTTCATGAAAATCTAGCTTAAAACCAAAAGACTAAAGCACAGAAACATGTGAGAGATTAATGAATTGGGTTATATGTATACTGCTATTGTTGTAAGTATTTTTATTAGCTCAGATTATAATAATTATAATGATGAGAATTGACTGCTTACTGTATGATTTTTAAGATACTCTACTAACGAATTTTTTTTAAATTTTCTTGGTAACTCTATTAACTATATGGTAATATTATTCCTATTTTAATAAAAGAGGACTCCAGTGAACATGGAGATAAAGTAACATGCCCGGTTTGAAAGTGCTGGAGTCAAGATTTGAATGCATGCACTAGACTGTATGCTTAATCCCTCAGCTGTCCTGACTCTTGGAGTGGTGTGACTAATTTGCATGCAAATATCTTCTTAAAATTTAGAAAAGTATTTAGGCCAGAAATAGAACTATGCTCAGAAAAACAAAACATGAGTATTCTAAGTGGATAAATTATTCTGTGTTCTATGAAGGAAGGGAGAACTGTATATCAATGAATACAATTTATGATACTTTTCCTATAACTTACTTCTTCACCCAAGCAAATATCTAGCTATTTGTGATGAGACCAATTTGGGTTTCATTTTTTTTTTTCCCAGAAGTGAAATTGCAAGAGTGCAAAGAATCACGTGCAATTTGTAGAACTCTTGACGTTTTATTTGAAATACTTAAATGACATGATCTGAGACAGAGTGTTAAAAATGTCATTTTGATTACCACCTAGCAATTCATGTTACCATTATATTAAATTCCTGTGTAGAGTTTTAGTAGTCTGTGGTTCATGAACTACTGCACTTAATGATTTTAATGTTCGTATGAGCTTGAAGAAGAATTTTAAGTTTCTTTAGATGATCACAAGCATTTTTTTTAAGCTTCTTTGCTGTTTAAATCAGGAAATGCAAAATCAGCAATATAGAAGGCTTTGGGTAAGAAAAGTTTAGAGGAACGGCAGGAACACACACAGAATGTATATATATGAATATATGTGTGTTATTCACATTCATATGTAATTTTTACAGAAATATGATGTACTAAGTTCTAGGCCCAGTGCTAAGTACTTCCAAATACTTTTTTAAAAAATTTAATTCTAACAAACCAATGAAGCAGATGCTGTTACTCACCTTATTTTACAGATAAAGAAACTGAGTAATGGAAAGGTTGTAGCCTAAAGTCACGGCTAATAAGTGGCAGAACTAGGATTTAAACTCCAATTTAATGACTGTAACCAACAAGATATATGCTATGACTTTCACTATAAACATGTTGGATATGGGTATCAATGTTCCTTATTCAGATTTTTCTAATGCAAGTTAATGCAAGTCTCTTCTCTTTCTTTTTAATGGAGATAAACTGCCTGCTCCCCCCAATAACTAGCTTCCTTTCTCTGCTTCTCTCTTTTTCTGCAGATCCTTTCCTCTATTTTGATTTTGAAGAGGTCTATAGAGGTCTCTTGTTCTATTAGACCTGCTGTTTAGGCGGTAATTAAGCCTAGTGGACTGGCTTTGCTTTGAATTTAGAGAGACACAAATTATGAGGCTCAGTAGTATGTCTTACCAGGATTACATTTTTGTAAGAGGAGGTAAAAACTTGGCTGCCACACCTAAGCCTCAGGCAAGCAAAGATGGAATCAAAGCATAGAGTATCAGTCACTACTGGACTCTCCCAATACTGCCTTTTAAGAATTATAACAACTAGGAGAGATATATCTATAGAAGTAAATGCATATTTGTGAAAATATTTTTTTTTCTTTCTTCATTTGTCAGATCTCCTTTGTCCATACCTCTGTTTCTTAGCCTGAAGAGTAACCAATTATTGAAGTCCTAATTTCATTAGAGGCATATAAAGTTATCAACCTGTAATTATTTTTGTGATCACTCAAATTATGTTTTTATTTTGCAGTGTGATGATTTTTATAGATCTCTGTGATGTCAGAAGTTTGGTAATTTGCAAATTTTTAGTTGCTTTATTCATTGTATAAAAAGCAATGTAAACATATGATTTGGTCATAGTCAACTATTTTATTTATTTAAATGGCAGAACCAGTACCTATCAGAGTGAGGCTGGATAAATTAGTTTGGCCTGAAACTTCAACTTTATAAAGGGTCTTCAATTCAGCTATAAATGTGTTTCTTCATGCAGGTATTATATTCATATAGGCATCATATTTATAATATATTAAAGTATTGGCAAATGTACCTATTTAAATATATAAACAATTTTTACCACCCTGATTAATGTGTTAATCAGCCTAGAAAATGGCAGTGGCTTGTTTTTCCTAAAATTTTCTGTCTTTGGGGTTATCTCAGGAATCACCTCCATGAAATGGTTACCTAGATCTCTAGATATAAATCTCATTAATTTTCACTGAGTATTATATAACTTTGCTTGTGCTTGTGCTAACATGTTTGCTAATTATAAACTTCCTGGTATGTGATCTTGAGCTCAGCTAACATTTAAGAAAATGACCAGACTTTTAATTGGCATTAACTCTACTTAAATAGCTGTAGTTCCCCATCAGAGTAAATTTTCCAAGAGCCACTTCCTTGCTTTTGACCCCTCTGCCCATTCCATTGTCACTATTTTTAAACAAGTCTATCTGCTTTCTTTAAAGGTGTATATGTTTAACTCATGACTCTATTATCACATTTTCAACACAAGGCCGGTTCTTGAAACAAAAGAAGAAAACAAATATTTCTCCAACAATAATGAATGACCCGGAAGGAGAAAAACTTGCATCATATTTTAGATATATTACAGACTCTGACTAAATTTCAAAACTGGATTTTAGTCTTCAAAAAGCAAGAGTAGAATTCTTCCCTACTCCTGAAGAATTACTGTTTTCTTATTTGGAAAGGTAGCTGTGCTATTACTCCTAAAGGCCATTGTATGAAGAAAAATTTTAATAGCTTAGTTGACACATCATTATAAAGATGACACTTCCAAAGTAAAAGAAATAGGCTATGAAAAATAAAAATTAGTTTATAAAGTTATTAGTGTACATACATGTGTAAAAACATGAAACCTTGTTAAGCTTTGAGTGTTGATGAAAACAGTCTACTGCATTAGACTGAATTTCTTAAGGCTATCATTAGATTTAAATGAAACATGCCTTTTTGTCAGTTTAGTTGAAATGAAAACCACACTTTTGGACCTTTTATAAACATTTTTGTTAAATCATGAACTTGAACTTTTTAGTCATAAATCTGATGTTTAGTGCCACATAGGCCTAGAGTTTCAGCCAGATGCTCAGACTTAAGTAGATTTAGCTACTTTTTATTCTCTTGATTTCATCTCCTTATTACAGTACATATTCCTATATTTTTGCTGTGCAGGAGGCGGTTCCTTTGACTCCAGGTCGTGACCTTGATTGGGATGAAGAGATGGTGAAAGCCCAATCACATGACTGTGTTCCTGTTCTTTCAGAACACCCACTGTACATTCTTTACACATCTGGCACAACGGGATTGCCTAAGGTACTCACTTTCTTAGGGATAACTATCTATAGCAGCAGATTTAGTTGGCACCAAAAATGTTTGATCACTGACTGGAAATGTTTGCAGACTGTACTTTGAAGTTTAGACTGGTACTTCCTCTGCTTTTATTTTGTTTTTTTCCTGTCCTCAGTCTGGAGTGCAGTGGCGTGATCTCACCTGACAAGTTACTTTATATCTTAAAGAGATGTTATGCTTAATGCTAAATATAAAAAAATTACTATTTAACATCAAATATTTTGTTCTAATTTCTTCCAAAATCATCTCAAATGCCAGAAATATACAATTCCTTCAGTAGATGTTTGATTGAATATCAGTTGGTAATAACATTATATAAAAACATATTTTAAATGAAATATTTTGATTTTTTTAAATTGAGGTATAGGTTTCATGCAGTATAGAATTGATTTTTGATCTAGGGTAATTCAATTCTTTATTATAAATGTGAGTTTGAGAATTGGCCTAGGCGGTTTGAACAGAGGCGGTTTATCCAAAGTGTTGAGCTATTTGATTTACAGCATGGAAGACACTCAAGGATTTTTAAACCTGTTTACCATGAAAGGTGTTTTTATAAAGCAAAGCTGAAAACATAAATATTCATAAATATGTCAAATATCAACAAATACTACCTTTGCCTGGTATCTCCAAATAACACTGTTTCTTCATGACCCTTATAAAGGATAACAGTATCATTTGACTTACTCATCTTTAATCCTTGGTTTAATATTCATCAAATCATAGAATTTTGGTAGGGGAAGAGATTTCACAATCATTCTCATCCTTGAGAACAATGGTTTCTGTATTACAATTAGATTTCTGTAGCATCAGTGTTTTGAAAAATTCATCTCAATCATTTTTAAATAGCGGTTCTATTAGATTAGATTAGCTTTTTGAAAGGAAATTTAAGATGTTCCATATAAACTTGGCTTGTGAAAAAGAACACTTTTGGTAAGAGAATATATTCTGAGGACACAGGTCACTTTTTAGTATATTTTGGTCTACCATTATGCTTTGTACATAGTTGGTGCTCAATAAATCTTCATTGCATTCATACATGGATGCATACACATGAAGATATTTGTTTCATTGTAGAATTGGAGCCTTATGATTTTTGTTACAACTCTAGTGACTTAAAAATATTTCTGCATATCAAAGTCTGGAAGATATATTTATTAAAGCATTCCAAATAATCTGCTGGACACAATTCTCAACCTCCACTTTTTCCAACTCAGTATTGTACACTAGCCACCTGGAGTTCAACTGAAATTTGGCTATAAAATAAAAGGAGACTTGGCAAAGTTATGATCTAATATAAAAGTATCAACATGAGAGAAAACTCATGACCCTGAAAACATAGTATAACTTAATTTTAAAACATTACAGTTTCTTAAAAGCTTGAAGAAATCATAAGAACATTTGTGCTACCTCAAGACTTTAAGTCACTGAAATTGACTGTGACCTGGAGTAGAATCTTATGAAAGTGGCAGAAGAAAAGGTTTTCACAAATTAAAAGCTGACTTGCCAGTGTAGTAGAAATAAAATAAAAGTAACACACAGATGATTAGATTGAAAAATGGTTCCAAATAAGGAAGAACTATAGCTACTCCAGGTTTTTTTCTGAGAGGTTCTTTGCTGGATTCCTTTCAGTGCCTAAACGGAAGATCCTTTGATATCTCTATCATCCTCACTTTCCTCCTAATGTATCATCCTGAAGACAATTTATTTCAATAAATTTGACAGTGTTTGAATTGTGTGGAGATTTTCATACCCACATTAAATTTGACCCAATTTAATGTACATGTACGTGCACTGAGTGCTCCTTCTGTGCTAGAATAGACACAACTAAGAGTAAGGCACAGTCCCTCTAGTCTAGTAGACATGAACACAGGTAATGCAAGACAGAATGGGATCTTTTAGTTGGGAAGATAGGTGCTTACACACAATGGAGACAAATTAGTTTTCAGGCTGTTTAATTAGTTTTGGACTTTACATAGGACAGCTCACTTCATAGGGATGAGTCAGATTTCGTTCTAAGTTAAAAGTCTAAGACTTTGAATCTAAGAACATATGAGGGTGCTTTTGAATATTCATTAAATAGAATTGAAGGATGGGTTGAGGCTAGGAAAACTAAGTTTCTGACAACATGGTGTGTCTTCAGGACATTTCACATGAAGATGCCCAGTCAAGAGTAGGAAATGAGAGTCTGAGCTCAAGAGTTACACATATGGGGTTGAAGATAGGTGCATATAGGTCATTGGGATGCAGGACTGGTGATTAAATTATGTGAGTGTGTGGGCTTTGCAAATTAACACATATAGAATGGCAAAGGCAGGTATTATCTCTTTAGGTTCCTCTTCCCTACAGTGTACTTTAGAATCAAAATTGCTTTAAATTTTACATTACCAACAGATCTTTATGGCACTTCTTTTAACCTATATGATACATATTGGTTTTTATTTATTTACTTTTATAACAATGAATATTATCTGAGGTCTTAGAATATACCTGATACTTCTTTAGATCCACTGTAGCACTAAGTTTAAAATTTGAGCCAGGTAGAGCCTCAGAATATTTGTTGAACATTCTCTTACTTCTTTAGTAAGTAAGCTTCTTGGATGCCTCCTTATTTGTACAATTCCTATTTCATTTTTCATAGATATATTCAAGATTAATAGAACCTAAAATCTTAATGTTGAAATCCACAGAATATAAGTACAAGAAAAATGAACACATATGCTTTAATGAAGCATTTAGATATAAATATCATGTCATCACGTGATTCTCTGCCTTGATCCCTGATCTTAATGAAGAAAAATAATGTTGTGAGCTCAGAAAACTGTTCTGCCTAAAAATGCTTGTTTCTCATAGGCAAATATAAAATACAAGGCAATCTGTTCTTTGGTTGGAATTTGTAGATATGTTTAGGGCATATTTGCATATCAACATTTGCCAACCCTGGATTTGTCGGATTGCTGTATGACAGGTTAATCTGTTTAGCTGCTGTAAATATTCCAGCAACCACATCTGAGCTGCTTTGGATACATTTCTGTTTTGTTGTGGGTTTCTATTCTGTTTGGTGTGAGTGCCTCTATTTGAGATAGTTCAAAATACTACATGATAAAAGAATCCCCCATCTGGATGAGATGTCCTTTCAGGTATGGGAGACTTAGTGATCACAAAATTTATCTGGTTCAGTTTGATATCATAAAGCGATAGTGATAACAACAACAACAAAAAAGCAAAAAAGTTCAACGTCAAAGGAGAATGGGGGAAAGAAACCGAAAGGAAAAGACTGAAAAGAAAGCATGACAAGAAAGTGGTAGATAAGGTCGTTTGTCCTGGTGTGCCCTACTTAGGCAATTTATGTAGCTTTCATTCCTGTTTAAGTGATTTGATAATATTCCCTACCCTAGAAAAAACAGAGTGAAAGTCAAATAAAACACGGTAGTGAACTTTTTTTGTTTAATCTGTGTTATGCTCTTGCAGTTAAAGTGCTGACCTGGTTGCACCTTTGCTCCTTATCTCACAGTTGTTCAGATCGATAAAAAAATTACCTAGCTGCCAGAGTATCCTCCACAGATACAGTTTCAGAGTCTTCTGAAAGCCTATAACAAGATATTTTATGTTTGATGAAATAGCCCAAATGGAAACATTTCACGCCTTCTAAGAAGATTCCAGATTTAATAATTCTACAAGTGTCAAGGATTTCTCCTGAAGAGTATTTGTTAAAATAATTGCATCATTTACACGTTTATACACTCAACTGTTAACTCATTTAGATAGTCAACAAATGTATTAAATGCCTATTCGACACTAGAGACTGTGCCGAAGGTACGAAGATGTTGTCCTCACAGTGCTCAAAAGTGGTAGAGAGAGCGCAGCACTAGGTTGGGGACATTTGTTCTCTGATGAGGTTTCCAGGCATTGAAAGAGCACCAGAGAGACTTTTGACACAAACAATAGGATGGCGGGAAGTTTCCCGGAAGACATGGTACTTTTGCAATGTTTTGAAGTGCTCCTGGTGGAGACATTGGAGTTCATCAGGTTCAGAAAGCGGGTGGAGGCTTATTCTAGAAATAGGTGATACCATCTGTCAGACCACTATCAAACCAAGGTTTATTGCTGATGTATTAATAATTTTTTAAACAATCAGAACCATTCATTTTATTTCTCTGATGGCTGCCATCATTTGGTGATGGGTTTGTTTTCTCAAGTAAAATATTTATTTTCCCCCTTTATTCTTAACTTGTCAGGTTGAATTGATACACACACACACACACACACACACACAGAGATATATCCATACATATACATAAACATATACATATGTACACATACATGTATACATGCATATATTTACATGTGTATGTTAATAGACATTTTACATATGTAAATATATATATATTTGCCTTGTATGATCATTTATTACAAAATAAATGATAGAGGGCCTTAGTGTAGGAAATAGCAAGTTTTGTCATATACTCCAAACTTTTCTGCTCTTAGTATTTTGAGATTTGCCTGTCAGATATTTAAAGACCATTAAAAAAAAATACATTTTTACAATGAATAATCCTAAATTCTTAATCTTACTGCACATTTCAGTCTTCCCTCCTCTTCTACAGTACCTATTATTGCAGTTGTATTTTTCAAGTTGTGGCAGCCAAAACTTCACATGACATTTATACCAACATGTTTTATGTTTTACTTCAATGGCCCCATTTATGGGAATCTGTGACTTTACTTGTCTTCAGAAGTAGCTCAGTAAGCTGGCAGTAATAAAGAACTATCTGTGATAACTTTGTGGTCCCATTTCTGAGTAACTCATATTCAGCCTTTACTTTTACTTGCACTGATTCAATTTTTAAGCCCCATAAACATTACAATTGTTCCCCCCTCCCAAAAGACAGCACCATCACAGTGTTTCCATTTCTATTTCTGAGATAGGATTTGCTTTTATGTCTTTATTCAGGGCTCAGAGTGCTAGTCCCATCTGGATATTTTTCAAGTTCGCCAGAAATCTTTTAGAATTATGACTGATCCTACCAGAAGATCAGAACAGCATATTAGCAGGTTACAGGGTTTTTCTTAGAATTTCTTAGATCATCGAATGACTTTACTTTTAAGGTATATAGAGTAAAAGTACATATAGAAGGTAGTAATAGAGATTCAGAAGTCTAAAATGCATCACATTTGTGTTTTAGGGGTAAGCACTGGTATTGTGTAGTTTTACCCTATATTCATATATACTGTAAAATTGCTATTTTTAGTTTCCAACTAATTTTGCTTACTTAGAGTATAATGATTAATTTTTTAGCATACTTTTTGTGTTTTCAGAGGCTGAATGGGGTTTCTCTTTTGCACTTTAATCATCATTACCTGGAAAGCGTGATTATAAACAGGAAACAAAAATGCTTTTATCATTTTGTTTTTGTCACAAATTAATGTTTATGCTAAAAGAAATTCTTTTGAAATGTAATCTTTGTGATTTTTGTACTTTCAAACCCCTTATAAAAGATGAACCTGGAGAACATGAAACTATGCAGTTCTTTTTCTACACCATATCAAATACTCAGAAATTTTAAACTGTGTTATCCGAGCATTTGTGGAGGCAAGACCAAATTGCAGATCTAGAGTCTAGATAAATAGATGGTAAAAAGATGCTTGAGTAAAATTTGTATACTCAATCTTTAAAAAACAAAAGTAAGTGGATATCAAAGACTAATGAAAAACATACATTACAGTTTTTCTCTCTCCTTCATTTTAATTGTTTTAAAGAGAATCTTTGATGGCAACCTCTAATTATTTTGACATTTATGCCTTTTGGCTGATAGGAGCACAGAGTAAAATAAAAAGCAATAATTGCTAGAGCTAAGGAAAGAATATTGTTAATGAGATATTAAATTTTAGTCTTTACAACTTTAAATGCTTTTTCATGCATGGTCTCATTTTTAAGTCTCATTTGTTTTGGTCAGATGGGTTTAAGTATTCACTAATTTACAGAAAAAGTGACACGGTAAATGTCTTTTGAAGAAGTACTCATCTGAGAGGTAAATAGAAGTTTGAATCCTTTAAATTTATCTTCCAGGTTTTACAACTGAATTACTATTCAGTTTTGTTTTCCCTCACCTTTTATTTCTTGTCATCATTTCTAGTCAATGCTTCTTACCCTCTAAACCCCCATATGATATAAACATTTACCTAGTTACAATATTTAGAGTTACTGATAAAATGGGTTCTAAATGCAGGGGTATGTAGGATGGAGAGAAAATTTTAAAACAATTTTAAGTGAAACTGTTACTGATATTAAGTATCTCCATCTGTCATAACACATGGACAGCATATTGTCTACAGAAAACCTACTTTTTTTAGTCTGTAAAATGAATAGTTAAGTGTTTGCAAATTGATTAATATCAGATTCGTCAATCTGTTGAGCCATAGGAAAATATCTTCTCCGTAGAACAAACTAGCAAAGTGCATCGAAGATAGGATAGGATACAAGGGGAAGGTAACTGTTTTGTTTACATGGGAAAGTGCATGTGTAAAGCCTACTGGCAGGGGGCTTAGGATTTCTAATATTCCCATGGAGATCAAGAGGGCCAGCTGCATGCTAAACATGTCATACAACCTAGAAAATAGCTCTCAAATACCAACAAAGCTACATCTGATATTTGCTAAGAGACCGGGTGTTGTTATTTGTGAATAAAATAATGTTCTGCAGCTTGATACATGTTTTATTAGTGGCACCCAAGGAGAGCAGCAATTTTAGTAACCAATGGAAAGTCAATTTCTGTTTAATTGCCCTGATTTGCGTATGTGTATTAAGGTGCAGAACTATGCCAAAAAGCATAACTAATTGCACAGTTATTGATTAGATCTATGTTTACTTTTTTATAAAAAGCAATTATCTTTTGCATAGAACAGTTATTGTTGCACTAAAACATGCTTCAAAATACATGTGAGTGGAATATACCTTGTATCATTTAGCAGGTGTTCACCTAATCATTCTGAGTATAAATGTTGTTAACTCTTATTGAGCCAATGATGATCAATGTTTTTAATGAAACAATAAATGAGTGTAATTATTACATTTACTATTAGTTCTTATTTATGGTGACCTTCGTACCCAGTGTTCAAATGCTAATCTTGTATTGAGGTTGAATATATTCCCAGTGTTGGGGAAAGCTACTGGAAACTGATTTGTGAAACCCATACTACAGTAATGGAATGATCCATACTTTTCCCCAAAATGCAATATAAGAATCTTTTAATGTTAGATTCAACTAACTGGAATTCATCCCTAAGAGTTCTAGAATTCATAATTAAAGAATTGCTCAGCTTTAAAATATGCTTGCATGATCCCCAGTGAAGCATTTTAATGACATTCCAGTTAGAAGATGACTTTGTTTACTCTAAGCAGTCTGTTATTATTTAATCATCTTAAGAAATACAGGTACTTATGTTAGTCTGTATTTGAGGCATATGACTACATTTTACCTTTCTGTGCACTAATTTTTGTTCTGGATATATATCTGAAAGTGTAGTGTTGATAATGTGTGTTACCATTAGGAAAGTTTATATTGCATTATGAAATCATATTTTCTTTAGAAGACTAATAATGTTATATGAGAACAGATTCTAAAAATGGCACTAATGAGGACAAATTATTTTGTGTTGACTATTGAAAGATCCCCAAAAAAGATTCAAAGATAATTTTTATAAAAGCCAAAGTAATTTGTAGCTAATATTAAAATACTCTAAATCAGGAACTTTTAAAGTGGATGCTATGAAGATAGAGAGTGTTTTCACACATTGTTTATTGATTTTAGCTTCACTTTTTCTCTCCTTAGGGTGTGGTTAGGCCCACTGGGGGATATGCCGTCATGCTAAACTGGTCAATGTCTTCTATATATGGACTTCAACCTGGAGAGGTAATTGTGGTTTTAAATTTACATTACATGACATTTCTCTGAATAAAATATATACATTTTATTATTTTATTTTTTAGGTGTGGTGGGCAGCTTCTGACTTAGGCTGGGTTGTTGGACATTCCTATATCTGCTATGGACCTCTTCTCCATGGGAACACAACAGTCTTATATGAGGTAACACAGTAAAATTAATACCACATATAGATAATATTTATTTTATTAAAACTTTTCATGAAGCAGTCCTGAATAGGATCAGAAAAAATTGGGGTGGGGACAGGGGACGTTATTGTATCTTCTTCCAGTTAAAAATAGAATTCTGAAATAGAAAGGGAATGTAGGAAATATTAGCTAGTTATTTCAATTTTGTTGAACAGTGAATTAAATTCTGAAGAACATACAATAAGAAGCTTTGTATCTATCCCTTACAGATTTTTAGAAAGTATTGGCAAACCAATACTGATTTTAGAGTCCTAGAAAATAGTAATCATAAAACAAATGATGTAGATTCCCTTTTTTTGTGTTTTTATAAGATTAATGGATGTCCAAAGTCATGTTGTCTCAATTTTAACTAATTTCCTTTGTTTCTAATAAAGCTCTCTGTATAAGGCATAGATATATAGACTGACCAGATTTATAGCTGAATAAATAACTGTTTAAAAATTAAGATCCATATATCAGTGTCACCTAGGAATACGATTTCTGTGTGTATAGGAAATTTCCTTCATATGCCTATACCATTTAACTTTATCAATGTCTTGCATAAAGACTTAGAAAACATACCTATCAGGTCTCTAGAAGATCAAAATCTTGGAGGGATAACTGATATGGCAGTTTGCTAAATTGTCAAAATGACCTTGGGCTTTTGGGACAAATTTAACAAGATAGAAAAAAACATAAATCTTTACAGTCTTATATTTAGGTTAAAAAAATACAGAAATGAAAAAGGGAAAACTTGGGTTGGTTGCAGTTTATGTAGCTAAATCTCTGGGTATTAAACTGTCCATAATTTAAACATAAGCTGTTGGTAGAACTGCTATTTAAAAAATACTCACCATGTACAGTGATATAATCTTACTTTACTCTTCCACATTTGAAAATTTGTATTCAGTTTAACTGAAAGGCTAAAAAAAAATCATGAACTTACCAGAAAACATCTTTGAAAGAAGGGAATAACATAAAAATAATGTATACAAGAAAGGTGGGCTGGGCATGGTGGCTCACGCCTGTAATACCAGCAGTTTGGGAGGCCGAGGAGGGTGGATCACTTGAGGTCAGGAGTTTGAGAGCAGCCTGGCCAACATGGTGAAACCCGGTCTCTACTAAAAATATGAAAGTTAGCCAGGCGTGATGGTGCGTGCCTGTAAGCCAGCTACTCAGAAGGCTGGGCTAGGAGAATCACTTGGACCCAGGAAGTAGAAGTTGCAGTGAGCCAAGCTCATGCCACTGAATTCCAGCCTGGGTGACAGAGTGAGACTCCATCTCAAAAAGAGAAAAAAATAGGTGAAAGAATTAGGAATGGCTAGTCTGACAAACAAATAATACACTTAATGTGCAGATATTTTATTTTGATATGTAAAAAGTTGCTACGTATAAAGTATGTAGTCTTGTAACAGAGTTACAGAGAGTTATATTTTGGGAATAATAGAGACAAATTTAAATGGTTGGCAGTAAAACAAACAGACAACTTCTCAAATATAAGGCTCTCTTTCACACAAGTGTTCTGTCAATACCAGACAAGGATTGTGAAGTGGAGAATTTTATATGTAGGGTGTGGAGAATGTATTATATGATTTTAAGTTAATTTGCACTCCTAAAATTCTGTAAGTCAATGAATTTGAAAACACAAGAGGCTATTCTCAATCTTTCTGGAATACTCCAGGCCTCCTCATCACTTAAAGTCCATTTGTGTTCTTTCATTTTTAACTGGCTGGTTTTCTGTCTCTGAATGCTAAGAAATATTAAGGTAGACTTTGACACAAGTATTAGACCATCATATACTACTCTATATCTTGTATATCATGCTTTTATATCTTGCAGACTTGTATGCATTTTGGAATTTATCTCCTATTCTACATCTTTTATATAGTACTTTTGTGTCTTGCAGACTGGATATGCATTTAGTTGTTTGTAATAGTTTAAACAATCTTGACATAATTTCATACCATTCTCTCTGCAATATAATGATTTTATTAAAATAATTTCTCTTGAAGTAAACAAAGTATCAATACTGAATAGTTATATTGAATTGTGGTACTGCTTACACAAATATGACAAAGCCAAAGATGCCAACATATTTATAGTTATAAGTTTCAAGCTGTTTTAGAATTGATATATGTTTTGTGCTATTTACCATGGGCTTCTATTATTTCTTGAGTTTATTTAAAACATGATATTAACACTATGACGGAGGGTTGTTTGTTTCTGTGTTGGAATGATTTGCTCAAGAAGAGTAGAGATGCTCTGTAAATACTTGTTGTGTGAATAATTGAATGAAATAGCTACAATTTAAAACGTTTTCTCTGCAGTCTGACTTGTTTTCTACAACTTATGAAAGAGGCTTTGTAAGTTGTAAATGTCTTTAACTTTCTCTGATAGCAAAGCAAAGTCTTTTAGACCTTCGCTCACTTCTAGCTATGCCATCCTTATTTTCTTCTACACTAAATTCCTTGAAAAAATATCCTGCCCAAATTCCTGAATCTCATATTCTTCTAATTACTCCTCATCTCACCATAGTTTGATTTATCTTCACATCAGTTCATAGAAGCTACTGTAGCAGAGGTCAGCAGTTACTTTATAAGTGACAAAGTCAAAGGGTCTTCTATAATCTGATTTTATTTTTTCTCTTACTGGAATTCGGCCCTGCTGACCATTCCTTTTAGGTGATTTTCTCCTGTCTCTTGAGCTCCATGGTCCTTTGCTAATATTCATGCTGTTTCTTTTACCTGGCGTGAGTTTCCTCCTGTCTTTCTTTCTTGGTTAACTCCTACTCTCTTTGTAGACTCTGCTTAGATGTTATCATCTCTTGAAAGTTTCTTCTCGGGATCTTGGGCTGTGTGCAGAGCCCCTTTCTGTGGTCCTGTTGCTTTCAAGCCTGTCTGTCACTGAGCTGGCCACATTGTACTGAAATGATCTGTTTACATCTAGAAGAGGATAACTTCTAGAAGAGGATAAAAGCCAGTTTCACAGCATAGTGCATAGCACACACCACACAAATAATAAATACTTGTAGAATTGAATTAAACTCTATTCATTTCTTCTTTCAGTCCTTCACAGCTTGTTCTTCTTTTCTTCTGTTTCTTTCACTTTGGTCCTAAACATTAGAGTTTAGCCAGATCATAGTCTTAGCTCCATTTTCTTATTCTGATTATGTTTCCTGGATAATCTCCAAGTAGTTATATTTGAGGATCATTTATTAAATCATGGCTCCTAAATCTCCTGTTTACATCTGACTTTCTTGCTGAGCACTAACTTATTGTTAGACATCTCTGATTAGTCTGTACACATCTTATGCTCAAGATGACATGAACTGAGTTCTGTATCTTTACCCTACCCTGCAAACCATGTTTTCTTCAGTGCACTCTGTGTTTCTGTTAATGTTACCTCCATTCATGCAGTAATCCAAACTGAGAATCTGCAAGTGATTCTTGAGTTCATTTTCCTTACCTCTTACACTCTACTAGTCTTTATATTTTGTTGAATCTATTTATTTAGTACTTATCAAAACTGTCCTCTCTTTTTCATGCCTCCTGACATGTATTAAAGGCATATCATATAAAGCTCAATATGATATTCATATTCATAAATATGAATACACAAGCTCATACACAAATATGTTGACTGATGTCTATTTTACATTTTGGTTTCTCTTATGATTTGTGCCTACACATTCCAGTTGCATATTTTAGGTATCGTATATTTAGATATACTCCCCTCTAATATTGATAAAGCAACAGACAGAAAATCAGCGAAGATGTAGAAAAACTTGACACCATCAACCAACAAGATTTAATTAACATTTATAGAATACTATTCTCGACAGCATCAGAATATGCATTCTTTTTAAATGCCCACTGAATAATTACCAAGATAAATGAAAGCCTGGGCCACAGAACAAATTTCAACTAATTTAAAAATATTTGGGTATTTGAACTTATGTGAAGTCTATTTTAAGACCACAATATTTTCAAACTAAAAATTAATTATACTTAACCAGAAAATCTCCAAACAGTTGAAATCTAATCAACATACTTCTAAATAAATAATCCATAGGTCAAATAGGAAAATCCAGGAAAACGTACACATATACTCACACACACACACACATCTCTAGGTGTATATATCTCAAACTCATTGAAAAAGAAAGTGCATCATATACAATTTTGGGGAACACAGCTAAAGTAGTGCTGAGAGGGAAATTTATAGCACTAAATGGATACATTAGAAAAGAGAAAAACTCTCAAATCAAGAATATAAGCTCCTATCTCAAGAACCTAGGATAAGTGGTGCAAAATATACCTAAAACCAGGAAGGAATAATAAAGAGCAGAAATCAATAACATTGAAAACATAAAAAACAGAGAAAATCAATGAAACACAGAGCTAGTTCTTTGAAAAGATACATAAAATGGACAAACCTCTACAAGACTGACCAAAAAAAAAAAAAAAAAAACAGAAGTCATGAATTACCAATACCACACATGAAACAGGAGATATTATTAAAGACCCTGCACACATAAAAAGGATGATAAGGGAAATACTATGAGAAACTCAACACACATAAATTTGACAACATAGATGAAGATGGAATGGACTAATTCCTCAAAAACCATAAACAAATGAGAAATAAATTACTCGAATAGCCTTATTACTATTAAGAAAATCCAATATGTAATTAAGTAGACTCCCAATAAGAAATTTCCAGACACAGATAGTTTTACTGGACATTTATACCAACGTTTAGAATAGAAGAGGAGTCAGGGGTATTTGGTATTTCTGTATTCCATGTGCCATCTACCAATGTTTACAGGAGAATCAACACCATTACTGTACAATCTCTTTCAGAAAATAAAAGTGGGGGAACACTTTCCTAATCATTTAAGGAAGCTTGTATTGCCCTAATAACAAGTCAAATACAGAAAAAATGGTACTATAAGTGAATGTCTTTCATAAACACATAGATACAAGAATTCTTGACAAAATATTAGCAAATATTGTGAATTCAACAATTCAACAACATGTAAAAAGAATTATACACTGTGACCAAGTGGAATTTATTCCAGAGGTACAAGCCTGCTTCAATATCTCAAAATTAATCAAAGTAATCTACCATATTAATAGGCTAAAGAAAAATTATATTATCGATTGATGTAGAAAAAATTGTTTAATGAATTCAACATTTACTCATAATGAAGAACTATCCAAAAACTAGTAATTGAAAGAAACTTCCTCACAAAGAATGCCTATGAAAAAACCTGCTGCTAATATCATACCTAATGATAAAATCCTGATTGTTTCCCCCCTGTTGATCATAAACAAGGCAAGGATTTCCACTTTGACCCTCTATTCAACATATTTGTAGAAGTTCTAGCTAGTTTAATAAAGAAGTATAGGAAAACAAAAGGCATATGCACCAGAAGGGAAGAAATAAAATTGTCTTTATTTGCCAATGGCATGGTTATTTGCATAGAAAATTACAGAATACACACACACACACACACACACACACACACACACACACCCCATAACTAATAAGTGAGTTTAACCCATACATATGAAAATTTGTTAGGTTTCTGTATATCAGCAATGGCCATATATGGGCATAAAGGGCATCATGAAAGATCCCTGTGGAGATGAACTGGTTTGTATCTTGACTGTATCAATATCCTGATTGTGATAACAGGTTTTTGCAGTTGATACCCCTGGGGAAAACTGGGTAAAGATTATGTGGTATATCTGTATTTCTTACTACCACATGTAAATCTGCTTATTTTCTTGATAATTACCACATTTTCAAACAAATTCATAAAACTAACTCATTAAAACAAACAACAAGAACAAAAATATTTAATCCCTTATCTCCTGGCAGCTACAACATTCTCTCTTTCAGGGCTTGTCTACACTCTATAGCTCTAACAGCAATTGGAGAAGATTACAGAGTAGGTTCCGTATCTTAATCAGAAACTTACTCTACAATCTTCTCCAGTTGCTGTCACCATCATTCCATAGCTACAGCTTTTCCTAGTATTCCCAGTCATCTCTACTTTCCAAAGCCAATGGCCATTTTCAGTCTTCATTGTACTTCTCAACATCTGAAAGTGTTGGCCATTTGCTTCATCCTAATCATTCTCTTTCCTTCTTAGGTACAACAAGCTCCTGTCTAATGTACAACATGCTCCTGTCTCCCTGCAGTTATTCTGATGCTAATCCTGCCCCAGGAACATTGCCTGAAATATATGCTACTTTTCTGTTAGATCTCGGCTAGTGTCACTTCCTCAGGGAAGCCTTCCTTGACCTCCCTGATTAGGCCAAATCACTTTATCACAGTCTTTTGGCATATTGCATTTTCCCTTGGTGGTTTATATAAAAGTTTGAGGTTCATATTAGTCTTTGGGCTCCTTTGATGTGCTTGTTTGCCCTCTTTTCTCTAATTCTACTAGGGAAGGAGTCATCTGTGTTTTTGTCCACCATCAATTCTCAGCTCCTTGCCTTAATGACACATATTCATTATTTAATACATATTTGTTAAACAAATGCCCAGATAATATCAGAAAGAAACATTGATTTATAGGTAAAGAGTTTTTTCCATCAGTGAGTAAGAGTAATTTAATTTTTCTCTTTTACAACAGGACTACATGAACAACTTATGTAAGACAGGCTATATGTTTTATAGACAGATATTTGATTTTATCAATGGAATTGGACATATTTAAATATGGAACACCTGTCCAGCTCAGTCAGTGAAGTATGAGATATTTAAGATAGTTAATTCTGGAAGGAAAATTGGATCAGTTAGAATATGGAAACCAATTCAGAATAATATAGTCTTTACTTTTGAGAGGAAGAAAATAAATGGTATTTCTTTAGAAATCTACACTGATTCCAATAGATCTAACCCTAACCATGTATGAACAGGAGTAGATATTTGGTAGGATGGTATTGCCAAAGAGAAGAGATAAAACCCAAGCAATCTTTTCACCTAAGAATGCAATACATAAACAAATGTAGCAGCCTTCTGCATATGCACATGCATGTCTGTGTGCTGGCAAATGGTGATTATACAGAGATATGCTTCCCAGCCTCTCTCTTCTCTCCAGTATTTCTCCCCTTTACCAGACTGTCATCTGCAGAATGAAAATCCAACACTGTTTCTCCAGGGCAAAACAGTCTTTCTGGGTCCTGCCTTTCTCCTTATCTTTGCTGTGTACCAGTGTGCAAAAGTGTGTGTTGTACACATATTTCGATTTCATAATACAGTAAGCCCAGGCTTCCACAATGACAGTGGTGTGGTTAAGCAAGAAATGAGATTGCTGTTCCTTGGCCAGGGTATTACGTAGGTCTGAAATGGAATGTTAGCGGTTATTGTTTCTCCTTAAATCTGGCTTGAGAGTAAGCCATAAGCCGGTTGGTATAATTGGTCTTGATATAGCAGTTGTCATTTTTATTTAGTAAGTCTTTTTTTTTTCCCCAGTCAAGGAATATAAGTTTGCTTTTGTTTTACATGCATTTGCATTTCACATATTGTATACATTACAGCAGCAAACCTTTTCAATAAATTTTCAGTATGTTCACAAGATTAGTCAGGTCAGATGGCCATTTGTTAATAATTCAAAAATTAACTTTGAAGATATGTGTTATACTCTGCCTTCTCAGGCAATAAATTTAATTAGAGAAAGTTGAGGATTTAAAATTCTGAATTGTGGTACAGGAGTATGGTCATTGGACTAGAAATATTAATATCTGTGTTGTTATCTTGCTCTACCTTTATGTACCTATATGACTTAAATTAATTAAACCTCTTTGGAAATTCATTTTTTAATCATTAAAATGAGAGGGTTGACACATACTCTCTCAATTTTCACTTCTGTGAATCTTCTTCACTCTAATTGGTTTTCTTTAGTAAATATATTATTTGATAACTTATTTTTTAACTGTAATTTATTTCAGTTTCTTTTTATATTTAGGGAATGCTAATTCTTCAAATATATTTATTAAAGAAAATTTTCACTTTAAATTAGTGAAAGCTTTTAGTATTTGAGAGGAAGCATACTAGTTAAGCCTGCCATGGTAGGTTTCTGACACTTATGTTTATCAATCGTTTGGCCTCAAACAAGCTGCTTTGCTGCTTTCTGCCTTAGTTTCTTCTACTATAAATATCAGTAGTAATAATATCTATGGCATTCAATTGGTTAATCTGTGAAAAAAATCTTTAGAATAATTCTCAGGGTATAAGGATATAATTCTTCCTTACAAATGTATTGTTTCCCAGAATAGAATTCTAACATATAAACACTAAACATTAATTCCCCTGTGATCCAGTTGCTTTAATGCTTGAGTATTACTCCACATTTCTTTTTTCAAAGTCTGTTTGTCCTCATAACATGGAAGAAGTCAAATCAGAGCACTGGAGCCTACTCCATTTGGAGCCCATTAATTCTCTTCTAAGCACCAAGAAAAAAATAAATCAGCACACAGGGATGTGTCGATTCAGCTAATACCAATTTTGAAGAATGAGCAGAAGATGTAGAAAAAAACAGTGGTCTCTCCCCTTGCAGATCTATCCTTTAAGCATAGGACGTGTGAGTTAAATAAAAGTTAACTCGAAGGCTTTAATCAGTGAATAACACAGAGAATTGTATGGCTTGCCATTACCAAGGATTTTAATATTTCACTTCTATTTTTTTTGATGGGCATTATCATTACTAGTTTTTCAACTTTGAATAAATGTTTAAAAACTGTTTATTATTCAACTTGATAATCTCTTACTGAATGCTCTTTCCTTAAATTTGCAGACAGAAGGGAGAGTTTAGATAATCCTAATATCACAAGATCCTTGGGGTGTTGCTTTTCCAGACAGAAGCCTCTGCAGCTGGTGGTGCCTTTGAATTTTACTTGGGCCTGCTGGGCTGACTCTGCCCACTTGTCCTGGCAGGCTGTGCTCAGCTTGTCCTACTGGCCTGGATCCCATGCCTGCCAAGGGTGAGCCAGGCACAAAGTGATGAGGGGTATGTCAGTGAGCAAGCATGGGGTCCAGCCATTGCACAGAGCCAGGCACACTGGCTGTTGAGGCTGGGCGGGCAGCTTCAGGAGCCACTATGGACCTGTGTCTAGACAAGGGGAATGTGGTGGTGCATAGAAGCTTGGAGACTCCAGGAACTGCAGAGCCTCAAAGAGGGTATCACAGCCCTGGATCCGGGAGCCCCCAAGTCTGGGTTGCCCAAGGGGCCACAGCTGTTCTCTCCTTCTTGTTACCTTCAACGTGGCAATTGGATACAGGGGCCTGCATTTCAGCCCTGTTTGTGCTATAGCTCTTTCAGTCCAGTCATTCAGTGGGTCCTGAGTTCTTGTTTCATGTCAAGGATGCATGAGGTATATAGACAACTGGGGGATGAGCAAGGCAAAGAGGTGCTTTATTGAGCAACAATACAGCTGTCAGGAGACATGAAGTGTGTGGCTCCTGTCTGCAGGCAAGAGGAGACCTGGAGAGGGTAGCTCCTATCTGGAGGCAGGTCATCTCGAAGACTGTGTAGCCCTCAGCTGAGAGGAGACTCAGAGTGGGTAGCTACTATTCACAGATATGTCATCCCATTGAATCTGTAGCCCTCAGTGGAGAGGAGATCCAGAATGGGTAGCTCCTATCTGCAGGCAAGCTGTCCCTCATCTCTGTTGGTCTGGCTGACTCTGGGGTTTTTATGGGTTTCAGAAGAAAGAAAGTACATGCTGATTGGTCCATGAGCAGCCATGGATGGCCTGGAAAAAGTACCATAAGTTCTCACTCTGAGCTTGGGTCTCCACTCCGAACTGACAGCCTTGCCCTCCAGGTTCAGGCCATCACTGGCTTAAAGGTGCTACTTCCCTAGGGACCTGCCCCTTTCTGCTCAGAAACCTGTCTGTTTCCTGCTATCATCAACTTGTTTGTCCATGGCACCCTGGCTGTCCATGATGAGGGGAACCTGCAGGCCTGGGCTGAACCATCCTCAGCTCCACTTGCCCTCTCACCTGTGGTCATTGGTGCCCAAAGTTCAGAGGGAACCAAGGAGGCAGGATGCTGGCATGTCCACAATGCCTTGAGCATGCACACACTTGGCTGTGCTGTGACATCTCCTGGACGGGGCCACAACTTTGCTACGAAATCAGAGCAGGCGCCAAAAGCAGGGAGAGGTTATGCCACAGGAGCAGACACTTCCAAGCCTATGTGGGGAAGGGGGCTTCCTGGCCTCCAAGAGCAAGGAATTCCTGGGCTCATGAGACAGAGTTTCGCTCTTGTTACCCAGGCTGGAGTGCAATGGCGCGATCTCGGCTCACTGCAACCTCCGGCTCTGGGGTTCAAGCAATTCTCCTGCCTCAGCCTCCTGAGTAGCTGGAATTACAGGCACGCACCACCATGCCCAGCTAATTTTTTGTATTTTTCGTAGAGACGGGGTTTCATCATGTTGACTAGGATGGTCTCGATCTCTTGATCTCGTGATCCACCTGCCTCGGCCTCCCAAAGTGCTGGGATTACAGGCTTGAGCCACTGCGCCCGACCCAAACTTTTCTTTATAGAATGATTGGTTTAGAAATGAACTCTGTACTCTTTATATTTGTTTGGGAATCAAATGAAATAGCGTATTTGAAAATAGTCCTAAAGATTAAAAGATAGCATTTTTATACAGTCATGTATTACATAATGACATTTTGGTCAATGATAGACCCTGTATACATTGTGGTCCCATAAGCTAATGGAGCTGGAAATTTTCTGTCATCATAATGTCACGCAACGCATTTCTCACGTTTGTGATCCTGGTATAAACAGACTTACTGTGTTGCCAGTCGTGTAAAAGTATAGCACATGCATTTATGTGTGGTACATTAATACTTGATAATGATAACAAATGACTGTGACTGGTTTGTGTATTTAGTATAGTATACATTTTTTCTTTTTTAATTGTACTTTAGGTTCTGGGGTACATGTGCAGATCATGCAGGATCGTTGCATAGGTACATACATGACAAAGTGGTTTGCTGCCTCCATCCCCCCAGCACCTATATCTGGCATTCCTCCCTATGTTATCTCTCCTCAACTTCTCTACCCCACTGCTGTCTCTCCCTGAGTCCTCTCCCAACAGACCCTAGTGTGTGATATTCCCCTCCTTCTGCTCATGTCTTCTCATTGTTAACACCCTCCTATGAGTGAGAAGATGCAGTATTTGGTTTTCTGTTTTTGTGTCAGTTTGCTGAGAATGATGGTTCCCAGATTCATCTGTGTCCCTGCAAAGGACACAAACTCATCCTCTTTGATGGCTGCATAGTATTCCAAGGTGTATATATGCCACATTTTCTTTGTCCAATCTATCATCAATGGGCATTTGGGTTGGTTCCAGGTCTTTGCTATTGTAAGCAATGCCACAATGAACATATGTGTGCATGCATCTTTATAACAGAACGATTTATAATCCTTTGGGTATAGACCCAGTAAAGGGATTACTGGGTCAAATGGAATTTCTATTTCTAAATCTTTGAGGAACAGCCAGACTGTCTTCCATAATGGTTGAACTAGTTTACACTCCCACCAACAGTGTAAAAGTGTTCCTTTTTCTCTACCTCCTCTCCAGCATCTGTTGTCTTCAGATTTTTTAATGATCGCCACTCTAACTGGCGTGAGGTGGTATCTCAATGTGGTTTTGATTTGCATTTCTCTAATGACCAGTGATGATGAACAGTTTTTCATATGTTTGCCTCATATATGTCTTCTTTTGAAAAGTGTTTATGTCCTTCTCCCACTTTTAGATGGGTTTGTTTGTTTTTTTTTCTTGTAAATCTGTTTTATTTCTTTGTAAGTTCTGGATATTAGCTCTTTGTCAGATGGGTAGATTGCAAAAATTTTTTCTCATTCTGTTGGTTGCTGGTTCTCTCTAATCATTGTTTCTTTTGCTGTACAGAAGCTCTGGAGTTTACTTAGGTCCTATTTGTCTATTTTGGCTTCTGTTGCCAATGCTTTTGGTGTTTCAGTCATGAAGTCCTTGCCTACGCCTATGTCCTGAAGGGTTTTGTCTAGGTTTTCTTTTAGGGTTTTTATGGTCTTAGGCTTAAGTCTTTAATCCATCTGTGGTTAATTTTAGTGTAAGTTGCCAGGAAGGGGTCCAGTTTCTGCTTTCTGCATGTGGCTAGCCAGTTTTCCCAATACCATTTATTAAACAGAGAATCCTTTCCCCATTGCTTGTTTTTGCCAGGTTGTCAAAGATCAGATGGTTGTAGACGTGTGGCTTTTCCTCTGAGGCTTCTGTTCTGTTCCATTGGTCTATATCTCTGTTTTGGTACTAATATCATGCTGTTTTGATTACTATAGCTTTGTAGTATAGTTTGAAATTAGGTAGCATGATGCCTCCAGCTTTGTTCTTTTTGCTTAGGGTTGACTTGGCTATGTGGGCTCTCCTATGGTTCCATATGAAGTTAAGACAAGTAGCCATCATCTGCTAACTAGTGTATTCAATTGGACACACCATAGTCCTTTTCTCTCCCCTTGCGTAATGGAAAATAACATTTAAAAAACTAGTATACAGTGACCTTCTTTCTGTATATATAAAATGAGAAAAATGATGACTCAGTTATTACTCTGATTCAGGCTATATAATTTGATCATCTTAATGGGAAAAGATTATAAAGCTTATGCTAGCATCTTTTAGATTTCTTCCATGACTGGTTGTTCAAAAATATTTATTTTTGAGTTTATTTTTTCTATGTGTGTTTTATGTTGGAGCTGGCAAGCTCAGTTATTGTCATAGCTCCATCAACAATATTTATTAATGTCTATTGTCAACTCCACATCATGCTAGAAGGTGATTGGGAAATAGAATAAATGCCAGATATGGCCCTTTTACCAAAGGCTCTGACAATATAGTCAAGGAATTAAGATTAATATAAAGAGCAGAAAGTGAATAGGTCAAGACACATCTAAATAAACTCTTACACTTGTAGAAGGTATGAGAATCTTTATAAACTACATGGAGTCATCACCTATGATAAATACTCTAAAATTTAGCATTTGCATGCTGGTTCAAAAATCTGCACTAGTTTTTAGAGGGAAGTTTGTCACTAGTAGATAGGGAGAACTTTGAACGAGACAATAAAAATTTATAACTATTATTGATTCAGTGTTGAGTGATCAGAACTCTTCTAAGCACTTTTTATACATGGTTTTAATTATAAGTACCAACTCACGATGTAGATATTTTAAGTCCCCTATTTATGGCTGTAGAAACTAAGAATCAGAGACAGCAAATAAATTTCTCAGTGACACAAGTGGGACGTTGCTGTGATATTTGAAACAAGCTTCCCTGGATCCAAAAGCAGGATTCCTTTGCCATAATCTGGGCAATTGGAAAGCTGTTGTATAGTCCTGGATACATGGCCAGGATATCAGTGATCAGAACATTGAGGAGAGGTTAGGGTGTCAGGTGTCTATGGTAAGAGATGAAAAGGGAGTTGAAAATGGCTCTGATGCCTTCAGCTAGGACAACCAATATAATGGCAGTTATCAACTGAAATACTTCAGTAGGAGCAACAACTGGTGGAGAGGAAAGCCATACTTTTGGTTTCGGTAATACTGAGTTCGAAGGTTGTACTCAGATATTTGTATGCTATGGCAAAGTCATGACAGTTTGATCAGTTTACTCAGGTAAAGATTGAGAATGGAAACAGGAAATTCTTGAGGCTGAGGAAGAGAAACAATATAAATTGAGTGTTAGAAATTGGAGCCAACAGGAGAATCAGAAAAGCAAAACATACTAAAGAGTGATGAGAAGGTTTTTCAGAGGATGGGGATCAACAGTGCCAAGTGTTACAGAGAAAAGACTAATATGACAACCGAAGAGCACTTTGATGATCACGGTGTCATTTGTCCCTTTTATGAATGTGAGCAAATTCATAGGGAAGTTTGTTGTGTTCATTTTTGGCACGGAGAAATCTGAACATGTTTGAAGATTGTTTGAGGCAAAGCACTGGATGTTCTGGGGCCCAGGTTTTGTGTAACCTCAGGTTGAATTGTAGTATGCATATGGAATAGCCACACCTCACTTCCTGGGCAGAAGTCTGGAAGTATGATTAAGCAAGAACCCATTTAAATTTTTGCTTACCACAAAGTCTCATTAATCACAATGAATAAGAAAAGCCTTAATTTGTTCCCCTAGTGCAGGATAGCTGAATGACTGCACATCAGCATGAAATAACTCAGAGATGAAAACAGCTCTGCTGGAAGCCATGCTGTATGAGCTATACTAGGGGTAAATGCTCTCTGTGACTACTGAGAATGCTAAATATGTCAGAGTTCCTAATTTGCTCAGCACTGGGTCTGCAGAATTAGCAGTTTCAGTTCTCTGCTTCATTTACTTGACATTAGTACTTCCAAAGGTAAGCTTTTTTTTTTTTTTTAAGGGGATTAGATAGACTCTTATCTGCTAGAAAGAAGCAATGGCTTATTCACTGGGGGTTGGCTTTATTATAATACCCCATATTGTCAACTCCCAGAGCTAGGAAGAGACAAGAGAAAAACCAAACCAAAAGGATAGATCTAGACTGTTTAGAATACACACCCTGCCCTAGTTTGTTTTATGCTGTTATAACAGAATGCAACAGACAGGGAGAAATTATATAGAACAGAAATTTATTTCTCACAGTTCTGTAGGCTGTGACATTCAAGATCAAGGTGCTGTCAGGTTCCGTCTCTTGTTCCAAGATGGTGCCTTGTTTCTGTGTCCTCCAGAGAGGAGGATCAGTGTATCTTCATATGGCAGAAGAGCATAAGGACAAGATAGAACAAATCCACTCCCACAAAGCCTTCGTTTTATCAACATTTGTCCATTCATGAGAGCAGAGCCCTCCTAACCCAAACATCTTCTAAAAGGCCCCACCTTCCAACACTGTTGCACTGGGGATTAAATTTTCAACACATGAAGTTTGGAGGCATGTTTCAGACTGT
The DNA here is from genome assembly GCF_049354715.1 of Callithrix jacchus. Taxonomy (NCBI): domain Eukaryota; kingdom Metazoa; phylum Chordata; class Mammalia; order Primates; family Cebidae; genus Callithrix; species Callithrix jacchus. Next base: position 83,880,600 of record NC_133510.1, read on the forward strand.
AGCACATACGTATCTTGCAAAAAAATAGATTTATAGATATTTGTGTCTTGGAGCTTTAGCCATGGAGAAGTCTTACCTTCTCAGGGCTGGACACAGAGTTGTATCCTTAACTAAAGAAAGGAGAGGACTCAAGCCTGAGGAATTGCACCTATGTGGGACCTACCACAAGGAGATAGTGAAGAGAGATTGTCAAAACAGCAAATTGATAGAGAGTATTAATCTGAACCATGTTACATTGCTGATATTTGACTGGTTTGATTTACAGAAATGGTGATTCCATTTGATTAAAGCAATGGGGGTGTGGTGGGGAAAGAAGACAAGTTGGTTGGAGACCTCAGATTAACCAATCATAGAAGTGTGTTAAAAGGGTAGTCTTGGCAATTTGCCCATCTTGTGGAACAGAAAATGAACAGATGTTATGGTCTCCACATGTCCATTTGCAGTCTCGCTTCTTCCAAGCTGTTTTTGAGACAAATAGAAAATCTTTGAGGAGCATTTTGTGTTTTGTGTGGCTTTCATATACTTTGATAATGTTTGTTTATAGATTCTTACTCAGAATCCCATAGAAGCGACTTCTTTCTTATAGGGAAATGAACATATATACATACTTTAATTTAATTTCAGAATATCCATGAACTCCTCTGAATTTTAGGTCAGGAACTCTTTATGAAATTAACAGTTATTTTAATTAAATTAACATAAAGTGTTAACATAGTTAACTATGAAATTAACAGTCCTCTCAAGTAGTGATACAACCAACTAAAACACCGGATGAGAGTGATACTCTTTAAAGGTCTCTGGGCAACACAGAAAGAGCTTCTGGGTCAGAGCTAACCCATTTACCTTTGGAGAAAGATTAGTTGTACTCAGGGTTCTATGTCCTATAAATCACAGTGTTTTTGTCTAGTCTAGAGTCTGGTTTTTAGGGCAAGGAATAAAGAATTAAGGACAATGAAACATTTGTCCCCAGTAATTTCCTCTGTATATAGTCATAATCAGATTTCAGTTATCATTATATTCGCTTGTTAACACTTGGATGTATCTCATTTATTTGTAACAAATGGAGAACATAAGAAACAGCCAGTGTTACATTCTAGGCTCATCCATTAGGACAGTCAGACAGGTTGGTATTGAAAACTAGCCTTGTCTGAGGTAGTGCCTATGGAAGGACCATGCACCAGTTCTAAATCCTGGCTGCAGATTAGATTCACTTGAAGGGTGCACTTAAAACACAACAGTGCTCAGCCAAATCAAGGCCAATCGAATCAGAATCTCTGGAAGTGTTGGGTTCCTTCAAAAGCATCCCAAGAAGTTCTACTGTACATTAAGGGTTAGTAGCCACACCAATATTAGATGGTGGTGTGAATAAGATGAAGAAAGGCAGGATGGCAGCCTATCCTTACAGGTGGGGCTAATGGAATGATGGGACTTCTCTAGCATGTAAGAATCAAGGAAGTCAGTCTGATCTGACTCAGATTATATTTGTAAGTAAGTTTCCCATTCTTAAAGCAGAGTCTGCTCTAACACAGTGTCCTTTGTCTGAGGCTCTTAAAGCATAGGGCAATGATCGCAGTTGGCTTTAAAGCAACAGTAATGTTTTGAAAATTGGAACAGAATAATGTGAGTTGTAGAGAGAGAGGCATTGAGGAAGAAACAGCCGATTTTTGAAGAGATTGTACACTCTTTTTTCACATTTTAAAACTTAGAAAAGAATAAACAGTGGAAACTTCACTATCTCTTGTTTCCAGCTTTACAATTTCTCTTCCTTGAAGGTTGTCAATCTTATATGTTATAAGTTATAGTTAATTCATATATAAGCAATGTCTTTTTTTAATACAAATGGAATTTTGTAAACATTATGCATACTATTCTGTATTTCATTTTATTTTTACTAAATAGTATATTCTGGATAATTGCTTATGTTTTAACAAGTTTTAAATTTAAATGTTGCTGTCCCAAGCACTCATCCCTTGATCAAGATATGTGACCTATAGTAGGAACTCAACAAATGGTATTTCCAGTTTTATCACTCTCCTGAAATAAACAAAACGACTACAGCACCTGTCTGCTGAAATAAAATTTGCTACTACTCGATAAAGGATGCTGCTAATATTAGGTCTTCACCTAAGAACTGCCATGGAAACATGCCTTGGGTGACATTTCTCAAAAGCAGTGTTCAGAAAGAGACCAGATGTCTAATCCTGCCACAAAAAAGGCAAAACTGCAGCTGACTCAAAAATTTTTATGTCAGTGTCTGTGAAATCACAAGTAGCCTTGACCTCAAGCTTGAAGAAATGGAATCATAGGATTAATAATAAAGCAATTGATTTTTTTTTGCTCAAAAATTTAACTCTAGTGCTTAATTATAACTTTATTTTGCTAAGTGGTTGTATTTCACTGCTTTCTTGTGTTGAAAACCTAACTTCAGTAGAAAATATGTGAGAAGGTGAGACAGTAACTGGCTTTTGAACTGGGGACTTGTCATCTATAATACATAACAATGAAATGAATCATAACTGGTGGAAAATTATATATGGAAGTTAATATTAAGGCATTTTGGTAGCTGTTTTGGTTTCTGTGCTTTAGACCATTGTTGCCCACATTATAAATCTTGCTAATATTAGCAACTGATGTTTTATAAATCTCTCTGGTAAAATTTTATAATTTGTCACAGCTGAAAGCTTAGAATTTTGGCTTCTTCATTGTAAAAATCCTTTTCTGCCTTTGTTATCTAGGAAGCAACTAATAATGTAGACTTTAGTTTGGAAGAAAGAAATTAAACAACTGGTAACCACATTGATTTGAGCTTGAACTTTAAAGTTGATATTTTGGGCTGCATTTTTGCTTTTGGTGTATATGTTGTTTGTTTAAAATCTCTGCATTCTTAGAATCGTCTTGTTTTTAAACTGAATATTGTCTGGATTATCGCCCCTTATTGAAAACCAAGTTCTGGCATCAGTGTTATTTTCTTAAGGCAGCTCAGTATGCTGAGTGTGTTACTGACTACTTTTAGAAAGCATTGGGAGAGATTTTATTGCTTATGTGTACATGCTTGTCTGTGTGTGCGTGCATGTGTATAAGGGAAGGAGAAAAGAATTTTAAGTAAAATCAATAAGCCACGGAGTCACTTTTATTAAGCTTTAATAATAAAAGATGCTTACAGGCTTTGCTTCAGTTTTCCGAAGCTACTAGTGGTGGTAGGTACTGAGAACATACACGTTCTCTGTTTATTACCGAACCCTTTCTGTCTGTTGGACACAAATGACTTGCAGCATCTATGAAATTTCTAATATCATTCCATACAAACACACATACACACATCCATACTTACGAGAATATATGTTCCATTAAAGTAGGACCTTATCTGGCTTATTCACAAAATTATTTCCAGAATATTTATTAAATATGCCAGTGTTGCCCACTTTATAACTATTTGTTTGTATGTAAACAATAGTTTCTGATGAAAGATCTTGTTCTGTGCTGCATTATGTTATTTAAAGTGTTTACGTTATTCAAGACTTTATATTAATCATCAGGCTATTTCTGAAATGGATAATTTCTTTAATATCACAATTGTTTTAATTCAATACCAACTAGAATGTCTTCAGAAAGAAAAAAAGTAAAATATATAGGTATTAAAGTAATTTTAAAATAAGAAAACATTTTATTCATACCATTGAATTATCTTCTAGGGAATAGACAGTAAAACACAAAGCAATTGAACTTTTTTATGTTCAATTAACTTATGAAAGAACATTGTGAGATTTTATGAATCACTTCTTTACTGTTCTAATAGTAATGCTACATTATCACAATTTTTATATTCCATAAGTATAATATTGATGAAAATTAGTTTGGTACAGGATCAGACTTGCAATGGAAGTTAAAATCCTGTATTTTAAAAAGGATGGTGTAGTTTTTTACTAATACAGTCATGCATTGCTTAACAGTGGAGATATGTTCTAAGAAATGTATCCTTAGGAGATTTTCTGTGTGTACATCATAGCATATACTTACACAAATCTAGTGGTGTAGCCTACTACATAGCTAGGCTATATGGTACAGTCTGTTGCTCCAAGGCTACAAACCTGTGCAACATGTTACTGTGTTGAATACTGCAGGCAATTATAACACAGTGGTATTTATGTAGCTAAATATATCTAAACATAGAAAAAGTACAGTAAAAATACGGTATCATGCCTGTAATCCCAGCACTTTGAGAAGCCAAGGCAGGTGGATTGCCTAAGGTCGGGAGTTCAAGACCAGCCTGGCTAACATGGTAAAACCCTATCTCTACTAACAAGACAAAAATTAGCCAGGCATGGTGGCAGGTGCCTGTAATCCCAGCTACTCGGGAGGCTGAGGCAGAAGAATTGCTTGAACCGGGAGGCAGAAGTTGCAGTGAACCGAGATCATGCCACTGCACTCCAGTCTAGGTGACAGAGTAAGACGGCATCTAAAAAAAAAAAAAAAAAAAGATGTTTCTAGTGATCCATACATTTTTCTTAGAGCAACAATGGACTGGTAAGACACTCACTCTTTGAAAACAGCAGACAAAATTTTGCCTATCACAGCAAGTTTATACTGATGTGTGCCTGTTGTATGAGCAATCCCAGCACAGTTATTCTTTCCTTGAAATCCTTAATTCTTGTAGGGGCTGTCTCATCCGCTGTGGGTCTTTCTGGTGCATGACTGTAGTCTCAGCTACTTGGGAGGCTGAGGTAGGAAAATTGCTTCAGCTGGGGAGGCAGAGGTTGTATGAGCCAAGATCGCGCCACTGCACTCCAGCATGCATGACAGAGCAAGACTCTGTCTCAAACACCAAAACAAAGCCAAAAAAATACGGTATCATGATCATCTAAAACACTGCTATATGGCATAGGACTGTATTTCTAATATTTGATCTGCCCTTATCGTTATCATTAAACATATGTAGTTGGAGGCAGAGTAAAATACTGTGGCCTCTATGTAGGTAGTCTTACATGGTGTATCATTTTAATTATGATACTAATATCACCCTTTAGTGGGTAATTATTTTCTCATGACACTGGCACTGTAGTAGAATTCAATTCTGATTGGCTACAAAGTATCTTTCTTCACTGGAGGTTAAATTATCCTACAGTATTATTTCAGCGCCTTTACCTTATTGAGAAAATATTGGTAAAATGATTTATTCTCATTTAGCAGGTGAGTAAATGGAAGCATAGTCAGCGTAAGTCAGTTGCACAAGGTCAGTTAATAAATCGTTTTCATGTGGGTGAGATCACGTTACCTAAGTCACAGTCTAGAACTCAAGGGACTGATCAGTTCTGAGACATATCAAAAGAGTAAAAATAAAATGTTTACCTTGTTGGTTAGAAATAATAAAGTTGCAGACTCAATTCAGACTGATGTCCTAAAGGTTTCCCTTTCAAAATTTGCGAGTGAAATTATGTACATGTATTACCAAGTTATATTTTGCAGCTTTTTATATTATTTGCATGTGTTGATTTGTATGAAGCAGTAATGAAATACATTGAAATAGTGCTTTAGATGGTTGTGATAATAGAAATGAATTTCCAGTTGCAACAAATACTTTTTTGGTATTAAAAGAGCATAATAGAAGCCAGTAGACTATAAAACAGATTTAAATAGTATTTTTTTTAAGAAAAGAGGAACATAATTACACTAAAGAATATTAAAGACAACCATTTAAAAATAAAAAAATAGTGTCTAATCAATTATCAATGTGTATTGCCTCTAACTTATTGGACAACTGTGCTATACCTCATTTATTATGCATTTCTTTTTCTAAATTAAAAAAAAAATACTAGGTAAAGATATTACTCATTCTTTTGTTATTTTCTGTTTGAGGATGTTGTTGAGTTTGCTACTAGCAAATCCTTTCCTCTTTTTTCTTTAGTTCAGTGTTTCCTACATGTGCTTTCCAGAGTTTCATGGGAAACTGAGATAGAAAATTTAATTAGAGAGGTTTGGGAAATATTAGATAGTTGCCTATATCTTAGAAATTAGTAATGCATTTCAACCCTTTCAAAGTTTCAAGAAATGATCTAAGATTTAAAAAGCCTATTGCCGTTTGTTTACCCCCAAATTCCACAAAAGGGTTTGGCTGTGAAATATGTATGTGTGTTTGTGTAGATAGATATACAGATGTATAGATTATATATCTCACATAATATATATTAACATTCTGGGCATCTTTAGAAACACAGGAAGAAGTAGCAGTGATGAGGATTGATTAGGGAAAGAGGGAGGTGATGTGGCTTGGCCAAAATACATTTTATGAGTTAGAATGTTTGGAGAGTTACTGATTTAGTTCAGAAACTTGCCTGTTTTCCACTTTTTAGAAACATCAAGTAAACCTTTCTTTTGTTTTCTGAATTATATAGTTTGCCAAAATTGTTGGATTTTTATGCATGATTTTCCCCTTTATGCATGATTTTCCCCTGAACATATATAATGCTATTTTGAGTCTGGAAAACATGGACTGTGGCATATCTTACTGGATTATTTTTATTTCATAGGAGTTACTTTTCTTGGAGTGAGACATTTAACTGAAAAGGTCATTGCTCAGGAATCACTGCTTTTTCAGAAGTTTCTGTTTTCTCAAATGTTTTGAGAAATACTGTTGTCACTTTTAATAGTGATCATGAAAAATAGATTAAAGTTAAAAATTCATAAAAACCTCATTTAGTTTTTTTTGGCAGATACAAGAATGTTTTATATTCTTAATTTGAATGTGATATATATTTTCAATTCTTTAATTTTCAGAACTTGATAAAGAAAAAATTGTAACTTGAAAGCTTTTAGGAGCAAACAGCTTCTCTTATGCCTGGGTATTTGGTTTGCTTTATTTATGGCAGAATATGGAAATATTTTAAAACTAAGATTTTTTGAAAACCCCATTTTATTAATATTGCCGTGTTAAATGTATAACTATTGAACTGTCAGTGAAATATGAGACATTTTACCCAGTGACATTTTAAATGGATCTCATTGTAGGGGAAGCCTGTGGGAACACCAGATGCTGGCGCTTATTTCCGTGTGCTTGCAGAGCATGGAGTAGCTGCCTTGTTTACAGCACCAACAGCAATTAGAGCAATCCGTCAACAGGACCCTGGGGCAGCCTTGGGGAAGCAGTACTCTCTGACAAGGTGAAGTCGGGATGCACAGGGCAAATGACATTAGAAACTGCAATCAAAATGAAAAAGTGAATGTTACAATTTTTTCTGGTACTGCAATACTCTTACGGGAAGAGCCAAAAGATACTGAGGGTTATTAAGAATAACTTGTCTAAATATAATTTTGGAATAGTTGGAATTTTAACTCTGCTTAGAGATTTTAAAATATTATATCATGTTAATTTCAGTTCAAATATTACCAAAATATTTTTTTAAAATCACTCCTTATATTTTCCTTAAAAGATAAAATGCCAATTGTGACTTAAAATGCACAGACAGTTGGATATAGATATACTAGTATCTGTCTTTTGAAAACAGAAGAATGGGTTAAATGAAGGGATGACATTTGAATTCATGTACACAGATAAAATGTGAAAATTATAGTCCAAATTAAATATGTTGAAAATTGAAGAACAAAAAGACTTAGGTAAACACACAATAATAGTGGGAGACTTTAGCCACACTGACAGTATTAAACAAATCAACAAAGCAGAAAACTCAGAAAATTCATTCTTCTTATCTTCATATGGGAAATACTCTAAAAACCAACCATGTGCTCAGCCATAAAGCAATTCTCAACAAATTAAAAAAAGATACAAGTGACACTCAGACCACAGTGAAATCAAAATAGAGATTATATAAACAAGCTCTCTCAAAACCATATGATTACATGGAAATGAAACAATCTGCTTCTGGGTGACTTTTGGGTAAACAATGAAATTAAGGTAGAAATCAAGAAATCCTTTGAACTGAATGAAAACAAATGTACAACATACCAGAATCTCGAGTTATAGCTAAAGTAGTGTTAAGCGGAAACTTTATAGCAATAAATTCTCACAAAACAGTTAGAAAGATCTCAAATTAACAACCTAACATCATGCCTAGAGGAACTAGGAAAACCAGAGCAGACCAACCTCAAAGCAAATAGAAGAAAAGAAATCACCCAAATTAGATCTAAACTGAACAAAATTGAGATGCTAAAAAAAATCAAATGAAAGATCAGTAATACCAAATGTTGAGTTTTTAAAGGATAAAGATTGATAGACCACTAGCTAGATTATTTAAAAAAGAGAGAAGTTCAAATAAACAGAATCAGAAATGACAAAGGGGACATTAGCACTGACTCCACAGAAATGTAAAAAATCCAGAGACAATTACAAATACCTCTATGCACACAAGGTAGCAAACCTAGAAGAAATGGATAAATTTCTGAAAACATACAATCTCTTAAGATTGAACCAAGAAACACTTAACACACCAATAAGGATTCTCGAAACTGAATTAGTAATAAAAACCTACCAACCAGAAAAAGCCCTGGACCAGATGAATTCACAGGTGAATTCTACCAATATAAAGAAAAGCTGGTACCATTCCTACTGAAACTATTTCAGAAAATTGAAGGGGACGGATTCCTCCCTAACTCAATCGATAAGGCAAGCATCATTCTGATACTAAACTCTGGCAGAGATGCAGTGAAAAGGAAACTTCAGGTCAATATTCCTAATGAACATAGATGCAAAAATTCTCAACAAAATGTTAGCAAACTGAATCCAGTAGCACATAAAAAAGCTTATCCACCGTGATCAAGTAGGCTTTACTCCTGGAATGCAAGGTTGGTTCAACATACATATGCAAATCAGTGAATGTGATTCATCACATAAACATAACTAAAAACAAAAGCTACATGATTATCTCGATGCAAAAATGATTTCAATAAAAATCAATATCCCTTCATTTTAAAACCCTCAACAAACTAGTCATCAAAGGAACATACCTCAAAATAGTAAGACTCATTATAACAAATCTACAGCCAATATTATACAGAACAGGCAAAAGCTGGATGGATTCGCCTTGTAAACCATAACAAGAGAAGGATGGCTACTCTCACTACTCCTATTCAACATTGTTCTGGACGTCCTTGCCAGATTAATCAGTCAGGAGAAAGAATGAGAAACAGTATCCAGATGGAAAAGAGGAAGTAAAACTCTTTGCAGATCTGATTTTATACCTAGAAAACCCCATAGTCTCTGCCCAAAGGCTCCTAGATCTGATAAATAATTTCAGCAAAGTTTCAAGATACAAAATCAGTGTACAAAAATAAGTAACATTTCTATATACCAATTACGTCCAAGCTGAGAGCCAAATAAAAAATGCAATTTTATTCACATTAGCAATTCCGAGAATAAAATACCTAGGAATACACCTAACCAGGAAGGTAAAAGAGGTCTATAATTAGAATTACAGAACACTACTGAAAGAAATCAGTGATGACACAAATTAATGGAAAGACATTTTATGCTCATGGTTAGGAAGAATCAATAATGTAAAAATAGCCTTACTGCCTAAAGCAATTTACAGATTCAATGTTATTCCTATCAAGTTACCAATGACATTTTTCACAGAAGTAGAAAAAAAAGCATTCTAAATTTATATGAAAAAAGAGTTCAAATAGCCAAAGCAATTTGAAACAAAAAGGATAAAGTCAGAGGCATTATACTACCCAACTTTAAACTATACTACAAGGCTACATTAACTAAAATGGCATAGTACTGGAACAGAAACAGACGCATAGAGCAGTGGAACAGGTTAGAGAACCCAGAAATAAAGTTGCAGATCTACAAACATCTAATCTTTGACAGTTAACAATAACAAGCAATTGGAAAAGGACTCAATTCAATAAATGGTGCTAGGATAAGTGTCTAGCCATATGCAGAAGATTAAAACCAGACTCTTTCCTTTCACCATATACAAAAATCGACTCATCATGAATTAAATACTTAAATATAAAACGTAAAACTATAAAAAAAACCTGGAAGAATGCATAGGAAATACCATTCTGGACATAGGGCCTGGCAAAGATTTCATGATGAAAACTCTGAAAACAATTACAACAAAAACAAAAACAAAAACTGACAAGTACAATTAAACTAAAAAGCTTCAGGACAGTGAAAGAAACTATCAATAGAATAAACACATAACCTAGAGTATGGGAGATAATATTTGCCAACTATATATATCAGAGAAAGATGTAATTTCTAGAATTTATAAGGAGTTTAAACAATTCAACAAACAAAAACCATTAAGGAATGGGCAAAGGACATTATATTAGTCAATTTTCCCATTGTATAAAGAAATACCTGAGACTGGATAATTTATTAAAAAAAAAAGAGGTTTAACTGGTTTATGGTTTTACAGTCTGTTCAGGAAGCATGATGCTGGTATCTGCTCAGCCTCTAAGGAAGCCAGGAAATTTGGCAAAGACATAGGATCAGCCTAAATGCCCATCAGTGGTGGACTAGATAAAGAAAATTTGGTGCTTATATGCTACAGAATACTACAATACTACACAGCCATAAAAAATCTGATGGCCTTCACAGCAATAGGGATGGAGGTGGATACTATTATCCTAAGCAAATTAATGCAGGAACAGAAAACCAAATTCTCCATGTTTATCCTTCTAAGTGTAGTTAAACATTGAGGACGTATGAACACAAAGAAGGGAACAAAAGACATCAGGCACTACTTGAAGGTAGAGCGTGGAGAGTCAGGATCAAAAAGTACTTATCAGGTAATATGCTTATTACCTGAGTGACTCAATAATCTGTAAACCAAACCCTGAAACACACAACTTACCTATTTAACAAATCTGCACATGTGCCCCCTGAACCTAAGATACAAGTTGGAAAAAACAAAGTGAAGAAAAATATTTTATCTTTGTTTGTAATAATGTACTTTGAATAGTCTAGAAATTTTTCTGCTGGTTTATGGACCTACTTTTTTTTTTTTTTTTTTTGAGACAGAGTCTTACTCTGTCTCCCAGACTGGAGTGCAGTGACACGATCTTGGCTCACTGCAACCTCTGCCTCCCAGGTTCAAGAGACTCTCCTACCTCAGCCTCCCAAGTAGCTGGGATTACAGGCGGCTGTCACCACGCTTGGCTAACTTTTGTATTATTAGTAGAGACAGGGTTTCACCATGTTGACCAGGCTGATCTCAAACTCTTGACCTCAGGTGATCTGCCTGCCTCGCCTCCCAACATGCTTGATTACAAGTGTGAGCCACTACGCCTGGCCATGGACCTACATTTTTGTTTAATATTATGTATAGTCAAAGATAATTATAGCAAGTTGCATCTTCAAGGCAAATGCCAATGTCAATCTCATTGAACCTCTTTCAATTAGTTTACTATCCTAAACTAAGATTTATAGTGTATTCAAATCAAACAGTGTGCTTGAATTAAGGTGGCATACATTGTTTAAGTGAAATGCCAGAGTATTTTAATTTTATGTTTCTGTAGCCCAAGGGAATTAAAATAGATACTATGCCCTGAATCCCAGTGTCACTGACTGCCTGTAAACCATGTCAGACCCAGTATCAACATAGGTCTCTTCAGCTAAGACTTCCAAGTGTTAGAAGGACAAGGACAGTAGGATCTCTAAAGCCCTTGTCATAATAGCCTACACAATCAATGTCACTGCCACAAACTCCTGCAGCCAGGCCTCTAAGGAAGGCATCTGCTGTCATCACGAACACTAATCTCAGCTGGAGAAGCTGTATGGAGATGACAACACTGCATTCACATAGTACCAGAACCACTGCACTCTGCCCAACTGTTGCCCGCAGGCCCATCATCAGGTGAAAGTTTTCCCCTGTGAAAGTCACTCTCTGACATTTGGAAGAGGAGACTATACCAGAAAATGCACAAGCATTAATGAGGGAATACCAGAAACATGAAAACACAATTTCACTGAAGAAACATGAGAGTTTCCCAGTATCTGACCCCCAAATTTACAGATGTTTATGTATTTATTGAAAAGGAATTTAAAATAATGATCTCAAGAAAGCCAAGAGAGACAAAAGAGAATACAAGTAGACAATTCAATGAAATCGAAATTGTTCTTGATCTTATGAATAAGAAATTCAACAAAGAAATAGATATTATAAAAAAAGAATAAGAAATCTTGGAGACAAAGGATTCAATCAAGCCAAAAAAATTCAGTTGAGGACTTTAATAAGTAGACTGGATAAAGCAGAAGAAAGAATCTGTGAACTTGAAAACCAGTCTTTTGAAATTACTCATTCACAGGAAGAAATGAAAAAAGAATGGAAAAAGTAAAGACAGCCTATGAGATTTATGGGACACCATTAAGTGAAGTATTTACATTATGCAATTTAAGAAGGGAAGAGATAGAGAAACTGAAGGCTTATTTAATGAAATAGTTTTTAAAAACTTACAACTTACTAAGTCTTGGGAGAGAGATGAATATTTGGATCCATAAAGTTCACAGATCCCAAAATAGATTAGTTGAAAGAGATGTTCAGAGTATCTTTTCTGTAATATGGTTGATAAAAGATATTGAAAAGTGTTGAACAAACCTAAAAATTCAAAGATTCTGACAGGCAGTTAATCTTAAGAGAGGATCATTTTATTCAATTAAGAATGAAGCTGATTTGAAGCTAGACTCCAAAGAGGCACATTATAATCAAATTTTCAAAAGTCAAATACAGACAATTATGAAAGCAACAAAGAACAAAGAAAAGCATCAGATTACATATAAGGGAGTTTCCGTAGACCAGCAGATTTCTCAGTAGAAGCCTTGCAGGCCAGGGGAGAATGGCTTGGTGCTGAAAGGAATAGGAAAAACAAAAACAAAACTGCTAGCCAAGACATGCTGTCCTTCAGGGATGAAGGATAAATAAAGTGTTTCACAAATAAAAGCCTAAGGAATTCATTATTATTAGACCTGCCTTAAAAGAAATATTTAAGGAAGTCCTTCAAAGAGAAACAAAAGGATGCTTATCTAACATGAATACATGTGAAAGTGTAAAACTTTCTTCTAGAGGTAATGATGGTTTATAAATCATACATGCCCCAGTATGAAGGTTAAAAGCCAAAATAAATAAATAGCCAATATGTTGGTTAGAAGCACACAATATAAAAAGATGCAAATTTGACATAAAACACAAATTGTGTATCAGGAGGAGCATAAAAATCTAGAGATTTCGTATGCAACAGAAGTTAAGTTTTTATCAGCTTAAAAGTGTATATTATTGTAACCAAACAGCTTAGCTTCAAACTGTCTTTAAAACCTTTTTTCCCTTTCTTTCTTTCCTCTTTTCTCCCCAGTCTCCGGATATAGCATTGAGAGAAGCCACACACACATTTTCTAGAATGTGCTGTGAACCTCCATTCCCTCACCCTTTCCCACTTTATCCTCCTACGCCTTATGTACATTTATCCACCTAAATGCTTGTTAAATGCACATCATGCTCACTTATCTGATCATATATTTTCTTAGAAGCCCCAGGACATGAATGCTGACACAGAACAGACACCTGCAGAATTCTCTCCCCATACAGGCCACCAAAAATTGTAACTAGCAAAGGGTCCAGCTGCTCACTTCTTGTAGAAAGAAGACAAAATAACAAGAGTGAGGTGTGATAAAAAGAGAGGAGACTTTATTATCCATGCTAGCAAGGGAAAGAGTGGAAATTATTTTGGAAGAATTCCACTCACTGTTCCTCTTGCTAGCACAGATAATTAAATATCTTCTCTTTTTATCTATCATACTTTGTTCTTGTGATTTTGGCTTCTTTCTACAAGCGGCAAGCAGCCGGAGCCTTTACTGGCTACAAGATATTTTATGTAAACCTCATGGCAACCACGAAACAAAAATCTACAGCAGATACACAAATGATAAAGTGAAAGGAATCAAAGCTTAGCACTACAGAAATTATCAAATAACAAAAGTAGACAGGAGAGGAAAAAAGGAACAAATAAGCTACCAAATAACTAGAAGAGAAATAAAATTGCCATAGTAAGTTCTTATTTATCAGTAGTAACTTTGACTGTAGAAGGATTTTATTCTCCAACCAAAATCACATAGCAGCTGAATGAATTAAACAAGATCGACTGAAGCGACAAGACTTAAGGACAGACACAGGCTGAAATTGAAAAGATGGAAGGGGAAAGTCCATGTAAATGGTATCCATAAGAGAGCAGGAGTGGCTATTCTTACATCTGGTAAAATAGACTTCAAATCAAAAGTTGTCACAAGAGACACAGAAGGTCTTTCTTTAATGATAAAGGGGTCATTCATTAAGATAACTCAACCAGTCTAAATATGTATACACCCAATATTGGAGCAGCTAAATATATAAAGCAAATATTAATGAACATGAAAGGAGAAATAGCAATACAATATGGAACTTCAAAATCCCACTTTCACCACATTTTCAATCGGAAAATTAATAAGGTGATACTGGACTTAAATTGAACTTTTGACAAAATTGCCCTAACAGACAGTTAAAATTGATATAAGTTAGAAAAGTATTACCTCTATCTATTTCCTATATTTTAAAGCAACAAGGGTTGTTTGAGTTTATTTTTATACTTCTGGTGCGTAGAATACAAATTTCAGTTTAGAAGGAAGTTTTTATTACATTGCGAAAGCAAATTGCAGCTGATAATGGAGAAATGGTTGCTATCGTATTTGTGTATGTATGACTCAAGTTTACACAGGTAAGTCTGAAGCTACATAAATATGAATGTGCCCAAATATGGAATGATTTTAAGTCCCCTAACAATGTAGAAAGCAGGAAAGCCAGTTAGAAGGATGACATTATTGCTGAGCAAATTTGAGGACACGATACCTCTAAAGGAAAGTAAATTATATTCATTGGTTAGAAAAACTTATACTTTTTTATTTAGTATTTCTTGAATTTAGAAATGCTCAGAGTATCTTTTCTGTAATATGGTGGATAAAAGATATTGAAAAGTGTTGTTGAACAAACCTAAAAATTCAAAGATTCTGACAGGCAGTTATCTTAAGAGAGGATCATTCTATTCAATTAAGAATGAAGCTGATTTGAAGCTCGACTCTAATAGTTGAAAGGGTTGGTTTCTTTCCAGTTAACCTGCATTATTAGGTATACCTCTTCAGGTATGTCAACTGAATGTATGCGTGTTTTATGTCACCTTTTTTCCATTGTGAATTTTGAACTTCAATTTTCCTTTCCCAAGAAATTATTATGACTGAATTTACTATTTAGTTTCACGCCTGTCCATCAGCCACATAGTTTTTGCTCAGTTTCTCAGCTCTTCAATTACTGTTGCCAGTTAGCAAGAGGAAAAGTAGTAAGATAATCAGGCTTATGTCCCTCTATATTTTTCTCTTTGGAGTTTTGATGCGTCAAGTGCTACTGCCTTCAGTTTTCTGATGTATTCAAAAGGTATTTCATTTTTATATTTTTTCCAGCTTGTCTGGTTGTACTTGAGAAAAAGAGAGAGAGATAAGAGAGATAGTGAGAGAGGGAAATTGTTGGGCAAAATGCTAGTCAGCCTTTGACAGAGGAGTCAACTACATGTGTAATATTAACACTAGCATCTTTATATTTTAAACGTGAATTCCAATGTGTAGCAAAAAGAAGAAAATTGAATGTAGGGAAAGTGGAGATAACCACAGGGATATTGATGCCAAGAAATGATGATGATCTGTCATGTGAACCAGAAGTCGATGAGGCATCACTGAAATAATCTATTTTTATTTAACATCTGTTGGCACAAGTGAATAGTAATTTTTGCTTGTTTGGTAGTTTATGGACCTTGAAGGAAATATTAACTTTCATCTTCTTTGGCCCTCACTTTATTCCCCAATAATTCATCAGATTTTTATTTAGCTTTTTATTCATTTCTATTTTGGACTAAAACTAATTTGATAACACTATTATTTTTCCATTTCCCTTTTGCTTAATTTTCAGCTTCATTTTAGTCCTGAGTTGTGCTCAATTTTACATAAAATTAGGGAAAGGTGCATAGGTCTCATGCCCATTATTTTCTCCTTTCCTTTTTTTTCTATTTTGGATATTTAGTTTTTAGTAATCCCGGCTTTAAAGCAGATAAACCTTTCCATGTGTTACCATCATCAGAAATTATCTACACATTTAGTAGTCAATAATAATCTGGGACAGCACTCTCCAATAAACTGATCTCTCCAATATGGTAGGTACATGTGACTATTAAACTCTTGAAATGGGTTAGTATTACTGAGAAATTGATAGTGTACGTGTTTTTTAAATTTTAACTAATTTAAATTTTAAATGTGGCCATTTAAAATTTAAATCTAGTAGCTACTGTATTGTATGGTCAGATCTAGAACATACATAATTTACTTGGGTAAATTTACCCCAAAATTTACTCTACAAAAATGTCTAATTTTACATTATATTTACACAAAATATATATTTTTGAATTTTCCAAGGTAGGCATTTATTTCTTTGTATTATTAATAAAATAATGTCAAGGTTAGTAATGAGGAATTTGACTGTTGGAAAGGTTATACTATTCTTTTTTATATTTCAAACCACTATACTTTCTTGAAATAATAATAAGATACCTTATACCTAAGATAACTACATAAAATATAAATTTATACTAAGTTTTTTTCTTCAATTATTATGGTTACAAAAATAGTAAATCACTTAATGTAGTTTTGTTTACTCAAAGGAATAAGGAGTTAAATAATATTTAATTAAATACTTGTGAGATTTTATTTCATTAATTATATCTTGTTCCTAAATTTTATTTAGATTTATATTCTATGCTCATTAATACTATACAATTAGCAGTCTATAGTTGATAAACTAACAATATCTTTTTGACAGTTTGAGGAATTTTAATACAAAAATAAATGGGTAGTTTCTAGCATATTTTGGGGAAAGAAGTCATCCATATTACTTTGACATTTTTCTAAATCATTAATGACTTCACAATTTTTCCTTTGCATTAAATAAATACTAAAGTTATTTTAATGGAAGTGGAAGAGATTTTCTAACTTTCAGAGGGGCAGCCACTTTTATCATCCATTATGGAATATCGTACCTTTCACTTTATTAGTGTCAGCATGACGATTGCTATCATAATGATATTTTTAAAAATCAGTAAACAAGTTTAGGAGCAAATGCAATATACTGCAAAAACATAATAATAAATACTAAGTTAAAAATATATAATGGTGAAATTTGCCATCAAATAAGAGCTCAGTGCTAATGCACAGTGTATTATTATAATCAATTACTCATATTAATTGTAGTTTATTTGGCAGGGGATGAGGGATAGCCAAGAAAAAAAAGTTACAACTTTCAAAAATGCTGGTAATATCAAGATATCAGCTGTCCCTTGCTTAGCTACAAATTCCATATTTTAATTTTTTAATTGACAATGTCGTACATCATGTTATTTTTTAATTGTGCTTTAGGTTCTGGGGTACATGTGCAGATCATGCAGGACTGTAGCATAGGTACATACATGGCAAGGTGGTTTGCTGCCTCCTTCCCCCCGGCAACTATATCTGGCATTTCTCCCCATGTTATCCCTACCCAACCTCCCCACCCACTACTGTCCCTCCCCAGCCACCCCCAACAGACCCCAGCGTGTGATGCTCCCCTCCCTGTGTCCATGTGTTCTTATTATTCAACACCTGCCTATGAGTGAGAACATGTGGTGGTTGATTTTCTGCTCTTGTGTAAGTTTGCTGAGAATGATGGTTTCCAGATTCATCCACGTTCCTACAAAGGACATGTGCTCATCATTTTTTATGGCTGCATAGTATTCCATGGTGTATATGTGCCACATTTTCCTTGTCCAGTCTATCATCGATGGACATTTGGGTTGGTTCCAGGTCTTTGTTATTGTAAACAGTGCCACAATGAACATATGTGTGCATGTGTATTTATAATAGAATGATTTATAATCCTTTGGATATATACCCAGAAATGGGATTGCAAAGTCAAATGGAATTTCTATTTCTAGATCCTTGAGGAATCACCACACTGTCTTCCACAATGGTTGAACTAATTTACACTCCTACCAACAGTGTAAAAGTGTTCCTATTTCTCCACATTCTCTCCAGCATCTATTGTCTCCAGATTTTTTAATGATCGCCATTCTAACTGGTGAGAGATGGTATCTCAATGTGGTTTTGATTTGCATTTCTCTAATGACCAGTGATGATGAGCATTTTTTCATATGTTTATTGGCTTCGTATATATCTTCTTTTGAAAAGTGTCTGTTCATATCCTTTGCACACTTTTGAATGGGTTTGTTTTTTTCTTGTAAATCTGTTTTAGTTCTTTGTAGATTCTGGATATTAGCCCTTTGTCATATGGGTAGATTGCAAACACTTTTTCCCATTCTGTTGGTTGCTGGTTCACTCTAATATTGTTCTTTTGCTGTACAGAAGCTTTGGAGTTTAATTAGATCTCATTTGTCTATTTTGGCTTTTGTTGCCATTGCTTTTGGTATTTTAGTCATGAAGTCTTTGCCTATGCCTATGTCCTGAATGGTTTTGCCTAGGTTTTCTTCCAGGGTTTTTCTGGTGTTAGGTCTTATGTTTAAATCTTTATTCCATTTGGGGTTTATTTTAGTGTATGGTATCAGGAAGGGGTCCAGCTTCTACTTTCTGCACATAGCTAGCCAGTTTTCCCAACACCATTTATTAAACAGGGAATCCTTTCACCATTGCTTGTTTTTGCTGGGTTTGTCAAAGATCAGATGGTTGTAGATGTTTTGTGTTGCCTCCGAGGCCTCTGTTCTGTTCCATTGGTCTAGATCTCTGTTTTGGTACCAGTACCATGCTGTTTTGATTACTGTAGCCTTGTAGTATAGTTTGAAATCAGGTAACATGATGCCTCCAGCTTTGTTCTTTTTGCTTAGGATTGTCTTGGCTATGTGGGCACTCTCTTGGTTCCATATGAAGTTTAAAGTGTTTTTTTTTCCAGTTCTGTAAAAAAGGTCATTGGTACCTTGATGGGGATAACATTGAATCTATAAATTACTTTGGGTAGTATGGCTATTTTCATAATATTGATTCTTCCTAGCCATAAGCATTGAATGTTTTTCCGTCTGTTTGTGTCCTCTCTCATACATCATGTTTTTAATAGTGAATATTTTTGAAATTCTAAATCTCTAGTTTCATATATAAACCAAAGACATGGGCATTTGAATCACCTAGAGTTCTCTAAACTAATGTATGGCCTAACAGGCATTGGAAATGTGATTTTTAATAGTTGTAAAATTATTTATTTTGGTTGCTTTTTGCCTACACTGTTGAAATCAACCAAACCGATCCTTTTACACATTTTAATGTGTTATCTAAATGTATAATGTCTTCCATCACAGAAGTTTTCTAAAATATCAGAAAAGTGTTTGAATAAGATGTGATTAGAAACCTGGCCCTATTTTTCAGTCCTAGGATTATAAACATTAGGGCATTTATATTTTTCATTTTGGCTTGTTTTTACATAGCATTTAAAGTTACGGGTGTATCAACCTCATTTTAAACATTAAAACTTTACACTAATCTTTGTTATACTTTAACCTACTTTTAATAATTTAATGTTTAAATAATTGTTTCCTTCTGCTCTAACAGTCCTCTCAGATGAGATCATTTTTGACCATCAAATTTTAATCTTAAATTACAAATGTATACATTTGGTTACTTAAATTTTATTTCAAATTGCAAATGTATATGTAATTCATCAAAAAAGTATCTGCTTTTTTTTTCTAGTCTGCCTTTTATTCATTCTTTTCCTTGTTCTCCCATTTTCATCCTTACTTTCTATCCCCCTTCCTTGTTCTCAAAGAATTAAATACTTACAATAATTATTCAAATAATTTTTTAACAAAGACTAGTAATAGGTTATTTTCTACTCTGGAATTCAAAGTGATGCTGCTGTGTCTATATCAGGACATGTACATTTTACCTTTGGCATTTATTGTGCTAAAGAGCTGCCTCTAGATAATTTTGAATTTGCAGTTGAGAAAAATAACCAGTGGGCAGCTACTCAAACATTATTTTTGACAGTGGATTGTACCATTATGTGAAGTCCTATAAAGATGTCAAATTATTAAACCAATTGTATTCTAAATTTTGCAAATTGGTTGAGATAACACTTTACTTATAAACGCATTAAGTAATATATTGTCTTAACTGCATTCAGTGACACTTGCATATTCACATATGCACATGCACACAGATCCATATCAGAATAAATTATAAGCTTAATGATTTGAGCAATAATTCAGTATATAGTATTAAATTAAATTTTTTCTTCATCCAGACCAGTGTAAGAGTTCTGTTGCTCCTCATTTGGCTACTGAACTCTTGAAATGTGGCAAGTCCAATTTGAAATTTGGTATTAAAAAAAGACTGGAAGATATCTTACCAGTAATTTTTATATGCATTGCATATTGAAATAACATTTTAGATGCATGTATTTTAATTAAATATATTATTAGAGCCAATTTGACTTGATTATTCTTATTTCTCTGAATGTGGCTCCTAGAAAATTTTAAACTACATATATTTCTTGGATTTGTAGCTCACATTATACATCCATTGGACCATACCAATTGCATTAGCTCATTTTGCTTTGCTGTAAAGGAATACCAGAGGCTGGATAATTTATAAAGAAAAGAGGTTTATTTTGTCTCAGGGGTCTGCAGACTGCACAAGAAGTGTGGTGCCAGATCTGGTTCTCGTGAGCCCTCACAACATTTAGAGTAATGGTGGAAGGCTCAGGGAGAGCAGGCATCTATTATAGCGAGAGAAGAAGCCAGGAGGAGGAGCCGTAGTGCCTGGCTCTTTAAACCAGCTCTCATGTGAACAAATAGAGTGAGTGAGAACTCACTTTTTACCATGGGGAAAGCACCAAGCCTCCCCACTAGGCCCCACCTTCAACATTGGGGATCACATTTCAACATGAGATTTGGAGGGAACAAATATCCAAACTGTCGCCAATTTAGTTCATCATCATGGCCCTAACTACATTATTGCAAAAAATAAAATGTAATAAGATAATTTTATTCTCTGAATATCTTTACATTTGCAGATGATGATTTTTTTTTCTCTCAAAACGAATGTGGAATAGTAATATCACATTGGATGTTTAACCACAATTTAACTAAAACCTCTTTTGACACCCTTACAGATATAAGGGTATAGATAGCGTCTTCTATAGATGAAAATTACTATGAATAATTCAAAGTGGTTGCCTTTCACATATAGACATTATTTATCAGTGATTCATTTATATTCAAATTAATGATTTTATGTTTTCAATAGCTGTTTACAACCCTGATTTTTTGTAGGATAATGAAACTCACTTTTTTCTCACTACTGAGGTCAATTGCACCTTCAGGGCCAAGATTATCAGTAAAAGTTAGGGGAGATGTTAAAGTAAAATTGGTGATGTGAGGAGTTAAAAATTTGTTCATTTGGTTGTTCCTCTTCTGTTGACATTCATGCTATCTCTTTGAGATACCCTCTCCCCACTCTTCAGACCTCCATTCAGCTACTTTAATCAACAAGTCACGGACATTATCTTTACTCTCCACTGCTATGGTCCTTGAGTGATTTTTAATACTGTTTTGAAAAGAATCCTTCTATCAAAATACTCTTGTTTCCCTCTGTGTCTTTCACTGTTAGACCCTCTTAGCTACCATAAAATCTATCATCTTTCAGAACAGACACATTTTCAGGATCTCTAAGTTAGAGATTGCTTTCTCTCTACAATGACACCCATTTTTTCTCACCTTGCCTTCATTTTCATCAGCTGTTTTCTTATGTGACTTCTAGTCTTTTACCTCACTATTGTATATTTCTTTTATTCTGGTTATTCCTGGCTTGCCGCCTTATGTGACTTCTAGTCTTTTACCCCACTGTTGTATTTTTATTCTATTCTGGTTATTCTTACCTTGCCTTTCCATTATTCCTGCCTACTTGGGAGTGTCCAGATGGCCTTTCCAGCATTGATTTCCCATCCAATCTGTGCTATTCCTGCTTAGCCTCCCAGGCCACTGATTGACTCCATAAAAACCATCTAGCTGTTCTGAAGTCTTTTCACATTTATGTTGTGCTCCAAAAATATCCTAGAATACCTATTCCAGAATTTTGTTCCCCTCAGGTCAACTGTTCCCTCTCAATTTCTACACCCTTAGAAACCAACATGCCTCCTCTTTTACTTGGAAGAATAAATCAAACTACAAACTGGTGTTAATTTTGCCAACTCCCCACCTCCGTGCTTTATCATTGTAAGCATCTAGAAATGTTTAAATACCTAAAAATTTTATGTACTTTGATTGGTCTTGGGGTTATAAAGATGTATGTTCCTAAGACTCTCATAGTTCAGTGTAGGAAATATACAAAAATGAAAGAATTCTAGAATGAGATACATGTTTATAGCAAAGACAGAAACAGAATGTTATTGGAACATTGGGGTGGAAATATTTGAATCTTCAAGAATCTTTATGAAATGGTATGAAAAATTAAGGATATGGTAAAATGTATTACATTGTTCAGGATGAGTAGGCAGGTTTTTGTCAACTGTGTGTCTTTGATAAATTAACTCTTCACACACACACACACACACACACACACACACACACTTTTTTTTTTTTTTAATAAACAAGCCATGAAAGCATTTCAAAATGGGAAAAAAATTCCATGCTCTCAATGAACCACTAATGGGGTCAACACAATTCTATTTTTCTATTTCATTTTTTCCATTCTGTGGTATGGTACTTTCTGCAAAAGATGCTTATTCTCCTGCATCTGTTAGTAACCTTGGATTCCTTTTGATTGAAGAACGTTTTTGTCTTCCAAGGCCACAATGGCATTTACTTCTTTATCAGCTATCTATCCCATATATGTCTTTGGAATAGGAAAAATATGTACTTGAAATCAGAGTAACCTTTATCAGAGGAATTCACAAGAAAGAACAAATTCATATAAGTATTTACTGCCTTAGCTGATACTTATGTATGTATATTTTGTGTATATCCTTACTTAAAATACAGCAATCAAATTTGGAGCCAAAATTAGCAGGGATAATGTCAAGGTGAAAGAGATTTTATCTTTGATATTACTTGAATATGACAGATCTATTATAGAGATCAGCTCAATTGCTCTTTTAAAAACTGAAAAGCAGTGGCTGTGAATTCTACTTTTGAAGTATCTCATTCCAATTTTGTGATGTGTATTTGCTTACATCTGGGGCCAAACAAGAAATGCCTCTCATCATTATACAGTCTGATATATTGATTATATGGCTGTATTGCATCATGATAGTGTGGTTTTATGTTCAACAGTGTTTTAAAAATATAAATGAAATTATTTAGATGTATTTGCCAGGAATAATTTGAATTCACTGTCTCATATTCAGGTTCAAAACATTATTTTTGGCTGGAGAACGATGTGATATAGAGACCCTGGAATGGTCCAAAAGTGTCTTCAGAGTACCCGTCTTAGACCATTGGTGGCAAACCGGTGAGCATTTTCCTAGCATGTACATAAGTATTAAATAAATGTCCCAAAACACTGCAGGGATTGGAGGAAACTTTTGAGCTATGACCAGAAGATCAGGCACAAACTCAGGATTCAAGGGGTTCAGATTTCAGTAAAAATAAGCAACTTTTTATTATTGTGTTATTAATAGTGTATTCATAAGTGACGTTGATGCCACCATTGTCTTGGTCCCTAGGTATAAAGCACTATCTTCTCTTTTTTGTTTCCTACATCTGGTAAGTTACTAAGCCTCATATTTTCCTTTAAAGTATATTTTGGGTTCATCCCACCTTCAGTATTCCCATTGCCTTTGAACTATTGCAGCTGCTTATCATCTGTCCTGATTTAAAGTAACCTAATCACTCATCTCTGTTCTCTCTGCTTTTTTATACACCCTGTACACTGCTCCCAGAGTCCCTTTATGAAGCCTTGTTCCTCTCATAGGACTCTCTGGCCACCTTCTATATTCTGTAAAATCTAATATATTCTACCTAGTATTCAAAGCAGAGAAACTTATTTTTCTTCAAAACAATCATCATTGCATATGTAATTTATTCATTTAATTTATTTTGTTTATTCTCTGTAGTCCTCCCACTGAGTGTTCTTGGGAAACAAATTTTCATATTAAATAAATTGACTATAAACTTTGGAATAAGCAGACAACTACAACAAAAACGCTCCTTCTTCTTTGGAGGGATGGCTATATACATGAGAGTGGGTGCATTGTCTAGAAGCCATTTATCTCCTCACCAAGTATAGAGATTTTAAACAGTTTGACCCACTGAAAGCAACTATGAGCCTTGGCTGTCCTACAACCTTCATATATTCATATTTTGGTTCAGTCCCAGTTAGTTCAATGAATTAGATCAACATTTTTATATAAATGTTTTCAGTATTCTTATCTTCTGTGCTTCTGGGGCAGAATATCCAATTTGGGTTAAAAATGGATCATTACTTCACAAAAAAATAGCTCTGATTAAAAATGATTTTCATGTAAAAGATTAACTGAATGACTAAACCTCAAATTCAGTGTTTGATATTTCTGAAATTTTTGATTCTGAGAAATTATACTTTTTATATTATGTCCTTGAATATTGTTCTTTAACAATGTGTTTTCTGGCTGGGCATGGTGATTCATGCCTATAATTCCTGCACTTTGGGAGGCCAAGGCAGGCAGATCACTAGAGGTCAGGAGTTTGAGACCAGTCTGACCAAGATGGTGAAACCCATCTCTACTTAAAATACAAAAAGCTAGCTGGGCATGGTGGCACATGCCCATAAACCCAGATACTCGGGAAGCTGAGTTGGGAGAATCACTTGAACCCAAGAGGCAGAGGTTTCAGTGAGCTGAGGTCCTGTCATTTGCACTCCAGCCTGGGCAACAGAGCAAAATTGAGTCTCCAAAAAAAAAAAAGTGTTTTCTCCTTTGAAATATGAAATATAAAATGAATGATCAGAGCAGAAGACACTTTCCTTCCATTTTCCCTAAGATGAAAATCAAAAGGTTTCTATTCCCTCCAGTTTTACTAAGGGGAAATTGAGTACCACTTCAATGCTATGTGTAGAAATACAAAAAAACAAGTAGAGAATTATTGCTTCTGCAAGAAAAATATTTACAGTGTTTAAGTATTACCATTAGCCAGGAAATTTTTAACAGTTATTTTCTTGGTCATGAACTGGTAAATGTTTTGTCACCTTTAAGATTATTTTCTTTATCTGGTCAAAATGGAGGAATTACTTCCCACATAAATGTGACCTGACACAAACACTTGCAGAGGAGTTCTGTTTCCTTCTCCAAGGTGACTGTGCCGAAACTCACTGAAGAAAGCCAGCACATTCATAAATACAACTATAAAATTCTTTTACTTTTTCTTAATATATAATAGCATGTGTGAATGTATGTAGTTAGTGTATTCAGGCTTGCAGAAAAGCTCACCGAAGCCTGTGACAAGCATATGAGGTCCCTGGTGATACTGAGTTTCATGAGAATTTGCAATTTTTCTTTAATGTATTATTCCAAGGGAATTAATAGCCACATTGTGTCACTGTGCTGTCATTGTAATCAGGCTGGAGTGACTGTTAAATGCCATAGAAAACATGGATTTTACTAATGACTGATTTTTTTCAATTTCCATTGTCCTCATCCCATTTGATTTTCCAGCATTTGGTATTCTGTCCTGCTAAACTACACAAATACATTTGGATGGGTAGATAGATAGCTACTAGCTAGATCGCTAGATCATTTTGTGCTTTATAAAATAATTTCGATACAGGTGAATCAGAGGTCAACTACTAACAGGAACGTAGTCAGGATCTCTACTCATTTGCATAAAATCAATTCATCATTTTTAAAGTTGTATGTCATGATAAGTAGTTACAAAATGATACTAAAGGGCTGGGCATGGTGGCTCATGCCTGTAATCCCAGCACTTTGGGAGGTCGAGGAGGGTGGGTCACGAGGTCAGGAGTTCAAGACCAGTTTGACCAACATGGTGAAACCCCATCTCTGCTAAAAATACAAAAATTAGCCAGGCGTGGTGGTGCATGCCTGTAATCCTAGCTACTCAGGAGGCTGAGTCAGGAGAATCACTTGAACCCTGGAGGTGGAGGTTGCAGTGAGCTGAGATTGCACCACTGCCCTCCAGCCTGGGCAACAGAGTGAGACTCAAGCTCAAAAAAATACACACACACACACACTCACACACACAAAGTTCAACATTTTCAACCATTCTTCCATAAAGTGCTATCAAATTGATGTTTGATTCTAAGGGAAAGGGCAAGTATGTTATGAGTTATTATGAACTCTTAACAAAACATCTGATATTTCTAGTGCATTCATGAGTTTCCTAGTTTTGTATTTCAAATAGGTGGTAGTGCATTTCTCCAAGAAGTGTTCTAGTAAACACATGTTAATATTTAAGAGAAGGTTAGCTTTAACCAAAGATTTCTTTCCTTTATTTCAAATTTCAAATTTTCTACAGAGTCCCCTTTTCTTGTTATTGACTTAGAAGCTGATATTTTTCACATACTTGTACATTTCTATGAACTTTTCATATAAACTCATATATATATAATTTCATATGTATATGGATAATTCATGAAAATTTGCTCTCTGATTACATTGATATAGGTATACAAATGAGCTGCTTAGAAAGTGAGATATGTAATTTGAAATGAATAAGGTATATGTTAAGTAACTATAATGGGTGGATAAAAATTTGTTCCTTTGACTTGAGTTGTAAGAAGGGACTCTGCAGTCAATTCATATATATGACCATGTTTTATTAATCAGGGTTCTCCAGAGAGACAGAATTCATAGATAGAGATACAGATTTAAAAGAGGAGACTTGTTAGATAGATTGGCTGACTTGATTACAGAGGCTAAGGAGTCCTATAACAGGCCATGTGCAAGCTGGAGACCCTGGAATTCTGGTAGTGTGGCTCAGTCCAAGTCCAAAAGCCTCAGAATCAGGGAAGCTAATGAATGGTGTCACTCTTAGTTCAAGACCAAAAGCTTGAGAACTCAGGGGGCTACTTGTATAAGTCCTGGACTCCAAAAAACGGAGAGCCTGGAGTTGTTGTCCAGGGATAGAAGAAGAGTATATTCCAACTTCAGCAGATGGATACTTCTTTCCTCTGTTCTTGTTCTTTCTGGCCCTGACTAACTGGATAGTGCCCTCCCGCAATGAGGAAAGATCTTCTCATCGTGTGCTCTCAGACTCATATATTAGTCTCTTCTGGAAACATCTTCCCAAACACAGTAAATAATAATGCTTTTCTAGGTTGCTAGGTATTTCTTAATACAGTCAAATTGACACCTAAAATTAATCATCACACATTATTATTGTTACTCTTGTGCTATTTGTATTAGAACCAACAGATTCTAGTAACATCCTTTTTTATTTCATTAATATAGGCATTCTTTGATATCTATTCAAATAAAACCTAATATTCTAAATGGAGAGCTAGTCTGTGGAAAATACAAGAACAGATTAGCACCCTCCACCCCCATATGAATATTTTATTAAATTGTTGCTGTTCAGTACCACTGAAGCATGAAGCTCTTGCTTTGGAATATAATAATGTAAATATTTAATGTTCTCATGAAGGAAATTGGTCTTGTCAAGTTTAGAGAGGAGAGTTGTCTCTATTTGTTTCTAAATCTGTATAAAAGCCAAATTGTCATTCACCCAGATGTTTTATCTTCACAGTAACTCATCCATAAGAAGATTGAAAACATCTGGATTACTGACTGAATTTTTTCATTTTCTTTTTTACCCAGAGATAGAGAAACAGGGGTGTTACAATCATAATTTAAAAAGGGAAAATAAAGAAGATAATTGTTTCATTAAAACATGGTAATTCATGTGCAAAAAAAAGTGAACATGAAAAAAACTATCCTCAGCTGTACAATCCCCTATAACAATAAAACGCTATATTGTTATAGAGGTCAGACAGGAAGCACAATTTTGGAAGAAAAGAATTGCCAGTGCAGTGCATGGTGGCCTTTGCAGGATTTTTGTTCTTGTAATTTAAGATGACTATAAAGGACCTCTTGTTTTTATGAGAAAATGAACTAGTACAAAAAAAGATTTGCTAAAGTTCAGAGACTTACTGTTAAATTCTAAACACATTAGATCTGTTTTTTCCTTTCCTTTCCCTTTCCCTTTCCCTCATTCCTCCCTCCTTCCCTCCTTCCCTCCCTCCCTCCCTCCCTCCTTCCTTTTGCTCCCTTCCCTCCCTCCCTTCCCCTTCGCTCTCTTCCTCCCTTCTTTCCTCCTTACCTCTCTCTTCCATCCTTCTTCCCTCCCTCCCTCCCTTTTATTTTGCTACAAGATATGGTATTGGTTTAGAAAAGATTGTAACAAAACATCCTTAAGCCCCAATTGTTTAATGTTGTTTAATCCTAGGTAAAAACACTTTATTGTTTCTCTTGCTATCACTCAGGTACTTCATGACAGCTACAAAGATAGAATACTCAAGTTCCACAGTGGCTTTTATAAAGGACAACTTAGTGAAGGGTTTATTTCAATAGAATTCACAGGACACAAAGTGTATACTTACCACCAGAAGATCTAGAGCTTGTATGGAAAGGGTTTCAAGTGTCCAGGTACTGATGATATAGTCGAAATGAAGTAATGACCACCAACTGGGGCAGCACTCAGTGCTTTTGTTGCATGTTTTCATCATTTTAATGGAAGATTCTTAGATAATTTTCATAATTCTTAGATAATTTACAGGATTTTTTTAAACTCTAAGGAAGAATTTCAGTGAAATTCAACTCTAAAGAATTTTAAACTCTAAAGAATTTCAATGAGAAAACAGTAGTCATCTAATAAATTGAGACATTGGTGAGGTTTGAAATTATTGATCTTACTTTATCTGCCTTGAGCCATCTTTATTGAGTTCTTAAATCTTGGTATCATCTGAGTATTTTGCTCCATACTTTGTTGAACTGCTTCGGTTTAAATTGCAACTGTAGTTCTGAAGTAACTATAGTCTATCTACAGCCTAACTCTTCTTCCATTGAGAAAGAATCTGATAATTTTAGATTTTGTTAAACTGGATCCAAAGGCTACAGCAAACATCAGTCATGTCAGCTCCTAAATCTAAACTATTGATTCTAAGGGTACACATACCCTTATACCATATTATTAAAAAGTTTTAAGAGCTACTTGACATGATTTCTTACTTTTGCACAGCTTGGTAAGTTAATATTCCTGAGAGCAGACAACTGAGGCAAGACTTTTAACTACAGAAGTTGACTGGGCTGATCAAATTTAATCCTTATTAGTAGGAATGTCTGGAGAAAAGTCATTAGCCCAGAAATTTTTTAAGACAGCAATACATTTTATTTCAAACATCAAAACCACAAAATAGAATAATTACTAAGAGTTAAATAACAGAGATCTCTATGGGAAATGTTATAGGCACAACTATAGCCCTGTCTCATTCCTCCTAAGTAAACTAATTGTAAGACACTTAACTAGGAATTGAGGATTTGATAGGTAAGATATTAAAGTCTAAGTCAATTTTCCCCCCAAGTGTCCTCTTCCATTGTTACTCTTGAATTCTCAGACATTTTTCTTTCATGTGTCCATGCTGATCTACTGAATTGCAGAGATTTTAATCTGTCAGACTGTAGTTCTGAACACTTAAGCTATAATAGGGAATTTTATATCCCTGGAATCAGCATTGAAAACATTAGGCCTCTTGTTACTTCTTTTATTTTTAAAATATTTTACAACTGTGTGTTAGATGTGTGACTTTCTTCCCAAGTTACTTAGCTTGTGTACTGTACAAAATCTTGTATATTTACTGCAAAATGCATTCCTAGGCATAAGCTATAAAAGGCTCTGTATGTTTGATGTGACAATGAAGAAAGTATATTATAGGTGACTTGAGGACTCCATCTTGAATTATTTACAAATCTGTTTCCTATGGTTTGGGTACCAATAGCCATTAGCAAATATTCCTCTGGCTACAGATTGGGGAGCAGAATATTTTCATGTGCTATCAAATGCTTCCTTCTGGATTTTGCTTTTTTTTTTTGAGACAGAGTTTCACTCTTGTTACCCAGGCTGGAGTGCAATGGCGCGATCTCGGCTCACCGCAACCTCCGCCCCCTGGGTTCAGGCAATTCTCCTACCTCAGCCTCCTGAGTAGCTGGGATTACAGGCACGCACCACCGTGCCCAGCTAATTTTTGTAATATTTAGTAGAGACGGGGTTTCACCATGTTGACCAGGATGGTCTCGATCTGTTGACCTCATGATCCACCCGCCTCGGCCTCCCAAAGTGCTGGGATTACAGGCTTGAGCCACCGCGCCCGGCCTTGGATTTTGTTTTTAAACTACTTATTATTGTCTGCTTCTGTATTTTACCCAGTAATTTCTGAGTCTATCAGATTTGTGCTATGTTGGTAGAGTTTCTTTAAAGTACATGCCTGTGTTTCAAAGATAATTCATTGAACTAGTGTGAAATGCAAACTGTAGAACTCAAAGAGCTGGGTTGTGCTCAACTGGCAAAACACAGCCCCATGAACAAGATTGTCTGGGAGATGCCCTAGGCTACTTACAAATAGTAGAATGCAAGTACTCTTTCAGTAATATGAATGACTTACTTCTTTCTGATTCATCTTTGTTTTTCACACGTTAATAGAAATAAATTTATATTTTTCTTCCATTCAAAGAAAGGATATTTTTGAGAAATTTATCATGAGAAGTTGTGATGGGGAAAAAAGCAGTTATATAGACACCGTGTCATCTCTGCAAGATGCCGTGACAGTATCCATCTGGTGAGAAAGAAAAGAAGCCCTATGTCATCATTGTTGCCTGGCAACAGCATTTTTTCCTCATTTAGAGCAGACTTCATTAGTTTAAAGTAGGTGATTTTTACCGATAATTTGAAAAGCCAGAGCTTAGAAGTAAGCTACGTGAATTTTGGTTTGTGGAAAGAATGATCTTTTGTCTAATGTAAGGCATGCTTAATAAGACTTTCTCTTTCTGAAAGTAAATAACTGTTTACAAACTGTTAATCCACCTGACAATGAATTCTCAAACCAAATAGTAGTCATCAAATCATTTTCCAGGCATTATAATGTAAAAAGAATATCATTTAAAAAAATATCATTACACAAATTCGTTCAGAGCTGTAGAATTGTGTTTTAGAATCACTATTTGTGCTCATTATTATGTTAGTGATAATGTTTTGGCAAGACACTAGACGCGGGGAAATCAGTTAATTATATAAAGTTAGTTTGGCCTTTGAAATATCTGTTCTAATTCTCCTCTTACCCTTGTCAAGTATCACATATAATCCACATTGGAAAGGTGAAAATATGTCACATTTTTATAGACCTTCACAAGAACAAAAGTATCTGTACCTTCCTTTGAAACTTTATTGTCTGAAAACTTGATTCCCCCTGTTATATGTAAAACCCCACAAAACAATTCCCAATCCCTCTTTTGCTGTGAATTTTAATTTGGAAGACAGCAGGTGGCTCTTCTCCTTGGAGAAACAATGTGGGTATTGAGAAGTAATGCAGAATCCAGCAGGACTGCCTTTAAATCCCACTTCAGCCACTTATTCTATAGCCATGGGCAAATCCTTGATCTTAAGTTTCTTCAGGACTAATTGAAAGCTTTAAATAAACTGAAATATATATTAACAACCTAGAAGAATTCCTGGTGTATAGTCAGCACTCAAAAAATATTATTATGTATTTTTATTATTTTTTGAGATGGAGTCTCACTCTGTTACCTGGGCTGTAGTGAAATGGTGCCATCTAGGCTCACTGCAACCTCCTTCTCCTGAGTTCAAGCGATTCTCCTGCCTCAGCCTCCCCAGTAGCTGGGATAATAGGCACCTGCCACCACGCCCACCTAATTTTTGTATTTGTTTAAGTAGAGATGAGGTTTCACCGTGTTGGACAGGATGGTCACACACACACACACACACACACACACACACACACACAATTTTCATTTTTTTTTTCTATAAATAGCTCTTTATGAATGTAAAGGCCATCTTTAGAATCCTGGCCTTTAAATAATTCCGACTGAGAAAAACTAGACTTTATAGTCTTTAAGCTCAATTTATGTTTGAGAAAATGTAATCATAGAGATTTTACTTTTCGAGCCAACAAGCTAGTTGACATTAGAACCAGAATGCTCATTGTTCAGCGCTGTCCTGGGTCCTCTCCCAAACCTCTTTTATCTCATGCCTTTATTAATTCAGCATTTCTTATCTAATTGAACACCAGGTTATTTATGGGCATCTCCATTGAATCCTCCACAGTTACAGACAATGTGCTGGGAAGGGAGTAGGATAAGACCAGTGTCTCATAGCTTGAATTAATGGTGTTCCTGCACAAAAAAAGTTAGATTGCTTTGAATTAAGTATCTTAAACTTAAATCGTACCATCTCCTGAACACAAAGATTACATTGATTTTCTTTTACTAGTGTACATCTCACTGTTTCTGCTTTCTTTCTGCTACCTATTCAGCTTATTTATAGTGCACTGTATAGATTCAGAGGTGGAAAGAACGGTTTCTTTACAAATTGCCTCTATGCCCATCATGATGCTGTGATTAATATGACTCAGCAGTACTAGGTTGCTGCATTGATTTATTTCTAAGACTTCTGCTCGCAGCATGGGCTACCGACTTCTAAATCCAAATTGTTTTAATGTAGTTTCTGGAACCACTGTAAAGGCAAAATGGCAGATTGCCAGATGCAGCAGGCGCTCTCATTTATAGAGCTGGACTTGTGAACTTGCCACCACATCTTCCTCTTAACCCTTGCTCACATCTAGTTTTCTTTAACTTGTGAGCCATAACCCTGGGGGTTAACTTGGCCTTTTCCCTTTTGCTTCTGACCCATATACAGTCACCAAGACCTTTTGATATCAAGTATAATTAAAATTTGGTCTTATCTTCTACTGCCACTCACCTCACCAGATGGCCCACATCTATCTGATTTATTGCTTTGGGTTGGAATCATCAGTTTAGTGCTCCAGTTAGCAACTGAAGAGATTTTTCTATGATGCAGTTCTAAGCTAATCGCCTCTGCAGAAACCCCCATGTCTCCCATTGTTCCTGGAACAATATTCAAATTTCCTAACATGGCATGAAAGGCATTTTATGATCTGCCTCTGTTCACTTCTTTCACTTGGTCTCTCATCTCTCTAAGTACACCTGTCTCCTGCAAGCTTCGCTCTGCTGAATAACTTGCAGTCCTTTGACAGTCTAATTTCTGAACCTTTATACATGCTACAATTTCTATTTGGTGTGTCTTTATACCCTTAACACTCCCTTCTCCCAAAGAGAAATACCTTTTAGTGAATAGAATATATTCAGTAAATACTTATTGAATGACTGTCTTTTGAATATAATACTTGGAATAAGAAAATGTTGTAAAGGAATTATAATAGTAATATACAGTTTTTATCTTCCTGGAGTCATCTATGTTTCTTTTCTTTGGTTCATTTTGGGATTGTGATTTGCTACTTACTTTTTTTAGACCCCTGATCTTTATCATGGGAGCCTAAAATCATGTTAGAAGTATGGATATACTAGTCAACAAACATTTCCTGAGCACAGAATGTTAGAGACTGGACTGTTTGATCCTGCTGATACAAATGACTCTCAGGCACACAGCCTGATTTCAACTGCAGGTTAGGAGAATGTTTTTGTTAACTACATGCAATTTTTTTTTTTCGAGACATGCAGTAAATCTTTTAAAAAAAGATTATATAACATTTTAATGGGAAATGTTCCAAGTATTTATTGCTATGTTAAAAAAGCAATTACTCTGGAACCTAGCAGCTTAAAACAACAACCATATCTCATGATTTGGGGGATCATAGGCAGAAATCAGCCAGGGATTCTAGTGCTCTAAGTACTGTTGACTAAAACAACACAGACAGTATTCAGTGATGAATGTGTTACCGCAAAGGGATCCTGATCCAGACCCCAAGGGAGGGTTCTCAGACCTTACACAAGACTGAATTCAGGGCAAGTCCATAGAGTACAGTGAAAGCAAGTTTATTAGGAAAGTAAAGGAATAAAAGAATGGCTACTCCACAGGCAGAGCAGCCCCAATGGCTACTGGTTGGCTATTTTTATGGTTATTTTCTGATTATAAACTATACAAGGGATTAATGTTTCATGAGTCTTCTGGGAATGGGATAAGCACTTCCCAGAAGTGGGGGTTCCGTTCCTTCCTTTTTATACCATATAGGGTAACTTCCTGACATTCCCTTAGCATTTGTAATCTCCTAGCACTAGTGAGAGTGTCTTTTAGCATGCTAATGTATTATAATTAGCATATAATGAGCCATAAGTATGACCAGAGGTCACTTTCACAGCCATCTTTATTTTGGTGGGTTTCAACCAGCTGCTTTACCTCATGCTATTATATCAGCAAGGTCTTTGTGACCCGTATCTTGTGCCAACTTCCTATCTCATCCTGTGACTAAGAATGCCTAACCACCTTGGAATGCAGCCCAGTAGGTCTCAGTCTTATTTTACCCAATCTCTATTCAAGATGGAGTCCCTCTGACATTTGAATACCTCTGACATATTTCCCTTTCCCTTTTATAAGGTAACCCTAATCCTAAGGATTGTAGAGGGATGAAAATCCATCTTCTGTAACTTTTTCAGGCTGAATAGGGGTGATGATATTCCTGCCTATTAGGGTCTCTTGTATTCAGCGAAGAGAGGACTCAGTCAGAAAGCATCTGTATGTTGAGGGCCACTCGTAACTCATGGTTTTCGTCAAAAGGTGATATCTGGAAGATTGAGTGTTCAATTTAAGAGAATGTTGAGTAAAATTATCCTGCATTCCTACACATAGAGTAGAATAGCAATATATTCCACAATAGTAAAGCAAAATAAGTAATAACGATCCCAATAAACTAAGTAAGTAAACTAAATAAGAAGTCTTTCTATGAACTTGGTGACTGTAACTTGGAACCAAACTGATATGGGGTTGCTAGCTGATTCCAATACATATCCAGAATTATAATACTAACCTGGAATTTTACATTCCATGTCCTCCATGTTTCTTCTGAGCTGCAGTCAGAAATTACTAATTTGTTCACAGGAATAAGCAAGGTCAGTCTAAATTGCAGGAAAAAACTCAAAAACAACTGGTGACACTAGAATCTAATAGCAGGTATATAGCAGAGTTCTTGGAAAATAGTTTTTCTCTCTCCAGTCTTACATTTTTACTAAAGACAAATCATGGTAAGACTGATTTGCTTGTAAATCAGACAAATAATCAGGCCAAGTTTAAACTTGGCCTGATTATTTGTATAAAGTACAGCAAGAATAATTATTTTTCACATAGGTTTTCAAAAATTGGCTTTGATTGAACTTTAATTAATTAATTTGCCTATGTTGTTGTTTTGAGGCAAGGTCTCACTTTGCTGCCCAGGCTAGAGTGCAGTGGTGCTTCAGGCTATTGAGCTTCCAGGCTCAAGTGATCCTCCCAGCTCAGCCTCCCCAGCAGCTGGGTCTACAGGTGTGCACCGCCATACCTGGCTAATTTGTGTATTTTGGGGGGTATAAATGGGGTTTTACCACATTTCCCAGGTTGGTATCGAACTTGCGGACTCAAGCAATGCACCTGCCTTTGTCTCCCAAAATGCTGGGAATGTAGTAATGAGCCTCTTTTTCTTTAAATTTTAATTTTCCATTTTTGTGGATAGACGATGTATATATTTATAGCTTGTATGAAATATACAGGCACAGAATGCATAATAATCACAAGTCAAAATAGGTAAAGGATTTTTCATAAGAGTTGTCAAAGTGTCTTTTAGAAATTATCAATATTATACATGCTCACACTTATATAACAAAAAGGATTGAATATCTTTGGTTTATGCAGACCATCTACCCAGAGTCTGTCATCTACCATCCAACTGGACCCTGGTCTTTCTGTCAATCTTGTGAATAATCATGTGAATTGGTCCCTGATGTTTAGGAAGCCACAGAAATCTATTAACCAATTATTCTAATACAGTTCCGTCTGTCTCTGCATTTCCTACTACACATCTAACTCTCTTGCACCCCAAATAAAATAAACATGTACATAGAACCTGAATGGTGTGTAATCATTTAAATAAATTACTTTTATGTTGTTATGATTCATTCACTTTTTGTTCAAAACTTCATTAGCTTACAGTATCACTCAGACTAAGGTCTTAGGATGAATATGAAGTGTTCTTGCATGATCTGCCTCCTCAGTATTTCTCTGACCTTATTTCCTATTAATACTTTCTGTTAATTCTGTGATTCTCTTTCAGTCACATTGCCTCCCTCACTGTTCCCAAACAATCTAGGAATAAACCCAACTCAGGATCTCTGAACTTGAGGTTTCCTTCTCTTATGTTCTTTTTCCCTAAATATCTAAGTGTCACATGTCCTCCCTTCTTTCAGGTGTTGACTTAAATGTCACCTACTCAGGGAGGTCTTTCCTATTCAATACAAAATTGCGACTCCTCTCCATGACATTTCATACTCTGTTTATGTTTTCTTTTTTCCCTTAGTATTTATCACTCTTTTATGCACAATACATTGTTACTTTTGTATAATATGTTGTTCATTGTCTTCCACTTAGAAATTGGGAGGTCTCCATGAGGGTAGAAATTTTGGCTACTTCTGTTTATTATTGTATCTCCAGTTCTAACACCACCACCTAGCACATAATAGCTGCTCAAAAACTCTTTGCTAATAAGTGATTTGTACCACCACTACTGCCATTTGCAAGTATGGGAGACAGGGCTCACTTCCTGTCAACAGGGATTTTTCTTCCTCTACTGAGACAGTCTAGGTGATTTTATTCCCTGCTCATCCTCTTTTACTTGAAAACTTCAGAAGTGCTACTTGTCTATTCCATTCTTCTCCTTTGAAAAAACTATGAAAACTAGAACAAGTTGTTTAAATTTTTTTTGGTTAAGCCTCAGAATGTTTCATCAGTAAAAATAATATTACCTTTTCTCCCTATAGTCTTGTAGTGGGACTAAACACAATTATTTAGATTAAAAGCTCTTAAGTTTTGGTATATAGCATAACTCATATTTAAAAAATATGATTCTAGTTGTCTTCCCTGTTTTTACTTCAGAGTTAGAAATTTTAAAGAAAATTCATTTAGTTAACAACTTGTTATATAATAAAGTAGAGTGAGTCAGTAAAGACATGCAGTGAAGGTACTATGATGTTTGCCCTTTTTTGAAAACAGAGAAGTTTCTCTGTTAGCTTCTAATGCAGTATGAGGATAAATGTGCTAAGGTGACATTCTTCACACCCTTCATTTACCTGTCATCTTCTTCCTGTCTCTTATCTAAAGAAACTATGCTGATGATTTGCTGAAGATTTTGTGTTTCTAAGGCTAGGTGCTTTTGTGTAGATGTCTCTAAATGAATATCCAATGCTCTTCCACAAAGAAAATGCTCTGGTTTGTTTATTGTAGCTATTTCCCAATTACAACATGACATCTAGATTTCTTGTCTCCCTAGATAACTGCTAGCCACGTAATTACAGGCTGGGTAGTATGAAGCAGATGTTTTTAGAACATCTTTGAAATGGGGCTTTGGGAATCCATAGGATTTCAGTTAAGGATTGTAGCATGCTTTTAGGGGCTGTCACTAACCTGAAGCCTATTCTGCACATGGATCAGTTTGAGAGCAAGGGTGTTTATCTCATCTGTATGCATGAGTGTGAGAAAATGTGTATATGTTTATGTTGAAGTTGAGTCAGTGCTTAGGTCCCAGGATGTTCAGAGGTACAAAGAAGGAGGACCAAAGTATCTAACAATTACGATCTTTTTCAGCTCACTTTTATCCTTTCTATGATTCCTTAATATGCTTAGAGTCCTAGGAAGTGTCATTTTCTACATGTCACAGGCAATGCTTCGCTTTGCTTCTCTTCTCTTCTCTTCTCTCCCCCTATCCCCCCTCCCCCTCTCGCCCCTCTCGCCCCTCTCGCCCCTCTCGCCACCCTCCCCTCCCCTCCCCTCCCCTCCCCTCCCCTCCCCTCCCCTCCAGAGTCTTGCTCTGTCACCCAGGCTGGATCTTGCCCCACTACAACCTATACCTCTCAAGTTCAAGCAATGTTCCTGCCTCAGGCTCCCAAGCAGCTAGAATTGCACTAATTTTTGTATTTTTAATAGAGACAGGGTTTCACCATGTTAGCCAGGCTGGTTGTGAACTCCTGATCTCTGATGATCCACCCACCTCAGCCTCCCAAAGTGCTGAAATTATAGACATGAGCTGCCAAGCCCGGCCAGCAATTGTTCTTTTTCTAATCCTCCGAATGGATCAATCAATAAGGTCAATAGGACACTTGAATTACTAATGTGCAAAGTATAAGCGTGTATTATCTACTTTAGGTAACCTCATTTTCAGCACCCTTAAGATTAATTATATAGAAAATATATAATTAATCAATCATATAGAAAAATAAATTTTTCCTAGTTGTCTTATAATGTATAAAAAATGATAAAGGATTAGGATTATAAATGAATAATAACTATAGAAAGATGCTTGGGAATCTCAGGAGGTTTGTATATCAGCTTGCTTAGGCAGTGAATATGGACAATACTTCACTAATCCTTTCTTACAGTCTTGGAGCTTTATTTAAGACTAGCTTATATTCTCACCTTTCCCTACATTTCCCTTCTCCCAGTGTGATAGCAAGAACAGAGTGATAACATCTTCCATGAGAATCTACACTGAGGTGGGACGGAGTAAGGTGCAGCTAGAGATTTCTTGTGGTGGATTTTTGTTTGTTTTTCTTTTAGGCAGTTGGTACAAGAGTCCTTGGTAGGCACACTTCAGATTCTAGAGCCATTAGTTGACAAGCTGTAAAAGCTCTATGTGTTAAGAACTTTAGGTAACTGGAGTGTCCCTGTTGATAAACTAAACTTGGTAACAAATACTTCTAAAGTAAATTTACGTTAGCAGCTTCCTTGCACCAGGGTGGTAAACATACCAAAAGTATCTTGAAAGTGGTGTCTCCTTTCCTAATGTGTCCGAGTAGTTTCTCTTCCCATTATCCTCTTACTGGTTCTGCCTGTCTTCTTTAGGCACCTCACTCTATAAGACTGCTTCCTGTCATCACCCCTCCTCTTGCCTCTCATACCTATTTTGAAGGCTAGCTGAAGTGAGAACCTAGACATTTCTGAAAAAAAAAAAAAAAAAAAAAAACAAGAGGAAAAGCTGTTAATGCTTCTGACCATGCAGATTTCCTTCCTTGCTTTAATTATGTTGTGGGGAAAATCGGCAGGAGTATTACATGTCTATGGATTGCCATTTCATTAAATATCTTCCTTTTTGGGGATCAGGTTTGGAAAATACATGAGAACTCTTTGTTAAGCATCAGAAATGTCTGCTCTGGTTACTTGCTGATGATCCTCAGCAGTGACCATATGGCTTAGCATCTTAAGCACTAGACTGTGACTTAGGAACTGTCTTTTGACGTTCAAGAGTTCATCTTCTGTTACTGATGCCTGCTGAACCACCATCCATAAAATGTGAATAATAAAATGAACTACTTTGGAAGGTAAAGAACAGTAATAAATTCTTCCCATCATTCTAAAGTGATATAAATATGTGGTAAATTACGGTAGAGCACATGGTAGAAGAAACACATTCTGAGCACTTCAGAAGATGGATGCCTTTAATTTTTTGGATTACTTTGGGTATGATGGGTTTAGCAGTTAATTCCATGGGTATATGTACATACAGGTTATGTGTATAATACTAAGCCAGCAATTCCCAAACTCTTCACTATCCCAGTACTGTTTTCCTGCCCTTTCATACATACATATTTCATATTTAAGAGATTATGTTCACTCCAAACTTGCTTTTGTCAATCAATGTTAATAAGTGCATTACTCCATTAAAAAGAATTACTTTCAGGACTTATGGTTATCAGGTAATAGCTAATATTCTGGATGTTACAACTTGAGACACAGAAAAGAAATTTAGCCTTTTCGTCAATCATTGAGGTTAGTTGTGAGAAAGTTTGTGGTTCTGATGGAATAGTCAGCAGACTATAATTTTCTTCCTTCCTGTGTTTTGGGGCTTCTAACGTCCAGGAGCAGCAGATTCTGAACAACTTGATAAAGTATTGCCAAATTCAGCTTTAGATGCAGGTTCTCTAGACAAGTGTAGTTCTTGGGAAATTAGAGCATGATATAATTATATCATGTATATGGTAATGGTAGAAACTGCAATTACTTTTGCATCAACCCAATAATTTCAAAATTTTTTGGGTTACTTATTACAGAGAATAAGGTACAAATAACAAAAATATTTTGGCAGAACTGTAATTAACAATGATAAATAAAATAACTTTAGGTGAGTCAAGAGAAAGTATCTTTTCTAGTGATCATTTTAGCTTTTAAGGTGTGTTATAGAACCGCTGCAGTCACGTTTTTCATTCTTCACGCCTGCTGATCCACAATTGAAAACACTAGAGCAGCCTTTCTTTTCTTTAGAAGAAACACTACTATGTAAATTATTATAAATATGAATTAAGTTTTAATACTGTAGATATATAGGTTAATAATTTTAAATTTTTAAATAATATGTTTGTATTATTCATCTATTCCTAATGCAACTACATTATGTGCCAAACTAGGGTGGGGTAGAGTGTGCATGCACTTAAGAAACATTGTGATTCTGAGTTAAAACATGAAGTGATTAAAAACATTTCTTTCTCCAGAGACTGGATCTCCAATTACAGCATCATGCATTGGATTAGGCAATTCTAAAACACCTCCACCAGGGCAAGCAGGAAAAAGTGTTCCAGGATACAATGGTAAGGAATGACCCTGATAATATGTAATGTTAATAAATTTGGCATTTTCTTGAATCTAGTGTGTATTATGTTGCATGAAATGAACTAGATGCTCAGTAAGAATTTGGATGAATGAATACCTTGTATTAAAAATGAATGCCTTAATTTTTCCTGTCAAAAATAAGGTGGTGGATTTCCAGGATATGTTCTAAATGACTGTCATAACCCCCAAAATAATATCATTTGTAAGATAGGCTAGGAATATGGGTGTGAAATTACTGTGAAGGAAACCCCTGCAGGGGGCCCAGTACTTTATATACATAATTTCATTTCATGCTGAAGTATATTTAATTCAGAGCTATTATTACTATTTTAGAGATGAGGTAACCAACTAGTTAGCAGGCTAAATAATCTTCTTAAGGTAACACTGCTCGTTGGATACTGGGGACAATGCAAACCATTGCCCTCAGAATTTGCTTGCTTTCATTTCAAAAGCTGCGGTTTCTTATTATGTATTACACATGCTGCCTTTTAATTTAGAAGTGAAGACAAAGTTTTTAAACCTTATTATTTAAAAATAAAAACAGGCTGGGAGTGGTGGCTCACACCTGTAACCCCAACATTTTGGGAGGGCAAAGCGGGTGGATCACCTGAGCTCAGGGAGTTTGAGAACAGCCTGGCCAACATGGCGAAACACATCTCTATTAAATATACAAAAATTCGCTAGGCATGGTGGTTTGTGCCTGTAATCCCAGCTACCTGGGAGACTAAAGCAGGAGAATTGCTTGACCCCAGGAGGCAGAGGTTGCAGTAAGCTGAGATCCTGCCACTGCATTCCAGCCTAGGCAAGGAATAGAAAGACTCTCTCTCAATAAACAAATAAGTGAATAAATAAATAGAAACAAGAGGGAGGATTCCAAAAGAAAGCATTTCTTTGATGCTGGCTTTATATGACTAAAGGCTATAGTATTCTGTCAATTTTTGCTTTTAAATATTTGGTAGTAATCATTATTAAATAAGTTCCCTTGGACAGCTCTCCCGAGGTGTATGAATTATACAAGCCATTTAACTTTTCAAACATTGTTTTCTTATTTCTAAATAGGAATAATATTTTCTATACGCTCTCCATGGCTTCTGCTCTGTGTTGTTATGCACAAAGCATTAACCCAGTGTCTACCAGTATAAAGACAGTCTAAGTCTCAGCGAGTAGTGTTACTAATATTTCACAAAAGCCAGAGGACTGACTTGATTTAGACTCACATATTCATTTTACAGACAAGGAAAATGAGGCACAGAGGTTTTGTAGTTTGCATAAGGTCACACAATTTGGCTTAATAGACTTATGAAGAAAACGCAGCTTTGGGAAACAAAATACGATTCCTGACATGTTTCTTATTTGCATATAAATTACAAAATTCAGAGATTTGTCTTTTGCTTCTCTAACATAAAAATATTGGATTTTCCTTCTAGGACAATGACTAGTTACAAGAACATGGATCATTTGGTTGAACCTAGCAGATATATTTATAAAAAGACACTTTAGATTTTTTTTTATTCAGGGCAGAAATAGATATTCTGTGAAGTCAGGACTTCTCTAGCCCTGGAAAGGTGATGAACCCAGATTTTAGTGAAATCCTCTGAACAGTCTGTCATCTCTGCTCCTTTTATCAGAAAACTGGTTTTGTGTTGAGACATTTTTAGGGGTTTCGGAATGTGGAAGATGTTAAATACATTTCTCTGTTAGTATTTCAGTACCATTTTTATATCTAATTGTAAGAAATAGTTAAGCTTTGATGCCCATGGAACTTCAATACAGAAGTTTCTTATTGTCTGAAAGCAACTGGCTTGCAGACAGTACAGGTTAAACATTTATAACCAAGGAACCAGTGACTTTATGACTGATTTTTTTAATGTATTTTTATAACTTTTATAATTATTTAGA
The DNA here is from genome assembly GCF_049354715.1 of Callithrix jacchus. NCBI lineage: Eukaryota > Metazoa > Chordata > Mammalia > Primates > Cebidae > Callithrix > Callithrix jacchus. The sequence goes on from NC_133510.1 coordinate 83,923,374, forward strand.
GATTAAAACTGTAATGTAATATTCTGTAGTATGATAAAAAAGACAAGATCCTTTTAGGAAATAAAAGAAACCATTGTGATAAAAAATGTTTAATTTAATATAACACATTTATTGAGTAACATATGCAAGCTTGTTGTTTCATATGCATTTTAAAAATACTTCTTGCATAAGCACTATGAGAAAGAAATTTCTCTCATTTCATAGACAGGGAAACTGGGTAACAGAATGTACGCAGGGGCATATAGTGATTTGGCCACTGTACTGATACTTAGGGAAGCAAAAATGTATTAGCTCTGGCCTCTGTGAACTCACAACCTAGTGAGATACAGGTACTTCTACTAACTGTCAATATGGAATTTCAAAACAAAATGCTCCAAGAACACAAAGAAGGAAACAATTTTTTTCTGAGACCCGCATCCTTCTTTTCTCATAGTTGCTTAAGGTAGAATTACCTGGATGAATGGGGCTACATATAGTAATCTATTAAAACCTAGAAGATGATGACTTATCTTCATATTTAGTTTGCACCAAGGGTTACTGAATGTGGATACAAGCTTTGATCTCCTAAACTTGTTTAGGATTTTATCAGGACAGCATAGAAAGTATTGAGATAATATTTGGGAAGATTAAATGGACCTAATTTAAAGCTCCTAAGTGGATATTAAGCTTTAAATCAGAATAAGGCGTTTATGGTGCTTGTAAGCCCTTTATTTTTGTTGTGTATAATATTTTTTGGTGTGTTCGAAAACTTCATTTCCTTTACTTTTAAAAAAGCTGGACACATTTTTAATGCTTCTAATAGACTACAAGGATATATTTAGTGGACATAGACATAAAATTACTGCATATTTGAGATATGATCTCTTCATTTAAGGAATATTCTGAAAGCAAATGTCTGATGTTAGGAATCAAATAGATGTGCTCTTTTTTTTTGTAAGCTATTTTAGTTTATATATGTTCACAGTCTCAAGGAATTAAAAGATTACTTTCTTAAGCTAGAGATTTTTGGGGTTGAATATAAAAATTATAGAAATATGCTTAAGCTTTAAGGCTATTTTTATTCAAATATTTATATTTTACTTTGCAGTTATGATTTTGGATGACAACATGCAAAAACTGAAGGCTCGGAGTTTAGGAAATATTGTGGTAAAGTAAGCAAAAATTTCAATTCTATTTAAAATGGCGAAAATGGGTGTATAATATTGAGAAAAAATGGAGTCATTGCAGTGTTACTGCTAGTGAGGTTGCAGAAAGAACTTGTGTGTTGTTTAAGAATTGTGTCAACTCTGTCTTAATTTAAACAAAGAAGCCCCATAAAATACAATGCATTTAAATGTGATTTTCAAAAACCGTAAATTTTGCATCTTTGTAAATCACTGTTTTCTCATTTTACAGGTTATGTGTAGAGATAAAGTTAACTTACATACAAAAAATATAAACAATTAAATAAAGTTTCTGTACTCTCACCTCCCAGCAATACATTATTAATTTTGTAATATGTATGTCTTTCTACTATTTTTTTTTTTTTGGTATTGATTCAGGGATACATTTGCAGGTTTGTTTCATGGGTATATTGCATAATTCCAGGGTTTGGGCTTCTAGGGAACCCATCACCCAAATAGTGAAGATAGTACCCAACAGGTAGTTTTTCAAGCCTTTCCTCCCTCCCTCACACCTTTCGGAGTCCCCACAGTTTCTTGTTTTCATCTGTATGTTCCTATGTACCCATTATTTAGCTCTCACTTACAAAAGAGAACCTGCAGTATTTGATTTTTTTGGTTTCTGATTTGACCTTCCACTTTTTGAAGAACATTTTATGATGGTGAATCAATTTATCTCTGTTTATTCCCGTTTTCTCTTAACCTTGTCTTATAAGCATATTTAATTTTTACTCTGTTTCTTAAAATTTTTATCCCCATTGTAGGCTTCTTAGTATTTTTTGAATTTTTATGATTATAAATAATACTATATTGAACATCTTTTTAATCTTGTTTTTCTGCTTTTCTGATAATTGCAATAGTACTGAAGAGATTTCTGAAAGTATAATGGCTGGGTCAAACAGTAGCATCTTATAAAGTTCCTGACTTACCAAATACCCCACCTTCTTGTTAACTTTTTTTTAATCATTGTTCATTTGATAGGCAAAATGCTTCCATTTAAAGTAAAAATTTTAAATTTACTTTAATTAAATCAAGACATGTACTTTAAAATTGTAGTGGAAGCACAAACGGAAGTTCATTAAGTTAGAAGGTTTAAAATATGTGATATTTTAATAATTGATAGAGAAGTTGCTTTAGTCCCTGTGATTAGCATGATATTGACATCTTTACTGATAGAGTTTAGTAGTAGAATTCACCACACTGAGCTACTATAAATACAGAACATTGTATATCAGGTTTTAAAAGTTATTTGCTTTCCTATTTATTTCTATTGGAAATCAAAAGAACTTTTTTTTTTTAATGCTGATTATATATTTTTATTTATTTATTTAAAATTTTATTGCATTTTAGGTTTTGGGGTACATGTGCAGAACATGCAAGACAGTTGCATAGGTACACACATGGCAGTGTGTTTTGCTTCCTTTCTCCCCTTCACCCACATTTGGCATTTCACCCCAGGCTATCCCTCCCCAGCTCCGCCTCCCACTGGCCCTTCCCTTTCCCCCCCAATAGTCCCCAGTGTTTAGTACTCCCCTCCCTGTGTCCGTGTGTTCTCATTTTTCATCACCCACCTATGAGTGAGAATATATGGTATTTCATTTTCTGTTCTTGTGTAAGTTTGCTGAGAATGATGTTCTCCAGATTCATCCATGTCCCTACGAACAACACAAACTCATCATTTCTGATTGCTGCATAATATTCCATGGTGTATATGTGCCACATTTTCCCTATCCAGTCTATCAATGGGCATTTGGGTTGATTCCAGGTCTTTGCTATTGTAAACAGTGCTGCAATGAACATTCGTGTGCATGTGTCCTTATAGTAGAACGATTTATAGTCCTTTGGATATATACCCAGTAATGGGATTGCTGGGTCAAATGGAATTTCTATTTCTAAGGCCTTGAGGAATCGCCACACTGTCTTCCACAATGGTTGAACTAATTTACACTCCCACCAGCAGTGTAAAAGTGTTCCTGTTTCTCCACATCCTCTCCAGCCTCTGTTGTCTCCAGATTTTTTAATGATTGCCATTCTAACTGGCGTGAGATGGTTTCTCAATGTGGTTTTGATTTGCATCTCTCTGATGACCAGTGATGATGAGCATTTTTTCATATGATTGTTGGCCTCATGTATGTCTTCTTTTGTAAAGTGTCTGTTCATATCCTTTGCCCAATTTTGAATGGGCTTGTTTGTTTTTTTCCTGTAAATCTGTTTGAGTTCTTTGTAAATTCTGGATATCAGCCCTTTGTCAGATGGGTAAACTGCAAAAATTTTTTCCCATTCTGTTGGTTGATGATTCACTCTAGTGACTGTTTCTTTTGCCGTGCAGAAGCTGTGGAGTTTCATTAGGTCCCATTTGTCTATTTTGGCTTTTGTTGCCAATGCTTTTGGTGTTTTGTTCATGAAGTCCTTGCCTACTCCTATGTCCTGGATAGTTTTGCCTAGATTTCCTTCTAGGGTTTTTATGGTGTCAGGTCTTATGTTTAAGTCTTTAATCCATCTGGAGTTAATTTTAGTGTAAGGTGTCAGGAAGGGGTCCAGTTTCTGCTTTCTGCACATGGCTAGCCAGTTTTCCCAACACCATTTGTTAAACAGGGAATCCTTTCCCCATTGTTTGTTTTTGTCAGGTTTATCAAAGATTGTATGGTTGTAGATATGTTGTGCTGCCTCCGATGCCTCTGTTTTGTTCCATTGGTTTATATCTCTGTTTTGGTACCAGTACCATGCTGTTTTGATTCCGGTAGTGTGATGCCCCCCGCTGTGTTCTTTTTGCTTAGAATCGACTTGGCTATGCGGGCTCTTTTTTGGTTTCATATGAAGTTCATGGTGGTTTTTTCCAGTTCTGTGAAGAAAGTCAATGGTAGCTTGATGGGGATAGCGTTGATCCTGTAAATTACTTTGGGCAGTATAGCCATTTTCATGATATTAATTCTTCCTAACCATGAACATGGCATGTTTCTCCATCTGTTTGTGTCTTCTCTTATTTCGTTGAGCAGTGTTTTGTAGTTTTCCTTGAAGAGGTCCCTTACGTTCCTTGTGAGTTGTATTCCTAGGTATTTTATTCTATTTGTAGCAATTGTGAATGGCAGTTCGTTCTTGATTTGGCTTTCTTTAAGTCTGTTATTGGTGTAGAGGAATGCTTGTGATTTTTGCACATTGATTTTATATCCTGAGACTTTGCTGAAGTTGCTTATCAGTTTCAGGAGTTTTTGGGCTGAGGCAATGGGGTCTTCTAGGTATACTATCATGTCGTCTGCAAATAGAGACAATTTGGCTTCCACCTTTTCTATTTGAATACCTTTATTTCTTTTTCTTGCCTGATTGCTCTGGCTAGAACTTCCAGTACTATATTGAATAGGAGTGGTGAAAGAGGGCATCCCTGTCTAGTGCCAGATTTCAAAGGGAATGCTTCCAGTTTTTGCCCATTCAGTATGATATTGGCGGTTGGTTTGTCATAAATAGCTTTTATTACTTTGAGATACGTTCCATCGATACCGAGTTTATTGAGGGTTTTTAGCATAAAGGGCTGTTAAATTTTGTCGAATGCCTTCTAGGTGTCAGTTGAGATAATCATGTGGTTTTTGTTTTTGTTTCTGTTTATGTGGTGAATTACATTTATAGACTTGCGTATGTTGAACCAACCTTGCATCCCCGGGATAAATCCTACTTGATCATGATGGATAAGTTTTTTGATTTGCTGTTGCAATCGGCTTGCCAATATTTTATTGAAGATTTTTGTATCTATGTTCATCATGGATATTGGCCTGAAGTTTTCTTTTCTTGTTGGGTCTCTGTGGGGTTTTGGTATCAGGATGATATTGGTCTCATAAAATGATTTGGGAATGATTCCTCTTTTTGGATTATTTGGAATAGTTTCAGAAGGAATGGTACCAGCTCCTCTTTGTGTGTCTGGTAGAATTCGGCTGTGAACCCATCTGGACCTGGGCTTTTTTGTGTGGTAGGCTCTTAATTGCTGCCTCAACTTCAGACCTTGTTATTGGTGTATTCATAATTTCAGCTTCCTCCTGGTTTAGGCTTGGGAGGACACAGGAGTCCAGGAATTTATCCATTTCTTCCAGGTTTACTAGTTTATGTGCATAGAGTTGTTTGTAATATTCTCTGATGATGTTTTGAATTTCTGTGGAATCTGTGGTGATTTTCCCTTTATCATTTTTTCTTGCATCTATTTGGTGGTTCTCTCTTTTCTTTTTAATCAATCTGGCTAGTGGTCTGTCTATTTTGTTGATCTTTTCAAAAAACCAGCTCTTGGATTTATTGATTTTTTGAAGGGTTTTTCATGTCTCTATCTCCTTCAGTTCTGCTCTGATCTTAGTTATTTCTTGTCTTCTGCTAGGTTTTGAGTTTTTCTGATCTTGCTCCTCTAGCTCTTTCAATTTTGACAATAGGGTGTCAATTTTGAATCTCTCCATTCTTTTCATATGGGCACTTACTGCTATATATTTTCTTCTAGAGACTGCTTTAAATGTGTCCCAGAGATTCTGGCATGTTGTTTCTTTGTTCTCATTGGTTTCGAAGAACTTCTTTATTTCTGCCTTCATTTCATTGTTTATCCAGTCAACATTCAGGAGCCAGTTGTTCAGTTTCAATGAAGCTGTGCGGTTCTGGGTTGGTTTCTGAATTCTGAGTTCTAACTTGATTGCACTATGGTCTGAGAGACTGTTAGTTATGATTTCAGTTGTTTTGCATTTGCTGAGCAGTGCTTTACTTCCAATTATGTGGTCAATTTTAGAGTAGGTGTGATGTGGTGCTGAGAAGAATGTATATTCTGTGGATTTGGGGTGGAGAGTTCTGTAAATGTCTATCAGGTTTGCTTGCTCCAGGTCTGAGTCCAAGCCCTGGATATCCTTGTTGATTTTCTGTCTGGTTGATCTGTCTAATATTGACAGTGGAGTGTTAAAGTCTCCCGCTGTTATTGTGTGGGAGTGTAAGTCTCTTTGTAAGTCATTAAGAACTTGCCTTATATATCTGAGTGCTCCTGTATTGGGTCCATATATGTTTAGGATCGTTAGCTCTTCTTGTTGTATTGATCCTTTTACCATTATGTAATGGCCTTCTTTGTCTCTTTTGATCTTTGTTGCTTTAAAGTCTATTTTATCAGAGATGAGAATTGCAAGTCCTGCTTTTTATTGCTCTTCATTTGCTTAGTAAATCTTCCTCCATCCCTTTATTTTGAGTCTTTGTGTATCCTTGCATGTGAGATGGGTTTCCTGGATACTGCACACTGATGGGTTTTGGATTTTTATCCAATTTGCCAGTCTGTGTCTTTTGACTGGTGCATTTAGTCCATTTACATTTAGGGTTAATATTGTTATGTGTGAATTTGATACTGCCATTTTGATGCTAGCTGGCTGTTTTGCCCGTTAGTTGTTGTATATTCTTCATTATGTTGATGCTTTAGCATTTAGTGTGATTTTGGAATGGCTGGTACTGGTTGTTCTTTTCTATGTGTAGTACCTCTTTCAGGAGCTCTTATAAAGCAGGCCTGGTGGTGACAAAATCTTTGAGTACTTGCTTGTTTACAAAGGATTTTATTTTTCCTTCACTTATGAAGCTCAGTTTGGCTGGATATGAAATTCTGGGTTGAAAGTTCTTTTCTTTAAGGATGTTGAATATTGGCCCCCACTCTCTTCTGGCTTGTAGAGTGTCTGCTGAGAGATCTGCTGTGAGTCTGATGGCCTTCCCTTTGTGGGTGACCCGACCTTTCTTTCTGGCTGCCCTTAGTATTTTCTTTTTTATTTCAACCATGTTGACTCTGACGATTATGTGCCTTGGGGTTGCTCTTCTTGCGGAATATCTTTGTGGTGTTCTCTGTATTTCCTGCATTTGAGTGTTGGCCTGTCTTGCTAGGTGGGGGAAATTTTCCTGGATAATGTCCTGAAGAGTATTTTCCAGCTTAGATTCATTCTCTTCATCACATTCTGGTACACCTATCAAACGTAGGTTAGGTCTCTTCACATAGTCCCACATTTCTTGGAGACTTTGTTCATTCCTTTTTGAGCTTTTTTCTCTGGTCTTGGTTTCTTGTTTTATTTTATTGAGTTGATCTTCGTCTTCTGATATTGTTTCTTCTGCTTGGTCAATTCGGCTATTGAAACTTATGCATGCTCCGTGAAGTTCTCGTATTGTGTTTTTCAGCTCCTTTAATTCATTCATATTCCTCTCTAAGTTATCCATTCTTATTGTCATTTCCTCGAATCTTTTTTCAAATCTGTCTTCAAGGTTCTTAGTTTCTTTGCATTGATTTAAAGCATGTTCTTTTAGCTCACAAAAGTTTCTCATTATCCACCTTCTGAAGTCTAATTCCGTCATTTCGTCACAGTCATTTCTCGTCCAGCTTTGTTCCCTTGCTGGTGAGGAGTTTTGGTCCTTTGTAGGAGGCGATGTGTTCTGGTTTCCGGTGTTTTCCTCCTTTTTGCACTGGTTTTTTCCCATCTTTGTGGATTTATCCAACTGTCGTCTGTGTAGTTGCTGACTTTTTGATTGGGTCTCTGAGTGGACGCCCAGATTGTTGATGATGAAGTATTTCTGTTACTGGGTTTTTCTTCTATCAGTCTAGCCCCTCCACTGTATGACTGCTGACATCCACTCCAGCGCCTTCTTGTCTGGGGTGCACCTATAGCAGCTGCGGAACAGTGCGGGATGCTACCAGTTTCTTTTTCTGCTATCTTTGTCCCAGAATGATGCCTGCCAAATGTCAGTCTTTTGGATATAGAGGGGTCAGGGAGCTGCTTTAGGAGACAGTCTGTACTTTATAGGAGCTCAAGTGCTGAGCTGTGAGCTCTGTTGTTCATTCAGGGCTGTTATGCTGCCACGTTTAATTCTACTGCAGCAGAACTCATAAAAAAAACCTTTTTTTCTCAGATGCTCTGTCTCGGCGGAGTTGGGGCTTTCTTTGTGAGTGTCCGTTGTGCTGTCCTGCCCAGCTAGGAGGCAGTCTAGTCACTCTTTGCCTGCCGAGGCTCTGCCCTGCTGGTGTGACATTCGCCCTGTTGCTGCAGGCTCTGCCCTGCTGCTGCAGTCTCCGCCCTGCTGCCACAGGCTACGCCCTGCTGTGGAGTCTCTCTGTTGTAGCGGGTTGCCTCGGCAATGGCAGCCTGTGTCAGCAATGGGTGTGTACCTCAGTAGGGGCGGATTGCCTTGGTAATGGCGGACGCCCCTCCCCTACGGAGCTACACCATCCTGGGTTCAGCTGTGCCGTCAGGGACCCTTCCACCTGGAGTGTTTGGAATCGCCATTTTGTTTGTCCCACTGTGCTGCCCCAAACGCTGTTTCCCTGAAATTTCCTGGCCTGGCTCACTGTCCAAGTCCCATTCAGTCTGAAGTTCAGCCCTCTCAAGTCTCAGATTTCCGGTTCACCAGGGCACCCGGACCAGTGCGCTTTGTGCGGAGCGCTGTGTAGCGCCGCTGCGCTACAGCGCCAGCCACTGGCTGCTGGCTGCACCAGCCAAAGCCTCTGCCTGGCATCCCGCATCTCTTTTATACCTGGGAATTTCCCCGTTCTGTAGGCAACAAAGATTCATCTGGAAATGCGGCCCTGACTCACCCTCTCCGCGCATTCACCAAGATCTTCAATCCTGGGTTGTTCTCACTGCGCCATCTTAAGTCCCCCTCCAAATCAAAAGAACTCTTATTACTTGGCATTCTTCCTGTAAAGTAGATATTTTAAATTCTATGAAAATTACATGAAAAGCAGTAGTTAAAAAAGGAAGGTATTTCTTCAGGTAGAGATATTTTAACTTTATAGAAAGCTAATAGAAAGCACAAGTTATGATATAATTCTTCTCATGCTCTTATCAGTAAACATGTAAGCAATATATTACTTTGTTAAAAGATTCCATTTTAAGAAAACATATCCAACAAGATAAAAAAATTAAATATTGAACATTTCATTTGTATTCACAATTCTCTGAACCAGAATCTGTATTGACACAGAGCTGGTTCAAATTTGACCTGTTCAAAGGAAAAGCAGCAGGAAAAGAAGGGAGCCTTGTCAAAGAAATGAGTAACTTGAACATAGTTGTGGGTGGATGTTTAGCTTGCTTAGGGAATAACATGGTTTTTGAGAGCTTTTCAAAGCACTTCAGCAGCATACATTTTTATATAACCTCCTAAATTTATGAGTCATCTTTTCCATCTTCCACAACCTGTTGCAAGCTTTCAGAGGTGATATTTGATGCCAGCACAGTTTTGAACTCCTCATGGGCTTTTTACTCTCATTATGGGATACTTCATCCCCCACCCATTCAGAGATAATAAAATATAGCAGTGTCTTACAAAAACCGTAATTTTTTCTTAGAGCCATTAGTGTTATTTCAAATACTTAAAAGTAACACAACTATTGCCTTAAAGCATTCTATGGTTTAGATAGTCACCAATTCACATTTTTTTCCCTCTGTATTCCTAAAATAATTTTATTGTGCAGATCCAGGTTTCTGAAACTTCATTATAAATTATTTGATGATGTAATATGTTATGACAAACAGTAGAATTTGATTCCTCACTTAGGTTAACAGTGAAACTAGATATTTGAATATATTATAAATCTTTTTGTATTAGAAAGGTAAGGTAAAGTAGAAATAATCAGAAAACAAAGGTTACCACCAAGATTTCTCTCTTTCACAGAACAGATTATGAAAACTTTTTTTCAGGAACTCATTTTATCTATGAAAGCAAGAATTTCCTTTGGAAACCCACATTGCCAGCAGCCATTCCACCCTAACTTATCAACCTGAAAATTATTCACATATCCCAATTGCTGCCTGCAGTATGTGTAGGATGATTTTATGTTTGACATCTGTAACAGTTCCCATTACATATCTGATGACTCATTTGTGTAGGTTCACATTTAGAAATAGGAATGCATGGAAACAAACAAGTAAACAAAAACCAAAAAAACCTTTGGACCCACTTAGATTTTTCGACATTCTTTTTTATGTCATTCTAGAAATCACTGCTTTGTTCTCCTGGGGACCCCTTGGCTAGAAGAAGGTGGTCATTTTAGCAATCCCTAAACTACCATAGGCCTTAGGATATAATAAAAAGGAATCCTGCAGTTTTAGTGTTTTATTGGGTTACTTTCATTCATAGAATTTATCTTTCTAGTAGAAGAGAGAACTTCATGTCCACATGAATGTTAGAAAATTCTTTTCATTTGGAAACCTACTCCAGGCAGTTAATTTAGTAGGAAAGTTATGGTATCTGAATTCCTATGAATACAAAATACTCATGAATTTTAGAGGTGTTCCTATAATTGCATCCAGAGCTCCAAAGTGCAGAAATAAAACTATGAGTCAGTAATTTCCAGGCAACAGAGAGCAGGGCATGAAAGAAAATTTTAACTGCAATTGCCTTTCTCTGTAGCACAGTGCTCACTGTTACTAAAGCCATAGGTCTCTGGCTCTTTCTCTCTGATGGGCAAACATTTTTCTCTGACCAGATCCATTGTTGCTCTTGGAAATGTGGCCTGTTCACCCTGTGCTGTGCCCTGCAGGCCATAGTGGGTGGGGTGTGAGGGAGTTATATGGAATGGTCCCAGTGGCTTTTACTTTAGTGCCTGCCAATTTCTCATTCTTCAGATATGGTTAACAATATCTGTTTACACGTTTACAGCTTTGAGTGATTCAGTCACTATGTTACCATCTTGGGAAAGAGCCAGGGAAGCTTTCTTTTCATCTAGGTGTCCTTTCAGTATAACTAAGCATGTCACATACTTATAATCCTGTTCCTTTCTAAATCTCATATATAGTTTGGAGTATGATATTTTATTAGCCTTATAACAACACTATGAGGTAGGCAATGGACAGACATTATCTTCCTCATTCTAGACATGAGAGATTAGGCAACATTAGTAGTTGCACAGCTGGAGCTTACATTATTACCTAGTCTTTTGTCTGCTCCAAGGGAAAGAAATTATGTTCAGTCTCTTCTGCAGAGATAAAAAGTAACTTCATGTAAAAATCTCAAGAAAATCCTAAGGACACCATAGGAAATACTTATGGTGCAAAGTTGGGATTTACCCCAGATCTCTCTGGGGAACAGGTTTCATTTTATTTCTATTGCTATGGAAATTCCAAATGGAGCAGTGAAAATAGACCATCTTTTTTCTAGGATAGGAAGCATCTAAGAGTTTAATATTTCAGATTCGCCAGGAATGTGTTACCTTCTAGGGTGATGGACATCCTTTTTCCTGACCTAGTTGTTTAAGGATGTCTCAGCACTCTGATGCTTCCCTTCCCTCAGGGTATCCCTGTTGCCTCAGTTATTCACTTTTCCCCTTCAGAATGGTCTCTTAGGAAAGGAAATTCTCTAAGAGAACTCTCAATTCATAATTGGATGAGTTGTACCAAAGCCCTCTTTCACTCTGTTTGGCAGAGTTGGGCAAGGTATCAAGGGTGGTAGCATTTGCTTTCAAATTTGAAGGGTGAGTATAGATATTAACTGGTTCATTTCTTAGTATTTTTGCATCTTTCCCTTCCTTCTGCCAATCCAACATACTTTTACATTCTTGTAACTACGTTAAAAAAATTCTTTCTCTGTAACTTTAGAAAAAGAGCCCCAGTGCACCCATTGTTCCAGAAAAAAGACCCTCACTTAATGTGTAATAATCCTTAGCAATAAGTAGAAAGATGTTAATTTGGAATATTGCAAAAAAAAAAAAAAAACTGCTATAGCTCATATGTACCTAATGTCTATCTGAAACTTATTGATGCCTTTTCCATGTTTTCATTCAGTGATCATATTTTCTTCTCACATGTTTGCATATATGTGTGTATATATATGTATATACATAATACACACATACACACACACACACACACACACACACACACACAGCAGTCCCTATCATCTGTAGTTTCACTTTGTGCGATTTCAGTTACCTGTGGTGGACCACAGTCCAAAATTATTAAATGGAAGATTTCAGAAATAAATAATTCACATGTTTTAAATTGCACACCAGGAGTAGGTGATGCATTCTTGTACTGTCCCCCTTAGTCCCGCCAGGATGTGACTCAGCCCTTTGTCCAGTGCATCCATGTTGTCTACACTACTGACCTTTAATCACTTAGTAGCCATCTTGGTTATCAAATCAGCTGTCAAGGTGTTGCAGTTCTTATGTACAACTAACCTTTATTTTACTTAATGACGGCCCTAAAGCTCACTAGAAGTGATGCTGGCATATTGTTCTAAGTGCTCTATTTTGACATTAGTTGTTTCTGTTCATCTCTTATTGTGCCTAATTTATAAATTATACTTTATCATAGCTTTGTATACATAGGAAAAACATATGTAGGGATCAGTAGTAACATGCTTTCAGGCACCCACTGGGAGGCCTGGAACATATTCCATGTAGATAAAGGGGAAATACTTTGTGTGTGTGTGTGTGTGCGTGTGTGTGTCTGTATGTGTGTATAAAAACAAATGCTTCCAGTTCTGAATCCTTTTTCCCCACTTTTTCTTAGGACTATTGTATAGTTTCCTTTAGGAGTCTCTCTTTACAGATCTTTTTCAATATTCAAATGACCGCATTTGATTTTTTAACATACCACATCTTGCTAGTGAGGAACAGAAAGCATGTTCTTATTTTATTCTACCAATTACCAATTGCAATTTCATGTCTTGCTTTTTAGCCTGATCCTCAGTTAGACTTGTGAATAATGAAGTAGTTTTCTGAAAGCATCTCAGAAAGAACTTGGGGCAAACATACATGCTATTTCCAGCAGGTTCACACCTTGCATAGGGATAAAAACTTCTCTTCCAAGTGCTACTGGCAGGGCAGAGTTTAACCACCTTCTGTAAAGTTCACCTGATGAACACTTGAATGGTTGCATTAGATATTATTTCATTAACCTAATGGAGTAGACATCATTCACTATCCTCCCTATCTGTATTCTAAAAATACCAAATTTCTTCTTCTTGTGCTCACAAAATACTAGGATCTCCATACGTCTGTGACCATTGTTTATATCCTGTTTCATTAATGCATAGCACAGTGCATGAGGAATACCAAACACCTAACAAATATGGATTGAAGGAAGAAAATGAATGTATGTGTTAACACATAAATAATAAATGAATGAATAAGGCAATTGAATAACTCCTCTTGTGTTTTCTTCTCTACTGTTCAAATCTCTGTCCTCTCTCTCTACTGGTTACTTCTGTTCAAATTTTTCTCATCCTAAATCAAACTGCCTCTGTGCGTTAAGCAACTGACATATACATCTTCCAGTCACCTAATTTTTAAAAGGTATAGTCTAACCTTACTGCTCCTACTTACTTTCTGTTTATTCCTTAATCACTGCAGCTCTTGCTTTCCCTACTCCAATGAAATGACAATTGTGAAAAAATTCAGAACATCTTAATTACTGAGTTCCATGATCATCACTGCATCCACTTTCAAACAAATTTTATACTTCATTTGACCTTGTTTAATACTTGGTCATTATTAAAACTGTATTCTAGTGGCTTTTTAGAAAGTGCTTTTTCCTGGATCTCATATATTTCTTTTTCCTCTTTTATACTCTCTCCCTGAATCATCTTAACAATTTCTAAGATTTCTGTAATTATCTGGCTACACATGGTGAGCATATCACTATATCTATCCAGGCTCATCTCTCTTCTGATTTCAGACATGTATTTATTAACACATTACTTGATAGCTCCATTTATGATGCCACAGGTTGCTAAAACTCAGTATCTAACCAAATTCTCTATCACCTATCTACTTTTACAAATCCCAGAATGCGACCTCTCTTGAAAATACTGCTTTTACTACATTACACACTTTGTGTTGGCATCACTATTAATCTAGAATAGAAACTTTAGAGTCAGCTTTGATTCCTCTCTTTTCTTCATCCCTCACATTTAATTTTCATCCTTTTACTGTGGCTTCTTCTTATCTAGTTCATCACACCTGCTTCAGTATTCTTCCTAGAACAAAGGTCCAATAACATCTTTTGTTTTTTAAAAGCCTTTGGTAACATGGCTTTAACATGTCCTACTGTACTAGTTAGGGTTCTCTGAAGAAGTAGAACCAATAGGATGTGTACACACACACACACACACACACACACACACACACACACACACACGTATAGAGAGGGAGAAATATTTGTTTTAATGAATTGGTTCATGCAGTTGCGAAAGCTAGCAAGTATAAAATTTGCAGGACAGGCCAGCAGGCTGAAGACCCAGGAAAAGTTGTAGTTTGACTATGAAGGCAGAATTCCCTCTTCCACCTTGAAGGTCAGACTTTTTTTCAATTAAGGCCGTCAACTTATTGGATGAAGCCCAGTCACATTATGAAGGATAATCTGATTTACCATAAGTCTACTGATTTGATGTTAATTTCATGTAAAAAAATACCTGTACAGAAACACCTAAAATGCTTGTCCAAATATCTGGGTACCCTGGGCAAGCTAAATTGATGCTTAGAATTAGCCTTCACACCTATTCATAATTTTGAGAACTATTTACACACACACACACACACACACACACACACACTGTAAGTGTTGATTAGACTGAGCAGGCTATTTATATTTGTGTGCTCATTATCCACTTTATTTTTTCAAGCCCTTATGCTGTACCTTATATATTTTAAGAAATCATTATCTATTTGCTGGTTAACTGACTGAATGGAAAGAATAAATGAAACAGAGAAACAGAAGAAACACATGAAGGGAAGGAAGGGTTCAGGAATGTTGGTCACACAACATGAAGTGTCTTTCTTTCTTACTACTTTTTCAGCTTCATGAACCTATTCAAGATTGAAATCATAGATCACTTTCTGCATGTCAAATTCTTTGAGCTCACTCTTTTCTCATGTTTCTTTTGTACAAAATGTCTGCACCATATTACATATATTGAATTATTTGTTAGATGCCTCTACAAGATGATTTGAATGATACCAGCACCTACTTTTGTCCTTTCGCTATTCTGGGACCTCATTCTTCTCATTTTATCTCTTTTACTACTTCCCCCACTTCTCACTCTTTTTCTTTTTCTCTCCCCTGTCATCTTTCAGCCCCATGTGTCATATTTAATAGCAATAACCTCTATAATCCAAAGGGAACCAACTAGACATATGATATCCCTCTATAAGGGTGGCTTTAATTCCAAAGAGAAAGTGAAGTGCTGATATTTTCTATTCTTAATGATTAAGATTAAAGGTACTTTCAGGTATGCTTAGGATGACCAATTTTTATCACTGAAGTACATTTTAGGTTGGGCTTTCCATTGAACAGAGAGGTTTTAATATTTGTTTACTAACCTTCCAATAATTGGGTAAAGCCAAAAACCCTCCTGGGAAACACAGTCAAGTTTTACATTAAATTTCTGGGGGTTCAAAAAGTCCTCAGTGTTCATACACCCTATACTGTGTTATTCTTAATTCCCAGGTTCTACAGATCTATATGTAAACTTATTCAGATCTTTCTTGTAAGAATGGGAGATGATATGAAAATGTGTTTTTTCCTTGTTCTTCAGAAACGTGCACATATTTAAAGTTTGGTACAACATCTCTGGAAGCTGGTGTCCTTAAGGCTTATTTTTTTCTGGGAGATGGCTACCTATGCTTTCATCCTGTAGGCATGAATTAATTATAAGAATATACTCTATCTGCTACAAATTGCTAGCACCATAATTTTTCTTGAGAAGCAAGAAGAAATACAGGTTAGCAGGGCATCTTCTTTTAAAAATAGAGGTTGCAAACCTATCTGACTTCTGGAAAGTGTGAGATTTTCTCTTTCTCTCTGTAACATTCTTTCTGTAAAATGCCATCCTCTTGGTCCTGGGTAAACACTCTGAATTAGGTTCATACTAGGCTACCTGGACACTCAGCTCATGTATAAAGCACCAAATACTAACTTATTTGGGTAGAATTACTAGCAGGAGTCTCTGCTATGAGCAGATAGTGTGTTGATGCTGGTGGACCAAAATGTTTGATTTGGGGTAGATAAAATGGGGAAAAAGTGCCTGTTTAATATATGTTTTTTGATATGCATAAATCTCATCATGGGCTGTTCAGATATTTGGATAAGCATTCCTGTATATCAGCAATCAGATGGAATTAAAAAGCAGCTGTTCTCATTGTACCTGGCATGTGCACCATAATTTGCTTCAGACTCCACCACTCTCTGTTGCCCTCAATCCATAAGAAATGTTATTTGCCATTGATGATCACAGATACCTCTTCTTTTTCTTTAGTATAGTAGAGAGATAATTTCCAATACCCAGGTATATGTCAAAAATGGCATCATGAAATTCAGAAAAACCCTATATATTGTGATATATTTCTTGGGAAAACTGAAAATTTTCTCTTATTTAATATGCAAACAGAATGCATCTTTGTCAGGTTTATTATCATTTATTTTATATACAGTTTACTTCACTCACTAATGTTATCTTTCTCTGCCTGTATTGGCTGCAACTTACCACTTTTTCCTAGGGTCCTCTTCACTTCTTAACCTTCAGCATCCTAAAAGTGCTGCTAAATAGATTTTAGTAGTTGTTATAGTCATACTATATTTCAGTATTTAAAAATCGATGATTTTACTTTTTTTTGTAAAATATTAACAAAACAAACTGATGAAGTGAAATTATCTATATGGTTATTTGCAAGTATTTACATAGTAAAATCAGTTAAAGATCCTGGAGCGATTATTGGCTTCAACCTATTGCCTTCACACAGATTTAGCAAACAGAAATAATAACAACAGCAATAGCAACACAACAGCATTTCTTTGGATTCTTTTATGGATTACAAAATACCCTTACGTGCATTTTATGTAACACGAAGTCCAGAAATGCTGATGTAACATATTTCCTCTGTCTTAAAATAATTTTAAATAAAGAGCATCTAGCAAGGAAAAAGTTCTCCCCAAGATTACTACTGGAAGGCTGGACATTATAGAAATGGGCCATATCTGCTGCGCTGCCCAGGGAGGCATCGGCAGCTGCTTCCATTTGTAACAGCATTTTGTTCCTGACAGAATGTGAGAATGAAAGTCAGTGCCATGAAGTTCTAATGTTGAAGTGGCCATGTGACCACACTACTTTCTTTTGCGCTGTCAGACTCGCAGACATTGCTGTGGGGAGTGTGTGTGATGTCTTATGTGGACAGTAGCCATCTCTACTACATTTTCAATTTTCTTGGCATCAGAACTATGCATTTACGAGCGAGTACTTCCTACAAGGAACAAATATGAGAATTTTATTTATTTATGTAAACATAGATAGATACATACATATGTACATAGATACATACATACATAGATATATAAACAAATAAATCTATGAGGTTAAGCCCTTGCCATAAGTAAAACTCCTGTTTAACACTATAAATTAAAGAAGTATAAGGAGGAAGTTTCCTGAAAACAAAAGATACATAGTTCTGTGTATTTTATATACTGAAGGATTTCCATGTGTTTATAGAAGTAATTTAGTGACAAATATTTTGGTTCTTTTTGGTGAGTATTATGCTTTTCATTGAAACGATGATTGTTGCTAATAATTATTTGACTTCGCATATTTGTGCCTTTTGTGCACTTTCCAGAGACTAAAGTCATTCTTCAACAATTCTGCTGTACAGTGCTCAGCTACATATACCTCAATTAGACATGATCTGTCCAGATTTAGGAATTATATTTCAATGCAGGATTTGAATTGTAATTATCCATCATGGTAGAAAAATAATAGTTCTAATCAACCTGTCTTTATCACCACTTTCATCATAATTTTAACGTCTCTGTTTTTATATAAGGTTGCCATTGCCACCTGGGGCTTTTTCAGGACTCTGGAAGAATCAGGAAGCATTCAAGCATTTATACTTTGAAAAATTTCCCGTAAGAACTTTAATATGCTTTTTTAATTTTTAAATGTGCTTTTCTATAATTCTTGTCTATTAAGTTGAGAAATTTGCTCCTAGAATCATAGATCAAAAAGAAACTTTTAAAGGTTATCTGGACTAGTTTCCAGCTCTCAAGGATAAGAATGCCCAACTTACAATTATCTAAATAAATCATTTTTACACTTATTGTCAGTCTCTGGACATAGAAATTTCTTTGTTTTTCTTAACAGCTTTTCCTGGAATTTAATAGTCCTCAGTATCAGGAATGTTTTTGTTACATAAAAATGTTTTTTGGACTTTTTATATTGTTTCTTCCACTGGATTCCTCTGTGTACCAACAGATAAGAGAGCAACAAATCAGAATTATAGAATGTGATTAAGACTCCTTAACCTCTTTTTTTATTGGTTATATGAGCAAAATCCATTTAGCTGCCCCGAAGTCATATTTTTCCATTTCTTCATCTATTTTTGACAGCATTTCTCAAATGTTCTCTGAGTTCTTTATTTTAAAATCTCATTTTAAAAATACAGTTACAGGACAGAAACAGTGTACTGAAGCCCCACACCCAGTGTTCTGGATAACAAAAAGCGCCTTCCTGTTTCACATTCTGTCATTGTGTGAAACTTTGTACTCCATGGCAATGTGTGTTATGTTTATAACAGCATTTCATGATAAACACATCAGGGTCTGCTCACATCATCTTTCTGTTGTCCCTCTACTGCCCCCACAACAGGGACACCTCATCTTCATTTTTCACTAAGTAAAATTCTGAATGATTTTGACTAAAATGAGAATACTGGGTAATAGCTCAGTATTAGATATTCTGATGAGAATACTGAGTCTCAGAAATCTAAGAAACACAATAGTGGCTTTCCAGGATTTGTACTAAAGTCCATGCTCATAAACATAGGTATAACTCAGAAGCATTAGGAAAAAATATTTTTTCTACTTATTTTTCTTCATTGTTCTTATTCTGTGATTTCTAGACCAGCAAAAATGTTCTGAGTGACTAAAAATTAAATTTCATACTTACTATTAAATTTTAAAAATTCCAATCATTCAGAATTTTTACTAAAAAAGTTTGCCAAAGTATTTAGCATTTTATCTTTATTATTTGTTAGTGAAGGACAGATAACCTAATCAACTGGACAAATGACAAGAATTAAAATAGCTTTCTTTAGAAAGAAATGGCAGCATTGAATGACCTTAATAGCTAAGATTTAACATCCCCTGATAGAGTGTGGCAGGGATAATTTGTCAGTATAGTTAACTCTAGTAAGCCCAATCTATCCACCTGACAGGGCAACAGTTAAATCATCAGAGAGCAGGTGGTAGATATGATTGATTATAGCCTGACAATGGCAAATGATATGTGCATGTGGTTTTAACATGATCACCTTTAACACCAAAATCTCCCTCAAAGCCCCTGTTTATGGCTAAACTATGTGAAGTGACTCTGTACTCTGTTTACCTGATCTCAAACCTCTTATTTGAGAAATTAATAACAGTAGCACAGAAGGGTTGAGTAACTTCCCTTGAGTTCACATAGGTGAGAAGTGAGGGAACTGAGACTTGAAACAGAAGAGTTGGGCTCGGGAGTTCATGCCCTAAACTGCTACTCTAGTGTGCCTATCTAATATTAATAAAAGTATTAATTGCAATAAAATTATTGAGAGCTCATGATGTATCCAAGTCTGTCCTCTTTCATTTTTATACACTGTTTCATGTATGTTTCACAGAAACCTTATAAGGCAGAGCTCATTATTCCCTTTAATGGATGAGAATACTGAGTTTCAGAAAGTCTGAGAAATACAATAGTGGCTTTCCAGGATTTGCACTAAAGTCCACGCTCATAAACATAAGTTCAAAATAACTAAGAAGCACTAGGAAAAATATTTTTTCTACTTTTTATTCTTCATTATTCTTATTCTACTGTGATTTCTAGACCAGCAAAAAAGTTCTTTGAGTGACTAAAAATTAAATTTTGTACTCACTATTAAATTTCACTGAAGTTTGAGTCCAATCTTAACCCATATTAATAAACTAGTGCTGTATTGTGAAATTATTCATTGGGAGCTTTAAAGCTGTTAAAAAGTAATACCATTAAAGAAGAAATGTATCAAAGAATTACTTTGCAATACCAAAGTATATTAGAATTAGTATTGAGCTATTACTCCTCTATTAAAAAAAAGAAATTGGGATCATAAACTTTACAAATCTATATTCAAACACTTAAAACATCTCTAAAAACAGTTTAACTTATTCTTGGCTATTAGAGGAGCAAAGAGTTTCTAGTGCACTTCCCAGATAACAAGTAGTTTAATTTCCTAGTCTGATTATGAAAAAAGGCAAATGTTCACAGCAAATCCATTTCATTACACTGTATATTTTACCAAGTTTAAAATGATTACATTATTTAATGGTACACACTAATCAAACATTATTTATTTTTGTTTTCAGGGATATTACGATACCATGGATGCTGGCTACATGGATGAAGAAGGCTATGTGTATGTTATGTCTCGAATGGATGATGTAATAAATGTCGCAGGTCACAGAATTTCTGCAGGTGCCATTGAAGAGGTACTGATGAATATTGGTATTCTATTCCAAGTAGTGTTTAGACACAGAGCTGAACTGAAAACAATATTGAGGTTATTTCACTTGGAAAATACCACACCTTTCATTCGCCGCAGAGGCTAGGTTACTCTTGTATCTCTCTCACTGAATGTAAATTCTCTCTTTTAGATTTTCATATTTTCTACGCTCTCCCATCCCTGGGTGGTAGTGAAGAGTGTTAAACACTTACACATATTTGTTTTTTTATGGGAGAGCCTGTGTACATTTGCTACTTAATACTTGCTACTTGAATGCCTCTAGCTTCTTGATTTACTCGTGTTTAATCATCAGGTTTGCATACCGTCTTTAAGTGGTGTGGGATTTAAACATTTTATTGTACTTTTAAATCCTGAGAATTTTCTTCCAATGTAAGTCACATAAAGCCTCCAGAACAGGTTTCTACAAAAGTGTTTTAAAAACATACTCCTATGGAGTAAAGTCTACTTTATTGTCATACAATACTGTGCGTTTTTATACTTACCCAGTTTCTTGTAACCATCACCAGGGAAAGAGTACAAAACAATTTCAACACTGTCAAAGAATTCCCTCATAATGTCACCTTTGTATTCTGACTCTAGTAACCTTGTTTTTTCTCCATTTCTATGTTTTAGCCTTCTCTCCAATTTTATATAAATAGATTATACAGTACTGTAAACTTTGAGATTGGGTTACTTAATTTAGGAAAATACATTTTAGTTCCTTTCAAGTTGTTGCATTTATTAAGTATTTGCCTTGTTGTATTGCTGTGTAGAATTTCATTATGTGGGTGTACTAACAAGTTCATATGTTTGTTCATCCATTAAAGGACATATGGATTATTTCTAGTTTATAGCAATTATAAATAGGGCTGTTATACACATTTGAATATGAGTGTTTGTATAAAAATGTTTTTACTTCTCTCAGATAAATACCTGTAGTGGGTTTTCTGAGTTATATGTTATGTGTATGTTTAAGGTTATGAGAAACCACCAAAGTGTTTTCCCGTGTGACTGTGATATTTTACATAGGTACCAGTAGTATTTAAGAGTTCATAACATTTTCCTATTCTTTCTAGAACTTGATAGTGTCATTACTTTTTATTAAACCATTCTACTGGGTGAGTAATAGTTTCTCATTGTGCATTTGATTTGCATTTCCATAATAACCAATGATATTGAGCATCTTTTCACAAGCTTATTTGCCATCCATAAATCTTTTTTGATGAGATATCTGTTAAAATCTTCAGCTCATTTTCTTTTTTAATTTGTTTCTTTTTTATTGTTCAGTTTTG
This sequence comes from Callithrix jacchus, assembly GCF_049354715.1. Taxonomy (NCBI): domain Eukaryota; kingdom Metazoa; phylum Chordata; class Mammalia; order Primates; family Cebidae; genus Callithrix; species Callithrix jacchus. The sequence goes on from NC_133510.1 coordinate 83,945,291, forward strand.
TAAATTCTTTATATATTCTGAATACAAGTTTTTTATCTGATATGCAGTGTGCAATTTTTTTTCTAGTTTCTGGATGATCTTTTTATTTTGTTAAAAGTTCCCATAAAAGAGAAAAATAAGTTTTCATTTTGATGAAGTCTAATTTATCACATTTTTCTTTTACAGATTATGATATTGGTATTGTATATAAAAACTCCTGACTGTCACAAAGATTTTGTCTTCTAAGAGTTCAATAGTTTTATGTTTTACAGTTTTATATTTATATTATTTAAATTTAAATTTGAGTTAATTTTTTTAATATAGTACAAGTGTAGTTTGATGAATAATTTTTTAGTGGATGCCAGTTGTTCTAGTTGAAAACACTGCCCTTTCTCCATTGAATTGCCTGTGCATCTTTGTCAAAAATCAGGTAATAATATTGGAGTGAGTCTATTTCTAGAATATCTTATCTATTTCATTGATCTATGTGTTTATATTATACCAATACTATACCGTCTTGACACTGTAGCTTTGTAGTATATCTCAGAGTTGAATAATATGAGTCCTCCACATCTGCTCTTCTTTTTCAGTCTTGTTGAAGCTATACTAGTTCCTTTATGTATTCCGTGTATATATTAGAATAAGGTTTTCTATAGCTACAATGAACCCGTACATAAATATTGATTGATATTGTGTTAAAACCATATATTGATTGGAGAAAAATTGCTATTTCAAACTTACTGAGTTGAATCCACAAGTTTTGTATATTTCTTTCTTCAGGACTTCTTTGGTATGTTCCCTTAATACTTTGTACTTTTTAGCATACAGATTCTGAACAAGTTTTGCTACGTTTATACCTAAGTATTTAATTTTTTTAGCTATTGTAAATAGTATTTTTTAAAACTTTGGTTTCGAATTTTTCATTGCTAGTGGATAGAAATACTACCGACCTTTTCGTAGACTGATATGTAACCTATAATCTTGTTTAATTGGCTTGCTAGCTCTAGCAGTATTTTTGGTAGACTTGTTGAGACTTCCTATGTAAACAATTATGTGTCAATAAAAACAGTTGTATTACTTTCTTTCCAATCTGAATTTTTTTTTATGTCTTTTTCTTGCCTTTTGGAACTGGCTAGAACTTCGAGTATGATGTTGAATAAAACTGGTAAGAGTGGAATCCCTTGTCTTGTTCCTGATCTTAGGGTAAATGCAAGAATGGTGCTAATTGTAGGTATTTCTGTAAATATGCATTTTATCAAACTGAATAAATTGTTTTCTCTTTCTAATTTGCTGAAGTGTTATTTTTAATTATGAATTAAATTTGAATTTTATCAAATTTTTTCTGCCTTTATTGATAGAAACTTTTTTTTAACTCTGTTATATGAATTACATTAAATAATTTTCAGCTATTGAACCAGTCTTGCATTTCTGGGACAAACTTTACATGATTGAAATGAATTATTGTTTTTATACATTGATTGGTTTAATCAATAGTGATTTTCCTTATTCTGAAATCTACTGTTTGTGATCATCATATAGGCCTTCTCCTTTTTGAATCATATTTGAATCTTGATCTGTTTCCACTTTTTCATTTTTAATCTCTCTGTATTACGTTTCCTTTGGGTTTCTTGTAGACAGCATTGACTTAGATAATATGGTCAGTATATATTTGTTTTTATCCAGTCTGACAATCTCCATCATTTAACTAGTGTTTTCAGATGATTTGCATTTAATTATTGATATATATCTGTCTACCAGTTTATTATTTTCAATTATTCTCTTTTTCATTCTCTCATTTCATTCTCTCCTCTTTTCTCTTTTAAGTTCTTTTGGTTCATTTTTTGTAGCTTTTATTAATTTGCTGAGAACGTCTGTGATTCCATTCATGCCAAGAGATTCTGCCCATTCTTCTTGGGTCGTGTTTACTATTTGGTTTTTAATATTCATCTTTGTTAACTTTATCCTGAATGTGAAAATGAGGTGTTTGGGTCAAAGACAGACTTTTTTGATAAGAGTGTCATTTCCCCTTTACCCTAGGTCTTATTATGACCCAATGGCAACTTTTCCTATATGAGTAGCCAGATTCTCCATAAATTAAGGGTAAAAAAATGATTTTTCTGGACTTATAAAAGGGAGCGAGGCAGTCATCCTTCCTAAAGGATCTTCTTAAAGACATAATGTCTTTTACCAAAACTCTAATTGTTTAATATGTAAGTAAAATAGCCCCAGGAGCTAGATAGCTCTGTGTGTCTCCATTTTTACAACCTGGAAATATTTCCAGCTCCTGGGAATTAATCTTTTCTAGCAGGTAAATACCTAAGAAGACAGTGAGCCAGTCTCCCCAGCTCCTTGGGAGTTTATTTTAGTCTGGACTATACACATTTGGCCTTGACAGGTAAATTAAAGTTTTATTATCGTTTAAGATCTGAGCAATTCATTAAGCAAATGACTATAGATCTAATTTTTCTGATGTTTGAAGAGACTCAGCAAGCTAGGGCTTTTTATAGGAGCACTGAGAAATCTAGAGTTTTATTTCTCCATAGTTGAAATAGCTAAGTTAAAATTTTTGATGACTCTAATATTTGGATAATCCTGGGTTTGGTATCTAGCGATTGTCATTTCTTAAAAAGATGTTTAGATTTTCCTGATAACTGTTATGTTTATTTTAGATCTTATCCCAAGTATTATTTTTTTATTGTACTTTAGGTTCTGGAGTACATGTGCAGATCATGCCGGATTGTTGCCTAGGTACACACATAGCAATGTGGTTTGCTGCCCCCATTCCCCCGTCACCTACATCTGGCATTTCTCCTAATATTATCCCTCCCAGACCTCCCCATACTCCTGCTGTCTCTCCCTTGGCACCCCCCAACAGACCCCAGTGTGTGATGCTCCCCTCCCTGTGTCCCTGTGTTCTCATTTTTCAACACCCACCTATGAGTGAGAACATGCGGTGTTTGATTTTCTGTTCTTGTGTCAGTTTGCTGAGAATGAGGGTTTCCAGATTCATCCTACAACATAAGAGTCTGGATCCTATTTAAACCCTTAGGAGTTTTGTTCTTGTGGCTATTTATTTTAGGAAGTAGGCAGCAGAGTTAGGATGAGACTACATAGCCTTACCCACTTTCTATGGATTGTGGTTTCACTGTCAATTTAGTTTTCAAAGCTTTTGTCTATTTGGATATTCTGCATATACGATCATGTTGTTTGTGAACAAATACAGTTTGATATCTTCTTTCTCAATCTGTATACCTTTTACCTTACTTTCTTATTGTAGCAGCTAGTATGATGTTTTCTTTCTTGTTTTGTTGCAGTAGCCAATATGATGTTGAAAATTTAGTTGCGAGAGGAGACAATATAAGCAAAATAAATGACAACAGTGATGCCAGGGCTAGAAGACAGGAATTAGGAATGTTTTGGTATAAGGTACTTGCTCTATCTATGAAGTGTTATTCGAGTGTGGACGTTTTTTGTTCTTCTTAGTTGTTGAATGAAGTGGTCTATTGAAGTCATTTGTGTTCAGGTGATTGATGATACTGTTGAACTCAACTATTTCTTTACTATGTGCCCAGTAGATATGTCAAATTTGAACAGAGGGGCATCAAAGTCTTGAATCAAATAATATTTGATTCATCTATTTCTCCTTCCAGTTCTATCAGTTTTTGCCTGATATACTTTGATGCTCTAAGGATTTTCATGCCTTTTTGGGTTATTGACTTCTTCATTATTGTGTAATGCTCTTTATCCTTGATAAATGTTCTTGCTCTGAAGTTTGCTGTGCTTGAAATTAACATAGCTACTTCTCCTTATAAAATGAGCATGGCATCACTTTCTCTTTCCCTTTACTTTTAATCTATATGTATTTTTATATTTAAAATGAGTTTCTTTCAGACAACATACAATTGAGGCTTGATTTTTGATCCGTTTTCTGATAATCTGCCTTTTAATTGGTATATTTAGATCATTGATGTCAAGTGATCATTAATATAACTGAATTAATATTTACCATATTTGTTATTGTTTTCTGTTTGTTGCCCTTACTCTTTGTTTCTATTTCTGTCTTTCTTTTTCTACATTTTGTGGTTATAATTGAGCATTTTATATTATGTCATTTGCTCTCCTTTCTTAATATATTAAATATATTTTTTTAAAGTTGTTTCAGTGGTTGCCCTACTGTATGCAATATATGTTTACAACTAACCAAGTCCAGACTCAGATAATACTGTATTACTTCATAAGCAGAGCAAATACCTTATAATAACAAAATATTTCTAATTCCTACAGTCTGGCCCTTGCATCACTGCTGTCATTCACTTATTTATACAGAGCATATATGTATATGCATATACACACATTGTTGCTATTATTATTTTTAACAAACTTATCTGTAAGGTAAATTGATAACAAGAAAAATAAAGTTTTTTATTTTACTTTTGTTTATTCATTTCTAATGCACTTTCTTTATTTTTATACAAGTTTCTGACTTATTTTCCTTGTGTCTGAATAACTTAACATTTCTTGCAAAGCAGGTATACTGACAACACATTCCCTTAATGTTTGTTTGTATGAAAAAGTCTTTATTTTTCCTTAATTTTTGAAGGATAATTTTCTGCAGTATAGCAATCTAGAATTCTGTAATTCTAGAATTAATGGTATTTTTTCCCTCTTGATGCTTTGAATATTTCACTCCACTTTCTTCTTTTTTATGTGGTTCCTAAAGAGAAGTCACATGTGATCCTTATCTTTTCTTCTCTCTATAAATAGGTAAGGTGTTTCTGCCTCCACTCTGGCTTTCTGTAGAATTTTTTTCTTTATTTTAGAATGTTTTAATGAAAGGTTTAAAATGAGATTAAATTACACATTTTTCAAAAAAAAAGAATGTTTGAAATTTGAATATGATATGCCTACATGTAGGATTTTTTTTGTATTTGTCTTGATGTTTTCTGCAATTCTTAGATTTATGATTTTGTTTCAGCATTAATTTGCAGGACATTCTCAGTCATTATTTCTTCATATGTTGCTTCTGTTCTCGTTACTGCTATTATGTGTTCGTTACAGCTTTTGTACTTGCTCTGGTTCTTGGGTATTTTGTTCTGTTTGGCGATTTTTTTCCCATCTTTTTCTCTTTGATTCTTGGTTTTGGAGGTTTCTATTGATATAGCCTCAAGCTCCAAGTTTCTTCCTTCAGCCATGTCTAGTTTACAGTTTGGCTGAAGGAAGGAATAAGCCCGCCAAAGACATTCTTTATTTTTGATACAGTAATATTTATAGCATATTACAAATATTTTCTTAGAATTTCAATCTCTGCTTAGCTTACATTAATCATCTATTATTGCAAGTTGTCTACTTTTGTCCATTAACGTCCTTATCATATTATAGTTTTAAAAAAGATCATATTCAGATAATTTCAATATTCCTGCCATATGAAACTGTTTCTAATGCTTATTTAGTGTTTTCAAACTGTGTGTGTGTGGGGCGGGGGGTTTGTTGTTTCGGATTTTTTTTTTTTTTTTTTTTTTTTTTGCCTTTTAGTGAGCCTTGTAATAGTTTGTTGAAATACTGAGATAATGTACCATGTAAAAAGAACTTCAGTATATAGGCTTTTATTGATATAGTGGTAAGATGTGGGGAGAGGAAAAGTATTCTGTAGTCCTATGATTACATGTCAGTTTTTTGATGAACATGTATCCCTAGACTGAACTTCATCAGTTTTTGTAGATATTTTTCCTTCTTGGTTAAAATAGGTTGAATAAAGGGGGCTGGAATTGGATCTTTCTTTTCTCCTATGTCAATTAGGCTCTGAGAAAACTGTAGTAGTTAGGTTCTGTTATAGAATAGTTTCTTTAAAGTATAGACCCTATAAAGAGGAACACAGTGTTTCGTCATACAGCTCAGGTTTTCCAACCTTGGCACTTGTTCCTGTAGATGTTTCTGCTCCAATAAATTGTGTTTTCTTGTATTTACTCTCCAGTTTTGGGGTCAGTGGTTTTCCCTGTAAACTTACTCTCTGACAAATCTAAGAAAAACTGTTTTTTTTTTTTCCCCAGTTTGTATAACTTTCTACTTGTTAAAATGCAGTGGTGAATTCTAAGCTTCTTACCTGTAGTACTAAAACCAGAGGTCCCTCTTCCCTTTTTGGTTCATAAAACTCTCCTTTGCTGTTGTGGGTAGGGAGTCAGGGCTTTGCCTCCCAACAGTTACTAGGATTATTCCAGCAAAGTCTACAGGCACACTGTCTCTGGGGAGAGTAAGAGGTTTCGTCTATTTGCTGGAAGTTACCTAGCACATGGCAGGGTAAGTCAACAGAGAGCCCTCTCAGGAACATCATAGCTGCTGATGCAGAGAGCAAGTGGCATTGGTCCTTTCTGTGTTCTCTTGTATAGGGTAGAAGAGTACACAGGGCTCCATCCTGCAGGATATGTTATACAGCTTGTGTGGAAAAGGGAAGGGGAACACCTTCATTGCTGACATTTACTTGGTATAAGGTGTGGAGAGTTAACAAATTTCCTACAGCTCTGTAGAGAGGGGGTGGGCCCTGCCAACAAAGGTTGGCACTCATCTCAAGTCAGGAGGGCAAAACCTGTTTCACGGCTCCCCTATTCCTTTACCTGGGCCTCTGACCAGACACAGCAGGCTCTTAGGGCTTTTTCTGTCTGTACTCATTGTCAGTTACACATTTTGAGCTGCTTTAGCCTTTGGGCCAGATTATACAGAAAGTAGAATAAATGAACAACAACAACAAAATAACAAAATCCCCAAACTCCCAAACAAATCACAGTGACTTCATCACCAAGTTGTATCTCAAGTTCTGATAGTTCTGATAGAGTCTTCTAATATATATTTTATCCCAGAGTTCTTCATTCTAACTGTGGGAGAGATGTTACTTCATTTTTTTTCTCTAGAAGCAGATCCCAGAATAGTTTTTAAGCAGCTGAATGGAGTAAAGAAACAACAGTTTAAATAAAAGAAAATATTTAAAGTAACATGATTAATAATTCATGGTGATCAGAGTATGCAGAGTCAAAGGTTTATTTCCTCTTTCTCTAATTAAAGGAGAATCATAAAAAATAACTATTGGGTACTAGGCTTACTTAGTACCTGGGTGATGAAATAATCTGGACAACAGACCCCTGTGACATGAGTTTATTTATATAACAAACCTGCTTATGTACCCCTGCACCCAAAATAAAAGTTATAAAAATTAGAAATAAAAAAAGGTTGTACCTATCTTCAATTCAAACATAACAGCTTAATGCTTCTTGTCATGTTGGCATGCATTTTTTAAATGTGATTTTTTGAGTAAAAGGAATTTTATCAAATATTTTAGAACATATGACCTTTGTGTGCTATGATAAGGTTACCTTGTTTTTAAACAACTCTGAATTTTGTGATAACCTGAAGTTGAAATTTTTGCTTCACGTCTTTTGGTATGTTGGCAAAAGATGGTTCTAGTTGCATGAACTTTTAATTTCTTCCTTCTAAGAGATTAATTCCAATATTTACCTGCATTTCCAGCAGACTAAGCCCATCAAAATATGAAGATTATGTATACATAGCTCTTATTATTCGTCAAAACCTTATTTTTTTATTTTTAGAATGAAAAGAGGAGGGTCAGCCTATTCAAATATATGCTGTGCTTCAGTGCCTCTACTGAAATCCATCTCATTGCATGTAACAGCGGAGTAAGACAGGCAGAAGATAAGCAGTTAAAATGGAAAAAGAGAAAAACATGCTGGAATTATTGGCATCTAACAGAAACTTTGTCACTGGGTCTTGGAGTATTTAGGGTGCATAACAGGGCACCACTCAGACCTTAACTCCAAGTCAACTTGTCTCTCTATATGCATTAAATGACTAAGTTTTTATTAAATATTTAGATTTAATAAGAAAATTTTATCTCAATTTAAATCATATTTGTCTTCTCTGACTGTGCAATCTCTTAATGAATTGTGAACTGACACTTTATATTGACATTTTACAAGCTCCTAGCAAAATTGCTTAGCAAATTGATTATTTCCTTCTGAAATGTTTGATGATATACCCAGCTCTTATTAAAATGCCCAAACCTTACTATCTCACTACTTGTCAAGGGTTCCCAGTGGCAAATATCATATTCAGTTTTAATTATTTGGAATAGGAACTGAGGGCCTCAATCCATTGTAAGTTTTATTGTAGAAAAAAATAGACTGCATACTGTTGTTATGTGCAGTGAAAATATCTACACTTTTTTCCAGTTTCTCTAAGTAAACATTTTGTGAGTGGTTGTTAGAAAGACAAAAAAGTATATAAGTTATTGTTAAAAAGTCATTCATGCTTGCAGGGATGTAGAGAAAAGAAAACTTACATACTGTTGGTAGGAATGTAAATTAGTACAGCCATTATGGAAAATAGTATGGACTTTTTCAATAAACTAAAAGTAGAACTACCATAAGGTTTTATAATCCCACTACTGGGTATTTATACAAAGAAAAAGAAATTAGCATATTGAAGGGCTATCTTTACCCCATGTTTATTGCAGCACTGTTCAAATAGCAAAAAAATGGAATCAACCTAAGTGTCCATCAACAGATGAATGAAGAAAGAAAATATGGTAAATGTTCACAAAAAATAATACTTGGCCAAAACATAATGAAATCCTGCCATTTGCAACTATTTGGATAGAACTAGATTTCATTATGTTAAGTGAAAGAAGCCAGGCACAGAACGACAATATTATCTATCCTCACTTACGTATGTGAGCTGGAATAGTTGATGTTACAGAAACAGAGAGTAGAATAATACCAGAGGCTGAGAAGGTTGTGCGCATGTCAAGTAGTGGAGGAACATGCAAAAAGATTGGTTAATGGCTAAAAATATACAGTTAGAAGGAATAAGTTCTACTATTCAGTAGCAAAGTAGGGTGACTATAGGTAATAAAAATGTGTAGTTCAAAATAGCTAGAAATTAGGACTTGAAATGTTTTCAACATATAGAAATGATAATTCCTCTAAGTGATGGATACCTTAAACACCCTGAATTAATCATTACATACACTATGCACATAACAAAATTACATGTACCTTATAAATATGTAGAAATATTTGTACCAATAAATTCTTTAGGAAAAGAATTTAAAGTATAACAAAACCAAAAAATGTAAGCCTATTACCTAAATCAAGCACGTATTCTATTAAAATTATTACATCAAAAATATTTCAGGAAACCCTGTGTTCTTTTCTATTCTCATCATAAGAAAATGGAGCCCTAGAATAGCTTTTATCAACTTAAGAAGACAGTATTCTTGCAGATCCAGTAAAAATGAGGATCTTTTTCAACTATTAAGTAATAATCAAGTTTATTTTGAGTTGATTAATTTTTGAAAACCAAGCATCCAGCTAAACATTTAGGAAACTTTGGTGGAAGCTAAGGAGTTCATAGAAAAATTGTTTCAAACATCTGCTAGTTCTGGACTTGTAAGCTAAAATTTGCAGGAGCTAATATGGTGGTTTTTGCTCAGTTCTCTTTGACTGCTGTGGCTTTTCATGCAAAGAAATCAGGGATTTTCATGCTAGGATATGTACAGAAAACATATTGGGCTCTCTAATTTCACTCTTTCACTTGTAGCTTAAGTTTCAGTTTGTTAAATAATCCCACTAATATTCGTAGGAACTTGGAAATCGAGAGAGAGAGACAAATTTTAAAGTCTACCTGGGATGCTGTTCAAATACCATTTGCTGTTCAAAAGAACATGGGGTTTCCTGAATTATTTTTGAAGGTTGTTATGACCAAAGTGTTACTGTTTGTTTTCCAAGTTAGCTCTTTTGTTTGCTATTTTAGGAATGATTTTTTAACGTTGAACATATTTCCATAAAGTGACTATCCAACTAAGATGCCTTGCGTTTCAGTTCCACACTGCATTAAATGACTATCAGATTTAAGTAGTTGCAATATTGCTGAATATCTCCTGAGTACTCATAGGAATATTAATGAGTATCTGGAATCTCTCTGACAAGTTTCCTACATTACTCCAATGTCAGGAAATTTTTTAAAATCTCTCTTCTTCCTATTGCATAGACAATATCCCATTGCAAACTGGCTCCTCCCATCTTATGAAGGTGTTTGATTTGAACTAATTTTTAAAATTAAGATTCTTAAAAACGTAGTTGAGAAACCTGTGTAGGTCAGCTCAGTGAAGCCTTGAAATATTTTAAATTCATTAAAATCTATGCAAAATTGGCAATATCTTAGAAATAACAGATGACAGGAAGTTACTAGTTCAATGTCATAACATTTATATACTCTCTCTTGTGGTGAGACTTTTTTAGGTACTTAAACACCAGTTAATCACAGATGCTGCATAGATTTTATTTGGAGGGAATGCATGAATCTGGATTTTGATATTTTTCCCCCCATAGGACATTTGGTTGGCTTCTGTCCCTGGAATGTTGCCAAGACATATTTTGACACTTTCACTTTTAATGATTCATTTGTTGAAATCGTCACTTGGCATGCAAATATTATTTGTGGGGCCAACATGAAAAGCTGCCACTCTTCCTTTATGGCATTTTAAAATCTGATAGATGAATAATGTTTTATCCACTATAATAATGAACTTCACTTAAATATGACACAGAATTCTTGAAAATGATCTTGTTCCTCACAATTTTTAAGAATTTATCTGCAGTAGACAAAAATAGGAAAGTCTAATATTATATTACAAAAATGTTGTTATATTATTTCTTCTGATTTTTAAAATACTCCCTGCTTTTACAGAAAAACAGTCAACATTTTCTCATTCACTTCTAAAAGCGCTAAGACTAAGGACAGAAACTTAGTAAAACTTAACAAAATGAAAGGGTGGCAAACTAGAAGTTTTGACATTAAAGTTAGTTAAAACTGACATTAAAGTTAGTTATTGGTTAGGTGACAAAATATATGGATGATGGATTTTTATATCAGTGGTTTGAACAGATACCTTGGCATTTTAGGAACTCAGGTACAGAGTCATGGCACCAATGAACACTAATAATTTTTTTTTGACAATTAAACCTCTGGTTAGCCAGGAAAAATAGACATTCTTTACTCACTAAACGAATGCCTTGTCAGAATTCATGTGACCTAACCTTCCAAGTCTATATCCTATCTGATACAGGTAAAGTATTACTTTTTATTACTAATGACTGACTGTAGTAACTACTAAAACATATATCTGGCAGTAAAATTTGTCTCTCTGATCTCTCTATATGGATCTTAAAAGTAAAAATGGCTAACAAATGAGCTGTTGGGAGCATTTTAAGAGTTTATATAGAAGCAATGGAAGAATATGGTGTTGTATAGTCTGTTCAGTATGTATTTAGCAGAAGCTTTTAGTTAGGCTCAACTAATGGAAAGGGTGTGTGAACATTTTTGCCTAAGCAAATCCTATAAAAGTTAACAAAGCATATCTTACAAAAATCATTTATTTAACATCTGCTATACTTGGCACCGCATGAATCAAAAACTGTGTGGACAAAAACCTTTACAAGCCAATTCTTCAAACAGGATGCTTACAATATGAGATAGAAGCAATAATGGGTCCAAAGTAAGTTATTACACTGACTTTGTACCAAACATTCCAGCAGTTCATCAAGTCTTCCAGTTTAGAGAAGAGAATACTTATTTTCAATTTGGCCTAATTAGAAAAAACAATTATTTATGGAAAGTTTGGGACTTAAAAATGGCATCTACTACCAGATCATGCTGAGTCTTTTTTCTACCTCTCTGGCTGTGTTTGTTTGTTTACTTTTCCAGCTTCTCCTTTTTCATGTGCCCATTACATGTTAGAGTTCTGTAAGACCTTCACTCTTTTCTTCTTCTTACTTTCTCCTGAAATAAGTTTGCCAAAGTCTATGACTTCTATTAGTATCTGTACATTAATGGCATCTCAATATGCATCTGCAGATTAAGCCTCTCCTCAGATTCTGGTGTACAACTGCCTTTACTCTGATGTCTCAACAGCACCACAAAAAAACAACAACTACAAGACTGAATATGTGATCCTTCTAAGCCTTCTCCTCATTAGCAATTTCTGGCTTAAAAATGATGCCAACATCCAACCAGATGCTCAAGTCAAAAACCACAGAATCATCCTTAACTCTCTGTCTTACTCATGTTCCATATTCAATGTATCATCAAATTCTGTCCGTTTTAATGGTAAAGAAATTCTAGTCTTTATTATTACTATCATGACCTTAGTCTACTGTAGTGTCTTTTCAGGTGGTTTTCCTATGTAAACTGTGACACCCACCCTCAACAATTCTTTATTTTCCATGATGATACTAAGACAAGTATCCACTTTGAAGTAAAAGAAGCTAATCTGGAAAGGCTACATACTGAACTATTCCAATTATATGACATGCTGGAAAAGGACCTTGAAGACAGTATAAAGATTAGTGGTTGCCATGGGTTAGGGGAAAGGGAGGGATGAGTGAGCAGAGAACAGGGAGTATTTAGGTCAGTAAAACTATTCTGAATGACACTGTAATGGTGGATACCTGTCTTATACATTTGACAAAACCTATACATGTACAAGAGTGGACCATAATGTAGTAATGTAAACTATGGACTAGGGTGATGATGGTGTGCTAATGTTGGTTCATCAGTTGAAACAAATAAATCGCTTTGGTACAAAATTTTGATAATGGAGGCTGTGTATATGTAGTGGTAAAGTGCATATAAGAATCCTACTTTCTTGTTTGATTTTGCTATGAATCTAAAACTAATTTAAAAAACACAGCTGGGTGTGGTGGCTTATGCCTGTAATCCCAGCACTTTGGGAGGTTGAAGCAGGTAGATTGCTTGAGCCCAGGAGTTTAAGACCAGCCTAGGCAACATGGCAAAACCCCATCTCTACAAAAAATTAGCCAGACGTGATGGTGTGCACTTGTAGAATCAGCTACTCAGGAAGCTAAGGTGGGAGGATCATCTGAGCCTGGGAGGTTGAGGCTATAGTGCACTATAATCAATGCCAGTGCACTCTAGCCTGGGTGACAGAGTGAGATCCTATCTCAAAGAAGCAAACAAAAAACCTCAATATTAAATCTACTCTGATCTTACATCTTCTCCTCACTACTGAAAATGCTTTATTGCCTTTTAAGAGCTGCTAAAATGAGTTGGAAGTTGCTAGCACAGTACTTATCCACCTCCGTTAGCACCGTATCCTCCATTCTCACTCTTTTTGTGCTCTGTTTTCCAGCCACACTGGTCCTTTTGAGGTATCAATGGTTACTGTGCAGTCAGTCCTTCCCTAGGGCTTTTGACCCATCCCCTTCTCCTTGCCTAATAAATATCTACTCATCCTTCAGATCTGCTCATTGTTATTTCCTAAGGAAAAAGTTCTTTGAGGCCTGTATCTTTCTGCCAAATTGATTGCTATTGCTGTGTCTTTCATATATATATATGAAAGATATATATATGAAAGATATGTATGAATATATATGAGATATATATATATATGAAAGACACACATATGTATAAATACATATATATATGAAAGACACAGCAATAGCAATCAATATATATAATTATTCCCCAGAGCTCTTACCACTTTTATTTATATTTAGACATTTAGAATTATTAGATATTCATAATTATTTATTAACATCTGTCTCCACTACTAGACTGTAAGCATCTTGAAGCAATATGCTGACTGTTTTTGATCACCCCTGAGACCAGTGAGTGATTGCAACACAGGAGGCATTTAGCAAATATTTATGGAATGAATGAATGAATGAATGAATAGAAGAAAGAATAAGGACTGCCAGATGTACTGTTGGTTACAAGTTTGCTTACTGTTCTATCTAGCTATTAGAGCTTTGGAGTCACTGAAATATTAGTATTTTAGAAAACATTCAGAACATGCATTTTAAAAAGTCTCATCACCATGTATATATATGTATATATGTATGTATGTATATATGGTCTTAATACTGGCTGTCATAAGCATACCTTCCAGAGGAATCCAAGGCTGCCCTATGGCTAATCATTTTATTTCTGAGTCTATTGTATATGGTGTGTGTGTGTATGTGTGTGTATATATATATATATATATATATATATATATGGTGACAGGACTTTTAAAAATGCACATATATATACATACATATTCATATATACACATATACATATATATGCATATGTGTATATATGGTGAAACTTTTTAAAATGCATGTATATGTACATACATGTATCTATCCATATGTGTATACACACACATATCTCTCCACACATAAACACACACACACACACACACACAGATACATATATATATATCCCTAAGCATCTGCATTTAATGTGGTTAGTCAACACTTGTGATTTCAGATAGATGCCAGTCTTGTGAACTTAAGCAATATAAGTATAGTTCTTCAACAGTGGGGATTATCTGATGTCGAGGCCTTTCTCCATATCCAGCCTCTTTCAAGTCCTGAAAAATCATCTCTGAATGGATGGCCACTAAAGAAATTTCATTGTTTACTAACAGACTCAGAAATAAAATTATTCGTTAGCCATAAGGCAGCCTTGGATTCCTCTGGAAGGTATGCTTATGGCAGGCAGCATTAAGACCAAATCACCATGAGGCTGCCTGTTTGCAGAGGTTTGTTTACACCTGGTATCTACTATACATTTTCTCTGACTTCATTAATAAACAATTGAGACAAACCATTTCCTTACTTTCTGGGTAAGCTAAGCAAGTTATCTTAATTACTGTCAACCTTTAGTGACTACCATGGGGATTCTAACCATTCACTTCAGTAGTTATTATACAAATTACTTATGAATTTTAAATAGGCAGCCATGGATTTTTGGGTTCTCTTACATGTACCTTTTTTCCCAGATGAAATTATGTGTTTGTATATCTATAGCTATATGGTAGATGTATATATATAGAAATATGTATATTCTAAATGAATGCCTTTCCTTGTTACAGTCAATCCTTTCCCATGGCACCGTGACAGACTGTGCTGTTGTTGGCAAGGAAGACCCTTTAAAAGGTCATGTCCCCTTAGCACTCTGTGTGTTGAGAAAAGGTGAGAGATCTTTGCCCTTCTTGAATGCTTGGGCCCAGAATAATGGTTAATTCAGTGCTTACCATCTGAACTTTCTTTCTAGATATAAATGCAACAGAGGAGCAAGTTTTGGAAGAAATTGTGAAACATGTTAGACAGAGCATTGGCCCTGTGGCTGCTTTTCGAAATGCAGTGTTTGTCAAGCAGCTACCCAAAACCAGATCTGGCAAAATCCCTCGATCAGCTTTATCTGCCGTTGTCAATCGCAAGCCATACAAGGTAATTTATCAAAGATATTTAATCTTGGATTGTAAAACATTTTTCTTCATTTCTTTGGCATAAGCAAAGCTCTTAAAAATGGTTCTCAAATATAAATTACATACCTAGAAAACACATAATAATACCATTTTTTTAATGTTAAGGGAGAAATTATATAGCCATTCCTTCTGTAGGGATGACGGTTTTGAAAAGAAACTCAGATTAGTTAAGAACATATGCTTTGATATCAGAACCAACGTGTGAAAATTTTTTTTAAATTTATTTTTATTTAGAGACAGAGTCTTGCTCTATCACCCGGGCTGTAGTGCAGTGGCATAATCACCAGAGCTGCAGCTAAAGGAATCCTCCCACATTAGTCTCACAAGTAGTTGGGGCTACAGATGCATGCCACTGTGCCTGGCTAATTTTTTTTATTTTGTATTTGTAGAGGTAGTGTTCTGTCTATGTTGCCCATGGTGGTCTTGAACTCCTGGGCTCAAGTGATTTGACTGCCTCAACCTCCCAAAGTTCTGGGATTACAGGCCTGAACCACTGCTGCCTGTCAAAATATTTTTGCTCTTAGTAATTGTCAGTTAAATTCAAACGAATTTGTGGAAATTCAATCCTATTGAATTACAAGGTCCATTTTCCTTATTATAGTAATTAATGGCAATTAGTGAATGAGAAAGGAAAATAATTGAGGCTGGCAGCAGTAGATGTTTAAAATGTTCTAATTGATAAATGCTAATTTTGTAATTATTTTTGACATTATTTTAGGAAATCTTAGGCTGATTCAAGCATATGTTTTCTTTCAATTTTAACATTATGTATGCAAAGATATACCTATTTTTATCATTAATATAATAAAAGACAATGCAATAGTAAGGAGTAGTTATGTGAACAAATGCCAAAAAAGAAAAATTTTTTCTATAGAAACACATAGAAGACTCTTAAGAAGAACTCTAACTCTAGAGAAAATAACATCGAGGTCCAATAGTTTTTTGCTAATTAAACTGTTTATTTTTTTTTTATTCTGGAAAACTATAGATAAATATTAATATATTAGGCTCAAAGTTCTCTATTTTTAAACTTTTCCATATGAATATTACAAAACAATGGGGAAAACAGCATTGCATGTAATTGTTTAATTATAGAAAAAGCAGAAGAAATTTAAGGAAGAGTATTCACCTGACCCTATTTTTTTCCCCAGATAACCTCTTCAATTGAAGACCCCAGCATTTTTGGCCACGTAGAAGAAATACTGAAGCAAATATCATGAGTTTGTTTTATTTCTATGTTGAGTCAATTTCAGTTAATTTTTTAATTGTAATTAAAATATTTGAGTTGTTTCTCAGCAATAAATATTTCAGTAGAAATTACTTGCAAACTGAAATGTGAATTGTAAAACTTGGCCTAAACAAATCTAAAGAAAACTTGTGAAAGACCTGTGCCTTCTGTTTGATGGGACCCTGTTAGCATTGTTAATAGTTGCTTATAAGATGGTTCATTATATGTAATCGGCTGCTTTAGAAAAAATGTATCTAGTGTATTATTTTTAAAATTGCACCCCACAAGTAAAACACTTTAATTGAAAGCAACACCAATATAGAGCCACTTCCTGAAACTAAGAATCTGTAGTTTTGATCCAAAATCTAAAACTTGAAGTCAGAAAATAACTAAAATTTTTCTTGTAGAAATTTTAGATATTTTCTAATATTCTTTAGATATTTTCTAATATTCTAGTTTTAAATAGATGAGAAGTTTAGGTAATCATCTAGACAGATGAAATTATTATCTAGGTAGGAGGACTTTTCTAGCTATTCATTTTCTGAGGGAAAGCTGAACACCAGGATTAGAGCTATACCTTTAGGTCATTTGTTACTTAGGCAAGGAAAACCACATATCTGACCTGGCATGGTGGCTCAGCTTGTAATCCCAGCACTTTGGGAGACTGAGGCAGGTGGATGACTTGAGGTCAGGAGTTCAAGACCATCCTGGCCAAAATGGTGAAACCCTGTAGCTACTGAAAATACAAAAATTAGCCAGGCGTGGTGGCAGGCTTCTGTAATCCAGCTACTTGGAAGGCTGAGGCAAGGAGAACTGCTTGAACTGCAGAGGTGGAGGTTGTGGTGAGCTGGTATCTGCCACTGCACTCCAGCCTGGGTAGAATGAGACTCCATCTCAAAACAACAACAAACCACCTGCCTGGCAGACAACCAAGATACCATTTAGTCCAATCTTTTCATGGAGATGAGGGCTCTAGGGAGTACCTCCTAATGTCTCAGGTTCTTAGTTGACTGTGCATTTCTGAACTATTCCAGATTCCTGTGGGAACAAGGAATCAATGTACAAATGTGGTGGAGTGGCAAGAAAAACTCTTAAGAAGGGAACATCAAGGTTTTTACATTAGGTTAAAGACCAAGAAGGTTTCCAGGCAGGCAGTGTAATGTCTAGGTGATTTTGAAGCGAACTTAAGCCACTAGGTTTGAGGGACAAAGGACCAAAGGACAAAAAATGTGAAGACGGCAGATCTCCTGCTCCACCTCAGGGAGCAGCAGCCCCAGAAAAATATGGCCCCAAAAAGAGGCAGGTCTCCTGCTGCAAGATCTTCTGTTTTGTTTTTTGTTTTTTTTCCCACTCTTGTTGCCCAGGCTGGAGTGCAATGGCGCAATCTTGGCTCACCACAAACTCTGCCTCTGTGGTTCAAGTGATTGAACCCCACTTGAATCACAGAGGTAATTCCGAGTAGCTGGGATTACAGGCATGAGTCATCACGCCTTGCTAATTCTGTATTTTATACAGACAGGGTTTCTCCATGTTGTTCAAGCTAGTCTTGAGCTTTCAACATCAGTTTATCCACCTGCCTCAGCATCCCAAAGTGCTGGGATTACAAGCATGAGCCACCATGCCTGGCTGAGCCTCTGGTTTTTAAGAGAGAACAAATAATCCTGATTTTTATGTAAAATCTCTAATTTTAAAATAATAACTCTTAAAAAATATTGCAATGTCCAAAAGTATCTTTGCATTTAAAGTCTAAAAATCTCTTAAATATTTATTTAAATAATTGAAAAGTTAGTTTTGTTAAGCTAATAGGAATGGGCCAGTTAACTAGAGTAGATGGATGTAGGAAATTAAATATTTGATTTACTTAGGGACCTATATGATATCAGTTCTCAAACAATACATTTTAACACAGAAGTATACTGTGCTCATTGTATCTTTGATCGTTCTTCAAGTATTTCTCAATCTTTTAGTCTATCAGGAACATTATTATCAAGAGCAATTATTATAGCATAATACTCTGGGTACATGAAATGTATGTGAGAGTTAAATAGATAATAGATGAAGGTTTATTGTTATAAAAATGATCAACTTATATAAAAACATTCTGAAAATGTTAACTTTTTTGGGACTAAAGTCTGCAAAATAAATAGCTTCTTAAAGCAAATGCCTATTAAATTGCCTTCTTGATTGTTACACCTGGAAAATATATTCAGATAATTTTTCCCTTTAATTACGTTAGTAGCCTGAATTAAAGCAACTAGATAGACACTCTGATTTGAAGCTGTTGAGCTCCTTGAATTGTCTCTTTCATTGGTACATTTTATCCATTGTCACAACTGTAGTCTTCATTAATAACTCGTTTTTAATGTCTTAGCAGTAGATTGTGTTTCCTTATTTTTTTTTCAAGTAAGAGTCAGTTAATTCAAAATGGCAAATTCTTTAGCTGAATGCGTGTCATTGTTCATTTGCAAAGTTTAATTTCAGGCAGATCCAAGAATTGTGTAAAGGTTGCATCTTTGGTCCTCTTGCACATTTTTTTCTGGTAATCAGATCTGAAGGGACACCTCAGCAAGCAGACTTGGGTTATTTTCCAGTTGGATGGGAATGGAAAACAGTGCTTGAGACTGGGTAAGTGGCTATTTTTTGTGTCTCACTGGGGAAATGCCTCTCCTTTGTAAGGTCAAAGAATGTTGTTACTTTTATGTGATGAAAAATTGGGCAAGAAAGGTACAGTTGAATCATCAGACTGCTTAAAATTTGGGAGGTAAAAAGCATTCTATTTTACTACTAACCATCAATCACTTTTGCTAGATAATACTTAAAATGTTCTGAATTAAATGTATCTTTAAAAACAATATGATGTTACTTAAAAAATGCAGTCATATGTAAACTTGTTGGAATAAATTCTGTGTGATCTTTGTTTGGTATTTTCATAGGATTTCTTACTATGAAAGAAATATCTTTCATATTTCATTTTTCCAATATCTTACCTGTGGTAAGATATTGGAAAAAAGAAAATATAAAGTACCTGTGGTAAGATATTGGAAAAATGAAAATATAAAGTACTTTCAAAAGTTATAGAAAAGTATTTTCCAATTCATTGAGTTACTTTGCTTGTGAAAATATATTAAACATATTTAAGTGAGACCTGTCCTTCATTTAAAGACCCGTTTCGTTTATATAAAAGTGTATTTGAAAGGTCCTGAACATTAAAAATGTGAGAATTTATAATGTTAATGATCAAAAGGTTACACGTTGAGATTCTGAGCTTAATCCATGAAATCAATTTTAGAATCTGGTAGAAATTATCTTATAAATTAAAGCATATTTTATGCTTTTTTGAGGGAAATAGCTGGATCTTTTGCATCACTATATGTTAGTATCTATTATAGATGATTAATCTTTTGACATGTTTAAAAGAAAGACATTGATTTTAGTGATTGAGTGGTGTATAATAGTAGATCCGAATCTAGTTATGGCATTATAATGTCATAGTTCCTATATTCTATTTCGTTTCTATGAATCAAGATGCCCATGTTTAGATGAGCTTAGAAAGCTCTTTCTCATTGTTCTGCTCAGGCCACATTTTTAGAAAAATTTAAGATCACTCCCATAAGCAAGTTTAGAACTCCCTCTTGTGGCGGACTCATTTTTGAAGCTAAATATTTGAATCACCCAAACAATTTTCCTGATAGTTTAAGTAAATTGTCGAGCCTTATGTGACTAGAAAACAAAGCTTAAACAGAGAACTGGAAGTATTTTTTTTTTTTATTGACAATGGAAAGGGTTTCTGTTACCATTACCTTTTGACTGAATCTGTTAAACAAAAATAGACATCGAAACAAATGTAATGTACGTGCAAACATAGCAAATTAAAATACAAAAAAAGAAATTACTAATGACAGGTCTTGCGCTTAATAAGATCAAGCAGCAGAAAATCAGCAGTTAGATAAATGGTATTATTAAATAGGTTTTACTTTGAATCTCCCATATAAACAAAGAATAAACAACAGTAACACCACCAAATAAAGCCACAGGGAAAGAGATTACTCTTCTATGCTTCTATACACTATATATGTTAATCATTCTGTCTTTCGTTTATTTCCTCTGATAAACTGACTTCAGGGAAGTCGCAACAAGGCCATCTTGGCTGAAAGCTTATAACATTAGACATGAGTCTGGCTAATGCCCTGTTCCATTGACAAAAGGGAAGGGTTTCTTGGGTTTTGTTTTCTCCAGTGGAAATAAGCCTCAGACTCTGCGGTGGTTGACATTCGCTGTCCAGTACTGGCTGGCAGTTCAAGATATTTGAATGAACATGTGGTTCTAGCAAAGAAGTTTTTTTTTTTTTCTTGGTCCACAGGTAATAAGAGAAGATAATGGTTTTTTAATATAAATTTTTAAATAATTGCTTTTGACCCTTGTAAACAGGTTGGCTTTGTTTTGTATTGAAAAGGAGATCGAGCCATCACAGTGCTATTTCTAAAGATATAGGACATCCCTGATTGCCTTTAAAGCTCTATTTTTTGGCTCCAGTTCCAGGTTAAATCATTCTTTTTTACATGATCAGAGGCAGGTTGTTCAGCTTTAAGTAAGTATTGACTGACAGACTTGAAGGAGAAACATGTTGAAGCATGTTCCATGCTTCAAGGAAACATTGATCTGACTGTTAATTCAAAAACTGTAAAAATGGTGGAATGGTAAAATACAAACAGTACTTAGAATTGTCAAATGTTTGTACTCGAGACTCCATGAACCATATATTTTATTTTTTAAAAAATCATATTTATATCCATTTACATAAGACTTACACATTTAAAAAGAAATGCACA